>NW_026623078.1:76409846-77797346 GCF_023065955.2 Ursus arctos | reverse complement strand
ATAAGTAAAACTGGGGAGAGGCCGGGAAATCCAACAGGAAGGAGAAAATGGCTGGAGGATGCATTTTTTAAGCAGGTTACCCTGGGGGCCCTTGAAGCTCAACCCCTGGGGACCCTGAACTGCAGTGTGGAAAGATGCACAATTATCCCCAAACTCCATCCATGCCTGGCTCGGGGCTGCTCCGGGGTATTCCCTCTCAGAGAAATCCCTTCAAGGGAAATGTGGGCTGTTTGCCAAAGGTATTTCTCAAAGGCCACGTTTGGCGGGGGCTGCCAGTGGGTTCCGGATTGGTATGGGAGGGGACCGGTCGTGACTGCTATACACTCCGTAAGTAAAGGAAATAGCGTGACACGAGTTCACAAGTGTTTCTGTGTCTTCTCAGTGGTTCTTAAGTAAAGGAAGTCTTTGTGGCCGAAAGGTCATGGTAATTCTGTAGTGTTTTCCCCCTCATTAATTTTTCATTTAGGACAGTCATCCAAGAAAAAAAAAACTTCTGAAATAAAAGTACGTGTAAATATGTCAGTTCGGGGCCTGGTTTCTAGCAATAGCTAACCTTTCAGAGCTTTGCTGCAACTAGGGTTGTCGAGTTCTCAAACCGGGCACTATGAAACCATGGTCTTCGATACCCTTTGGGGCAAGGAGCTGTCTCCTGTTGAGATTATCGTGTGTTCACATGTTAGTAATTTTCATGAAATAAAACAGGAGAGTTGCTTAAAATAAGCCTGGAGAACTTCAGTCCTGCTGACACTATGATTCTGAGTGGTTTCTGCGATACTTTCGAAGAACAAAGAACCGTACTAATTTGTAACGTGAGAATCATTAGCATTTTCAAAGCAAGATGAACATAGACATTCCAGTTGCTCTTACGAACACATCTTTTGCTGAGAAAATGGAAGGATCTTGGTTGTGAAGTGGGGTCCCGTGACTTCCGCCCTTTGCCTCCATTCTGGTTTTCTGGGGAAATAATTAACATTCACCTTCAGGATTCTGGAATGTTAGTAGGAATGTTGAGATTTCTTCTTGAAGTCTTTTTGTGTGTGTGCCGTGATTTTAACACCTCATGTGGTTGGGAAGAAATTTCATGGGAAAATCTTAATCCTTTAGGTTTCATATACATTCCTCCAAGTATCTGCTGATGGAACTCAAGGAATTCTGCCTGATTGTTCAGCAGACGTTGATTTCAGGCCTTGCAGATGCGAGGCTTTGGGCTCGCACTAGGGGATGATGCAGGGATGGGTAAGTCACTTTTTACCCTTGACAGGGTCACGATTGAGTAGGTCAACAACTACTAGCATAGAGGTGTGATACCCACTCCAGTGTCTATATTTACTGAGTCTACTTGGGGCTCAGGAAACGTTGTCAACGTGGTTTACATGGACCAGGGAAGATTTCCATCAACAAGAAGTAGATTTCAACATATATACAGGGTTCAAGACCATCGCTTCCTTCATTTCCCCACGTACGGCCGTGACCGTGCCTGTGTCGCACATGGAAACCTCGAAGTTCTGATTTATTCTCACCCTGAAGGAAAGCGGCTGAAATTGAGGCAAGAGAAACTGGGACCATAAAACCGACCACTGGATGAACCTTGCATCGGGCTCTTTAAAAAGGTTGAAGGCTGGCTTTGTAGCTGTACATTTGCTAGGTGCCAATATCCATTCTCTGCAGCCCGGAGTCTAATGCAGCCCCTGGTACGTCAGATACCCAGTGTTGGGTCAGCGGACACAGTGCCAGCCCCGGGAGGTGGACAGTTTAAGTGATAGAAGCAGAAACAGGTCTCGGTAAGAGTGACTTTGAATCCTGGCTGTGCCGTTGTTCAGCTGAGTCACCTTGAGCGAATGGCTTAAGAAGCCCAGACTTGTTTCCTTCCCTGTAACATGGACCGTGCTTATGCGCAGAGTTGGTGTCAGAATTCAATGAAATGGCTGTAATACAGGCCAAAACCTAGTTTGGGCTCATGGTCAGTGTCTGACAAATGGCTGTTCTTTCGCAGTCCTGCTAAGACAAAAATGTCTGTGGATAAAAGTAATATTGAGGTCACGCTCGTACTTTCCACCTTCAAGTTGTGGCCCTGAAGAGGCAGATGTTCTAGAAGAATGTGTGACTAATGTGGTCAAGGAAGGAACTGACATTGGGGGGAAAAGAGGCAGGAGGGGTGGGGGAGAAAGGGTTCTACAGCCTGACTCGGGGTTCCTGAGGAAGCAGGGGTGCTGAGAAAGACCCCTGCCTAGGAACCCAGTACCTGGGCAGTGCTCCTCAAAACTGTCAAGGTCGTCTAGAACAAGGGAAGATGGAGAGGCCGTCGTAGCCGGGAGGAGCCTGTGCCAATGTGGCAACTCTAAGTGACGCGACTCTAAATCACGCTGGATGTGATTCTGGACAGAAAAAGGACATCCGGTAAAAACGAAGGAAATCGAAATAAGGTACCAAGTTTTAAGAATGCGTCATCATCGGCTCATCAGTTGTGACCAACGCGCCATACTAGTCTGAGATGTTGGTAGTAGGGAAACTGATCGTATGTTCTGTGGGAACTGTCTGTACCATAGTCTCCGTGTTTCTGTAAATCGAAAAAGGTTCTAAAAAGTGAAGTCTGTTTTAAAGAACGTAATCGGAGGACTCAGCAGTGAGACGTTGCATGCCCGTGAGTGCGCCAACCTGGGATGGAAACACGGAAGCTCAGCCTTGACAGGTGCAATCGTGTCTTCCCCGTCTCACAGCGAAGACTTGAAAGCTGGACCCACGTCATGCAGTTTCATTCAAGTCTAGTCTGGCTTCTGTTATTTCTCCGTACTCTGCCCCCATGTTATTCACAGATGTCTATGAAATTATGACCGCCCGAAGAGAGGATCTTCAGGGCCTACCTGCGTGCCATCATCTGGTTGGATCCACCAGAGTCAGGCTGCTCCTGACCGATGCCTTGGGCACTGTAGGAGGGGATAGCACGTTTTCTCTTCTGTATCACTGACCAGAACTGGGGGGCCTGTTCCCCTTCCGTGGACCATTGAGGTAAATGCCAAGGGAACTACCAAGAATGGCTACCATGAATGGTTTTGATTCAGTCCCGAGGGTGTGTCTCATTGCCAGCCAGATGGAATGGGGTTCTATTAGGAGGAGAAAGTGGAGGAGTGGCTTCTGGGTAGACACCATCATGTCTGCCTTACTGTTGTCACCAGGAGCCCGTATCAGAGGCTGGGAGTGATGACCAGCGTCATCAGTGTCTTCTCTCCCTTCCATGTCAGTCCTCAGGCTCTGCTCAGGTGGCTGTCATGTTCTGGGGTGTCCACTTTGCTACCCAGGGTGGTTGAGGGTGTAGGACATGGTTCTGGACACCCTGGTGGGCCTTGCCCATTGCGATACCCCAAGGAGACAGCTGAGCCAGAAAGAAATGACGGTAATCAGTTCGTCTGATTGAAGCTACTGTCTTTAACTGTAGTTGGTTGTTGGGGCTGGGGTGGGATGTAGAACACCTCAGGAGACTTCTCACTGTGTGGCCCTGTCCCTGACTCACCTTGTACCTGGAGGGAGGTCACGTTGGGCCAGAGGTGGCCTCATGGAACAAAGGGGCCATGGCCCTGGAGACAGGATAGCAGGGCTCTTGTTCTGGGCTCTTTGACATTATTTCTGGAGGGTTCCCCATAAGGTAAGGGTGTTTGGATGTGACACAGTTCCTGCCTTTAAAGACCTCACTGTCCAGACGGGAGTGAGCCGTGCGCATGACACCCAGAGGGTCAGCGTGGCCTCACAGCTGTGATGTGGGCTCTGCCTTCACATGGGAGCAGATCCTTATTTTGCCATCTGTGTGACCTCCAGTAAGTTGCGTAACTTTCCCGAGCCTCAAATTTTTCATCGGTGAAATGGGAAAACAGGACCTGTCCCGTCCGTCCACTGACCACACAGGACGGCATCATGGCTGCAAAGCAGCTGCCTGCATACGGCTGGTGGCGGTGGAAAGAAATGACTCTCTAAAGGCAGATCGGCACACAGGCCAGAGGTCAAGATAAAGGCAGAGTGTTGTGGGCTGGTTCTGGGACAGGACTCTGGCAGGCTTCCTGGAGGAGGCAGGCTTTGATCTAGGTATAGAAGGATGCAGTGGCATCAGGGTCTGGGATTCGGCTGAAGGCAGAAGGAGGAACTTCGGTGAAGCCTTGAAAGTGAGAAATGCAGCACGGTATGTCAGGTGTGGCATCTCCCAGTGGCTGCAGCGGGGGACTCTGGGCAGGGCGGAAGGTGGCAGGGCGGTGAGAGGATAAAACAGATGTGCTTGAAAGGGTCAAGCCTTTTTTTAAGTATGGAGTTGCTGTGCACCTCTGGACGAGAAACTCACATGTGCCTCTGTGCCTTCCCTTCTTCCCTGAAAAATTAGGTCGTTGGATACTCTTTAGGGCTTCTCAGTGGGAGACACTGTTAGCATTTTGGATGGAACTCTTCCTCGCTGGGCAGCAGTGTCTCCCATTTTGCAGGATTTTCAGCTCCCTGGGCCCTGCCTGAGAGGTGCCGTAAGAGCCCCAAGTTGTGATAAACAGAACCATTCCCAGGTTTTCCCCAAGGTTCTGATGGGGGCCACCGCCCCCGGGAGGCTGTCACTCTGTGGCTGATGTCTCGCTTCAGAGGCCCAGCGATCATACTCTTGGCGATGAGTCCAAGCCAAAATATATGTAGGATGCTGGAGAATTCATTACACTCGTGCGGTTATCCAGTGTTTTTATGACTTCTCGAAAGCCCGAGCTGCCTTTGGAGCCGCGATGGTTTGGCTCAGGTAAGACCCACATTCATCCTTTCAGAAGTTGGGGAAAATGAAAGTTACCCAAGTACAAAGCACATGCTGCACAAGCACGTGTGCACGCTCTTACACACACACGCACACACACAATACATACACACACACATACACACATGCACATACACGCATACACGCACACACACACGCACACACATACACACACACGCACATACACACACACACACACACACGCACACACATACACACACACCTCGATTCCTCAGCCTCAGTTTTTGGAACAGTAATTAGTGTCCCTGCGTGAAACAAATTAAGCTGGGGACCTTGTTGCTTCCATCTGGAAAAAACCCAGCCCTGGGAAATGCTGACATTGGAAATGGCAGAGCCCTGCACTTGTGACGGGGACAGTACCAGGGTGCAGACCCTGCCCCCCTCGGGGGATCCTGGCGCTCTGGCCGGATGGGGAGGTGGTGCATGGATGAGAATGGAGCTTCTGTTTCCAGTGAGAAAGGTGTTCTGGAACCGAGAGTCTGAGCTAGGCTGCAGGGATCCGAGTCGGGGCTGCGGAACCCCACACAAAGTGCTCTTCGCTCCTGAACCTCTCCGTTTGGTCGTCTGTAACGGGGGTGGAAGAGTAGCCCACCTCAGAGGGGGTTGTGAGGGTTCCACGACTTCGTGAAGGTAAACCGGGCAGAAGAACAGGGGCCTGTGTGTATGTGCTGTTACACTGATGAAGCTTCGTCGAAGCCACTGGGCTTCTAAGTTGTAAATGCAGTAGGGCCTCCAAAAACACCAGCTGGAGACACACATAGAGCCAGGTAAGGGTACCCGGAGTCATAGGGGGCCACCGAAATGGGAGAAGGGCTGTCTTCCTCTGCCACCTTAATTTTTTAAATTGTAGAATATTTGTAACATAAAATTTGCCACTTCGGCCGTAAGGGTACAGTTCAGAGGCCCCAGTCCATTCCATGCAGCCTTCACCACCACCCAGAGACGCTTTTCCATCTTGCAGAACTGGAACACTGCACTCGTGGGTGTCAGTCCCTTCTGACTGCCCGGACAGAAATGCCATCGACTGGGCAGATTCAACAACGTGTGTGTATTTCTCATGGTGCTGGGGTCTGGGGAGTCCAAGGTCAAAGTGCTGGCAGCCTTGGTGTCTGGTGAGAGCCCTCCTCCCGGTTCACAGCTTCTCGCGGTATGCGCACGTGGCAGAAGGCCACAGAGCTCTCTGGGTCTCTTTAGTGAGTCAGTGGTCCCACTGAGGAGGGCTCCACCCCCATGACTTCCCAAAGGCCTCACCTCCTAATACCATCATCATCAGCATCACCAACTTGGGGAGGACACCAACATTCAGTCTCTAGCACCATTAAACACCTACTCACCATCCCCGTCTTCCCCCAGCTCCTGGCTGGCTCCATTCTACTTCCTGTCTCTGTGGATTTGACCGCTCTGGGTACCCCATATAACGGGGTCATACGGTATTTGTCCTTTTGTCACTGGCTTACTTCACATAGCACGATGTCCGCAGGGTTCATCCTTGTTGTAGCAGGTGTCAGGATTCCCTTCCATTTTTAATTTTTATTTATTTATTTATTTATTTATTTATTTATTTGAGATAGAGAGTGTGAGTGCCCGAGTAGGGGGAGGGAAAGGGGGGTGAAGCAGTCTCCCCGCTGAGCAGGGAGCCCAATGTGGGGCTCGATCCCAGGACCCCGGGATCATGACCTGAGCTGAAAGCAGACGCTCAACTGACGGAGCCACTCAGGTGCCCCAATTCCATCCCTTTTTGAGGCTGGGTAATATTCCATCGTCTGGAGAGATCACACATTGTGTGTCCGTTATCTGTTGGAGGGCATATGGGTCGCTTCCGCCTCTTGGCGATTGTGAGTGATGCGTGTGAAGCCACATTCACGCCTTACCCCCTTCCAGGTCCTCTTTGTGTTTCTGTGGTACCGCAAGTCCATTCCATGCACTGCTCCATGGCGGGGAGGAGGAAGAAGGACTGGACACGTATTGGGCACTAAAGTGACCGCTTGCTGGCTAGGCAACTTTGGGCAATTCCTTCATCCCTCTTGGTCTCAACTTCTTGGTCTGCAAAGTGGGGGTCCTCGTGTTCCCGTCCTAGAGTGTTGACAGAATGAAGTGAGGTAACCCGTACAGTGCTTGGAACAGGGCTGACACGTGGCAAGCATTGTCAAGGGGGACTGCTGTCAGTCATACAGCGTCTGGATCTGGGCACATCACTCATGATTTTAATCTCCCCAACACCCCATGTGCACATGAGGAAGTGGAGGCTCAAAGAAGTGAGGTGACTTGTCCAGTGGCACACAGTGGGTTGGCTGTGGAGCTAGATGGGAACTTGGGTGGCCTGAAGACAAGCTCGTGCTTCCCCTCCCGGTCCCTCCCTGGGCTTTTCCCTGCGCTCCAGCGGACCTGGCACCCCATTCCCCCTGCGTTAGGCCCTGCCTTCGCAGGGTTTGCCATGAGGATCCCAACCAGATCATGGCTCTGTTGCAGGCAAGAGCCATGCCTGATATGTTTTCTTTTCATTGGCAGTGCCAGGCACGATGCTGGGCCCGGGGTCCGTGTTGAGCAAACACTGTTGACTAATCCCCTTGGCCGAGCAGCATCTAAGCCGAGTTCCAAACAAAACCCAGATCCGAACGCGGGCATCGAAAGCTGAGGCTGGAAAGCTGAACGCGGCTGACTTCCGTGGGGATGCCACGCACACACCGGGAGCTTGGCAGCCTACGGAGAAGGTTCTATGCTCTGATCGGGCCAGGTCAGCTCTTCTGCCAGTTCCTCGTAACCATCCCGGCCAATTAGCAGAATTCAACCAGAGTGTGTTGCGCGTGGATTGCAGTCAGGTTTGAGTCGGTGCTTGTCTGTGCTCGGAGATGACAGTCCAATGGGGACTGCTTGGGTAAGGACCAGCCTTGTGGAAGGGAAAGCATTAATGGGTTGGAGGGGAACCAGGAAGGAGATGACTGGCCTCTGAACGTGGGGGCTGGGGCTCCGTGAGCCTACAGGGCCCCTTTGGGGAGCAGCCGCTGGCACGGAGCCCCAGCCTCTGTTGTAAGAACTGAAGGTATAGAGGATGTGCTGTGCTCGCTGGCCTCAGGGAGCCCTGTCTGATGCCTGCAGCCCAGCATCCCTCAACCGTGCAACCTCCCAGCTTCTCTTCCAGCCTCCACTCCTGCCCACCTCCCTCCCCTGCCCACCCCGAAGCCAAGGTTGTCCTCTTCTGACATGAATTAGATCACGCGCCTCATTAGCTCAGAGCCCCTCGGTGGCATTTCAGGGCCTTGGCAGAGAACCCGCTCTCCTTGCCACCCAGGCTCACAGGCCCGAGGGATCCAGCCCTCGCCCCCTCACCGCCTCAGCCAAGCTGCTCCCAGGTCCCGCTCACGGAGGCCCTCCCCAGGGCGCATCAGGTCCTGCCTGCCCTCGGGAAGGGCCTCAGCTGGTGTCAGATGGCTTCTCCAGGCTCCAGGTGGGGCCCGTCTGATCAGCCCCTTCCACGCCAGTCCTCACTGGATTTATATCCTTCGGAGCACCGTGTCATCAGCTGTACTGACCACAAGCTCTAAGTTATGCATTTATTTATTCGTCTGTCTCTCTCCGCTATATCTTGAGCTCCAGGAGGGCAGAGCCGTGTCAGGTTCACCGGGGTGCCCCCATTCCCAGCTTGGGGCCAGCCCGTCCTAGGATGTGTTTGTGGACTGATGGAGTGGCCCAGATGGACGTGCTAGAATGTGTCTACAGGGAGCATGAGCGGGGTGGTCAGAGGATGACCCAACCCCCTGCCTTGCTTGCTAGACGGAACTATTTGTAGCTTGGAGGAAGGAGGGGAGGAGGGCTGTGAGCCTCACTCAGACATTGCACGTCCTGTGTGGTGGGTGAGGACTCACTTTCTGGAGTCTCACAGGCCGGCTCAAGGAGCAACAGCAGGACCACCTGGTGATGAGCCCAAGAGCTTGGTACCCATGAGGCTTGACTGCAGAGGGAGGGCTGTCTTGGAAGGAAGGGAGTGACACATGTGTGCTTGTAGTTTCCAGGGGAAACTTGGGTGGAATAGTATCCAGCCTTAAAAAAGAGGACAATTCTGACACCTGCTACATGACCTGAATGAACCCGAGGACATTATGCCAAATGAAATAAACTAGACGCAAAAGGACCGATATTCTGTGATTCCACTTTATGTGAGGCGCCCAGAATAGTCAAAAGCATGGAGCCAGAAAGTAGAATGGAGCTTGCCAGAGGGGCTGGGGGACGGGGAGGGGAGACTTAGTGTTTAATGGGGGCAGAGGTGCATCGTGGGAGGATGCGAACAAACACTCTGCAGATGGGTGGTGCTGACGTTACATAACGATGCAGATGCCACGGACTCATACCCTTCACAGTGGTTAAAGTCGTAGATTTGACATGTTTACTTTCCCACAATTAAAAAAAAAAAAAAAAGACCCAGCACTGGACAGTGGGGTGAGAAACAAGGTAGAGGGGTGGGTGTTTGGACCCCGTGGTTTTAGAGGGCCCTCCGGTTCCGGGATGGTTCGTTCTGTGTAAAATGAGCCTCATTTGAAAATATTCCCTTATTCTGTTTTCCTGCCCCGGTTGAGCCCCTTGACGCCCCAGGCCGGCCGGACAGCCGTACCTGGCCTAGGTGCAGGCCCAGGGACATCAGAGCTCATCTCATCAAATCACTGGAGAAATGGCACAGGTTAAATATTTCCAACAATTAGCACTTCAGGCGTCTGCCATGACTCTCGGCCAAGTCCTGTTCCACACGGCTCCAGAGTCGGAGTCCTGTGCCAAGAGACCCTTTTGTCAGATCTTTGCCTGTGTTTCTGTTTATTCGTGACTGAGTCTTATTCTTTCCTGAGCTCAGCCATGGCCTTCTCCCTCATTAACTAACTCACTCAACATTTATCAAGCTCTGGCTGATTCCCTCTCTCAGGCATTGGAGCTGTGGGGACGGTCACACGTAGAAGGCGGTGTGTCCCTGCCCTGGTGAGCACATAGGAGGGAGGAATGAAGGCGGCCTGGGGTGGGGCTGGGCATCAAGGAAGTTTCCCAAAGGAGATGATGCTTAGGCCTCAACCTGATTGCTGAGGAGAGCCTCAGGAAGGCCCAAAACAAAGGGTGACAGCCGGATTGTTTCTGGAGGGATTAATCCCATCCTTCTCTGAAAAGACTTTCTGAAGCAACCCTTTCTTCCATCCTTTATACCCCTTCGCACCTGCTTTCCTTCTTTCCTCCCACCCCCTCCCCTGTTCCTCTCCCTACCCTCAGAGAGGCAGAGACCAAAGGGAGGAGACTAGGAATGGGGGGCAGAGCCAGGAGCGGTGGAGGGCAGGCAGGTGGGGAAGCCTGTGTGAGGTGATGATGGGGAATTAGACATGGCGGTGTAGACAGTGAGCATTTTAGTCTGATCCTAAGACCCTAAGGTTCCCAGCAGCGGCATGATCAGGTTTATGTTTTGTAAGAATGACTTTGCCACTGGATGGAGAAGAGATGACTGAGGCATACGTGTGGTGGTTAGCTGTTCCAAGATGGTAGCTGCCATTCAGAGTGGGGCCATCTATTAAGCTCCTGTCTTGGGCGAGGAGGGACACGTTATGGTCTAACCCATCAGATCTCTGCAGCAGCTCTGCTAAGCTGAATTGCATTGTCCCCGCCTTGTCATTAAGAAAACAGGCTCAGGGGCGCCTGGGTGGCTCAGTCGTTAAGCGTCTGCCTTCAGCTCAGGGCGTGATCCCAGAGTCCCGGATCGAGCCCCACATCGGACTCCTCCGCTGGGAGCCTGCTTCTTCCTCTCCCACTCCTCCTGCCTGTGTTCCCTCTCTCGCTGGCTGTCTCTCTCTCTCTGTGTCAAATAAATAAATAAAAATGTTTAAAAAAAAAAAAAAAGAAAAAAAAAAAGAAAAAAAAAGAAAAGAAAACAGGCTCAGAGAGGTCCAGTATCTTGCTCAGGGTCACACAGCCAGATGCAGCCAAGAGTAGCCCACGCCAAAGTCTGTGCTCCCCACACGGTATCAGCGGCAGCACACTTCACTCTCCCACCAGCGGGGGCCCTTCCTTCTCTCACTGTCCCTCCACAGCCTTCAGGAACCATCAGGGCCAGGGCTGACATTTGTGTGCAAGATGATTTCCTTCCTGCTCACAATAAATGTCAAACTGAGTGATGGAAGTGATTCAGCAAGAAATAGAATTGGAGGGGGGAAAAGAGCTGTGTAAAAACATTTGCAAATGGATTAAAAATTTGAGTCCACCAGCTCATGCCAACATACTTGGAAGTTTGGGAGATATTTTTAGATCACGAAATCCAAATGGCACAGATCGTGGGTTGGAGAGATGGAAATGCAAAGACTCGTTGGGTAGCTGTGACCAGAGATTGCTTTTGCTGAGTTTCTCCTTGGCTGTAAAACAGCAGCGTCCCAAATGCAGGGTTCCCTGGACTCCCTGTGCATTTTTGTTTTTCATCTTTCCCCTTGTACATCAGGAGCCCCAAGGCTCAGCACCTGTTCTTGGAAAGCTCCTGGAGAGATCTGCATGCTGCTGCCTTCTGATGCTTTTGCGGGCCAGCGAAGGAAGCCCCGCCAGGACCAGCTGCGGAGTCCTGGAGAGCATGTTGGCTTATGGACCCCGAGGGAGAGCAAGAGCGGGATCCAGAGTGGGGAGTGGGGTTTACCTGGGGCCAAGAACACCCGGTGCCAGGGACTGGAGGCCTGGCCAGGCAGGAGCTCCCCTCTCTGCTGCTCTCTGCAGACTCCCCCTGGGGTGGGTACCTTGTTACCCACAGTGTCTGAGCTCTCCCCCGCTCTGTGCCTGGAGAGGGAGAGACCTTGCTTCTTTGGTTCTCAAGTTAGGGACTCAGGTGCCCACTGCAGGACGCCCCTTCCCAACCTGCGTCCTTGGGGATAGGGGTCATGAGAGAGCCTGACAGCAGCAGCAAAGTGGGGGACAGAGCAGTTCCCAGCAGAGGGAGGAGAGCTTGTCAGTATCATGCAATGGATCTCACAGCTACTTCTCACCCAATTGCATTTACAGCTCATGGAGCCCTTTTCCAGACGCTG
Organism: Ursus arctos; assembly: GCF_023065955.2. Lineage (NCBI taxonomy): Eukaryota > Metazoa > Chordata > Mammalia > Carnivora > Ursidae > Ursus > Ursus arctos. Next base: position 77,785,529 of record NW_026623078.1, on the reverse strand, counting down.
TACCTGCCATTAACCCTTAATCCTCACAACAATGGCCCTGAGTAGGTGAAGTTAAATGGAAAATACAAAGAGGGTGGGATTACTCTGCGGGGTTATTGGGACAAGGACGGAGATCCCTTTGTAAGTTGCTGAGGGCATGGAGTTCTTACTCAGCGTTAACTTCCTTTTCCAACCCTTTTAAAGGTTCTCAGTTACTTCTAATTTTGTCAGAAGAATACAGGCATGAAGTTCAAACCCCCCAGCTGAAAAGCCCCAGCCCAGCACCATCCTAGCCCCTGCCAGAGGTAACCCCTTCTCCTTCCTCTGTTCGCAGACCTCCTGGTGCTTCCCCCTTGGCTCTAAATCTCTAAATCCTGGGCTGTCTCTTGATGAATCAACTTTAGGCATGTTTATTGATTTCCTGTTCTATCTTGACTCCCTATGGTTTATATTCTCTTTTCCTCTTCTCTCTTCTCTCACTGCTCTGCTTCCTCTCCTGCTTTAGTCTCAGAAGCCTTGTCTCTCTGTTCTCACTGCCCTGTCACCTGCCTTCCCTTGTCCCTTGCCCAGCACTGTGGGGTCCTTCCTCCTATACCCAGAGGCACCTTTTCACCTTCTCTCTGCTCTCTTCCTCTTCTGCTTTCTTACAGGACCTTCTTCCTAGAAACTTCTAGCATCCTTTATTTATTTGGGGGGGGTACCTTTAAGATGCCCCTTTCTGCCCATTCTGTTCTGTATCAGAGTTACTTATAACCAGATTCTCACTGAGTTTTAGAAACCCTTTTCTTGCATACATGACCTTATGATGTTTTGAGACTGTGCCATTAGTTTTGGGGTTCTCACTTTGTGGAAGAGCAAGGCATCCGATGGTTCCTAGATAATGCAGCGTCATACAGGGGAGAGTGAGTGCCACATGGACAGGCACATTCAGGGCCAGGTCCCATGGATCTCAGCTTAGTTCCCTCCAGCAGGGCACCTGCTCCTGGGAAGGGTGCAGAAGCGCTGGTGGAATGGCATCCGACAAAAGTCAAGTTCATCGTCATTAGAGGCATTGGGCCTTCCACTGGGCTGTTCTGCTTTTGATTTCTTGAGGCCACGCACATACACACACATACACACATTCTCCCACACATACCACTCACATGTCTCTGCCTTTATATCCATCTCTTGCATTTTTTTACAGCTTTCTATAAATCCTGATTTCTGTTTGGGAAGCAGCCTGCTTGTACAAGCCGTGGGTAATTTTTGTCCTCCTGACGCCCTGGATAATTTATGGGCTTGGAGATAGAGAACTTGCCTCTTGCACTGACAATATTGAATATACATTGCTTTCTCGCAAAATAGCTTTCAGAGTTGCTGTAAATTCTCTGGAAATTAGCTGGAGTTAACTATGGGTTGGTTAAGTGCCAGTAATTACATGTTCCCTGGGAATTTCTGCTGACACGTGGAGGCATGGCTTAATGCTGTCCCCAAGTCCTAGAATTTTGGAGCTGGAAGAGGCCTTTGGGATGAAGAATCTGAGCCCAGAGAGGGGAGGGGGGTTTGCCTGAGGCACTTTACTAGCGGCTAAGGACACCAGGGCCTGGGTCTCCTGAGCCTTGTTGAGCCCTTTGCTCTGTCCGTTTCTAGGCAGGGCACCCTTAGGTCGAGCGAACGTGTGGCCTGACTCAGTTTCCCAAACTGCTCCACACGGCACGTCCCAAATGAGTTATTAATTGGGCACTAATCTCATTGGCCACAGTTAAAGCATTGCATTGATAGGAGCTTAAGGTGGGCAGATCGATGCCGAGATGGGGATCGGGAAGCCACCACAGGACTGTTAGGAAGAAACACATCCCAGAAGGTCATCTGGTGCTATTCCCGCTCTGAGAGGGAGACACTACCCTGGCTTGTGTCCCCTGGGCCCTGTCCTATAAAGAGTCCAGCATTTGAATAGATGCAGGTCACTAAGTATGGTTTAACTCTGTCGATGTCCACGGAGGGCCATGCTCTGTGCCTGGCACTGGGCAGGGTCCCTGGGCTACGGACACAAGGATGACAGACGTCTTGCCTGGAAATTCATGGAATGTTTTACAGAGAAAGGATGTAGAAAAGTAGCCAAGTTCTGACCTCTAAAACAGAGCCGTGGGATTAAATCAAGCATTTATTAGCTATATGACTTTGGGCCCCTAATATAACCTCTCCTCTGTAAAATGGACTAGTCGTGAAGTGTAAATGGCATTCTGGATGGGAAGTGCCTGGCACACCAGTAATTAGTTCATTTGCTTTGGAGGACTGGGGAAGAGTTCTTCACGGCCTCGCTGCGTATTGGAAGCCTTTTTCTTGTTTCTTCTCCACGTGATCTTTCTGCTCCGGCTAACTTGTCTCATTGGGTCAGTCCTGCTCATTCAGAGGCGTTGGGCGCTGCGCTGGGTGCAGGGGGAGTGGAAGACCCTAGGTCTCCGCCCGCAGTGGACTCAGTCTGGCGGGGAGACAGGGACACAGCGAGGGCCAGGAGAGGCGCTGCGGTGGGCAGCGGGCGTGGAGTGCAAGGTGCCACCTGCAGCAGAGCTGCCCCTGCCTCTGCCCGCCCCTCCCTCTCCGCCTCTGCTAGGAACCACCTCTGTCGCCTTCCTGCCCTGCAGCCTAACTGAAAGGCCACCTAGTCACCATGAAGTGACAGAGACACAAAGGTGACAGCGTGACACCCCGATTGGGAGCACTGGGGACTTAAGTCCCGAATATCGGCTTTGCCACTTCCCATCCTTTCACGTTTCTTTTTTTTTTTTTTTTTTTTTTAAAGATTTTATTTATTTATTTGACAGAGACAGAGACAGCCAGCGAGAGAGGGAACACAAGCAGGGGGAGTGGGAGAGGAAGAAGCAGGCTCATAGCAGAGGAGCCTGATGTGGGGCTCGATCCCGGAACGCCAGGATCACGCCCTGAGCCAAAGGCAGACGCTTAACCGCTGTGCCACCCAGGCGCCCCCCTTTCACGTTTCTGAGCCTCGGTTTTCCAATCTGTAAAATGGGTGGGAAGAGTGAAAGTCAGGGGATGATGGAGATGGAGAGCGAAGCATGTGATCTGGAAACCCCTGAAGGTGCCAGTCCACACTGATTCAGAAGTCTGAAGCCCCTGTACCAGCTAGCCAAGCTGTCTGTTCTAAGAAGAACGCTCACCGTTTTTCAGATTGCTTTGTAGTTTCCAAACCGCTTGCGCGCTCTGTGTTTCCTTGACTCCTCGCAACCACGGGCAATGAGCAGGAGTGATTTTCTCCATTTACATGAAAGCGACCGTGGAGGGGGCATGGTGTGACGACACCGGCCCTGTGCCCTTTGCAGTCCGTCCGCCACCCTGCGGCGTGGCGAGCTGGGTCTCACCCACAGCAACAGCTCGCTCTTCTCCCACACTCGCCGTGGTGTTCTTCAGACTCTGTCTCACGCTGCACGATGCTATGAAGCAGAGTTTATTATCCCATTTCTTTATTTTTACAAATAAGGAAACTGAGGCACAGAAATATGACATGACTTGCCCACATTCAAACCCGGGCTGTTGGCCTGCAGAGTCCTTGCTCACATCCCGTACATGGTGCCGTCCTTTTGTTGTGAACCTGTGCTTATTTGCAATCTCCACCTGGGACAGACACATGACCCCGGTTGTGGCAAGAGACACAGCCTCAGAATTCCCAGTGTCCCCATACCACCTGCATAAACAGCCAGGAATGAGTGGTGGTGGCGGGGTGAGGGCAGAAGGGACAACACCAGAGGCAGATGAGAAAGTGCCAGAAGGCGCACAGGCTAAACCAAAAGGAGAAACTCTGCACCATCTCCGTGTTCTCCGAGGGTGGGCTCCGGAGCTGGACGGCGTCGGTTCAAATCCCAGCTCTGGAACTTACCAGCTCTGTCACTTTGGGTAAGTTCCTTAACCTCTCTGTGCCTTTCAGGTTTCTGATCTGGAGAAAGGGGTCACGGATCGCCTTGTCTCACTGGCTTGCCGTGAGGGTTAGATTACTTGGTATTTATAAAGCACTGAGAATATTGTTTGGCAATGGAGCTCTGAAAATAGGTGTAAAGTAAGTAAAGGAGACAAATGGGGGGCTCCTGGGTGGCTCAGTCAGTTAAGCATCTGCCTTTGGCTCAGGTCATGATCTCAGGGTCCTGGGACGAACCCCCACATCAGTCTCCCGCTCAGTGGGGAGCCTGCTTCTCCCTCTGCCCCACCCCCAACATGTGCACACACACTCTCTCTCTCAAATAAATAAATAACATCTTTAAAAAAAAAAGAAGACAGATAGGTAAGGAGAAGAGTGTCAAGGGGTCGGGATGACTCCAGTGGGGTCCTGATGGGGATAAGAGCAGGACTTGAACCTGGGACTCCTGGAACCCACCCCATGCAAATCCATCCTGCTTCCCTTGTATCTCACTACTTGCCGCAGGCCCAAGAAAGACGCCTCGGTTGTGGATGGTGTGAGAGGAGCACCTCGAACAGGGTATGCGTGTGTCTGTGCCTGGGGGCCGGGGGCGGGGAGGCAGGGTTAGGGTGTTGGGGGCCAGTGGAGGTAGTGGGGGTGATAGTGATGGATCTTTGACCAAGCCCTTTTCTTCACACTGCCTTCTGAGAGCCCAGGTGCTCGCTACTCTCCGACGTGTGGGCATCTCTGTCCCGGCCCCTTTTCACATGGCTTTGATTCTCCTTAATGCTGTTTTTCAATTAAATTATTATTAGCCCTCAAATCTACGCAATTAAAGAAGCAATTTTCTGTCCTTTCCCTGGAAGAGATTGCTTACCTGGTTTGGTGATGCCTTTAGCAGTGAACAAAGCGGGGAGTGAATACCCCAGGGCCACCAGCTTTAATTGGTGGTGCTGGGGAGGGGAGGGGGCCATCTCCATTGTGGGGCGGCTTTCTGCAAAAGCTAACCCGACAATGAAACAGGCCCATCAAATGCCAGTCCTCCCCGCCCCCTCCCACCTTGATTTCCAAAGGTTATGCTCAAGCGGGTCTTAGTGATAGCTCTAATTTGTAATTCTAATTTCCTTGGAAATAGGGCTAAATAGAGCATTTGTCATTCCTCTCCATGTGGATTACCAGCCACAGATGAGGATTTATGGCCTGAGCCTCTGGCCTCCCCAGGCCTCTCTCTGGGGCAGAGATGGGTGTTGGGGGTACGGGTGGGGGCTGGGTGCACTCAGTTCAAAATACCTCAAAAACCTCCCCTTCTAAAGCTTCGGGCTGCCTGGTTGTATTCTGAATAAAATACGAAGCGGGAGTATGTTATTGAAAGTGAAATGCTTTCAGCGCTGTGGGAGCGGTCCTCTGCCTGGGCCTTTATTTGGGGAAGGAGAAGGCTCTGACTTCACAGGGTCAGCTGAAGACCCGCAGGCCCCTGCCGGGAGCCCCTGAGGCTCCCCTAGGCCCACAGCTGGCGCAGGCTTTCCCGGTGGCTTGTCCAGGGAGTGGATGGAGAGAGGATTGGGCTCGTCTTGGGTGAAGCCCCTAGTGCTTGAGAAGTGTGATGTTGGAGGTTCAGAGCCTGGCCTTGCAGCCATTTATACACTCTGAGGATATATTTAGCACCTGCTGTGTGCTAGGCTCTGTGCTAAGCACCAGGGGAGTCCGTGGTGAGCCCAAACCAAAAGGTCCTTTGACTCCATGGAGCATATAGCTGGGGGGATGGGGGTGGGGGAGGGGGGGAAGACAGATATCATGCAAGGGATCAAAGCATTAATGTTAAATGACTGTCATAAATGATCCGGGAGGGGGGTGCCTGGCACATAAAGCTCCTTGGAGAACTCAGTGGGTTTTGCCAACCTTGGAACCAGGGTGCAGAGAAAGAACCGGGTTCTTCGAGCTGGAGGTAGCCCGTGGCGACGGAGGTGACGCAGACTCAGGCTATCAGCCCCGTTCCTGTACTTGGGAAATGGGCACTTAGGCTCCGGGAGCTTTAGCCCCTCCTCTGTCAGGAGAGTCATGGTTGCCTCCGGTTCCTTTGTGAGGTCAAGTCAGCCGACACGGTGGCTCGGGGTGTCTGTTCCCTCATCGGAAGATGCCCACACCTGTTCACACATTCATTTGTATGTTCACGGCTTCATGTCGCAGAATATTTGAACATCTATTACGTGCTGAAAATATTAATACGTTAACAAATTAAAGAATCAATTAACACTCACAATTAAAGACATCAAATCAAAACGAACAAAGAAAAGAAAGAGTAATTACCAGTGGAAGCGTTGGATCGGGGGTCCAGATTGCCCTGTGCACTGCTCCTTGAGCTGCTCACGCCTTCTCTTCACTGCAGGGTTACGGGCCTGCGTTCTGCACCAGGCCCTCGGCGTGTCCTTACACACTCAGCATGGGGTGAGCAGTAAATATCTGTGGGACAAAACAATCCCACGCATGTCAGGCCGTAGGTCCTGAGAGCTCCCGTATCTTTGGGGCCAGAAACTTTGCAGACCCAAAGCTGGCAGAAAGAGGTTCATATCCATTCCATGTGGTACTGACCCTTCCCCGGTCCCTGGGGCCAGCTGGCTTTTGGTCACCTCCTTTCTGAAGCCTCTCTGTTTCCATGGCACGGAATTCCACTTTCTTTTCACCTCTCCCAGTGCTCACTGGCGATACTGGGTGTCGTTTGGTTTTGCCCACGCACAGTCCTTCTGTTCAGTTTATTGCCCCATAAAGATCCTATCAGCCCCTTCATCTTATATGAATTGGCTTCTAGAACTTTCCTGCATTCATAATATTTCAGTGTGACTTAAAAAAAAATCTTGGTTGGGGCGCCTGGGTAGCGCAGTCGTTAAATCGTCTGCCTTAGGCTCAGGGCGTGATCCCGGCGTACCGGGATCGAGTCCCACATCGGGCTCCTCCGCTGTGAGCCTGCTTCTTCCTCTCCCACTCCCCCTGCTGTGTTCCCTCTCTCTCTGGCTGTCTCTCTGTCACATAAATAAATAAAATCTTTAAAAAAAAAAAAAAATCTTGGTTGATTTAGAGTAAGCCACATCTTCGTTTGAAAGATACCTGGATAATCTCAAAAAACAATATAACTTCTAGGGGTGCCTGGGTGGCTCAGTAGGTTAAGCGTCTGCCTTTGGCTCAAGTCATGATCCCAGGGTCCTGGAATTGAGCCCGGTGGCAAGCTGCAGGGAGTCTGCTTCTCCCTCTCCCTCTGCCCTGTCCCCCGCTCTTGCTCTCTCTCTCTCTCAAATAAATAAAATCTTTTAAAAATGCCCAACAATATAACTTCTTGAAGACTCAAGTTTCTCTTTGATATATTGGGGTTACAGGAATCTGCCATTGAAGGTTGTGATGACCATATGAGCAGATTCATTCATTCAGCAAATGTTTATCCAGTGTCTACTATGTGTGGGTACTGTGCTCAGTGTATAGAATGTATAAATGAGCAAAAAGGAAAAAGAATCTTTGCCTTCATGGAATGAGCTTTCAAGTTGGAGGTGAATGATAAACATGACATGACTAGGAACTAGGAACACTTTATAGTACGTTAAACATGCTACGGATACACATGCCATAGGTAAGAACTGTGGAGTGTTAACTATGCCTCGATAAAGAAATTAATTTAAAAAAGAAATTAATTTAGAAGAAAAAGCAACTATGGAGAAAAATACAAGGGTGATGGAAAGATTGGACTCAATTTAGCAACTTTAAAATACTAGGGAGATACTAGTTTATTTTGTTAAGTATGTAGTAACAAAAATAAGACAATTTAACACACTATTATCAGTTTCCCTCAACTTCCAGAAACTTCCAGAAAGGAAGTACCCTTGCCCTTCCACATGCATCCATCTGAAGTTCTCCTGGTAATTTTCAAAAAATTGGAATACTGCCTCTGTGGTCAGACCTCTTGCTGACGTGCAGAGAAAGTTGACCCAGAAACAAATGGAGGAGCTAAGTGGTCTCCGTTGAGTCAGAACTAGGGCACACGTCAGTGGGGTGTTGTTTTCCACAGATGGGTGTCCAGGGGGAGCTTTTCATTGAATTGGGAGCCGGGAGGGGCTGAGGATCCACACGAATGATGTCCCAGTCCTGGAGAGTTCAGGATGCTTGTTCAGATTATTCTTAAGTCGGATACGATTTTTTGATCCCATGGACTTTGGACATTAAAAAAAGCATAGAACTCTAGTAACCCCAAATGGGGACTCTTCATCCACGATGGAGAAAAGACTAACGTTTTATGTCATCCAGAATTTGGGGTCATGAAGTTGCTATACCTGTTTGTGTCTTTCCTTTCCTTTCCTTTCCTTCCTTCCTTCCTTCCTTCCTTCCTTCCTTCCTCCCTCCCTCCCTCCCTCCCTCCCTCCCTCCCTCCCTCCCTTCCTTCCTTCCTTCCTTCCTTCCTTCCTTCCTAAGATTTTATTTATTTATTTGACAGAGAGAGAGAGTGGGAGAGAATGAGCAGGGGGTAGGGCAGAAGGAGAGGGAGAAGCAGGCTCCCCATTGAGCAGGAAGCCCAACACATGGTTCGATCCCAGGTCCCCAGGACCATGACCCAAGCAGAAGGCAGATGCCTAACCGACTGAGCCACCCAGGTGTCCTGTTTTCTTCTTTTCAAGGGGATGCAGATTATTCTCAGCAAGAACAGGGCCATTAGTTCAACAAATAGTCCTTGAGCACTCTACCTGTGCCTGGCAACATGATAGCCCCTGGGGATGGAGCAAGAGAAGCACTAACTCCTGCCCTCATGAAGCTTTGGGTCTAGTGGGGAAGACAGGCATTTAAAGGAGAACGTGCAGTAAAGTGCGACTAAGGGCAGTGTGTCTGGTATGGGGAGGTGTGTCCGGAGGGGAGACGGAGGGGTCGGGGCAGCGGTGAGATTACAGATGGAGTCCTATGCCTGTGAGCAGAACAGGGAATGTTTAAGCAGGGAGTGAGAGATTGCATTAGAAGGAGTCCCTCTAACTTGAGTGCCCGGTCTGGAGCAGAGGGGTAAGGCGCTGGAGGCGAGGAGACCGGTCGGGAGGCTGGTGAAGACCTTGCTGAAATAACATCAGAATGTAGGAAATTGAGCATGCCCTTCTACCTACTTGCAGCATTTGACTTTAATGTATTTAAATAAATTCTTGATTGATTTAAACTCTGGACTTGAAAACAATGTCCAATATTTTGACAGACTGCAGTTTTGTTATGTCTCGGGTTTTGCCACGTTCGTTCATTTTCTGCCTTAGGTCCTAGATGTCTTAGCTGGTCACGTCTCTACCACTGGAATTCTACCACTGGGTTGCCATGGATTCTTACTCTATCCCTGGTTCATTCCACTCCAGCTCACTCTACTAATATGCATGGAGAGCCTGCCAAGGGCTGTGTCCCACCTTGGGTGCCGCCAATATAATGATAAAGAGAATCTGGTCCCCTCGAAATGGGAATTTCTGTTTTGGGTCAATAGAGAATTAACAGGAAATCTTCGGGCATGAATCAGGTGAACTTAAATGAAATCAGTGAGTGTTTTCCCTGTGGTTCTCCGTGGCTCCTCACAGCAGCCCCATGAAGCAGATTTTATTAAAATTGCTTTGGAGAAGGTGAGACTGATGTCTAGAGATGTGAAGTCACTTGCCCAAGGTTGCACAGTGAGTGAGGAAAAGCAAAGAGATGTGAGTCCAGGCCTCTGGCTCTGGTTCAAGGCCACAGATGGGAAGGGCTGTGCACGTGCCCGGCTGGAGAACACGGGGCTGGCCTCCCGGGCTCCTCCTTCCTGGATCTCTGTGCAGGTGAGGCACTCCCCAGGCTCTTGTCTGTCCCCTGCTAGAACGATGCAAACATTTCCCAAGAGGGCCGTGAAGATGAGGCATCCTGGGATGCTCCCTGCAGACATTCCTTACTCACTGTCTTCCCACTCTGGGGACCGTGGAGCCACCCATAAGGACAGCAGCCAACACACCTCAATCCATGTGTCCAATGAGGTAGAGATCCTCTCTGAGGTGAGGCAGCCTCCATCGTTCTGGGAGACAGAGGAGGCTGGGTCCTGTGGCGAACATCTGGCTTTATCACATATGTCCATGGGGGGCTCCGAGCGGAACCGGACCAGGAGATGCAGGCATGACTGTGGGCTCCCCAGAGCTCAGAGCTGGCCGGGGAGGGCTGTGTCCCCTGACTGAGGAGGCAGAACCCGGATGAACACCTGGCAGGAGCCAGTCGCAGGACTGAGACCCTAGACACAGATGACTGACCGTACTGTCCCCAGTCCCTTCAGCTTCTGGGAGAATGTGATTCTGGTGTGAGTATCGGCAGGTTCAGGAGCCTCTCCCAGTGCAAGCATGTGATTAGGGGACAACTCTCTTAGGGATTGTAGAATGGAGGAAACCCGATGTGTGGAACTTGGGGTTTCAAGGGGTGTAAGTGGCTTCTGGGAGGCCGGGATGAGCTGGATTTGGCACTACCTAGGCGCAGTCTGAGGAAGAAGGTTCTAGGGCCTAAGCCTGTCGGGGGTGGAGCATGAGGAGTGGTTGTCAGGCATGAGGTCTCAGCTAGGGGGTCATTACTCTGCTGTGTATTTAGGAGTAAGGGGCAGTGGAAGGGGTGTGAGCCCCCAGGGAGTGTGGGGACATGGCAGGAACAGTGGGGTTGAGAAGCTCTTCCTGAGCCCTTTTACTGATGCCCAAAGGACAGCAGCCATGGGCACTTTGGGGGGGCATGGGGTAGGGATGAGGGCAGTTGAACCACACCATGTGTGCCTTCGAACCAAGGCACACATGGAACATGATTTCTACGAAGAAACGGCTCATGAAAGAAGCATGAAATGTCTCTAATTGACAGTCAACTGCTCGGGGCACCGTGAGCCCCTTACTATGTCTGGTTCTTGGCACAAGGCATGGCAGGCAGTAGCAGGGGTTTGAGCGTCAGTAACTGCGCGTTGAATAAATGAATGAATGAATGGGAGCACTTGTTCAAGAAAGCATCTGAGGCAGCGAGCAGAGGAATTCTGGGCAGGGTGGCTGGATGACTTCCATTCTTAGCACTTTTTCTGCTCCTGTTTCATGACTTGAAATCAAGACAAAACCTTTGAGACTGGACCTAGAAATACTTGTTTTTTTGAAATAAGAAAAAAAAAATCAGTGTTTGAGTGAGTAGGGCATGTAACAGAATGGACGGAGTCTCATGGTAGATGACAGTGCTTCTCTTGTTGGCAGTTCTTGTAATTAGCTGGATGACCATGGCCATGGGATACCACTTTCTGTGTTAGTCTTACCGTCTATCAAATGAGGATATGATGCCTCCACTTTCTGCCTCACCTAGATATTCGGCACACACGTAGGGGGATGTAGGGGGATGTCTGCTGGGAGCCGGCTTGGGCTTGGCACTGAGGTTGCAAAGAGAAGAAGGCACGAGGCCTGCTCGTCCAGAGCTGATTTCACAGCCACTCCTCTGTTCCTCGTTGATACACGTGCGAGGAGGGCCAGCAGCATGCGCAGCATTGTGCTTGCAAGGATTAGAACAGAGGGACCTGGAGGGATGTGCTTTTAAATAATGTTTTTGAAAAATGTAAAGCATTGCTCCAAATACCAAGGTCACCTCCCTATTTCATGGCATGAAATGGCAAATCCATCATTGAAGAAATAAGCTCAGAAGTCTCCATCTGGGTCCTCCTGACCTCCCTCAGGTGTCCCTTCTGTTGTGGGCTTTATCATACCATGCATTTGGAGATCTGTTTCTTCCCTCGGTGAGGAAGTACCTTTATAGGGGAGGGCTGTGTCAGCCCCAGAACACAATGAGTGCTTAATTTCTGCTGGTTTAACGGAATGAATAGAGTTTTGTGCCAATGGGAAAGGTGTTCTAAAATGCATTCAAGTGGGGCGCCTGGGTGGCTCAGTCAGTTAAGCATCTAATTCTTGATTTCAGCTCAGGTCATGATCTCAGGCCCTGAGATCTAGTCCCGAGTTGGGCTCCACACTCAGCATGGAGTCTGCTTAAGATTCTCTCTCTCCCTCTCCCTCTGCCCCTCCCCACCCCGCTCTTGTGCTCTCGCTGTCTCTAAAAAAAACCAGATCAATTAAAAATAAATAAATAAAAATAAAAATGGAATGCATTCAAGTAATGTTCCTGGTAAGGTATGTGCTATGTATTTTTATATAGATTTTATTTATTTATTTGTCAGAGAGAGCGAGCGTGAGCGCACGGCGGGGGAGAGGCAGAGGGAGAAGTAGGCTCCCCATTGAGCAGGGAGCCCAGTGTGGGACCTGATCCAAGGACCCTGGGATCATGACGTGAGCCGAAGGCAGATGCTTCACCGACTGAGCCACCCAGGTGTCCCTGCTACATGTTTTCATAAAATACAAATTTACACATATAATTTAAGATGCTGTATCTTGTCCTGTATTTTCCATTTTAAGGTGTATTCAAGGAAATCACAAACCTGGTAGCATTTTAAGGGTTAATCATTTTTAGTGAGCTGCAGAAAGCTGGTGTGTGTGTGTGTGTGTGTGTGTGTGTTTTGTCCGAGGCGGTGGGCAAGAAGGGAACACGGACTTGTTTCTAGGTGCTGGTTTTCAGGGACCAGAGGCTGTGGTTGCTATTTGAAATTGTTTGTGTTAATTATTGCCATAATGTTTTGTAAATAAGTTGCCTTATGCAAGAGTAGCTTCACGGGGATGTTTCCAAGGAATTCTAGGCTAGCTGTGGCAGGCATTCCAAGTTGGAAGAGGTTCTCTGCAGAATGAAGAGGGAGCATAGGTAGCAGAAGGACTCTGCCTTAGAGAAAGGGAACGGCTCAGAGAGAGGAGGGGGGAGGGGGGCAGTACTTGCGGGCAGGTGCAGAGCCCCAGAGGGAGGCCAGGAGAAGGAAGCACCCACGAGGGGACAGATCTGCTGAGGGCCCCGCGATGCAGAGGTGGAGACGGGTGTGATGTAGGGACAGAGCGGGCTGCAGAGGGACAGACCAAGGAGACACAGAAGCAGGCACTCTGGGAGAGACTGGGAGAGGAGCAGACCCAGGGAGCATCCCTGGGTGGAGGGGCAGGAGGACGTGGGCATGCCTGAGAGATGAATCGTGGCTAGGAAGCATTGCCTCGAATTGGTCCATGGGGAACTTCTTATAAAATCTTTAAAGCGATTAAAGACCATTTTATTGAAAAGAGATCTGGGCCTCTTTGGGGAAGAGAGAGACCAGCCTGGGCCATTTTCTCCCCAGTGCTCACCTGTTGTTTCAGCAGATGGAGTGCGAGGGCGGGGCTGGGAGAGTCGTGTTTGCCCCTTCTTTTCCTCCTGCCTGGGCTGGGCTGGGGGGTGCCCCCTCTGCAGGCAATTCGGGAGGCAGTGTGCACAGGGCCCAGCAAGGCCCTTGGTTGCTTTGGCTTTGCCGCCCACCTCCCAGGCCCTGCTGGGTTGAGGGTGTGACCTTACATTTTGAATTGTTGCTGCAGACAGCAGTTAGAGTTTGCTGCAATTTCTTTCTAGGGGCTTTCTTGGGAATCAGACCTGATTAGGTAGGGTGTTCTGCGTTAATCAGGAAATAGTGCAATTATCCAAGAACGGTCAGAATGGTTTCTTTCTCTCCCTTCCTGAGATCACTGACCTCGTGCTGGCCTCTCACCGTGATGTGATTAATTAAATTAAAGGGCCAGAACAAGGAAGGAGGGGGTGGGACCCAAGATCACTAGCTCAGGCTTTCCATTTACAGATAGAGACCGAGGCCCCTAGAGGCAGACTGACCAGAAGCCCAGGGCTCTGTTGAGGGAGGAGGGAGGGCACGTAAGCCCATAGCCTGCTGCCTGATCCATTGCTTTTGCCATGGCAGACATCACTAGTCAATCACAGGCATTACCAATCAATCATGATGTGCTGCTTGCAGAGTCTTCTCCAGGAGGGCTTGGGGACACCAGCCGTCATATAGATTCTGCCCCTGGGATGAGTTCTCTTTCCTCTCCCTGTAGTTCTCTTTCCTCTTCCCTGTTTCCTTACAAGAAACAGGGAAGAGACACAGGGAGAGAAGAGGAAAAGGCCGTATGAGGATTGATGCGGAGATTAGGGGGAAGCAGCCAGATGCCAAGGAACACCTGGCCACCAGAAGCTGGAGGCGACAAGGAGGGATTTCCCCTAGAGCCTTCAGAGGGAATGGAGCCATGCTGACACCTTGATTTTGAACTTCTGGCCTCCAGCACCGTGAGAGAATACATTGGCTTTCAGCCTCCGTACGTGTGGTCTCTTGTTACAGCAACAGGACACTAACATTCCCATGGTGTCTCAAGGCCCCCTTTTGCTGGTGGGACAGAAAGATGACCAGCCTGAGTGCCAGCAGCCCCGGGTGCTTCCTCTGGTCCCTCACTAATGGCCTCTGGGCCTTGGGACAGTCTGTTTCACTTTCTGGGTCTCAGTTTCCTCATCTGGGAAATAAAGGGTACCGGAGGGGTTTATGAAACGCTAGAGCAGAGTGACTTGAGAGCCAGCTCAGAATCCCTGGAGACTGGAGGCTGAGTGGTCAAGTACTTGCAACCTGCAACAGGGGGTAGAGGCTGGAGAGCAGTGGAACCTGCGGAGGGGGGAGGGTGCCGGGCCAGGGGGCTCATCTGCTCTTCCGAATTGCCTCCTGGGTAGAACCGCTGGGAATCGGCAGCTCAGCCCGCCCCTCCCGCCTCGCTGTGCCTGGAGACAGCAAGCTGGGGCAGGAGGGGGCAGGACAGGGGCGGGGGTGGCAGTGGGTGTGAGCTGCTCACTGGAACAGGGATTTGACATGGTGAGAAAGGAAAAGAATAATAGCAAACTCTCCGTTTGAGATCATTTGGCTGCAAATGATGGGAGACACATTTAGGATCTTCCTGCAGGTTTTTTTCTTCTTGTTTTTTTTTTTTTAATCCCAGAAATAATTCTTTTGACCTAGTTTTGGTCGTGCTCAGGATATAGTTCGAGTTAACTGAGCTGAAGTACAGTATGTTTTTCAGCGTCCTCGAGTGACCTTCAGAGCTGCTCGTCCGCTTGGGTCTCAGTGTTGGATGGACAGGGTGGGTCGGGGCGAGGCTCTCCCTGAAACCTGAACACGTAGGTCAGTGTGGCTCAGAGGGTCAGGACATGGGCTCTGGTCTGAGACGGCAGCTCTGCCATTCGTAGCTGTGTGACCTTGGGTAAGTTACTTAACCTCTCTGAGCTCGTTTACTCAGCTGTAAAATGGGAATAAATGTGCCTTCCTTGAAGGGATTCCTTCATTTGATCTTTACAACAGCCCTAGCAGGCAGGAGTGGTTAATGAACCGTGTTAGAGATGAGCATGTGGTGCCGTGGAGAGGTGAGGTAACTCTCCTGGTCGTGTCTCATGACTGTGGAGTGCCGAAGCCAGGAGTCTGATTCAAGTCCACACTCTTGACCACTGCCCCCTCTGCCTTTCCTGATGGGTATTCAGTAGTAAGTATTGCCATTTGGTCCAAGAAACTAAGCCTTGCACAGTCTGGGGGTCTAGAGGGAGAGAGGCGGCTGGACAGCAGACCTGACTGAATGGAATTGGGGGAAGGTTCTAGAACACCAGTGCATATCGAGTGGGCAGCTTTACCCTCCTTTCCCAGAAATGGTTCCTTTTGGCCCCTACCAGCACTGGTGGCCCGTCCTGGCAGCTTCTGTGTCCCCCGGAGGGCAAGCACGTTACATTCTCCTGCTCTGCACAGGCAACAGGGGTGGGGGGCGGGGGTGGGACATGGGACATGGCAATACTCCCTTTTGTCAGACCATATCAAACAAAGAATTCCGGCTTCTCCATGCCCCTGGACAAGGGGCTGGCCTCTTAACCGTGTAGTAGTAGAGCATGTGGGTCCCAGGAGGGAGCTCGTGCTTTGACCAAGCGAGCCAGCCTCGTCTCCCTCCCATCCTCCCCTGAGACCTGCTCCTTCCCAGCAGGTGCTGCTTCATGACTGTGCTTTCTGCTCCTGCTGTTCCTTCTCCCTGAAATTCCCTTCCCCCTATCGCACTGCCGTCTTCCCCTGCGTGCCTTTGCGTCCTCAGACCTTGGCATAGAGGTCCAGCCCTTCCTCTCCTAGGCAGCTGGGATTCTAGTTGCAAAGTCCGACAGATGAACAAGTAAGCAGACAAACAATTATGCCTTAAGATTTGGGACCAGAAATGAGTGAAAAGGAGGGAGGTGGGAGGAGGCAGCCCTGGGAAGTAGCTGTCGTGCCCAGGGCTGGTGTGTGGGCATAGTGACTGGTGGGTGACAACCCGCTTCTCAGAGGGAAGCCAGTCCCATAGTCCTGAGGTGGAAAAGCTGGTGTGTTCCAGGAACTGAAGGCTGGCCAGGGCCAGAAGAGCTGGGAGATGTCATGCAAGAGGCTGAGCAGTAGGAGGCCAGTTTGGAGAGGCAGACCTGCAGGATAGGGAGTTCAGATTTAAACGTCAATGCAAAATATCTGCTGTGGCATTGCGATCCCTTTGCCTGTCGCGTGGGGAACAGACTTGGTGTGGACCGGGTAGGGGAACATTTCAGTGATGCAGGTGGGAGGTGATGGTGGGTTGGGCTGGGGTGTCGAAGTGAAGGGGAGTCAGAGCTTTCTGCATTCATTCTGGAAGTAGATGTGATAAAGGAAAAGGAAGGGTCTGGAATGCCTGTGGGTCTCTGATTAGAGCAACTGGGCTAAACAGTGGAGCCATTCCCTGAGAAGAGCCCAGTTTGGAGGTGAAATCCGGAGCCTGTTTTGGACACGGTGGGTGTTTATTGTCTGGGGGTGTCAGCTGATGGAGGCAGCTGCGTGCAGATGCAGCAGCTCTGAGTGGAGGTTAATGACCTTCCTCCTTCCTAGTGTCGATGGTGCACCCCGGAACTGTGGAGCTAACCGTCCTCCTGGAAGGGGGGCCAAGGCAGAGGATGGGACATAGGCACTCGTAGGATGATGTGAACCCAGGCTGTCCTGACCCCCCTTTGGGAAATGGGGCTCCTCGGCAGGATCCAGACGTCTCCCTCGTTCCCTGTTTTCAAAGACAAATGTCGTTGGAGATTCTGTAGTCAGATCCAGGTGGGGAAGGGGAAGGTCTGTCTGGGCCAATGGCTTTTGTCTCAGGATTACGATCTTTTCTATGTTCCAGTCTGTTCCTGCTTCCTCGGGCTTGTTCCTTATTTTCCAGCTTGTCACATATTCTTTTTTGCTGAAGACAGACTCACCATGAAAAGGACCACTTTCTGTCTTTCATCTGTTTTGCGGTCTGCCATCTGCCCTGAGTGAATCCCCACTTTGTTTTCCATCCTCCTCCACACGATTATGCAACACGATTCTGGTCATCCTGGTGTCTCTCTGCGCCTTCTGGGCTGGCTTTGTCCTCGTGTTCTTCCTACGGACTTGAACCATTTTCACAGATGTCGCCCGCACCTCCTGTTTCTCTAGCTCACCTGCCCTTTTGTAACTGGTGGTCACTGGAGTACATTTCCCAGTTCCCGACGTGGGTTTCTGGAGACTTCTTAGCAATCAGTTTGTGACTACGTTGTCAGGACTTCGTAGGACCAGGGTAAGGTGCCATTTTACTGGGAGCTTCTATGCCCCATCAATCATAGGCATGCATTGATTTGTCATCAAAAATCTTAAAATCCATCATCATTCGTATCTACAGATACAGTGAGCACAGTATTGTATATTATGTCCACGCAGATTCATACGTCTAATCAGAATACGTAGAAAATCCGGAAAGGCAGGCCTCAGGACACACGTTGACTATACATAAACCTTGGAATCATTCACCTTTGTTGCCTTCTGGCCAAACTTACCCCCTTGGAACATACTAGTCTTGCCTTCTAGTTTACCTTTCAAAACATCGTATTTACTGTTTGGATTAAAGTTTAAATATCTTCTCTGTTGACCCAAGCAGCACTTTTTTGAGCACCTACTATGTGCTAGCCAGAGTTCCAGAAGGATATGAGGCCCAGTTCTTGCGCTGGAGAAACGCAGTGGCCTTCTGCGTTATGCTTCCAAGCACCTTAAGCCTCCTCGGGGAGGTGAGCACTGTCCTTGCAGCCTCGAGGAATACGAAACACATGGAAAGCTCAGAAACACGGTGTTTCCGTGGCATCGTTAATCAGCACATCTCAAGTATACTGTGGTTTGGTACAAATGAGTTATTCACCAAGGCATGAAGCAGTTAAATAAACACTCTTGTGCTTGTCTAGAGAATTCTTCCCTCCGAGAGTCTGTTCTGACCACAGGGACCTGCCTGGTGCTGCCTGGGATCTGGTGAATCTCGGCCTCCTTTGGAGTAAAGAACACAGCCCACACACTGCCGGGTGTCAGCCCAGGAGATATCCAGTCCCCACGCGGGATGCTGCTGGCTCCAGGGAAAAGGACAGCTGCAGATGTCACCAGGTTGGTCTGAGTGTCACAGCCCAGAGGACTGACAGACCACCCGTGCATGGATGAGATGATGTTTCCTTAGACACATCAGAATTTACCCAGCCAGACAGTCATCCCCTTGGGTGGGTGCCCACGTATTGCAACACGGCAACTCTGTTGTTGTTTTCCTTTGAAGAGAGGATGGCATGTTTGCAAGAGCACAGGCTCTCCAGTCAGACCTTACTGAGCTCACAGGCAGGCCTCATCAGTAGCTGTCACTGATGTCTTCCTGGGATGTCTTATGGGCTTTTGAGCCTCAGTGTTTTCATCTGTGAAATGGGCTAATAACATCGACCCTCATCGAGGATTAGAAATCAGGCGGGTACCACACCCAGAAGGGCTCCCTGCACCTACTGGCCACTTAGAAAGTAGCTCTTCTCTTTCTTACCAGCCGAGAGGGCTTTCCTCTGGCACCAGCAGCTCCAGCGAGGGAGGGGGGCATGGGCATGGCCATCTCTCCTCTGTAGTACCCCCCCCATCCGCAGTTTTGTTTTCCACGGCTTCGGGTTCCGTTTCCCCGCGGTCACAGCCTGAAAGCAGACGATCCTGCTTCTGCTCTAATGTCCACACGAAGACGGGCAGTAGCCTCTTTCTCTCTCTCTCAACGCCCGTGTCATCCCCCTCAGTGCAGATCATCGCGGAGGCATTTCATCCTCTCACGTCGTCGCCAGGAGGGTTCGGGACTCTCCACAGGCTCAGGCAGCCCCTGGGGGTCCTTGAATGTCTTCCCCTCTGATAAAGGGGTGCCGTACTTCCAGAAGAGCCTTCTGTCCGGTCCCGGGAGCCGGGCACTCGGGTGTTGGCCTTTCCCCTGTGCCTTCTGGCATCAGTGAAGTCGCAACGGCAATCCAGAGGGAGACCACGCTCTAAAAGCAATATTCAGCTGAAAGCTAGGACGCTCATTAAGTTATACGCAGGTGGCTCTGTCGTCAAGTATGGCTGTGCCCAGTTAGTTCATGTTCAAGGATGTGGCTGAACATGGGGACGACGCCTTGCCAAGGCTTAGGTGAGAGCCGTGCTGTCCAGCCCAGAGCTCAGAGGGGAAGGAGTTGCCTCTCTCAAAGGAGTGCCGGTGCGCCCGAAATCCCAGAGCGCTCCAGTTTGGACGAGGGAACATCTTACAGACCTTTCTAGACTGAGCCCCTGTCAGTCATGCTGACGCCCTTCTTACGTTTCTGCTTTGTAGATGCCGGTCTGTATCTCTCTTGACCCTCAGAAAGAAGCTCTGCGGTAGGTGCTGTGACACCCATTTTGCAGATGGGAACACTGAGGCTTAAACACTGACTCTCCTTATGCCGCGTGGCTTTGAAAGGTTGAACTGGGACTCGAACCAAGCTCTGACTCTAAAGCCCCCACCTCCACCATGGAGGGGCCACTTTCCTCACCTGCCTCCCGCCCACAGGTATCTTCATTTCTAATTTTGCAGATGAGGAAGCTCACACTCGGAGTGGGGGATAAATGACTTACTCTCGACTCGCAGCCAGTTAGAAGCAGAACCAGGCTGAGACCCAGAACTGACTCCCATGCCCGCTTCCTTTCTGCTCCTGGCCTTGCCTCCTTGACGGGCGCCTCATTAAACCAACCCAGATGCCAGATCTCTTCCTTCCAGATGCCAGTTAGCGCTGGCCCTGTCCAGAACGCCGATGATCTGAGCTTACATTTATCTTGTCCTCGGGCATCAAAGTAATTGTTTGCTCCTCATTTTCCTGTGGGACACTCAATGTGGGTAAAAATGCTCTTGCTCCGAGAAAACCCAGCATCGGCTTTCTTATTCCAAACCACCAGCCGCTCTGTGTTCACAAAAATTCCTAGAGGTCAAGATGCCTATCTTGACCAGGTGACCCTGGCTGGTTGCGGGAAGTCCATCCCCCCTGCCCCCCCAAAAGATGAGGCAGGATGGCTCCGTGGGGTTTGGGAATTCTGCACAGTTCAAGCCTCCCTGGTTTCTTCCTCTTGCTGCTTGGACCCAGAGGTGGTGACTGTTCTTTGCTGGGGCCAGTCCCAGGGATCTTTACCTTTCTTCTCAGATTTCCCTCAGCCCTGCCCCGCCTTTGTAAACAGTCCCTGGATGAGATTTCTCCCAATTTCTGTTTCAGTGTGCAGAACCTGGACTCACATCGCCCGCCACGTTAAACACCACGTTAAATAGGGATTTCTTCTCTGGGCAAAAGGAGGACCAGACACTGGTGGTTTCCCTCCGGAGGACTGTCAGCTTCTTGGGCCCCCACCCTCTTGCACACTCACACCCTTGCACATACTTGCAAGACCCTCGTCGAGGATTCTCTTCTCTGTCTCACGCAACAGGGAAGTTTTCCTTCGGAGGCGACTCCTCATGCAAAGTCTTCCTTTTTGTGCCTTGTAGTTTCTCGAGTGGGCCCAGCCCCACACACCGCCTCCCCACTGGACTGCGAACCCCTGGGGGGCAGGTTCCCAGTCTTCCTCCTCTCTGCAGCCTGAGAGCCTCAAGCTTAGGGAGCTGCTCTGTGATCACCTCTCTTGAATGAATTTGGGGATCATGAAGCACTGGTAACTTTGGAATTGCAAGGAGAAGGCCAATTTTAGAATTCTAATGAGCAGTCCGGTTTGGAATTTTTAAAGAGAAGGCAAAAGTATTAGGAGAAGCCATCATAGCAATAAATCTTTATAGATTTTTTAAAAAGGGAAAGTCTTTCTTGTTTAGAAACATCAGAAACAAAAGCAGACTGAGTGCCTCAAGAAATCTCACTCTCGGGGATGGGAGGCGTCTCGAGGTAGAGCCAGCAACCCCAGACCTGAGTCTCGTGTCACCTCTGCCACTGTGATCTTGGATGGGTCACTCGATCTCCCTGGGCTCTGGTTCCTCTTCTGAGAAATGAGAGGCGTGGCTGGGAGGCCTCTGCAGCTGGACCGTCAGGTGCTCCAACAGCATGCATCTGTGTTTCTCAACCTCTCGTTCATGAGTGCTCCCGTAAAGAGCTTATAGACCTTTCTCCCCTAATCATATGAAATTTTAGTACCGTAGATAGACTATATATATACTACAGCCCCCCGAAGGGCCATGGACCGTGGTTAGAGCTAAGGTATTTTCTGCTCCCCAAGAACCCGCTTGTGCCCCATGGAGAGTGCAGAGTGTCCCTGACTCCTCTTTGCTAGGCAACAGGACTGCCCTGACCTTGGTAAGTGCCAGAGCCTAGATGTGCTGAGCCTAGCTTTGCCCTTGAGAAGCTCTAGGGAACTCTCAGACTCGGGGAGACATAGAGGTAAAAATGGGCCAGCATTCTAGGGCCACATAGGAGTTGCCCTGCCTAGGGCTCACTATTTGGGGGTGTCAGTGATGTTCCCCCGGTGGCGGATCTCATGCTCACTGCGCTGGGCCAGGCTGGAGTGGAGGCTGTGGGGCCTGCTATACTCAGGTTGGCAAGAAACTCAGGCTGGGAGGGGCGGGGGAGGAAGGACGAGGTGGGCTAGGCCTGGGGTCAGGGTCCCTGCAGCGTGTGGCTCAGAGGGATGCCGAGAGTCCAGCGAGGGATTTCTGCACCTGTTCTGGCTTGGGGGGCCTTTAATCTCACTGATGCTGGCGAGGTGACACAGTCTCTACCAGAGAACAGCAGCGTGGCTCTGTGGCTCTGCCACGTGTCTCTGCCAGAACTGACTGCAGCCTCTCCCAGGCCATGATGGGGGGCTCGGAGGCCTAGCTGGGCCCGCTCTCCATCCCTGTTCTTGCCAGACACACTGCTCATTGTTCATGATGCAACCTTCCTCTCATTCTTTATTTGCCTATTTCTGTTTTGCCATCGTGTATGGAATCTTGTAAGTGACTCCGAATCCTTTGTGAAAGTGGGAGGGTCATAAATTCACAGCAAGCAAAATGTCTGTTTTCTCCCCGCGATGCATTCTTTTTTTTGTTTCTTGCCCACTTGCATTTATATTCCTCTCCTAAAAGGATCATGCTACTTGTCTCTTCTCCTTTGCCCTGATCGGTAGGGTCGGACATTCATAGCGGTGTTAAGGGGTTGAGCTCCTGGAAATTGCCCTCCCTCCCTCTCCGTCCTCCCCCAGCCACCCTATCTAACTGTCCTCCCAACTCACTGATGCAGCCACATCAAATGTGACAGGGCTTCTCGGGTAAAGAAGCTGCTGGAAATAGCAGCCGCATTTGACAGCGCTGGGGCTGGGGAGGGTTCAGAGTCATCCGCCTGCCAGTGCGCTGCTCTGAATGTGAAATCCAGAGGGGGACTGGGAGGGCAGGCTTTCCCCAGCTCTGCTGGAGGGGATCCCTCCCTGGGCTTTCCCGAGGCTTCCTGGCTCTTTCCCTGATGCTCCTCCCTCTCGCCCTGGGAAGCATCCCTTCCCGAGCCCAGGGAAACCTACGGGACCCAGGGCTGAAGGCTTTACCCCTCTGCAGTGCGGATTCCTTCTCTGTAAATGGGGATGATGCTATCTTGTCCCCCGCGGGGCTGTTGTGAAAATTAATAATTTAGGTTAAGCTCCCAACAGGGCATGCGGTAGGAGCTCAAGACGAGGTCGATGCTGCTGTTATTATTAATTATTATTATTTTGTGTAACGGGACCCGAGCCCGGGCGTCGCAGGGGTGCTGCTCCAGGCTGCACCCGCTCCGGGAGGCTGGGGCGAGCATCTCCGCGGCATGAATAATTCATCGCCGGTCTCCTTTGCTCCTGAAGCAGCAGCTCCTGGCAAACACTGCAGACGAATTCATTTGTCATGGGTGGGCGTGCGTGCGAGAACAGATGGGATTCCCCAGTCACGTGCTCGTGCAGACGGCGTGACACAGACGCGCTGAGGAAGCCCTGCTTCTTGGAGGAGACAGGCAGGAACCTCAGCCCCTGAAAATGGAGGTGGCAAATCTGCTACCCGGGCCGTATGTGGCAGAAGCTTTGTTCTGTTCTGGAAGGAAGGGGGTATTTTCCATCCCACTGTTGTCCTTGACAACCGCTGACAATGTCTGTGAACCATGGTGGGGGGGGGGTGGGGGGGGCAGATGTCCCCTGGGAATTATAGGATCAACTTAGTTAATGACTCCATAGTCATTTATTTCCTCTGTACTTGGTTCCAGGCCCTGGGTTAGGCATGAGAAAACAGAGATGTTCCAGAATGTTACGGAAACTCAAAGAAGGGGGTTGCTGACACAGAGTAGGTATTTAATAACCCTTTACTGAATTAATAAGCAATTACTGACTGACTGAAAGCTATTTAACCCAGGCTGTGGCAGTCAGGGAAGGCTTCCTGGAGGAGGGGAGCATGCAACTGAAGTTTGGAGGGTGAGCTGCAGTTTTTGGATGAAGGAGAATTTTGAGGACTGTGTGAGAAAGCATGGTGTTTTCAGAATAGGAAATAGATGAATGTCGGAAGGATAGGCATGAGCCAGGTCACGGAGGTCCTGGGATACCTTGCTAGTTTGCACATGATTTGGTGGCCGCCTCGATGGCTTCGGGAGAGGAGGGGAACTTGGTATTATGGCACTAGTACTCTGATGGCATTGTGCAGATCGGTTGGGGAACCAGACATTTGGGAGGTAAGTCTGTGCATTCATTCTTTCACAAATTCGTTCACTCATCCTTTTATTTATGCAGGAACTGTTTCTCTGGTGCCCGGTATGTGCTGCAAGGTGTTGGTAGGGAGAGGAGGCCACACAACTGATGTGCTGAGAAGTGAGGGCTGGGGACACTCAGGCTGCCTGTTGGGTCAGATCAGTATTTCTTTGCTTTCCATAAACAAGGTTAACAGAATGAAGTTCTTGGTCTGATCAGACCTGCAGGAGGACCCTGTTTTGAGAGACGTTACATGCAGCCCCAGGCATGCTGCTGCGTAGCACCCGGGGTCCTCTACCTGCTGTTTTGAGGCGGGAGAGGTGGCTGTGCTATGGCCCCTTAGCTCCCAGAATCCCTCTGGGGCATGGTCACGGCCTCCCTCCTGTTCTGTGAGCTTGCTGGCTTTCTTTCCCACGGCACTGTTATCAGGCTGATAGCTCGGCCGTGCGACACCCCGATGCACACACCCCTTGTACCTTCAGATTGCTCAGCTGGCCAGCGGTGTTTGCAAAAGGGTTTCTTTCTCTTGCATGCCTAAAATGTTTCCAGAATGCTGAGGGTGCCGTTGGAGACAGTGTGGCACTCCTTTAGGGTAGAAATAACCCATCTGTTCCTCCGTGTCTTCTGATATCCTTCATGGGCGTCTTTTCCTGGAAACATGTGCTCTGTGGCTTACCTGAATCAGCGTCACCTGGGATGATGGTTACGCGGCGGCTTCCTGAGCCCCACGCAGACTTCCTGAATTAGAATTTCCGGTGGTGCGGGCAGGGAGCTTGCATTTTTAATCACTACCCCTGGTGATTCTGAACTTTTTCATGTCTGAGAAGCACCATTTTAAAGCACAGAGCCTTTTTTTCCTGGAATCAGCAAGGGACTGCTTGAGCAGCTGCTGCGTTCCAGGCACTGTGCCGGGCGTCACGCAATGGGCTCATTTCATCCTCGTTCTGGGCCTGGCGGGCGGTGGAGTGAGTCCTTTATTTTACTCAGCTAGTATGGGCTGAAGCTGAGGCTTATACCCCAGTTGCCGAAGACCTGTGAGGTCCTAATCTGACACTGGCCCTGAATTGGTGCCGGAGCGGTGGCACAGCCGTTCCTTGGGCGGAACAGGTTTTCCAGGGCTCCGGCAGCAGCTATATGACCATCGCTTTGTTGCCCACGTCACCCCACCCCCTGGGAGCTCCTTGCTCCTTGCCAGATTGTGGCTGATCTGTACGTTCAGAGAAAAGAGCCTCTTGCAGTCCCCCAGAGTCTCCGTGTGCCCAGCCCCGGG
Source organism: Ursus arctos (assembly GCF_023065955.2). Taxonomy (NCBI): domain Eukaryota; kingdom Metazoa; phylum Chordata; class Mammalia; order Carnivora; family Ursidae; genus Ursus; species Ursus arctos. The sequence continues at coordinate 77,760,479 of NW_026623078.1, read as the reverse complement.
GCTTCTTCTAGTTCTTGTACAGGGGAGGGGGCAGCAGAGGAAGGGAGGTGGGGAGCAGGAGGGGCGGGTGGTCCTCATGTTTCTGTTTACCTGTCCCTGGCCGGGGCGGGTGCTTCGCTCTGCCACCTGCTCTCATGAGCCTTCCCAGGTTCCTGCCTCCCCGGGTCTGTCCCCTCAGCTGGCCCCGCCAGAGCCACCTCCAGCCTCTCTCTTCCCAGAGAGCCTTGCCAGCAGACAGAAGGCCCATCAGCATTTCTAGTGGGACATTCCTACCTCCCTGGTCCCACATTGCCTGCCGCCTGGGAATCCAGCACCCTGGACCCCTCACTGTTGTTGGGGTACAGTTACTTTGCTAATGCACCCCGCCCTTGCCCGGCCCCTCCCCAGTGTCCTTTCCATCCTGTGTCAGGGGACACTTATAGTCTCTAGGTGGTCTCAAAGTCCTCCCTAGGCCTCAGCCCCTCCCCCACACAGACAGTATTGAATTCACAAGACATTTCTTTTTTTTTTTTTTAAAGCACTTCCTCTTATTTTCACCTTCTGAGGCAGAATCCCCGCAGGACATTTACAGCTGAATCGATGCAGCCCCACTTAGCTGTCCTGGCACCTGCCCCTGGAAGTGGCAGCCCCTCTCGCTCAGGGTCCCTTGAAGCTTTATGGCCACAGGGCTCCTGGGGCCCATCCCAGACCTTCCAGCCAGAAGCTACTGGAACAAGATGCCCAGGTGCTGTGTATGTCCAGCAAGGTCAAAGAAGCGCTGGTCTGTGCCTCACTTTGTAAGCGGGGGGCAGGTGCTCGCTGTTGTAGGAAGACCTGGCGGAGACCAAGCTAGAGTCCCATTTTGCCATCTGTCACACTGTCTATAAATTAGCTAAGCGGGCTCCACAAATATCTCTCTGTGTAATGACCTGACCTTGGCATCCATGAGGCTCAGTGTATCCCAAATTCTGGTCAGAAAAATATGACTGAATTTCTGCAGAGCTGCCGTTCAAGGTAATGTGTCATCTAGTATCCAGTTTTCTTTTTAAGGATGTTCCTGGAAAGAGAAAGGCGCCGCCGGTGACCGGTACTTCCTTCCTGGTGCTGACTGTGTGCCAGGCACCGTGATAGCACACACTGCGAAGCTTCCCACAGGATTCCCCTCCAGCCCCTCATCGCGGCGCCCCAAGGGCAGGGGTCTCTCTCCAGGTGGTTGGGCTGCTTCTTTGCACCTGGCAGCAACAGTAGAAAGTCCCACATCTTTCCCTCCTTATCCTGGTTTTCTAGAAGCTCAGGGACAGTCTTGGCCAGGACTCCTGGCCTGCCTTTCTTCTCCTTCCCGATAAATTAAACCCTTCCTTTTTGAAAATCTTTCGTTTCACTGTCAGTTTCTCTATTTATCGTAAGCTGCCATATGTCCTTTAAAAATTAGCGGTGGTGTCAAGAATATTTTAAGTGGTTTCTCTCTTGAAAATGACTCGTTAGCGTCGTCTCTTAAAGAAACAGCTACCCCAGTGCTTTTATTTATTTTTTATTTTATTTATTTATTTATTTTTTAAAGAGGGAACATAAGCAGGGGGAGTGGGAGAGGAAGAAGCAGGCTCCTGGCAGAGGAGCCTGATGTGGGGCTCGATCCCACAACGCCGGGATCACGCTCTGAGCCGAAGGCAGACGCTTAACCGCTGTGCCACCCAGGCGCCCCCCCCCAGTGCTTTTAAAATGCGGCTTGACTTACACAATTCGACTCGTGCATGCCACTTCTGCAGTGGACCTTCTGTATAAGCAGAGGGTGCCTGTGCTCATGCCTGGGATAATTATTCTAAGTAGTCTAGGTTGATGGGGGTCATCAAGCGAGACCAGTCTGAGAAGTGGGCTACACATCCCACTCTTTGAGGGCCTGAAGTGTTTTCTCACTTCAGTATGCACAGGCTTCTGGAATAGGTGCGGCCGAAGGCTGGGTGGTAAGGGGATGCAAGAGTGAATGCCGTGAGATGCTCATTTATTCAACCAGTATTTCCTGAGCCTCTTCTGCATCTCAGGCACTGGGTTCTGAAGATAGAATGGGCACGGGCCCTGCCCCAAGGAGCTCACAATGTAGTGAGCTGTAGACACATTCTTCCCGGGTAGATGCACAGTGGAATCAAGAAGGGATAAGCAGAGGCATGAGGGTTGCCCTGGAAATGCTGGGCACCGGGCTCTTTATTTTATTATTATTTTTAAAGGTTGATTGTTTGATTTGACAGAGAGAGAGAGAACATGCACAGGTACAAGCAGGGGGAGCAGCAGAGGGAGAGGGAGAAGCAGGCCCCCCTCTGAGCAAGGAACCTGATGTGGGGCTCGATCCTAGGATCCTGGGATCATGACCTGAGCCCAGGCAGATGCTTCACTGACTGAGCCACCCAGGCATCCCTGGGCTCTTTATTTTGATAGGATCCCTAGGAAGCGGGATCTAGGATGTGGCATTTGAAGCTTGGTGTTGGGGATCAGCAGGTGGTACAAAGTTGGGGAAGGACACCTGGGGCCAGAAATTAGAGGCCAGAGCATCAGGAACTGTCTCTGGGTCACCTTGAGTCCCCGAGGCCTAGCACAGCTCAGATACAGGATGGAAGCCCAGCACAAGTTTGTAGATGAAATGGATGCATAGATGGAATTGGAGGTAAGTCGGAAACATTTTTTGAAGGCAAGCTGGGCTCAACTTTGTGAAAAGCAATAAAGCTGTGAATTGCTCTAACCTCGGAAACTGTATAACCTAAGAATTACTTGCTCCCGTTCATCGTCCCTGGGGGTCTGTGAGCTCCTTGGGGGAGGGATCCTGTTAAGTCTTTCCATTGCTGCATAACAGACTTCCAGGAATTTAGCAGCTCCTGATAACGATTTACTATCTTAAAGTTTCTGCAGGTCAACAGCCCCAGCAGTTGTGGCAGTATTCTTCTCACAGGATCTCAGGGCCGAAATCAGGGTGCCAGCCAGGGCCGTATTCTCATCTGAGACTCAGCGTCTTCCTCCAAGCTCACTGTTGTTGGCAGAGTTCACTTCGTTGTGGCTGTAGGACTGAGGGTCCTCTCTCGCTGGCTGGCAATCAGGGATCCTCCTCAGCTCCTAGAGGCCAACCACTTTCCCTACTACTGAGCCCTGTCACTTGGTGACTTGCTCCACTTCACTTCCTTTATGGGCTCACCAGATTAGGTCAGGCCCACCCAGGATAATCTTTCTTAGGATCAACTCAAGTTAATTGGGACCTTAATTCCATCTGTAAAATCGCGTCTGCCATATAAGGTAAAATAACCATAACAGTGTCATCCCACCCTATTTACAAATCCTGCACGTGCTCAAAGGGGGAGGGGATTATATAGGGCATAGGGTGTGCACACCTGGGGCTGCGGGCCTGGGGCCATCTTTGAGGGCAGCCTGCCACAGGGTCCATGTTTGATCCATCCCTGGATTCCCTGTGCCTGGCATAGAGTACAGGGCCAGATACCAGCTTCCTTGAAGGTCAGGGCATGCCTGGAGGAGCAGAACAGGGCACATGGAAGAGTCCAGTGCACCCGGAAGGTAGAGGACTCAAGCTCTCTGCACCAATATTTGGCAAATAGCCTTGAGATATCGTTGGATTCTTGAAAACATTTTCGTGGAGTATTATGCTGGAGTTTTTTTAGGGAGAATCTTGGGGAAGCCATTCTATGTTGAACATGTAAGAAGCAGGTTCCAGAATTTAGTCCATGATGATTAAAAAAAAAAAAAAAGAAGAAGAAGAAGAAGGAAAAAAAAAGAAAAGGTGCTACCTGGCATTTGTAGTCTACTCAAATACTTTTTACAGCCCTTTGGCATGGGAACTTAATTAATTAAGCGGATGGGTGGGTGAGCCAGTAAGTGGATAAGTTCGTTATTACTGAATTAATTTATTTACTCTCTCATATCTCCATCCAGCAACTTAGGCCAGCCAGCATGCAACATCTCTTTATTGAAAACTCCCTCCGTGTGCTGTGCTGGGCACTGGTGCTCTGATGCCAGACGGTCCCGGCTCTTCCTTGAGCCCAGAGTCACTCACGGTGTGCTCTGCTGGCTGCTTCAACCTCAGTTACCTGGGGAACACGGAGGAAATGCAGATTTCTGCACTCTGCTGCAGACTGGCTGAGTTATACTGTCCGGGTGGGGACACCAGGAATATGCACTTTTTACGAGCATCCCAGGTACTTGGCGGGAGTGGCAGTTTGAGACCCGCTAGCCTGGTAGTGGGGGCGGGGAGACCGGCCAGCGAGGAGGCACTTCCATTATGTGGTGATGGAGGAAGGTGGTGGGGACAGGAGGTGAGGACAGCAGGTGAGCCATTGTTCCAGGGACAAGGAATGACACCACAGAAGGCCGAGGGAGAGAGGAAATGGGAATGGGCAGGAAATACAGAGCCACCTAGACTGTGGGATGGAGGGGAAGGGGGTCCGAAGGACCACCCAGTTCTCAGGCGCAAGAAAGACAACACTCCTAGGTTTGTTCTGATTCCTGTGTAACCTGGCTAACTCCGGAATCTAGCTCTAAGCCCCTACTTTCCAGGGTGGAGAGAAATCAACCAATGATTTTCGGGGAGGGGGGGATTCTGTCCTCCCTTCCCATCAGAGATAGTCCTGGAGCTTGGGTGTGCCAAAGAGGACGTCAGCTGCCCTAAGGGCCAGATGAGTGAGGCCACCTGTCCTTTGGACATTCTTCTTGTCTGTGGGTTTGGAAGAGGTTGCTGAGAGCTCCCGAGTCTCCAAGTCCCTTCTTTCACCCCCTAAGATTTCTATTTCTAGCACCACTGGATCCTACAAAAAAAACAAAAAACAAAAAAAACAAAAAGTTAACACCTGGCGTCTATGGCGTGCATCCCTCACTGTTCTGATAATTCAGCATCCAGGCGGTACCTGGGGTTAAATATTTGGAAACAGCACTGTTCCCTCAATTAAAAGATTTAATCCTCCACAACCTTGTGAAACTGGAAAATTTGGCATTATTACCCCCAATTTGCACTTGACGAAATGCTGCACAGAGAATTCAAGTCCCCCCACGCACGGCCACCCACCTGGGACATTTCTGCCTCGTTTCTTGTTCTTTGTGGCTCAGGGTTCAGTTCCCTGTTGCCTTTCCTGACCCGCAGGCCGTTGGGGAGTCAAGTTCTCGGAAGAAGCCGCTCTGTTTCAAGGGGGGAGCTGTTCCTTTGAAGACCCCTGCCTCCGTGGCGCCTTTTCACGGTGCCCCACCCCCGCTTCCTTGTGGCCTCGTATCCCTGCCACAGGCTGGAGGCACAAAATCCGAAGTGTTTGCTGCAGGAAGAGGTATTAGTTACACGAAGACCTGATGGGGCCCTGCTGCAGTGTTGATCTGGCCAGTTTCCACTGCAAGATACAAACTCCGGGAAGGTGGGACCCCTATCTGCTCCTTTTGACGTCCCTCCCCAATTTGCTGGCCCAGTACAGCCCCTGGCACAGAGTTCTCTGATGCTGTGGAATAATCACCAGTCACCCACATCTGAAGTTCACCTTCCAGATAGTGGGGAAATGAGCCTCAGCAGCTCTCTTACCCCGAACCCAAATGCAAGAAACGCTTGCTCAGAAGCAATCTGTCGTCTGCAGTGCACGCGAGATGGGGGCTGCGTGACTTGGAGATTTCTGTTCCTTGTGGGAATGGCCATTTCATGCTGAGGGACATCTCCCCATACAGTGTGTGGACTGAGGACACACAGGTGGGGTCTGTCCCCTTCTCACGCCTCCTCATGCCAATTCAGAAGCATCCTGGGGCAGCGACGTGGCAAACTTCTGGAGAATGGGAACTTAGCCAAGGGCATGCCCATCTGCTGCTGCAGTGTTCCTTGTCACCTTTCTGCGTCTCCCTAGCCCTCCGTGCGGCAGGAAAATACGGGCTTTGTGGTTCCAGAGACATGCGTTCAAATCTCATTCATTCTCTAACACGGATTATGGTGAGTCACTTAGGGGTCTCACTCTTCCTCATCGGGAAAATCAGGACAGTGGGGTCATTGTGAAAATTAAGATAAATGCTTATCACACATAAATGACCTGGTCTTTCTACAAAATGCTTTGATGAATATTCTCTTCCTTGCTTTGTCTACCAAGAATGTTCCATGATGGAGTGACTACTGAGATTTTGAGTTCTTGTCTCGGTCAGGGTTCAGCCATAGAAGCAGACCCAGCAAGAGATATGTTTTAGGAGATTTATTGTGAGGAGTCGGCTTACGTGACCGTGGGGACTGGCCGGGCAGTCTGAGATCCTTAGGGGAGGTCGTCAGGGAAGGCAGGCTGGAAGTCCCTGCACAGACAAGCCGCGGTCACACGTCACAAGTAGAATTTCCTTTATCAGGGGAGCCAGTCCTCTGTTCATAAAGCCTTTCAGTTGATCCCGTCAGACCCACCCAGATACATCTAGGACAGTCTCCCTTATTGGAAATCAGTGAATTAGGGACTTGACTCACATCTATAAAATACCTTCACAGGAACACTTAGTATCTGAATAACTGGGGACAGACTGTACCTGGCCCAACTGACACATCAAAAACAAACATACAAAGGAACAATCCAGGTCCTAACCAGTGGAAGAGGGAGTGGGGGATCGGGACATCAGGGGAACATTCTCAAGTGACAGAGCCCTCCTTCCCCTGGAGAAATCCAGACCGCTGGATTTCTTCCCATCTAGAACCACTGATCTGCAGAGCACACTTTGTCCTACTTCCTTCTGCCCTAATCAAAACCCCCATGTTCCTCCATTTGCTCCAAATTTATGGAAGAGGAGAGGAAATGGGGCCAGTGTGAGCTGCGTTGGCCAACTCCAGGCGCGGTCAGCTGAGGAGTCCCTGGTGGCATTTGGCGTCAGTTGAGAATAGGAGAGAAGCGATCAAGAGTGGCTCTGGGGAGAGGACAGTGTCATACTCGCCCTGTGGTCTTGGCCCCATGGTGAGGTCTTAGTAGCTGAAAACAAGCCCAGCGGCGGGTGTTTCCTGAGGTGTCCAAAGGATGAATAAAACCAGGTCCCTGTTCTCTGCAGGGTCTGCCAGGCTGCAGAGGAGACAGAGGGATCGTTTCCCCCAGCAGGGTAAGCGCTGGCTGCTCCAGGAACACAGAAGGAGCAAGGCACGAGCCCCAGGTTGGATGGGTCCGCAGGAACTTCCAGCTTAGTTCTGAAAGATTCATACACATTGGCCGGTGCAAAAGGGTTGATGGTGCTTTGATCCCTGAGGCTTTTGATGTTTGCCATCTACACGGTTTGGGTGGATCGCTGGTGTTCCTTGGAAGGTGGTGTTTCTGAGACATGGCAGGGAGGCAGGACTCACGCTGCAGCCCATGCCTGCACATTGCTGAAACACCCCACCCGCTAATTAGCCAACCCGAAGCCGCTGTTGCTCGAATGTGCCAGACACGGCATTTGGAGCAGCCTGTTCCCTGGAGCGCAGGAGTGGGCCACAGTCTGTACGCAGAAGGCTCTGGTTGCAGCGGCCGGGGACACTGTCTAACTACAGAGTCTGGGGGTGGCTCGGACCCAAGGGGCTCCCTGGACCATCAGAGAGGAGCGCTCAGGGTCTTGGCTCTCTTTGAGATGAGACCTCATTTGGACATTTTCTTGCTTTGGGAACCCCCCCCCTTTTTTTTTTTACATTAATAAACTTTATTGGTTAACACAGTCTTAGGTTTGCAGGCAGAGAGTTCCTGTACATCCCATTCCCTGCTCCGCACAGTTTCCCATTATTAACATCATGCACGGAGGGGGAGGGGCACCAATACTGATGCGCTATCGTTCATCTGAAGTCCAGAGTTTCCATCACGGCTTATTCTTGGTGTTATACCATTCTGTGGGTTTTGCCAAATGCATAGCATCCTGTATCCACCATTATGGTAGCACACGGAATAGTTTCCCTGCCCCCAAGCCCCCTGTGCTCCACGTGTTGGAAGTCAGGGGGAGCATGCACAGACCAGCAGGCAAAGCTCATTTGAAAATGAGCCCAGGAGGCATTTGTAAACAAGCTATTAGGTCATGGGCTCTGCCAGGGGACCTAGGACAGGCCATACCCCATAACAGCAGCCTTCGGGGCCTTTAGGAATTAGAATGTGCTGGAGCTTTGTGCTGAGCTGTGATCAGGCTTGTTTAAGAAACAAGAATACTCAGTCTAAGAGCTCACCAAGCAGACGTTTGCCACCAGACACAGGGCAGTGTGGGATGGCCCTCGGCTCCGCGGACCTTTCTCAAGCTGGGCTCCTTAAGCCAGGAGGAAAGTTGATGCTCAGCAGACAATAGGAAGAAATCAGAGCAAAATGGATGAATGGTCCCATCACTGGACGACTTCCCCACATGCGTGCACCCTTTGGGCAGGGGGATGGTTCTAGATGATTTTCTACTGTTCTGGATGGAGCGATCTCTGGGGTTGATATTCCAGAATCTGTGGCCCTGCCTGTGTCCCACACCACAGGCACATGCCCACCTGTCCTCCAGGAGAAACACAGACACAGCCAACTCTTTGCCAGGGATTTGCTTGGGTTGCTGTGCGCCCGGCACACTGGGCCAGCACCCTTGCTCAGAACGGTGCAATGAGCTGAGGGTTTCAGCCTCTGGATTCTCTGAGCCTCTTCTCAGGCCCCGCCGGCCAAGTCTAGCTGGCCACTGACCCTCCCTCTCAGGCCAGTGCTGGTGATAGCATCCCAGTGTTTGATACAGGCCTCAAGCCCTTGCTCTCCATTAGTTCAGAGGAGGGTGGGCGTGGCAGAGCCTGGAATGACAAGAAGAGGTTCTTTCATTGCTTTCCGGTTGCAGATTGATTTGTTGCAACTAAAAATGTTCCATCCTACCCAATTCTTGGCATAGTCAGGATCATCCTGCCGTTAAAAGGGGCACGGGACACTCTAGTGGTAGGATCTGCTTATCCAACTTCTTATGGAATCGGGTCCTCCCTTTCTGTTATCCTTGGAAGCCCCCAGTCTGGGAGGATTCCCACACTCGTGGCTCCTTGTTCACTGCTGCAGCCCTGTCCCCTGTTAAAGAACAAATACTCGTGCCACTTGTCGAAGACAGCAAGGCACTTCATTCCGGACGGTCGCTATAGCTGTAGGGACCACTGCACTGGGATTTTACCCTGGCGGAGGAAGATTGGGCTCAACTCTGAATACGGTGTGGACAAGCGGGAATTTTTAGCCAAGGGGCAGGGCAGAGGTCAGCGACTGGGAAATTACTAAGAGGAAACATTAGGGGTCATGGGGGGAGGGGGCGGGTTCAGGCTAAACAAACCTAACAGGAAACTTGTTGAAGACAGGCCAGGGTGGTCAGACCTCACCTGGAGGATGGAGAAGGAGGAGGAACCTGATATCCAAAATGATCAGGTAGGCAGGTCGGGGGTTCTGGTTAAACTGACCGAGCAGGGTGTTTGCTAAAACTAGATTTTACGACAAGTGCACAGATGGGCATAGGAGAAGGTTCAGGAGCTGGACTGAAGTTTGGTGGAGTGAAGAACCTTTCCCAACCCAGCACGGATTCCAGCACACATGATTCTCTGTTGATTCCCTGTGGCCTTGCTGGCCTCCCCTCCCTGCCCCGGCCTCCCCTCCCCCACCCCGGCCCCAGCCTTGCCCTGCGAGTTTTGTGAAGCTGAGTGGAGGGTTTCCCTGCTCGCCTCTGCTGAGTGCTGGCTGTGGCCTCTGGCTGAGGGTGAGCAGAGTGCTGAGATCATGTCAGGGGCCTGGGCAGGTCCCACTCTGAGCCACCGTTCTGTGGATGAGACACCATCATCTCCTTCTCAGGGTCCTGGTGAAACAGCCAGTGTGACAGCGTAAGGGAGGGGGACGGACGGGACCGCAGTTTACTGCCATCACGTCCAGATGTGAACACACAGCGTCCAGACCACTGGAGAGCATCACCATTCTGTCTCCGTGCCCCCTCCCTGGCTGTCTCTCCCCATGCAGACAAGCCTCTGGGATTGCTTTCTTACGGACGGGACACAGAGAGGGAGTCCCTTCAGCCCAGCACCCTCAGCAGCTCAGCTTTCCTGCACCGATCAGGGCTTCCTTGGTGGCCAGAGTCAGAGCTGGGGTGGGGCCATGGTGCTGGGAGCCCTGGTGGCCTCTCCAGGCCAAGGAGCCGGCTCCTCTCCCATGTAACCAGGGCCCCTTGTGGCCACCCTGCTGAGATCCAAGTATATCAAATGTCGCTTTTGTTTGGGTTATTGCGCAAGAAGCATCCCTGAGCACAAGGCTATGGGGTCTGACTCCACACCTGTAAATCAGACCGTGATCACATGACCAGCCCTGTGCTGAGGCAAACAGGTGATGTTACAGGTCCTAGTGCACCCCTTCCTTAGTGTGTATCTCTCCACGTTGCCTTTGCCTGTTTATGTGCTCGAAGAGCAGGAGTCATGCCTTATTATTCTGTCTCCAGTTGTGTCTGGCTCACAGTGTACACAGCAGACCACTTGCCAAGAGAATGAATGAATGAATGAACAAATGAATGATTGGGTAGTTGAAGCCAAACCGGAATAAGAGACTAAATCTCTTGAAGGTAGTATAATTTTTTTCAGTGAAACTGAGAGAGGTAGAAGGCATGATTTGGTTATGGATCCATGATATCTTAGTAGGAAGAATTAGGAAGAGTACAGAACAAAATAGAACCAAGTGCTAAATTATATGATATAGTCTGGGGGTAGCACGTGCCATCTTCTCTCTACCTTGATACCAGCTCTGAAATTGGGATGTGTGTTCATTTGTTCTTTAGCAAATATTTATTGAGCAGCTCTTAGAAGCTAAGCTGGAAATTCAGCACCAGATGAGATGGAAAGTGTCCTGCCTGAAAGGAGCCAAAATCTAAAGTGGGGAGGTCACTGAATCAATTTAACAGATATCAAAGGAAATAAATAGAGTAAAACCATAGTCTCTGGGCTGAGCAGGTTTTTGGATAGGAATCGTCAGAAAAGGGCTTTCTCAGGGATTGACGTTTGGACCAAATCTTATGTCAAGGAATCAGCCCTTGTGGGTAGAGAGAACCCTGTTAAGTAAGTGCAAAGGTCCTGAGGCAGGGAGGGCTTGCCTTATTGGAGGGATTCATTAAAAGGCAGTAGATGTGGAACCAGGTGGTCGATGGGGAAGATGCAATGGGATGTGGTTGGAGGACCTGTTGTTCATACAGAGAGAGTCTTCTTGGATTTTCTTCTAAGGGAAGCTGGAAGCTTTTGGGGGGGATTGACTTGTTTTTTCATTTCCTCTGGATTGCTTAGTGCTGAGGGCTGTGTGAAGAGAGGGTGTGAAGAATGGGTTGAAGAGGAGTGAAAAATGGAAGTTGGGGTACCACTAAGGAGGCTTCTGGGGGCTCCAGATGAGAGGTGATGGGATTAGACAGGGGGTTAGCATTTAAGGGGATAATAGCTAATACTTACTGAGCACATATTCTGGAGTGACTCCTGTGACACTCCCAACAGCTTTATTTGATGGGTCCTATTACTGTCCCCAATTCACAGGTGGGAGAGCTGAGGCTTAGAGAACTCACTTGCCTGAGGCTACAGAGCTGGGGAGTGGAGGAGCCAGGACACGCGTCTGTTAAGCTTGGTTGCCAAGCCCGTGCTGTTCCCCACCATCCAGATGGGGTCCATGTGTGTTTCAAGGTAGAACTGATGAGTCTCGCTGCTGGGATGGATGTGAGGAGGTTGGGAAGAGAATGCCTTGAGTATCTGGTGGACAGGGAAACCAGAGCTCTTTTCTGGACTTATTTTATTTTTTTTTAACCCCTTTAGCTCAAGCCCTTGTTCCTTCTCCCCAGGGCCTTTGCACTGGTCCCCTGCCCATCTACCACGTCTGAAGACTCCCGCGCAGGCACATCCCCCGCCAAGCCATTGACATTGTGTTCTCTCTCCTCTGTAAGGCAGTGCCACACCTTTCCTTGGGGTCTGCGTTGGCCGTCCCTTTAGCCAATGAAGTACCATACCGAGATATCTTCCCTACCCTGCTTCCCTCACTGCAGTCAGAAACCATGTGATCCCCCAAACAGACTCTGATTTCAGAGTCTACTCGGCTCCGAGCATAGGGCAGGACACAAGGCCAGATGGTCGGTACAAGCTGCTTGAACAGATCATTAAAGATACTCTGCTCTCCTGTCTCGCCACCTTGGTGCGTGCTGCTCTCTGGGCCAGATGCACTTTCCTTGACCTGTGTTTAGTTGATGTCCTGCACATCCTGCAAAGCCCATCCTGGATTCCTGCTGCCCTGGGGAGCTTTCTCGGATGGCTCACTTCCTCCTCCTCGTGGAGTTATCAAGTGCGGAGGCCGCACTGGCTTCCATCACGGACTTCTCTTGGAGAGGCCTGTTGTGTGGGAGGACAGAGCATCTGGAACACATCTTCCATCAGCTTCCATCTACCCTGAGCATGTGAGGAGTCAGATGAAGGAAGCAAAAAGGACCTCCTGTGTAGTCCCGACTTGTCCCCTGCTCTCAGCGCCCACACCGTGGCGTTGATTCATGTTCCCATGCAGCGCTTGTCTGCTCCTGCTTGAGAGAACCTTTCATTCAGCGAGTAGTGATCAAGCCCTGTTTGTGCCAGGCAGGGTTGCAGGCAGTGGGAGGCAGCAGCCAGCAAAGCAGAAGAGTCCCGCCCTGGCAGAGCTGGTGTTTCAGTGAGGGACCCTGGGAAGACAGCGAGTAAGTGCGTGAATGTCGCAGAGGGACCCAGTGGTCATATTGCTCTGGAGGCAAAGGACCAATGCAGGAGGCAGGGAGCGTGGTTTGCTGTGATGCATTGAATGGTGAGGAGGGCTTGTTCAGAGGACCGCTGGAGCAGAGAGCTCAAGGAACGCTGAACGTGCCTGGCTGAGGGATGAAATGGGCTTAGAGTGTTCCAGCAGCTGCAGGGAGACCAGTGAGGGCAAGAGCAGGATCTGTGGTTGGAGAGGCAGGAGGCTGGGAGCAGAGACCACCAGGGCCCCAGAGCCACCATGAGGCCTGGACCCTCACTCTGGGGAATTCAGAAGCTCCTGGAGAGTTCTGAGGAGTAATGTGAGCTGACTTAGGTTTGAGTAGCGGCTCTCCAGCTCCCGTGCTGAAAGCAGATCACAGATGGGAATGGTTCCATTTTGCAGAAAAGAAAACTGAGACTCAGAGTTTATCTGAAGTCAAATAGCTGGGAAAGGGGAAGGCCCTGGGCTGGCGACTGGGGACCTAGAGGCGGGGAGGGTTCTGGTGACATGCATGTGCTCGGGTGTCATGGTAATGCCCGTGATGCCAGCACCCATGCAGTGCTTCCATCTGGATGGATGCTCGCTTGGTATTCCGGACACTGGGGGTGGTGGTATTGGAATCTCGGGGGTCTTTCAGGCCCCTTTCTCTCCCTTCTCCTAGCCCTGGGGATCTCAACTATAAAATGGCTGCTGAGGGCCAGGATGACAAGGATGGGGTAAGAGGAAGGAGAAAATCGGGTGCATTGGGAGAGATGTCTTCCCAAGAGGCAGAGAGCTTGTCGTTTGCCTGCTAATATAACAGCTTCCCAGGAGAGCTGCAGAAATGTTCAAAAGCACTGGAAGAAACAATGCCCCGCAGAAGCTGAGGCCCAGGCTGCTCTATGGGTGCACGGAGGTGCGAGCTATTTCTGGAGATCCTTAGAAGGGTTTTTATTGCAATGTTGTTCATAAAAACCTGGGAAGTAGGTTGATTTCACTGCATATACAGAACCATAGCTTACGAATAAATGCATAGATCACATGTCACAGGTGCCACTGGCAGGGGCGCCAGCATCTTTGTGGACCTCCCATCGTTTGGGCAGAGGCCTGGGGAAGCCTGTCCATTTTGTTGGTGGATTTCTAAGCTGCAAAGGGCACTTGACATATGGCTGCGCCAGATACATTCTCATGTGCGTGCAGGCACAGTGGCTTCCCTCTGAGGTCAGAGGTGGGGTGTGCCCGGGCCGTCTGGGGGATGCGGTGTGATGTGCAGCTCCTTCCTTTTGGGGCAGACCCAGCATCACCTGGGCTTCCGAGGACGCTCTGTCCGTCTGTCCGTCAGACACGCTGTGTGGTTTATTTGCTTCCTCCCTTCTCTCCTTCTGCTTGTGGCTCACCTTCCCAGCCCCACCTTGTTCCTTTTTCCCTTTCCCCTCCCCAGTTCCACCCACCTTTCCACTTCTAGCATCATCCAATCCCTTCCCGTCTCTCTGTAATCCAGCCACTTAACCTGTAATATTTACACTATTTATACATTTCTGGCAAAATTAAAATAGCATTTTAGCAGGGGGAAAGGCTTATGCAAGTAACCTTTAATAAAATGTTGAGTTTGGGGGGCACCCCCAATAAGATTCTGACATTTGAGACTTTTTTTGGCAAAGTACATAGAGAAGTTAGAAAATGTGAATAAGCAAATCATTTTGGGGAATGCCATTTAAAAAATAAAAGCCACTGTAAGTTGGTTTCTTCTCATTCTATTCAACTATAACACATTTTTTTAAAAATGCAAAAAAATGCAGAAGCAAAACCAAAAGCTCCAAAATCTGGGGAGACTGTATTGCACAAAAAAAAAAAAAAAGAAGAAGAAAAAAGGAAGAAAGAAAAGAAAAGAAACATTAACTAGCATGTCAAATGGCAGAGCTGAAGTCCATTGCTCCCATGCTCTGGTCCAGCAGGGACCACTTGTAGAGAGTCAACATTGGATTCTGGGACTTGGGTCGCCTTTGAAGACATAATGATTTCTCTTAGAGACTTGTTGACTTTCTTTTTTAACGGATGTGGAATTCGGTGTAGCTCCAGAGTTTGATACCCAGTGTTTGCCTCTGACACCATCTGTATTTTCCTGCTCTCCCCAAGTAACCATCCCAAATACAAGACACAAATAACCTTGTGAGGTTTTGCACAAAGAGATGTCTTCTAAGTTTGACTTTTTTCCTAGTAGATACACTTCTTTTTAGAAGACAATCTTAGGACTCAAAGAGAGAAAGAAAGAAGGGAGGAAGGAAGGAAGGAAAGAAGGAAGGAAGGGAAGGAAGGAGGCACAGGAGGAAGGAGGGGAGGGAAGGAGGGAAGGAGGGAGGACAGGCAGAAGGATGGATGGGCAGGTAGTTGGCTCTTAGCTAAATATGAAGAAAACAAATTCTTGAACTTGGAGTCAGGTCATAATAATTTTGAGTCCTATATCTTATTTGCATCCTCGAACAAGTAACTTGTTTGGGAATTATTTTTTAACCTTTTAAAAATAATTGGGTTTTTTGTTTTTGTTGTTGTTGTTGTTTTAAAGATTTTATTTATTTATTTATTTGACAGAGAGAGAGACAGCCGCGAGAAAGGGAACACAAGCAGGGGGAGTGGGAGAGGAAGAAGCAGGCTCCCAGCGGAGGAGCCTGACGCGGGGCTCGATCCCAGAATGCCAGGATCACGCCCTGAGCCAAAGGCAGACGCTTAATGACTGAGCCACCCAGGCGCCCCTTAAAAAATAATTGTTAAATGAAAAAGAAAAAGACTTTCAAGCTAAAGGTTCTGCAAGCTGTCGAGGTTCACTGGGCCACCCAGGGTAACCCCTTGTCGAGCACAATTTATTTATTTATTTATTGTGCACGAGTGGGGGTGGGGGGGCGGGCCGAGGGAGAAGGAGAGAGAGAATCCCAAGCTGACTCTACACTCGGCAAGGAGCGGACATGGGGCTCCGTCTCACGACCCTGACGTCATGACCCGAGCTGAAATCAAGAGTCAGACGCTTAACCGAATGAGCCACCCAGGCGCCCCGAGCACCGTTTATCGAACACTTGCTTTAAATTCACAGCTGATGGGCTCTGGCAAACCCATGCCAGTCCCTTAGAGGTCACTGTCCGAAAACAGGACATTTCACGAGCTTCTGCGCTGTGCTGGGCACTCCCCTGTGTGAGAGCTGATGGGATTCCTTCTCCAGCCCTGGGTGGTGTGCGTCTTTCTCTTTGGACTAACTGTTGCTGCGTCCCAGTGAGGTTAAGCAACAGGCCCAGGTCACCAGGCGAGAAGGAAAGGGAGGCTTGGGGTTAAACTGGTTCTTGCTCCCGAGCCAGGCCCCCTTCCAGCTCCCGGGCAGTGCTGAGGTCAGGCCGGGTGGGGGATGACGGGCAGTGTCATTCGAGATAGTCACGTGGGGCACGGGGCACCCGCTCAGGCTCCCAGACCGAGTGCCGAAGTCTCAGGTAGTGATGTGGTAAATTCAGATTTCAGCCCTTTAAGCCACCGTCAGACTACATCAGCTGGAGTTGATGTGTGGCTTTGGCAGGGAGAGTTTTTATGAACAGTGCGGTGATGGTAGTGAGCCACTTGGGAAATCATGGGCTCACATGTCAGAGGACGACATACCTAACCAAGGTGTAGTCATCTCTGCGGCAGAAGACACGGGCTAGTGATAAACAGAAACGATAATAACCGTGGGGCGAAAATCTAAGTGTCGTCAGGGACACGGGGTGATCTCTCCATCTTAACGTCAGCTGAGTAGCAAGCCTATTGCCCCTTCCCTATGTGACCCAATACATTCACAGGGTCTTGGGATTAGATCATGAACCTGTTTGGGGGCCATTATTCTGCCCCCATAGTCGCAATGTCTCCAACTTATTTTCAAATGGGTCACAATTAAAAAAAAAAAAGTTCCAGAAGCAAAGGTGGCCAGAATATTAACAATGGTTAACTCTGTGTGAAGGACGTGTAAGTGTTGGCTGTTTCCTTTCAACTTTTCTATACGTCTGAAAAAATTCAGAATCGGTGGGAGAAAAACAGTGAATGGGAAGAGAAGGTTGAAGATAGTGTGTGTAGACCAGTGGGTTGAAGGGTTGGGCTGAAATGGGGCCATAGGTGCTGGGAGATGTGGACGAGGCAGAGGGTTTTAGGATGGGGTACTCTGGGGCCGAGACCTTCCAAAGATCCCCGAGGGAGAACCAGTGGGAAATCCGCAGGCACCCACCCCACCAGCCAAGGCCAGGCGCTGCGTGGGAGCCTCCCTGTCCTCTGCAGCTGCCCAGCCCCACTTGAGAGCCCTGCCTAGAACTTACCCACTTTTTAGGCGTTAATCTGCTTCCTGCCAAGTGTGGTGGGTGGGGAATCAAAACACTTGCAACTGTTCCTGCTACTGTACCGTGTTTCAAATACTTTGTCTCAAATTTAAAACTATAACTTTACAACAGCGCTCTGGGAAAGTAGGGCTCCTACCCTGTTCAGCGCAGACTTGAACTGAATACTTACCTTTTTTTTTAATTATAATAATATTTTTTTATTATATTATGTTAGTCACCATGCAGTACATCCCTGGTTTCTGATGTAGAGTTCGATGATTCATTAGTTGCATGTAACACCCAGTGCACCATGCAATACGTGCCCTGCTTACTACCCATCACCGGCCTATCCCATTCCCCCACTCCCTCCCCTCTGAAGCCCTGTTTGTTTCTCAGAGTCCATAGAATACTTACCTTTCTTAAAGCACCATGGAGAGCTTTAACATGAATATGTGAAAGGTGTTTGAGTGAAGGGCCAGGACTAGAATAGGGTCTCAAAAATATGGTCAACCCTTGAACACTGCAGGGGATTTAGGGCAATACAGTAAAAAATCTACATGTAATTTTTGACTTACCTAAAACTTAATTACTAATAGTCTCCTGTTGACCTGAAGCCTTATAGATAGCATAAACAATTTTGATTGCATTCGTTTTTATGTTTATTTTTTATTTTCTATATTACATGTGTTAGATATTGTATTCTTACAATCAAATAACCTAGAGAAAAGAAAATATACGAAAGTCACAAGGAAGAGAAAATACATTTACAGTATTGCACTGTATATCTGGGAAAAAAATCCACATTTAAGTGGATCTGCACAGTTCAAAGCTGTGTTGTTCAAGGGTCAGTTGTAATGAACCGAGTTGCAGGCATGATAACAGAGCCACGGGACGCTATTGTGCATTACCTAGGACCGACCCAGGCTGTCTTTATGGATCACCACCCCAAAGCGGTCTCTGGGATGTGTTACCCTGACTGTCCCCAGTTCACACAAGGAAGCTCCTGCTCAGAGGTACAGTAACTTGCTCAAGGTCACCCAGGTGGTCAGGGATGGAGCTGGGATTTGAAGCCAGGCGGTCTGACCCCACAGTCTGTTTGGCACGTTGCTACATTCACTCAAAAGAAATACTCTTCTTGAAAAGCAAGTGGGGGGCGCCTAGGTGGCTCAATCGGTGAAGCGTCTGCCTTTGGCTCAAGTCATAATCCCAGGGTCCTGGGATCGAGCCCAGAGTTGGGCTCTCTGCTCAGCAGGGAGTCTGCTTCTCCCTCTCCCTCTGCCTGCACCCTGCCTACTTGTACGAATGCTGTCTCTCTCTTTCTCTCTCTCTGTCAAATAAATAAAATCTTTAAAAGAAAAAAAAAAAAGAAAAGCAAGTAGAACATTTCTGTGGCTTTACAAATGTTTTGGGAGGTGAAGGGTTACAGTCCTTGCCCCCTGCAAAACTTCTGGACATTCACTTTTTTCAAAAGCTTAGACTCCCTGGCTCCACCCAGAATACCCTGCCAGGTATTCGCATGCACGTGCACACGCGTGCACGCACACTCGGCTTTGCTCTCATTCCTCCGATCCCTTTCCTTTCAAGCCTGCTCACCTCTGGCAAGCTCCCTCTGACTGCCTCAGACCCCTTGGGCCAGCTGAAGCCTACCCAAATCCAGCCGCTGCTGTGTGTGGGCACCGGGGGCAGGAACCACGGGGACTAGCCCACCGTTCTGCCTACTGCACCTGTCCTTGTATCTTTGGTATTTTCCCAAGGTTCTCATATCTAGATTTGCACCTTTGCAAGGGGCAGGACCGGGCAAATCCGAGACCCAGTTTGCCCCTCTTGGCAATAGGATACATGGAGTTTCTGCCTGGTGCAGGTTTCTGTTTGACCGTTAACGTGGCTCTGAGGAGGTCAGGTCGTGGGAGTGTTCTTTGCAGTATCAGCAGACTGTTTTTCTTCTGTGTGTATTCAGCTTCTGCAAAGATCAGCTCTTGGTTGCTGAGTCTCATGGCTCAGCGTAGGTCACGGCTAGAGACTCGATTTCCATGGAAACAGAACCTGGACCACCAAGTGTGTGTTACCCTGATCTGTAAAATGGGGGGAGTGGTGTCTCCTTGCGAAGATGAACGAGACGACGTGCATGGTGCATGGAGCAGAGATCCCGGCTCAAAGAAATTCGTGACAGTAGCTTGTGCCAACACGGCCTCTCCCATCCTATCTCATTTAACCCTCATGACCCCAGGCAGAGATAACAGGTTCAGCTCCGTTTAGAGAAACTAGGTAAAGTGCTCAAGTCCAGACAGATGGTAGACAGAGGTGGGGCTGAACTCAGGGCTGTGACTGCAGCCTGGGCCTGGCGTCTGTGGCACGAGAGTGCTAGCTTAGGTCATCGCTGAGTGCCGCCGCGTCCTGTCCCCACGAGTAGTGTGCATTCCCGGTCTCTGGGGAGATGTGTCCCTCTGCTACAAGATGCCGCTGCTTCCCTTGTGTGGCTTGGGTGCTCCCTGAGCTTCACCTGCAGCCCGCTGCTCCCTCAGAAGTTATTCAAGGAAATAAATAAGGCACATCAATGACACATTGCAGAAGCCCCGAAATGCTTGGCGAATCAGAAATCTCCCCGAGGCCGAGATGCTGGATAAGTACACGGTGTTATCATCACTTTGTGATTAAAAGCCTCTCCACTTTCCTGAGTTTGTTTTTATGTTTCTGAATTGCCTTGAGCTACGATGAGCGGGCAGGTTGAAAAAGAGCTGTGTTCCCTTGCAAAGGCTGTATGCGGAATGGAGGAGGGGACCACCGAGGTCTGAGCTGCAGTATGTGAATCGGACTTCAGGCCATCTCTTTGCTACGGAGTCAGACCCCCTGATGCTTCTCTCAGGGCATGGAGAGTTCCAGGGAAAACCGCGGGACTGGGAGGGAACATGAAGAAGCACCTGTTAGCAAGGTGCGCAGTCTGTGCGCTCCGAGCGAGTGATGCTCGCGCTGGCTAATTGAGTGAGGGCTGGTTGCCAGGGAGGCAGGCCCGTTCCCAGCAGGCCGCAGCTTGGTTTCCACGTTCTGTGCCATCAGAGCTGGTCCCCGAGTGTGGGTTACGTTGCGTCTCTGGGAGAAGCACGTTCTGTCTTCCCAGGCCATCCAGGCAGCCCTGGCCAAGGGGCACTTAGCACCTCTTCGCAGCACCTGGAATCCCTCGGCCGTGCTCAGCGCTGGTTAAATAAGCAAACGATGCAATTTGAGGACTGCCTGGCTTCAGGCTACTTAATTAACAGGGGCCTCGGGATCTGGGCAGTCCTCATCACACCATGCGGAGCCCCACTCCAGCTTCCAAGGGCCCCATCAAATGAGGATGATGAGAGTAACAATTGTGGCCACACCCATTACATTTTCTTACAAAAACTGGGGGGGCGTGGGGGTTGTACTATTGCTATCACTGTTTTCTGAGACATGGAGACACGGAGTCATGTCCCCAAGGTCTCCGTAAGCTACTCTAAGTGGCAGGAATGGAAATTGGACCCAGGTCTGACTCCCCTAAACCCATGGCTTCACTGTGACCTTTTGCTGAAACTTTCCAGATCCCAAGGTCAAAGTCCGCTCTCTCTTTAGAGCTCCCCAAACTTTGTCTGGCATTTCCAGCGGTGCCCGTCATTTCTTCCTAGCCCGGCAGGGAAGGATGATACACCGTGCCCAGCACACAGAAGGCCCTCCGAGGGCTTGTGCTTTGGGCTTTCCTCCCGAGGCCAGGCCCTCTGTTGGAATCAGGGCTTGTAACGGGCACGCCCAGTGCCTGCCCCATGGTCTGTCCTTGCTTCATGCCAGTAGCTCCTTTGCTTGAACGTAGACCCGAGTCTGACTGCGGTTTTTAGGACACGGAACACATGAAGGGACATGGTATGTACGGGGCTCACGGTGGGTGGTGAAGGATGATAGCCTCATCTTCAGTGTGACTCGGCATTTTCACGGAATATGTCACAAGAATGGAAGGCACGTGTCTACTGGTGGGATGAGCAGAGGCCTGAACCCTGAATTTCAGTCCCCACTTTGTCACTGAATCGGGATGGCCTTAGGAAAAATCACAGGGCAGCCCTTAGCCTCTATCCTTTGACCTCTAAGTCCTTAGTTCGATGAGTAATGTTCTGTGGCTGAAATGACATGTTTGGAGGAAAGCCCAGCGTGGTCTAACATGGAGCAGGCACTTGAGAAATTATTCAGATCACTCACATAGTCAGCAAATGTTTATTGAACACCTACTATGTGCCAGGCATTGTTGCAGAGCAGGGGGTCAACAAACTGCGGCCTGCAGGCTAGATCTGGCCCAGGATGCGTTCTTGTAAATAGAGGTTTCTCTTGGAACCCAGCCATGCTCATTATTTATGCACTGTCGATGGCAGTTTTCGTGTTACAAGGCAGAGCTGAGTACTTGAGACAGAGACAGTGTGGCTTGCAAAGCCGAAAATGTTTACTTTTTGGCCTTTTTCCAGAAAGGAAAAGTTTGTTGAGCTCTGTTTTGTATGATTGGGATAGAGACGTGAACAACAAAGGCAGTGCTCTGCTTCTCACTTTGCACAGTGTCAAGGAAATGGTACGTTCTAGGAGGAGGATAAAGGAGAGGTGGGGGGGGCAGAGAGGAAGCTATTTAGACAGGGTGGCCTCGTTCCTAAGGTGAGCTTTGCTTTTTAATATATTTGAGAGAGAGAGAGAGAGAGAGCATGAGGCGGGGGAGAGACAGAGGGAGAGGGAGAAGCAGGCTCTCCACTGAGCAGGGAGCCTGACGCAGGGCTCGATCCCAGGACCTCAGGATCATGATCCGAGCTGAAGGCAGATGCCTAACCGACTGAGGCATCCCTTGAGGTGAGATTTGAAGAGAGTTCCACCTGTGAAGCCACTCACTTCTTCACAGACTGGAGACACTAATGAGGTAGCAATAAAACTTCCAGAAATATTTATGAAGTGTCTACTCTGGGCTTCATGTTGATGTCCTAGAAGTGAACAGAACGGTACGAGGGTCATGGAATTTATGGTCCAGGGCATGTGACAGAAACACACAGACAATGAAGAACTGCAAAAAACAATAAAAAGAAAAAAAACCCTCCATCTTGAATTATCAGGGGAAACGTGTTATAGAATAAAGCAGAGGACGATAATGGTGAGGTCAGAGTGGGATGGTAGAGAGTGCGGTAGTTTTTTGAGTACAGACCTGAGACGGCCCAAGGTTCGTATCATGCTGAGCAGATCAAGGGGAATCAGTGTAGGCACCATTGGGAATGTGATATTTGAACAAAGAGTCAAGGGATATGAAGGGGTGAGCCAGGCTGCATGTGGGGTAAGAACCTCGAGGGCCAGGGAAATAGCTGGTGTAAAGGCCCTGGGGTAGAAATGTGCCTGGTGTTTTTGAGGAACAGCAAGGAGGCTAGGGTAGCTGGGGCTGTTAGGAGACTGGTGACTGGCAGCAGTTGAGATCAGATAGGTAACGGGCCATGGACAGGTCTCAAAGGTCAGTAGCATGTCTCTATTTTGAAGGTCACAGCAAGAATGGTGAATTCTCCTCTGGAAAATTTCGACCCAACCCAGGAGCCAAAGATGAGTTCCAGAGGGTTTCTCTTGGACACAAGTCAATAAAATTGACCCAAGAGCTGAAGAGCCACTGTGTTCCGTGAACACCGAGTGACTCAGTATGGGTCTGAGGAATTACGGTGTAACCAGATACGTTTCTCCAGGGGAGAAGCCGGATGCCGAAGCTATTCAGACCATCTGGCTTGGTCTTCTAGGTAATTCAAGTCCGTGACAGTCTAGGAGGGCAGCATGGGCGCATAGAAGTACATGCACACCCTGCAGGTGCGGTCTGGGCACCCAGAGACCTTGCTCTTTCTATGTCAGTAGGCATTTGGTGGGGGCTTTAGAACGGGTCCTTATTGTCCTTCTCTCCTGTACTGGAGGCAGTTTCTAAGACAGCAGCTCTCCAGGCAGTGCGACATCTGTCCCAGAAGCACAGTCACCACCGGTGGGACTCGGGGCCGCAGAACGCTGCCCCCCACGTGGAACGTAGTGCAGGAGGCTGGCTGGCGTGTGCTGTGCTGAGAATCAGCCTCGAGGGGGTTCGGAAGATGAGAAACAGGGTAGCTGTTCTGAGTCTCCTGCTGCGGGGAACCAGAGGATGTCTTATCTTCTGCTTGCTGCAGACCAGCAGGGAAGATGTTTCTGACTCTGTTCCCTTGGTGAGAGCTGTGTACCCCAGGGCAGCCTTACAAAGCAGTTTGGTGGTGTTTGTTTTAGCTTGACAGGCTCCAAAGATCCAGATCAGCCTGCAGAATTTGGTTTTCTCAGTGTCATTCCCCAGCCACCCGCCGGACGTGGGGGCGTAAAGCACTTTGTCGCTGAGCCCATGTTGTGTGTTCTGGGCTTTTGTATCCCTTATCTTGAGGCAGCCTCACCAAAACATCGAGGACCAGGGAGGGCTGCCTTTGTCCTCCTCTCCAGCTGGCAGACACAGATACGGAGGTTATGTGCCTGGCCCAGGGCACCCACCCGGTAAAAGGTGGTGGGTTGTTTAAGATCGGGCCTTTTGATACCCCGGTCTGCAGGGCTAGGGTCTGCGGTACAGATCAAATGCAGGCATCAGGGCCCCTCACCCCTCCCAGAGCATGAGGCAGCCACTGTCAGCCGAGTCACGGAGAGAAGGAGCTGGGCTGTGTCTCTGGGGAATTAACAAACCTACAAAACTAGGGGATGGATTCCCAGGTGGAAATACACACTTAACTCCGCAACTACTTCCTCTCTCTCTCGATTCTCAATGACCTTTTGCTCTTTTCTGGAATGGAATACCCCCTCCCCTTCCCACCCCCCTCCCCCCCGGCTCCCAACCCACAAGCCAAGGTGATCCTAGTTTGTCCAGAGATGTGGAAACCAAATATTTAATAGTAAGAACATTTTTAAATGCATACTAAATGTTTGGCATTATGTTGACCCCTTCATTCCTATTATCTCACTTAAAAAATAGGGGCATCTGGGTGGCTCAGTCGGTTAAGCCTGTGCCTTTGGCTCAGGTCATGATCCCAGGTCATGAACCCAGGTCATGACCCCTGGGGTCACAGGAGCCCTGTGTCAGTCTCCCTCCTCAGCGGGGAGTCCGTTTCTCCCTCGCCCTCTTCTGCTCCTCCTAATTGTGTGTGCGTGCGAGTTCTCTCTCAAATAAATAAATACAATCTTAAAAAAAATAAAAAATAATATGTACTCCTACTTTATTAAGACACCAGCCTAATGCTTCCTGAGCACTTAAAATGTGCCAGGTAATGTTCTACAACTTCCGCGGTGATTGGCATTTGTAATCCTGACAGCATACTTTGAAATATTGTTATTGTACCCATATTTTACAGAAGAGGAAACTGAGGCACAGAAGAGGACTCAGAGTCACAGAAGTGAGGTGGCTTTTAAGTTCAGACACACAGACTGGAGGGGTGCTGCTTCCCTGTAGCCTGGCACCCATGCCTCTCAGCCCTCAGGCTCCATGAACATCACCTCGGGGAGGGTGGGGAGGGTCTAAAAACACAGACGCCACATCCTCCCCTCGCTCTCTGTTTCATTGCCCTGGGGTGGGGCCCAGGCATCAGTCGTTGCTTCAATATCTTTTTTTTATTGTGCCTATGAAATTCATGATGAAAAATGCATAGCACGAACGTACAGTTTGGCGAATTAATGGAAAGGGGACCCCACCACCCAGGCGAGAGCACTGCCAACACTTCCGAGCTCCTACAGTGTCCCTTTCCATCCGTCACCCAGAGTTCTCCTCCAAGGTAACCACTGTGCCGACTTTTCCAGTAATCGCTTTCTTGCTTTTCTTTGAACTTTCATGCAAGTGTTTGTTCCCAAACTCAAGAGTTGACCCACCTCTTTGGGGACTTTATGGAATTGAAACTATATGGGAGGTGTTATTTTGTAACTGGTTCATTGATTCAGCCATCGTTGGTGAAATATACCCCCATTAGTGCGTGTCCCTGTATCTCATTTGTTTCCTTTGCTGTGTAGAATGCCGTTGTATGACCCCACCATTGGTCACGATTGATGGACACTGGGTTGGTTCCTGTGTTGGATTATTGCAAATAATGCTGTTAGGAACTTTCTCGTATCTGCTTTTTGGTGCATTTACGTACATGTTTTTGCAAGGTGTATACCTGGGAGTATAAACGTTGCATCAAGGGTACGTTTATCTTCAGTTATGGTCTACAGTGTCTGCTTTCCAACGTGGCTCTATCAGTTTGTACGAGCCACAGTGCAGGAGAGTTCTCTGCACCACATCACAGAGCCTCTAGCATTGTCAGCTGTGCTCGTGGGCGTGTGGGAGTATCTCCTCGTGGCTTCGATTTGCATTCGCCTGATGGCTTATGAGATGTCTCACTTTTCATTTGGTTAAAAGCCATTTGGAGATCCTCTTTTGTGAAGTGGCCCCTCCAGTCTCCAGATCACCGTTCCATTAAGTTGCCTGGCATTTTCCTTACATATTCTAGAGAAAAGCATTTTACTAGTTATACGTGCAGCAAATATCTTTTCTTACTCCATGGCTTTACTTTTCTCTTTCTTAATGGTTGTGTTGTTATTATTTTATTTTATGAACAAAGGTTCTTAATTTTAATGCAGTGAAATTGGTTAATTATTTCCTTTATGACAAAAGCCACGAAGATCATCTCCATTATTTTCTTCTAGAAGTCTTATTGTCTTACCCTTCCATAGCCAGGTCCATCAACCTGGAACTGATTTCTGTGTATAGTGGGAGGTAGAGGTCATGTTTCACTTTCATTTTTTTCCCCATTTGATACCGAATTTTCTCAGGAATATTTTTTGAAAACTGTGTTTTATCAGCTTATGTATTAGTATTTGTTTAAGCTTCCTAGTAAAGTCCAAATTATAGCCTAGAATGAGAACTGCAGAATGCTGCTTAAAATCACATTTCAAACAGAACATTTGGGAAAAAGTATAAAATCTCCAAGAAGAACAGGAAAACCACTGCTAATCCCATCACCCAGAAATAACTACATTCATTTATTTCATGAAGACTCACATCTTGGTTATTTTATTGGACAATACCGGGAACCACGCCTGACACTTTGTAGATGCTTCATATTTTTTGAAAGAATGAAAGCTTTTGTTTATCTCCTTCCATCTTTTTTGTCTTTGTATATTTACATGAATTCAGGTCACGCTTTACATGTAAATGGCAACATGATTTATTCACTTATCAACAGATCTTCCCTGTTTTCAATGTTTTAAATTTTTTATCTTATTTTATTTAAATTCAGTTAATTAACACGTAGTGTATCATTAGTTTCAGAGGTAGAGTTCAGGGAGTGATTCATCAGTTGCACGTAACACCCATTCCATCACGTGCCCTCGTTAATGACCATCACCCAGTTACCCCATCCCCTCACCCCCCACCCCTCCAGCAACCCTCAGTTTGTTTCCTTGAGTTAAGTGTCTCATGATTTGTCTGCCTCTCTGATTTCATCTCCTGTTTCCAATTATTAACTTCTTTCTAAGTGATGACTTTTAGTGGTTATCTGGTATTTCATCTTACGTAGAATGTTTTTACCCAGTGCCCTGCTGCTGAATTTCTACATTATTTCCAGTTTTTAATTGGCATAAATAACATCCTCTGTCCTGAAGTCCTGATTTTTCTTTCCAGTGTATTTCTTCAGAATGCATGCCTAAAGTAGATTAAGGTATGGATATTTATAAGTATTTTAACTCTTACTTCCAGATTGCTTTCCGAAAACTTTTGAATCAATTTAAACTTCTCCAAGCAAATGATAACAGTGCCTCTTACCAAAAATCTTCAAAACTACTTGCACCATCATTTTTTTTAATTCTTACTTTTTTAGGGGCGCCTGGGTGGTTCAGTCGGTTAAGCTTCTGCTTTCAGCTCAGGTCATGATCCTGGGGTCCTGGGAGGGAGCCCCACGTCGGACTCTGTGCTCAGCGGGGAGTCTGCTTCTCCCTCTCCCTCTGCCTCCGTGCTCTCTCTCCTTCTCTCTCTCCTTTTCAAATAAATAAATAATTAAAATATTAAAAAAATAAAAATTATTTAATTTTTTAAAATTTTATTTTATTTATTTTAGTGTATTTTATTTTTAATATTTATTTTTCAATTTATTTCAAATGAGTTTGTAGATGATATATATGTAACTTTTTATGTTTCTTCTTTTGTAACTTGCTGAGATCTTGTAAGAGTTCTTTGTCAAGGACAGTGATATTGTGATTATCAGATATATTGCAAACAGATTTTTCAAATTGTCACTTGTCTTCAAAGTTCACTGTTTTTCTTTTCTTTGAAAGTTTCACTTCATTATGTACAAGATCTGCCCTGCCAAACTCTTGTTCGGTGGGGTTTTATCTTGGAGTTTCTGCTTCTTAAAGCCCTCTCTCCTTCTGTTGTCTTAGTGGGATTAGCTCTAGGTTTTCTGCATTAAGTAAGATGTTTCCTGTTTCAAACAATTTTCTCATACTGAGGAATTCTTTCAGGTACTAATTTTAAAATACCAGGAAGAGATACCAAACTTGATCAATCGCCATTGGTCATCGATTAAGATGATTATATGGATTTTTTTCCTTTGACTTATTAATGCAACGAGTCCCACTAATAACCCTTGTAATGGGAGACCGTCTTATGTTCCTGGCATTAAGGGCCCTACTGTTTTTGGCATTAATCAACATAATGTCATAATGTCCTGTTTGGAAATAATAAGTTTTGTTTTCTTAACGTGCCCTTTGACTTTCCCACTAGGATGTTATTCAGGATTTTTGTACTGCAAGTATTTGATGGAATGATTTCTCTGACTTTTAAATCCTGTTTTTGTTAGTTTTTCAACATGACACTCTGCTCCCCAAAATGGATTGGGAGAACATCTGCTTTTCCTAAGAGAGGAATGATTCATGATCCATTCCTTGATGGTTTAAAAGAACTCATAACTTCTTATTGTCTGTCTCTGCTGTGTTGAGTTTTTGTTTCCCCCTTGGAACTGGTTTTGCTAATTCAGATTCTCCTTTGAAATCACCTATTTCACGTGCGTTAAAAAAAAACAAACTCCACAGAACCAGCTCTAAAACATACTTTTGTAATTCAAAAATATTTCTCTCTCTGTGGTTATAAAAGCTTCTTCTTAAAATTTCATTTGCCCATGTTTGTCTAGCTTTAGCTTATTTTTCAATTTTACTCTTAATCTGTGCTTTTGTATTTTTTAATTACATTAAGCTGTTTCATAATTTTTTAAATGATTCATTTGAAAGCTCGCTCCATTTATTTTAACCGAGACTTCTCCAATATTGACAGCCTTGAAGTCTATGTATTTTCCTCTGAAAACAGCAGTGGATGGCACCCCCTTAAATTTGTATATGAGATTATAATTTTATAATTTTCTTTTTCGTCAGGAGAGTGTGCTGTCCTAGGAACATAGATATCAGAATCACCTACCGGGTCTTTCCAAACTACATACGCAGTCTCAGAAAGTCTAATATTTTCCCTACCGCCTCCAGGTCTTTCATTTTATTTTTCCTGTGACTCTGTCACTGTTTTTAGGTATGTTGTTAATAGATAACAGATTGTTAGGCTTGATTTTTCTTTTTTTTTTACCCTCTCAGAGTGTTTTAAAGAGACTTTCACCTATTTGCGTTTATTATATATTTGATCATCTGTCACCATCATCTTGTTTTACTTTATGCTTTCTGTAAATTATACTTCCATGCTATTTCCTTGATAGTCTACGTTTTGGTGTGAGCCCACTTATGCATTTCTTTTGCTCGGTGGTGGATTTCTTGGTCTGGCGTGATGTTACGTGGGATCCAGTGCTAGTCAACAAAACGGGTTCTTAGATCAGGGTGCTGGCTGGGGTCTGGAGGGCAGGAAAGGGTTAGCCGGCTGCAGAACGTGTGTCCATTCTGTGAAGTGCAATGACCACTCATTCCGGATCGGTGGGCTACAGTGTATTCACCTTGTCTCCCAGTGGCTGGTGGTTCTTCTCAAGTGACCGTGCCGTGTGGGATCTCTGTGTTGGTCTCCTTGCTGGTGGGTTGGGTTTCCCAGAAAGCAAACTCCTGAGGACATTAGGCCGCAGGACATTTGTTAGAGAGTGCTCCTGAACTTAGCCCTGGTGGGAAGGAAGAGAAGAAGCGGCCTTGAGCATAGCGAGAAGTGTGGCGCACTGCGGTCCCTACACAGGCCTCGGCCAACTCCACCCGGGTGTTTGAAGCTGGGATGATCTTTCACAAGATTGTCCCAAGTTGGAGCAATGGAACTAGGCCCCTGCACCCCTCTGTTGGTGTGTCCTCGGCTATGGACCACCTCTGGAAAGAAGCATGGTCTTGGGCGAGGAGTTTTCTTCAGCCAAGACCATCCCCTGAAGGCTGGTTGCTGGAATGTTCTGGTAGTGTTACAGCATCTGCAGGGGGAGAGGGGAGACTTTGCTCCCGAAGGGGCATCTGAGTGGCCCATCACAGCATCCACTATGGCCTAGTGTGTGCCAGTCATGGGACCCCATGTTGTATATGGAGTATCCTGTTCAACTCTCTAACGAGAGTTCTGTGAAGTCGGCCCTGTCAGTGCTCCCATTTTACAGATGCAAAAGCGAGGCACCAAGATGTGAAAGAACTTGCCCCTGGTCACTGAGCAGCAGAATTGTTACTCAAACCCAGGCAACCTGACTTTAATACGCCACCTCCAAACTGCCATAATGAATGGAAGGTGTAAATCCTGCTTTCCATTTTCCTAGCAGTTACTCTTAGTAGTAAAAAAAAAAAAAAAAAAAAAAAAAAAAAAATCCTTGAACCTGTGTGTGTCTCCACTGACCCCCTGGTTATGCCTCCATGTTGCTGTTGCCCTTGAGTGACCATGTGACAGCTTGAAATTCTTGGTTGCAACCCTTTCCCATTAAGCCACCACTTTCTACAGTTTAAAGCACTGTGCTGAGCAGTCTTGGGGCCCCGATTCTTCTGTCTCCCATTATCACAAATTCTTTGTTTCCATCTGTATGCTTGTAGGAGTCTGTTTCCATCCTGGAATTTCAAATACACCATCACATTACTTCACTGTGTTTTCTTTTGCTCTATCTGCCCTCCTCTCAGGGAGATCACTCATTCATTCCTTCATTTATTCATCTTTCGAAATGTGTTGGCATCCCTTCCCTGCCAGACACAGTGCTGGGTGATGGGTACACAGAGATAAGTCAGCCAGCACAACCTGCGGGGACGAGGAGAGAGACCAGAAGGTGAGATGCAGGGCCTCGGGGTTGACGAGTGTCAGGGAGACAGAGCCAGCAAAGACTTGCTGATTCTGGGGAGCAGGCTGTAGGGGAGAGAAGCCTTCTGGGAGAAGGTGAGCTCTGATTTGGGATTTGAAGTGTGCATAGGAGTTTTTCGGATGACAAATGGAAGAACTTCTGAGGAAGTTCATCACAGTTCATTGTAGCTGATGCTTAACCCAGAAACTCTCTAGATGTTTTTCCTCTCTTCACTCATTTCATCTTTATTTTTCCGAGGAGACAATGGAGCCCAGAGAGGTTCCACGGCTTGCCCAAAGTCACACAGCCGGGACGTGGCAAGGGGACAGTTTGGCTCCCCGCCTGGCACTGCTTGGACAGAAAGGCAGAACCAGAAGCTCAAAGGCCATCCTGGCTCACGCCAGGAAGTAGAAAGAGCTGCTTCTAGATGCTTCCAGTAGGAAGCCCTTCCTTCCCCACTGCACCCTGACCCCATCCGCCAGAACCCCTCTCCGCACACCCTGCACGTGCTGTGTCCACACCACTCGGTGCCATGGCCACAGGGATGAACAAGTCAGAACACCCTTCCGACACTTGTTGAAACAGTAAGGAAAACTTTATTCAAGACTATTGCAATAGGGAAGAGAGGTGGGGCTCAACTCAGAACGAATACAAGGACAAGTGGGATGTCCAGCCAAAGAGTCGTGGCGGGGGGGGCGCTAACCAGGGCCCCACTGGTTGGAAAATCACGGTGAGGAGACCTGAAGTGTGGGAGGGCGGGTTCCCGCTAAACTGACCTAACAGCGTTCTTGCAAAAGGCAGACCAGGGGTGGAGACATCAAAGGTGGGGCTGAGGGATGTGATCAGCTATGACGGTGCTGACCACCAGGTGTCAAAGTTGGTGGGGGTTCTCTCTAAACAGACTCAGCGGGATTCTTTGCCAAGATTGGGCTGAACAGATCAAAGGGATGGGACAGGGACCAAGGTCAAGGCCTTGTCAGAAGGAGGGCTCCAAGGAGCCTGACAGTAGTGTGGTCAAGGAGAGAGTCTTTGTCCCTAGTCGGTGTTAAATGACACAGGGCTCTGCAAGGTCTGTGGAGTGTGTGAATGCAGGGACGCTGGGCCATCTCAGCACTAAGCCAGTGCCCCCGGCCGTCGTTTCCAGCTTCCCCCCTTCCCTTACTGCCTCTCTTGCAGCCTGTGGGTCTCTCTGACCTCTGCCGCGCACCCAGCACCCCCACCCGGCTGCCTGCAGGCTGGCAGTACCCCTCTCCCACTCCCTTAATGCCTGGCCCCATCCCCGGCACGCTTACGCCTCTCCGAGGAAGCACACTGCCCGAGACATTTCTGTGGAAAATGTGCAGGGTTGCCCAGCCCCCGCATGCTGCGCTGCCCCCGGAGCAGCTGGAGGTACTCCTCTGTAATGCCAGCCCAACCCCCCGGCACACACACAGCCCCCCCACCAATCTCTCTCCACCCCACCTGCCTCGTATCCAGGTGGACAGCCAGTCTTCAGAGGAAAGTTGCTGGGTGTGTGGGGGAAAGAAGACCATGATCTGGGGTTGGGGTATTTTCAGCCATGGGCTCTTGAAGACATGGGGCTGGATTTTTGTCTGTTCTAAATGAGAGAGTTTTAGGAAGAACTAGATGCTTCTCGTGATGATGTTCTGGGCCTGGTGCCAGGCTTGGTTCTTTGGGGACCCTCTCCCATTCAGTTTTCCCAACAGCTCTCTGAGGCAGGTGCTTGCCCTAGCCCCATTTTAGAGACGGCAGCACTGAGGTTCAGAGGGTCAGTTTCTTACATGAGTGAGCTGAGCTAAGAAGTGGCAGAGCCAGGATCTGGGTGCAGCCCTTTGGGCGCCTAGGCCCGAGTTTGTCCACACACCACCCTGTGAAGGATGGCATGCCACCTGCCACTTATCTCCTCTCCTGTCCTCAGTTCCTCAGCAGCTTGGCCCCTGAGTCTGTACTTACTTCCTTGATGCTTAAAGCATCTCTCCTGGGGCCTTGTCCCCTACTTCCCTGCCTCACTCCCAAAAGCCTGACCCTCACAGTGAAGTGGCACGAAGCCCTGTAAAATATTACAGCAGGTGAATTATATCTCAGTAAAACTGCTTATTTAAAAAAAAATAAAAAACTTGTGAAGATTCAAAACTTTGTATTATGGACTCTACCCCCTAACTCTCCTTCCTCTCTCCTGCTTCCCTGAAATACATTTCTGCATCGTTGTTACTGATGTGACTGGGACAGGTTCTCTGGCCGGCTAGCTCCGTGGGGGCCAGGATGGGGAGTCAGCTCAGGCCGCGTGGTGAGCTAGACCCAGGAGGCTTCCACACACGTGTCCGCATGTCTGCACCCCAGTTCTGCCTCTAGGCCCAGCCTGGCCACAGTCAGGCCTGTCCAGGCCTCTCAGGTCCTCCAGGGTACACAGAGGGGCCGAGCCCAAGTGAAGGGAGGCTGGGCCCATGAGGGCCAGGCTGCTGGGTGTTCACTCCTTCTGCATCCACTGCTAGACTGTCGGCCAACTTTTGCTGTTTTGTTCACTGATGTATCCCAAGCACCGAGCAGTGCCCAGCACATAGCAGATGCTCGGTAAATATTTGTTGAACAACTGAACTCTCGTTGCAGGCGGACGGTGATGTAAGCCGGAGTTTGCCTGCCAGGGAAACTTCCATCTGCAGGAAAGTCCTCTCCTCTTCTTGCAGAATAACACTTCTGGCTATCTCACAACACTGGGGGTCCTGTGATCTGGGGGCCCTCGCACCCTCTACAGGAACATGATACCAAGCACATCAGCGCCCCTTTGGGCAGGGCTGTCACTTCTCGGGGACAGCCTGTCCAGACACGCCACACCTCTGCCTTCTTCCGAGAAAGACTTCTGCTAACAGGGCATTAATTCCTGCCCAGGGTTTTTTTTTTTTTTTTTTTTTTTTAAGATTTTATTTATTTGCCAGAGAGAGACAGACAGAGAGAGAGAGAGAGAGAGTACAAGCACAGGAAGAAGCAGGCCCCCCACTGAGAAAGGAGCCCGATGCAGGACTCAATCCCAGGACCGTGGGATCATGACCTGAGCCAAAGGCAGATGCTTAACGGACTGAGCCACCCAGGCGTCCTGATTCCTGCCCATTTTCCCTATGGCCATACATCACGATGAGCTGGGACTCTTCCCCTAAGGCTGGGAGATCTGCGAGGCCAGAGCTGTGTTTGCCCCATCTCTGTATTCACAGGGCCTGCCTGGCACAGGCTGGGTGTTCAGGGCCTATGAATTCAAGGAACAGAGGGTTCCCCTCTGGACATTTTTGTCATTCAGCTGTAGGACTGACTCCCCAGGAAGAAAGCTGGAGGTCTTAAGTTTGGTGAACCCGGCTCAAATTCCTACAGCTGTGTATGTGGGGGCGGGGCGGGGGGGGGGGGCAAGCATGAGACTCTCTGGCCTGGGCGGAGACTTCTTAGTCTCAGGGGCTGTTTTGTGTGAGGACTGGCGGCTTCTTCATCTGGCTTCTGATGCGTTGCTTGAGCCCCCAGAGTTGGGAGAATCACCACCTATCTGTGAAGGGGACCATATGTGGACCATAGGAATGGAGCTGCTTGTCTCAGTCTGTTAGGACCAGTTACGAGGCTGGAGGGGCTACCATATTTGTGAAAGCCAGGAAGGAGCCCACATTTTGGGTTTACACTGGCCTGGGCTCAAAACTCCCTTCTTCTGATGCCCTCCTGTTTGCCTGACTGTGGACATACGCTTTTACTTCTCTACTCTTCACTTCTTATCAGCAAGAGTGGGGCTAATAGAAACTCACAAGTAGTTCTTGAATAAGAAAGAGGGAACGGGTGAATTTTTTCACGTGTCCAGCCCAATGCTTGGCCCACAGGAGGGATTCAGTTAACACTATTTGTATGTTTTCTTCTTGTATCAAGGAAAACATGGTTGTACATCTTTATGTTGTCTTAATTACTGTTATCATCCCCAGTAATAATACAACTCCAGGGTTTGTTGGCCTTTATATAATCATAGGTAGGCTAAGCCAAAAAAAAAATGTTTTTAAAGAGATGCCAAGATTTCCTCAGGAGCTCCTAGAAGGGAAATCAGGAATGTGACATAGCCCCAGTAGTAACAGCAACGAGCAAATACTTAATTTGTTGCGATATGTTCCCTGTCTTTGTCTCTTGAACAATTAGCTGGATGAATAAATAGCTGTCTGCCCTCAGAACTGGAACATAATATGCAATTAAAATTAAGGACTTCCTATTTGAGGGGACCCGCTACGTGAAATTATAGGAGGAAGCAATTGTGGAATATTATTGTTTCGCATCTTTCGGAATCAGGATAATTGGAAGAGAGCAAAGAGGGAGGGCCAGCTGGAGGGGCCGTGGAGGGGAAAAGGGAGAAAGGCCCCACCTCCCTGGATGTGGGCCATCGCTGGGAATGGTTGCATTACATACAGAAAACGGGGTGTCTTGCCGCTGTTGTTAGTGATGGGGTGACTCCTGGGGGCTCTGGTTACGGAGGAGAAAGTTAGACTCTTGACAGAATGGCCTGGGTTTCCATTCTGGCCTTCCATTTAGTTGCTGTGTTATTCTCCCCTTCCAAACTCTGATTTCCTTATTGTCTGAAAAACACGGTGAATCTTTCTGACCACAAAGATCTGTCATGGAAATAAAAATGAGAGAGTACTCATAATATGCTTCCTAAAGCACTTGCAAGTAGTAAGTCTTTAGTAGACATTAATTTTTATTATTCTGTCTCTAAATGGGCAGAGATGTCCACATATGTTAGAGAAGGTGAAAAGCAAACACCCAAACCAGGTTACCGATAGTACCCGGACGGTGAGGATGCTTCTGGCTGCAGGTAAAAGAGAACCAGCTGGAAGGGACTTGTTCACTAGGGGCATTTATTATTCTACAGAGCAGGAAGTCCTGGCTTGGTTAAGTCAACTGTCAATGACTTGATGGTTCTGAACCATGAGCAGGTGGAAATGGGGAGTTACCGATCAATGGGCACAAAGTTTCAGTTAAGCAAGATGACCAAGTTCCAAAGATCTGCTTACAACATTGTACCTATAGACAGCAATACTGTATTGTTACACATGTAAAACTTCATTTAGAGGGTAGATTCCACGTTAAATGTTCTTACCACAATAAAATAAAAGTAAAATTAAAAACAAAGAAACAACTATGGGGCTAAAAATCTCCCCCAAAATACAAAACAATAACAACAATAAAAAACAACAACAGCAGCAAAAACCCAAAGGGCTGGGAACCAACCTCTCTGGCATCTGGACAGTCCCATCTACAAAAGTAATGTGTTTTTTTTTCTAGATCACATGACTCAAGGCTAGCTATACCTTCTCCCTCTCTCTGTTCTCAGGAGTTAGGCTTCAGTGTCTGAAATTCTTCCATTCCTTTCTCCCTGCCCGCCCCTACTCAAGTTAATGAGACCATGTGACAACAATGTGAGGAGTGTATGGAAGCCCATAGGTAAAGGCACAGTTGTGAATTACCAGCACTGTTATTTGGACAGAAGAATTATATACATGGTAAAATGCCACTAATTGCAAGATAGACCGTCAATTTAGCTACAGCTTTTGGGGAAGAGAAATCAAAAATATGAAATGTACACATCGATTTAAGACCTTCTGATCTCAGAAATATAATGATGTGAAGAGAAGGAAGTGTCTCTCTTAGAATTGAAGAATTAGGATAATCACTGTGGGAATGGGAATTTGGACAGATGGAGTTACATAGAGAGAAAGTAAATTTGGCATGCTAGGCAAGATCCATGAGATAAAACACACACTGATTGACACGGATGTTCCGTGAGGGTCTAACACGAGATGGGCCCTGGGGTCTGTGCTGACTCACACCCCTGCCCTCAGGGAGCTCAGAGTCCATAAATGATACTGATTCCTAACCTGGAAAACCTGTTCCAATCCGGTGAGTACTAGAATGAGGTGTGCAGAGGGTGCTAGGTGAGCTCAGGTGAGCACTTACCTGGCCTGGGGGTGGGAGGGGTCGGGGAGAATTCCTAAGGGAAGTTGTACCTGTGATGTGTCTCCAGGGCTAAGCCATGGGCCAGGAGGAGAAGCTAGCCCCGTATTGCAGAGAGAAGTGTTAACCCCGGGCAAAGGCATCCAGGTGGGAGATGTGGCTGTTTATGTTCTTTTCAGGGAGGGCCAGGGAGAGGGAGGCAGTGCCCCAGCCCATGAGAAGGCACAGGGTGCTGGATGGCGGGAGGGGGGGGGGGGGCTCTTGGACCTCACTTACCCAGAAAGCAGGAAGAACCAGCAGATGTTAGCCCCGCAGGGAACAGACCAGCAGGGAACCGAATCACCCTGAGCCAATGTGCAAAGAATGGGTACAAAGCAGCTCTTCTCAAAGTGTGGTCTGAGGACCCTGAGGGCTCCTGAGACCCTTTCTGGGAGTCTGAGAGGTCAAAACTATTTTCTTCATAATACTCAGCACTTATTTACCTTTTCCAGTCTCATTGTCTCGAGAGCATATGTTTCTCGGCGGCTCCATCAAGACACACTGAATGCAAAAGCAGGAAGGAGAGTCCGCGGTCTTCTGTTCGACAAACGTTAAAGAGAGTGAGCGAAAAGGCAAAACAGTGCTGTTCTCAGTAGTGATGATCTGTTTTGCGGAAGATAACGATTTCTCATAAAAGATATTTATGCTAAAATGTAATAAGTTTATTATTTTTAAATGAATTAAACATATGTTAAAATATCTCAGCTTTAATTTAGACTAGAGTAAATATTGATAGATAGAATCCACTAGACAAAAGGCGCCTCTTTAACATTGAAGAATGTCAAACTTCTGAGAACCACTGAAGCTTCGCTTTCTGGGAGAGCCTGTGTCCGAAGACGCCAGCACAGGGCAGTGCTGGGTTCAGGCTCTTTTGGCCCGAGGGGAGGAGAAAATAGTGGAGGGGGTAGTGAGATCACCAGCAACCCAGGACAAACCTTCCTCCACCACTCTGGGTTCTAGATGTTAACAGGTACCACTTCCCAAAGCCCCGGCCCTGGATCTGACATTTGTGTCTTTCTTCCCACTGATCATGGTGACATCACTGTGAGAAGGTGCTGGCAGGGTTTGGATTTTACAAGTGAGGATACTGAGGCTCAGAAAGGGAAAGGGGCCTCCCCAGGGATGCAGAGCAGGGCAGGGCAGAGCCAGGATTCAAGCCCGAGTCTCTCGGACTCCAGGGTGTGTGCAGGTCTCTCCCGTGACCTTCAGTGTCGGGAGGGTGCTGGAGGCCCCGGTCCATGAGAGCTGCTCCGGGGCTGTGGGCCCCTGTCCCCCGGCTGCCCTGTGGGGTGGTCTCCGATGGTTTCTGGAGAACGCTGGGGCCATGGTTGGTGGCAGACTGTGGACATTGGATCTGGCAGAAAGGATCTTAGCCTGAGAAGGTTTTTGCCACTTGCAGGGGCTTCTGGGAGGAAATGTGCAGCCAGTGATGAGCTCATCCTTGGGCAGAACCAGCTGGCAGCCGCGGTGGGGGGGTACTCAGCTTCAAGGCAGGCTGTCTGCTTTCAGCATGTAGCAGACTTCGCTGGGTGTCTGTTCTATGTCAGGCACCAAGCTCGGTCTACTGAGAGAGCACCCAAGTAGAGAGAGAGAGAGTGGATATCCCTTCACCTTGTACAAGGTGGTCAGCAAGCAAAGGTCGAAACTGCGTTGGGTCTGTGAGGGCTCTCAGCCCAGCGGCTTGACCTGCCACTTGTTAGCTGTGTTCCCGTGGGTGCGTGACTTAACCCTTCTGTGCCTGTTTCCCGGGAGTAAAGCAGAGATGGCATGCAAGGACCCGCCTTGGAGGGTTGGCGTGAGGATCAGATGAGTCAGTACATGTACGGCATTTAGGTCTTGGCCCAACAGGTAGACAGCACTCGGCAGATGTCACTCCTAACATTTGGTTACACCCCTCGACATATTAAGATTCGAATGTCTTACTAGCATGTGTGAGCTGCTTGAGGCGTGTCTCGTCCTAACGTTCTCACTGAACCCTGCATGCCAGGTGTTTTATTACGGCCCCAGTGACTTTGGTGAGTAAACAGAAGCTCAGAGAGGTTAAGTGGCTGCCTCAGAGAGGTTACGTAGGAGTCCAGGACCATCTCTCCCCTATGAATTCCGAGTGTAGGTAGCTAACTTTTCAGTACCTACTTCCGATGCTGGACGCGTGGGTGTTGGCACGGCTTTGAGCTCCTATTCTTGCATGACGAAGAGCTTCTTTGATGGAAGAGCCCTGCATGGGGGTTGAGGGTTTTCTGGTGAGAAGGTGGGAATTTGCTGAGCTCATCTTTGGGGACAAGAAAGGGGGCCCTGTGGGGCCTTCACCTTGAAGAGAGACCCAGGATCCCAACCGGTGACCATGGCCATGGCGACTCTGGGAAATTCTATGGCCCTGCTCATTTTCCTGTGCTTTCCTTCCGTTGCTCCCTCTTTTTCCTGCTCCTTAATAACCACAGTTAATTTCACGGAGTGCTTCCTTCCAGGAGCAGGGCCCTGCAGTTCGCCTGCATTTCTGCCTATAATAGTCACAAGGAACCCATGACGTCATCCTAAGGAGAGTGACCTGGGCTCCCCTGAGCCCACCCTGCCAGGCCCTGTTCTAAATGCTTTCATGTCTTCACTCACTCCAACCTCAGAAAGGCCTAGAGGGGTGGGAACTGTCAGGGTGCCCATTTTGCGGATGAGGACCTCCAGGCTTGGAGACGTGCAGGAGAGTACCCAAGAACACTGAGCTAGAGAGTGTCAGCGACAACAGAGTCAGAGACAGTCTGCTCGCAGAGCTACAGTCGTGGATGGAAAAGGCCCATCAGCGTCCCTTAGTGGGGTAAGGTTCTGCACGTGGGACAGAACAGATGGCATGGGGGTGTTGGCAACCCAGGCCAAGCCGCGGAAAGGCTAGAGACGTGCCCATGGTTGGAGCCAGGGCTGCGAGATGAAGCGAGGGCTCTCAGCCTTGGGAACCAGCTGGGGAGCCTGGGGGGCTGGGGCAGGAGCTGGCAGCGTGGAGGGCCTGGGAGTCTCTTAACTCCAGGGCTTGACCTTGGCTTTGTGCCTACCGTGTGCAGAGCAATGACGTCTTAAGTGGTGACAAGGCCCCCGGAGTCGCTCTCAAGACTGGATCTCAGGCCAGCGCTGAAGGCCGGTGTTCAGCAAAGGGCAGTGGCATCATGTGTTTGCCGTGTGCGGAGGGGAGATGGAAGGAACACAGGCCTCCTCTGCTGATATTTACTCTGGAATTACTGACTGTTGACTTTGGAGCCAAGGCTTGGGAGGATCCAGCTGTGCTTCTCGAGTCTTAAAGGAATAGGATTTTATTTTTTCATGGTGGGGGGGAGTAGGATGCAGCTTTGGTTTTTGCCTGCTGGCACTGGTTCCGTGTGAAGACAAATGCCACCTTCCATGCCTCTGGAAGAGATTTCCTCCTGCTGTAAACAGCGCAGGGTTTCAGAGAGGGTTTAATCTTCACAAACCCCATTCTTCTGTGGGGACCAGTGTGTTGAAGATGACCATAAATATACCCCCCACCAGCCATTTCCCTGTCATCCCTGATGTCTCGGCTCAGGGGTGTCCTCCTCCAGGAAGTCTTCTCTGATTGCCTAGGCTAGTTTGAGGCTTCCCTCCTACATTTCGTTGGACCCTGCAGGCCCGAATTCTTGCCCTCACCATACTTCATTGAAGCCTTTGGTTTCCATGTCTGCCCCCTGCAGGATCCTCCCACCGTAGACTCGGTGCTCAATACATATTTGTGGCCTACATTCGACAACCCTAGGAGCTAGGCTATCAGTCCCATTTAGAGCAATGATACAGTTTCTGAGAATAAGTCACTTACCCAAATTATTAAGTGTCTGCTTGGGGACTCAGAATCATTTCCAGTAGATCACGTTGCAATTCCATACAGTGGCTTAGAGACGCCAGAGGAGCAAGTAGGCCTGGGAAGGGACAAGAGCTGCTGACGGTCAATGAGCAAGTGTGCATGAGGGGCCTACGGAGTGTCCTCTGATGGAGACAAGAAAGCTCCGTCCCTGCCCTCTAGGAGAGTCAGATAGGCAGAGTTGGGAGATTACTGGGGCACCGTGCTGGGCAGTGGTGGGGAGTCGGTGGGAGCGGGCGCGGAAGGCACTCTGTGCAGGTCCTGGCACGTTGGTAAGTGTTCCAGAAACTCTGCCTCTTGTTACTAACACAATTATGGTTTCCAGTGGTACCAGGAAGAAGGGCATTCCTGGCAGTGGGCTCTGCTCCTCGGCGTCTGCCCCGGCTTGGAGTGGGTGGTTCCCAGCCTTGCCAACTGTGTAACTGGATGCCTTGTTGCCCTGCCGCTGAATTCGGCCAAGCACCCTTGCTCTCCTCTTCCTATTGATCAGGGCCATTTGAGGCCAAAGAGAAAGCACAGGGCTCTAATGGCAGAGAGAGCTTGCCAGAAGCAGCAGGCCAACAGCTTCCCAACAGCTGCCCCTCCCAGCCGCTGGCCTGTGGGAGCCACTGGGGATTCTCTGCTCCAGGTAGGCATCGGGAGGGCATTGCCGGACACCCTTGATGGTACCTCTTTCTTCTTTGGGGTCAGGTTTCTGCAAGACTCACTCATTCATGCACCCATCCATTCATGCACGCATGCGTGCTCTGAGTTATTTAGTAAGCGCCTGCTGTGTGTAGCTCATCGTTCCCACCCACCTGCCCCTTGGTTCCCTTGGAGGTCCAAGCCATTGGAGATCATGACGCGGTGGAGGATGCCTACGCGGAGGGCTGGAAGAGCCAGGGGTCAGAAGAGACTTCTGAAAGACAAGTGGCATTCAAGGAAGGGGAAAAGGAGGCGTGTTGGTGGGGGGCGATTAATGGGCATGGTTGGCAGAGGAAATAGAGCAGCTCAGGGAAGGCCTGTGGTTGGGAAAACACAGTTAAAGAGCGGAGCTGGGTGGGGGGAGGTAATAATAATGATGATATGTGCAACTGTAGACGTCGATTGAGAGGCTGGTCCCACTTCCCGCCTTCCTAACACCGCGCACACGTTCTCTCAAGCAACTTCACCAGCCGCCTGTGTATACACTTAGAAGAACTGATCTGTAGGGTTGGAACATCTGGGTTTAAGTCCTAGCTCCATCCCCATTTGCTGTGTGGTCATGGACAAGTTACTGGGCCTTGCTGAGCCACACTTCCCTCATCTTTGAAAGCTGGCAATTCAATCACATATCTCTGTCAGTACGGAATCAAGGATATATATTTTATACTTTGGATCACAGTCTAATTATACATTATTTATTTGGTTGCTCATATTTTGCTGCAGCTTTGGCCAATGAGAGCTTCTTTTGGCTCCTGTGTCCCTTTGACATAGTGCCACTGATTGTGTGTGTGTGTGTGTGTGTCTGTGCACACGCACACACATCTTTACTTTCTTGTGCCATGTGGTCTTCCAGGCTCATCTTATAGTCTCTGCCACAGGCTT
This sequence comes from Ursus arctos, assembly GCF_023065955.2. Lineage (NCBI taxonomy): Eukaryota > Metazoa > Chordata > Mammalia > Carnivora > Ursidae > Ursus > Ursus arctos. The sequence continues at coordinate 77,718,856 of NW_026623078.1, read as the reverse complement.
GGAATCAGCCATTTTTCTAAAGATCTCTGGTTCCTTTTGCTGGACAACAGTAATAGAAATCAAAATCTGGCCGATGGTGGGCTCATTGTTATTGGGGTATTATGGCTTCTAGACAAATCTCCAGAGCAGAAGAATTCAAAATAATTTACTTAGAGAATCATCTTCAAGGCGGTAGCTCATTACTCCCCACCCCTTAAGTGTGGGCTGCACACAGTGACTTCCTTCGATTAGTCCAGTGTGGAGAAAAGAAAAGCTACGAGTAGATTTTTAGTGGCAAAACCTGACATTTACACAACATTAACCAGGTGGTCAAGACCAACGTGTAATATTGACTGCATATACCCTTGAAATGATAAGAATGGCAGTTTACCTCCCCCGTAACTCCAGTCTACTCGTGAGAAGAACACCTTTTGGAGACACACAACAAAACACCTGACAAGTACCCCCTCGAAGCTGTCAAGGTCACCAAAAACAAGCAAAGTCAGAGAAACTCTCATAGTCTAGAGAAGCCAAAGAACATAATTAAATATGATGTGATATTCTGAATGGGATCCTGGAACAGAAAAAAGGACAGTAGTTGAAAAAAAATGGTGAAATCTAAATAAAGTAGGACTTTAGTTAATAGTAATGTATCGACATGCATTCATTATTGTGATGTAAGGACCACAGTGATGTAGGATGTCAACAGCAGGGAGATTGGTTGTCGGTGTGCGGGCTCTCTACTCTTTTCACAAGCTTTCTGTCGATCGAAAACTCTTCTAAACTAAAACATTTATTGTAAAATGTAGGTAGGGGTGCCTGGTGGCACAGTCGGTTGGGTCTTGATTTCAGCTCAGAGCGTGATCTCAGGGTCATGGGATGGAGCCCCATGCCGAGCTCTGTGCTCAACGCAGAGTCTGCTCGAGAGTCTCTCTCTCTCCCTCTGTCCCTCCCCCCACTCTCTCTCTCTCTCTCTCTCAAATAAATACATTCCTTAAAAAAATAAAATAAATAAAATGAAATGTAGGTAATACTCTTATTACCAAATAAGGTTCGTGTGAAAAAGAAAGCAGACATTATAAACTCAGCACAGACTAAGTCTGTTATTCATGGCTTACTGTCATTTTTAACATCCAGTCCTCACTAATCCCTAATGGGGGGCTGATGCCCCATGATGACCCTTCAAAAGAGGTGTTGTTGCCACCCCTTTCAGCAGTAAAGTGTCTTCTGGATGCAAATTCAAGGTTCATGTAGTTGACTGTCAGAATGTTCCAGTGTGCACCTACTGTGTCCCTAGCAGTTCGCTCTTTTTCTCTGGGAGTCGCACATTCTGATTCTCAGCTACGGCTTGGAGGGGCAGAGCTGCTGGGAGCCATGTCGTTCCGGCGGAACACAGTGACATGTGAGTATGTTTCCTTCTGACAAGTGATCTGGGGCAAAGGTATTAACAGAAGGTACAAGATGACCCCACAGCACAAGGTTTATCAGAAATAGTTGTGGCATTCAGACTGCCACTGCCTCCAACTAATCCCACTGATGCTTCTTGTTTGTTTGATTTTATCTTTGAGTTTTGGCTGTCAGGCACTAGAGGTTTAAGAAAAATGTGTGGGGGAAATTGTTTTTGAGTCAAAAACCAAAATCCATCCAGTACTTAATCTGTCATGCGAAATTAGGACGAAGCCAGCCTTATACTTTTTTCCTTGGTTTTGAGGTCTGAAGTGCAAGGGCTGTGTCTGATTTTTCCAGGTCTTGCCAACAGACTTAATAAATGTTGGGTAAAGGAATGACTGAATAAATGTGAAAATGACTTAATTTATTAGTCCAGCTTTTTCTACACCACTGTGCTGCGGGAGTTTAGTTTAAGAACTTATTCGCTGCGGTAAACAGAGGGTCTCATAATCTTGCTGAGGAAGGGAAAAATATACCAGTGCAGGAAATAATTGTGGGTGAGTGTGCACTTGCTTCTGAACAAGCATTAGGGATTGACTGGAAGGATAAGGCTGCAGGCTTGGGGTGCAGTGGGCTTGGGCTCAGAGTTCTCTGCACATATGGTGTGTGATGTTGGTTTCTTACATTTGTGCCCTCAATGTGTTGCTTACTTTTTTTCTTAATCCCTACAATATCTTCCCCTGGACTAATTCCTAGTCATCCTCTAAGATGTGCAGCTCAGAAAGAACAAGAAGGAAAACTTCCAAATTCTTTTTATAAAGCAGTCATAGCAATGATGCCAAAACATAATGAAGGCTGCACAGAAACAGAAAACTGTAGTCCAGTCCCACTTGTGAATATCAAGCAAATATCCTAAATAAAATATCAGCAGCGGTCAGCAGTACATTAAGAGATCCCACAATCAAGTGGAATTTGTTCTGGAATGTAACGTTAGGAAATCAATAACAGTTCTCACTGTAGCAAATTGATGTGAGGAGAATGGGCACAGGATCATCTTGATAGAGGCTGAAAATGCATTTGGTAAAATTCAACATGCATTTCTTGAACATTTTCTTAGTAAAAGTAAAATTGATGCATACCTTTTTACCTGATTAAAAAAAAAAAAGACCCATCTTAATTCAAAAGCTAACATTATACCTACCAAGAAAACACTGGAACATTCAGAATAAAGAAGTATGAAAGGCAAGAGCATCCACTATTAATACTGTTATTTAACATTGTGTTAGAGATACTAGCCAATGTGATTCTATAAGAGAAAGAAATTGGAAGTATGAAAATTAGAGAAAAGATGGTAAAATTATTGCTATTTTTAGGTAATATGATTAATTCCTGAAAACACGAAAGAATCAAGTTAAATATACTAGAAAGAGATTCGGAAAGGTGGGGGAGCAAAAATTAATACACAGGAATTAATATGGAAATTATAATGAGACCACAAATGTATGTACCATAGTAACAAAAAAAAAGGTAAAATACCTAAGGATAAACTTAACAAGAAATGTGCAAGAGTTACATGAAAAGAACTTTAAACTACTCCAAAGGTCGTTTAACAAAAGCCCTAAACAAATGGGAGGGTTTGGCATGCTTTTGAATCAAAAAGCCTTTACATAAAGATGTCAAGTCGGCCTATATGCATCTATAAAATTAATCTATATTAATCTATATTAATTTATATTAATCTTAATATAAATATGCTGATACTTATTTAACTAGACAAATGCATTCATACATCAAATATTTATTTTGTTTTAGATTCTGTTTACAGTCCTCACCAGCATTTATTTGTTTAATCTACTAACAAACCATGAGGTACACAACATTATTATCATCATGTCTGTTTTACAGCAGAGAAAATTGCATCACATAGAGGTTGTGTAACTTGCTCAAGGTGACACTTGGCTACAAAATGGCACAGCCAGCCTAAAAACCCAGGGAGTTCGCCCCTGGCTCTCTTCCCCCCTTCATCCATGGTGTGCTACGTTGTGAAGTAACAGGATACAGATACTGTCATAGGAAAAACGTGCATAAGCACCCAACTCATTGTCTTTTCTTGATGGGTACAATACAGGAAAAATGCCTGGAGGATTATTGTAAGAATTAATTGATTTTACACATGTGATGCATCTACTTTTGTACCCAGTACAGACTAGCTGCACAATAAATGTTAGTCCTTTCTACCTAGGAGACAGGCCAGCAGAAAATTGGCTTAGCGTTTATTCATTAATGTGTTTATTACAGTCTTTTTGCTTGGCTCTGATATAAAAAAAGAACAAATTTTGAATGAATGAGTGGAGAAAAGAAATAATAAAAACTTGGGGCGCCTGGGTGGCACAGCGGTTAAGCGTCTGCCTTCGGCTCAGGGCGTGATCCCGGCGTTCTGGGTTCGAGCCCCACATCAGGCTCTTCCGCTATGAACCTGCTTCTTCCTCTCCCACTCCCCCTGCTTGTGTTCCCTCTCTTGCTGGCTGTCTCTATCTCTGTCAAATAAATAAATAAAATCTTTAAAAAAAAAAGAAATAATAAAAACTTAAAAACAAAACAGAAAAAGTAGCAGAACTGGTAAAGTAGCCTTTATCACCTACTCATTGATATTCTGTCACCTTATTGATAGGGACATTGTCATTGTATTGATATTCCTTATTACGAGATAAAGGTGGAAAATGGGAGATAACTATTTCTTAGCCATGTTATTTTGACCATGTTAAACTCCAAACCTTAGTTTCTTTGTAAAGTGAGGCAAAAAAATGACAGTACTTACTCTGTAGTTGAATAATCTCTACCAAAAAGTGCACAGGCAACTTAAGAGTGTTCACTGTTATATGATTACTATTATTTGGAGTCGTTGTGTAGTAGTATCGCCATGAGCTCATGCTGACCTTGACATGCCATTCATCCATCCATCCATCCATCTGTCCATCCGTCCATCCATCCATCCATCCATCCATCCATTTATTGGACCCATTTGTTAAATATGTATTTAGTACCTACTATGTACCAGGCCTATGCAAGCTTTCTGTACATAGTGGTAGGTCGAACACACCTGTATCTCCCTTTCTGGAATTTGCACTCAAGAGCAGTGACACTCCTCCAGCCTAGGCTCTCACCACTTTACTTCCTGAGCCCTCCCAGGGTAATCAACAAGGCGGCCTTCCTCAATGATAGAGAAGTTTTTCATGATGAAAAGGCACATTCAGTGGGGAAGCCTTAGGGAATCCGTTGTAGCTACATAATGTGAAATCATCAACCCAGAGCTATCTGTTATATAGGCATGTTGCCAACACTTAGATACCTGTATTGGGGTGTTTTTTTTTTTTTCTTTCCTTTTCCTCCTACAGTAATTTCCTCCTTAAATGTTTTCAAATTGCTTCTGCTCCAGGATGGCCTCGCACAATGTTAACCACATCCTATGTCTAATCTGTATTCCACCTGCCCTGAAATGTTTTAATTCAATTTTTGCATTATGTCCAATGTGATGAATTAGAGCCAGAGAATCATTGACTAAGTGTCAGGAAAGATGGATTGAGGAGTTGAAACTAATGGCATTTGGGGACAATATTTTTCCGCAAATATCAGAGTCACAAATGAAGAAGTGAGTTATGTTACAGCCAAGAGCAGTGCGCAACCTTCAATGATACACGCGGACTTTTCGCAAAAGAGAGTGAATTGCATCCGAGTTCAGATTCTTTGAGAGATTCTGGTTTTAAATATGAGGTCAGCTAGGGATAAAGAGTGAAATCACCAGTCCCTGGCGCTCGGAAATTACAAAGGGTGGAAGGAAGAATAGAAGACCTTTCCGAAGAAGCAGGAGCCAGGCGGGTGTGGAGGTTAAAATGGGTCGGACATGGAACTTGGTTTGGAAAGAACATAGTGAATGAAATAAACTCTTTGCAGCTGTTCACTGGGGGTGCTGCTGTTGGCCCTGGGCTACGTTTGCAAGGTAAAAGAAGCCATCAGGGCAGATGGTGGCAGTTGCCACCATTGGAAGGTCACCCTGGGTCAACACCTTTGAGATGTGGAATTTTAGGAACACATCCATGAACCCTCCTGACATGTTGCATTACAAATGCTTTGGGTCTTTTTTATATAAATGTATATTTGGATCAGAACCATATCCTACACACACACACACCCCCCATGGCCTGGTAACATTTTCCAGAGTGTGGTCTAAAGACCACCAGTCAATCAATTCTTTAAGCTTTTCTTTGTTCCAGTTTTTGTCATTGAATTCAAAATCCTACTCATTTCATTTACATGAAATTTATATAAAACAGAAGTGTTTTACAAGGCTATTAAGTAATATTTGCTGACATCATTCTGTTCGTGTAATTTTAATCCCTGTGTAATATTCCTCTCCCTGGATTTAGTTTAAGGGGCTTACTGTTTTCTACTATTACCTTGTTATAAATAAGACTCAAAGACTTTCCTGGGTCTATATCCCTAGCTTGGTTTTAGACACAATCAGTTACAGAAATAAAGGTTCAATAGCAAAATAATTTGGGAGATATTCACCCAACAAGTGGAGAGTCATCTTACACATCAGCTCATTAAAGGCTCTGAGAAGTCCAGCAACTTCTAGCCTTTCCCAAAGTCGTTTGCCACATGGCATCCTTTTGTGTTTAAGGATTTTACCTACAAATATCCTTCAGAATTAATGTTCCACTTAGTACTCTTGGAGACATTTGAATCAACACATCTTGTAAACTCTCCTGCCGGTGGCCGGGTTTTGCCGAACGAAGGGCTTGCTTCTGAATCTGGTTTCTTACCCTGTGCTGTGCTCTGCTCTTTTTTTTTTTTTTTTTAGATTTTTTTATTTATTCGACAGAGATAGAGACAGCCAGCGAGAGAGGGAACACAAGCAGGGGGAGTGGGAGAGGAAGAAGCAGGCTCATAGCGGAGGAGCCTGATGTGGGGCTCGATCCCAGAACGCCGGGATCACGCCCTGAGCCGAAGGCAGACGCTTAACCGCTGTGCCACCCAGGTGCCCCCTTGCTCTGCTCTTGCCTGACTTATTCATAGTACTCACTGACAGTGTGCTAGATGCCAGGCGTTCCGCTGCAATGTTACCTTCTCTCGTGTGTTCGTGGCTTCCCCTTCACCGTTCAGATCCTTGCCTGATGGCATTCCCTGCCTCTGCCTCCCCTCACTCTCGCCTCTGAAACCCAGACCGACTCTGTGCCCCCCAACCATGTTTACAGACTCCTCATTACAAGTCTCATTACCACGGTCATAAACCCTCACCTCCTCTTGTCCTTTCCCAACTCATTACATCTGCCCTCCTGCCTGCGGTGACAACAGAGCACACGCCCTACAAGCCAGCTTGCCTTTGCACTTGCCACGCGTCTTCTTGGTCACGCTTCCCCCTCTTTGCATGACTAATCTTGCAGCCTCTTTGTGTGTTCTCACATGTCCTACTTCCAGGCATCTGGGGACCTCAGTGACTGTGCCGTCCAGCAGTGCCTTTGAGACTTGCTCAGAAGTGAGCGTGGTCCGCCCCTGGGGGAGCCTTTGTCTCCCTGTGTCATCTTCTCCGCTGACCAAGGCTTCTCAAGGACACGACTTTGGCTTCCTCCTTTCTGTTTCCACGGGAGCTGATGGGTGCTCAGTAGATGTTTGCAAATGACTTGGCAAAGTGGAATTTTGACAGGTCCTTCGAGCGTGGTTTGAATTTGGATAAGTGGTAAGGATTAAAAGGTTTCTAAAGGTACAAATGCGGCGTTCTGAGAAAATGACAGAGCCTGTGTTTGGAACCTTCCGGTAGACCTAATCTAAGACGTAGGAGGATTTTGTTCTATGGTTTGCAGGTACATTTTGAGGGTTTTTTAAATTATACTAATTTTTTCAGTATGAAATTAGTAGCAATCTCCTCTGAAATATTGGAAAATATGTAATTGAAAAAAGATTGATAAAGAAAAATTGCCCAAGCCACACACGGAAGAGAAAACATTAACACTTTTTAGAGAATTTCTCTTGGTTTTTCTTTGTTCAGGTTTTCATCATATGATTCGAAATCCTACTCATTTCGTTTAGGTAAAACAGAACTGTTTTACAACCTTACTGCTTCATATTTGCTGACATTTTGTTTGTATAATTTTAATTGCTGCATAATATTCCTCTCCCTGGATTTAATTTAAGGAACTTACGATTTTCCTATTCTCCACTATTAACGTTGTTATAAATAAGACTTCCTGGGCCTATATCTCTGGCTGGGTTTTAGACACAAAAGGTCTACATAGATCTTGCCTGGATTAATTTACAAAATATAATTACCAAGGCACTCTGAGAATTCTGTGTTACTGCCTCTTGACGTTTCTCATTTTATGGGTGGAAAAGGCCGTTTGCTTCATTTTCATTTCTTTGACTACTTTTCATGTTGACTACTTTGGGTATTTTGCTATCACTTCAGGTCTGCTTACTTATGTAGGTATCAGAGAGATCTCCCACAAAGCAGAAATTTCACACGCTGATAAACAGAGTTGTTGTAAGCAATTGAAACAACGTGGTCAGGTTGTCATCACCCTGAGGAATTCAGAAGATAAAAAATACTGATTTTTTTGCATAAAAACCATGTTGGAAAGAAAGGACCTTTGCCTGGGAGCTACCGGACATGGACATCGGTGGGGAGTGTTGCTCAGGGAATCTGGGGGTGAGGGGCTGGAGAAGTTAATCTGGCACAAGTCTGAAGTGAAGCCAAACGTTCTGCTTTGGGCGAGGTATTCCCCAGTATGATCCCATTTATGACCACAGTGCTTGTCTTCAGAGTGGCCACTCGAGAGGCGTCAGGGCCTGGGCTTAAGCGTCCAGCATCCCAGCTTCTTAGCTCCATGTCAGAAAGCAGTGAGATCATTGCTCTGTGTCTTAGCGTCTTCATCTGTAAAATGGGCTAATGGGCTAGTGGTCAGGATTAAAGAATAAGGCGCCCAGAACACAGTAAACAACCTCTAAACGTGAACCTAACATGGGTTGTTTCCTGACTTGGTTTCAGAACCGACTGGTTCTCCTCTTTCTTGAGCAATCTGTTGGTTCAGAGCCCCCACAAGTGACCCGCGGTTCCTCTGATGGTCTTGGAGTAAGAGTAATGCCTGGCATTTTTAGAGGGCTTGATGGGTTGCAACACGTGTTCTAATCTGTGGTTTTCCTCGGTCTCCACACTAACTTGTGAGGAAGGTGCCATTATCATCTCCTTTAGTTCTTATTCCTGCATTTTCTAGCCAGATGACCCTGGGAAGGGCACCACCACCACTCTCGGTCAGCTCCCTTCCAGCCTGGCTGGGGCTCTCAGCACCCCAATTCAACACCGCTCTTCTGTGGTGCCTTCTCCAACGCCCCAAATGCATTAGGTCCCTACATGGTCTTTTTATCCTTTTGACTCCAGTATCATGGCTTTTTTCCCTAATTTTTTCTAGCACAGTGGTCAATGCGCAGTTGTTGAAACAATTTATGCAAAACGAAGGAACTCAACTGAAGATCGAATGGGCTGGTGTGTGCGGAAGGGCGTGGGAGGTGTTTGATAATCGTTGGTTGGTGGAATGCATGGGAACTCCTTCCCTCTGCCCTTGGGATTACAGGATTGAATAAGACTTTGTCATTCTGTCTTCAAAGTTGGCATTTAGTGCGTTGATCAGTAGACCCGCTCCGCGCATGGAGGGTGCTATTGAGAGAGAGGTGTTGAGGTGGGGGATGTGGAGTCTTCCACCCTGGAGAGCAGGGACGGCCATGAAGGAGGATCCAAACTCAACTTCTGTCTTCTTCCAATTTTCCCGATGATAGCTCCTGGCCATAGGCCATAAATACATCAAAGGTAGTCAACACATAAGTGAGAAAACATGAAGGCAAGCCTTTGGGGTCTGGCATCAGAGGGCCTGGGCATAGCGTTTACAGGCTGTCCCATATTAGGTTGGGTGATATTAATGCCCATTGTCCAAACTGCTTTTTGGTTAAGTCAGGCCTGGGAAGCCAACTATTGGCTGCGATTTGAGGAACTTGCATGGAGTGCTAAGGGAGGGGGTAGAATGAAAACCAAAGAGATGAGGGAAATCAGAAAAGTACACTTTGGACTTCAGGCAATAAGAAGCGTCAAGCAAAAGCCGATAGAAGCATCGCCCTTCAGCCAGGCTAAAGCCAGGCTTCCCTTCTTCCCTCCCTTCTTTTCTGGCACAAGCCTGTTTATAAATGACCACTGTGTGCCTGGCACTGTCCTGGACCCCAGGGATACCAACCAAGGTCCCATCTTCATGACATTCACAATCTAAAGAGTGAAAGGCAGAGTAAAGGGGGAAATAAAAGCATAAGCCAAGGAAGCAGAGAGGGTGGAAACTACAGTGAAGGAAACGAACCAAGGTGACGTCCCAGGGAGGCAGAAGGAGAGGCAGCAGGAGATGGACGTGTCGGGAGGGCCAGATCTTCAGGGTAGTGGGAGCAGAGCCTGGTCTGCAGGGCAGAGGGAGCAGAGCCTGGGAGCAGCCCCCAGCTCTCCTGGGTGGAGGGCCCCGTCCGGGAGTAGGGAGGGATACGATCGAGGCCGACACCTCTTTCAAAGGTGGTCTTTTCTGTGAGGTTTAGAGTGTGATCCTTCACTCGTTCTGCTGGCGGTTCTTGAGTACTTACTATGCGCCAGGTACTGTTCTTGTGCTGGACAATAGCAGTGAACAAAACCAGGTCTCAGCCCTCACGGAGCTTACAGTCTGGTCAGAGGAGATGCACCATCAACAGGGAGACCCAGGGTCTTAGGTCAGGTGGGCGTAATGGCCATAAAGCAAAAGAAAGTGGGACGAGGGACAGAGAGAAGGGGATGGGGCATGAGGGAGGGAGCTTCAGAGAAATCTAGGCTGAGGGGTTGCTCGGCTAAGTCCAGGAACAGCGAGGAAGCCAGCCTGGCTGGAGCAACATATGCCAGTGGGAGGAGGGGTGGGGACAGCAGGTGACATCGGGAGCTCGGAGACAGCAGATCTTCACTGGCCATAACGAAGCGTTCTTCATGTGACTGTTATCCCAATCAAGGGCCCTAGAATCTTACGAGCGGAGGCCATGTTGAGCAATAATAACTGGAAGAAGCTAGAACAGAGGTCAAGGGTAGATGGCTTCAGGAAGACGGGGGTACCCAGGTTAGGGCCTGAGAAACTAAATTGCTATCAGAGCCATGGGGCCAGTGTAGGCCCAGAAGTATAGATGGGAGTCAGAAGCTGGGTACACACAGGGAGTCGGAGGGAGGCAGGAGAAAATGCTGTGGTTCTTGGCAGAGACTGGGCCTGGGCTTCCTGTGAACGTGATCTTGTTCACCTGTCGGGTGGGTGCCTTGACCTAGGCTTGCCACAGGAGAGACCTTTCAATGACTATGAAAGTGCTTTGTAAAATCCTGTTGAATTATTTGTTAGGCCAGTGGCATGATCATTAGTTTCTCTAATGACCACTCATATGATTAGGAAGCACTAATGAACTCTCTTCCCTTGTCACACAGGGGAAGCTGGATTTGTCTCGAGGTCTTTCCATAGTATGTCATCAGATTCAGTTGATAGCTGTCTTCCTGATGCAGGAATCCGGGGCTCCCCTGCCCACAGACCTCTAGCCCGCCAACTTGTCCAAAGACCCTGGAGTCCAAGGGGCATGGTGAGGTGGCGTAGGGAAGGTGTCGCTAGGGGCTTGACCCAAGCAGAGGAGGCTAAGGGAACCACAGACCCCATCCCCAGAGCGCCCAGCAGGACAGAGCCTGGAAGAACTCCAAGAATATAAGCCCATCCAAGACCAAGGGCAACGAGCAATGCACCAAGCTAGAAGCAGATCCCGACAATGAGAAGGTGTTCGGTTGTAAAATGTAAGGAGCAGGTTGCCTAGCAGAGTACGCTTGATCTGAGTCACAGATGAGACATTTCTCCCCCTTAGACTTAGACCCACGAGTGAGAATTGGCCTGGTTTTTTAAATGGTGGGTAACGGGGTTGAGGGCTCCCTACAATCTAACTGGCACATTATGTGACACTTATCATCCTGCTTGACCCTCGCAATTATACTGCGCCATTCCCGATGGACAAATGAGGAAATGAGCACGTGGAAAGGCCAAGTACGGGACCAAGATCAGAGAGATGGCAGGCATGAGGGGGGTTAGTGCAGAGAATTCCTTAATGAGCGCGTGCAAGGCCCCGTTCCAGCAATAAACGGGATGGCCCCGACCTGTTATCTCCATTCGTGTGTGAGCTGAGGGTGTGTGCTTTCTATGGAAGCATGAACTGCCAGATTAGACCATCAGGGAGCCTGGGGGCCTTCGTCTTTGGGGGCTCACGGACCCGCTTTAGAATATGTTGAAGCACTCAGTCCTCATCTAGGATTTATGTCAGGGATCATAGCCACCCCTCAAGCACATCCCTGGACACACCCCTTAAATCTTGTTGTTCAAGAGTTTTCATAGAGCTTTATCTGCAGCCCATTCCCTTGCCTGTTTCCAGAGGTCAGTGGGACGGCTGAAAATTCCAACCCTCTGACCACTTGGTCCTTCTGGCAACCAGCCGCACGTGGAAGGGGTCTAGGGGCCCCACCCTAAGAGGCCTCATGGGCCTAAACTCAAAATGAATGAGAAAAGACACTCCTGTCCGTTAGAGATTGCAAGAGTTTGAGGAGATCTGTGCCTGGAACTGGGATAAAGACAAAATATGTTACTAATTACACCACTGTCAGGAAGAGCAGCTGACATGGGGTGCAAGAGAAGGTTCTGGTTGGAGAAGGAATAGCGGAAGGTGGAGATGAATCGATGGGGCGGGGGTCCCATCGGGGAGGGCTTGTGGCTTGTGGCTTGCCTTGTACCCACAAGGGTGTGGCGCAGGGCCCATTGTCTTATGGAGATCATAGAGGCAACAGCCCGGAGACCAGCATGCGGGGCCTTGAGTTTGGAGCACTGTAGACGTGACACAGGGCAGCGACGTCAGGTTAGAGGCTTGACCCAAAGCAGCAAGATGGGGCTGGAGCTGCTTGTGGTGCTCCCTGTCCCTTCCCCTCACCCCCATCTCATTTCAGCAGTGGCTGCTGGGGCCACCCCGGGTGAGCTCACACCGACAGACTGACCTCTCGTGGCCCACGTGCGTGCCAGCTCAGTCCACAGTGCTGGGCAGTGGACCATCCTGGTGTCCACCCAGCCACTGGGGGAGAGGAGACGTGCGGTGATGGTCTAGCCTCCTGTCCTGCATGCAGATAATTCTGGGAGATTCTGGGAGCATCTCAGGCGCTCCTGGGGGAATGAACCCCTTGTCCCCACAGCCCAGGCCCGCACTGGCTTTCCTTGCTGCTTCCCTCTCCCCACTCGCTCCTTCACTCTGGTTTCCTGCAGTTACCTCCCCAGTGAACCAGCTACCCCAGGCCCTTTACTCAGGCTGTCCTTTTGGGGAAACACAAAGAGAGACAGGGACATAAAAGAAAGTGGGTGTTGTTTTTGTTTTAAGTCAGATGAATCTCCTGCCAGATGGCCTGACTGGCTGAGTAACTCAGTACTCTCTGGCTTATTTAAAAAGGGATGATTTTCAAGATGTTCTTGGTGCTCCCTGAGTGACTCAACTTCCAGAATCGCAGGGCCTTTTATTACTATTATTATAAAAAAAAAATTGTTGTGGAATTACTTCATTTTCTCCAAAGCTGCAGGATGGTAGAAACTCCAACCTGACACATGTTTAAAAGGCGATCTAATCTGATCCTAAACTCACACTTAAATTATCTCCATATCATTTCTGTTATGTGGCCATTTCCCTCTGTTGTTTCTCTTCTTGTGATGGGGAACTTATTACCTTGCAGACAGACCATCCCATTCCTGGGCAATCACTCAAAGCACCAACCTCCACAAATACTTAGTTAGCATTTGTTAAGAGTTAGGCGTGGAGGTTTTTAAAGGGACTGTTCATTGTAAAGCCTTTGGGAAATAGTGCAGAAGTCAGAGGGGACCAGGTCTCAGCTTTGTTGCTGATAATAATTCATTAGGATGTGGGGCTTTGTCCTGAGCCAAAAAAGCTTCCTAGTATTTCTCTTTCTGAATACAGACCATGGGACATTCCTACAGGGAGGGGCAGGTCTGTAGACTAGATGCCCATCCGGCCGACTCTGGGGAGGGCGGACGTCTACCAAGGAGCCTGAGCCCCAAAGTAGGAAGATACTCGTGGGTGGCGTCCTCTAGGGACAGGCGGGGATGCCCTCACCTTTATGGGATTGATTGTAAGGAAAGAGGTAATAATTGTCCCGCCGCTCCCACCCTAATCCCAGCAATGAAGATGTCAGATGAAGGGACAGATGTTGTCTGAGACTTGCCCCAGTGCACAGCCTGCAGGGTCCGAGGGCAGTGTGAGAAGTTTTTGAAACATGACAGTGACAGTGATGTTGAACCCAGAGTGCCGGACCCTTGGAGATCATTTAGCCCAGATGGTGCTCAGCTGGAGTCCATTCTGCCCCCCAGGGGACATTTGGCAATGTCTGGAGATACTTGTGAGGTCACAGCTGGGAGAGGGATGTACTGGCATCTAGTGAGTGGAGGCCAGGATGCTGCCTGCGGAACATTCCGTGATGCCAAGGACACCCCCGCCCCCTTCTCCGGCCACAAGGAATTATCAGAGCAGAAGTGTCGGGAATGCTGAGGTCAGGAAACCCTGGGTAAACCCAGCTTTCTGTTTCCATGGACCAGCTCTGGAAACGGCCCTGAAATACGACAGGAGAGCTCGAGGCTGCACAGGGGGCAAGGGGAGGAGGTAACGGAAAAACCCAGGAACCCCACGCTAGACCGTCTGCTGTCGTGCGCCTCTGTCTGGAGGAGACCAGGTCTGTGTGTCCTGGTCTGACAGTACCGGTCGGGAGGGGCCGTGCAGGGAAGCGTGCTCAGGGCGGGAGCCTAGGTGTGTGGGAGGTGGGGCGGGGGCGGGCAGGGTGGCTCTCGGCGGGAGGGCACTGAGGCAGCCCTGTGGCCCTGCTGTCCCGGGCAGCCTTGGGTGAGCAGCAGCGCTAGCTTCTCTGTGCGTGAGCACGCTCCGCAGTGGATGGGGAGAGTGTGTGGGCGTGCTAGCTCACGTGTGCGTGCGTGCGTGTGCACTTGCCCCGTGCGTGCATGCTCGGTGTGCGTGTGCATGACCGTGGCAGAGCGGTTAAGAGGCAGGTTCAGGAGTCAGACTGGGAATGAATCCTGGTTCCCCCACTTTCGTCCTGCTCAAACAGAGTGTGAGCCGCTTAGCCTCACTTTGCCTCAGTTTACCTACCTACAAAATGAGGAGAAAGTCCCTTTTTTGTGCGGCTGTGGCGAGGCTTAGATGAGTCAGTGGGCACAAAGGGCTTGGGTATGCCCAGACTCTCAGTATCCAGTAGCACGTATTACATCCCTTGTCCTGAAAATTACAGCACTGGGGACGGAAGGGGCTTCGGGACACCTCAGCGATCTCAGTTTACAAGGGCTGAGGCTGTGCTTCGGAGCACAGGGCTCACTGCCTCACATCAGCCCAGGACAAGGCCTCCCGCCCCAGCTTAGCAGTCTTCCCAGAATATTTATCTTGGAGAAACTTGGCTTTGAATGGACGCTTACATTTTTTTTTTCTGGTGCCAACCTGATGGCTGAGGGGGAGCGGCCTGCGGACAGAAGATGTGTCTTCTGCTGCTTTTTGAATAGCAAGGGACAGACATTATGCAGCCTCCACTGGGGCCTGGCGCTGTGCTCAGAGTCTCCTGTAAACCCCCAGTAGCCCTGGGCTTGGCTCCGTTTTACAGATGAGGAAACTGAGCCCCAGCAAGGAAGGGAGATTGCCTGAGGTAGCACTGACATCCGAAGTCGGCCTGCCTTCCCAGCCCTGCCTGCCTGACTTCCAGAACCCAAGGGATGTCTGCCTTTTGCTGTCCCCCTTCCCCTGAGCCGAGAGGACCGTCTGAGAATCTGGGACGTCTTTGGTTTAGGAGGGCAAATTGAACACCTGGATAGTTAAGGCACTTTGGCTCACCCATTTCTGGGGGTGAACGTGCCTCAGAGGTCCAATGAGCCTAGACTCCGTGGTGGCAAGTGGCAGAATCCTCACCCGCGCCAGCTTCCGCACAAAAGGGAACGTGTGAGCTCTTGTCAGTGGACCACGTGGTGGGCAGGCCCCGCTGAAACCAGACACACTCCAAACCGGTTGGTGTTCTCTCCCACCCGCTTATCTCTGGCTGCCAGCTTGCTTCTTTCAGACCTGCCTTCCCACAAGTGTGGAATCATGATTGCTGCAAGTTCAAAGCTACCTTCTAATTGCTTGGGGCTCTTCCTCGTCAACTCTTGTTTGAAAATTCCCAGGGAAGTGTTCTGATTGGTAGGTTTGAGGTCCCAAGCCAATCCCTGACCAATCACTGCAGTAGAGAGGCGGGACATTATGATTGGCCACCATGGGTTGGGGCCTCTCCCTGGACAGGGAAGTGTGGAGGGATGTGGCCAGCATTTTCGGGGGCGGGGGCCAGGGAGCGAGTAGACAGGAGCAAGCCTGTGATGGTGCAGGGTGGTGCGGAGCCACAGAGGGTCCGGCCGACGCCTCAGTCCCAACTCGAAACAGGAGAGCACTCTTCCTGGATGTGTGATTCTTGCTCACCACAGGTAACAAATAGCCTTGAGGTCTTTTTATAGCAGTAATTTATGCTCACCAAACCCACAGCTCTGCAGGAAGGTGAAGGGAAGCATTCTACATCCTGACCTCAATCCTGTTTCTAGAGGTGCTTTGTGACATTTCCACAAATAGATCAGCTCTTAATTAAATAGCATAAAGAACAGGCACATTGGATCTTCACCTCAAGCTCGTGGCTGCCCTGAGGACTGAGAACTGACACTGTTGCTTATTGTTCTCCGGGGTTGTGCCCTGGGGACAGTGGCAGAGACAATGCCAGGGTGATACTCCAGGCTGGTTTTGGGGATTTGGAAACTCCACACCCAGCCCTCCCCATGTGGGAAGGCTGCTTGCTGGGAAATGTGAAGAGCAGTGGCTACCAAGGAGTGCTGGAAGGGGCCCCCCACTCTGCAAGCCCAGCAGGAAAGGAACAGAGGAGAGCTTAGGCAGAGGGGGAGAGCTGGGGTCCGCAAGGCAGGATGGCTCTGAGTCCAGAGCAAGACCAGCCTGCCTTCTCACAGAAGGTAAGGAAATCTCTAAAGAAAGAATTTGCCTACCAGAAGTGGGGTTGGCCCACCATGAAGTCTGGATATGGAGAGTCTGAGGAGCAAAGAGGGGAGTGCCCCTGAGTATTGTCCAAGGGAGAGGCTATACTGACCCAAGAGCATGACCTGTCTGGTTTTAGTGGCTGTATATCCTTGTGGTGGAAGTGGGAATGTCCAGCTGGCTAGAAGCTCAGTGCCAGGAAACACTCAAAATATGTACTAAGGCCTCCTGCTTTGATTCCTGTCCCACCAGGACAACTTCTGGTCTACAGGGATAGACTGTCCTGACCCACGGAAGTATTGTCTAGTATCCTTGGCAGTTGTTCTTGCTGAACAGTAATTATCTGGCATGCTGGCTTATACATCAGTATCTTGGAGTTTGGTTAATGTGAATCTACCCATGAGAGGGGGAGATCCTGAAAATGACAAATGCACTAATGTTGAATTCTACCCTGTGAGGGTACAGGGCAGTCAGCTCCCTCTCCTATAGATATCCTTCTTAGCTTTTCTTCAGACTTATACAGTGGGGGCTCAGTGAGTGCTCAGCAAAAGTTGGGCACTAGGAGAAAAATCAAACAAGCTCCAATGTCTCACATAACATACAGTTCAAGCCCTCTGTTGTTCAAAGCCCTGAGCTGGGTGCTGCAGGGTGTGCAAACACAAGAACATGGTGACAGTCCCCAGGGAGCTAGTAGACAGATAAGGAACGCACACTCATAACCACAAGGCAGTGATCACCTCTACCTATAGCCATTTTAGAGTTACGGTGTTCTCTCTTGCCTATGATCTCACCGTATGGCTGTACAAATCCAAAATTTGTCGAGGCAGATTTTGCTGACTCAAATTACAGTTGAGGGAATGAGACAGAAAGGTTTGACCAGGTCTGCCCAAGAGCCAAAGTTTGGACACCTGTTAGTCCCACTCCCTGGTTTTGAACCTTTCCATGTGCCAATAGCTGCCCCATATTGTCTTATCGATTTTTTTTTTGGTAGTCCTGCCTGAACATTCTCTCCCTCCCCCTCCGTCCCTTTCCGCTCCGTCTGGTCTTTCTGCCCCTTGCATCCTTCCAGGTCTGGCTGTCAGAATCCTACGCCAACCCTCTTGTAAATCCAAACCATTTATGCAGGCATTTATCAGACATCATGCTAAGTGTGGAATTGGGGTCAGGCTCAGATCCCCAAGCTCCCCAAATGATGCTTAAATGTAGGAGCCACGTGAAGCTGTCACAAACCCCTGAAATCAGCTATGAAGTCGTGACACATGAGTCACCGAGTATTTTTGCCCTAACAGGTGAAAATAGCATAATCTCCATCAAAATGAAAAAGAAAAGAAAAGAAAAACAAAAAAAACCCAAAAAACAGAAGAGCACGTTGACAAAGTGAACTGTTGTTGTCGCTTAGTAGCGCCATCTTGTGGTCAGAGCTGTCATTCCCAGCGCTAAGGAACCCGCCCACCCCTCATCGCCCCGCCCCTCGCTTCTCCTGAAGCATCAAGGTGCCCCCAGGCCCCTGGGCAGCATCTGACTTAATCAGCACAGCAGCCCAAGACAGTGACTTTCCTCTGTCAGTCTTGCTGTGTCTCTCTGAAGTCACCATGGCTTTTCAGCCTCTCAGCACTGCTGACCTTTCCAGCCTGGCAATTCTGTTATGAGGGGCGGTCCTCTGCTTGTGGGGTGGTTAGCAGCACCCCTGGCCTCTACCAGATGCTAGCAGCACCTCCACCCACTTGTGCCAACCAGAAATATTTCCACACCTGGCCAAAAGGCCTCTGGGAGAGCGAAACTCCTCCTTTCACCCCTCCGCCCACAATGGTCATCCCCACCCTGGGCGAGCACCAGGGCCTCCAGAGCACTGCTTGAGAGAGTGAGTCCCAAATCAGCGGCTTCCTTGCTCTGTAACCATGGACAGTTACTTGGTCTCTCTGAGCCTCCTCGTCTAAAACAGGGTTAAGAGCAGTGCTGGCCTCCTAGTGCATGGAAGTTGCATTCGGGTTAAATGACTTAATTTATAAAATGCACCTAAACCACCGGTGTAGCAAATGGTATGTTCTGGAGAGATATGGGCTATTATCGTGACTCTGAAGCTACTGACCTCCATCCTCTGTTGAGAAGGTCCTTCGGAGCCTTCTCGAGAAAGAAATGAGACTGTGCGGCCTCAGGGTCCTCATCATGGACAAAGTAGACTTTCCTGCCCCTTCTGTCTGGGCTTGTCCTATGACTTGTTTCTGACCAATAGATGTTGTGAGATGTCCGCAGAGGCGATGCAAGTGGGGGCTGGGATTATGCACATGCGTGTGAGTATGCGTGCCCTCTTAAGCTTATGCCAAGCCCTGAAAAGAACACGCCCTGGCAAGTCCTTTGGTCAGAGAAGGATGAGAGACACCTGGGGCAGATGCACGTGAGTCCCTAACCTGCTGACCCTGGTTGGTCACTTCACCTCTTCGAAGCAGGACTTGCCAGCGTTGTGGTCCTGGCAGATGGGGGAGCTTTCCATGAAGGGGAGGGAAGAGGGATTGGCCAGGTTCTGGACCTGCACCGTCCGGTAGGCTAGCCGTTAGGCACAGCTGGCTATTTATGTTTAAATTAATTAAAATTGAATACAATTAAAAACTGGATGTCTCCATCACCCGAGCTACATTCCAAGTGCTCAACAGTCTCGTGTAGCCACTGACACCATATCGACGGCACAGATCTAGAACATTTCCTTCATCACAAAAAGTTCCGTTGGACGGTGTAGCCCTGAATTTCCCACGCAGCACGGAGACCCTGAATTGTAGGGTTTGCCAGGTTCCACTGTAAATACCACCCATGAAAACGTACTTCTAAGAGCCGTTATGCAAACCAGCAAACGCTTTGGTGCAAATTTACGCAGAGATAGTTTCAGTGTTAAGTAACCACCTCTGAACGTGTTGATTCTAAATTAGGGCAGTTCATACCCTGGTTTATCATCTGCGAAGCGCTGGTTCCTGATTAGAAGCTGCAAATAGTAATTCACTTCCCCTAGGGTGTGAATTCCAGTTAACTTGTAGGAGCAGATCACAGTCTTTATAATGTAGTATTTTAATGTGAATTATACTGTAGGAAACGCAGCAGAGCCTCCAAGAACTCTCCAGTCCTTCCCTGCCTCTGAGCATCCTTGTGTGCTCTTCCTCTTACCTGGATAACTCTCTTTTTACCTGGATACCTCTTACTTAATCCTTCCTGTCTCAATTTAAACATCATTTCTTTAAAAAAAAAAAAAAAAGGCCCTCCTTTGACATGGCCGTCTAGATTCGTTCACTTGCTGCTCGCTGTCCTTCAGTCTGAGGATCTTGTCCTTTGACCTCAGAGCAGCGCTTGGTAATAGGTATCAGTCTGAGTGTTTCGTTCGCCTTTCTCTGCACCCTTCCCCCACTAGCAGATAATTCCACAAGATAAGGAAACACAACCATGTTGTACGCGGCTCTTTCGAGCATAAGGTGAAACTAGCATACAAGCAAAAAGCAAACCAAACACATGAGTAATTGCTATACTAAAAAATAGTTTGGGAAGGCACCAAAGGGTTCTTACTAGGCTCTGGAAACACTGGATGGATAAAGGGAGGGCCAGGGACCTGGTGGGTGTCACAGTGCTTGTTGAGGGCCAACTCAGGATTCGAATCCATTCCTGTTGATTTGCAGGTGCTTGTTTCTGAGAACCACGGACTCTAGGGGGAGAAGAGATCCTTAAAGTCAGCCAGCCCAGGGGCTAAAAACTCAGGTGTCTACAGGAGCCAGGCTGTTATGATACACGTGTGGACCAGCCCACACAGAACGGTAGAGGACGATGGCAAAAACTCCCAGATCATCAGTTAGACGGGGTTCGATTCAACTATGTAAAAACAAGACCAGCCAACTGACATGGGCGGCTGCCCAGACTGTTCTGCACTAGACCCCTCCTCCCCGGCATCTCCACAAGTGTTACCAGCTTCCATTCCTCAGAAGACAGCTGCCCTGTATTTGGGGCTGCTCTGTCCATAGGCCATCCTTCTAGAGAGTGCTGCGCTGGAGGAAGCAGCTTCCCATTCTCCTTCCCCAGACTCTCGGTTGGGGGAAGCTGGCCAGTGGGACACCTTGCCCAACTCCCATTCTCCCTCCCCAACTCTGAGCTGGGGGAGGCCGGCCAGTGGGACAGCCTGCTGCTTCTTGGGCACCCATTTGCTTTCTAGCCTGTACCTCCTGGGAGATTTTTCTCGAGGCAAATATCGAGGAATTGGCTCCATCATTTTGTAGGTGAACCACCAGTCGCCGGTCAACAATATAAATCATCCACATTCCCTCATTAGACTTGCCGAGGAAGGGAAAGAAACCATGAGTCAAGCTTCCGAGCCGTGATGGAGAGTGGTGGAGAGAGCTCCAGTCTTCCCTTGTGCTGGCAGCAGCACCCTCCCAGATCACCCGCGGCTTCTCAGAGGATGGCTGAGTCATCCTGACCTTTGGAGAGGCTCCTGCCCCCGCCTCCCTAGGCTCTGATCACCTCAAAGAGGCTGGCATTTTTTCAGGGTGAGGTGATGCTTGCATGAGCAAAGGCCAGAAGAAGAAATGTAGCTGGAGAAAAGCAGTGTGGAAATGCCAGTCTGCTCTTTCTGGAACATGACAGCCAGAGCAGGGTGTCCACATGGCTTCCAATTCTGGACTCACTTGTAGCATAACTCCTGTGTGTCTTCTGTGGTGGGGAGAGTAGGACCAGCTACAGTCACAGCCTGGCAAGCATCACCACCACCATCCTCACCATTATCATCACTGCCATTGTCACTGTCTGCGTTATCACCATCACCAGCATCAACTTAATCACCATGATCACCATCGTCACTATCATCATTGCCATCACCTCGTCATCACCATCGCCATCATCATTATCCTCACCATTACCATCACATCGTTCTCACTCCATCATGAAGATCATCACTATTATCACTGTTACCGTCATCAGTACCATCATTACCACCACTGTCATCATTGTCCCATCATCATCACCGTCATCCTCACCATTACCATCCCATCGTCCTCACTCCATCATGAGGATCATCACTATTATCGCTGTTACCATCATCACTACCACCACTGTCATCATTTTCCCATCATCATCAATACCATCACCATCAACATCTTCATCAACATCATCCTCCCCACCGTTACCACCACCATCATCGTCACCATCTCCATCATCATGAATATCAACCATCACCATCAGCAGCAGCATGAATATCATAACTATCACCATCACCGTCATCATCACCATCACCATCACCACCACACCATTAACATCACTACCATGACCATTACCATCACAGTTTTCATTGTCGTTGTTATAGCCATTATGGAAAATAAATAATAATTATTTATTGTGCTCCTATTATGTATCAAGGTCTGTGTTTATCATCTCATTCTCCTACCACTCTCCAAGGCTCTTGCCTTTTAGAAATAGGGGTACTGAGACTAAGTGATTTATGTAATAAGGGGGGAAACCTCCCAATTGTAAAGTGTCAAGGTAGGATTCAACCCAGATCATGGCTTGTCCCAAAGTGTGTGATCTCAGTGTATCTGAGATTTTCCCTTCATAGTGTTTATCACAACTCTACTCAAGTAAAGGTTCATGTACTAGTGGTCTTCCTGATCTGATGTGGGTTTCATGGGTCAGCACCACGTTGCTCAATGCCACATCCCCCGTACGTAGCCAGACCTGGCACAGTGCAGACGCTCTGTACCTGCTAGTTTGTTTGAATAAGTTCCTGGAACATCACACTCCCACAGTTTTATGTATTCTGTCCAAATTGCCAATGTATTCACCTTCATTGTATTTTTTTTTAATCCTTGAGGCAGGGATGCAGGATGGGTATGAGGGACCACACTGAACAAACAAGAAAAGCTGAGTGAAAGCAGCTCCTCTATAATTGAACCAGAACTGCAGCATTCACTTCTGATCACTGAATCAGTGATATTCTAAATTTTGTCAGAGTCGTAAGCATCTATGACTTGAGGGACAAAGAGGAATAGGGTTTCCCCTGAAATTCCTCAGCAAATTAGAATTGCCACACTGTGCCCCTTGATCAGCTCCCCAAATGGGAACATGGTCTCGCGAAACGGCACCATTGACCACGTGGCTGTGGCCAGCGAGGCTGACCTTGAGAAACTGGTCACTTTATCATAGCTCCTTGTCCTCTTCTTTGGGGTACTGCACATCCTTTGTCTTCCTCCTTCTCTCCCCCTTTTTCCAAACCTCCAGGAACCCACTGCCAAGTTGCCCCACCCACAGTACCCAGCTCCTTTCTCACCACTGGACTCCACAGCTCGTTCTTCCCCCACCTCCCTTGCTCCTACTACACTGGCCTTACCTTACCCATCACCTCCCCGCACGCGTCCCCGTCAGTTACCTACTCCCCACACCTATAGCCTATGCTGGGACTTTCCCAAGAATATAAACAAAGTCACTTAGTACGTGTTGGTTAGCTAGGCTCCGGAGATTCAAATTCTAGGGGTTCCAACCCTGGTGAATTATGTGATCCCGGACACTTTTCTTAACTCCTCTGGGCCTCAGTTTTCTCATCTGTATAATGGGGATTATAACGGCACCACTTTATAACGTTTTCTTGAGGAGTCAGTGCGTCTGTATGTGTAGAGTGCTCAGAAGAGTGCTTGGCCCCTACAACAAACTCAGTAAATGTCTGTTTTATTCGGCTCCAGAAATGACTAGTACTGTCCACACACAATCTCATTTAATCCGCATGACAGCTATGGGAGAGCAATATTATTATCTATATTTAAATCTAGATCTTTCTTCTTTAAGTCCCCATGTCTTTTTCCTTTTTTTTTCAAGATTTTATGTATTTATTTGAGAGAAAGAGAGGGAGAACAAGAGAGAAAGAGAGAGCATGAGATGGGGGAGGGTCAGAGGGAGAAGCAGACTTCCTGCTGAGCAGGGAGCCCAATGCAGGACTTGATCCTGGGACTCCAGGATCATGACCTGAGCCGAAGGCAGTCGCTTAACCACCTGAGCCACCCAGACGCCGTACCCATGTCTTTTTCATCATAATAAAAAATGAATTCATTCCTTCAGTTAGGACACTGTTTTTTTCTCCACATAATGTCCTGAGCCTGTAAAAAATCGATTTGTCCTTTTAGGAAGGCCTTTCAGGAGAGAACCTACAGTTGAACATTCTAGGCACTGCAGACTCCTGTCGAGTAGATGCTTGCAGTGGACAGAGACAGGATGGAAGGCGTGCAGTTTCCCTCAGATGACACCCGGTAGATGCTTGCCGCTCAGCGTGTGCATGGATCTAGCTTTGGCCTGATGTCTTGGAATGTGGTGCATTTATGAAGTTAGTGGAAAAGCTAAGTGTTTAGCAAATGTGACGGTTTTATTTATATCATCGGAGAATAGGACACTAATCCTACAATACTCTGTATATAGTGGACGTTTCCTCACTACCTGGATATCCTTGGATGGGGCCACGGCGTATCACTGGAGAATCCCCTTTCCTCCTTGGGTATATTTCATAATATACTTTCCTATTCGCTAAAATCATGTTCGCAAAGAGGCCCAGAAACCCCACCAAAAGCATTTGTATACACAGGCTAGTTATTGCCCAGCAACAAGCTTGATTTAAGCACAGAAGACATGTGCAACTTTTCAGGATATTTCCTCTGTTCAGCCATAGTCTTCAAAATGGAAAAATGAGTAGCATCTTGTCTGCAAATCTCATTTCATTTCCTGTCTTCTTCACTGAGCAGATCTGACACAGATATGCCTTTCATCCCAGGGTAGGGGAAAAAAGTATGTAATTGAGAACTGCATATACTGTAAAGGTGGGGAGAGCCACATGCAAAGTCATTCAGGACATCACGTGGCGGTCCCCACAGGAACGTCACCTCTGGCTGGAGAAGTGAGAGAGGGAGTATCTCTTGGGTGGTAGGAGTAGCTGGAAAACCAGCTTCTCTTTGGAAGGTCCCTGAGGAAGCCACAAACAGCACCTTGTGGTGGTCCTCTTCCTGCCTTCCTGAAATGACTCATGATACCTCGTTCCAGATGGCCCTTGATGAGGCCGGCTGGAGCCTTGAGGTTAATGTCTATGAGGTCAGTGAGCTTTCATCTTCTCTAATCTCTGCCAGCTTTCTGTCTAATGGCTCAATCTAATTTCATAAGCATTTGTGTGGCCTTCCTGCTGTGTTTCCCCAGCGTGGGGCCTGGGACACAGATGGGTTCAGCTTGGACTCTGGTTCCAAACCCCGGTGCCAAGGCCTGAACACAGATTCATTCATGTGCTACGGGCAGCGTAACGTATGTACCATAAGAAGGGTATAAGCAAATGTGTGTCTTCCCTGCGCCTAGCACAGGGTCTGGAACCCAGTGTAGGCTCAGTAAAATTGTAGTGAATAAAGGAATAAGTGATCTGATGGATGAATGAATGACTGAATGAAAGAAATGGAGCGAGCCATCAAACGCACTGAATGGAGTAGCCCACCAAGGGGTTTGGAGAGTGTTTCAGGATGAAGAGGGGACAGGAAGGCAGGCCTTATACAGAGTACAAGTTCATGTTCGAGAAGGACCAGATTAAGCCCCACACTTCACTGTGGTCTTCAGGCACTGAGACAAGGCACCAGCCTGAAGGAAAAGCTCAGCACAGAGGCCTTGAAGACATGACCCTGTGCTTTCTTTTACTCACCTGTAAGTGATTTTTTTTTTTTTTAAAGCTATGGTGTATAAGAAAATTGGCAATAGTGCTGTAGGGCATAGGGCAAGGAAAGCCCTATCTCATGAGCTAGAACTACCTATGATCCAAACTCCACGTGTTCAGTGATGTTTAGATTTTTATGACTATACCTTCAGAAGTATTGAAACTTTTATTCTAAAGTTTGAAACTTTGATAGTCCAGGAGTAACAAACCCAAATGTCTACAGGGACCTGGCAACTATTGCAAATGAGTAATGTGACCAATGTGAGACCCTAGGGATTAGTAGGGCTTGTGGGAACTGGCAAGGTCTAGCTCCTCTAAAGAGAGAAACCACGGCTTCTGCCAATTGCCGCCAATTGGGAATGGCAGCCTGGTGTTGCCAGATCTCATTTGTCACAAGAAGGGGTAGATCTGGTTTTGTATGCTCATTTTCTTCATTCTAAAATACCTCGTCACCTTAATAAAACATATCCACAGGCCACATTCTTCCTCGTTGTTCTGAATGGTGGCCACCTTTGCCCTCTCTGTCCCTCTTTCCACTTGGAAACAACACCCAAGAAGGGAGGATTTGGGAAATTAGATGGTGGTTTGGGCAATGAGAACAGGGACAGCGGTATCTTCTGAAAGAAGTGTCAGCAGGTGAGGGATAGAGTCAGATTTCTGGGGGAGTGGGAGGTGATGGAATGGCATCTCTTTGAAGAGATTTGATGGCGAAAAGAGAGAAAGGATCATGGTTTGGGTTTGAGCAAGGGGCAGTCAAGTGTGTTTAGGGACCGTAGAAAGGGGTGAAGAGATCAGCATCGTCTCTCTGAAGTTATGGAAAACCAACCATGGGTAATCATGGATGTGAGGTCAGGCAAGGGAGGGGCCAGTGACTGATGGACCAGTAACCACTGGCAGTAGGACGTTTTTGATTGGATCAAGGACACATGGAAAGAGTTTGCTCAACAAGCAGAAAGGACACTTCTCCAAGACTAGAAGGAACAGAAATAGGAAGAAAAGGGGTTGGGTAGAAGAGTCGGGATGTTTTTGGGCACGCGAAGCCATCCCCTTTATTGGAGAAAATATGTGACTCATCAGAGTTATTTTGGTCTAGTGAAAACCACACGGTTGTGAGAGGATAAACCCTGTGGATCTCTTTTTCCACAGTTTTTCTAAGGTTAGAGAGACGGTCAGCACAGAGCTGACATGGAACCTCAGCCTCTCCAAGTTCAACAGTGAATGGATAGGTTTACGACAGAGAAACCCGGTCTGGATTAAACCCGCAGTGGAACGGGCCACCGTGTGCGCTGTCATTCATTCACTTACTCATCTTGCATGGACTCCTTCATTCATTCAGTTACCAAACTGCTGTGCTAGGAACCGAGGCTAGGGAAATTGCTTGCAGCTGGAAGGGACCGTAAGACACGTACATACGTGACTGTGACCTGAGGGACGATGTCTGTGGATGTGGCCAGAAAGAAAAGATGAAGAGCACACAAGGTAAGGACAGAAGCACCTGGGAAGAGGAGGCATCTGAGTTGCACCCTTCAGGATGGAGGGAATGTGAATGCAGCTGCGTAGACGGCACTCTTATCTTACTTAAAGGCTGGAAAAGACAGAACTGCCAACTCTCCAACGGGCTCTTCTGCCCTTGAGTTCTACCAGTAGCTTCTACGGGCGGGGCAGTCGGGCATTGATGCAGAGCTCAGGAGCATGCCTTCTCAGCGGCCTTTGATGCTTTGCCTCCTGGCTGGCTTGGCTTTCTCTTTACTCCTAGACCCGAGCTGTCCAGAAGTTGCTGTGATGGTGGAACTGTTCCATATTTACCCTATCCAATATGGTAACCACTAGCTACCTAGCACAGTTGGGCACTTGAAATGTGGCTATAGTGCAACTAAGGAACGGGATTTTAAATTTGATTTAATTGTAATTAATTGAAATTTAAATAACCACGTGTAGCTAGGGGCTTGTGTATCAGATAGCATAGCTTGAGACTGAGGACTTCTTGCTCCTTGCCACTTTCTGTATCCATGTGGCACCCAGCTCAGTTCCTGGGGCTTGGTTAGGTGCTTAATATATATGCAATGAAGGAAACTATCTTTTTTTTTTTTTTTTTAACATTTATTTGTTTATTTTAGAGAGCAGCGGGGGGTGGGGAGGGCAGAGGAAGAGGCAATCCCAAGCAGACTCTGCCCCGAGCATGGAGCCCAATGTGGGGCTCGATCTAACGATCCTAAGATCACAACCCGAGCAGAAATGAAGTCAGTCACTTAACCAGTTGAGCCACCCAGGCGCTCTGAGCGACTTTTTTTGCTGCTTGGTGTACAATGTAGTGATTCAACAATTCCATGCATCACCTGGTGCTCATCATGATAGACGTACTTCATCCTTTTTGCCGATGTCCCCCATCCCCCACTCACCTCCCTCTGGTGACCATCCGTTTGTTCTCTGTAGTTACAAATCTGGTTTTGGCTGGTCTCTTTTATCCTTTGTTTGTTTTGTTTCTAAAATTCCACGTATGAGTGAAATCATATGGTATTTGTCTTTCTCTGCCGGACTTATTTCACTTAGTACTATACTCTCTAGCTCCATCCAGGTCATTGCACATGGCAAGAGTTCATTCTTTTTTGATGGCTGAGTAATATTCCAGTGTGTGTGTGTGTGTGTGTGTGTGTGTGTGTGTGTGCGTGCGAGTATCACATCTTCTTTATCCATTCGTTTATGGATGGACATTTGGGCTGCTTTCAAAATCTGGCTATTGTAAATAATACTGCAGTAAACACAGTGCTTTTGTAGTTTTGGGGTAAATACCCAGTAGCGCAATTGCTGGATTGTAGGGTAGCTCTATTTTTAATTTTTTGAGGAACCCCCATACTGTTTTCCGGAGTGGCTGCACCAGCTTGCATTCCCACCCGCAGTGCCCGAGGCTTCCTTTTTCTCTACATCTTCACCAACACTTGTTTCTTGTGATTTTATTTCAGTCATTCGGCCAGGTGTGAGGGGATAGCTCATTGTGGGTTTGATTTGTATTTCCCTGATGAACGATGATGAGCATCTTTTCATGTGTCTGTTGGCCATCTGTTTGTCTTCTTTGGAAAAACATCTATTCAGGTCCTTTGCCCATTTTTAATCAGATTATTTATTGTTGGGGTGTTGAATTATAAAAGTTCTTCATGTATTTTGGATACTAACCCTTCATTGGAATGGCCATTTGCAAACATCTTCTCCCATTCCGTAGGTCGCCTTTTAGTTTTGTTGCTTATTTCCCTCGCTGTGCAGAAGCTTTTTATCTTGATGTAGTCCCCATAGTTTATTTTTGCTTTTATTTCCCTTGCCTCAAGAGACGTATCTAGAACAACTCGCTACAGCCAATGTCAGAGACATTACTGCCTGTGCTGTGGAAGACGGAGTTTCTTTATAGAGAAGAATTTTTTACCACTGAGCCTGTTCCCTCCCGTGGATTTGGTTTTGCAAGTTTGCCAGAAAAAGGTGCCCCATTTGTATTCCCAAGGTCAGTGTGTAGCCAGAGTCCCAGGCTTCGGGGGCTGGGGGGAGGGGAGCCTACTGTGCTTGAAAAGGCAGAAAAATTGGGGTTTATGGTCATGATAAAGCAGTGGGGAGAGAAGACTGGGTGGAGTCAGGAGACAAAGGCCATGTGCTTGTGACATACACTCCCCATAACCTGCCCCCACCAGTCTTAATGATCCAAACGGATAAAATGTAAAGTGTGAGTGGGTATTTTGAAGAAACCAGGGAGGAGGCTGACCCTTGTACCTTGGGTGGCAGAGCGAAACAGAGACGCCACCCAACGGGAAATCCTGGCATTAGCAGGTATCTTAGTTCTTTCTGGCTGCAAAACAAAGCAGCACAAGCTGAATAGCTTAGAAACAACAGAAAGTTACTTCTCACAGTTTGGAGGCTGGGAAGTTCAAGATCAGGGTGCCAGCGTGGGGAGGTGAGGGCCCCCTTCCACTCCACCTTCCTGCAGAAGTAGGGGGGGACCGTGGAACGCTCTGGGGTCTCTTAGAAGGCCACTAGCCCCATCCATGAGGGCTCCCCACTCATGGCCTGAGCACCTCCCAACGGCCCCACCTCCTAACACCAGCACCTGGGGGTCAGGATTCCAGCTGGTGAGTTCTGGGGAAACAAAACGTTCAGACCATTGCAGCAGGTATCTGAGGGAATGCATTGATTCCTAGGCATTTGGGATCGCTGAGGACACACTGGCTCAGCTTAGATTTTTGAGGGGTGCGGGGGTCTCTAGGTTGCCCAGGTTTTGTTTGTTTTTAAAGATTTTATTTATTTATTTGAGAGAGTGAGAGAGAGCCCGAGCAGGGTGAGGGGCAGAAGGAGAAGCAGACTCCCTCCTGAGCAGGGAGCCCTATGCGGGGCTCAATCCCAGGACCCTGAGATCATGACCTGAGCCGAAGGCAGACGCCTAACCAACTGAGCCCCCCAAGCGCCCCTGATCACCCTGTTTGACTCGGTGGAATGAGTGGATAAATGGGCAAATGGGTGGATGAAGGGAAAGAGTTAAGAGATAAGATACAACATAGATTCTCGTTCTCTTAAAAAATTCATAGGTCCCATCTGCGAGGGCCTGGTCCAGCTCTGGTCCAGCCCCTGCAGTGTTGAGCGGAGGCGCCTGAGGCCCAGAGAGGGTAGAAGACTGGCCTGACGCCACACAGCTGCTTGATTAATGGCAGGACAGAAGCTGGTTCCAGGTCCCACGTCTCTGACTCTGATGGCTTTTCCATCGTATTCCAGGCCCTCTTACACTGTGGGAAATGGGATTGGATTTCTCAGTATGCAACTTCTTTAGTGGGTTTGCTCTGCGGTCCCTCTCATGCTCTGCACTGGCTTCTCCTAAGGTTTGCCAACCAGCCTCCCTCCATGATACAAGCTCGACTAGGAGACAGCCCACCGAGAGGGGGATGAAGAAGGCCTAGGAGTTCACATAGCTACGTGGTCTCAGCCTCCGTCCTCCCTGCTCCACCCCCCAGGCTGTCACTGCCCTCCAGAGCCAGAGTTCTGCCTGGCTGTGACCTCCCAGAAGCAGCTCACTTTTCTCGGTGTCACTGTCTCCTCAACGGGAAAGGGCATTTGCTGACAAACAACCAGCGTGTTCCCGAGAGCACAGATGGGAATTCTGGAAGGGCGGGCACCGTTTGGAGCTGATGCTAGCAAGTGTTCCCATAGACCCTCGCCTTCCCCGCGCACACCACCGACAAAGTGCTGGCTTCCCAAGAGCGGTAATCAAAGTAACAGCAATAAGAGTGACCCGAAGAGTCCCGAAGTGCCGGCACTCTTCCGAACGCCACCAGAGATGAACTGCCCAGCCGCCCTCTGCAGTGGGGACCACGATTATCCGCACCCAGAGAGGGCGGGGCGCTTGTCCCAACTCACCAGTCAGGAGACGGCAGAGCTGGGATTTGAACCCAGCCAGTCTGACTCCCGGATCTGTACCCTGAGCCACGCGGGGGTGGGGGGGGCATCCCTGGGGGCCAGGGATCTGGGAGTATGACTCCGGTTCCGCGCTGTGCATCTGTGTGTGACCGTGGGGCCACGAGGCAGCCCCGACCTTCAGGGTTTCCTGAGTGCGTTAACACCCACTCTCACACGGTCGTCGTAAGAACTGGAAGGAACAGCATGTGCTAGGGGTCCCTCCACACTCTGCCCAGCACCCCAGAGGCTCACAGGACACTGAAGCAAGAACGTTACAGAAGCCATTTGTCTCTCCAACCCTTGACCCTCTGAGGCTCACCACTACATTTCCCCTCTTACTCAGCTATCCCCACGTAGCCCCAAGGTGGCTCCCATCTTCCCTGTAACAGGTGGAGTTGTAAAAATCTCTGGATGCTAGGGATTGGACATGCGTGTTATGGGATTTCTCTCTTGCTTGTTTTGCAGAGCTCCTTTCTACGCTGTCAGGCTTCCAAGTTCGGCTTCATAGCTCAGCATCAAGCCCCAAAAGGGCCAGGAGCAGGGGAGGGTATAGTGAGTATTTACTCTATGCCAGGCACAAGCCAAGGCCCGTTGCATTTTATCCTCACACGGAGCCTGAGTGCATTCACCCCTAGCCATGATTTGTGCATCGTGATTCCTGACCTGCAGTCAGCAGCTTTGGCTCTGTGCTGAGCCCTTGACCCTCTGAATTCTGTGTCTACAGAAATGTGTTCTGAGTCCCGAACTCTTGACCAACACAAGGCATGTTGGTACCAGCCCATTATTCATAAGGGGGAGCTGACTGTGCAGTTCTTAACCTGAGGAACCATTCTACCCCTGACCGGCCCATGGACAGGCTTCAGGGCCTCTGCTCCCCTTGAATTATAGGCACATGCCGTGGCCAACACTAGGTCACAAATTAGGAAAGGGTGAACTCCAGCATCTTCAGGAGGAATCATGGCAGAAGGGGCCTCCTCCTCGGGAAGATACAATACCAACATGGGATTCCTGCCCTGGACTCAGGGCTTGCCTAGTGACATATGAGCTGGATTTCAGCTTCTACTGGAGGACTCTTGGTCTGGTGCCCTGACACAGTGCACAACCTGAACAACCTTATAGGAAGCTCTGTGAATTGTTGCCTGTGCATATTGATCATTTTGGAGCAAGGGGTTTATTGGTTGCATTGGGGCATCTCTGATCCAAAACAAATTTAATAATCAGTCATGATAAGATGAAGGATGCTTGATACTGAGAATAACTATGAGGAGGGAGAGCTCCATAAACTGCTGGGAAGAAGAGACGACAGGTCAAGAGCAGGGAGGATTTGGCCATGCAGAGGGGAGGTGGAGGGTGCGGGGTTTGGGCTCATGGGCCTGCAGGAGGGCTGCCTGGTTTCAGATCCTCATATCCCCCTGGGCATGCTCCTTGATTGTCATCTGTAAAGCAGGGATAATAAATCCTACCTTGCAGAGTGTTTCCGATTAGAAGAGAAGGAGTAGTAGCACGTTAGGCCAGACAAGGAGGACAAAGGGAATTCCAGGTGGAGGGTATATCTTGAGCAAAGGCTTGTTGGCCGGGAACAAGACAATGTAAATCTCTTAGTATTACGGGAGCATACATGGATGCTGGGAGTGGGGAAAGTCGAGGATAAAGGGGGATTCGAGAACCAGCAGGAAAACATCGCCTGGAGCAAAGGAACCAGGAGTTAAGGGAAGCCACTACTAGGTGCCCTACTTCAGACAAGTGAAGGGCTGGGGTGGCAGGTGTGGAGGAGCCACGTGCCATGGAAGAGTGGCCCAGCCATTGCCAGGTGCCCTGGAAGGCAAGAGCATGCCGCCTCCAGACACGGTCATGCACTATTGGCTGACCTCTCTGTTGGGATTCTCTGGAGTTCTGGCCTGAAGTCCTGGCACATCACCCTGGGGAAGCTGGATGATCTTGGGTGAGCCTCCCAGGCCTCGCTGAGCTCATTGTCTCCGTGCTGAGAAAATTGGCCCAAACACGGTGCCTGCCACACAGAGCTTGGTAGACTATGAGGCGTGTCCATAGCCATCAGCTCACTAAATCTGCAGATGATCCTGGGAAGGAGCCAGGCATTGTTTATTTCCACTCCATGCATGTGGCAACTAAAGCTCAGAAAAGTTAAGTGACTCACCCAACATTCACAGCTAAATAGCTGTGTTGGAGAGAATAGCCTCGTTACTCCTCCCCTTTACTCTCCCATGCTGACCTTGGCCTCGACTTGTCCTGAGAAGATTACCCAGGTGGGTGGTAGGCAGTAGGAAGGATGAGAATGCAAACCCATGATTCTGTCAGTGCCACTTGGACCTGCATTAGTTACGTATGTTATGTTCTGCTGTTCAATAAATAATCCCAAGATTTATTTTTTTAATTTTTTAAAAAGATTTTATTTACTTATTTGAAAGAAAGAGAGTGCAAGCACGGGGAGGGACACAGAGAGAAGCAGACTCCCACTGAGGAAAGAAGCCCAGTGTGGGGCTCTATCCTAGGACCCCAGGATCACGACCTGAGCTGAAGGCAGACGCTGAACCGACGGAGCCACCCAGGCGCCCCAACAAGTAATCCCAAGATTTAGCAATTTGAAACAACAAGGATTTATTGTCTTAGCAGTTTGTCTGGGGCAGGAATCTGGCTGTGGCTTAGCTGGGGCAGGGGAAGGTCTCTGATTCAAGGTCTCTTATGCATTGCTGTCAGAACGTCCGGTGGGGCTGCAGTCTCATCTGATGGTTGGTGTGTTGGACTGGGGGGTCTGCTTCCAGGCTCATTTTTGTCATCTTTGGCAGGCCTTGGACCCTCCCCACATGGACCTTTCCGTGGGCTACCTCACAACATGGCAGCCAACTTCCCCCAGGGCTAGTGATCCAAGTGAGAGGGAGAGAATTCACCTTCAAGAAGGGTGTCACCATCTTTTTATAACCTCATTTCAGAAATGACATCCCATCACTTCTGCCCTGTAATGTGCGTTAGGAGCAAATGTCTAAGTCCAGGTGACACCCAGAGGGATGTGATCACCAGGAGACAGGGGCGGTTGGAGCATCTTACGGATTGCCTATCACATGACCATGGACCTGCAATGCTGCGATCTCTTGAGACAGCTGGACCCCTGGGGAGAAGGCGGGGGATGGATATGGCACAGCCTCCAAAGCTTTGTCAATGCACCACCGATCAGACTGTGACATGAGAGTTCTTCTCCACAGCCAGTCCGCTCTCCTTTCTATTTCTCACCATGTCAAGGGCTTTGTCACCAAAAGGGCCTCCCTGCCCTTGCTATGCCATCTGCCTGGATCCCAGAGAATTTGTTGGGGCTCACCCTCTCTAAAGCACTGCCCTCTCCTTCTCACCTGGCCCAGCTACTCTGAAGGACCATACTCTATACTAACCACATATATGATTTCTTTATCATTAATTTTAATAATAATACATTATTTACTCTTATTATTAATTTAATATGTGATACTATATCATGCATTGTTATCCATTTATTATTCCTTGCTGTCCCCAGTGGAATGGGGGGGATGCCCTATTTCCCTTGCCGGCTACCATGCCTCAGCAAATCCTCACTGAGAACCTACCGTGTTCTGGATTTGGGGTGTGGTTTTTAGTTCTTACCTGCTCAGAGCTCACCAGCTAATGAGGAAACGGACCATCTGAAACAGGGTATAAGGAAGGCTCACATCTTTTCTTTTCCTTTGGTGTAGACCATTCATTGGTTCCCAAGAGTGGGTAAAAAGAATAGATTCCCTGTCTTTGCCTTAAATAGACCCAGGGGAATAGGAATTTTTAATACCTTAAATGGAAAGAAGTCCAGTTTCAAGAAGTTCAGGGTTATTATCCCCATTTATTGAGAAGGAAAGTGAGGCCCAGAAAAGTCAAGTTTTGCCCCAGCTTTCACAATGAGAAGTAAGTGGTGGTGTGAGATTTTGAACCCAGATCAACAAAGTCTGTGACTGTCCTACCCCCATGGGCTCACCCCCCCACCCCAGCCCCACCCCATGGGCCCATCCTACCCCCACCCCACAGACCCACCCCCACCCCGAACAGCCCATCCCATCCCAGCCCCAACCCATGGCCCACTCCCACCCCCATCCCACAGACCCACCTCCACCCCATAGGCCCGCCCACCCCAGCAGCTCCTGATCACTTTGCCACCTGTCTCCACTCCCTCAACGTTACCTGTTTTCTCCTCTCACCTGTTCTTTCTCTTTACTCTTCTTTTTTGTAACATTTTTGAAATCAGACATGTTTCCATTTAAGAGATTAAAAATTCCAATCCCCCTGGGTCTATGTAAGGCAAAGATGGGGACTCTATTCCTTTTACCGACCTGTGGAAACCAGTCAACGCTCTACTGAGGAGATGAGCCACTTCGGTTTGTAGGGATTTCTCTACAAAGAAGAGGACTTGAAATCCTGAAGATGCTTGAAACACAGAAAAGCCGAAAGAAGGTGGTCGTGACACAGGGCCCACACACCCACCACCCAGACCCGTCCATTCCAGCGTGTTTTCCTCCTGATTTCTTCCTAGAGTTTCGTATCCTCCCAGCACTTTATGTTATTTTCAAATTACCAGATTTTAATACAAATGTGGAATATAAAGTTTGATTTAAGAGACAGAGCAAGGATTTTTTTTTTTAAGTCTTTTAGTTACATGGAAGGGGCAAGGCAGTGACAAGGAAGGGAGACAGACAGATGGACAGAACTGCCAGCCAGGCTGCGGAGGGGAGAGGGGTTGGTCCTGCCTCATACAACCTCAGGGTCCAGTTGCCGCCACTCTCCACTCCCAGGCAGCACGGCTATGACGCCAGGCCAGTGCCCCCCCCCCCCCCCCCGCCCCCGGGAGGCAGGAGGCTGGAGGCTGAATGGGTTGAGCCAGGCAGATAGGAGGGTGAGGGCGTGAAGGGCAGAAGCCTGTGCCTTATATCACTTCCCCTTCTGGGCATTTGCCTGGGTCCTGCAGGCTCGTCCTCCCGGCCTGCTGAGATCAGCCCCTTCCCTCCCTGGTGCAGGCGAGCACGAGGGGCCACACCCCACGGGTCCTGCAGGACCATCCAGAGCAGCCATGCCCCTCGCCATTCCCCAGTCTGGCTCTTGGCCGGGGAGGATGACCTTGAGGGATACAGCCTGGGATACAGGACCTGGGCCTAGAGTCCCACAGACAGGCCTACCCCCAGCCCCCAACACTGGTGAGGCAGGGGCTGCGGTACAGACGGGGCCCTCCAGACCACGGGCTTCCTGATTCCCTTCCCTCCCCGTACCGTGAGGGGCTTCTGTGCATGCCTGCGGATCCTCAGCTCACAAGTCCATCCTGCTCCATTGCCCCTGCCCCCCAGCATAGCACCCACCACCCCAGCTTCGCCTTAGACATCCTCATGGGCTGGCAGGGGACCTGAGCTGCTCCAGGGAATCTAGAGCCCAGAGGAGGCGCACCCAGCCCCTGAAGCCTGGGCAGAGGAATGGCATTGTCCTGGGTTCTGCACTGTGGGACAAAAGGGGGATGTGGACTCCGAAGTGGCACACCCCCTTGGTCTTGCAGAATCCTCTCCTTCCAGGCGTAGGGGGGCACAACAGGAGGAAGACCCCAGTGGGGCCTCAAAGTCAGCTAGGGCAGGGGCTGTACTAGCCACAGATCTGGGTGCAAGCCCCCCTGCTGCCTATTACCATGGAGTTTAGAGCAGATTCCTTGATCTCTCTGAACCTCAGTGTACCCCTCCGTAACACGGGGCTGAAGACAGCACGTACTTCACAGAGACTACAGGGATCTGGAGAAATAAGATACAGAATTCCGGTCTTAGGGTGCCTGGCATGCAGAAAGCCCACATATTAGCTCTCAGTTCCTTCAGGTGGTGTGTTTCTTGGCTGCAAAGACAAGGACCAGATTTGTCAAAATCACGCGTTCACCCCGCACCTGCCTCAGGGCTGTGCCCACGGTCAGACTCGATAGTAATTTGCGGATGCCTTGGGTTCTGGGTCCAGCAGTGCATAAACCAGTAAAATAACCAAATCCCCCGTTGTCTGGTGCTTTCGTCTTAGTGAGGGAGCTGGAAGAACAAATAAGCACCAGACACAGAATATGCCCACGGAAGTGCCCAAGCAAAATGTAAAACAGGGAAAGGGGTTTGGGAGTGTGCTATTTTAGAAGAGACAGTCAGGGAAGGCTCTCTGATGAGGCGAATGAATGAACGAGCGAATGAATATTAACCATCCGAGGGCAGGGACTGGGTCTTTTCCCTGCCGAGTCATTAGCCTCTCGTGTTGTGCCTGACACACAGTGGATGCTTAAAGGGGCTGTGCTGCGGTGAATACAGGTGTGTTAGTGTCAAGTCTGACCACGGGCAGGAAGCTGCACGGCCCTGCAGGTTGTCCTGAGACCCTGCCCGTGTCCCCAGGCCAGGAAACCCTGTGGTTCATTTCACAGCCATCTCCCTGCTGAGCAAAGTTTCCAATGTTATTTTATATGCTGCACCAACTGCTGCTTCCATTTGGGGGTATGTAGGTCAGCTGTGGACTGAACAATGGTGTCCCTCCCCCCCAAATTCATAGATTGAAACCTAACTCCCAATATGATGGTATTTGGAGGGGAGGCCTTTGGGAGGTGATGAGGTCGTGGGATTCATGCCCTTATGAGAAAAGAAACATGGGGAAAATGGTCCCTCTCTTTGCCATGTGAGGACAGAGCAAGAAGACGGTCACTTGCCAACCAGAAAGAGGCTCTCACCAAGAACTGAATCAACCTTAATCTTGGACTTCCAGCTTCCAGAATGGTATGAAATACATGTCTGTTGTTTCAGCCTCAAGGTCTGTGGTATTTTTGTTATAGCAGCTGGAACTGACTAAGACAAGTTCCCTCCCACAGGGCCCAACCAAAGTCATCTTTTTCACACGGGATGTGTGACGATTGTGTTTCCCCAGGTCTTTGCTCCCCTGAAATAAATTGTCCTAGTTCTGTGTCTGGCTACCTTTCCTGACTTTATAACCCTGTTCTCTTCAGTTGGGAACCACAGAATTGGACACATTCCCAGTGTCCAAATCCCAGTGTCCAATTCCCAGTGTCACAACAGGAGCAGAAACTGGACGTCTGCATGTCCAGCTGTATTAAACGCCTCTGGCTGCCATAACAAAGGACCCCTGACTGGATCTTAAACGTTAAAAGTTTATTTCCTCACAGTTCTGGAGGCTCAAAGTCCAACATCAAAGTTCTAGCAGGGTTGGTTCTTTCTCTCCTTGGTTTATAACTGGTCATCTTCTCCTGACTGTGTCCCCAGCTGGCTTCTCTCTGTACGTGTCTGCGTCCTAATTTCCTCTTCTTATGAGGTCATTAGTCATATGAAATTAGATTCCACACATATGACCTCATTTTAATTTAATTACCTCTGTAAAGACCCTGTATCCAAATAAGGTCACAATCTGAGGTACTGGGGGTTCGCACTTCAACATAGGAACGCGAAGGGGGACACAATTCACCCATGTCAGCCAACCATCTCCTTTCTCAGAGGGTAAAACTGAGTCCCTAAGTAGGGAAGGGTCTTGGCCAAGGGCCCAGGTCTGTGCTGAATCCTAGAAGGGACCCATTTTTTTCACTCCCATCACACTGTTTATCCTCTCCATCCATGTGACCAACATTTTCTGAAACCCATTTGCTGCCCTCGTGACTAGACGGTCTCTCCTCTCATTACTGCCTTAGGACCCATCTTCCCCCATCCGTCCCTCCAGAGCCTCAGGAAAAGGCAGGAGAAAGCGTCTGTCGCTGTGTGGGCATTGGCTCTGTGCACTCCCAGCGCCTACTGAGCTCTCGTGTGGGGCAACCCTAGAAACAGTGAGATGAAGGCCAGGGAACACGCTGGCCTGATTTTTTATTTTTTAAAGAAAAAAAAATTAACTAGGACAGTGAATACTACATTATTCTGGGTTTGTACAGGCTGGGAAACCTCTAACTTTGCTTCACAAAACAATGATACAACAGTAGAGCTGAACCACAGAAAGGCATAGGAAGGTGGCAAGTTACAGTGACAACAGCTGGGCTCTGGAGGCATCCGTGCCATCCCTCGCCAGCTCAGAGACCCTCAGAAGGTCACCATCTGGCCTCTGTTTATTTACCCAATAAAAATGGAGCTGACAGGGGTGCCTGGGTGGCTCGGTTGGTTAAGTGTCCGACTCCTGATTTTGGCTCAGGTCATGATCTCAGGGTCGTGAGATCAAGTCCTGCATGGGGCTCCACGTTCAGCATGGAACCTGCTTCAAGCTCCACCTCTCTGGCTATCTCTCGCTCTGTCTTCAAAATAATTAGTTAATTAATTAATTAAAAAATAAAAAATCAAGATAAAAAAATGGAGGTTAACCCATCGTCCTTTTTCTGCCAGTGTGATGATTTGAGATGATATGCACGTAAAGAAGTTGGCCCGACATTTGCCACCTAGTAGGTACTCCGTAAATGGCCCCTTATTAAATGAAAAATTCACATTAGACTGTGTTCATTTCCCTTTTTCTCAAGAACAGCTCTTCCGTAGACACACAGTTCATGGGGTAAGGAAAAGGAAGTGAGGGCTGAAGACCGTCCCCATGCCTCCCTTTGCGCAATCACGCATCTGTGTGCCTAATCCAATTAACACGCATCTGCTGATTTCAAGATGTTGTGTTGAGAGATTAGGGATAGAAGTAAGTAAATAAAGTCCCTCCTCTCAAGAATTGTATAGTTTTGCTGAGAAGAGACATCGTAGCACAAGCCATCATCGTGAAGTGAAGGGTGTGCGTGCCGTGCCGAGGGAGGCTCAGCCGACTGGCTGCATAGCGGGGGCGATACAAGACGTCCTGGAGGGCTTTGGGGATTGTTGACATTTGAACATGGTATTGAAAGGTGTGTAAGATATTTCAGGTGGCAAACATCAAGGAGAGTGTTGCAGACCGAGGGAGTGGCCCAAAGGGAGTCCAGATACGGAGGCATGAAACAGGATGACAGTTTCAGAGGAAGCAGGAGCAGGGTGTCGTTGCCAGAGCATTACTGGAGCCATGGGAGGGGAGGCTGGAGAGAGAGAGGGTCAGGAATCAGATGGTGGGAGTTTCGGGGGCTGAGATCAGATCTGGCTTCCTTCCGTAAGTGATGCGAGCATATTAAGTGTCAAGGAGGAATGACACAATCAGATGTGTTTTACATAGACGACTTTGGCAGAGTGGTAGTGGAGTTGCAGGTGGCCGAGGTTGAGAGTGGTCTCAGCTCCGTTTTCCCACGGTGCGTGTTATAAGGATTCAGCTCCCCTAGTGTGGAGACATGACTAAAGGGGAGAAATACTAGAAATATGGAGGTGGAAGCAGTAGGTGGGGTGACTTTAATAAAGTGAGAGGTGAGGGAGAAGTTGAAGAACAAACCCAAGTTTGGAAGGAGGTATGAGACTTCTAAGCTGCCCCAGGATGGAGAAGCCAGGAGAAAGGAGATGGGGGTCAGGGTTGGTGAGGTCAGGCGTGCGCTCGATCAGATTCAGTGCCAGTGGACTATCCAAGTGGAGGAGTCCGGTAGGTGGTTGGATTTACGAGTATGGAGCTCAGCAGAGTGATCCATGCTAACGAGAGGGATTGGGAGTCATCAAAATAAGGACTGCAATTGAAAGCAAGGGAGAGAAGGAAGATGTTCAGGATTGTGAAGCTTGAGAAGAATATTCTGGAAACCCAACTACTCTTAGTTCATTGAGAGTCAGAGAATCCTGGTCTTGGATGTCGATGTCCCAGGGAGTCCATTCTGTGGATGGGAGATGCTGTGGGGCCTAGGTTGGGATGGTACATATGGGATACCATGGTTGCAGGTGGACGGTTCATCAAGTGTGGGACCCTTCTAGCACTTGTACCTTAGAAAGATGCCCAGCTTCTGTCATAGCAGGCTGGGATCATAGCCGATAGGTCAATGACTGGGGGTAAGTAAACTCTTGAGATAGGAGTCCCACATTAGGGTCAGAAACGTCACCACTGATGAGACAGCCCAAAGCTCATCTCAGACCCAAGGAAATAGATGGCCACCATAACTTACTCTAGACCCTTCTGTCTGGCGGGCTGGGGGCTCTGGGGAGCTCAGTGTCCTGGCCGGTATTGGCTGGGGAGTTGGGAAGGACTGAGCCCACTGGGGAAACCAAACACAGCTCCAGCCGAATGGGCCTGGCAAAGGCAAGGTGCACACATACGGGCCTTTGTGTCTCCATCGTAAGGTGTGAGGATTGGCCCAGGATGATCTCAGAAACCTCTTGCAGCTCCAACTTTCAACAGACTGTGTTCTCTTTCCCTAAGGAGGTTGTGAGTGCAGAAGACAGGGGCAGTCTTGGGGATCTTCATAACTCTACTGCAGATCCAAGCTTAAATCCTGGCTTCAACTCTTGAGGCTGTGTGACTTTGGACAAATTACTTAACTCTGTATGGGGACAATAATGTTTACCATTGGTTACTGTGAGGATTCAATGAGAAGTATCCTGAAGTGCCTCTATCAGGATGTTTTTAGGTGATGAGAAGTCAGCAATCTTTTTCTCTTGAAGGGCCAGATAGTAAGTAAGTATTTGAGGCTTTGTAAACAATTTCTGTCATGACCACTCAACTCTTGCCGTTGTAGCATGAAAGTAGCTATAGACGATCCATAAATGAATGGGCATGGCTGTCTTCCAATGAAATATGCATTATTTACAA
Source organism: Ursus arctos (assembly GCF_023065955.2). Lineage (NCBI taxonomy): Eukaryota > Metazoa > Chordata > Mammalia > Carnivora > Ursidae > Ursus > Ursus arctos. The sequence continues at coordinate 77,677,530 of NW_026623078.1, read as the reverse complement.
AACATGTGGTAGGCTGGATTTGCAGGATTTGACTCCTGGGCTGCAGTGCCCTGACCCCTGACTTAGACCCATTAGCCTACTGCCATCTTTCTTGAGGCCATGGGGTCGCTTCCCCACAGTCCTCCCATCTTTAAGTGAATAAAATCAGGATTCGGCTTGGGAGGAAGAAGGCAGAAGGTGTCTGAATATTCAATCAAAGTGTGAGCCTTGGTACCGAGCCCAGAGTCCGGTACGGATGGAAAATACCTTCCTTGCTTCCTAGGGGAAGATGAAGCCTCATGAAAAGTACGTCCAGGAGAGGGACACAGGGACCCGTGCTCTGAAACAATGGGCCCGGGATGCTCGGCTCCACACCAACCCCATAAACTCAAGTGGCCCAGTTTGCACTTGTCCTTGGGCTACACAGAGAAATGTAATTATTTTGGGAAGCTCCGTTCCCCCCAGATGGGTCATCACCAACTGTGTCCAAAGCCTTCACGACATGCTTGTTTTTAATTGGTTATGGGGAGGCTTGGAAGCCTGCACAGTTCAGAGCTGGCATCTGAGGGGTGAAGACGTAGTCACGTGCCCCAAGGTTCCTGTGCCGACCGAGCCGAGGTGAACAAGGCAACGCAGCCTGCTGTGGGAAGGCTGGGCCTGTGTGCTAATGGTGCTTTGGCGCACAAGTATTCCGAGGGGTCACCCCATCTTGGAGATTTAAATGAAAGGTGGGACTGACCTACCTGTCTTCCACACATATGCAGGTATGTGGGGAACACCCAATGAGCTATTCTCCATTCTCCTGATTTCCCTGCCACTTGGGGAGGGGGAGGAAGGCAGGGTTTCCTTCTCCAGCAAAGGCTCCATCTCAGTCTTGCCCTATCAGCTATGCCTGTTGACCTCTCCACTCTGAGCGAGGAGAGGTATCTGACCAAGCCCCTTGCCTTGCCTTTTCTCCAAATCTCTCTCTTTTGAAGTATCTGTCTATAGAGTCGACTTTGTTGAGAGCTCAGGATAGCAACGGCTACTGGAGAAACAAATCAAGCCTGGAATAGCACATAAAGCTGTATTTTAAAGATTTCTGTTCTTCAATTAATGCATCCCCGAGAATCGCTCACTTGACAGAATATCTTTCTTAGCGCCTCCCTCCCCAGGCCCATGGTGTGACTCTGACTTTCTATCCCTCTTTCCTGTCCTCTTTCACTCCTCTCTGGGCTCTCTCACTCCCACCAAACCATGCCCTGAAGCCACATCCAAGTCATTTTCCAGAAATTGTGCTTTAAGAAACCCTCTCTGGCTCTCCACTGCTCTCCACTGCTATGGGGGCACGATAATAGCGTCTGTCCCTTAGGGCTCAGGAGGGACCACAAGCAGAAATGGCCCAGGGCCTGGCTGGCACAGGTGAGGAGTGGGCCATTCAGAAAACTACCTTGCCAGGACTCCTTTCATGATGCTAGATTCTTTCTCCATATGTAGTAAATTAAAAAAAAAAAAAAAAAAAAAGTAGGATCTCACCCAGCATTCCCACTGGTGTGGATGACCTTCTTGGTAAAAGGAACAGCCTGGGCCAAAGCAAAGAGGTATGGTAGTGAATAGTATGTTCTAGAAATGGAACATAGGTGAGTTTGGCTCAGGTGTAAATAACATGGGAAGCCACAAAATAATGTGATTAGGAAACCAGGAGAAATTGTGAAGGCCTTGCTGAGATGGTAGGTCATGCTGAGAAGTTTGCCTTTCATCCTGTAGGAGTCTGAGTCCAGCCCGGAAGTGACACAGTTGGATTTTCTGCATAGACGCACCCTTCTTTGCCTATGTAGAGGAAGAGCAAATGAAGGCAAGGAGCAAACAATGGCACAGGGAAGGGGGATGAGGAGGGCCTCAAGGAGGAATTAGCAGAAGGAGAATAGAGTGTTTGTGGCACACCTGGGGCTTCTACAAGATGGTGGTACCATGACCAACTCTAGTGGGGCAAGATGGTGGTATGGAAGCTGGGTTTTTCCTGGGCAAGATGGTGGTCCATGGCCAAGGTTTTATCAGAGCAAGATGGTGGTGCCTAGGCAGATTATAGCAGGGTGAAAGGGAGGGCTCTACCAGGTGTTAGTAGTAGCAGGTTGATAAAAGCCTGGTGGGATCTAGAAGGAGGTGGGCGACAGCTTGGGAGATGACACACCGTGTATCAGGCATCCTGAGTTTCTATGGCTGACTGACTCCGGAGTATCTCTACGACTCTACAAAATGAGACAACTTTATGTCTCAAGCTAACCAGCCACTCAATAACTACGACCTAGTTCAGCGCTTCTCGCCCTGCTGCATGTTTTAATCACCTGGAAGCTTTAGAAATACGAACACCAGGTCCCACCGTAGACCATGGGAATCTGACCTCTGTGTAGGCAGATCCTGAGCACATCTGCTGATTTACTGATTTTTCTTTTTAAAGTTTTTTTTATTATTATGTTATCTTAGTCACCATACAGTACATTTACTGATTTTTCACCTGTCACCCAGGTAATTCTAACGTGCAGCCATGGTTGAGAACCACTTAGGAGTGGAAAGGTGGGTGAAGGGGATGTTACCACATTTACAAGTGGATAGAGGGGCTTCAGCAGGTGTGGATGGAAGTGCCGATAAGTTGCGAACATTCTGAAGCTTCACCAGGCACCAGCATTAATTCGTTTTCTCGTCTGCTGTAAATAACAGCGGCTCGTGGATTCATTAAGGCTTTCCTCTTCTGCTTGGTGCTGAATATAATTTCAGGCGCTCTGGCTCCGAGCAAGCGGTGCTGTCAGGATGGATTAGATTTCCTCCTCAAAGATCAAGTTCTGGCTTCTCCTCTGAGTCGAGCATGGGCTGCTTTTTGCCCTTAGAATTAGGTGGGAGGAGAGGGTCAAGGAGAATGACCAGGATCATGAACAGTTTGGGTAAATTTCATGTTGGAAAGTGGCTCTGGCTGGTATACAGTGGTGAGCCAAGAGTCCTGAGTTTCGGTGACACCGTGACCTTGGGCATAGCACGTGATCTCCCTGAGCCTCAGTTGCTGTGTCTGTACAAAGGGCAGGTAATGCCATTCCCACTAGACAAGACCAGCATTCCAAAGAGGCGGTGATGATGGTGCTTTACGTATGTTTGTCTCAGGTGTTCTTTGTGTTGGCCCCGTGCACAGGGGCATCATCAAACCCATTTTAACAGATGAATAAACTGAGGTCTGACAGCCCAGGAACTTGTCCGAGGTCACATATCTCGTAAATGACAAAACCAGGAATATGACCTTGGCCTTCAGACATCTGAGCCCATCGTCTTAATCGTCAGATAAACTGGTATGTGCTGTGGAACATGGCAACTATATAAATCCAACCATATATTATGTGTTGTTTTTTTTTAAGGATGATGGTTTCGAAATTGACAGCTTTGCTGTTTGTTAGAAGGAAAATCTTGTGGATTCATTAGAAATCATGTCAGGCATTTACTCATGTTTTATTTCATCCTTTCCTTCAACACGTAGTTCAGGAAGGGAGCTAAGTTTGTCCCAGGCTGGCCATCACAGGGAGCCACGGGGGTGAGAGGGGAGGCATTGCCGAGGACCTGAGAAGGTGGGATGGAGGCTGGCTTAAGTAAACTCTTCATCTTGCTAGAAGTCAGAGTCCTGGACAGGCCCCGGCGTCCCCGTCTGTGTAGTGATAAACCCACACTGACAGGCCAGACCATTAGAGCAACGGAAAGCCCATTACATCAGGCTGCACCAGTGGTCCAGGGGTTAGAGATGAGCGTGAGAGGGAGCAGGAGTCCAGAGGGTCCTGTGGCCGCCATCCATCACCCCCGGGGCGGTGCCACTGCTTCGTGGTGGGCACCCGGTGGCTCTTCGGTTCACGGGCCCTCAGCCCAGGGTCAGACCGACCACAAAGGCAGCCTGGCTCGGATCAGTGAGCGCCTCTGCTCTCTGCTCTGATCTCAGCCGTGTTCTTAAGGCACCTGTGTGGATTTATTCTTTCAACTCACTCAACCAAAAAGTACTGAGCCTGCTGGGTGCTGGGAGGCAAGATGGGTGAGACTGAGGCCCCCGTCCTCAGAGAGGCCACGACACAGGATGAAAAGGAGCCCGCCAGCAGATAGGCACCACCGGGCAGGTCGTGGCCTCCTGGTTAGAGCCACGTGGAGGAGGACATCTCCCTGCTCGGCTTGAGCGTATGCTCAGTGAGGGGAGCCAAGTCCTGTGATCTCACGTTTTTCGTTTCCCAGGATTTGGGAGAAAAACCCAAGCAGACCTAGGGTCCGATTCCCCTCACATCAGCTGAGTGATCTTGAGCTTAAATAAGCTCCCCGATCTCTCTGAGCCTCAGTTTCCCTGACAGCCTACAGTCCATGCAATCTGATGGACCCCCGGCCTCTATAATATTTCCTAACACTGGGATATATGAAGAAATATTATCATCCTCTTAACATGCCTTCCCCTCCCCCAACACGCCCTTCCATTATTTCCCCTGGGTCTGGATTGCTTTCGTTTATCCCACCGCTTTACTTCCCAGGGGCCTCTGGGGATCATAATCTTGTCATAATTCAGTCTTCCTGAAACCTTCCTCCCTCATCTTTAGTATTATCTCTTTTTGCATCTTCCCACAATCACACCCTAATATTTCTCTGGCCAATCCAAGGCACTTCTCCAAGGTCATGGGCTCTAGATATCCCTAAGGATGAGGACCCAGGATTCCTTGGGGCAATGGATTCAGGCCCAGCTGATGCTTCCATGGCCCCTAGCACAATGTCTCAAATAGAGTAGGCACTCAGGATACAGGTTCACAGACTGCCTGCATCATGTCATTCCCCATTTTACCATTTTGAAATGGTAACAGACTCAGAGAGGGTGGGTGACTTACCCTAGGTCACACAGCTACATCAGTGGCAGAACTTGATCTCAGGCCTCATGATGCCATGGGTGCGTGGACAGTAGTGAGCATTTACTCTAGGCTGGATGCCACACTAGTCTTCTCCAGGATCACACAGGGGCCCGTGGAGAAGGAACTTCTGCTTTCTCCACTTAGCAGATGAGGAATCTGAATCTTGGGGACATCAGGAACTTGTCCCCAAATCATGGAGCTAGGGATTGGCAGAGCCAGGGTTCTAACCAGGTCTGACTTTGGAGACTTAGTAACTGTGGTTTTCATCTTCTTTCTAACACCCAGCTCTGCGAGGTGATGAGTAGTTAGTGGCCTTCAGAGTGATTCAGAAGAGAAGGCAGGAAGTGTTCAAGGAAGACAAGGTGAGCAGAGCATTTAAACATGAGCTTTCAGGACGGACGAGGCTCAGAACTTGAAGCCACAGCAAACCACTGAAATCATGGACTCTGGATAAAGGGACCCATTTAATCACTGTCCCTCATCTGGGGACCAATGTGGTCTTAAAAAAAAAATATATATATATACTACATGCAGGAAAAGAAGATAGAAAAACAGTAACTCACATGTTCAAAGCCTGAAGCAGATTCCTCATACAAGGGTCATTGTTAGTAAAAATGTTCCATCTATAAAAGTTTCCAAAATTATAGACTTCTCAAAAATTTTCATTGAGCTACATTCAGGCTATTTTAAGACAGTTCCCCTACTGCCTCCAAAAGATTGAAAACCATTCAGAAGCATGAATCATAGGCCAATAACTTGTGATACATGAGAGGGACTAGTGATGGCTGATAATTCAATTCCGGCCTGAAATGAAGTTTAATAATACATGGAGCGGCCTCGTTTTCCTCTTATTAAAGTGAAGGATATGGCTTCAGGGAGAAATTAGCTAATTGAATAGAAATATTTCAGCTATAAGAAAAATAAAGGACGCAGATTGCCTTCCTAAAAGGAAAAACAGGAACTGAGCAATCTCGAGAAGTCATCTTTCAGCTTGAAGAAAGTACTTACAGAAGAAAACCTGTATGACAAACTAAAAAAGCCCCCAAATAAAATAAACTGGGAGAAACTCTAAAGTTTCTTTTAAGGTAGAGGCTGGGTAAGTCAAACCCTGCGAGTCCGAGCTTTGACCCTTTTCTGCCCCTGGGGTCACAGCTCAGCCCGCTCAGTCTTGGGTCGCATAAGTGTTTCTGAGCTAGGTACCCCTCCTGCTCCCTGCGTTCCTGGCCTCCATCAGTGGCCCTGCTGCTACCAACCCAAAATGTCACCCCCTGCTCCCCTACTCTCACGCCTTACCTCTTCTGGGCGGCCGCGAGTCAGGTTGGTTCTCGTGCCTAAGCAGCTCTGGGTTCTGTACCTTTCCACCCTCTTCCCCACATCCCCTGCGCCCTATTCCCTGCCTTCCCCATATTCCATCTGGAGTCTTCCAGCAGCCTCTTCGTCGTATCCAGTGCCCCACGTTCCCGTGTCTGCTTCACATAGGTCTATGTGATGTCCCGAAGAGACTCACCTGGCCACGTCTCTGATCTTCTGAAGGTTATTCTGCAGTTGGGTCTCCATTACTTGTAGGATAGAGTCCAAACTCCCTATCTCAATCTTATTTGCCCTCACGGTCTTCTTTCCTTCCACCCCGTGTTCTGGAACTCTGTCCTCAGTCTACCCAGTTCCTTGCAAATGTCAGAACACGTTCTGCTCTGTTGTGCCTTCCAGTGGCCTACCCATCTCGTCTGCCTGCTACGAATGTCATCACCTCGCTTTTCACCTGACGTTCACCATGAGAATCCTGCTCGTAGTGGACACGTCTCTCAAGCCTCATACCCTCTGTTAGGTACTATTTTGGTGTTTGGATTAGAGGAAATACCGAATTTTGCTCTTTGCTTAGGAAAATAATTACTGGGTTCTTCTTGCCCTCATTGGTTTCTGCTGCCGCTGTCCCATAAACCAAATTTCACATTCCTGGGGCCTCTTTTCATGGAATGCGCTCTGTCGACTTTACTTCACGATGCTGGTACCTTACTGTTTTGATTATTAAAGATACTTACTGGGGCGCCTGCATGGTTCAGTCTGTGAAGTGTCTGCCTTCCGCACAGGTCATGATCCCAGGGTCCTATGATGGAGTCCCCGTCTGGCTTTCTGCTCAGTAGGGAGCCTGCTTCTCCCTCTCCTCCCCACCTGTGCTCTCTCTCGCTCTCTCTGTCTCTCTCTCTCTCAAATATATAAATAAAACTTTAAAATAAAATAAAAATAAAATCTCCTTTTAAAAAAAAGATACTCTCATTTTCTTTTAGGATAAGTCTCCTGCCATTACTGTTTTTCCAAACATTCTGGCATATGCTCCCAGGTGTACTTTAGAATGAATTAGTTTAACCATGTATCCTCCACCAAAATCTTTGGGGTTTTATAGCAATTATGATGAGGGAACAGAAGGCAAGCTGAGGACAAAGCAGAAGCTGACCCCCCACAACCTCCCTATGGGATCTATGTGACATTCCTCAGGCGCTCCTGGCTGCCCTAAAGCTAAGGAAAGGAAAAACAAACAGTTAATTTACAGAGATCACAATCCAGCAAGACAGGAGTCTCCCTCAGTTTACAAATGTTTTAGCGATCTACAGGAACAAAGCATTTCTATCAATAACCTAGCTTCCAGAAGGAAATGTAGATACAATTAAATGTCCTTATAATCTGCAGCCCATTGACAGATATTTGAAGCAGGCAATGTTCCTCCAGGAAGTTCCCAACTGTCTTAATGCTAATGCCTTGCTAGAGGGAAAAACAACCTTAACTTGACAATGGCAAGGCCTCCGGTATCCTGCGAGTCTTCTTTAACATATGAAAGTACTTTCTTGAAGCCTCCCTGTTTCCTTACCTCCCCCAACCCCAAGTATATAACCAGCCACCCCTCACAACCAGGCAGCAGCTCTTTCTGCCCACCGGTCCTGTCCCCCTGCTTTCCTAAACCACCATTCTGCACCAAAGACGTCTCAATAATATTTTCTTGGTCTTTGGCTCCGGACTCCACCCCACTGAACCTCACGTATATTCTACAACCTCATCAATTATATTAAGCCTAAAGTTAATTGGGAAACGATCAAAATATTTACAGTTCAGCTTTTCTTCCAGAAACATGTTTTCTTCTGCTTATCTCCCTGCAGGTCTGGATATCTTGTGTTGGGTTTTTTCTTTCCCTCATTTAATGGTTGCTGGGGTTATTATCGTGGGCTTGGCTAATATAATGGGATTATTATTATTTTTTTAGTTTTATCCTTCCTGTTTATGTATAGGAAGTGTATTGTTTTGGCCACGTGCCTTTGTTTTTATATCCAGGCCCTTTGCCATTTGGTCTCTTACTAGGATAATGCTTGGTTTGGTTGCTGCTGCTTTTGTTTTGTTTTCTGTTGGTTTGCTTGGGAGCATTCCTCCCAAGGTGGATTTTAGAGACAAGACATCTAGTTCTCGGCTGACTGTGGCGCGATTTGGAGCAAATCAGCCTTGCGCTCGGTTTCCTTATCTGTTCATCAAGTGTCCTGAGAGCTGGAGATTCAGCTGGGAGCTTTACGGAAAGTGTGAACCACCGTCAAGTCCTTATGAGGAGGCAATAAACATGACCTCTTCCCATTATTGGAGGTCCACGGTCGTGTTACTAAACACAGCCATACGTTCCCCTCCCTTTCTGCAAAAGCCGGAGCTCTGATTTTGGGTTTCTAATTCCTTTGATTATTCCTTCTAAAATGATACTATGAAATTACTTTGACGATAATGTGCGTCCTTGTCTTGTCCATGACTTCTGGTTGGTTCCCGTTTCGTAGCTCACGATCGAGGTATTTTCTCATGTGAACACAATACTCTCCCATTTTCAGGTGACAAGATTTGTTTTTTCCAAAATGGACAATAAAGTTGATGGGATGTTCTGTTGATACAAATAATTAAGTGATTCTCTGATCCTAAACCCTTGTAGCATTTCTGACATGAACCCTATTGTGTTACCGTAGGTAATTCCTTTCAAATCTTCCCCTGCCATCCGTACACTAACATCTTTGTGGAGGACTTTTGCACCCATCTCCTTGACGTACAGAGTCACCTTTTGTCACACCTCCTGTCCCTTCTTTCAGACTCTCTCCTTGCAACTCTCTGCTCTTGTTTGAGAGAGACCAGGTTCTCTCGTGTCCTACTGCAAAAGCCTTTTCTGCTTTTCTACACCATTCTTCAGGCTCCTGCAGCCCATCTCCATCAGACGCACCTTCTGCCTTTGAGACTTTAGAATAATGTTTCCCTCCACTCACATCACACTACTCTGTTCAGAGGCTCTGTGTCTCTTGTTTTCTGCTCTTTATCCATCTGTAGATAAGGGGTTTCTTTCCAGGCCAGAGCCTGGCAGCAGGCAGACTTCTGTGGACTGCCCGTGGCCTTGCTCACTGCCACATTAGTGATGATCACAGCCTTTTGCCAGGTGTACGTGGAGGAGGTCAGTTGCCCAGGGCCTCCTGGCCTGGGTCCCAGGGGCTCCCAGGCATTTGCTGTGTGCAGATTTGATGAACCGTGATGGGGGCTTCTGTTCCCAGTCAATCCGCTTTTCCATCAGTCTCTGGCACAGGAAACACCCCCCTGCTGGAGCTCTTCCTGTCTCCAGTCCCAGTGCAGTGTGTCCTGCAGGGAGCCCATCCCCCAGGACGCAGGGTGCACTGATGTTCTCTGCCTTGTCTTTTCCCTGGAGATTAAAAGACTGAGAGAAGGAAGTGACTGAACACTGTGTCAGCTGATTCATAAGGCAGCCCTCACCAGCAGAAAGATGTCTCCTAGCCTTCTTGATGCGTATAGACCCTGGTTCTCTGCCAGTAGAGAGAGGAGGGCAGATACCGCCTGTATGAGTTTCCCAGGGTTGCTGTAACAAAAGTACCCACAAAGCAGGTGGCTTAAAGCAACAGAAACTTACTCTCTACCGTTCTGGAGGCCAGATGTCTGAAATCAAGGTGTTGGCAGGGCCAGCTCTGAAGGCTTGAAGGCAAAATCCTTGCTGGCCTCTTTCAGCTTCGGGGAGCTGCCAGCGCCCCTGCGGTGTTTCTGGGCTTGGAGAGGCATCCCTCCCGTTTCCACCTCCATCTTCACCCAGACTTCTTCCCTGTGGGTGTCTGTGCGTCTCCTCCTCTTCTTACAAGGACACCAGTCATTGGGTTTAGGACCCACTCTCCTCTTCATCTTAACTAATTACATCTGCAGCTTCTCAGGTTCTGGGTGGACATACATTTTGAGGGGACCCTATTCAACCCACTCTATCTCAGCACCTTGCAGCCTACCTGGGCCTCACTCTTCCATAAGACAAAGTCTGCAAGGGTCCCTGAGCCATTTCTTGGTGTAGCTCCTTTGATTTAAATTAATGATAGTTAATAATTACTTAGTATTTCCATGTGCCAGGCACTTTACATGTATGACTTCATCAAATATAGTTAACGCAGATTCTTTCCAAATGCTGACATTAATTGGCTGATCACTTTTGGGTTTTGGTGTGGTTATGAGTTAGGACATTTTGCCTTTTCCCAGAGCCACTGTTATTTTAATGAGGAGTGGGAGGAGCCTGAGCAGAAGTCATCTTAACCTTTCTGTCTCCCAAGGGACACTTACAGAACTGTCCTCCCATTCTGTATGTTTACTTTTAAAAAGAATTAGTAACCAGAGGGCAACCTTATTTCTCAATTTCCAGATTATTTGGTGGCATCTTAGTTTTCAGTCTCACATAGGACCTTGGAATAGATGTGCAGTGGCCACATAGAGCACATAGCCAACTCCCTGACATATTCTAGATGTTCCGTAAAGGTTTGCAGGCTGAACAGATTGTCGTGTTAAATATGGATGTAGGTGACTCTGACACAGTTGTTCACAGTGAACCTTTGCTGGTTCCCAGCGATTACCATCTTTCCCTGTCCGACACCAATCACTTTTTAATAAACATGCAGATTTTTTGAAAGAATCAATTCCAAAATGTATTCCTCTGTAGTTTTACAAATTGACTTTTAGCTCTTTTTGGAGGTAGAGGCCACTCAGCTTGCATACCAAATTTGACTCCAGATTATCAGTGCACAGAGTGATGAGTTCGACTTACACATACTCAGTTGAGTTTCAGACACTCTGGAGCTCTACTGCTCTTGGCCTTTGTCTCCCATCATCAGATAGGACCTGGGGTCAGAAGCCTCATACCTGGGTCTTACATTTGGTTGGGCTTTCTGGACTTGCCTTCCGTGCCCAGCTGCCTGAGTCACCCCAAGCCCATAATATAAAAATGGAGAAAGTTCCAACTTCCTAATTAGGATGTTCAGCTGTGTTTACCTGTGATGCCCAACACCACCTTGAGAAACCCCTCCCCCGCCTTTAGGTGGGGGGGGGGTGTTGCGGGACATGACCAAGCTTACATCAGTCAGTTATAGGAGCAAAAGCCCAACCTAGGCAGGGGGGCTCATCTCCTGGCAGCCCATCGCTCCTCCTACTCATTCTCCATTTCTCCAGGCCCTCCCTGTGGAGACCCCAGTGGAATGTTCTGCTCCCACCCCAGTACTCGCTATGGAGAATGGAGTGGAAGGAGCCTTAGGAGACATGGGCAACAGACTGTGCTCAGAGAGGGGAAGCCTGCAATGGAAATGAGAGCTGGAGGGTTTTAGGGCAAAGAGAAGAGACCCGGGCCTGAGGGTGCACAGCGATACAGACAAGCAGCTAGTAAATGAGAAAGGGCAGGCACTGAGCAGCAGGATAGCAGGAGAAGGCATCCGGGGGCTGACAAGTCCGCAGGGCCAGTCCTGGTGAGGCAGCAGCGCCCAGCAGTGTGAGCAAGGCTTGTTTCTGCTCTGATGCTCTGTGGCCTCCCCCAGACATGCATATGTATTACTTTGTTTTTAAAGTGCTTTGAACTTGGGGCACCTGGGTGACTCAGTCAGTTGAGCTTCTGACTCTCTGGTTCAGGTCACGATCTCGAGGTTATGGGATCAAGCCCCGCGTTGGGCTCTATGCTCAGTGCTGAGTCTGCTTCAGATTCTCTCTCCCTCTCCCGCACTCCCTCTCTCAAATAAATAAAATATTTTAAATAAGTAAATAAATTTCTTAGAACTTAACATTTTGGGGTCAGCACATTTATTCTCCTAGTAACTCGTTGAGGTGAGGAGATCTGGCCTAGTAAAGGTTGTGCTATAACATTAGTTCCTTTTCTTATGCTGTCATTGGATTTAAGTGGAAAAGAAAGTTGATTTAAAAAGATAAAGTAATTAAGAGTATAGGTAGTACCTTGATGAGGCAAGGATGGCGATAGGGTTCCCTGACCAATGCACACTTGGGAAGGTCTGGGAGGGATCTAGGGCCCTTCAGAGTTCAGCATTTCACAGCTCAGAGTTCTCTGTGAGACAGCTGAGATTCAAACTTCCATAGAGAGACCTGTTTGCAGGTCGAGGTGATGGAAAGAATGTAGATTTGTCCCGCCTGCTTAGTTTTTTTCAGTTCACTTTTTTGTTTGCAGAATCCCTATTACACAGATACTAGTTCATTCCTTTAGCTATAACATGGTGAGAGTCAGATTTCTTGCAGGTGGTCCTTCTATTTGGTATTACAGTTTGTTTGGCAATGATGCTGGAAGCTGGCTTCATTTTCTGAGGCATGCCTATCAATGCAGGCCAGTGTTTGGGGTGCCAGTCCTGTAGGGGAGCTGAACCGTTCATTAGCGGACGCATCTCTTCCAGTGGGCACATTGCCCCACACAGTAGCTGTGCCCCTCCCTGCAAATCCCCCTCCAAATCAAATACCAAGAATCAACATAAGCAAATATAATAGCACAGTGCCTGGCATATAGTAGGTGTGTAATAAATATCTGCGGAATGAATAAGCAGCAGGAGATGATAATAGTTAACAGTTCACACTCTGGAGTCAGATAGACCTGGTCTAGGATCTTAGTTCTGCCGCTTACTAGCTGTGGTATCGTGAGCAATTAACTTAACCTGTCTGAGCCTCAGTTTCTCTCTCTGTAAAGTGGGGATGACAACAATCTTATGTCATGGGGTTATTGTGACTTACCTGAGGCAGGAAACCATATCAGTCACTGTGCCTACCCCACTGCGAGCGCTCAGTAAATGTTACCTCTTGTGGTTATTATTACCCCCATGCCTGATAATAATGATTATAAAGGTAAATACAAGTGGTCTGAATTACAGTTCCTGATTCACACATCTGCCTCATGTATGCCCCTCACATGCATCCTTAATGATTAGTTTTGGGAACCCCATTTTTCTTCCTGCTGCTGTATTCTGGAAATGCCTTCCCTGCTCGCCTCTGTCTACCTTCCCTCCAGAGCCGGGGCCCTTGTCCGGCCTTTCCCAGCTAGCTGAGTCCACCTCTGTGTTCTCCTGCAGCCCTCCCTGGACCCTTCTGTCTGGGGGTGCTTGTCTCGGTGGCTGCCCAGTTGTCTCGTTATCTGCTCTCCTCCTCACTGGACCAGCTTGTCCAGGGCAGAATTGCAGGTGGAGATGCCCATGAGCAAGGAGGCCATGGAGGAAGAGAAGAAGAAAGCCAGGTAGAGCTGCAGAGGCCAGCTCTATTTTTATTCAGCCAAAAACCTGGGACTGCTTCTGTTGTTGAGTCTCCGGGAGCCGTCCTGCCTTTCTTTGTTCTTCTGTCTGCCTGCCTGTGGCTCCCTGCAGGCCTGACACTGACAACTCTCAGGAAGCCCCAGGAAGCCTTCGTGCGTGTTTCTAGGACAGGATGCAAGCATTGCCATCCTCAGGGGGCCAGAGGAGGAGACAGGCTCTCAGGGGAGGAACCAGCTGGCCCAGGGAGAAAAGAAGCCGGCGGATGCATTTTTGCCACCGGGGATCATAAAGAGAACCATAAGGGAGCTTTGTGACTCCTCGAGAGTCCCATACCCGTTCCGATCTTCTGTTTCCTCCGCTCTGAGACGTGAAGCTTGATTAGAAGAGCAGTTTTCCAACTGTATTCAGCATGGTCCAAAGCTTTCTTCAGGTCGATCTAGCCCATCCGTGGCCAAGGCCCCTCCCCTTCTTATCCTGCCAATCACAGAGGTCCCTCCCCCACACGTGCCACCAATCACAGAAGCGCTTCCCTTCTCACGCCACCAATCAGAATACCTCTGACTAACGTGTTTTACATATTGAGCTTTCCTCGGCGTTTTTCTTTTACACGGTACGGTTTCTCGGTTTTTTAAAAGCCTTAAAAAGCCTCTAACGAGATCGTTTCCATGTCTTTTTCAGTGCCCAAGAGTGTATGACACTCAAAATGACACTAAAGTTTACAAAGCCAGAAGAAGAAGGAAAAGATGAAGGGATGGACATTTATGGGTCGTCCTCCATATACTCGGCACTACCGTGAATCCTTTAGTGACCACTATCCTGGCCCGAAGCTCATTCTTCCTTTGCATTTACCTCAAGGCTGAGCTTACTGAGGGATAGATCATGCTTGAGACGATTAATTCAGCGAGTGCTTTGTGGTGTCCTCTGGGCTCTGGGGATTCTGCACTGAACAAAACACTGGCCCTGTTGTCATGGAGCTTACAGTCCTCCGAGGAGTCTTGGATCTGGAAAGGATGTTTTAAAGATGAGCAGATTAAGCCCAGAGAAGCGAAGTGATTGGATCCAATTCTTATCCAGCAAGCGATATCCCTAGAACTAAGCTGTAGATTTCCCAGTGATTGCTGTAAACTACTTTCCTTCTGCCTTCCCAATTTATTCCTTATTAGCAGGAAGACTAGAAGCTCCCTCTTGAATTAGCCACAATCCCAAACAGCTTATGTGGTTCATAAAGAGCTAGTCCTACTCTTAATGCTCCTGTGAAAATAAGCAAGTCCCCTCATTCCAGTCTTGCTATGATTTCTCACTGCCACATGGTGTCACTGTTGAGCATAGGTCCTGCGCAGTCCTGTGGAGGCTCCCTTACCCTGCCCAGAGTTATTGCTGGCCCACATCCTACACGGCTTTCCAAGTTTGCTCCCAACTTGGGTGCCAAGATTTCCCCTGTTGAGTTCCATGCTTTTATGCTCAGTCAGTGGTTGGTAAAGAATATTTTCCTGGCAAGGTGGCCTGATCCTAATACTGGAATCAAACTTCCCCCACAAATTCTGTGGTCCGTGTATTAAATCGATGTCACTGACCAAAGACTCTCCCGACCTCTGAGCCATTTTGTATCCCGTCTTGGTTTATTTCCATGTAGGATCCCATAGACTTGTTCACAGCTTCTTCTCCCAACTCCCAGCTCAAGTTAAGGGAATGCTGTTGAGGTTCTTTGGAAAGCCAGATAATAGTCTGTTATCCTCCCCCCCAGAAAAACAAAGGATATCACTTTCCCTCAGAAGTCAGTTTTTCTAAGGTTGTCTGTTCCATCTCTCTAGGAAGATTTTGCTCCCTTTTATATTAACTGATAAATTCGCATGAACTCTTCCTAGCTTGTCTGATTCCTATAGTGATTGCTCTTGTTCATAAACTCCGATGTGCATATATTGGTGTGATTTAGCACATTCAGCTGGAAACGGAGTGCAGGCTCTGCCCTCCTCAAGAGTCATCACAGGGCCTCTGGCTCTCAGTCACCAGGCTCTGGCATATGCCAAGGCCAAGGCCAACGTTGAGATGGACAGTCAGGGATGTGCAAGGATAGAGAGTGATTCCTTTGGCTGGCTGCTTCTTAGAGAAAGTGAAAGAAACATGTCAGTTCCCGAGGGGAAGCTGTGAAAGCTTCATGGAAAGTATTACCCCAGGATTGGGGGGGGAGAGAAAAAAAACAGAAACAAAAAACAAACACTCCGAGAGCAACTTCCAGGAGCCAACAAAATAGTCATCTGAGGAAAGGAGAAGGAGAGGCATTTTTTTTCTGAACGCCCACGCTTGGGTGCAGTGCAGTCATGCAAAGAACACAGACGTTGGCATCTGAAAGACATGTGTTCCAGCCCTGCACTTTGATTGGCGTGGCCTTGGGTGAATCACTCGATTTTATGAATCAGTTTCCTAGTCCGTAAAATGGAGTTGAGTACCTGTTGTGCAGATTTAAGGAGGAACAATCCAGGGGAGGGAACGTGGCACATTGTTTAACAATAAGTAGAATCTTGCTCTGTCATCAAGTAACTCAACGGGCCCCTGGGTGGCTCAGTCGGTTAAGCATCCAACTCTCGATTTCAGCTCAGGTCATGATCTCAGGGTTGTGAGTTCAAAACCCATGTTGGGCTCCGCACTGGGTGTGGAGCTTACTTAAAAAAAATCTTTATATATCTATATCTATATATCTATATCTATATCTATCTATCTATCTATATGAAAAAAGAACAAATTCAATTACCTCTTAGTGAAGAGATATTGTGTAGATTGTGGGCAAGGCTAAGGGAACAATGGAAGGATAGTGAGGCACCCAGAGGCTAGCAACTGCAAAAGCCACTACCACCCCAGGTTAAAGGGCCAGGAGGAGGTACTGTGGCTGGAGTTCACAGAGTGGGGGCGACGAAACGGAAGCTATAGGTGGGGAGGGGGACAGGTACAACTATTGCCAGAGTTGATGCTGAAATTGGGTGGGGAGTTGGGGAAGTCATGGGTCACCTTGGTCCCCACCCTCCTGGCTCCTGCCTTGGCCTCCTGTTACAGTCCCCACTACAAGGGAAAACGGGTTTAATAAACCAAGCTGAGTTTATTAAGCACAATGAGCAAGGAAGACCAGCCATGAACTGGTGTTTCAAGAATATCTCAAAGGAGAAGCATCAGGGAAGGTACTTGTAAGAATGTGCGGCTCATAGGACGCTTTTAGTGCAGCGGTTAGCAAGCCTGGCCTGGGCAGAGATGGACTAAAATTTATTTTTTATTTAGTTATTTTTATTATATGATGTTAGTCACCATACAGTACACCCCTAGTTTTTGATGTAAAGTTCCATGATTCATTAGTTGCGTATAACACCCAGTGCACCATGCAATACGTGCCCTCCTTACTACCCATCACCGGCCTATCCCATTCCCCCCGCCCCTAACGCCCTCAGTTTGTCTCTCAGAGTCCATAGTCTCTCATGCTTCATTCCCCCTTCTGTTTACCCCCCCTTTCTTCTTCCCTTTCTTCTCCTACCGATCTTCTTACTTCTTATGTTCCATAAATAAGTGAAACCATATGATCATTGTTCTTCTCTGCTTGACTTATTTCACTTAGCATTATCTCCTCCAGTCCCATCCATGTTGCTGTAAATGTTGAGAAATCATTCTTTTTGATAGCTGAGTAATATTCCATTGTATATATGGACCACATCTTCTTAATCCAGTCATCTGTTGAAGGGCATCTCGGCTCCTTCCACGATTTAGCTATTGTGGACAATGCTGCTATGAACATTGGGGTGTGTATGGCCCTTCTCTTCACTACTTATGTATCTTTGGGGTAAATACCCAGTAGTGCAATGGCTGGGTCATAGGGTAGCTCAATTTTTAACTTTTTAAGGGACCTCCATACTGTTTTCCAAAGTGGCTGTACCAACTTGCATTCCCACCAACAGTGTAAAAGGGATCCCCTTTCTCCACATCCTCTCCAACCTTTGTTGTTTCCTGCCTTGTCAATTTTTGCCATTCAACTGGCGTAAGGTGGTATCTCAGTGTGGTTTTGGTTTGAATTTCCATGATGGCTAATGATTTTGAACATTTTTTCATGTATCTGTTAGCCATTTGTACGTCTTCATTGGAAAAGTGTCTGTTCATATCTTCTGCCCATTTTTTGATTTGTTTATTTGTTTCTTGTGTATTGAGTTTGAGAAGTTCTTTGTAGATCTTGGATACCAGTCTTTTATCTGTAGTGTCATTTGCAAATATCTTCTCCCATTCCATGGGCTGTCTCTTAGTTTTTTTTGACTGTTTTCTTGGCTGTGTAGAAGCTTTTTATCTTGATGAAGTCCCACAAGTTCATTTTTTCTTTTGTTTCCCTTGCCTTCGGAGATGTGTCATGAAAAAAGTTGCTGTGGCCAATGTCAAAGAGGTTGCTGCCTATGTTCTCCTCTAGGATTTTGATTCCTGTCTCACATCGAGGTCTTTCATCCATTTGGAGTTTACCTTTGTGTATGGTGGGAGAGAGTGGTCAAGTTTCATTCTTTTGCATGTAGCTGTCCAATTTTCCCAGCACCATTTATTGAAGAGACTGTCTTTTTCCCACTGGATGTTTTTTCCTGCTTTGTCAAAGATTAGTTGCCCAAAGAGCTGAGGGTCCATTTCTGGGTTCTCTATTCTGTTCCATTGGTCTCTGTGTCTGTTTTTGTGCCAGTACCATGCTGTCTTTGTGATCACAGCTTTGTAGTATAGCTTGAAATCCCGCAACGTGATACCCCCAGCTTTGTTTTTCCTTTTCAAGAATTCCTTGGCAATTCGTGGCCTTTTCGGTTCCACACAAATTTAAGGGCTGTTTGTTCCAGTTCTTTGAAAAATGTCATTGGTATTTTGATCGGAATAGCATTGAAAGTGTAGATTGCTCTGGGTAGCATAGACATTTTAACTATATTAATTCTTCTGATCCATGAGCATGGAATATTTTTCCATCTTTTTGTGTCTTCTTCAATGTCTTTCAAGCGTGATTTGTAATTTCTAGAATATAGATCCTTTACATCTCTGGTTAAGTTAATTCCGAGATAACGTATGATTTTTGGTGCTATTGTAAATGTAATGGATTCCTTAATTTCTCTTTCTTCAGTCTCATTGTTCATGTATAGAAATGCAACTAATTTCTGAGCATTGATTTTTGTATCCCGCCACGTTACTGAATTGCTTTATAACTTCTAGTAGTTTGGGGGTGGATTCTTTTGGGTTTTCCATATAGAGTATCATGTCATCTGCGAAGAGAGAGAGTTTGACTTCTTCTTTGCCGATTTGGATATTTTTTATCCCTTTTTGTTGTCTGATTGCTGTTGCAAGGGCTTCTAGTACTATGTTGAATAATAATGGCGAGAGTGGGCATCCTTGTCATGTTCCTCATCTTAAGGGAAAGGCTTCCAGCTTTTCCCCATTGAGAGTGATATTTGCTTTAGGCTTTTCATAGATGGTTTTTATGAAATTGAGGAATGTACCCTGATGGATTCCCCAGGGAATTCTACCAAACATTCAAAGAAGAAATAATACCTATTCTACTGGAGCTGTTTCAAAAAATAGAAACAGAAGGAAAACTACCAAACTCATTCTATGAGGCCAGTATTACCTTGATCCCCAAACCAGGCAAAGACCCCATCAAAAAGGAGAATTACAGACCGATATCCCTGATGAATATGGACGCCAAAATTCTCAACAAGATCCTAGCTAATAGGATCCAACAGTACATTAAAAGGATTATCCATCATGACCAAGTGGGATTCATCCCTGGGATGCAAGGGTGGTTCGACATTCACAAATCGATCAGTGTGATAGATCATATCAACAAGAAAAGAGTCAAGAACCATATGATCCTCTCAATTGATGCAGAAAAAGCATTTGACAAAATGCAGCATCCTTTCTTGATTAAAACACTTTAGAGTGTGGACTAAAATTTATGAAACAGGTAAGTCACTGGGACAATCAGTGGTCTTATCTCTGGAAATTATGAGTTCATACAGAGTTGTTATTGTATCAGTTTTCAGTCTTCTCCTGGAACATATGGGGCTATATGAGCTTAATTGTTGCATGTCATGATTCCTATTTTATCCCTTCTTTGGGCCAGTGTTCATTCTGAAAGTTGATTTCTGTTTTACTCTTGTTTCCATTAGCCAAACCCTACTAGAAGGTAGTCAGCAAGGGAGCCCAGACAAGATCATCAGGAAAGAGAGAAATGTTCTGGGTGACAAATGTAGACGAACCAGCACCCTTCCCTGCCTGGCTGCTCCCTTTTCTCTCTCCGCTCCCTCCCCCACTGCTTCGTTTCCTAACTGACAGTAATCCTTCCTCATCTGTGTCACGGCAACGTCCTCTACTCATTTCCACACTTGGAGAATTCCTGCTCTGGGCCTTTGCAAATGATATCTATATTGTATAAATATAACATAATGTAATATATGATGTTGTTGAACATTTTTAGGTGCCAAATACTTACACAAGGTGTCTTTTATACCCAGAAGTCTTATTTTCTACATCAGCACTCTCCAACAGAGCTTTCTAGAAAGGCCTTATAATCTGTATTGGCTAATACAGTAGCCATTTGCTACAGATGACTACTGAGCATTTGTACTGTCACTGTTATACATAAGGAGCTGGGTGCTTAATTTTTGTTCATCTTAATTAATTTACATTTCAATGGCCACACGCAGTCAGGGCCACTGTATTGGACAGTGCCACTCTGAGTTGCCTTGTAAGGACTACTTTCATTATCTACATTTTACACATGAGAAAACTGAGTCCTGGTGAGGTTAAGTGATATGGCCATGATGACCTGGCTGGTAAATGATGGCGCCAGGACAGGAACTCAGTTCTCCGTGGCCCCCAAAGCACTCAGCTCTATAACACAACTGTTTCCTCTGCCTCAATACCCTTCTTCTCAGCCTCTCAGCCAACTCCTACTCATCTTTCAAGACCCAGTTCACTGTCTCTTCTTCCATGAAGTCTCTATAATCCTCAAGCAAGGTTTTCAATGCATGTCGCCATTGTATCTAGTAAATAGCTCAGTGCACTTTTCACATCACATTGAAGTTATTTGTTTAATCATGTACATTTCTTAGCAGAGTGTGAGGTCTTTAAGGATAAGAATTAAGGCACTATGGGAAGCACATAGTAGGTACAAAGAAAAAGGTTCATAAATGAGTGTTTTCTCCTCATTGTTGCCATCATGGATTCCATACACACTGAAGGGGTCATGCTGTACTAGGGCTTGTGGTGCTAATTTCATCTATTTCCCTCATAGTTTTAAATTCTATAGTTCAACAAGATCTCTGCTGAGAGAAAATTCAGGCCTGCCGGCCTCCCTCTTGGGTTCCTCACACAGTCCTGTTCTTGGGCGATCAAGAGCTCTGCCTTGGAGTATTTTAAGCCTGCTGTCCTTTTCACTTGAGCTTTCTTCTCCCAGCCATCACTCATTTGCCAGCAGGCCTCCCCAGCAGGTGGTGGATCAGCGGTGCCTGAGGATTGCGATAGAATGCAGTAGGTTCTCCTGAGCGGCATATAAACGTGGCCAGCTGCCTTCTGGACAGACACAAAATATCTCTGGGTGTCCGGGATAGCCATGGGCCAAAGGACCACCATGCTGAGGGGCCCTGGGAAGTGTAAATATCCCGGTAAAATAGGATAGAGGCATTCTGACTCTACCTGGGACAGAGCATTGTTACAAAGGGCTTAGAGAGGGCAATAGAGGGAAGAAAGCCAAATCCTAAGAAAACGGCTTTAAAGACCTGGAACGTTCTAATGGTGTCTATTCAGGACTAGTTTGTGGTCAGCTCTTTCAAGGGAAGGGACCCAAAGGAAATGACCTTATCCCTGTGTTTTGTCCACTGTGACTGTCCTTGCTTCTGCAGCTTTGCATTGCCCTCGGAAATAACTCCTCTAATTCCTTAGCATTGTTTTCCAGCCATGGCAAGAGGTCAAGTCTCAAATCCAATGAGGGCCAGGTGAAGAATATCAAGAGTGAAGTAGTGGCTTGGGGGATTTGACAAGCTGGAAAGCCCACAGCTCTTCAGAGCGAGCAGCCATGGCTCCTGCTGACCATTGTCACAGGCGGGAATGAAAAGCCCGGCTCTCCTTTTTTTTTTCAGTAGAAGAGGGAAATCTAGATTTTGTGTAAAATAGCTGGTTTCTTACTTGGTAAGACCAAGTAGAGCATATCTCCGTGTCAGGTTTGGTCCAAGGGCTGTTATTTTGCAGCCCTGTCACCTGCTCCATTGCCTTGGTTCCTTCACGCGTGTTCCTCTTCCGCCATTTTGGCCTGCTCTCCACTTCAGGAATATCCCATCTTCATTCATACCTTGGTGCATTTGCACATTCTATGCCTTCATCCCACAGTTCCTTTCCCTCCCTTTCTTATGTGAAGCCTACACTAGTCCTTCAAGGACCAGCTCAAGAAGTCTTTCCTTCTCTAGAAGGCTCCCCACATACTTGGGCATTTGCTCCTTCCCTTGGGTTCTCATAGCTCTATTTCCACCTTGTGTTGCATTTACACTTTTATATGCTAATCCGTGAGCTCTTTGTGGGTTTTCCCAATTAGAGTGCTCTTACGCTCCAGGACTATACAGTTTACGTAGCCAGCTTCTTGCCGGGACACCATCCCTCAGGTGCTTCCCAGCAATGTCAGACTCAGAGTGTCCCAGTCAGAACTGACTTGCATCCCCTCTCAGCAGCCTGATTCCATTCCTGAGTTAAGCATCTCAGTGAATGGCAGCACCCTCACCCACACATCAGGCCGGAAACTGGGGAGTCAACTTCGATGCCTTCCTGTCCTCCCCTTTTAGACCCCACCAATCACCAAGCAAGACCTTCTTTCAATTTTTCCACTTGATCCCCATCCCCCTTGGTTGGCACTTATCATCACTTAGTAGATGGTCGGTGAATTGTTTAATTGGGGGCTTGTTATCACGTAGGATTTCCGAGTAGAGGGCACAGTGAGAACTACAGCCATCACACACCACTCCCTGAGGAAGAAGGAATGGAGTGGGGCCTTACTGGCCCCGTAGGCTGGGAGCAGGTGGAGGGCAAAAGAGTATGACAGCCAAGGAGGGTGGAATAGTGGCTGGAGTGATCAGGGCCGGGTTTTATAGCAAGAGGGGCAGGTGGGCCCAGCTGGAGTGGAGTATTTTGGGAAGGGTAGACGGGGAAATGAGGCGGGATGAGTCAGCCAAAGGGCCAGTTATGGAGGGTCTGGAAGCCTGGAAAAAATATTCAGAGTCTATGCATCGGAAAACAGGGAGCCTTTGATCGTTCCTGAGCAGGAGATCTGTGTTTACACGCCCCAAGGAGATAGGAACGGGGAATACGAGAAGCTAAGGATGATGGTGGGGAAGGCTCACAGCGTGGGCTATGGGCTTGGGGTTCACCGGACACCGGGACAACCACGAGACACCCAGACACTGGGCTATGTCCGAGCAAGGGCAGTGTTGGAGGGAGAGTTTGCACATCATCAGGGCATGAAGTATATAGAGAGGCGGCCCATTGCCTCTTAGTTTGATTTCCTAAGCGCTGACCGAATATGAGCTTTCTCTCTAGCAAAGTTGGAAGAAAGCACAGCTAAGCTGGCAATGTTTCTCGTTCTTCATTGGCTGTCATAATCCCTTGTTAGAGCAGTGAATTAATGAGACTGCTTATCACCATCCTGATGCTAGGGGACCATTTCTAGTGCTTTCCAGATGGCAAAGTGCTTGTTCATCGTCTTCTCTGGCTCTCACACCAAACCTGCCAGGTCACTGGTGGTGCCAGTCTTAATCCCCTATAGCTGAGGCTACTGGGGTCCTGGAGGAGAATTAACACACCGGAGGGCAGGCAGGTGAGAGTTCTGTAACATGACTGTTACTTGAGATCCACTTTAAAGCATAGTTTCTCCGGGGGAGTTCCCCCAAGATTCTGTTTTAGTGCATGTTGGGGGGAATGAACTTTCCCAAGGTAGTTTTGGAAACCACAGTGCACCCCTACCCTGCCTGGGCGTAAGACCCAGGCTGGCTCTGGTGTTAACAATTGTGGGGTCATGGTGACCAGTGCTGATGTGTCCCAGAGTTCTAGACTTTCCACTGCCAGGAAAGACCTTTGGGGCACCGCTCAGCAGTGGCTGTTTTTAGAGACTGCCACTTTTAGACAGCCTGCAAGCACTGCAGTGTGCCTGCCTTCAGCAACCCCTCAAAGTTGAGCCGGAAATAGCCCTTCCTACAGGGAACAAAAATAGAAATCGTGAAACAAACCCATGTATTCTTATCTTTGTGCAGGGCACTCCTGTCATATGGGCAGCTGCCGCTTCCAACTTTCTGCCACGTGAAATGGCAGCAAAGGGCTTTCCCTTTCAGGAAAGGAAAATGCAAAAACTTGTGTCATTTTCCATGATGGAATGGTCCCTGGTCTTGTCTTTGTCTTTTTCTCTTCCCTTCCCCTCCCCTCCCCTCCCCTCTCCTCCCTTCCCCTCCCCTTCCCTTCCCTTCCCTCCCTTCCCCTCCCCACCCTTCCCCTTCCGTCCCCTCCCCTCCCCTCCCCTCCCTTTCTCTTCCCTTCCCCTCCCTTCCCCTCCCCTCCTCTCCCCTTCCCTCCTCTCCCCTCCCCTCCCCTGCCCCCTTCCCCTCCCCTCCCCCCTTCCCCTTCTTTCCCCTTCACCTCCCTTCCCTTCCCTAATAGACACATTCTTTCATTCATTCTCATTGCATCTGGACTCAGGTTGCTCTGTGTGTGTTAATATGTCAGAGGTGAGTATAGGAAACAGAAGGATGAGATGGAACCCTTGTCTGCAGAGGGCTTCCCACCCATCAGGGAAACAGACACGTAATAGATATGGACAACCCAGGGCTGTAGGTTCTGGAACACAAGGATGCCCAGGGAGTTCTGAGAGGACAGAGAGAGAGGGCACACGGCCTCTTTATAAGCCAGCGTCCCTCTGCCAACAGGAAAAGCATTTCCACCATTGCCCGGCCTTGGGCTCCGTTCTATGACCTTATAAACAGCATTTAAATTGCTTCATTTTTCAGAGAAGCAGGAAAGAATTGCCTGGTTGAGACTTTTTAAAAAGTTGCATGCCGATTTTGGAGGAGGCAATGGGACCTGCAGGCTGAAAGCCACGGGCACCTCCCTCATTATATTCCATTTTCCAAAACGAGGACATGCCATTTCTCAGATCTTGGAGCAAGATGCCTCCAAGGGATTAAATATTAATAAGATCCTTCCTTCCTCTTTTCCATCCTTATCGCATTTTAAAATGCATTTTTCCTTCTCTCACCTCCTTCATGCATTCATTCAGGCTCTTGATCCATCCAACTGGAATTTGCCATGAATGTTGCTGGCACAGGGGAGGCACAGATTAAGTCACAGTTTCCCCCCACGAGCCTTAACCCTGGACGCCCATCAGAATCTCCCAAGACTCTAGCTTTCCTATGAATACAAATGCTCTGAGACTACCTCCAGGTTAGATTTTTCAGCGATAAAAGCAAAATGTAGGAAAGTGTGTAGTTTGGTAACAGTTGTGTGGGAAATGATTTGGGGAGGAAAAAATGTGCATATTTTCTTCTGTTTGCACAGAACATATCTGAAGGAATATCTACCAAACTAGAAGCCTTGGTTGCCTGTGGAAATGGGAAGAGTTGCTGAGCAGAGAAGTAGGGAGACTGTATCCGGTAGCCTATTGAACTCTGTGCTGTATGAATGCATTTTCATTTGAAAACAATTTTAGTTAAAACAGAAAGTAAGTAAATAAAGAAAAATGCAGACCTCCCTCCAGACATTCTGAATCAGTGTGTTAGCGTGCCTCCCCCGGCCTCCGCCCCCCTGCCACGTCACATTCTATACACTGGCCATCCTTAACCATTTGCAATTCTCCAAATGGGTCACATTCTGTCTGGTCTGCGTGATTTGCACGCACAATTCTCTCTGCCTGGCACACACTTCCCTTCCAGAAAGCCATCCCCACACCCTCACGGTTACCCTCACTGTCTTCTTCGGAGAGCTGCTCCATCTCTGAAAACGACCCACACTCTCCCACCATAATGCTCTACAGTGGTCTATGTACTTGGGTAGAGATGCCCATCAGACCCCAGAAAGAAGAGATCATTCCTAGCATGTACCCCTAGGGCCCTAAACCCGGCACGTAGAGCGAGGTAGGTGTTAAATGAAGACCGAATTATGACAGACTAATGCGCTCTGTGAAGTACCCGCTGTTCCCAATCACTGACTGTCGAAACCCACGTGACCTTTGAGAGTCCAGGGCGGGGAGACACCATAACTGCAGCCTCGGGGCCACCAGCTCTTTCTGTAAACCAAGTTGTACTGGAACACAGCCATGCCCATTTGTGTCTGTATTATCCATGGGTGATTTCGTGTGACAATAATAGATTTGAGTAGCTGTGACAGAGACCATATGGGCCACAGAGCCCAAGATATTTACTGTATGGTCCTTAACAGGAAAGGTTTGCCATCCCCTGGTCCAAGGTTTCTTTGGCTCCTGCTACAAGGCTCTAGTCCCAGCTGGCGTTGCCTTCTGGTTGACTGACGTAGCTCTTATCCTTGGTTGGCCAAACCATCCTGGTCTGCTGAGGACTGTCCTGCTTTTGAACATTTAGAGTCTCATGTCTTGGGAAACTCCTCAGTCCTTTGCAAACCAGGATGGCTGGTGCATCCCCTGTGAGCCAGTAGACTCCCTGTGGACGGCAACCACGTTGCTTCCCTAACGTGGTTCTCCCCTCCCCAAGAGCCGAATACACAGCTCTGCAATGTGCATGCCCAATAAACCTCTTTGGGGAACAAAAGCATAAACGTTTATGATTTCAGAATCAGAACAACCAAAGAGCTCTCCCAACTTAAAATATACTTCTAAGAGGACGGCTTAAATTCCTATACAGTGAGTTGCTTATAACGGTCATGAGTACCTGCGCCATTTTTCTCCACCCCTACGCCTTTGAGGGGGTCCCCGCCTTGCTTTGGCCAATGAAGGAGAATAGCACTGACCCGTCAGCTCTGGTTGACAACGTTAGAGGCCGGTGTGTCTGTGGAAGAACAGATGACAGTCTAGCCTCCAGCAGAGTCCCTGCCCAGCCCCACAGTGGACTTGTAATATGAGTAGGGTAGACATAAATTCTGGTTACATGAAGCCGCAGAGATTCAGAGATTGTGGGTTATTAGATAAATTACCCCATCATGACTGATCCATGGATCCGTCATTGAGAGCACGTTTATGGCATAGATTTAGTTTGTATTTCTGCTGTAATGGGGAAGGCTCTAGGAAAAGCCGTGGTAAACCTTCTTGGACAAGGAAAATTGTTGGTCAGCAAATTATCATGAAGTCAGAATTGTAGGTAGCATAAGGTCATGAAATAAGATGAAGCTTTGGAGTCAGAAAGACTGAAGTTCATATCCTGGCTTGGCTACCTACACATTCTGTCGTTTTGGGCAGATGACTTGCTGCTGTCCATCAGCATGGTCCAGTAGAATTTTCTGCAGTGATGGATGTTTTCTATTATGCACTGACCAATATGGTACCCACAGCCACGTGTGACTATTTCAATTGAAATGAATTAAAGTTAATTAAATGAAATTCAAAATTCAGTTTCTATGTCATAATAGCCACATTTAAGTGTTGAGTAGCTTTAAGGAGTAGAGAAAATATATATAAATTACCTGACCTAGCATAGTCGCTCAATCTGAAAATTATTTCTCTCACCAGAAGTTGATCTGTTCCACATTTCTGTGGACGAAGGGTGTATAAAAACACCACTCTTAGCAGGGCAATGCTTACTGAGAAGTTACCAGTGTGGCCAGCATGGGACTGTAGGATCTCAGCGATAAGTTGGATATCTGCACTTTAGAAAATATGAAGGATCTGATCATACAGACATCCCATGAGTACTTATAAAGGTATCTCCCTGGGTTATGAAGGAAATCTCAGAATCTTAAGAGCCTAGCCCCAGACTGAGAATTTCCCAATGGAGAGAGGGCAGATAGACCAAGGGTCCTAAGTCTCCAGTTTCAAACTTCCTTTTTCTCTCCGATTCTCCTTTTTATCCTAAGGTGACCCCAAGGAAACATTGCTTCCTGTAATAATGGCCCACAGAATCCTAAACCCCTTGCCCCAAATCCTTTTAACATCACTGGAATAAATTCATCTTTCAAAACTATCTTACTGATCTCCAAGAGAGAGCATTAGAAGGATAATGTCAGAGCCCATGAGGAATTTACTTTCAATCAAGACATTTACAAGGAGAGAGTTCTGGTCCTTTCCAGAGAAAGTTCTGCAGAGCTCATCAGCTCTGTCCCAATTTGCATGAGACTTGAAAGGAGGGAGATCCTTGCATGAGTCATTTGCTGGTGGCACCTGCCACACAGCATCTTATCACACAAGTCTCCGGACCATTGTCCTACACATCAAGACTCTCTCATATTCAGGACCTAGAGAGATAGAACCCTTCTCCCCACTCAATGCCTTCCTTTTCATTCCAGTGCCCCACTCTGAAGACCTGACCCTTCTATGAACTGACACCAAGAAGGACCTCCCTGTTCAGGTCTGACAAGTCCTCAGGCCCAACTGCATAACCATGAGTCATTCAACACAGAACCCAGTCACCATGTAGCTAAGAGGTAGAGCATTGCATCACACGTCCTTGAGTGAAACTGGATTAAAATCAGGCAAACATCAGTGTTAAATCACTATGGATAGTCCTCTGGGAAGATCATGGTTTTCAGGGAGCCTAAGACAAATGACTAACCATATATCCAACTCTCCATTCATCCATTCATCCATCCACCCGCCTACCCACCCTTCCCTTTGTTGGTCCATCTCACTATCCATCACTCACACATTTGTTCAACCATCTCCACCTGTCCTGTTTGTCCTCCCTCCCTCCCTCCTTCTCTCCTTTACTCCCTTCCTCTGTCTCTTTTTCCCTCCTTCCCTCCCTCTCTCCCTCTTTCCTTCCTACTGTATATCCACCTATCCACCCACAAATATTTGTAATGTAGTAATCAATAGCTTATTCCCTGGAGTCAAATTGAATGGGTTTGGATTCCAGCTATAAGTTACTACCATGTGACTTGGCCTCTCTGAACCTCCTTTCCCTCATTTGCATGGTGGAGATGAATGATAATATTGACTTCATATTTCTTGGGTTGGGTGAGAATTACCTGAGATAGCAAAGACTGAGGAACACTTCCTGAGGTAGAGTAGCCATTATTATTAATTACCTACTATGGACATTGAGGAAACCAAGACGTGCAAGGTCTAGCCATCTGTGAGGAGCTCCTCACCGCGGTGAGATTCAAACCTTTTCTACTTTTTATGTAGTTGATTATTTCAATATTTATCACTTAGGGTAGCAACAGGTGAGTCAAACATATCATTTGAAAATCGTAACTCAATATGTGAAAAGGAGATTGCAGAACTCTTAACTGTGTGAGTAATGAAAAATTTCGGGCATTTGGACAGGACTAGGGTGGGATGGGGCTGTTTTGGGGACTGTTGGTCTTATAGTCTCCCAGCAGCAGTCCCTGCTCTGTATCAGTCGGGCCATGGACTGTCTGTAATGCAGGATATTTCCTTTGTTATCTCTCTTCTGTTATCTGCGACCCATGGAGGCCAAGTGATCTGTTCGAATTTTGTCTTCCAAGACAGGCTTAATGTTGTTGTTGGCTTTTTAAAATTATTTTACCTAGGGTCCTCATCTGGCATCCAATACTCATTTATAGATGGCATGAGTGAATGGATCTCCCCAATAATTTGGAGGTCCTGGCTCTAGGGTCCTCTCCTTAGATGGGTCTCAATAGTTTATTTGCATCCAATTATGCAAGGATAGCATTTTTCATACCTTTTTCTCAAGAAGTGAAAGCCTTTATTTTCCCCAAGTGAAGTCTCTTATGGATTTTTAGCAAGTAAAATAGATAACATGAACCTTGAATACCATCATAGATACACTTTGGGGACAATATTGTCTGAACTAAGTGTGGTTACACGTGATCAAGAAACATGTCTGCAAACTCAAGCAGAGGTATGAAAATTAATTCACCTCAACTAACAAATTGCTTTTATTATGATATCATTTAGATGACTTGATGTTGGAAATGCCCCGGAAAACAACAATAATAAATGGTTCTTCTGTGCGTATTTCACATCAGCGGCCTAAACTTTGGCAATGGAAAATTATTTTTATTGGTCCTTTCCCAAGCTGTGAAAGGAACACTTGTGTTAATCTCTCTCCGTATCCAAAAGAGAAAGTCTATTTGTGTTCGGATGAGAAAGGCAAAGAAATTAACGTTTATGGTGACCCTCCTAGGTGTGTGAGCCGTGCCGAGTGCTTGATACACATTACATTACCAGCTCCGTGAATCCTCAACACTATCGTCTGGATTTGCTGCTTCCATTCCACCCCCCCTTCCCACCCACTCCCGTCTGGCTTCTTTCTACCACCATTCACCAAAATAATTCTTACCAAGGTCTCTGGCACATGACTTTAAATCCAGTGGACATTTTCCCGTGTTTATCATATTTGACACGTCAGTAGCATTCAGCTCTTAGGGAAATCTCTTCTTTTCTCTTCCATGACACTACATGTCCTGGTTTTCCTCCTCTCTGTCCCTCTTTCTCTCTGTTGGTTCTCTGTCGTCTTGGAGGTACCTGTCTTTCCCAGGCAGAACATTGTCCCACAGAAATCTCATTTACATGCAGGAGCCCCACTCTCTCCTGTGTGTATATTGCTCCCAATTATGTATCCGTGTATCTGTTCTCAATCAGAGCGTCCACTTGCCTTCTTGTTATCACCACTTAGCTAACTTCATCTTTTCCCCTGAAACCTGGTTGTTTTCCAGTATTTTCTAGCTCTGTGGGTGCCACTTCCATCCATTCTCCACCAGAAACTGACAAAACCTCCTTGAAACCTCCTTCTTTCTCATCCTCCGTAGCCAACCGATCACCAAGCCTTCTTGGCTCTACCTCCAATTATGTCCTGAGGTCTCTCTCTTCTCTGTCTCCACTGCTGCCCTGAGTTGTCATCCTCAGTTCAAACTACCATAATCTCAAGTCTGGACGTGTACAGCCTCCAAAATGGCTTCCTTGACAAACATTCTTGCTCCCTCCATTTGAATCTCCACCCGGGAGCTAGAGGGATCTGTGTAAGAGGCAGGCCAGGTTGTGGCTCACCCATTTTCCTCCCAAACCACCACTTTTGCTTCCTGCCACCAGTTGGACAATCGTATCTCAAGCACAAGATCTTGCCACCCAAGAATGTGAATAATCACGCCGTCCCTTCGTTGTGAATGGCGCTGTCCTTTCCAGCCGTGTCCCCATGCTGTGGAGATGTCCTGGGTCCATGTCTACACTGATCCATTGTGTGGAAGACTAGGTCAAGGACCGTGCTAGTGAGTTTGGTTCAACTCAGAGATTTGTAAATTTTAGTCCTATACTGAAGGATCTCAAAATCCAGAGAGCGGAATAGATACGTAAGGGCTCACACAATACTCTGCCTGTGAAGGAGGTAAGACAAAGTACTCTGCAAGCAGAGGTACAGAAACAATACAGTGCTGGAGAGTCAGAGAGCTGTAGGCAAGTGTGGGCAATCGAGGCCTTGGTGAATTTGTCAGTATTTATAAGGAAGGGCATTTTGTTTAATTTAATTTAATTTAATTTAATTTTATTTTATTTTATTAAAAATTTTATTTTTTATTTGAGAGAGAGAGTGCGAGTGGTGGGAGGGGCAGGAGAAGAAGGACAAACAGACTCCACATTGAGCATGGAGCCCGATGCAGGGCCCGATCCCACAACCCTGAGCTCGTGACCTGCATCGAAACCAAGAGTTGGACGCCTAACCGGCTGAGCCACCCAGGTGCCCCAGGAAGGGCATTTCAAGCAACAGGGGTAAGGCAATGAGTTTATGGAGTTAGGCGAAACAGGGGGTCCCAAAACTGGAGAGCAGCCCACATTTGCATGAGAGAACTACCTGAGGGAAGTCGACGGGGAGAAGCGGTTTTTATAAGACTGAAGGGGAAAGTGTGAGATGCCTCATGTCCCGTAAATGCAAACAATTTTTAAAAACTGTCAGTAGCATGGGAATGCCGATGAGAATGAGAGCATAGGACCCCTCACGTGCCATTTATGGGAGCTGAGTTAATCCATCTTTGTTACCGAACCGCATTGCCCCATATGTATTTAAAACCATACAAATATCCATATATTTTATCTTGAGAATGCTGCCTCCAAAAATCTATCGTAAAGGAATAAAACAAAGTATGGGAAAACATCAAGCATCAAAGTGCTCACCGATGTGACAGCAGGAAAGACCTGAGATATTCAAGAAGGAAGTAGCTGAACAAATCCCAGTTAGTTTCCAGAGCTCCCCAAGGTGGCAGCCAGAGAGGCAGATTCAGAAACATGAATTTTTGTTAATTTTTTTTAAATGGGTGGAAAATTCCTATAAAAAATTAACCATTTTAAAGCATACACTTTCGTGGTATTTAGTATACCCACAATGTTGTGCAACCATTACCTCCATCTGGCTCCAAAACATTTTCCTATCCCCAGATGGAAACCGTGAACTCATTCTACAGTCACTCCCCACCCCTTCTCCCCCAAGTCCCTGGACACCATTAATCAGCTTCCTGTCTCTATGGGTTTACCTATTCTGAATAATCCATATAAATGGGATTATACAAGATGTGACCTTTTATACTTGGCTTCTTTCCCTTACCATAATGTTTTCAAGGGGCATCTCTGTGGTAGCATGAAACAGTGCATCATTTCTTCTCATGGTTGCATAATACTCCATCTTATCGAGAGACCACATTTTGTTTATCTACTCATGTACGTATGGGCATTTGTGTTGTTTCCAGCTTTGAGCTATTATGACTAGGGATGCTCTATGCACATGTGTGTACAAGTTGTTATTTGAACACTCATTTTTCATTCTTTCAAGTGCATACCTGGAAGTGGAATTTCGGAGTTGTCCATTTTTTTCAAAAAGGAACTTGAGTATCCATAGTCAGGCCCGCATGACTCCACTTGGCTTCCGTTCCAGCCACTCCCTGTGGTTTTATCCCCAGCCCCTTTAATGCCCACGTGAAGCTCTTCCAGCCCCTTGAGGGCAGCTGGGGTATGATCACTCTCACTAGTCTTTGGACTATTACTTGGCCGTGGAAAAGGACTCCACAGAAATTTAATAACATGGGAAATATTTCTGGTAGGGAGTTAGAGAGGGTCACAGCAGTTGTTGTATCTACAGTACTTTCTCATCAAGACGAAGCGTCTAATCCTAAGCCTAGACCATAGGACTTGAATTTCTTTCCCGTGGGAAGATGTTCATGAAAACACTGTGGGAAGTTTTCCATGCACAGCTCCCATTTTCTTATCTCCAGGGGGTGCTCGTCTCAAGAGAACATACAGAAATTGGTAGAACTTCTGAAGCTGAGATGATTGGCCACTTCCTGTGTCACCTTGGACAGCTACTCGTACATAAGACGTGGTAATAAATGGTTATTGCCATTACCGCATCACAGTAGACCTGGCATTTTCTGGATTTTCTACCTTTGGAGGTCTAACATACAACAGAAGGGATGCTTACCTCCACGTCCAGAAATGCTCCCTCAGCCCGCAGACCCCCTTCCTTGAGAAACCCTCTGGTCCTCTTGTCGATGGAACCCATCCTGGAGCCCGTGGCCTCTTCTCCTCATGGCATGCCACCCAATTTGTAATTCGGTGTTTGCCCTCTTGTGGAACCTACATCTCCTCCTCTGATTCTGGGCTCCATGAAGAAAGGGGCCCCATGTGTATACCTAGTGTCTAGCACAGAAGTAGAAGCCCCGCAAATAGTTGTTGGAATAGCAAATAAGAATTTAAAAATTGGGATTCTCGGGGCACCCGGGTGGCTCAGTCGGTTAAGCGGCTGCCTTTGGCTCAGGTCATGATTTCGGGGTGCTGGGATTGAGCCCTGTGTTGGGCTCCCAGCTCAGCCGGGAGCCTGCTTGTCCCTCTTCCTCTCTCCCACCCCTGCTCATGTTCTCTCTCTCTAACAAATAAATAAAGTCTTTAAAAAAAATGGAATTCTAGCCCTGATCTTCCTGGTCTTACGAACCTTGCGCACATTTTCCTGATGTCATAAGGAACCAGTTTGCTTACGCTAGATGTCAGAGATGGCCCCGCTCCTGTTTTGTAGAGCCAAGTGGGTGAGAGCACAGTGATCACCTTCCATGTGTGTCAATTTCTCAGTGCTTTCAGAGCTCTTCCAAACGTGGGTGATGTGTCATCGCTGGCTTTCCCCCAATGTGCACCCCGGCACAGGGTGCAGATGACAAGGGGTGGCATTGACCTCCTGGGGGTCAGCAGCCCACTGGCCACACTGTCCTGCGCTGTTAATGACTCACGTGAAACCAGGAAGAGGCTCCTCCGTGCGGCCCTGGGGTCCCTGCCAGCAAAATGCAGAAGAACATATGGAAAGGAATAAATCACTTTTGTTCGCTTAACTGTGCTGGTCTCTCCTCCATGTGTGTGTTTTCTGTTGAGAGAAAGGCAGGAAAATATAATAGAAAAAGAACAGGGTTGGAAGTCGGACATATTGAATCCGTTAATTTATCCATTTTTTCATGCAACAAATACTTTGATAGTACCTGCTTCGTACTCCGACACTGGACGGTATGCTGGACAGTCAAAGACAAATGCTTGGGTTTTGGTGTTTTTGTGTGTTTGTTTTTTCTCTCTGAGCCTCTGTTTCATCCTCTGGAGAATGACAAGGAGGAGACAAGCCTCAGACAGCCAGTTTGGAGACAATAGAGCAGATACTCAGTAAGAAATGCTATAGCGAGGTTCCACCAAGAAAACACAACTCATGGAGAGTTCTGCTCGTGTCCCTTCTTGCTCATTCCTTCATCACGCTCTGTTTCCCACCAGGACACCCTCCTTGCTGCTGCCTTCCTTTCTCCTCCCTCTGCCCAGGCTCCTCTTGGCTTCCTCACTGAACCCCTTCCTTCCCTCGCTCCGTCCTGCCACCTGCCTCCCCCCCCCCTCTCCAGCATTCCTCCCCGCAGCACTCCGCTGAGACCTGTGGCCTCTGAGCATCCTCGTGGTCACCGGCCCGGCCGCCGGCATGGAGCGGGCAGGGCTGCCCATCGGGAGGCCAACCTGCTCAGTGGAGGTCACACAGCCATTCTGTTCTGGAAGTTTCAGGCCAGCAGAGCCCCCTTGACATCTGATGTCAAGGGAAGGGAGGGCTGGTGACGCCTGCCTCGGTGCTTGGGATGGCCTGGCAGGCAGCTCAGGGAGAGGCAGCCCTGTGCCAGGCAGCCCTGGCAAAGCGTGAATCTTAGAAATGGAATTCTCCTGGAGGGGAACAGGAGGGAGACTGCAGCAGCAAAAGCTGGTTGACGGGGGAGCGAGGGGGAAGAAGCGTGGTGGGAGGGAGGAGGAGACAAACACCCCGCCTACCGCTCTCCTGAGAGGCAGCCGGGGAGATGGCGGGAGTGTGCCAGGAACAGACTTGTGTTCAGTCCCTCAAAACTGGGCAAGGGGACAGATGGGGCTGGGAACAGGATGGCGGCCTGCGCTCCCCGATTCCCTTCCTGAGCAAGTGCTGAGGTTCTCGTTCTGTGAAAATTCAGGAGAAGCACGTGGCCCTACTTGACCTGCTTGAGAACAAGATAAAGGGCTGGAAGATAAGCCTCTGGAGGACCTTCTCCAGTTCTGCTGTTTGGGACATCACCCTGCCATCCACCTGGGGAGATGTTATTTTCTGAAACTCCACTAGAAGTTGGGGGGACAGAACCAGTCCCTGACCTCTCGGTGCTGACGGGGTGGGTGTTTCTAGTGAGCCTCGCGTTGGGTGTTAGGGGGATAGGACCGTGACCCAGGGAGGTCAGGAAAAGCCTTGAGGTGCAGGTACGTCGGGCCACGGCTGGAAGGAGGGGTTGGAGAGAGATGGATGACGAGTATGAAGAAGGTGGCAGCCAGAGGGAAGGCACGGGCAAGGAGCAGGGAGGAGAGGTCAAGAGGAAGCTCCCAGAGCTGCAGGACCATCAGTGAGAGGAGCCAGACCCGAAGTGAGAGGGGCGGGTCGTGGGAGCTCCGTGGCCTTGGAATGAGCCGGGCTCCACCCCGTGGGCCACGGGAAGCCGCTAAGGGGTTCTGAGCATGCGAGGGTATACAAGGTCTTGCCCTTGGGAGTTCTCCCAGGTAGTGGAGCCTTGTCTTTAAGGCAGAGGTGAAGGTGAGGGGCCAGGGGGCGCTACTGCACTTGTCCCCATGGACATGTACCCTGTGGTGGAGAGGGAGCAAAATAGATGAATTATACATTATATACACACACATGAATTGTAGCTACATGTATGTGTATTGTAGGCATGGGAGAAGGGATTGTACATGCATGTGTGTGCATAAATATATACAGGAGGCAGGTTCATTAGGTCGGGACATGGCTTTGGTGGGGTTCAGTACTGCCCTGCGGGAGTGAGGCGGCAAAAGAAGAGGGGCAGGCTCTCCCTCCTGGGGCTGATGGACCCCGAGAGGGCTGGCACGCAGCTGGAGTTTGACTCCAAGGTCTCTCCTATGTGTATTTTCAAGGCACAGGGCTGTCCTGATGGCAGGGCAGGTGGCATGAGTGGTCTAATCTGAGCAAGGCACTCAGGCTCTGTCTCTGGCTCCAACTTTGTCCAGTGGAGAGATAATGAGACCTCGCCCACCGGGCCGATGTGGAGAATGAACGCCCGTGGCTGAACACAGCTGGTGCTCAGTCAGTGCGAGCTCCCGGCCCCAGCTTTCTCTGCCCGCTCCAACCCCAACAACCAGCCGTAGTGCTTGGTACCCGTCTGCTCTCCCTGGAGTCCAGGCAAGTAAAAGAGTCACATCACTCTGTCTCTCCTGTGCAAAACCCTGTAACAGTTAACCCGGGCCCGCAAGCCCGACTAGGCGCTCCACACTCATTTCCTACCCATGTCCCCCTTGCCGGCTACACTGCTGAGACTGACCCTTCTTCCCTCCTGGACCGTGATGATCTCATTCCCACCTTCACATCTTTGCACCAAGCATTCCTTCTCCCGGGATACGCTCCCTGCAGACCTTTGTGGCTGCCTCCTTGGACCTTCATCTTTCAGCTGAAATGTACCTCCACTGAAATGTTTTTTTCAACCATCCACGTTAACCTGTCCCCGCCTCTTCAATCATGGCTCCCGGGCACATCTCCTTCACAGAATTTTTCTCTCTCTGAAATTATCTTTAGTATTTGCTTGTCGCTCATTGCTGGTCTTTCCCCTACTGAAGCGTGTGTTCTATGGGACTGAAGGCTTGGTGTTTCTTTTTCACTAAAGGAATACTGGCTGTACCCTATTCCCCAGAACTGGATCTGACTTACACTGGGCGTTTGGTGAATTATGTTAAATAAACAAGTCAGTGCTGATCTACACCGTTATCCTAAATCTTAATTCCTTATGGAATTTTTCAGTTTGTCAGATCCACGATTGCCCTCAACAATCATATTTTATATATGTATATGTGCATATATGCACCTTGTACATACATGTACAATCATGTATGTTTATGCTTTCACACACGTGTGTATAGAGGTGCACATAGATTCATAGGTATATATATATGTGTGAGGTGCGCAGGTCCACTCGTATGCGGATTTTTTACAGCACAGAACTGTGAACATGCTTTCTCTTCCTTATGATTTTCTCTCTCTCTCTTTTTTTTTAAGATTTTATTAATTTGAGAGAGAGAGAGAGAGCACAAGCCAGGGGGAAGGACAGAGGGAGAGGGAGAAACAGACTCCCCCACCGAGCAGGGAGCCCAACATGGGGCTCGATCCCAGGACCCCAGGATCATGACCTGAGCTAAAGGCAGACACTTAACTGACCGAACCACCCAGGAGCCCCAATTTTCTTTTTTTTAAAGATTTATTTATTTATTTGAGAGAGAGAGAGAGAGAGAGCTAGTGGCGGGGTTGCAGAGGGAGAGACTCTTCTAGCAGACTCCCTGCTGAGCACAGAGCCCAACTCAGGGCTCCATCGTATGACCCATGAGATCGTGACCTGAGTCAAAACCGAGAACTGGATGCTCAACTGACGGAGCCACCCAGACACCCCTTTCATGATTTTCTTTGTAACATTTTCTTTTCTCTAACTTGTCTTATTTTAAGACTGCAGTATATAATACATGTCATATACAAAATACGTGCTAATCGATTTTATGTCATTGGTAAGCCTTCCAGTCAACAGTAGCCCATTAAAGCTAAGTTTTCAGGGAGGCAAAAGTTGTACACCGATATTCAACGGTGAGGGGGTCAGCACCCCTAACCCCTGCCTGGTTCCAGCATCCACTGCATAAATTAATGGCCATCACCACCAGCAGAGCAGCTAATAGTATCCACACCTCACAGATGTGAAATCCAACCTAGGAAAGTCCCATATTTTATCTGGATTTAAGGGGGACCAGATCGCACACACTCTTGTGCCCAGACTTGGGTGGATTTCTCCTCCTCCCAGTTATTGGAAAGAAACAGAGAAGATAAGCAACCGGCCCTATTGGGTCTTACAGCAAAATCCAAACCTGAAGACTGGCCCCACATCCCTGTGGCCAGCGTCCCTGTTAATGGGAAATGACCAAGGGCCAAGAAGAGACTGTGCGACCCATTTCCTCATCTGTAAAATCTCATTCTTCATGACGGCCCAGAGATGCTGAGAGGGACGATGAGGTCATGGTCATGACATTGATTTCGTGAGAACAATGCTTGTCTTCCCATCCAAATTGAAATTGTCAGTTATGGGTCCAATTTCAGACTCTGCACCTCTCTTATCTGTCTCTGCAGGGCTTGGGGAAGCACAAAAACGCTCAAGGAAAATGCAGTTTCCACAGCGTGATCTTAGGAAGATAGTCTCTTTCGATCAGCATTGTTCTCTGCCGTCTGTGATGGACCCTTTCGGCAGTCAGCCTATGGCGTTCTCAGAAAAACATCTTCAAATGCATTAAATAAAATTAATAGGATTACAAAAGAAGCCAATTATACCGAAATACAGTTCTCAAAATTCAAAACAAACCATTTTAAAAATACGAATATACATGTATCTTTATTAATTCATTAAATAACAAGATCAGGCAACACGTCTAGTAACGATCATAATGACAAAGTAGTGAACAGTGTAAATGTAATTTTGAGGTATCTGCTTCAAATATGCTGTGATACCAAAGTGCTTTGATTTTATTAATGACAAGGACTATTATATTAATGACTATTAATGCTACTGTGCTCTGTCTACATTCATAATTGAAGGAAATGGTAAATGTTCAGTTAGAGCAGGGGTCAACAAGCTATTTTGTAAACTGCCAGAGAGTAAATGTTTCTGATTTTTTGAATTTGCAGAACTGACAGTCTTTTTCACAATTACTCGATTCTGCTATTGTAACTAGAAACAGCCGCAGACAAAATGGGAAAGAATGGGTATGGCTGTATTCCAGTAAAATCTTACTTCTGGAAACAGTCAGTGAGGCTGGGTTTGTCCCATGGGCTGTAGTTTACCAGTGCCTAAATTGAAGGCCAGTGAAAATAAGTAATTTTTCCCATCTAAATTCATGGACTGACCCCTTGACCCATTCCTTCATGATGAAGGGGTCTATGGACCCTAGTTTAAGAAACCTTAAATGTTCATACAACAATTAAATAGCATAATCAAGTCAATTTAAGGTATGTTGTAGACAAGCCACAGTCACAGTGTACATGAGCATATTAAAGGCTCTGAAAAGTCCTGCGTTAACTTTATACCTCTTTATTTAAGCTGGTTTTTCCTCACATGTGTGATTACGATTTTTTTTTTTCCTTTTGAGAAGCTTCTGTGATCATTCCAGGAATCACGCTTTGGAATTTATTATCTAAGGCAATAACCCATAACAAGCACACACAACACCCATTTTATAGTTGAGGACCATGTTAGTCCAGGTTCTACAGAACCACAGAAAGAACCAATTCTGTGTGTGTGTGTGTGTGTGTGTGTGTGTGTGTGTGTGTTTGTATAAGGAGTTTTGTTTTAAAAAAAAATATCTGTGATTAGGAGGCTGGAAGGTCCAAAATCCTCAGGAATTGCAAACAAGAGAACAATTATGGAAAACAGTCTGCTTTGCTCAAAGTCCAATTTCAGTGTTAATCTCATCTAAAGACACCCTCACAGAAACATCCAGAATCATGTTTGACTACATATCGGGGGTACTGTGGCCCAGCCAGGTTGACACATAAAATTAACCTTAACAAAGACCCTGAGTCTGGAGGGAAAGTGACTGCTCCAAAGTCTCATGGTTGCTTAATGTCACAGATGTCACTAGAATTCACGTTTCTTACCCCCAAGAACGTCGGCGGTTGGGATTTCATATTTCACAAGAGTGTGTTACATTGTTGGCCTGTGAGTGGTGATTCTGAGCTGTCTGGTCAAAGACGCTGCTGGGACGTTCTGGGAGTCTAGTGCTTTCCCTGTAAATATTCTAGAAACTTGGGTGTTGTAGAGGAAAGCGGGCCTGGCTGCCACGTAGAGCTGGATTGTGGTTTGAGGGCCACGGAAAGAGCCTCCAGTCCTCCTGAGCTTGTCAGCCCGGCTCAGAGGTCTGGAATTGAGTCCTCAGTGGCTAATTCCTCTGAGCCTCTGCTAATACGCAGAGCAAGTGGGGGCATGTTAGCCGAGTGAATTGGTGAATTGTTAGTAGCTGCCATGAGCACACTCATTTATTATTAAGGAATAGTCTGTAACACTTACAACTCACCTACCATGCACCAGATGCCGTGTTAGACACGTTTGTCGGCGAGCCTCAGGCTGGGCTGCAAATAGTTCCATCCGTGGAACTTTAAACACTGGCTGAGGCTCCGTTCTCGTATCCGCAGATTCTCATTTAATTGGCGTGGAGTAGGAACCTGGCTCTCACAGGGTCTGAATTAAATTTCGCTAAGTAGTCGGCCACTGACATCTTCATGTGAGACTCTTAGCAGAGCCTGTCTGGCTCTGGTTCAGTGGTTCCCCAACCCCGGCTGCACAGTAGACCCACCAGGGGAGACGCCTGAGATCCTGATGCCCAGATCACACCCCAGACCAAATACGTCAACATCTCTGGGGGTGGGACTCAAGGGTCTGTATTTTTATAAAGCCCCTCCAGGGACACGAATGTGCGACCCGGGAATCTGTATTTTCAATGAACGCCGCAGTTCTTAAGGAAGGCGTACTTTCAGAGCCCTTGCTCCGGGGCAGGACTGCTTAAAATTCAATGCACACACATCACACGTTGATCTCACCCAAGCGATCCCATCAATTGCGTAGGTCAGAGGGGGCCTAAGAGCCTGCGTTTCTACCAACGCCCCCATGTTGCTGAAGCTGCTGGTCCTCAGGCCACACTTGGCGTAGATCTTCTCACTAACTTAGGCCAGGGGTTGATCTTACCGCTAACTTAGGGCCAGACACCCACAGTCCTGCATGTGGACCACATTACCGTACCTCCACTGGCCCGTACCCACCAGGTCTGGCTCAGGGCCTCCATTCGCCTCACGTCCAAAGAAACTGCTGACGATTCCCAATTTGGGAGGATATCGGGATTAATGTCTCCATTTTTGTCTATTGATTTTATCTTTGGTTTTATCATCCCATTTGCAAGCAATTCCTGTGACATCTCTGAGTTGTCATTTTCTGGAGTACAAAAAGGGGAATTCTCTATTTCCTTAGAGGCAGCATGGAGCTGTGGCAATCTTATGGTCTTTGAGGACAGATGGATTTGGCTGTACTTATGTCCTCCTGACTCATCTGAATGCCCGCTCTGTGGCCTTGAGTAAGTCTCCACCTGTCGCAGAGGGATGTGACCCCCGTCCCCACAAGGGTTAATGTTGAAGTGGTGGTGAGACATTGAGTGGAAAACGGAGAGACGTAGAGGGGAGGGGTGGGAGCTGAAAGTAGAGGCAGGAACGTCATCATACGAAACAAGAAGACCTTTGTCTGCCCTGGTTTCCAGAGAGCGAGATTCCAGCCCCGGCCAGCAGCCTGCTGGCTCCCGGAGGAATATTTCGCCCAGCCCAGCTCACAGTGGGCAGGGCAGGGCTGGGGTTTCTGGGCCTGTCCTTTGGAGACTGTCAGCAGGGACTTTTCCAACTCCAACGTCTTTGAGTCTGCGAACTCACCCATCTGCTCATTTGGGCTCCTTCTCAGCAGGGCGCTCTTGCATGTGTTGACAAAAAAAATCTTTTGACATGTAGAAGGTTAGTAATTTTTAGATTTCACGAAAAGACGCTCAAAAATCTGTCTCCCCAGCCGGTCTTCCCTTCCCTCCTCCTCTATAGAGTCCTCCTTCGGATTAATTTGGCAGCCTCGCAGGTCCTCCTCCAAGACTTTTCAGGATTTACTTTGCAGACTTGGGCATCTAGCTCCGCCGTGTATCTGCAATGCTCAGATGATCCACAGCTTTCCAGAGCTGAGCAAACACACTGATAATAACCTTGGCTGGACAGATGTCGGAGGGGAAAGAAGACTGGTAGTGGAAAGAGAACTAGATGCAGGTCAGGAGTGCTGAGTTTGAATTTGCTGTTTAAAAGCTGTGTGACTTCAGGCAAGTTGCTCGACATCTCTGAGTCCCAGTCCTTTTCATCTGCGAAAGGAAGCTGATGACACTTACCTTATAGGTTGTAAACTTAGAAAATGCAGAAGTGTCGAGCCTATTGGCTAGCACACAGTTTGTTTCAATAACGTGTTCTCCTTTCTCTTAAAAAAGTATTATTTCCTCTTTTTTGACATCTTCAAACCAGTTCTAGTGCATTTCCCTTCACTTGTAGGGTGTGTGTCTCATTGATGCGGCATTTTCACTCTGTGCTAAGATGACAAAGTTGGAGGATCACTGCTTGAGTACCTACTCTGTCCCATGTGCACCTAATGGCATCTTGGTCCCACAGCGTGGCTTGGAGCCGGGCATTGTCATCCATGTCATTAACCCTGTTGACCAGCTCCGAATGGCAGAGTCGGGACTCAAGCCTGGTTCTGTCTGATTTTCTCTGGGGCACATACTTGTTGCTACATTCACAAACTTGGGGTTGATGATGCCGATCACAGGGGAGGGGGGTCATTGTGATGTTTCAGAAGAATACAGGTGTGGCTGAGGCTGGGAGTAGGATAGAAATGCCTGGTGGAAATGAGCCAGGAGCGGAGACACCTGTTTTGAGTCAATAGAAGGAAATAGTTTGAGACGTCCTCCTGCCTGGAGACAGGATGGGCTGCCCTATGAGGAAATGTGGGCCCCCCACCGTGGCAGGTGCTTAGCCAGAAGCCACCTGCCTGTCAGCTGGTTGGACGCTCCTGCGATTCTGTTGATGGCTCTGCTGCTTCTCCTTGTGTGACGTTTGCCAAGTCCCTGACACCTTAGCGCCTCTGTGTCCTGTTCTGTAAAGTTGATAAAGGACACCCACCTGCTGGAGTGGCTGTGAGCTTGAAGTGAGATGATCCACAAAAAGTGCCAAGAACCATTTCTGACATGCAATAAGGTGCCGTACATGTAGCTGCTAGCATTATTTTCATTTCTACAAATAAGCCATCAAAAGAAAAATGAAGTTTATTTCTGGTTTGGCTCCTTCACCTAAAAAGCCCTTGAATCAAAGACCTATTACGTGTTCCCCCAGCCCCGGGCTGTTGCATAGACGAGATGAGGTCATGCATACAAGTGCTCAGTGCAGTGGCAGGCATCTAGTAAGTTCTCGGTAAATTGTACATGGTGGTGGTGGTATTTTAGTTTTACTGTCTGGGTCCAGTAGGTGGTTCCTGGGGTGGGGGGGGGAGGTGTCCAGATGTCACCAGTGAGAGCGAGTGCACATGGAGACAGCCCCCCGTGATGCCGTGCTGTAGGGTAGAAACTTACAGCCCTTCCACTTCCCAGAGGC
The DNA here is from genome assembly GCF_023065955.2 of Ursus arctos. Classification (NCBI taxonomy): domain Eukaryota; kingdom Metazoa; phylum Chordata; class Mammalia; order Carnivora; family Ursidae; genus Ursus; species Ursus arctos. Next base: position 77,634,219 of record NW_026623078.1, on the reverse strand, counting down.
TGGGTGGGAAAAACCCTGGTTGGGCTTATATCCCTCACGGTGGCAGGTGCTAACTTCTCTTTTCCCCCCAAGGGGTCACACAATGAAGTCGCTGAGTTTGCTTTGCTTTGATTTGGGAGGGCATGTAGTAATCTTCAAGTAGTAGCACTCACCCATTCATGTTTATGATGCTCTGTAGCTTAGAAAGCATTTCCCAAGCGCTCCTTTGTCTGTTTGTTGGTGCACTCATTCCACAGATATTTACTGAGTAACCACTGTGTGTTAGGGATCCTGCAGGCCCTGGGGAAGCAAAGAAAAATCGGATCCTTACCCTGGCCGCCACAGATGCCCTTCAAAGTGGTCTGATTATAATGGAATGAGTCATGTCCTGCATCCACTTAAAACTTTCTGGTGACCCTTCTCCCCATGCCAGTGAAACCTCCAGTGGGAGCATTGTTTCTAGGGGCTCCTGGATAAAATGCAAGCTTCATGACAGCAGACAGGTGGTCCAAGTTGTTCTTTCTGTATCTCCCGTGCTGGAAAGAGCGAGCCTTGGACATCATCGGGGCATAATGCATGCTTGTTGGCGTGTGTTATCAAGTTGCCCTTCCGTATCCTTACTTGGTCACTCAGTGTTTCATGGAGAACAGGTCACAGATCATTGCAACAGAGTTGCTGGGACCAGAATGTCTCAAAGTCTAGCGTGCAGACAAATCTCTTGGGGAACTTATGAAAAGGAATGGTGCTGGGTCCCATCCTAGAATTTCAGATTCAGTTTGAGTGAGTAAATGAATGAATGAACCTTCTCTGAAACCTTTATAACGGGAAGGATACAGACCATCGCCCAGTCCAATGTCTGGCAAATCTTTTCTATAAAGAAATACTCTGTAAAAATACTCTTCTGTAAAAAAAAAAAAATCTATTAAAAACAGTTTGGCAAATATTTCTGTAAAACTATACATACACTAAATATTTCAGACGTAGGAGGGTCTCTGTTGCAATGACTTAGCTCTGACTTTACATTGTGGAAGCAGCCATACACGATACTTGAATGAATGGATGTGGCTGTGTTTCAATAAAACTTCATTTATAATAACAGACAATGGCTTGACTTGGCCCCTAGGCTATAGTTGAGTCCCTGAGTCCAAACCTCCTTATTTTACAAATGGGGAAATTGAGGCCCAGACTCAAAATCTTGCCCACGATCGGCGTTAAAAGGGAGGTGGTACAGGTAGGTTTTGCCTTCTGTTGCCCACAGTCCTTGGAAGGACAACCTCAGATGAGCCTGTTTGGAAAACGAAATGTGCCCGTTTCTGCAATGAAATGCTTACAAGCAGGACTCCCTGCATATGGAGATTCTCTTTCAAGTAGCTGGAAACTATAGAGAATTCTTGACTTGGTATTTTTAGAAAAACGGCCTTTTCCCCACCATCAGTTTTCAATCTGGCAGTGTCGATATGCTTTGGCAGAGTTTTAATTGAAACACCAAATTAAAGTTTGTTCTGATTACTTTACCAAAGCTGAGTGCGAACGTCTGGTTAAATATTTTTTTTCAGAAAATCATAAAGCTTAGAAATCCTAGGGAAGCTAAGGTGTTCAATAAGAAAGTTGGAAGGCGAGAGAAAGTGGTCCCATAGGTAATTACCCACAGATTTATCCAAAATTATCAGAGATGGTGATCCCACGGTAAATTCTCTGTTCAGGTGGGTGTGGGCTGCGGAGAGACACATCCTTTCACCTTGCCTGACCCACCCAACGTCGTTGTTGCTTGAATGCACAAAGATGGAAATCTCATCTAAGCAGTATTTCTGGAATCCCTGTTCTTCTTCTTTTTTTTTTTTTTAAGATTTTATTTATTTGACAGAGATAGAGACAGCCAGCGAGAGAGGGAACACAAGCAGGGGGAGTGGGAGAGGAAGAAGCAGGCTCCCAGCGGAGGAGTCCGATGCGGGGCTCGATCCCAGAACGCCAGGATCACGCCCTGAGCCGGAGGCAGACGCGTAACCGCCGAGCCACTCAGGCGCCCCTGGAATCCCTGTTCTGCATCAGGCCTTGCATTGGGTCTGGCTGTGATGCAGGGAGGACAGGAGTTAGCAAGATGACAGAAATTTGCGAGGGGTACTGAGATCAGGTGCCTTGTGTTCCCCACAGTCTAGCGGAGAAAGGCAAATTTCCTGTGTCCCTTAGGAGAATTCTAGCTGCTGTAACAAGGCTTTAACCTAAAGGATAGTTTCCGTCTGATAAAAAGTCCAATTGGCACCAGGGAGTAGGGGATTGGTTGTTTCAATGCTGTGAGTAACAATAAAATAGTGTTTAAAAGCAGTGCTTCTCACGGTGTAGTTCTTAGACCATTGGCACGAGAATCGTCGAGAGAGCTTGTCAAAACTACAACTTCCTGGCTTCCATCACCAGCTGCTTTCATTAAGGAGGGCCAATAATCCTCCCGGGAGTGCTGATACACACTAACATTTAGGAATGACTGATGCAGGCTGTAATCAGGGGTTAGGATTGACAAGTGCGTGAGATTTGGGAGAGAATTTCGGGTCCTGCTGGGGAGTTTAGACTTTGCTCTCTAGGCTGTCAAGAGGTCCTGAAGGTTTTGATCAGGAGAGTGACGTGTTCAAAGCGTGGCTCTGAGAAGGTCGATCTGCTGGCTGTGAGTTAGAAAACCATTGCACGCAATCAGGAAGAACGTGCTAGGCTTCAGCGTGGTCATACACGCAAAGACCTTAGACGGTGCCTGGCACAGAGGAAGTGGGCAGCACCTTCCAGTTACAGTGTTTGCTTCTGAGCTGAGCTAATGGCAGGGAGAAGCAAGAGGAAGGAGGGTGGTTGAATCCCAGTAACAAAGACTGAACAGAATCGGGGACCCTGCTTAGCCGGGCGATTTCATTTCTAGGCTTGTGTCCCTGAGAGCCGACGACAGCCCCTTCTTCATATTTGGTGGAATTTGAAAGCAGCTCTTGGTATCAGGACCACGGTCCACAGAAAGTATATGGGAGCTTCCGGAAGGATCTGAGCTGGTGACATCCGGGTGTGAAACCCATGGCTCCCCATTGCCCATCTGGCAGCTTTTGTTTCCTATAAAACTATCCATTTCTACATGGACACGACTTTTTTTATTTCTAGTGTCCTTCTAGCAGCCATAATACATAAACCCTCACAATGCGGAAACGTGACACAAAATTTCAAATATTAAATACTGCGGGATCTTTTCCTCCATATGGTGATTCAGGGACTCGGGCACTTTCTACCCTGTAGTCTGCCAGCACTTAGAACAGACGTTCTCCAAGTGTGGTCCTGAACCAGTAGCCTCATCTGGGAGTTTGTCAGAAAGGCAGATTCTCAGGCTTTACCCTAGACCTACTGAATCACACACTCAGGGGGGTTCTAGAAATCTGGGCTTCCACACACCCTCCAGGGGTTCTGAAGCAGCTCAAGTTTGAGAACCGCTGCTCCAGGCCTCCGGAGCGTTCTGCTTCCTGCCGGAAGGGGCAGGGTGGGGAGGCACATATAGGAGCTTGACCGGGTCCTAATGGGTATAGGTCACTTTCTGCTCACTCCTTTGGCCACACCCACTGCAAGGCAGGCTGGGATTTGTAGTCTGAGCATCCCAAAGAATAAAGAACAGGTCATGATGAAGAGTTTGCAGCATGGTCCCTATTTTCCCATCTGTAAAACGGGCACAGTAATGCACGGTCACAGAGAGACCTGTGAGGATTATTTGATAAAATGTAATTTCAGCTCCTGACTCAGAAGAGATGATCTGGCAGCTTTCGCCCCCTACCTATCCTGCCCCTGAGCCCCAAAGATGGTCCAGAGATGATGGGTCTTCTTCCCTCATTTATGCTACTTGGGAACTTCTCTGTTCTGCCTCTGCAAGGAGATCATCCAGAGAGATCTGTCCACCCATCACCTCAGTCAACAAATGCCTTCACTCCGTGCATAATGACGTTAAGGTTAGCACCGAACGAGGTCCCACCATCCGAGAGGCACTTGAGATAAACAGTATCATTTGTTGCTACCTACATTTCAGGAGACACGACATCTAACTGCCTTTTTTATAGAAGAGAAACCCGGGGCTCTGAGAGAGAAACTGCCTAGCACAGGTCCCCAGCTGCTAGGGGGCCGTTGAGCCGCTGCCTGACTCTTTCTGGCCTACCTGGCTCGCCACCGCGGGGCTGCAGAACAGACAGGAAAATAAAGGGTGAAGCCTGAATCCCAGGGAGCTCGCAGTGTAGGTGATGACAGCGGAAAGAGACAGAAAAAGGCACTGACGTTAAAGGCATGTGCGTATGTCTCCTCACCTTGTTCTAGGGAGGAAAAAAAAGAAAAGAAAACAATCCCAGAGATTTAAGGCAAGCTGACTCACATGACGCCATTAAAAAGCCAGAAGAGCTAGGCTGGCTGTGAGCGGTAGACGCAGAGGTCGTGGTGGGCTCTGACGTCAGTCTGGATGTGCGTGCGTCACAGCTAAAATTTGCTGATGCACAGTGTGTGACACACGAGCCTCCGTGGGAAAAGCCCCGTCTCCATGGCAATCGGCTGTGCGTCTCAGACATTGTCTGGGGGTTCGGAAGGCCGGCTCGAGGCCCTGCAGACGGCAGACCCTGTCGGAACAGAGAAGCCCGGGAGGAGTGCAAAGCCCCCTTGCCCTTGCCCTGAAATTCAGTGTCCTGGGAGAGCCCGGAAGTAACGGATTGAGTCATCGTCAAGGAAATACTGCTGCACCATGAACACCCCCCTCCTGAGGTTCTCAGGATGCTGGTTGACACTGGGTGGCCTGGCTTTACAAGCAAATACGAATTTCCTGTTTGGAAATACAAAGGACCTGTTTCATCCAGAGAAAGAGGATAAATGGCCAGTAACATCCCCAAACTACCAGATTCAGTAGCCATTAGCTCGGTTTCCTTATTCCAGAATGCCTTAACAACAGCTGTGATTCGTTGAGCATCTACTGTATGCTAGGCACTTTGCTGGACCCCATGCTTTCATTACTACCAGTCTTTTCAACAGCCCCACAAAGTACCTATTCCCATTTTACAAATGAGACTACTGTGGCTCAGAGAGGTTGAGTGTCAAGCCCAAAGTCACACAGCTCAGAGGTCTAAGCCCAAACTTGGGTTCTTTTGGCCCCAGTTGCCTCTGGCATTGAAGGCAATGGCCAGTAAAACCAGCCCCAACTGGGAGGCATCCTTGGCAGCAATCTACTAAGGTTGAGCCAGTGCCTATGAGAGCAGCACATGGAAACTGGAGAGCAGTGGGGACACAGAGCAGAGCAAATAGCATCAGACCAGTCTCTTCATGGGAAGCAGGGCTCTAGGCCCGGAGGTGGGGGTCCAGCCCCAGGAAGTCAGTCCTGGGGAGAACACACTGAGAACTGAGATTATTGCCTACACGTGGACGGGCACATGCCAGGCCCAGGACCGAGCTGTAAGAGCTGGACCAGCCCAGCCACATGGTCCTTGGTCACCATCTAAACTAGAGGTGACATCAGCACCAGACCAGCAGGATGAAGGCGTGATGCCAGCCCAGTGCTGCTGGAGCCCAATCCCGCCTCAGTTGCAGACTGTTACAGGATGCAGGGCAGGGCGTATTGGCTTTACGGTCAGATCGGTTAACCCCAGTTCCACCTCCTAGTTAGTGCAGATTCTTGGGCAAGTACCTCAGGTCCCTGGACTAAAAGGGGGACAACTAATGTATCCACTTACCTGGTCATTGGCTGAACTAAACATGTCAGTTTGTTCAAAGGACGTAGCAGGGGATCCGACACGCGGTAGAGCTCAGTAAATGGTGTTGGTATTTCACTTAGGTTTTGGTTCAAATGTATAAAACATAAAGCCTGAGCAACAAGACAGAGTTGTTTCTTTTTCTCTCGTGTACGTGAAGTCTGGAAGTAGCCTGAATGAGCCTGGTGTGGCAGCTCTTTGGGGTCAAAGGGGAACCAAAGCCCCTTGTGTTTCCCACCCCCATCCTCCCTAGCACGCGTGTTCAACCGCGTATCAGGGTGCCTGGTATGCCCTTGGATGCAGCCTGCTGGTGCTTGCCTCTTCCCTTTGCACACACGATTCCAACTGCTTGCAATGCTCTTCCCCCACCTACTCATCCCGAACTCCTCATTGCAGAGGTCACTTCCCCATGGAAGCCCTCACTGACACCCCCACTGAGGACTCAGGTCTCTCATGCCACAGACCATACTGTGTTGGTCTGCTTGTTCCTCTCCTCACCTGGCTGTGCCAAGGAAGACAGGGAGCTCCTGGAATTCTGGAGCCTTCCCAGCTCCTCCATGAATCCACAGTCCCTAGCACATGGCTGGCATGGCAACAGCGTTCAGTAAATACAGGATGAACGCAAGTTTGAATGAATGAGGCAGGTCTCGACCACCACTCGGCTCTGTACCTTTCCTCAGCGTGGACACACTTGAGAGACGTGTGTCGTCAGAGAGATTGAATTGCCATTGGGTTCTGGATTCCCCAGGGGAGGACTCAGAGTGGTTGCTCTGTTTTATTGATTATGTATGCTTTAACTTCTTTAATGGTGATGCAATATTTGTGTGTGGGGGGGTGGTTTTCAATAATTATCTTTGGGAGCAAATATTTTAAAATTTTAATGAATTAGGGGTGCCTGACTGGTTCATCAGAAGAGCGCATGATTCTTGATCCTGGGGTTGTGAGTTTGAGCCCCATATTGGGTGTAGAGATTGTAAAAAATAAACTTAAAAAATTTTAATGACTTAATTATTTTTAATGTTCAAAAAAACATAAAGAATATAATATGATAAACACCCATGGACCCACCACCCAACTTAAGAAATAAACTACTGAGAATATGGAAGTAGAAGCCCCTTGAGTATCTCCTCCCTCCAAGGGTTATAATCCCTTTGCTGAGGTACCTACTGTCACAAATACAGAGGTTATAATACATGTGAATTTGCTATGCAGGGCCAGGGGGAGGGGAAAGCCAGTGTGGACCAGTCATGCCAAGCGCATGGTCAGATCCTGTCATTTAAACACGGATTTTTTACATTAATTGTGAATTTTTAAATATTGCATTAAATATCTTGGTGGCTGAGATTTGGGGCATCTCCTTAAACTGGTTCTTGTAACAGCTTTATTGAGATAAAGTTCACATACCATACAGTTCACCCATTTAAGGTATATAATTCAGTGGTTTCTGGTATGTTCCTAGAGTTGGCAGCTGTCATCGAAATGAAATCTAGAACATTTTCTCACCCCCAAAGGAAACCTTATACTCATTGGCAGTCACTCTTCATTCTTCCTTCTCCTCAGACCCTGGTAGCCACTCGTCTCGTTCTCTCTCTGTAGATTTGCCTATTCTCGACGTTTCATATTTCCCAGACCTACATCTGTGTCTGGCGCCTTTCACTTATTTCCAAGATTCATCCATATTGTATCATGTGCCAGTACGTCCTCGCTTGTCATTGCCACAGAAGATTCCACCGAAAGGGGAGACGACATTCTGTTCATCTCCTCATCAGTTGATGGACATCTGGGTTGTATCCACTTCTTGGCAGTTATGAGTCATGCTGCTGTGACTGTGCGTGCATGAGGGGAGCGTCTCACTCCCTTCACCCTAGTCCCTGCCCTGACATTCCATGCGAAGAGCTTTATTGTATAGCTGAGGTGCAAACCAGTAGAGCCCCCCTAAGTCCCCAACCTTTGTGTCAACATGATCCAGCAACTGTGCAAATCAAGGCTGGAAATGGAGCTACACAGTGGGAGTGGCAAGATCGGCTTTGACCCCCAGCCCCGGACCCCCCAAAACTGTCATCACGCTCCTGTTCTCCCAGGTGCACCTGCTCCTGCAGCTGGGGCCCCACTGTGCCTGCCACCCTCCTCTTCCAAGGAAGGTGGAGGGAAGACTGCACATTACCCTTCTTTTCCAAACTTCGAAACATCCTTCACCATTTGGGAAGCCCACTGCAGAGCTGAGGGTGAGGATGTGGTCCGGTCACAGAGCCAAAGAATGCCTTCCAGGCCATGGGTTGCACGTGGGGAGGGTTGTGCTGGGCCATTTAGCAAAGCGGTGCCTGCTGAGGGGACAGGGTGCCCGGGATTGGGGCGGAGAGGCAGGTGCAGGTGAAGGGGGCTGTATTAGGAAGCATGAGCATAAGAAGGAGGAGGCACCTCGGGCTTCAGGGAGAAAACCAATACATCAACATGAATTGATGATGTTAGGACCCACCTCGCCGCACCCCGAATTTTCTCAACCCACTCCTAAGTTTTAGGGCTGATGGGAATGTCGAGTTGGTACGGGTTTGGTATGTTCTAGCAGTAGGTAGTGGTGCTGGTTGCCCAACTTTGTGAATTTACCACAACCCAATGAATTGTACACTTTAGAAAGTGACTTTGATGGTATTGTGAATTGTGTCTCTGTAATAAAAGAATGAAAGAAAGAAGGCATGAATGAGATGAAATGTGATTGGATGGACAGATAATGGGTAGATGGATGGGTGGATAATTGGTGGATGAAGGGTTGGATGATTCAAAGCAGAAATGGACTCATGAAGAACTATGGAGGCTCTAAGCAGGTAACATTTAATGTTAGCTACTGTTCTACAAGGATGGGAGTCAGATGGAGAGTATTTCATGGTGAGAAGCAAGAAAGTCTCATGGATTAAAAGTCTTCCTCATTTTTAGAAGCCATTTTCCAGATAGTGCTACCCTAGCCACCCACTCCCAAACATTTGTTTTTATTCCCCCCCAGACACTCACCCCCTTCCCTTTTATCTGGCCAAATTATTCTCCATAGCACTTATCAAAATCTGATATAATATGCATTTATTGCTTATTTTTTAACTGCCTATATTCCCACTGGAGTGTAAGCTCCTTGAGAGGAGGGAATGTTTTCTGTTCTTGGATATATAGATGAGTCTGTGGCTGTATAGCTCATAGAACAATGACACTTAGTACGTCTTCAATCAATAATTAAGTGAATGAATAAATATCCTTATTCCTTGTGGGAAAGGAGGACACAACTCTTCTATCCCACAGTTCAGACGGAAAAGAATAAATAGAACATATTATGCATTTTGAGCAACCTCCTCATTATATTTGGAATTGATATGTGTAATTGGAGAAGAAAATTGGGAAGACAGGTCAAATCGGAGCCCAGTGGTCTCAACTTGTCAATTTCTACAAAAAGACAGCTGGAAGTTTGACAAGGATTGCATTGATCAATTTGGGGAGTATTTTCCTCTTAACAATATTAAGTCTACTCCACGAACACAGATGTCTTAACATTTACTTAAATTTTAAAAACTGATTGTAGAAAATTTCAACAGTGTATTGTAGTATTCACTGCACACGTGTTGCACTTTTTTTGTTAAATGTATTCCTAATTAATTTATTATTTTGATGCCATTATAAATTGTGGTCTCAATTTAATTTTCAGATTGTTCATTGATTTTGTGGATAAAAATATAATTGATATTTGTATATTGATCTGTATCCTGTGACTTTGCTGAACTCATTTGTGAGTTCTAATAGTTTTTTAGTGGATTCCTTGGAATTTTCTAAATACAAGTTTAAGTCATTTGCAAATAAAGATAGCTTTATTCTTCCTTTCTAATTTGGATGCTTTTTATTTCTTTTTCTCACCTAACTATCCGGAGTAGAAACTCTAGTACAATGTTGATAGAAGTGAGATGTACTTATTTTGTTCCTGATCTGGGGAGGGAAGCATTCATCTTTTACCATAGATTAAGTATGGTGTTAGCTGTAGGTTTGCAGGTGCTTTTTACCAGATTCTATTCTTTTTTTTTAAAAGTAGACTCCACAGCCAGCATGGAGCCCGGTGCAGGGCTTGAGTTAATTGCCCCAAGATCCACACCTGAGCTGAGATCAAGTGTTGGATGCTTAGCTGACTGAGCCACCCAGATCTATTCTAGAATCTATCAAATTCTATTCTAATTTGTTGAGTGTTTTTTTTTTTTTCATGAAAGGTGTTGGATTTTGTCAAATGGTTTTTCTGTGTCTACTGAGATGATCATGTGTTTCTTTTGTCCTTTATTTTATTAATGTGGTGTATTCCATTGACCGATTACATATGTGGAACCAAATTTGTGTTTCTGGGATAAATCACCCTACATCATAATATATGATTTTTTTCGCTTGTTACTGGATTCAGTCTGCTAGTGTTTTGTTGAGGTCTTTTGCATCTATATTGATAACAGATACTGATCTGTAATTTTCATGTGATGTCTTTGCCTGGTTTGGGTATCAGGGTACTAGAATGAGTTAGTAAGAGTTCTCTCCTCTTCTGTTTTTTGTAAGAGTCTATGAAGTATTGGTGTTGATTCTTTTTTTAAGGTTTGGTAGAAATCACCAGTGAAGGCCTCTGGTCCTGGACTTTTTTGTTGGGGGAGGATGTTTTATGGTTACTAATTCAATTTCTTTACCTGTTAACATCTATTCAGATTTTCTATTTTTTATTGAATCAGTTTTGGTAGTTTGTGTTTTTTCTAGGAATTTGTCTATCTCATCTGTGTTATCTAATTTGTTGGCAGACAACCATTCAGAGCATTTTCTTAATCTTAATGCTTTTTATTTCAGTAAGGTCAGTAGTGGTGCTTGCTTTTTCATTCCTAATTTTAGTAACTTGAGACACGTTCTTCTTTCCTTGTCATCTTAACTAAAAGCTTAGCAATTTGTTGATTTTTTGAAAAATCAACTTTTGGTTTTGGTGATTTTTCTCAAGTGTTTTTCTATAGTCGATTTCATCATTTTTGCTTTAGTCATTATTTTCTTCTTTCTGCCTCTTTGGGGGTTTATTTGCTATTATTTTTCTAGCTTCTTAGGTTATTGAGATCTTTGTTTTTTAATGTAGGCATTTACAACTATAAATTTAAATCTAAGCACCAATTTTGCTGCATTCCATAAGTTTGTGTATGTCATGGCTTTGTTTATTAATTTCTAAGTAATTTCTAATCTTCCTTGTGATTTCTTCTTTGGCTCCTTGATTATTTAAGAGTGTGTTGTTTAATTTCCATGTACTTAAAAATTTCCCAAATTTCCTTCTATTATTATTAAATTTGTTCTGTTGTGGTTCAGCATATTTTGTATGAGTTTAGTCCTTTTAAATATTCTGAAATTTATTTTATGGTCTAGCCTATAGTCATCCTAGAGAATGTTCCATGTACACTTGGGAAGAATGTGCGTTCTGTTCTTCTTGGATGGAGTTTTATAAATGTCTGTTGGGTTTATTTGGTTTATACTGTTGTTTGCATCTTCTATTGTGCTGTTGGTCTCCTTTCTAGTTGATCTATCTCTTATTGAATGTGGAGTATAAAAATCTCCAGTGATTTTTTTGCGTATTTCTCCTTTCAATTCTCTCCTTTTTGCTTCATGTATTTGGGACTCTATTGTTAGTTGAATGTATGTTTATAATTGTTACATCTTTTGATGGATTAACCCTTTCATCATTATAAAATGCTCTTTTTTGTATGCAGTAACAATTTTTGTCTTCAACTGCATTATCTGACATTAGGATAGCCACTCCAGCTCTATTGCTGTTTGCATGGTACATCTTTTTCTTTTGTTTTATATTTAACCTTTATGCCTTTAAAGATAAATATGTAGCTTGTAGAGAGCATATGTTCAATCATATTTTTTAAATCCATTCTTCCAGTCTCTGCTTTTTGATTGCAATGTTCAATCCATTTACATTTAATGTAATTACTAATACTGTAAGATTCGTACCTGCCATTTTGCTCTTTGTTTTCTGGATGTCTAATCTCTTTCTTATTCCTATATTATTCAGGTGCTGTTTGTTTTTGTGTTCGAATCTTTAGGGTACTATTTTTAATTCCTTTGTCTCTTTTACTTTTCGGCTATTTTCTTAATGGTTGCCCTGAGAATTAAAATAACTTCTTAATTTATAATAATCTAATTCAGATTAATACCAACTTAATTTCAATGGTTTTAAAAAAACTTTCCTCCATTCTTCCCCCCCCTCCTTTGTGCTACTATTGACATACAAATTACATCTCTATACATTGTATGCCCATGGACACAGATTTAGAATTATTGCTCTATGCATTGTCTTTTATGTCTTTTAAATAAGATAGAGAAAAAAGCTACAAATAAAAAATACACTTGTAAAGTCTTTTATCTTTAACCTATGTAGTTTACTGCTGTTTTCATTTTTTCATGTGGATTTGAAGTACTACTGTCTAATGTCCTTTCACGTCGGCTTGAAAAACTTTCAGCATTTCTTGTAGGGCAGGACCACTAGAAACAAATTCAGTTTTTGTTTATCTGGGTTGTCTTAATTTCTCTTTTATTTGTGAAGACAGTTTTGCTGAATCCCAAATTCTTGGTTGACAATATTTTTCTTCTAGCACATTAAATATTCCATTTCACGCTTCTGGCCTCAATGGCTTCTGATGAGAAATCAGCTGTGATTCTTACCGAGGATCACTTTTACATGATGAGTTCCTTCTCTTGTGAAGCTTTCAAAATTCCGTCTTTGAAGTTGAAAGTTTGATTATGAGATGTCTAGATATGATTTGCTGAGCTTATCATGCGTGGATTTCATTAAGCTTCTTAGACGTGTAGATAAATATTTTTCATCAAATCTGGGAACTTTTCAGCCATATTTCCTCAAATATTTTTTCTGCCCTTTTCTTTCTTTCTTCTCTAGGACTCCCATTATGCACACTGGTACACTTAATGGTGTCCTGAAGGTCTCTGAGGTCTATTCATTTTTCTTCCATTTCTTTCCTTTCTGCTCCTCAGACTGTATAATCTCAATTGACCTATCTTCAAGTTGGCTTATTCTTTCTCAGATTTGATGTGGAGTTCTTCTAGTGACTATTTCATTTCACTTTTTGTCTTTTTCTGTTTTGTTTATATATATATGCATATGCATATATACGGTATCTATGCATCTTCTATTTGGCAAGACATTATTTTCAAACTTTCCTTTAGTTCTTTATACGTGGTTTCCATCAGTTCTTTGAACATTTAAAATAACAGACTTAACATCTTTGTCTAGTAAGTCTTATAGCGAGGCTTCCTCAGGGACAATTTCTACTTTCCTTTTTCCCTGTGTATGATCAATACTTTCTTTTTTCTTTGCATGGCTCATGGCTCATATTTTTTTATTGGAAACAGGACATTTTAAGTAATAAAATGTGTCAACTCTAGAAATCAGACACTCATAGGGTTTCTTGTTGCTGCTGGTGTTTATTTGTTCAGTGAGTTTCCTGAATTAATTCTGTGAAATCTGTATTCTTTTTCATGTATGAACATTAGTTGAGTCAAAAACTAGTGATTGGACAGATTTCCTTAAATTTCGGGGTGCTGTAAGTTCTCCTTGTCTTTGCTGAGGGAGTCTGTGTGCATGCTGGTCAGTGTTCAGGCAGGCAGTTTATAATCCCACCTTAGCCTTCACTTCCTGCTTGTCCAGAGCCACATAATCAACCAGAAGTGAGAGCTTAGGGCCTTCTCAGGTCTTTTCCTGGGGATGCACAAAGCCCTGGGCATGTGCCCAGCCCTAAAAATGTGCCTCGTTCTCAACCTTTGCAGGAATAGGCAGGAGCCCTTGTAGCCCAGACTTTTCCTTTAAGGTTTTTGGTTACCTTATTGTTTTCCATAACTGCCATTGCTACCTCAATCAGCTGCAGTGTTCAACCATTTCTACAGATTGTTTTCAACAACGTCCTCTTGGGCAAAAGCTGCTTTCACTGTGCAAGCTCTGACTTAGGTCAAATATAGACAAGCTCTGCAAGTGGGATTTTTCAGGGAACTACCAGACAGATCAAGTAATGACAGCTATCTGGGAATTGGGCTTTGAAGGTTCTGCAACCCCATTTTGTCCCCTCCAGAGGCTACTAGACTGCTGGTTTTCACTTTGATTTGTGACGCTGTCGGTTTTTAAGGCTGTCACGGGGCTGGGGAGGCAGAAGTGGGACTAACGCATGTTAAAATGCAACAAAGCTTGCTATTTCTACCGAGATTCAGCTGTTTTTCTTGAATAAATACTCCTGGATTATTTTAAGCCTTTGGTTAATTTCCAGAGTTCTGAAAAAGTTGATTTTAGTGTTCACTGCTTTTATGGAGGAGAAGACTTTAGGAGACCTTTAGTAGCTTCTTATTTTGCCATTTCTTAATGGTTTTTTCCATTCGTTTTTTCTTAAAACCTTCGCTGCTAGCCTTTGGGAATGCAAAGAGAAGGAATATGTATTTCTTGCCCTCGGAAAGCTCACAGTCTAGAGGACACAGACACATGTAATGAAAATATGATGTGACAAAGGCATGAATGGAAGCATATGCTGCAATGACCTATCCAACAGTTCTCTGGTCGTGATAGCAGCCTCAGGAGGTGGCTAGTACACCTCACTATGCCTTGTCTGTATTCCTAATTTGTCTATAGAAGTGTTTTTTTTTTTAATTGTTCATTTGTTCCTTAAATATCCCTGTAATTTCTGTATTTCCTGGTTACCAGTCATTTGCTGAAACTTGAGTGCATCTACTCTCATCACCAGGCAGTGGAGAGGGAGGTCATTCATTCTTCTCCTCATTCCATCCCTTTCCCCTATGCCTATAGCTGCACTTCTCACATGTTAATGGGCACAGGAATCTGGTTAAAATGCAGATTCTGATTCAGTAGGTCTGGGGTGAGTCCTTAGAATCTGCATTTCAACCAATTCTCAGATAATGCCAGTCTGTAGACCGTGAGTAGCAAGAGTCGAAAGATTTAGCAGATTTGGCCTTCCAGAACCCTCCCTGTACATCTTCTTGATAGAAAATAGCTCCCATCTGCTTTCTCCACCTGGGCTATTTATGCACTTGAACTTTAGAATGTAGGTCACAGAAGCAGCCTTTGGGATTTTCTTCAGGGCACAAGTGGAAGAGAAGCTCATCTTCTACCATGAATTCTTGTAAGGTTCTGCCCAAAGGCCAGGCATAGACGGAGGGAATTTCCAGGTCATTGTAAAATCAATCATGGTTGGATTCTCTGAGTGTTACGCATTATCAGTCCCAGTAAAGGGAAAGCCAGGAGAAAGCTGAATGGTTACAAAACACGTCAGGCGGTTCTTACACACGTTTTCTCTAAGCCCACTGAGGGAAGGAGAGAAGAGAAAAGGTGCATAATGCAGAAGAGGGGGAGGCAGAAGGGGATGCAAACACGTGGATTTCAGGGCCGCTTTGTCTCAGAAGCTCTAGGAAAGCATAGAGTTTCTGGAGTCATGCAACCTAAAGGAGCTTACCTTTATTGGTGGCTTGACTTCAGGCCTATTTCTTATGTGCCTCAGTTTCTTCTTTTGTATGATGGGGTAACGTCAATACCTGCCTAAGCTACCTGTCACATGGTGGGTGTTAGTGATGTTAGTTCTCGTGTTTATCCCTAGGCACTTTGCTAGGCCCTTGCCAGCCGTGATGTCACTAAACGCTTCTAACTCTGTGAGGAGGCCCCCGTTTATAGACTAGGTGACGAAAGCCCAGAGAAGGTGATCTGTCTGAGGCTGGCAGCTGGAATCAGAGCCAGAAGCGGTGCCCACATCTAACTTCCATATCTTCCGTCTTTACTTCTTTGGGAGCGAACCCCTCATTATGCTGGAATGCAGGCTTTGGAGGGGTCTCAGCCGGCAGCCCCAGGTCAGGCACACAGCACACCCTCCATCACTCTGGGCTCTTGCTTGAACAGAGGGGTGGGCAGGTTCTGGAAAGAGCAGCGTAGAAGCTTCTGTGACATCTTTGACTGAAGAAGTGAAAAGGTGCTCTTCCAGATGGCTTAAATATTTGACTGATGAGGAGGGCAAAATGGATTGGCTGGAGTCTTAAAAACCAGTGACAAAGACGAAAGCAAGAGGGCGCTGTTTCACCTGGAGCAGTGGCACTTCCTAAGTGCCCGTGACCCGTGACTCAAAGAGAGCCCTTAGGATCTGTCAGATGGGGACATCCTCAGGATCCCAGGGACCTTGAGGCCGAGAGCAGATGAGGCCAGCTGGGATCCTGTGTGGTAGCCATGGTCCTTTCCATTGGGAAAAAGAAACAGTGTGTGCGGCTCGCCTCCACATCGTTCAATGACAGTAGGTTTTTGGAGGGCAGTACAAAGGCACGTCTCCATACTGATCTTGTCTGGTCTGGGCACTGACTTTAGGATATCTGGAGCCGTTGATAAACTGCACTTCACCAAATCCTCCCTCGATAAAGTTTCCCTCTGCCAACATGTTGGGAAATAGTGGGTAGGGATGAGTTTGAGGTCACTTCCTGGAGTATTGCGAAGGGCAGCAGTCGCATGTGGCCAGGTAGGAGCAGCTATTGGAAGAGAGGACCTGATCTGGGGAGCGCCAGTGCCCTTCTGGGAGATCACAAGTGTCCCAAAGGGCCTGGGCCCAACTCGAGGTCCACCCACTCCTCTTGGAGATGACGAGATGGTCCGTGGATGGGACAAATGTCTCCTCAGAGATTGTTTTTATGCTCTGTTCATGTTCATATGCAGCTAGGCTGTGGAGGCACTCAGTCTTCTACTCCCTATTATAAGGTAGGTGTCTTCCTATTTAAACCCATTTGGGAAAGTTAGGGCTTTATGAAATATTTTCAGATACAATATGTCCCCCCTGTATGAAATGATAGCCACAGGCTATTTGCTGTGTAGTTAACCTAAGCCTAAACACATGTCCTGTTCACAGACGCAATTCCACGGGGTCAGCCGTCTGTTCGTCTGTTAAAGAATTGCTGAAGATCCTTCCAGCCAGGCGGAGTGCAGGGACTCAGATGGTGTTGTCAGGAATCTCTGTGTCCCGGCTGTGCTTTTCTCCATGTGGAGAGTCTCCCCTACCGGAGGCAAGACTGCACCTGGCAGCTCCAGGAATGAGGTCCAGCAGTGAGCCATCCCAGTAGAGAGATCCCCTTCTTCCTATAGTTCCAGCAAACATCTGTCCTGCATTGCCCCTGATTGAGCTAACTTGCAATCACCAATCACGGTGGCAGGATGGGGAGGGGATCTGCTGTTTGCTGGGATCTGGGACCTTTGCCCACCCCTGGTGAGTGGGGAAGGGCAGCCCCATGTGAATCTCATGGAATGAGTGTTTGGGAGTGGAAGGATAAGTAAAGAATATTGGGGCACTGTTATTAGAAGAAAATCCCCAACAAATGTTGGAATCTGAGCTGTCCCTTCACTTTGCCCATTGTGTTGGATTGAGTTCTGAAAGGGGCAGAGAGGATAGTGAGCTCCCCCTAGAGGCCAATGTGAAGGACTCCAGGCTCTGACCACTTCTGGTTTTATTTTTTTTATTTTTATTTTTTCTCTTATTCTTTTTTTTAATAATATTTTTTTATATTATGTTAGTCACCATACAGTAAAGTTCCATGATTCATTACTTGCGTATAACACCCAGTGCACCATGCAATACGTGCCCTCCTTAATACCCATCACCAGCCTATCCCATTCCCCCACCCCCTTCCCCTCTGAAGCCCTCAGTTTGTTTCCCAGAGTCCATAGTCTCTCATGCTTCATTCCCCCTTCTGTTTACCCCCCCTTTCTTCTTCCCTTTCTTCTCCTACCGATCTTCCTACTTCTTATGTTCCATAAATGAGTGAAACTATATGATAATTGTCTTTCTCTGCTTGACTTATTTTGCTTAGCATGATCTCCTCCAGCCCCATCCATGTTGCAGCAAATGTTGAGAAATCGTTCTTTTTGATGGCTGAGTAATATTCCATTGTATATATGGACCACATCTTCTTAATCCAGTCATCTGTTGAAGGGCATCTTGGCTCCTTCCACGATTTAGCTATTGTGGGCAATGCTGCTATGAACATTGGGGTGCATATGGCCCTTCTCTTCACTACGTCTGCATCTTTGGGGTAAATACCGAGTAGTGCAATGGCTGGATCATAGGGTAGCTCAATTGTTAACTTTTTAAGGGACCTCCACACTGTTTTCCAGAGTGGCTGTACCAACTTGCATTCCCACCAACAGTGTAGGAGGGATCCCCTTTCTCCACATCCTCTCCAACCTTTGTTGCTTCCTGCCTTGTCAATTTTTGCCATTCTAACTGGTGTAAGGTGGTATCTCAGTGTGGTTTTGATCCGGGAGGTGAAGGTTGGAGAATGAACAGGAATTGGACTGACAGTGCTCTCTTCCTCCAAGTAAACACGTAAGTAAGTATATGAGTATATGTGTGTATTGGATATTCATGAGTACATAGGCACATTCACATGCTTATTTATGGGCTTACTTGGCAATAGAACACTGTCAGTCCTGGGTTGTATCTATATCTATATATGCAGTTTATAGATAGTTTTTAGAGGCTGCCTGCCTTCTCCCCGGACCCCTTTGGAAGCCAGTTGAGGCTGTTGGCAGAACTCAGCTCCTGTGGACCGGCTTTGGGGAGACACTAAAGGTATCAGAAGAGCAGAAATGCTGCCATGTATGGGTTGTGTAGCCTTCGGTGAGTTGTTTCATGTCTCCGTGTCCACCTCTGTGGACAGGGATCGTGACAGTACCTACTGCTAGGTTTGGGTTAGGATAAAAGAGTTAATGTCTGTGAAGTGCTTAGACCAGTGCCTGGCACCTGCTAAGTGGTATAATACCGTTATTTTCATTCTTCCCTCATTGTTCCAAACGATCATGCTGAATGGAACATTCTCAGCCTTTAATGGGCATTTTCCTTGCCTGTGTAACAAACCAGGCATTAGGGCGGCTAATGCGAGTTAATAGACGGTCACAAAGTTGTGCTGCAGATTTGGACTTCACCTGAGCTGGGGAACCCTGGTTAAGTCACTCAGACTCTTAGAACCTCATTTTCTCTTCTGTCCAAACAAAACATAAAACATACACAGTTTAATCTCTAGTTTTATTGTGCCAGTAAAATAAGATAGAGGAGAGAAAATGTATATACATGGAAAGGTTAGAATTCTGTTGGAGTTTATAGAGAACCTGAACTCTCCAGGAGATCACAGCTGGAAGAAAAGGCAGGTAAGGGTAAGACTACAGAACAATGTGTGTAGTAAGAGCCACGACCAGTGATTAGAATCTAATGGCAATTATTACTACAATGACTGTAATTTCTTAGGCAGTGGCTATTGGCACATACTTTATAAACATCTCATTACGTCCATGAACTTTATGAGATAGGTGCCCATATTTTTTCTCTTTTCTAAATTACAAAAGTAATTTTGTAAACTCAGAGTTTAAAGCACATGCACAGCATGGTAGCCACGTGTCGCCCAGTGCTTAGAGCCCCAGTGTACTTCTCCAAGGTCCTGAGTGCTTCTAGGGGAGGTGATGCTTGAGCTGAGAGCTGAGGGGTCAGTAGAGTTGGTCCTTTACCTCTGAGGCAGAGGTAAAGGAAGGCATTCCAAATGGTGGAAGGGACAGCATGAATAAAGGCAGGGAAGTGAGAGAGAACACACTGTCTCAACTCCGAAAACACCCTATTAAATAATCTGATGTAATGGCCTGCCGTGGCAAATGCACAGACGGTAACAATGTATCAAATACTCCCAGCTTCTAGGGGAGAGAGAACAAATGAAAAAGGGGCATTATCAGGGCAGGGATCCGGCTTGGCTAAGCAAAGAAATTGCTCCCCTCTTGCTAAATAATGATTTAAAGTGTTTAGATTTCCAACTTCCCAACTGCCTCATAAAAGAAACCGACACCCCAGCAATACCCAGACGATGGGATGCTACAGCAGCACATTTCTCTGCAAACCTCCTATTTCCGTTAACTTTATAGCTTCTTCATCAATTTGCTGCCTTGGCATTTTTTTTTTTCTCCCACATTCCTTCTCTCCCGTAGTGAAATGGTTTATTGGAAATATCCCATTTGGCTATTTTGAAGCAATGATTTATTTATTTCCTGGTTTTATTTAAATCCCCTTTGCCTGTGCCCAAAGGGCTCTGGGCATTTGCACAGAAATCGAAAAATGGGACAGGCAGTCTGTTTACTGTAAGCAGCTGGGCTCCCCTAAAATAACTGAGGGCCCCTGGCCGTGCCCCGTGTGGAAAACTGCCCATGCTCTGATTCCTCAAGGTCAGTGGATTGAGAAGGAAAAATCAAGAAACCTTCTCGTTTCCATGTCGGGATTGTGGCGTGATCCTTTGATTTTTCTCTTCATTCATTCATTCATTCATTCATTCATTCTTTTCTTCATCCATTCACCAAATAATCATTGAGCATTTCCGTATGTAGCAGATAGTCTACTAAGTTAAGAGACTGTTGAGGTAAATAAGATTTAGACCCTATTCCCAAGAGGCTCACAGCTTCCCAGCGAGTGGCGTGTAAACGAGTGAACAATGGTATCTGCCCAGGAAATCACGTTCAAGTCGCAGCAACAGATATGCTCAGGAATAGCTAAAGAAATTGTGACAAGGTCGTACCATGAATACTGCGCAGCAGTTAGAAAGAAGGAGGGAGTATGCATGTCCTCATATATTCACATACGTGAGACATGCTGAATAAGATGATGCATTGAGTATGATACAGGTGTGTCAGCGACATATATAAACCGATGTCACTTTGATGGTTAATTTGGAAGGTGACTGGTGGAAGCAACTGTTATTTTCTTGGTGGGTGTGAAGAGGGGTGGTTTAAAGACTCCAGAATTTGTTAACCATATCAGTCGTTTTAAAACCCGTAAGTGTATTCCACTTAGATATTAGGAGCTCAGGGGGGCCTGGGTGGCTCAGTCATTAAGCGTCTGCCTTCAGCTCAGGGCGTGATCCCAGGGTCCTGGGATCGAGCCCCGTGTTAGGTTCCCTGCTCTGCTGAGAGCCTGCTTCTTCCTTTTCCTCTCCCCCTGCTTGTGTTCCCTCTCTCGCTGGCTGTCTCTCTCTCTGTCACATAAATAAATAAAATCTCAAAAAAAAGAAAGATATTAGGAGCTCAGTTGCTAAATGTCACATTAGATATGTATATAGGCTACAGACACAAAAGGAGAGAGTTTCAGGAAGAAGGGAGGATTTTCTGTGGGAGAGCGCATCTGCATTGGGCTTTGATGAACGGATAGAAGTTTTCTGGAATGATGATCCCCAACAACATGCTTACAAAGAGGAAGAACCCGCAGGAGCTGCAGGAGAAAGGCAGGTGCAGACTCGATCCGGCTGGTGCAGGGGCACCTCCGTGGAGGGGAGGGTTAACGTCAGGTCTTTGAATAGGAGCGGAATCCATCTCAACTTTCCAAAGTCCCTGCACAGCCACTGAGATCTGGTCAGTTCCAGCTGTGGCACAGATAGGGTAAACTGAGTCAGAACAACTCAGGAGGAACTTACATAGATCTCATTCTGCATGAGAGTCCCCATTCTACGTGTTTCCCGTCTATCATGCCATCGAACCCTCACAACCGCCCTGTGACCGAGCGCACTAGCATTACCCCCATTTTGCAAATGAGGAAACTAACCGATGGACCACACATGAAAATCATCACGGAGGAAGCTCAGTTCTTTCCCAAGGCTTTGGATATGGACAGGCATGACTTAGAGCTTGAAGTGACACCTTCCATCCCTTAGGAGATGTGACAAGACCATTCAAGATGCTAAAAAATGCATAGCGAGCTTGTAATGATTAAATAAATACATAAAAGAAATGCCAACAGGAAAGACGCCAATGGGATGGGGTCGTGGGATGTGGCTCGCCTTTTCATCTTTCCTTTTCCTTGGTTCACTTCAGTGCTGTGGTCATGATACTTTTACAATAAAAGCCATGCTTCTATAAATAATGAAAAGACGTTTACCTCAAGGCTCCAGAGTTGCCGATAAACAATGACGGCATGACACAGGCAGGAATGAGAGCGGCTTCTGTGCAGCCTGGAGAAAGGAGCAGAGGACGTCAAGTTCATTTCTAGGCAGTGGGACTTGAATTCAGGATCCTCAAACCAGACCTCAGTTTCCCGTGTGCACAGTGAGGGGCTGGGTCCGTGGTCTCCCGAATATGGATTTTGTCCATGAGATGTTTTTAGAAAGTAAATGGAGAGACAAGATGCTAGATAACATGGAATCACATAGTATAAAAATATTCACCCTACTGTTCTTTTGATCTTTCTGGTTAAAAGGAGAAAGTCTCATTTTGGTGACAGCGTATGTTTAACCTTTCTCTGTCCCTTACTCGTTACCTTTACTTCTCCCTGCCTCTCTCCAGTTTTCTTCCTCCTTCCTTCTTTCCTTCCTCTCTTTCTCCCTTTCTTTCTTAAACAAGAAAAGAGACTTCTTGGCCTCAGAACATTCACCAGGCAACAGTATCTGGTTATAATTCAGTCATCATCTTTTTTTTTTTCCATTGTGCTTACTTCTGGTTTCCTCCTATTTGTATCAAGTAATAATATAGTTTCCTTTTTGAAATAAATGTGAAAATACCTTTCACGTTAAAAATTCAAGCTCAAGAAAGATAAGGAGTTGATGGTACAGGTGGAATAAATATGAAGAAGTCATCGGTAAAGCTTGAGAACCCTGCACTGGCTGCTATCATTGGTCGGGTCCAGTCCTGAGATTCTGAACGTACAGGAGGACCAAGGACCTCAGTCCCTCATCAGTCACTCATCGGTGTTTGAATCTGCACAGTGACATCCAGGACTCCTGCCTTCTCTGCTCAGCTGTGGCCTTCCTTTCAGGAGCTGGCCTCCGAAAGCTCAGCTAATGCTTCTTGCCACTGATCTCCCCTCCGATCTTCAGTAAAGGATGGGCACACATGCGCAGTTCAATAATGGTAAGAACTAAATTGTGGAGTCGATATATTATCCTAAGAGCGTAGAATCTGGATACAAGGATAATTGCCGGGCATTCCTACCCTTACAGGTTCACCAGTGAAGGGAAGAAATAAGGAGAAATAAACAGTTATTGAGCACTTACTGTGTATATTGAACCATTAGCCACTTTATCTTCCTATGGAATTGAGGCTCTTGGAGGTTAAGTAATTTACCCGGGGACACACAGCTGTTAAGATAGAAACCGGGATCTGACTCCAAATCTGACTCCAAAGCAATTGCTGTTTCCTGGAAGCAACTGTTGTCTTACCTGATGAGGATTCCAAAACAGTCTTCGCGTGGGCCAGTAAAGGATTCCCTTTTTACTTACTACTTTTTACTCTGCTTCCCATCAGGCCGAAACCTCTCAGAGCTCTACATGTGTTACCATTTCCATCCCCCTTTTCCAGACCTTTGCTGTTCTTCTGCCTGGAATTCCCTCCCAGCTCCCTTTTCACTTTCCCTGCTTTGCAGACCAAAGCCTCTGTCACCTCCTCCAGGAAGCCAAAATAAACTCTGGGAATTCTGTTACAGAAATTGATTCAATCATTCATTCAGTAAGTGTGCATTTTGTACCTGCTTCAAGCCTGGTGCTGTCCTAGGTGCTGGAGAGTCGATGGGAAATGAATGGACATGGAATTCACATTTTTAGCATATCAGCTTGAGTTTTCTACCATTTATCTCGTCAGGACCACAGACAAAGAAACAGATCATTATTAAACTAGATGCTGTGCTGTTGAAGCTGGCGTGATACAGAGATTAAATTTGCAGCTCTAGAATCAGAAAGGTTTTGATTCAAATCCCAGCTCTTCCACTTCTCAGCTGTGTGGCCTTGGGTAGGTCCCTTGACATCTCTAAGCAGAAACAGAGCCAGTATTATGAGGTTGTTTCGGTGGTCAGATGGGATGAGGTCTGCGGATCGCCAGCACATGATACGTGGATGTCGTGGATGTCAGCACCCCTTCCGGTTCCTACAAGGGTGGGGATCACATCCCCTCCCCCCTCCCCATCATTCCTTGCACAGCGCTTGTTGACTGAATACAAAAAAGTTATTGGGCAGAAACAAGCAGGTGCATTAACCAACCTGCCTTCCATATCAGCAGCTCTGACTTACCCACAGTAGAAGATATCTGCCAATCCACATGGCTCAAATAGGCATTTCTTTCCCGCTAATGCATGGGGAAAAAATGAGCTGAGTTTACTTCCTGCTTCAGAAGAAATTTGATGTTGTCGTTAAGTGGTTGGGCAGAAAAGACTAAGTTCCTAAGCAAATTAAAATAGGCTTGATCTATCCAGATGCCCTTGACTGTGTAATGCCTGATACTGTCTTGAGTAAGTTAAATTCCCTCTTAGTTTTCACTTCCGGGAAAAATGGGAACGAGCCTTTCCCTTCTACCACTCAGTGTTTCTCTAAGGCCAAATGGAGGCGATGGATAATAATTGTAATAACAGAACGATTATTTAAGATAATATCATTGCCTAATGTCTTTATGAAGTAAGAAGAATTTTGCTCTGTACTTAGAAGCAGATAAGTACTTTGATGTGGGCTTTGGCCGTTTTCCAGCTGTGTGACCTTGGGCAACTTACTTAACATCACTAAAGTCTATTTCCTCACCCATGGAATGTGTATAATTTGGGCTACCTCGTAGGGTTGTCATGAGAGCTAAAGAAGTATATATGTAAAGTGTCTAATATGGTGCCTGGAACACACTAGATTCTCATTAACTCATTTATTTATTCAATATTCACTGAGAGCCTACCATGTACCAGGCATAAGGTGAGGTGCTTGGATGCACCCGGGAAGCCAAAGTGTCTCCCTTACGGGAATGTGGTGCCAGGACGCTGATACTGGCCAAGGGCTGCTGGTTCCCTTCTCCCTATCTGTATGTCAACACTGAGTGGCATGAGCTGTTGGTCCTGAAAGCAGAATTCCTAAGGTGTTTCCCAGCCCACCTAGAAATGGCACATTAGACTCAAGCTACAAAATTTCCTTTAGACCTAGAACATTTCCAGGGTAATAAAATAAGTGGCAGAGCCAGGATTTGAAGGGAAGTGGGGAGACGTGAACGCTAGCATAGATTGAATTACCTACTGTGTGTCAAAGATGGCTCTTTATGTGATCACATCGGACCTTTAAATATTCACAGCAACTCAGGTATTATTTTCTTGACACAGAAACTGAGACTCAGAATGTTTAAGGGGTCAAGATTGTTCAACAATTGCAGCGTAGAGCTAAAGATTCAAATTCAGGAATTGCAGTAGTATCTTTCACTAAGAGTTTTTCTGCAGTCAACTTGAAAGTGGCCTGATTCCATCCCTTCAGCCTGTCTTAAGTATCGCATCTCACTGGAATCATCATGGGGCTCACCCATGGCATGGACTTTGCAGCACGGGGCGTGGTCTTTGGGC
This sequence comes from Ursus arctos, assembly GCF_023065955.2. Classification (NCBI taxonomy): domain Eukaryota; kingdom Metazoa; phylum Chordata; class Mammalia; order Carnivora; family Ursidae; genus Ursus; species Ursus arctos. The sequence continues at coordinate 77,609,120 of NW_026623078.1, read as the reverse complement.
TTCCGCAGCCTGCCAGGTTCAGCGTTAATATCCACCACCGTTTCTCGAGGACCAACACTCTCCCTCCAGCCTCTCCCTTCCTCACATTACTGTGGGTCTCATTTTGTTATCCCCACATTGGCGGCTTCCTAAATCAGTGGCTTTCATGAAAAGCACTTTCATTCTCTAGGCAGTAACCATCGGGATACTTACAGAGTTGTCAAATTCCCTCGATCCCTCACACGGCTCTTTATTTATTCACGTGTGAGAGCATGGTTCCTTTTATCCTGTTAGATCTAGCAGCTTGCCAAGAACAGGGTGTGTTTGCAAGAGCTATCGGTCCATGGGATCAAACCAAGCCGGAGGGAGGACTGGGGTAGGGCAGGGGGCAGTGGTGGTTCTCACACCACTCCCCAAATTTCCCTCCATTTCAGGGTTGGACTGAGTTATGAAGGAAGAGCTGATCCTCCAAATAAAATGATTTAAGAGGCCCAGGGCTTCCTTTGTAATGTATCAGTCCCCTAGTAATTTAGGCTCTACCGAGCCATTCAGTCCATCAATTAATTAGTCATTAGTTAAGCTCATCAGCCTGACCCATGAAGTATTTCATGAGCCCCCCCGCCATGTTTCCCCCCAGAGTCTTTTCTTGCCCTGCCCTATTGCTATGTACAGCTGTGGTCTTTACTCAGCGCCCCTTTATTACAGCTTTCCTTCTTCCTTTCCCACTTATTCAGTAGAAGCTTCCAGATTAGGACCTGTGACCCCATGGAGACGGCTGATTGGGCTGGGAGGTGGGGGGCCCTGACCCAAGCTGGGCTCCCTGAGAATTCAGTCTTAAGCCTGAGAGAAGCTGTCATTCTGTTTCTGGGAGCTTGGAGTGTGACATGTATTTGGGAAGCTGTTGGTAATTATGTTGTCTGAAGAATCCAGGGCACGAGAGGGAACGTAGGGAGAAAGAGAGAGAACGAGAGAGAGAGAGAAGGAGGAGGACATTGCACAGAATGGGGCAGAAAAGAGAGGGAGCGTTAGAGCCTGGCTCTTAAAATATCTTAGACTCAGTTCAGCAAACCCAGGAGACACCCTAGTGTTTGTTTGGTTTTCATTTTTTGTTTTAACAATGCATTCCCTTTATTTCTTACATGGCTTTAAATTTCGTTTCTGTTATTTCCGATCAAGAAACCCCGGCCGTTAAAGCACAAATCCCAACCATATCACCCAGCTTTCAATCTCGTATTCCTTCCATCTCTGTATGTCTCCGGGCCTGTGCTCATGCGGCCCACCTGGCCTAGACCACGCTCCCTGGGGTGCCGCCAGGCCAGGCCTCTTCCTCCTCTGTGAAGTCCTTGCCTGTTGCCCTGCGTGGGCCATGGGAGGTGGTGCCGTATGCTGGTTAAGGGCACAAAGCTGGGGCCAGACGGACCCTGGGCTGGAACCCTGCCTCTGCTCTAAGGGCAGAACCGGGGCCGGGGCCATAAATAAGGTGAATGTTTCTGAGTTTCCTCCGCTGCACACACAAGATGGAAATACTAGCTCTTGTCTTGTAAAGTCCGGTGGGAGGGTCAACTGAGATCATGCGTGCTCGCCGTGAGCACGCAGTAAGTACTCGGCGGATGGTACCGGTACCACCATCATCCCTGTTACGTCCTCCCCGCTGTGTCATCTGACCCAGGGTACTTTGTAAGGTTATTGTGAGTGTGTTCGTGTTTCACTGCAGTGCAACTAATTACTACAAACTCGGTGGCTTCAGGGGGATGCTTTTATTAGCTGGCAGCTCTGTGGGACGGGAGCTGGGCATGGAGCAGCTTGGCTTTGCTCAGGGCACCCCGAGGCTGACGTCAGGTAGAGGCTGCCTGCCTTCTCCCCGGACCCCTTTGGAAGCCAGTTGAGGCTGTTGGCAGAACTCAGCTCCTGTGGTGGCAGGATGGAGGTCTCTGTCCCCTTGCAGGCTGATGGCCAGAGGCCATTCTCAGCTCTTGGGGGCCACCCACGTTCCTGGCCTCATGGCCCCCTTCGCCTTCTAAGCCAGCAGTAGAGAATTTCACCCGTTCTGAACCTTTCTACGCTCCAAAGCTCTGACCTCTGGCCTCTTGTCCCAGATTTAAAGGCCTCATGTGATTAGGTCAGGCCCACCTGACAACCCCCGCCCCCCCCCACCCTTTCTTAAAGTCAGCTGTGCCGTATAAAATAACCCGATCACAGGGGTAAAAGCCATCACATTCAGCCCCTGGAATTATGCCGGGACCAGGGAATCTTGGTGGTCACCACGAAATTTGCCATCACGGGCCTTCAGAGAATGACAGGAATTAGCCTCTCACGTGTTACTTGGCACATGGGAGATGCTTCCTGAGTGGTGGCCGTGGTTATTTTATTGTCTTCATTGTTAATATTTATCTCAGCTTTGTTCTCAGCCAGGCCTCTGTGTTCTCAGAGTCAACACTGCCTCCTTTTTATTTTTAACTTACAAGAAAAGACATCGGTATCCCTGCAAGCTTCAAAGATTTATTAGTTGTTCGTGTGTTTGGATTGAATAACCGGTTGGAGGTCAAGGTTAAGCTGGAACCATTTGGGAAACAATTGTCTCTTAGGAAAGGATTTTCAAAATATTTGTTCTCGGGTGCAATCAAATATGGTCTAAATGAAAATCATTTGCCCTTGGCAATTGTGATTCTGTCCCTGGGCCCAGAAAACTCTTACCAGGAGTGATGAGTTAAGAAGAGCCAAGTAGGTAACTCTACACTGCTTCAAGTTTCGCCCAGCCCACCGCCATGTTCGTAGACGGGGGCAGCACCAAGGAGAATCGGGCTTTTGGATGGATTCACCCAGAGAAGAATCCCAGTTGTTTCCCGTTTCCTTCCAGCCCTTGAGCTGGGCCAGAGAGATACAGCTGTGAAGAAGCCCAGCATGGACCCATTCCCACGGAGCACATGCCCCGTGGGGTAGGCTGACAATGACACGGATACTCGTACACCGGATGATTTCAGACGGGGCTGAGTGCCATCAGCTAGTGACCAGGAATGCCACTGAAAGTGGCTTAGGGAGGTGCTAGCCCGTTTTATTTGGGGAGGCGTCTCCAAGAAATGACATTGTGGCTGAGATCCAAATAATGTGAAAGAGCATCGCTGTAGTAGGCCCCGTGTCAAGTAAATGCAAACATCCCCAGCCTGGAGTTCGTACGGTGTGTTCAAGGAATGACTGGCACAAAGGTAGCCAAGGAGGCGGATGACTGCGGGGGGGGGGGGGGGGGGGGGAGGGCAATCTCTTAGGACACCAAGTGCCGCGTGTTACTCTGGATTTAGTACAGCGGGAAGACACGCGAGTGTTAAACAGGAGAACGGTGGGTTCTGACTTAGTTTTTTATTTTTAATTTTATGGCTTGTGGTTCTGTTGGTTGCCCAGTGTCCTTTGGCTTTTCCAGATATAATTCACGTACCACAAACTTTACCACTTTAAAGGGTACAATTCATTGATTTTTAGTATTTTCACGAGGTAGTGCAACCAGCACCAGTAGACCTGATTTATTTTTTGAAATGGCTCTTCTGGCCACCGCGCGGAGCATGGGCTGCGTGGGCGAGGCAGGGAAGCTCCCGATGCGATCCGGGTGAGGTGGATGGTGGGCGGAGCACGGCAGCAGTGGTGGAGAGAAGCAGGTGCTCCTGGTGCTTCTAGTGTTCCAAATCTGGTGGCCCAATGTGGTGACAGGGGTGGGGCTGGACAGCCTCGCTTTGGATCTACTGCTTGCCAGCTGCCTGGCCACAGGCAGATCACTTAATCTACCCGGGCCTCAGTTTCCCAATGTGAAAGGTGGAGATGGATAGCCACCCCTTGCATTTGCTGTGATAACCAAACAAGATGAAATGCACATACGTCTGTCATGGTGCCCAGGATGTAGGGTGTGTTCTGTAAGTGTCATTTTTTTCCGTTTCTGAAACTAGGTTAGATTTTCCTGGCCCCTGCACCACCACCCCCCCCCCCACCGCCCTCAGAAGGCAGCCCCACCTTGAGGTTGGCTTTCAAGAATCAGTCCAGCCTTTCCCCTATCATTACACAGTTTATTTCCCAAATCTGAAATGGGAGCACAGCTTCCCATTCCGCCCACCAAGGAAAAAACACTCTTCACGGAGAGACGGGACAATTCTGCACAGCTCTGACTTTGTTGCCACCAAGTTGGGTGGTCTTGGGAAAATCACAACCCTTCTGAAACGCAGTTTCCCCTGTAAAGGGAGATGTTAGCATCCACCTTAGGAAGGTGAAGACCTGGAAGGAAGACCCAACGAGATCTCCACATGAGATGCCATAGGAATCGTAAGAGCTATACAAACGCAAGGGATCATTTGTATTATTTCGTATCTGCAATATGGCGTCATCTCCTCCGTGCACGTCTGTGATCAGCCTTCGGTTGTGCACGCTTGGGAGAAAACTAAAGACGACAGTCCTGATTTATAGGGTGACCACATGTCCTGGTTTGTTGAGGTCTGTTCTAGTTTACTCCTGCTGTCCCAGCACAATTATTAATAGCTCTGCCTTTCCCTGTCAAAAGTGGTCTGGTTTGGACAATAAATTGTTCGGCTCCTCAATGTATTCACTTCATCACTTTTCCCACAGGTCAAATTAGACCTTTTCCTTGATTGCTTCAGCTGACATCCCGAAAAGTGCGATGTTCTGACAATTCAAGAGCAGTTTCGGAGATCTTCAAGGTTTTTCAAAATTATCATTGTTAAAGGAATTTTTGTCTTCTTCTCTGCCTTTACAATCTAGTTAGCATAACACGCAGTTCCATTGTGTGTGCGGAAGGATCTAATTTATGTTATACGTCTTCATGAAGTTTCTATAAAATATGAAGAAAGGGAAACATTTTTGTGCGTGTCCGCAGGCTGAAACAGAGGGAAATGAGGGGCCTTTGTAGATTGACATCTCTCTCAAGCAGTGGAGAAGAGAGATGTATTCATGTGCCTGACGAACGGCGGAAAGCAGAATGTATGTCTCTGCCTTCGCCTCCCATCAGCACCAGGAGTCGAGGGGGAAAACCAGACTTCCATTGATGCTTTTAGAGTGGGCTGTCCAGGTGATTTATTAGCTCTGAGTCAATGCTAATGTGGAGCCTGCGGCTCAAAGATAACCCAGAATTCATCCTAAATGCGCTGGGCTCCCCACGCACCCTGACGGAATATTGAGGTTGAACTGACAGCTCTCGGGTAAACCTAGGATTTAGCATTTTTCATACCAACCTCTGAGTTAAAAATATTTTAGGGGATGGACTAATAGAATCTAGATTAGAAAGAAAGGGAAAACGAAAACAGGATGGAAGATTTGCTTCTGGGAGAATCCAAATCAAGTCATGGAATATGCTTCTGGTTGTTTTTGGCTGGAATTGATTTTGAAACCATGAGTTTGTGATGTCTGATGTCGTTTGGCTTCTAATTTTTTAACAGACCCCTCTTAGCTCAGCGGGTGCCACGAGTGAATGTCCTGTCCTGGGAGGGGGGAGTATTATTTGGGAACCCTTCAGACGGTGGTACAGGTCACCAGTAAGATTGGCTTCTGGGAGAGGATTTGATTCTTCTCACATAACAAGGAATAAGAGGCGGGCAGCTGCTGACGTGTGCTTAGAGCCATGTCCGAATGATTATCTGGGCTTTTCCCTCGTGTGACTTGTCTCATTGTCATAAAACACTGCATCTGTGGGCCTTAAACCCATGTACAAGACAGAAGGAAGACACAGGAGGCCCTTTATAAGGAAAGCCAAAAGCCTTCGGCCATATCTCATTGGCCAGAACTGTCATGTGACCTCCCAAACCACTGGGAAGCTGAGGGAGTGCGTGTTTGGGCAGTCCTTACGGAAATTGGGTATCCATTAGTAATGAAGAGAAGGGGGAGTGAATGCTAGTAGTTGACTAAGATCATCTGCCCCAGGGGGAAATTTCAGTACTGATTTTGGTACTTGAGTGCTGTATTTTAGAAGTTGGCAACGTAAGCATATGTTGACCGAGTGCATACTATGTGCTCACTGTGTTGGCTGTTCAAAGGAAAATAAACCAGAATGGTAGCCAGTGCCCTTAAGGAATTCAAAATTAAGTTCTTGATTCTTTTCTGAGTCCATAGTACCTAGCGCAGTGTTGGAAGCATGGAAGACCCTGCAGGTGTGTGATGAAGGCCTTACCCACAGGACAGTTAGAAGCAAAAACCATGGAACTATTGGCTGTTGAGTCCTGTGGTGTAAATCCTCACCAGTCGAAGCGTGGTACACAGGCCAGCATCAGGTGGGAGCTTGACAGAAATGGGGTCTCTCGGGCCCACCCCAGACCTACTGAATCAGAATCTGCTGTGTAACAAAATCCCCCAGGGATTCGTGTGTGCACATCGCATGTTGCAAAGGGCTGGTGTAATAGTGATGCTTGACGTAGCTTGATCCCGTTTGCAGAAACAGGAATTTGGACATCGACAAGGACAAGGATAGATCATTTTGCGGTTGGGGGGATGCGCATTTGCTCAGGAGACATTTGCCTGTGATTTAAATCTAGTCTGTCCACTTCCCAGTTGGGTCATCTTCGCCAACTACCTCTTCTGGGCATGACCAAGGGTTGTCACTGTTGGCACAGGGAGGGTGTGAAGGACAGGACATCCAAAATGTTGAGCGCCTTGCCTGGCATGCTGTGGGAACTCAATTGAGGCACATTTCCTTTCTAAGAATGTGCAAAATTGGAAGTATTGTGCCACCATCAGGACCACCATTGCTCAGAATGGGAGAAAGAGCAAATGAGCATTATGACTTGGAGCCATCATGCAAATCATGAGCTTGGTCTGGAGCCTGGCAGAGGATTGGGGTCAACATCCCAAGTCATAGGGAAAGCTTAGACATCGGCAGAGACCCACCCATCTTCGTGCTTTCATTTCCTATGGTTGCCATAACACAGAGCCATAAACTGGGTGCAAAACAACAGACATTTATTCTCTCGCATCGTGGAGACCAGAAGTCCGAAAGCAAGGTGTGGGCAGGGCCATACTCTCTCTGATGGCCCTGTGGAAAGATGTTTCCTTGGTTCTTCTGGTGTTCCCTGGCAATTCTTGGCGTTCCTTGGCTTGTAGATACGTCACTCCGATCTCATGGCCATCTGCTTGCTCCCTGTGTGTCTCCACATTGTCCTCTGTGCATGCCTGTGTCTCTGTCCAAATTCCCCGTTTATAAGGATGCCAGTCATCTTGGATTAATGGTGACTTGCCAATCTCTAGGAAGACCCTGTTTCCAAATCAGGTCACATTCTGCGGCCGTGGGGGTTAGGAGCTCAACATATCTTTTGTGCGGGCTGGAGGGAGGGGACAAAATTCCACCTGTAATACTAAGCAAGGGTTCTTGGTGAGAAGTAGGTGTGATTCTGGAAGGATGGCAGTGGCTGAAGCTATGGAGAACTACCTAATGTATATATGGCCCCAGCTTAATGTTTAAAAAAAAAAAAAAAAGATTTGGAAACAGCCAGTGAGAAATAGTGCTTTCTTTCCAAAAACTAGTGTGGGCATGACTTTTAAGAATTATGTCTTCCCTTTGCTTCATTGCCTGTGGATGGGGATAAATTCTCACCTCCCTGCTCTCTGTAGAAACTTTCAAAATAATGTCACAAGGACCTTCCTGAGTGAGAGGCAGGGAGACACTGTCAGAAAATTCCTGAGACTTAATATGGTGAGAGGTTGGAGGGTTGTGTGGGTTTTTTTGTTGTTGTTTTTTACTTTTTTTTTCTTCCTCTTTCTGCCTGTGCTGGCGGCAGCAGCTGTCTCTTTCTCAGCAGTGACAGGCTGAGAAAATGGGAGATGAATTTCGGCTGGGCGTGGGTGTGATTTCTCTTTCTCTAGCGGGGGCTTCATCTGGGAAGGCACAGAGCTGTTTTTATCCTGGCCTGGGAAACTGAAGAAGCAGCTGTCGGGGTGCTAGGAGGACTCTGCAGCTCCCAGGGGCACTTCCTGCTGGGAGCCCTGGCAGGGTACCCACTTGAATGCTGGTTGGATCTCCCCCAAGGAGACAGCTCCGGGGAGCCGCGTTGGGGGCTGTCACCTGTAAACAGGTGAGCGAGATCCGACATGGCCCCGAGGCAGAGAAACAGACATGTGTTTGACAGAGCAGGCTTCCCAGATGGAAAGAGAGGGATCAGACCCTGGCCTGCCCCGCCCAGAGCCAGCAGCTCTGCACGGGAGGATTCCATGGAAGGTGCCAATTATTGGGGTTGAAATATTTACCAGTGCTCTCCCCGCCCCCAGTCTCCTTATACGAGATGGTGGCACATCCTTATGCATTCAGCCTGGGGCTTCTCTCTGTCCTGCCATGTTCCATCCTGGGGCGACACTGTGTTTGCTCCCTTGCTCAGTGTATTTAGTCACAAGAACACAACTCTTGGAAGCTCTGAGGGTGCACTGCTACCACTCTCTGCTCTTCTTGAATGCCCTGTGTGATCCTATCCATTTTCATAATGTAGCAGACCACCTATTGGCTCACTATTTCCAGATTTCTAGCTTCAGATCAGCCCTCTTAGGAATTCCAGCCTGTGTCTGCAGACCAGCCATCACCCCCTGGATACCGCCTCACAGGCACCTTGAACACGCCCTTCAAAACTGAACTCACCAGCTTTCTTCCATACCTGCTTCTGTACCAAAACTCAGCGAAGGGCAACTCCCAGCCACACCAGCCTCCAATCCCTACTGTCCTCTACCCTCCATCCTCCTTCCTGAAGTCACGAAGGCAAGTTAACTGTAAGTCCTCGAAGTAGTTCGAGTCAGCCTTCTCCTGCTATCCGGTGCCACTAGCTTGGTTGAGTCCCTCATCTCAAGAGGCTCCTGGGAAAAGCTGTGCTAAGAGCTCATTTCATGCCATTCTTCACCACACATCTAGAAGGGTCTTAATGAAGCACAAATATGATCATGGGTTCACTCCTTCCCCCTACTTAACATCTTCTGTCAGGGAGGGAAAACTTTTCCTCTACCCTCTAAGATTCTGTAATTGGGACATGCAAATTAAACTGACAAAAGACAGATTCACAGGAGAAAAGAAAACTTTATCAACGTACGTATATTGCAGAAAATGTGGCTCAGAGAAGACATTAGAATTTGGAGCTTATACCATCTTAAGAAGGGGAGGGGGAGAAAGGGCACTTATGGAAAAAGGAATGACTTTTGGGAAAGATAAAGGGGCCCCAGGGGAATAGATGGGAGTTATGATAGTTTCTCTTCCCAATGGGGACTTCTAGTTTGCTGTAGAGGATTCAATCTTCCCCCCAGTACAGTAAGATTCCCTTGAAGGGGGGTTATGACAGCTGAATTATTTTGGAAGGCTCTGCTTTTAGGCAGATGAGGGCAGGGGTAGAGTTCAGACAGAGCCCTTTTCTGCACATTTTGATTCTCAAATGTCTTCAGCCCAAAATCATTTTTAATGCCACAGTGATATATTCTGGATGCCTTTACCCTCAGGGGCCCCTTGTTATCTGCAAGATAAATGCCCAGTTCCTTAACATGACATACCAAGCTATTTAGGATTTGGCCTCCATCTCCCTGCCTTTATCTCATAGAACTCTTTTCCTTTCTTCTTTGTCTGCCTCTCCTGCTTTTCTTCCAAGAGTCAGCTGAGGGGATGGCCCTGAAGAGAGACTTCCAGATCCTCCCAGGGCCAGGATAGGTAACTCTCTGCAGCTCTACGCCAAGATTTCCCTTATCCTAAGCATTGACTACAGTGAGCTGAAACTGTTGTCTTGTCTCACTCTCTACCAGATAACAGTAAAAACACAGGCTACATTTTGGGGGTGTTCACGATGTTATACACATTTTTCTAGAAGTAATGAAGTCATGAAGTAATTAATTTAAAACTCACATCTTCCAGAGATAGGTACTAGATTGGGAACTCCTTGAAAGAAAGGACTGTTTCTTTTACCATCATGAATTCTCCATGCCTAATTGTTTACCAGTTTCATAGTAGGTGCTTAATAAATATTTTCTTTAATACATGAGTGAGCAGATGGATGGATAAGAGAATTATTTAGTGTAATATGGTACCCCCTGTCCATATTATTCAATAAAATGATTCATTTTTGCTTTGAGATCTGAATATTTTGGATTCTCAAAAAAAGCCCACTAGTTGAGAAATCATGTGAACTTGATTTGTATAAATCAAAAAGTTTAGCCAGAGGCAGAACTGCTTGAGTCTTAACTAAATGTGTGACAAGTTAATATGAGCTCCCTCTGGCTAATTGCAGTAGCTTTGATTTTGTCAACATGATTTTGCACGAGTAGAGTTTCATCAAATGCAGGTTATTCACTGTTGATGGAACCAAACACAGTCCCGCTGGGTTTGGTTTTATTGTTTTTCACTTTTGCGTGAACTCGATCATGCTTCTTAACTTCTTAACTTCTCTGAGTCTGAGCAATATCTGCAGTTCATGAGGCAAAGAAGATATTGCAAGACCTGGGCAATGGGAGGTGAGTTTGTAATTTTCTTACAGGCAAGTGAATAAGTAGGAATGGCGGTAGAACCCACTGCACATAATGATAAAGTCTTCTACCAAACCATCGATGATGGGCTTGGGGAGAAGAACTCCCTTGTAATCTCGCAGAGGGCCAAGATTCCAGTATTAGTTGTCATGATCAAAGGGAGAAAACTGACATTTCTTGAACACCTACTAGGCTGGGAATGTTGGGATATTTCATCTCATTTTGAAATTCACTCATGTATTTATTGAGTGGCTCTTACGTGCCAGGCACTGTGTACAGAGGTGAGGAGAGCCAGACTTAGCTGTGTGTTCTCAGAAAAATACCGGATGTATAAAAAATTGGTAAATGCTATGGGCTTGAAAGGTTACCTGCTTCTCTCAAAGGGTGGATGCCTTGTAACAAGAGACAATGGTGAAAACATGAAATGAAATCAGCCAGACTCTGTGTGAGCATCAAACACCTGAACGGTAGCCGGGGTATGGAGGGGCCCAGGAGCCAGCAACTGCGACGAGGGTGTGTTTACCACAACCCAAAGCTAGAACATGAGGAATCAGGTAGGACCTGTGGCCACCACCTCAGAAGGCTGGCAAAGTGTCAGCTGCCACCAGCAGAACCAATGTGCTACAGAACCATCAGTGCAGAGCCCACTGACCCTGGTAATTGTCATCGTCAGTGGGTTCAGGTTTCCACAAAGCACCGGTCGAGGAGGTCCCTGTATGAGTCAGCTCAGGTGCCGTAACAAAATAGCAGGACCCTGTGGCTTAAACAGTAGAAATGGATCTTCTCACAGCTCTGGAGGCTGGAAGTCCAAGATCAAGGTGTCGGCAGGGCTGGTTTCTCCGGAGGCCTCTCTCCTTGGTTTGGAGACAGCCACCTTCTCTGTGTCCTCCTATGGACTTTCCTCTGTATGCACAAGCCCCTGGTGTCTCTTTTTATATCCAAATTTCCTCTTTTATAAGGACACCAGTCAGATTGGATTAGGACCACGCTAAGGGTCTCATTTTAACTTAATCACTCTTTAAAGACCTTATCCCCAAATTCATTCACATTCTGAGGTCCTGGGGGTTAGGGCTTCATCGTATGAATTTGAGGACACAATTAAGCCCAGAAAAACCTCCAAACAGCTCTGTCCCTAATAGTAAAAATGGGATCACAGTAAAGTGAAGACAGAGGACAAGAGAGTCACACTCTCCTGGGAAGTCTAAGACAGACTCAGGTATGAGGAGCAGGGATCTTTCTCAGGGGAAGAAATAAGAACCATTAAATGGATCTGGTGGGACTGAGGTATGCATTAAGGACTAGATTATATACTGACTTGTGGGGGCCACTTCTCTCTCTGTGACCATGGGCAAGGGAGAGTGTGTCTTCTGATCAATGAAACCAGTGATACTTTCCTCTAAGGATCCTGTGATGCTTCAGTAGGATAATGGATGTGAAATTTTCAAAATCCTGGTATGAATGTTAGTTACTTTTATTTTTATCACTTAGAGAGTGTTGCCAAAATGTGGGCACGGAACGATATCTTGCTCACCCAGTTCATATTCATTGATTTGGTCTTGGCGGGATCTACGATGAAACCTGTCGTCCTCTGCCTGTCATAGACTACAGCTCCAGGAGCTCATTGATACCTGATACCCTGCTGTCTCCTCAGGGCGACCTTGCACTAACCCCAAGCTGCCTCTCTTTATACTTCTGCAAAACGGCACAGTCCTTAATAGCTACAACTCAAGTTTATTTTTAAGAACACCATGCTTAGTGTGTAAAATAATGGCATTCTGGCTCTGCATTTCTTGGAAGTTATTCCAATTTGGGCCTTGGCCACTTGTCAATTCCTTGGTTTATTTTAGATAAACCACTTAACCATGATTCTCTGAACCTGCCTCCAGGCTCCTACACAAGCATGCGTGCGTGCACACACACACCCCTCATTTTCCACCAGTGATGAAGGAAAACACTCCATAGCGTGGTATTTAATTTTCATAGGTATGTTATCACCACTGCAGTCTTAAAACCTTCCATGACTATTTCTAGCACAGGAATGCAGACTCTAGGGGGAGGAAGCCGTTCACGATCATTTGTTCCATGCCCCCATGGGCCAGTTGAATCTCCTTGCTGACAACACATAAGAGGAAATGCATTACATCCAAACAGCAATGTTACCCCAGTACAGCTCTGGTTCTAAATCTACCTGGTTCCATGCAGGTGCTTTAGGCTGTTAGCCTGGACTCCATAACCCATGGTGTGCTGCTGAATATGTAAGAACTTTTAAAGAAAAGCCCCTGGTTTGTGGCACTTACCACTTTCCGTGGTAGATGTGCTCCCCCTGTGGTCAATTTCAAGCTACCATGTAAAGTGAGCAAAATCAGAGTCAGGAAAAGGTGCTCATAATTGGCTCTTGCCAGGTGGTGTGGGCAAGCTCCAGGACATCACGGTCACCCAGCTGGCATCACATGGAAGCAGGGAAGAGTCTCTCAGAGCATTGCAGGTCTCCGGCCTGAAGCCCACGTCCTCACCCTCCCTGTCTCCTCTGTCCCGGTTTTCCTCCCATCCTACCTGCTTCTGATGAGTTTTTAACAGAACAGAAGGCTCTGTGCTACTTCCCAAGCTTCAGTTTCCCCCCTCATTCCCAGAAGATGATTCTACGGATCTTTCTAGATTGATTTTCTGACTTCCTCTGGAATACATTGCATCTGGCTAAGATCTCAGAGCCCTCTGGCTCCACAAAGGGACTCAGCACTACCTACTTTTATATTTGTGATAGGAAGTGTGAAAATATTTTATACATTCTTTTCCTTGGGGAATAATATTCCTCGAGGTTGCTTTTACCTACAGAGTGCAGTGTTTTTCTCTTGGGGTTCACTCAGAACAAGCCCTTCATGGGATCACTTCTGCTTCCTGATTCACAAATGGGACAAATGGATGGGTCCATCCTGTCTCACCTTTATCATGCATACGTGGTGAACACAGCCTCCTCCTTTAAGTCATAAGCCTGGAGAGAGTAGGGCCCATGTGTGCTCTGTCCATCATCCTATCAGTGCCTCGCATAATGCTTAGAACACAGTAGACACTGAATAATGAGACCTCGTCCTGCTGTCATGCATTCCCTCATTTATCCATTTCTTCCTTCCTTTCTCCATCATTCATTCTTCCAACGAACTGAACCACTATTCCGTAGCTGGTGCTAGGCACAGCAGCTTCTAATGAGCAGAACGGCAAGCTAGGACATCGGGTGGAGGGCTCAAAAAGTCTCCAAATCAAGGTTTTCGAGTTGACCATGGACTGGATTGGCTCATTTTTCAGCTATTTAGAAAAAAGATTGTCCTGTTCCCTTTGACTCAATTAGCCACAATGAATCCAATTTTAACACTTTTTGGAGATGGAATGGCAAAATGAGAAAGCATGCCTTGGGTTTGGTCCTTGAGGGTACATGATGTTCCTGCTGATTGAACCTGGTGTGTCAGACCTCCTCTAATTGAGACCAATTAGTAGGGAGGCAGGTCAGAATTAGAGAGGAGCAAGGTAGCATGTTCTTCCGAAGAATGATTCCTCACTTTCAAGGGCACATAGACACTCAGAGTCTCCACTGCCGGAAGGGAGGCCCAACGGCCTATCAGCCTGAGCCTGGGCTAATCAATCCATTACATTAAAATTTAAAAAGCAATTAGTTCAGTTTATGTTTTTGTGTGACTGAATTTTAATTATGGACTATGTCCATTACTTTCTAGAAGGATGTAAGTATAAATTTTAAATCAATAAATTAAATCCACTGGAAAACAAAATATTATTCTGGAGCTTAGATTTGTTATTGGATTTTAATAATTTATTATTTTTTCATGTTCACCAGACATTTATTCAACACCTGTTCTATGCAGGGCATCTTGCTCAGTGCTGAGGAGTCAAAAGTAAATAAGATTCCTACCTTCTATAAGTTAGTCTTTTTTTTATTTCTTTTTCAAATTTTTATTCAAATTCTCGTTAGTTAACGTACAGTGCCATATTGGTCTCAGGAGGAGAATTCAGTGATTCATCACTCACACAAAATACCCAGCACTCCGCACAGGTGTCCTCCTGTGAGTCTTTCAACTCGTGTACCTGCTTCATCGGACTCTCCTGGGGTTTTACTAAAATTTCCGATTAACCCAACCATGTTCCGCACATATCAGAGCCTCTAGGGAAGAGTCCCCAAATGTGCACTTTAAAATGAGTTCATAGGTCATCACTAAAGTTTGATATCATTCATTGCAGAAAACATAGTAGCAGTAGCTTGCATTTATGCTTTTTCAGTGATTATAGTATCTTGGGGTGCCTGCACTAGAATCCCTTAAATACTTTCCTTGTAACTAATACAGACGACAGCCCCGTATGACGAAAGGAGCTAAACTCAAATACCACCACCTCTGCAGACTCTCCCTACTTTAATGGTTTCCACGTGTTTTTGTACTTCGTACCCATTCCATGAAAATAATTCTTTTTTTTTAAAGATTTTTTATTTATTCATCTGACAGAGAGAGAGAGACAGCCAAGCGAGAGAGGGAACACAAGCAGGGGGAGTGGGAAAGGGAGAAGCAGGCTTCCAGTGGAAGAGCCTAACATGGGGCTCGATCCCAGAACTCCGGGATCACACCCTGAGCTGAAGGCAGACACTTAACGACTGAGCCACCCAGGCGCCCCCATGAAAATGATTCTTACGTGAGATTACAGTTCTTTCTAGAGCTGCCTACCTCCCTGCCAGACAAAAACTGTGTCTTGTTCCTATCTCAGTCCGCAAGCTACCACGTTGTTTGGCTCTTAACTAGGTCCATAAAAATCCATCCTCCATCCCCCCGTCTCTCCCTCCCTTTCTCCCTTCCTTCCTTCTTTCCTTCCTCATCTGAGAAGTTAGTCATTACTGTCCGTAGTATCTCATTTAATCTGTTGAATGTGATTTTACACATTTGTGAAGGAACAGAATTTAAAAAGCACTTTCACCCACAGTGTGATCTTTGATGAGACAGCCAATAGCGATCCTTGATACATAGCTTACCAAGCATTTGTCAATGACCGACCACTCCTGTTCACCTTGATGATTCTTGTCACAACCAAGTTGGTATTGATTTAGTATTTTTCTCTTTAAGGAAACTCAATGGTTCTTACTCCATAAATTTAATCCTAAGCAATGCTATCTGTGAAGTCATGTATCTGGTGTGCTGAATTATGTTTTTTCAAATCTGCTTAAAATACATCGCTATATTTACACCACTAAAAGTTCCCTGTAAACCGCCCGTGTGTGCGTTCCTCATTGTACGAAAGACACTGTCCTACGCCTTCCTGTGGCTGACTGCAGTAGACAGTAACGTTCTTAGATTTTAAGATGTTCTGCTTGTGGCGCTTAGCTTTCTCCTCTGGCCTGACACCCTCTTTAGTGTATCTAGCAAAAGGGACATACTTCCCTACCTCCGGACTCTGCTCCTCCTGACTGCTCTCTTCTCCCTAACCCAAAGCCCACCCAAAGTACCTTCTCTCACTCTAGACCCTATGTAAGCTCTCTCTTCTCTGGGCCTAACTTGACTATTCAACTACGTAAGCGATTATATACCAACTTCTCTTATTTCTCTGCAAATAGGAGACTTCACCATACACGTTCACTCAAGGAATATGTATTAACCCCACTGTGGATATGTTTTCTAGCCATTTATCCTGGATGGTTTTGAGACCAATGGACCAATGTGGAAATTAACCAATTTTAGGGATCCTTGTTTGCTTTATGGATTTGGTAAACAGAGGCTCTATTTGGCGGACTCTGTGATTGAAGGGGGGCATTTCCTTCATCACAGTAGATTCTTGGTATTTTTTGAACAAATAATACTTTAGGGGGAAAAAATCCATCAGCTCAGGGCCCAGAGTATTCATGTCAGCTTCTGCACTCACTTTATCATGACCTGAGAATCAGCTTACCTTGGCCACGATACCTCCTAAAAGCTTTAAAAATTCTTTCTCCAATTTTGGAAAGGAGGTGGTGGCTAGGGTGATTGTTGCTTATTTCTTTCCAACTGTCCCCAAGCTTGGGCTCTCATGGGCAAGCAGTCAGTCTAGTCTGGGGTGGGCTGCTTTATGGAAATAAGCCTAGAGTCTGCACGTCTTTCTGCTTTTCTTCATACTTGGAATTGCAGGGGGCAGATTTGGAGCAAGTATGCAGACGTGAAGATATTGCTGTCAGCCAATAAAGGAACTCACATAGTAGATCTGAGGAAAGTAATATCTGGGGAAAAAATAGGGGGGAAAAGGAGCGTGGTGTAATGGAAAAGAGAATCAGAAACCCAAAGAAACTATCAGCAGGGTTTTGGAATCCATGCCAGCTCTACAATTATCTTCCTGGGGGACCTTGGGACAGGGGTTGGACCTCTCTGGGACTCATCTTTCTCATCTCTAAAATGGAAGAAATAGATTAGATTAGTCAAGGGTATTCTTACATTTCTTTAGCAGCAAAAACTTTCTTTTCAATGAAATCTTGTGTTGAACCACACTGTTCACACCAGATGAAAACTGAGGTACTCTTGTTAAAGAGGATTTGGGGCAGGGCAAGGGGGGTGGTATCTTTCCCTTTCTTGAAGGAGTCTGAGAACTAGAATGAGATCATCAGATTCACATCTTAAAAGCTCACAATGACTGTTTTATGAAAAATGGATTCCAAGCCAAGACTGCAGGCTCAGAGACCACTTACAGAGGCAGTTGCTCTGTGTATGGGAAGACAAAAGAACAGGAAGTTGTGGGGCCCTAGGGTGAATAGTGCGATGGCCCAGATAAGGGGAGGTAGCCCCCAGGCTCCAGGGGAGATAGATGGCTGCCTCCCAGCCCTGTCAGGTCCCTCGGGTGGTTGGCGAACTGGAGAATGAACTGAGAACTGACCCTGCATGAACAACAAGCTCTGTGAAATTGACGGAATGGCTGACCTTGACACCTGCTCATCAAATGTGACCTGAGACCTTGGTCAGGCCTCATCCCAGAGCTACTGGGTCAACATCTGCATTTAGTAAGGCCCCCAAGCAATGCCCATGCACATTGGCCTTTCAGAAAAACGTTAGCAGAAAAACGTTTTCAAGACATAAGCCTGTGCTAAGTTCCCAGATGTCGCATTTGCTGGTATTGACCTTGCGCAAATCACTTTCCTTTTCTGAATTTTCTCATCCCCACCACGGAGACCATACTGCTCACCTTAAAGAGAGTTTTGAGGACAAAGATGCTGTAAGTAGAGTTTAGCACTGAGCTCACTATTGAAGCAAAAGTTGATGTTCAAGAAAATAAAGGAAAACAATAATCACAAACACACACACACACACACACACACACACACACACACCATTCCTCTGTGGTCAAGGAAAGAGGAAAGAAAGTGAAGAAGGGGTGCTAGAACACCATTGTGATTCTGGTGTGAGTTTTCCGTTTTCTGTCTTCTCCAGTGAGGGAAATTCATCACATTTTCGGGGGGGGGGGACAGGGGAAAAGTTTTCTCTCTAAATTGAGCATTTGCAGGAAGATTGTCACCATTTCATAGTGCATGGATTTTGAATTGAAACAGGCCAGATTTTGACCTCCCTCTGTACTTCCTTACCTGGGAGATGCTGGGTGGGCTGATTAACCTTAGTTTTTCTCATCCATAAAAAGAAGATAATAAAACCTTCCAGATGTTTGTGAGGATTAAATGAGATATAATATGAAAAGAGTCTAACTCTTTTTATAAATCTCCCTTCCTCCTTTTTCTTCTGAGATTGTTCATTGTCTGCCATTTTTAGAAGACCCCTTTTCGTCAAAACTGTGGTTAGAATGATGTCATAGAAGCACCCAGTCATTCGATAGGAATTTACTGGATGCCCACCACCTGGCAGGTGTTCTTCTAGGTGCTAGGTTTACACTATTACCAGCTGTGTTCACTGTTCTCTTATATCCCCCACGCTGTGGGTTAGACCTCTGCTGGGTATTGTCCCAGGTGCTAGGCAGGCACCATCCTGGAGTTCGTTCATTTTTTAATTTCATTTCCCATCCTTTAGGTTACACCAGGGCTACCTGACCTGGATGGGGCACAGATCTCTTCTCCTTGGGTTACAGGAAAAATCTATGGTCATTTTGATGGGATTCATAAAACCTCCCTCGTTTAAGTTTCAAGGATAAGGCTCATGTTTTTTCAAGGTCTTTGCATCCTCTATTAAAAATGCACCCACAACCACACACTTGGCTAAGCAAATTAATAACACAAACAAGACTGAAAATATTTAACCTCCTTAGGAGAACAAACTGTTTTCAAGGAGCCTGGCAGGGCCATTTGCATGCAAACACTTAATGGGCTGCTTTTAAATGATCCTTATCTATTTATTGAAGCAGTTCTGGCTAGACCCCTCCTCAGCAGCTCATCGTTAGCTATTAGTTGGAGCCACTATTGTCCACGAGCTGGAAAGTCATCAAAAATGCATTTATTGAAAGATGCTCAATAGTTGGGACTTCCAGTGTTTTACATGGCCCCTGCCCAATTAACCAAGCCAGTCAGCTTTGCCTGAGCCTGCTGTCAGAGCCAGCCAGGAAGAAATTGTGACTAAGGGCACTTGGTAGGTGATCCATAAGCCATGTTGAATGAATGAATGGAGCTGTTTGACTTATTTCTTCTGCACCCTGTCTGGACACTCTTTTAGGACTCTTTTCCAGAGGTACTAGAGTAAGCATTTAATAACCAGCTCAGAGCTGGGGGAAGGGAAGAGCCCAATTTGCAGTGTTTGCTGATTTCTGTGGTGCAAAGAATTCCATCACCGTAAACTTCAGACTACCTGGGTGACATCACTGGACACGAGGAAGAGATGGGCACCATTTTGTAATATTTCTGTCATACAGAAAACAAAGGACGTAACAACCTCCAGAGCATAAATAACAGTGAAATGTGAAATAAAGAGGTAGAGATGAATTTTAAACATTCATTACCTTTGTTTTTAATATAATGTTTTCACTGTAAGTTTATATCATTTGGTTCTTAATAAAAGCCATGTTTACGTCTGAAAGTTCCTGGGAATTCAACAGTGGGCCCTCCAGGGCCCTGTGAACTGGCTCCAGCACACGGCCGTTTCTTGCCCACGGAACACAGGCACACTCCGGAGCCACAGTGCTCTCACTCTTCCCCTCTGTGCTGTGTCGGAGGACGGAGGGCTAATACAGTGCAGGCAAACAACCGAGTAGTGAGGTGTGTTCTCTCCCCCTGCAAGGCTTCATTAGCACCCCTGCTTGCACCCCTTGGTGGCATTTTTCACCTTCTCCGATGTGTGTTAAGAGCTATTGGTGTACTTGTCCCTTCCTCTGGGGTCTCTGCCACCCAAACTGTGAAACGCAGATGTCCACTGAAGTTCCCTGTCCTTTGGGATCCATGTGCAATTGGTTCCCACCCTTCCGCACCACCAGTGGGGGTCTGCTTCCCTCCACCCAGTCTCCTTGGGCACCCTGCTAGAGCATGGCTATGTTTGCCTGTGTGCTCTGGCTGAGAAATCTGCACAGACATCATCCGGTGAAGGAATCAGCCCTTCCTCGTGGATGTGTGTGGCGTCTAGACCTGGAACAAAGCCCCTTTCCCCTGAACTCCCTCAGAATATCACGCACGTGATAATGCATGCAGCAAAAGTTCCTGAGCTTCGGGCCGTTGCAGAGCTGTGTTTCGTGATTGCTGCTGCTGTTGTTGTCATCACTGTCTTACATTCTTATGTGGTTTGGCCCTCTCTTCTCCTTAAAGCTTCCCATCTTCCGTTTCTCTGGCTCCCTATCCTACAACTGTTCCACAAAATGCAACTCCTTCTCTCCACGGCTCAGGAGAAGAGCTTATGATACAGAGAAATGTGGCTATTCATGCTTTCTTTGCGTACTCTCAGACTCATTATGTTTGCTGATAATCATGGACCCTCAGTTCCAAGTTTTACCTTAAGTTCCCCAGAACCCCCTCTAAGCTGTGGAACACAAAGGGATGATTTTAGCAAAGTTCCATGGAGGGAAACTTAAACCTGATCTTACAGGGAGCTCTGGAATGTGAGTTGCAGCTCAGAGCTTCCTGACCCATCAGTTCTGCCCCCATCTGGTGGGTACTTCCTGCCCTCTGCTCCCAACTACAGATAAAGCAGTTCCAGCAGTCCATGGGCTACTTCTTCCAATGAATAGCAGGTTTACCTCATTGGAAGCAGAAACTTGGGGAGTAGTAAAAGGAGTCAGAGAATCATCTGCTACAATCGTTCAGGGCAAAACAGAACTGCTCAAGGCTTTGGAATACCTCTCTTTCTCTCTTTTTCCCCTAAATGTCTCTCCACAGAGAAGAAAGCAGGGTAGAGATTTCTCTCTGCTATGAATGATGGTATGGCTCTTATGATAGTACGTTGCTGTTGTTTAGGGGGGAGAAGGGCAATAGGTATGCCCAACCAACAATCCACATTTATAGGGTGATATTTGGAAGTGATCATATGTTCCAAAAAAGAAATCTCAGTGCCTATGAACCAGCAAAGGTCAAAGAGATTTGGAGCCCTAGCCTGGCAGGGATAGGTTGAGGAGGGTCAGCAAGTTCTGCTGCTGTTCACTCAACAACTATTCCTGGACCATTGGCTATGCCCTCGACACTGTCTCCAGGTGTCTGGGAAACAGCAGCAATCAGGAATGACATGTTCCACCTCTCATCTTTCTGAGTCCAAGCGTCCTCACCTATGGCTTGGGGTAAATCACCCAGCCCAGCAGAATTATAGAGAAGACCAAATGAGATAATGACATGAAAGTGCTTTGTTAGCCCCCCATGTGGCGGTATCATTTTTGCTTTCCTAGGTAGAGCATTAATCAAAACAAGAACTCATTCAAATAAGAAAATGGCCTAATCGATGCTTGACAATTGGTGCCCATTGCGTGTGTGCATGGAAGGAGGGAAGTGGAGGACGCGAGTGGTACCAAGATGGGCAAACAAGCAGGGTTCCCCTCATCCCTCCCCATAAAGCCACTGCACTTTTTCTGTTATATTATTGGGTTCCTACGTGAGATTTGCTTTTGAAGGATTTTGCTCCTAAAAGAAAGAAAACGGAGTGGGGGGAGAAAAAGAGAAAGAAATAGTGTCCTGGTTCATTAAAAACGAACTCCAGTTGGGGGTACAAAAGCTTACGCTTGTGTTTTCAGGAGCACATATTGCTCAAATGTGGTCCACGTGTTGGTATTAGAACTAGGTAAGGATCTACACAAATTATCTAGGTTAGTAGGAAGAAATCGTAGCTCAGACAAAGAAGCTTGCCCTAGGTCACCAAGGTTGTGTGGGGGCAGAGCCAGGACTAGAACCCTGGCCCTCTGACTCCGGTCTGGAGTCTTTCACTGGCCCTTCCTCCATGCCTTGCTTTATAGATCCCAAAGCTTTATGGTGAAGACAAGTCTGTATGTACAATGCATTAGAGGGGCACCTTAATTCTGAGTCATTCTGCATATTTTCCTTCTCTTTGTGTGTATGTGTGTTTTTTTTTTCTTGTCCTCATTTCAAGGAGAAAACTTAGTGCCCTCATCGAAAGAGGAAGAGAGAGAAATATCCCATTTGAAATGCTGCACTCATGACACATTTCCCATGCAGCCCATAACTCGGCCTCAAGAAGCATTGATTACTCAGTCCCCATTAGAGCCCCATGAGGTCACAGGGACCTTGATAAATGGATCTGGGGTCTTTGCGACTGTGGCCAGGATGGTTTTCAAACCAGAGCTCGCAAGAGCCTCCGAAAGCAGTTGCTGGCCTTCAGCCCCGCCCACTCAGAAAGCTCTCTCTCTCCACATCCTCTGAGCCTGTGGCCTGTCAGCAAGAGAGGGACAGACCAAGGACAGGCTTTGCCACTATCTCAGGGTTGGAGGGCGTGATGT
The DNA here is from genome assembly GCF_023065955.2 of Ursus arctos. Lineage (NCBI taxonomy): Eukaryota > Metazoa > Chordata > Mammalia > Carnivora > Ursidae > Ursus > Ursus arctos. The sequence continues at coordinate 77,586,812 of NW_026623078.1, read as the reverse complement.
GCACCTTGCAGGAGCTGAGTGTGGTTGGTGTCAGTTTGGGGCTTTGAGCCCCGATCCTATCCACAGCTGCTCTCCAATAATGGAGGGGTGAATACTGGGCAAGCTCTCTGGGAAATGGGCTCTGGGAGACACAGGGGAGTGAGAAACCAAAGCCAGAATCCTTCCTTCCCCTGGGAGGGCCTGGCTAGGAAAGGGCAGCGAATTCATGGAAGCTTTGGAAGAATAGTGGCTCCTTCATTCGTGAAGTCTACCGTGCCACGAGTAGGACTGTCATTCAGATGGTAAAACCGGGACAGAGGTTAATCTTCCAGCCACAGAACTGAGTTGCAGTGGCTAGAGGTATGGCCAAGTCTAAGAAGAAGAAATTGAGCAAAGATAAAAGAAGAGGATTTTACTTAGGTCCAAGAAGAAGTCAATTGCACAAGCGTTAATAAATGATCCCCACTTTCACTATAATAACTGGGGAAAAAATGCCTGCGTTTCCATAATTTCACTTTGAAAAGTCAACGGTGTCATTCTTGTGCCCCAAACGGCAGTGAATTCAGGGAATGGCTGAGTAGGCTATGGTGGGACCAGAAGGGCACACCTCCTCTGTCCACAGCACCAGGAGGTCCACTGGTGACAGCTTGCGAGGCTGGGTATGCAGAAGAGCGTCCCCTGGTGGCTCAGGCGAGGAGAGAGTGACCCCAAGTAGTTTATGCCTATGTGGAGAAAGCCGGCATCACTGCTCAGGGGGATGGATGGTGACATCAGTGGAGGCAAAGCAGAGTGATTTGAAGAGGACCTGTCTGCAGGAGCAGCACAGGGCCTGCAGCCTGGGGACTAAAGCATGACAAGGTACCCGAGAAGACTGAAGAGTCTTCTTAAAGCCACCATGCCCAGACCTACAGAAGGGGAACTTTTCACTTCACGCAGGCAGACTGCCTTGTGTGTAGGTCTACGGAGCCCTCATTCAGTGTCCAGGGAAGCAGAATGTGTCTGAAAGAGAATGAAAATGATGGCAAAGATGCTTGAAGGTCTGTCAAAGGAGGCCACGTTTGAAGAGCCTGATTCAGAAAGAGAGAACATTCGGGGCCTTCAGAGTCACCTTCCAATGCTCGAAGAGCCACTTGTGAAAGAAAGGTAGTGTTATGTGTATTTTCAGAAGGGAGAAACAGGACTATTGGGCAGAATTTATGGGGAGACCGGTGTTGAGCTCCTTAAAGGCTTGCAGAGGCCCCTGGGGCTGAAGCCCATGAGAAGGGACTTCTGCAGGAATGTTTCAGGAATTGTAAGTTCAGGTAAACCCCTGGAGATGGGAAAGTGAGTGTGGAAGGCTATGCTCTGTGTTTGATGAGTAAAAGAACATCAGCTGACCAGATAGGCAAATAAGGCATCAGTGGGCACTTACCCCGGGGGTGGCATTATAGTAACTGGTCAAGAATGTGAGTTTTGATGCCAGCCAAACCTGGGTGGGTTTGAATGCTGGTTACCATGTGGCCCAAAAATATATATAAACTTTGCTAAAAGACAATTTTAAAAAAAGTAAACTCATGACTCTCATACAGATATAAAATAAATCTATTTTAAGGATTTTCTTTAATTCACCAGTTGTTGACAGACCAGACAAGTGTTATAAAGGGCTCAAAAGGGGATCTGAAAAGCAGACACATGTATAGATCGGGAACTTTTTAAATGAATGGGTAAATGAGATAACATTGGTTTTCAATTGAATCTTTACTAGATGGGACAGAATTTGCATGTGTTAAGACATGAATTAGTTTGCATTGTTATCTGTTATTTACGGTTTGCAGTTATAAAGTAGCTCGGAGACAGGGAAAGAGTAAAGTGAATAAAGACAATGAAAGACATAAGATAACCCGGAAGGGTGTGACCTGAATGCCGCAGAGTCTTCTACTGAAGCACAAGTTCAGTATCCCCTGCAGAGCCTCTGTATGCCCATCTAGAAAATGGCAATGATTGTGTATCAGTAGTTTGCTGGGAGGCTCAGACAAAATGATGTGTGTCTTGCATTTTGACGAGCAATTGACAAATAGCAAGACTTCGATGAAGGGCCCAGCAGCTTGGTGGATGGAAGACGTCGCAATATGTCACATCTGCCCTGAGACAGGTCTGTGCATCATAGTATGGGGGCCCAGAGCCTGATGAACTCTGATGTGGGAAGCTGGGTGGCCGTGGCTTCTGCACAGACCATTGATGATAAAGCAGTCACTGAATGGTCAGTGCTCATGTGTCACGCCCTTGTAATGGATTGTCTTGTTTAATTTTCATGACTACCCATTAGGGATATATAATATCCCCAATTTCCAGATGAAAGTAGTGTAGTGGATAGACTTTAAGGTCCACCTTTTGATCCCCTCTCCTGATATACTCTATAACATAAAAGTGTAACACCATCTTGCTAGTCTTTCTTTCTATCATCTATCATCTATCTATCTATCTATCTATCTACCCATCCATCCATCCATCCATCCATCTCTGTCTCTATCTCTATCTTCCTGTCTGTCTCTATTACTGGCTCTGAAGAAGCAAGCAGCCATCATGAATCCCTACAGCCACAGGAAATAAATTCTGCTGACAACCCGAGGGAGCGTGGCAACAGGTTCTTCCCCAGTCGAGCCTCTGATGAGAGCCCAGCTCTGGCCAACACTTCGATTCTGGCCTTAAGCAGAAGTCCTAGCTAAGCTGTGCCCAGACTGTTGAATCACAGACACTATGAGATGATAAATGTGTGTGTTTTTTAAGCTGCTAAATTTGTAATAATTTCTTAGAAAATTCAAACAAATAGTGAGGCTATAGATATTAAGCAACTTGTCCAGTGCCCCTTACTAGAAAGTGCTAGCGCTTTGATCCAGACCCCTCTCTTTCTGACTGCACAGTCGGCCCTGCCACGGCAGCTGCCCACTGCAGGATCGTGTGCTTCTTTGACTCAGACCAGCTGGGGACCAGATTCACTTCCATACAGTCTGACTCCAAAGCCCACAATGTTAGCTGGGGATCTAGTCTTTCCAGGAAGTGGTTCTCAGCCCTGACTGCACAGTACTGTCACGTGGGGAAGTTTAAAAACCAGACTAGCATTGGGTTCACTCAGAGCAATTAAATTAGGAGATTCATGGGTTGGTGGCAGCCACTGGCTTTTTGGGTTTTTTAAGATCCATAGGTGATTTTAATTTGCAAGTTTACAAACCCCTATTCCCGGACACAGGATGCCCAGAAAATCCATATCAGCACTACATCTGAGCAGAAGGTCCTTACTAAAACATAATTTTCAGGATGAGGTATGCTCATACCTGGCATCGTGGTTTTCTACTGACACAAACATTTTTTTTCTATACCCATCCCTTCTTGCCTAAGGAGGGCGAGGCCGTATTCAGCCTGTGCTTAGCTGGCACCAGCCATTTTTCCCACATACTCTGATCAATGCTGCTAGACAAGAAATAGAAAAGACACAGAGGGGTGATGTGAGTTCAGGGCATGAGAAGGATACCTCACAGAGAGGTCAGAAAGTTCCTGATGAATGAGAGAGGCAAGGACCAATGAACATGAAACCCCACTGCCTGTCATCTGTAATGAAGGTGGGGCCTGATGGCATTACTCCCAGTGTGTCTAGAAGCCCAAACACCCACAAGTGTTTTCTCTTCCTACACAGGTAAATGGTTCCCAAGAAATGGCCTGCCTGCTTCCTGCCCATCACCACTCCCCCATAACTGAAACTTAGGGGCCTGTTCTAAGCCATACTCTGTCTTGTCAACCTCCTCTCCAGTAGCCTGAAGCCCAGAACACACCCTGCTGCACCTTCTAGTCCCTGATACAAATAAAAATCACAAACCTGTTCTAGATCCAGAAGGTGTCTTAGGAGAGGGAGGTTTGGAATGAGTGTGAGTTGAAGGCCAGCTGTGTACCAGGCACTGCACTAGAATTTTGTGTGCATGCTCTCATTGATCCTCTCAATCTACTTCTCGTAGTTGCTCTAAGCAGTTAGACCCACTTTGCAGATGAGGAAATTGAGGCTCAGAGTCAACTTGCCCAAGATCTCCCAGGTAGTTGGCGGCAAAGACTTGTATTTGATCCTAGTATTCCTTTCCCTTCCCATCTCTCTTTTCCTAAATAGAAAAACACAGCAACCAGTGCCTTTTTCTCAGGGCACTGCCGGATAAATATTGCACTCCAATTTACAGTGTGGCACTGGTCCTAAGTGTTGGGAACGGTAGAGTCAGGTAAGTCCAAGCTTGGCGTAATTCTTAACACCCACGGCTAGTGAATGATCTCATATTTTTCCTCTAAATGAGTGACCTTAGAAATAGGTGAAAGGGAGGGGGTCTCAAAGTCCCAAGATGCTGTGCAGTTTTGAAATTATAGCTAATAGCTGATAACCCCTGAGAACTTATTAGGGTGCTCTTGACCATCCTCTGTCCCTGCAGAGTAACGCCCGTCTTGCCCACTTTAATGCTAATCACTTTCCACTGTCATAACTGGTTTCCTTAGAATGCCATCAATATCTCCAGGCCAGACCTGAATCTTGGCTTACCTCTGTACCTTGACACGGGGCTCGGTACAAAGTAATTACTCAGTAAACGCGTATTGAATCAATGCGTGAGTGAATATAAAATCCAGGAGTGTTTAAAGATGAATGCAGAGTCCAAGGAGGGAAGGAAATAGCTGAGACAATCAGCCTTGATGACCATTGTTTCCGCAGTGCAGCTGGGCAGACAGATGTGTCTCTACCGTGCTAATGTTAACAGGGGGCCCACTTTTTTTAAAATCTCTCATTTTGGAAACTTGAAGCCACTAAGTGTTTCCATTCTAATGAGATTTCCAAAAGGAGAGGGAAAAAAAATCTAGAATAATCAGGGCTGTGTCATGCTGGGGGGAAAACAGCATGGGACCCAGATCTGACTTCGTGTCTGTGTTTGGTTCTCAAAAGAACCAGTGGAAGCATTTGTAGGAAGGTGCTAATGGGATAAGAAAATATAAGATGTTTACACCTTTTGGTTTGGGTCTGAGAGCACCATTTTTTACATGTGAATGAGAAAAGTCTCCAGGGCCTGGTGAGAAAAGTAAGTAATACACCAATTACACGTTGGCTGTTTTCCCACCGTCTTCAGCCTGAAGGCAGTTGAAGAGGTTGGAGTCTGGTCTGGCCATCACATAGGTGGAGAAAGTGAATGACTACTTGGGATAATTTCCAAGCTGCTGGGAAAACTTGCCCCCTTTTCTCCTATAGCCTCTGTCCCTCAGCCGGAGGTCCCTTAAGAAGTACCTTGTCTTTTGGTGCAAGGCTTTATTCTCTTTTAAAATGCAGATCCCAGGTGCCATTTTTATACCTCTCCAACTGGCAAGTCCATTAGCAAAGGGTAATAACCATTGCTGGTAAAACTAGGTGAAAATAAGGTCCTTGTATGTTCCTGGGGACGGTGTAAAGTCATGTATCCTTTGAGAATAGTCTAGCGGAATGTATCAAGAATTCATATGAATGTTCAAAGTCCGGATAGGCCGGAGATTTATTCTAAGGAATTGGTCCTCAATGAGGAAAAACTATATGCACAAAGATATTTACTTTAGCATTATTTATAATAATATAGGACTGGAATAAATAGAAACCTAAATATCGAGCAATAAGAGACTAGTTATATATATTTCAGTGCACTGAGGTCATTGAATGCTGCTCTTTCATTAAACATGATTGTTTTGAATATTTTATAGCTAAGTGGAAGAATATTTATGCTTTAATAAAATAAAATGTAGACCATAACGTTGTGACAAAGCAATCTGTAAAAATTGTATGTGCCTGAGTCCTTGGGCTGGAAAGGGGGCAGCAGGGGGTGGGGGACTGGAGAAAAGAGTTGATTTGTTAGGCTTAGAATGAAATATGATGGTTCTTTTATTTCGGTCTGCATCGTTCGTTTCAGAATGTCTTTTGTAAATTGTATCTTTTAAACTCAAGAGGATTAGAAATGTCCAGGATGGAGGGATCTGATTGTAGGCAAGGTGATCAGAAACCAAAGGGAGGCTGGAACCCTTTGGACCTGCCATGAGAAATGCACAAGAAAATGTTGTTGGGTGTTGATGGAGGGCTGGAAGCCCCTAGGTCCCCTAGAGCACACGCTCTGGACTCTGGACTCTGGACTACACGCTCTAAGTCTTCTCAGGAGGTTCTTAAGCCCAGACGGAAGACACGTGAGACAGGACTAGAGAAATAATGCTGGCGTCTACTATGAGCCTAGGACAGATATGCCCCTCCTTCTGGAGGGAAGGAAGGGGAGAGGGGAACCATGCAGCCTGTTTGCCATTCCCCCATCACCTTCTCCCCTTCCACCTTCATAGACCAAAGACCCTCTCCATGCAGGCTTGGGGAAGGGCAGCTGGGGAGCCTCTACTGGACCTTCCCAGCCATCTGGGTGAGAGAGCAGTGACCTTACACGGCAACATCTGTAGGTACAGCAACTCTAGACAGTTTTTGCTCTGGCCTCCCTGGAAGCAGGTGCTGTGCCCAATACCTGCAGTCATAACCACATTACCGTTGAGTGCACATGGAACCTCCCACCTACCAGAGTGTGCCTCCAGGGGCTTTGCAGCCTTCATTGGCAGTCTGTGTTACAGTCCTGCAAGGTGGACTTGGTGTTACCAGTGCACAAATGAGGGAGCTAAGAGGAGTGAAATAACTTTGCCTGGGTCCCAAAAACTCGAAGAGGAAGGGCTGGGGATCGAAGGCAGTCTCTGATGGTCAAGTGCATGCTCCCCCCACTACTGCCTCTAGGGCTCCATATATACAGGTGCTTCAGAAATGCATGTATAAAGCTCTGCACCCCATTCCGTCTCACGGTTGGGGGGAGCGGGAGGGTCCTCACAGTACCAAGCAACTCTCTGACACCAGCTGGTGTCCTACAATTTAATTCAATTCTGACATGATCTACCCGAAGATAGCATCAGATTCCATAGGCGAAGTGCTCAGTCCTACAGGGCCACGCCCCTGGCTCATTTTAGGCACCAATCAAAAGTCCAGCTTGTCACCTGTGCTCATGGCTATATAGATCGGAGGTTCCAATGACCCCCTCTTTGGGTTCCATTAATTTGCCAGATCATTTCATAGAAAGAGAAACATTTGACTAGATTACCAGCTTATTATAAGAGGATATAACTTAGAAATGGCCATAGGGAAGAGAAGCACAGGGTAAGGTATGGGAAAGCCACAGAGTTTCTATGCCCTCTCCAGGAACACTGCTTCTCCCATGTTGGCCAGCCCAGAAGCTCTCCGAACCTACTCCTTTGGGGTTGTTATGGAGACTTCATTACATAGGATGATTGATTAAATCATTGGTCATCGGCAATTGAACTCAATTTCCAGCCCTTCTGCCCTACCCAGAAGTTGGGGGTAGGGACTGAAAGTTCCAGCCCTCTAACCACGTGGTTCATTCTCCTGGCCACCAGCCCCCATCCATAGATGGGTCCAAAAGTCACCTCATTCATGTAAAAAAGACACCTTGATTGCTCTCATAATTTAGGAAATTTAAGGGGGTTTAGGAGCTCTGTGCCAAAAACTAGGAGAAAGACCATGTGTATTTTTATCCTCCATCACAATATCACAGCATAGTAGGTGCTCTGCAGGTGTTTGTTAAATTAAACATCCTCTTGAGGTTGTTCAGCGTCATTCCCATGGCAGCTTGGATGTCTCTGGAAAGATGGATTCAGAATTCAAAAATACCACCCACAGTGGGAAACAAAGGCTATTTTGTTCACAAAGCTGATTGGACTTTTCGCGGAGGCTTATGGATTTTTAATCATGCCTTTGTTTTTCCCACCCTATGTCACCAGACTCCTGCAACTAAGCAAAGTAATCCCCTGCTGTTTCTCTTCTGATTTCTCAAGGTTGACTTCCTTATCTCTTTTGATGGTGAGCACCACCCAGCCCCATCCAGCTCTCTGATACTATGCGTCCTGTGATAAGGTCTTGAAGAAATTATGAAAAAGTCAATAAAAAATGGTCCTGGTAAAGTGGCCCAAGTGGAAATGTAGCTTTGCATTTTCTCCAGCATTCTAGGATCTGCTTTCCTAAATGCACATAAAAGAAATACTGTATTTTTTTTCCCCCTGGAGATGCACTGTGCATGCAGGAAACCTCTGTACGATGATAGGATCTGATTAGCATGGTTGGAAGCTGGCAGAGAAAATGAGTGGGGTCTGCATTTCAGGTGCTGGGAATGGTGGGAAGGGGTTTGCAAGTGACCGATGTTCACTGGTATTCACTCTTCACCCGCACAGGGATCACAGTGCCCTGGCACACGTTCACACGGGCGTTCTATTAGCCTCTTTATATTAATAAGGAGACTGAGGTTTTCAAAGGCAAGACGATGTGATCAAGTGCACATGGCTGGGAAGATAATCCGGAATCCAAACCCACACTGGCCTACCTCCTAAGACCCTTCTCTTTCTAATGAACCAAGTTGTTCAGATGACCCTAGACAATGTGTGTATGGAGGGTGGGGAGTGATGGAAATGAGGATGGGAAGGATAGCGCTGGCCCTTCCAGGAGAGATTGTAGGGGAAGCAGTGGAGGGCCACAGGAGCACTGTCAGGAGATCACCGGAGTGATCAGAGGGAAAAACGATGTGGCTTGACAAAGGCATTGGTCATAGAGACAGAGAAGTAGACCAGATGTCTGAGAGTATATCAGAGGAAGAATGGGCATAATTTGCTGAAGGGTCAGACATGCCTGAAGGAGTGGGAGGGTCAGAAGGTCACTCTGCACTCTGGCTGCAGGGCCACTGGGCACCTGCACACCTTACCGCAGTGAGTACTCATCACAGCTCTGTGTGAAGCCCTTTGCATCCTCATTTCTACATCTTCAAATAAAAGAGCTGAGGCTCAGAAAGATGGAGCATCTTGCTAAAAGTTCTGCAGCTCACCAGGGGAATCCAGATTCAAACCCAGGTCATTATAAACAGGAGTGCCTGTTAGGGTCAAGTCCAAAAAAGGAGTAAAGCCTGCCAGACTTCAGAACATGGATGGGATGCCCAATCTCAGCTCCTGACTCCATCGCTCTGCCAGCTTAGGTGAGCTGCCAGAAGTCTCATTCCATGAAAATATGGGCGCTTTAGTGCCAACGAAATGCGTGGAAAGTCAGACAAACTCAGAGTTATAACAGTGTCGATAAGACTAGGAGGGCTTGGGCCAAATAAACCACAGACCCAGACTTTAATTGATGTGCCCTTCTAGTGCTGAGGACAGAGGATTTGCCTCCAGCCCCTCAGACACACCTGAGTCATGTGTTAACACCTTGTCCCGGTCAAAGGGTTTCTGAGGACTTGGTTATAAGACAACGTTACCTACTTCTGTTTCATCAATTCTGAATGCCTATTTCCCCCCATTTTAACATCTCTGAAATGAGGATGTGAACCACAATCAGTGGCTGTCATAATTTATTTGGCAGCTTCCTTTTTTTTAGTAGTTTATACAATTTTGTGTCTTACAGTTAATAGTGTCGCTTGGTAGTTACGCAAAGACGACATGTGTCTGAGGAATTCCAAACGTATTGTATTAATGACAGTTTCTTCCTGTGGAGAACTCACAAATTCCCCAGGCTTTGTGTTTTACAGAATAATAGAAAATAACAATCAGATTAATCGCTAACATTTATTAAGCAAGACCTAACATTTCATTATCCCATTTTACAGATGGTGAACGTGAGGCACTCTGTGAGGTGGAATAACCATCCCCATGATGAATTCAAGGGATTGGTGGGCCAGACCGGTTAAAGTACTTGCCGGTGCCACACAGTCATGAATAGTGCAGTCAAAATTTAAACTCATTCCGCCTGATTCCCAAATGTATGCTCCCGAGTATAAATATTTGGTCAATGGGCAAATTGGAAGGAAACTGCTAATTACCGAGTGTCCACTGCCCGCCTTTCAGCATTTTGCATCTGTTACGTCATTGAACCCTAGGTAGCTGGCACTTCATTCACACCCAGCAGATGAGGAGCCAGAAGCCCAGTGGTAAGAACTCAAGACCAGGATGTGTCCGCCTCCAGGGCCCAGACTGTTCCCCAACAGGAGGTCCTCATGACATTTGGTCAGGTCATGGAGAAGTTTGCCCTGTAGCCCATAGTCCTGCAGTGAGTACCATCCACAGGAATGCTCCTGGGGCAGCAACAGTAAGTTCAAACTGGGTTGTTGCCTTGTTTAAAAACCACTAATAGGGGTGCCTGGGTGGCGTAGTTGTTAAGCGTCTGCCTTCGGCTCAGGGCGTGATCCCGGCGTTCTGGGATCGAGCCCCACATCAGGCTCCTCTGCTGGGAGCCTGCTTCTTCCTCTCCCACTCCCCCTGCTCGTGTTCCCTCTCTCGCTGGCTGTCTCAATCTCTGTTAAATAAATTAATAAAGTCTTAAAAAAAAAAAACACTAATAAGGGACGCCTGGGTGGCTGCAGTCAGTTAAGCATTTTGACTCTTGGTTTCAGCTCAGGTCATGATCTCGGGGTTGCGGGATCGAGCCCGGGGTCAGGCTCCACACTCAGCTCGGAGTCTGCTTGTCCCCCTCCCTCCCCCTCTGCCCCTCCCTGCTGCATCCTCCCTCCCTCCCTCTCTTTCTCTCTCTCTCAAATAAATAAATAAATCTTAAAACAAATTAGAAAGAGGGACACTCCAGCAGAAATGCACATACTTCTGTAGATCTTTCTAGAGGCAGATTCACCATGAAACTAATGAACCTTAAGCAGTGGCCCTGTATGAGTTTTTATTCATAATTTGTATTCTTTTCCCTAAATTTTAATTTCTTTTTCTCCATAAACCTGCACATGTTCCTACTGTATTCCTCTGATCATGTTAAGTAATCTGATATCGAACTCAACAAAGGTGCTTTTAAGATTAAATCCCTTTTAAGTTTTAAAATATTATTTTCCATCCCGCATTTGATGTGGAATATACCTTCAGGTGATCCTGATGGAGTTCAAGTGCCCTTGGCTCTTAGTGTAGGTCAGGGGTTGGGAAACTTTCCCTTAAAGGCCGGATGGTAAGTATTTCAGGTTTGTGGGCCAGACAGCCTCTCCGGCTGCTATTTACTAAACAAGAATCCACGGATACTATATAAACAAATAAGTGTGGCTGTGGCATAAAAAAAATTTATTTACAAAAATAGGCCACCAGCTGGATTTGGCCCGAGGGCTGTAGGTTGCTAACCTCTGGTTTAAATGGTCATCACCGGCCTCTCCTACAAGATGCATGTGTGGATCCATAGGGTGGTGTGGATAGGGTATAGACAGATACAGGCACAGATTTGCATGTGGTTATTTATGTAAGATATTCTTGCCTCATTTCAAGAATATGGAAGTTTTTAAAGACAAAGGTTTTTTTTTTCTTATATATTACTAATATATGTTTTTCAACTCTTCTCTGTGAGCATAAAAGGAGAAAGAAGGTGGGTAAGAAAGGGGCACCTGCTGAAAGCCTGATGTTTGCCAGAATTCTAGACGTTTCAAATAACGTGATTCTCTGCTAACCCCCATGCCCATCCCATGAGGCAGGTTTAGAGAGTCCCTTTATTCTGCAGTTAATGGGAATCGGTGAAAATCTACTGAAAGAATCTGCTGGAAATGGGACCAGACCTCATACCAAATAGTGAAGAAAATATGTCATTAGTACTTTATCACAAAAAAGTAATTAAGATACAAAAATGTGTTTATTGTATCTCATAATTAACAAAATATAGGTTATAATTGCAACTGTGCTCTGATTTTTAGAATGAACAAAGACTGAATCGAGTGTTAATTTGAGGGTATATTTTCTATGCCCAAATTATATGATAATACCAGATGACTTCACATTTTATCTTCTCAACATTTGGGGGGGAAGGAATGTATGAGATTTTTAATCCTTTGAAGTATCAATTGATTTATCTTTCATTGTTGGAGTAAGATTGGCACTTGTTAATGGCTTTGCTGTATTTAGAACATTTCTCTATCATCATGTCCATCAACTTCATGAAATCTTGCATCTTTTGTAAGCTTTGCCTTTTCACTGTGCAAATAGTTCACATTGTACTAGTGAATGCTGTACCCGATGCGGAGGCAGGGATGGACCCGCATAGCCATGCACACGCAGGATATCGGCTCCTGTGAAATCATCAAGGATGTTTGCATGGAGACCTCATTAGAGAAACAGGTTTTGGTTATGGGGATTTTTGCTGCCCTGTGCAATCTCTCTTAGCCATAAAGACTGGGATAAAAAATAAGATAACAAAAATCCCTTGTCTTGTCCCACCTGCATTACAGATGAGAAACTGAGGCTTGGAAAAATAAACCTATCCAAGGTCATCCAGTTTCTAGGTGGTGAGCGAAGATTTGGATCTGGCTTCACCAGTGTCAGTTATCTATTACTGCATGACAAACCACTACAGAATTTAGCAGCTTAATACAACACATGTGTATCATCTCAGTTTCTGTGGGTCAGGGATCCAGGCATGGCTTACCTGGGACTTCTGCTCTGGGTTTCCCGCAAAGACCACACAATGAAGGTGTCAGCCAGGGCTGAGGTCTCACGTGAAGGTGTGACTGGTGCAGGATCCTCTTCTAAGCTCCCCTTTGTAGGTGTTGGGAGAATTCAGCTCCTTGGGCGCTGTTGGACTGAGGGTCTCCATTCCTTGTTGGCCATTAGCTGAAGGCCACCTTCAGTTCCACGTGGGCCTCTCCTCCCCATCAGCTTGCTTCATCAAAGGCAGCAAGAGAGAGAATCTACCGGCGAGATAGCGGTCATCGTGATTCAAAGAGGCTGTTGGACTGATTCGTAGGGAACGAGGCACATAGTGGGTGCTTTACCTTTGGGGCATTTCGGTTGAAGGTCAGTAGGATTCTGATGTAGTCTGAGGGGTTGTATTTTCTGCTCGAGAACAAGAACCAAGGGTGTTGGCTGAGGATCAGGACCCGTGGGCTTCCTATGGCCTCAGCAACACCTGCTCTGTTAGAGGATTCAGTTCTGCCCCCAGCTGGCCAGGGAGCGCTGTCCCTACACACCCCCACTCAATGGCACACAGACGGGGATCTGAAGGAGGAGTATCTAGTGGTCAGCTGCTGCTTTTCCCCTCCCTCTAGGACCTTCGGCGAGCTACAGGTACTTCCAAACCCACCCGTGAACAGGTGTAATTGGAGCAGGAGCCAGCCGGGATCTTGGAGAACTTCCCAGAAAGGACACTGAGAGTTTCTCTTCCCAAACTGGGAGTCCAGAGGAGAAGGGATGGGCTTGTCCTTCCGCGGCTGAACTGCAAGCCAGCCGCCCCCTCCCCGGTCTCCGGCTTGCTGTGCCCTGCTTGTTCTCTGCGGGCCCTGCTCTCAGCACAGCCCCTACTCCTGTTGTGACCCTACTGCCTGAGCCTGGAGGCTCCGTTCCTCATCTCTAAAGTGGGGGTGCAAATGTAATGATGACAGAGACCCCACCTCGCAGGAATGTAAGAGAAAATGATGCACAATGATTAGATAAATTCTAGAGTTTTCACCACCTGTTTGTCCCCCTGCGGGGGAAGCTGGAGGGTAATCCTTGGCTGTTAGGCCCTGTCTCTCATTCCCAGCGGGCCCAGCTTTGTTGCCGTAAGGGAATCCAGGCCTGGCTGAGAAGAGGGCACAGGGAATCCAGGGTGCCGCTGTGATTCCTTGGTCACGTGTGCCTCTGCGGAGCTGGGGCCCAGCAGAAGTTTGGTGTCAAGGGGCTTGGACCTTACACTTGAGACACCAAGGACAGCTGCAAAGCAGCCTCCCTCCCACCCTCCACAACCCCGGCTGGGAGGAAGATGCATGGGATGAACGTAGAAGCAGGTAGAAGGCGGTGTGTGATTTAAGGGCGTGTCTGAGACCCTTGACCCCGACCAGCCTCCTTCGCCAAGACAGCCAGGACCCCGAAGACAGGAGGACAGCTGTTGGCTCTCCCCAGACTTCTACCACAAACCCTGGCCCATCCTGCAGGCACTGGGAGGAGGGAGAGTATGGGCAAGGAGCAGAGGGAGGAGGGAGAGGGCAAAGGAGGAGAAATCAGGGGAAAGTCGGGTCAAGGAGACAAGGACAGCTGCAGAGCAGGGATCTGAGTGGCATGGCTCAAATCAATAACCCAAGAAACAACAGGTGTTGGCGAGGATGCAGAGAAAGGGGAGCCTTCTTACACCGTGGGTGGGAAGGCAAGCTGGTGCAGCCGCTCTGGAAAACAGCATGGAGGTTCCTCAAGACGTGAAAACTAGAGCTACCCTGCGATCCAGCAATCACACTGTTGGGTATTTGCCCAAAGAATACAAAAACTTTCATTCCAACATGCATCCCTATGTTTACTGCAGCATTATTTACAACAGCCGGACTATGGGAACGGCCCATGTCCATCTACAGATGAATAAAGATGTGGTATATGTATGTACAATGGAATATTATTCAGCCATAAAAAGAATGAAATCTTGCCATTTGCAGTGACATGGGTGGAACTGAGAGTATTATGCTAAGCAAAATAAATCAGGCAGAGAAAGACAAATACCATATGATGTCACCCATATGTGGAATTGAAGAAACAAAACAAAGGGGAAAAAAAGACAAAAAGCACGGACTCTTAATTCTAGAGGACAAACTGATGGTTACCTGAGGGGAGGCGGGTGGGGGAAGGGAGGAAAGGGGATGGGGACTAAGGAGGGCATTTGTGTGATGAGCACCAGGTGATGTATGGAAGTGTTGAATCACCACATTGTACCCCTGAAATTAATATCACACTGTATGTTAACTGCGCCAGAATTAAAATTTAAAAAGAAACTGTAAGAAAGTGACAGAGGAAGTAAAAGAATGGTTGGGGCCCCCCGGGGGCGTGAGAGCCAAAATGGTAGGAGGAGGGAAGTCCCTGTCTCCCACTCGCATCTGGCTTCCATGGTGAGACTCACTGGTCATTTGGTCTGTGTGTCTGAGATCAAGTGCCTATCTTAAGAATAAATTGAAAAGTGTAAAGGACCAAAGAGCTTTTTCCCCTTCCCCAGTTAAGGAGGGCTCCTTGATGCTCTTAGCTTTTTAAATTAATGGTTGTTTTCCAGTTTGAAGAAAGTAAATTCCCCAACGTTGCAGGTGTTTTTGAATTCCTTGAGGTGTGAGAAAATGCCGAGCTCTGCCAGGCATTTGCTGCCCCCTGCTGGCTAAAGCCTGGTCCTGCACACTCTGCCCCTGAGAGTCAGGCTGCAACTGCGTTTCATGATTCCCTTCGCTGGCTCTAAAATCACAGACTATAAGAGCTGAAAGGAACTTAGATCTCCAGCCCCAACCTCTTCCCTATGCTTTAGACTTGAATTTTGATCAGCCTGCTGGATATCTCCACTTGAACCTCAAACTCAACAGGTCCACAACATAGTTAAGATAGTACATTTTAATTAATACACAATGCAAGTAAATGATTACAAAATGATAATGGGTTATGATCAGTACTGGAATAGAGATGCAGTGGGGTGCTCTGTGACCCTAGCGAAGAGGTCACACCAGAGAACACGCAGAGAGCAGCGGAGGTCATGGAAGTCTCCGGAGGCAAAGCATGACTGGTGCTGTTAAGGCAGAATGTTAAGGCTGTTAAGGGGAATGGGGAGTGGGGGGCAGTTTGGGAGGAGTGGGCAGAGAAGAGCATCGAGACAGGCACACATAGGCTCAGAGAGTGGGAGGAAATGTTCTCATTCAGGATGGCTGGCCCGGGAGTGGGGAAGCAGCAGAAGATAAAAAGCTGTGAGGACAAAAAGGCCAGATCATCAAAGGCCCACATCCCTTGCTAAAGGAGAAGATTGGACTGAGTTCTGTGTCCATAAACTTTCACACTCCGCATGTGCATGGTTGATCACAATGCCTCGGGGGCCATACTCCAGGTCAACACACATAAAATGGAGAATGTCCTGGATAAACGGAGACATGGCAGTCAACTCTAACTAAGCCTCAAATATACTTCCAACCCCTTGACCACACACCCTTGGAGGCTTTCAGTCTTGTACTCTGAAAGCATGTGGAGGACACTCAGATCATAACCTCTGTAATTATCTGTCCTCTGCCTCCCCCACTGCACTAGGAGGTCCTTGAAAATGAGGGCTAGGTTTATTCATGTTTGTATCCTTAAAACCAGTGCTGTGTTTGGGACACAAGAGGTACTCAATACATTGATATTAAGTCAGAGTAAAACATTAGCTAACATTTAGTGAAGGCCTATTATTGAATAATGGAGGACATGGGCACTTTTATTGGGTTTGTTTTCTAGATAGGGAAGCCAAAACACTGAGAGGTTGTGTAACTTGCCTAAGATGACACAGCATAAGAGGAGGAAGGGGATTCTAATCTAGGGCTTATTTCCAGAGCCTATGAATGAAGAAAATGAAGTGTGATAGAACTGAAGTGTGGATGTGCAGTCATCCAAGAGCCCGTTCCCCAGGGCCTGCTGGGGAGCCGGCAGTGATGAGTGTGTGAATGGGACAGCACCAGGCATCATTTCTATGAGCCTGAACAGTTGACCAAATGACTCCCCATCCATTGTCTTCTGTGGTCCTCACAATAGCCATCATCTCCAGATGGATGCATTATTCCCATTCTATGAATGTGATCATGGAGGTTCCCAAGGTCAGTGAGCTACTCAAGATCATAGAAAGTACTAGAGCCTCCCTTTGAGCCTGTGTCTTTGAACTCCACACTCTGTGGTCTTTTTAACTGACAACACAGTCATCCAGATGGTAATGAATCCTTCTGATAAATTTTTTCATCTCTAAAATGGGGGTTCATGTCTATCCTGGGAGGTGGTTGTCAGCATGAGCTGATAGATGTAAAGTGGCGAGGGGCAGGTGCTCACTAACGGGTGGTTGCTACCACCACCACCACCACCACCACCACCACCATCATCATCATCATCATCATGACCTGCGAAGATTTGGGATTTGGGGTAGGCAGATGGCAGGCATGGGTCCGGAGCCATAAACTGAAGTAAAATGGCCACACACAGGAGGGAGTTGAAAATCTGGTTTAGGTTCCTAGGCAAGGTTGGAAAAATCGATTCAGGTCTGCAGATCAGCAGGCTTAATCAGAAAACGTGATCAGGATCAGCAAGGGTCAGAGCCAGGACTTGGGTCCCCAGCCAGGGCCAGGAGCAGACATTTCCAAACCTCCTTGCGTTGCGGTCCTTACCATCATGGCATGGGATAGCTTTCTGTTTGGCTGGACTGAGAGCTCATGAGGACAGATCCAGCCTATTCATCATGGAGTTCCAGCACTATAGCCCCAGAGCCTACCATATAAATACTGAAGGAAAGAATGAATGAGCGAGTGAATGAATGCACAAGCGGGTCCCCACTTACACAAGCAATCCCACAACGCGTGGATTGGAACCCAGCCAGGTGGAGAGCCAGATCACACAGAACAGAAGAACTTGGGAGTACGTAGTACCAAGCCTCCCCCGTGGACCCTAGGGAGGCTGATGCTGGGCACTGAACCAGAGACTTTCCACCAAGAGGGAGGGAGAGCCATTCTTCTTTGCTGATAGGACAAAGCATGCCTACACATGAACACACATGCACGAGAAGCTCTCCCTCCCCGCCAACTGAATTTATGTAGATAATAATCTCAAAGGATTGTTTGCAGTTTGCTCCTGCCTGAGACAGGGGCATGAACCAGATGACCTCTCTGTGACTTTTCCAGGAGCAGCGTTCTGCATCCTTCTCTGTGGCGGGTCCTGTTCTTTCTAGTATGAAGAACACTTTGTAATTTCAAAAACAATTCTGGAGGGCCCCAGATGAAAGAGGTCGTTTCCTGTAGTAACCAGGGACTGTAAAAGGAATAAGACTAAGCCATGGAGACAGAGGCTTTTGCTGAATTTATTGATCTTTAAAACGAATCTGTCATTTATGTTAAGAATGTTTCGTATGCTTGAAAACCATCATCCTATACGAGCAGGATGCACTGTCCATTCATTGACATTCTTGTCGCTTTGCCAGCTTGTGGGGACTTTTGGTCTGAAAGGTAGCTGATTCCACTAACTAGCTGGCTAAATAAAAGCATGCACATTGCTTACCCTTCCTCGGATCTGTTTTCTCTAGCTGGAATAAAAATTCCTACCTGCCTCGTAGGTTTGCGCTGAGCTTACGTGAGATAACATATCAAGCACATGCCAGTGTCCCAGGGAAGTTGTCACTCCCTCCTGGTTGACACCTGGTTGACAGGTCCTCTGGAGCGAGCCGGGACTGTATGCTTCCTCCTTCCTTCCCTCCAGGTTCCTCATTGTCCTGGGATGCTTGATTCTGGCCGTGCTGACCACGTTCAGGGAGTACGAGACCGTTTCGGGAGACTGGCTGCTGTTACTGGTGAGACTGTGCCCTCCCTCCCCCCACCGTGGTGCGGTTCCGGGGTAGTCGCCTGTGGTTGGACTTTCACAGTTGAGAGAAAGGAGGCTGCCCTTGGGCACAACTGGTTTCGGCTTCCTGGCCAAGTCCAGTCCCAAGAGAAAGCGATGCCGGGATCAGCTGGGCAGGTCTGCCATGGGCACAGGTGGAAGGGAATGGCATTTGTTATTCTAGACTACAGACAAGGGGGCACAAACAAGGTCAAAGCGAAAACCAAGGTACGTTAGTTGTATGATAAACGGTGGCTTCTTAATCCTCTGAAAGTTAACACAAAGAAGGCATGCTCTGTTCTAGAACCTACCTCTGCTTTTTCTCCCTAAACCCTGAGGGTCTCTGACTCTCTTCAAGTCCAAGTACCAAATCCCATTTGTACATTAAACTCCACATCCTCGCTCCTGGGGCCTCTGCCTGTTTTCTCTTTCTGTTCACCCATCTACAAAGGGAAGGGGTGCCAGCCCCCCCAGTTAGGGCCTACAAACTAGC
This sequence comes from Ursus arctos, assembly GCF_023065955.2. Lineage (NCBI taxonomy): Eukaryota > Metazoa > Chordata > Mammalia > Carnivora > Ursidae > Ursus > Ursus arctos. The sequence continues at coordinate 77,567,974 of NW_026623078.1, read as the reverse complement.
AGAACCTTCACCTGGCACCGAGCGTGCTATCCGTGAGGCCAGATTCAGGGCTTTCCTTCTGAAGGTGGGTGTTTTCAGTTCACAGTCTCACGCTAAGACCTTACGAGGTGAATCCTAAGAAGCCATCCAGCTCCGGGAACTAGGTTTCAGGGGTTATCACGGAGAAGCAACTCCCCAAGGGTCCTAGGAGGTCACCAAAGAGGGGGGCAAAAGTGTCTGTGTCTGACCAACAAGAGAGGCAGGAGGGAAGGAGACCCAAGTTCCAGGGAGACAGCACAGTGGGGTGCTCTGAGCCTGATTACCAGCCTGGGAATCCCTCTTTGCCACGTCCTAGTCTGGAGAAATTTGTGTAACTACTCCTTGCCTTGGTTTCTCAAAATGTAAAATAATAATATCACAAAACACTTGAGGCGGTGCGTGTCCCAGGAGCCGTGCTTAGCAACCGTTGGCCATAAGTCGCAATACCAGGGGCCAGGCACGGGGTGGGATTAGCAGATCGTGTTTCAGGGATATGTCTCTTTTCAATTTAACTGCCCTTAGAGGCTTTTCGTACATGAAAACAGACTTTTTTTTTTTAATACATCGGAACCAAAACAGAGAGAAAAAACAAGGAATCCCTTTGCAGGACTGATGTTAGGGAGAGTTAGCACAGGAGCGTGGACACGGGAGCTGTCCGAAACTGCACGGAGGCGATAACGTGTTCTTCTCGCCCCTCCATCCCCAAAACAGCAAGAGCACTGGAAACCCCGCTCTTCAGAACCTCAGAGCAGAAATCTCTAGTCCCAGACGACTGGGTCCCGGTTCATCCGAGTCTTTCCATATGTTCTTAATGCAGGAAACATTTGCTATTTTCATCTTTGGAGCCGAGTTTGCTTTGAGGATCTGGGCTGCCGGATGTTGCTGCCGCTACAAAGGCTGGCGGGGAAGGCTGAAGTTTGCCAGGAAGCCCCTGTGCATGCTCGGTAGGTAAGCCCTGACCCCGAGTCAGGGGGTGCCCCGGTCCCCTGCTTCTGGTGCACCATTTCCCCCAGGGACTTTGAAGCAGCCGCTGTTCTTCTGGGAAACCGTGCGGCGTTAAGGAAGCCCGTGCAGCCTCTGACCCTACCGCGATGAGGAAGAGGGGCCCCAGTGTTCTGGACGCAGAACTCCTTCCACCATGGCTTGCCCTCCCAACGGCTCTCTTAATGATCATGGTGGGGGGCACCGTTGGCATTTGGGCTGTGAAGGAGGGCATCCCCAGTCTCTAGACTGGTAGCCCCCAGGCATCGTGACAACCAAAATTGCCCTGTGCCCTTCCAGACTGGCATTACTGGGCGTGGGAGGGATGACACCACTGCTGGTTGAGAATGGCTTCTATGGGCCCACGTTGTGCCCATTTTACAGAGGGGGACACCAAGGCTTGTGGTGCTGAATCATTTCCTAGTCACACAGGTAGTAAGCCACAGATCCCATCCTAACACTCAGGTCTGGAAGAATCTAGCACCCGTGCCCTCCCTCCCTGCTACATTGCTGGGTCTTGACCCAGAAGTTGCTTTGGGGAGATGTCACTGACACGCATCCCTCAGGGAGCAGGCGTTTGATAGTAGAGAAAGTGGACACTTTGACTTACCCCATATGTTTCTGTATTTCCATCTGAAGATCCCACTAAAATCTTAGAGCGACAGTGACGGGGAGGAATTGGAACCGCAAATTCCTAGTGATGGGTAAAGTTACGGGATCACAGGGCCTTGAAAGACCCTCCAAAGGCACTTAGGCCAACATGCTGTCCCCTTCACAGCAGCCTGCAAGTGTCACCTGCTTGCATACCTCCAGTCCCGGGGCACTCACCACCTTCCAATGTATTTATTCCACCTGAAGTCTTCTGACTCTCTCCAGATGTTTGAGGTCATTCCTCCTGTTCCTCCTCTCCACTCCAGCAGTGGAAAAGTGGGCTTAGTGGCTTCAGCTGTACCTTGTACTATGTTCTCAGCATCGTTCTTGCTCTTCTCTGAGCGTGCTAACTGCCCTCTTAACAAGTGACCCCCAGGACTGAACACAGCCCTTTGGGTATGGATGGCCAGCCGAGGGAAGGAAAGCCGGAGCCCTCCTCTGTCCTAGGTGCCACACTTCTCTCGGGGCGGCCGGGGGGCCCTGGCACCGTGGCTGTACCACCTGGCTGCTGGCTGAGCCCGCTCTTCCTTCTTCCCGTCTGCTCCTGAGGCTGGACACCTGAGGGCTTTGTGTATCACTCAGAATGTTTAATGCAAGGAGAGGCTATGTGGGTGTGCACGTGCACAATTTTGGAGGACTTTGTAGTTACTGATATTTTTTCATATTTTTCAACCTTTTCTTTCTTTGTCTCCTTCCCTGTCTGCCCCTGTCTCAGTCCATTCAGGCAACTGTAACAATGCCACAGACTGGGGGCTTATGAACAAGAGAGATGTATTTTTCACAGTTCCGGAGGCTGGAAGTCTAAGGTCAGGGTGCCGGGCTCTGGTCGAGTCCCTCTTCTGGGTCACAGACTGCGTACTTCTTGGTCTCCTCGCTGTGTCCTCACACCGTGGAAGGGGCAAAGGAGCTCTCTGGAAACGCTGTTATCAGGGACCTGATCCTTTTCGTGAGGGCCCCACCCTCATGACCTCATCACCTCCCAGAGACCCTGACTCCTGAGCCCATCCCATTGGGGGCCAGGATCTCAGAAGCTGAATTTTGGGAGGACAAAACATACAGCCCATATCAACCCCAGTTTCCTCCCCTTCTTCTTCTGTCTTCCTTTCGAAGCAGACTTCTTTTTCTCTTTTGGAGAGTCCTATCCAGTGCTGACCAGAAGTCCTACGCACGCGTGGGTGCATGCGTGTGTGTGTGTGTGTGTGTGTGTGTGTGTGTGTGTGTGTGTATGTTGGCAGGGGGTGGGAGAGGTGACTTTATACCCAAATTTAGAGACTCTCACCCAGTTCGAAAACATCCTACTATTGTGTGGAGCCTGGGCCCTTCCAGGAAAAGAGGACTTCCCGTGGAACAGTCTCCAGTATTCCAAAAGGGGCTGATTTGACCGAGCTCTTGATCACCTCTCATCCCCAAATTTGCTTGACTATGGGGTCCCTTTTACCTGCTGACCCTCTGCAGTGTGGTGGGGAGATGGTTGGTGCAGATGTTGGGGCCACTGAAGGGAATAGGAGGAGACCAGGACATACTCTTCCGTCCTGGACTGTTGGCTTCAGGAGCCAGCTTGGTCCTTCCCGAAGCCCCTCATCCCCTCTGCGTCTCTGCTTTCAGTCACAGCCGTGGTGGAGGTTTCCACGTCACCTCTGGAGACCAGCATCCCACTTCATGGGTGGCCCTTATGTTTTACTGCAGTCTACCCCAGGGCCTTCCCCGAAGCCTTCTCTAACACCAGGCTGTGCAGCTCAGAACTGTGGGGGCATCAGCAACCCCAGGGGTGACCCTCCACCAGCAGGGGACGGGAGCCACCGGACAGAGGTCCCAGCTCCCATCTTCCAGAGTGACCCTCTTGGGAGATGCTCTGCCTGCTGCTCAGAGGCTGCTTATAACTCCCCTCACCTTGTCTCTGTCCCTCCCTGTGTCCCTCTCCCCTCTCTTATGCCTCCTGAGATGATCTCCCTGGGAATCGCCCACGGCCAAGGCCCTGACTTGGCACTTCTTTTAGGGGAAACCTGCCTTCAACAATGTCTGAGCTTCAGGCTTCTCCTCCAGGACCGGGGCATATTCCTGACCCTTCTGGGCCTGAGAGCAACCTTCCACCCTGGGGGACCTCGGGGAATCCCTTCCCTGGGATGGACAGTGAGTGCTGGAGCCTGACAGGCCCGCATCCAGACCCCGCCCCACCGCGTCCATCCGGCCCTGTAGCCTTGGGAAGAGGCACCCACGCTCAGGTTCTGTTTCCTCCTCTGTCGTGGGAGAATAATCCCGCCGACCACGTGCGACCCATGTCACGATTCCGGACAGCCGGGCTCGGCGCCTGTGCGTCGGCAGGCGGCCAGCATCTGTGGTGGCGCCATTGCCTTCACCTGACCTTCTTTTTCTTCTCCCCCGCCACCCTTCTGTCCTCCCTCCCAGACATCTTCGTGCTGATCGCCTCTGTGCCGGTGGTTGCCGTGGGAAACCAGGGCAATGTGCTGGCCACCTCCCTGCGCAGCCTGCGCTTCCTGCAGATCCTGCGCATGCTCCGGATGGACCGCAGGGGCGGCACGTGGAAGCTTCTGGGCTCGGCCATCTGCGCCCACAGCAAAGTAAGTGCCGCGGAGAAGCTGCTCCTCTCCCCCCCCCCGTAACTTTCGGGGCATCCCCCTCCCTTAGGACATCCCCAGAGGGTGCTCACTCTGCCACCACTGGTGACCATGACGATGACCATGATGAGGAGGGGGAGGGGGAGGAGGACGGCACCAGCAGGGGTGCCGCAGCGAGCACAAGCAGGCAGACCTGGGTTCAAGTTCTCGGCTCCACCGTGTGCCGACGACCGTGGCCAAGTCACTCAGCTCCCCTTGAGCCTCGGCTTCCTGATTTCTAAACTAGAGAGAATAACGGCTCTGCCTCCAGGTTGTTGAGGGGGTCACGGGGGCCTACAGAAGGTGGCACGGGATGGGAAGGAAAAGTTCAGGACTCACCCAGACTCCTGGGAGTCCAAACTCCACTGGTGGGACTCTGGGGATTTTCTGTAACCTCAGTGGGTCTTGGCTCCTGCATTTAGAAAATGAGGATGATAATGCGCTCATTTCCTAGAGTGGAAAGACTTAGAAGTGCACTACTTTTATGAGCTGCCTCAATAGATAAAACGAGAACCCTTCTGGCTGCTCGCAGGAGAAGAGGTACGTTTGAGTGCCTGGTAGATAGTCAGTGCTCATTAGTGGTAGTGTTTATTACTCCAGATATGCTTTTCTTCACCAACAGTACGAATAAACACCTACATAAAATGAAATACACGTGAAATACACGTGAAATACATCCGGAGTCCTTCACCTCACCATCCCCCACATGTGCGGCTTCTGACCCCAGACTCCGTGATGTCAGAGCTTTCTTTCCAGAGTTCTCCACCTGACCTTCCACTCTTCTCAGAGGACATGCAACACTGAAACTTCTATCCATGGAGCTGAGCTGAATCACGGCTCCGGTAGGAAATCAGGGCTGAAAATGGCTGGTTTCGATTCTCGTCCTGTGTTCCCTCAGATGGGAATAGAAAACAGTTGCCTATCTGCCAGGTAATTCCCGGGAAGAGATACGTCCACGCCACCACCAGACCCTACAACTGAGGTCAGGGGGGCAGAACTTGCAGAGAAAATGACATCTCTGTGGTAGGAGACCAAAGGCAGAAAAAGCACCTGCTGGTCAAGCTCTACCTGTCATTCTTCCCCCTTGGTCATCCCCCTTCCGAGCCTGGTGCTGTTCCTGAGCCGCACAGCGCCTGCCCAGCCAGCCTTCACTTCCGGGCCAGCTGTGGGTTTAGGAGGTGAGCACATGCCTGGGTTGGAGTCCCGCTTCCCCATTTATTAACTACAAGAACTTAGCCCAGTTCCTCCTCTAAGCCTGGTGAACGGGCACTTAGCCCTTTACTTCTTCATCCATTCATTCCAAACATGTGGACTCTGGGCCATGTTCCAGATTGACTCCTCTGGGAGACAGAGATGCAGAGTGGGAGGCCCAGTGTTGCACAGCGTTAGAGCTTCAAAGTTAGGATAAGGCCAGGCTGTGCTACCAGAATAAAGAAGCCCCAGAGTCTCTGCAACGTGGCACAAAAAAAGGTGGATGTCTTCTCACTCACTGGTGTTGGACGTGGGCTTGGTGGCCCTCGTCTGTCTTGAAAATAAGCGTTGAGTCACTGTGGCAGCAAAAAGGGGCCGGGAGCACCCTACAGAATGGATTTAAGGAACAGGCAGGAAGTTGCTGCCAGCTTTCCTCCACACTGGCTTCACCCCAACCCCGCAGCCCCCCAGCCCCCCAGCCCCGGTCTGACTGCAGGGCGGCTCAGGCGTGTGCAGGAGTCTGTGGGTATCGGGGAACGGCCCCGGGCTCTGCCACAGAGCTGCTGGCAAAAATCATGTAAAGTCAGAATTACCTCGAATAGCGTTTTAAATGACTGCAAAGCACAGAATTGGGACACATTTTCACTCCTCGTCAATGACCATTATGCTACGTCTTAATAATCCAGCACAGCCAGTTTTCCTGTGTGCTCATGAACAGACAACAATTTCCCTCGCTAAGCACCAGGTGAAACTTTTGACTCACATTCAGGGACCAGAGGATATGAAACACTTAGGAACGCTAGAACCGTATTCAGCAAGGCGAAAGGCTCGCGCCCAGACGGCCACGGGGGAAGGACTTCTCCAATTCACCTTTGTCTTCTCCAAGCCTGGGCAGGGCAGACCCTCGCCAAAGGGAATAATCGGCAGGGGTGCCTGCATCGTCAAAACTAACCTCTCTGGGGGCGCCTGGGTGGCTCAGTCGTTAAGCGTCTGCCTTCGGCTCAGGGCGTGATCTCAGGATCCTGGGATCAAGCCCCGCATTGGGCTCCATGCTCTGCTGGGAGCCTGCTCTCTCTCTCCCACGCCCCCTGCTTGTGTTCCCTCTCTTGCTGGCTGGCTCTCTGTCAAATGAATAAATAAAAATCTTTAAAAACAAAAACCTAACCTCTCTGGACTGTAAAGTGAATTTATGCAAAGGAGTGTGACGCCGTGGAGAAGCCTAAGCAGTGGGCATAGTAAATGAGAGATTTAGAGAAAGCCTACTCAGGAAATAGTGAAAGCGGAAAGGACCTGGAGCTGAACTTGCTCTCATGGAATAAGGGAAAACTTCTGTAATGGAGGTGATACAAGTCTCAAGATGACCTGCCATCCTTCGGTTCGTCCCATAAGGAAAGGAAGTGCAGGGACAGAGGCCAATGTGAGCAAAGGCACGGAGGGAGGCAGGACGCAAGCCCGAGATTCTGCGGACCCAGAAGGCCGGCTGCCTGGCTGCCGATGGTCAGAGAGATGAAGTATATTGGTATGAACAACTTTGTTCCTTGGGATGACTTGGCAGGAGCGTCAGGCCTCATTTCCAGGCTGTGTTGGCCAATAACCTTGACTTTGTTCTGCCCAGCCTACCATGCTGAACTTTGAAATTGGAACAGAATGAAAGAAATGGAAAGAGCCTTAGGGATTCTGTGGGTCAGGGTGTTTGAAAACCTCGGTGATGTGTAGTTCTTTGCCATATCCCTGCACCATCCTTCCTATTCCTCAGCTTTGTTCTCTAAGCCAACTTGCTCTCGTGCACCTACTCACACGTGTGATAATATCCACGAAATAAAGGTTTTAGGCTCATTTTAATTTATGCTGATTTTAAATATCACTTAAATCGGTATGTGACTCTTCAACATAAAAAGCGCCTGCCTTCTTCCTTCTATCAGGAGTACAGGGGTCACTTTCAAGAACTGTGATCCACTCCCTTCATTAGGAAAATAAAGAAACTGAGGGTGGGGCGGGGGCTAATTTGCCCAGGGCCACCGAGGAAATCAGGGCAGGGCTGGGTTCGCTCTGCCCCGCTAGCTCCTCCTGCTGTCGGTTTCCCAGTAGTGCTGAGCTTTGTCCTGGGTCTGCCCAGCTCTGGGTGGAATCAAGTCTCCCGAGTCCTGTGCCTTGTGTCGGAGGCAGGTGCCCGTTCCACCTACCTTCCTGCCTCCCTGTGAAGCCTCTTGGACTGCGATATCAAGGTCCCCCGAAGACAGAAATCTTCTTCTCCTCTTCGACCATACACCCATTCTGTTAATAGTGGAAATACAGACTATATTATTATCACAAAGGCAAGAAACAACTACTGTTGGCGAGAATGTGGAGAAAAGGGACTCTTATGCTCTGTTGGTGGGAATGTAAACTGGTGCAGCCACTGTGGAAACCATATGGAGGTTCCTCAAAAAACTGAAACCAAAATAAAAATAAAATAAAATAAAATAAAATAAAATAAAATAAAATAAAATAAAATAAAAAGTTGAAAACAGGCAATACCATATGATCCAATAATTCCACTACTGGGTATTTACGCAAAGAAAACAAAAGCAGTAATTCAAAAAGATACATGTACCCCTGTGTTTATTGGAGCATAATTTACAGTAGCCAAGATATGGAGGCCACCTAAGTATCTATCGATAGACAAATGGATAAGGAAAATGTGGCATGCGTACACAATGGAATATTACGCAGCCATAAAAAGGACGAGACCCTGCCATTTGTGAGAACATGGATGGACATAGAGGATATTACGCTAAGTGAAATCAGTCAGACAGAAAGACAAATACCATATGATTCCACTCGTAAATGGAACCTAAAAACAATAGCAACCAACAAATGAACAAATAAAAAGCCGAAACAGACCTATAAAGACAGAGCACAAGCTGATGCTTGCCAGAGGGAAGGGGCTGGAGGACAAAATGGGTAAAGGGGAGTAGGAGATGCAGGTTTCCAGTCGTGGCATGAGTAAGTCATGGGAATAAAAGGCACAGCATAAGGAATACGGCCCATGCTACGGTACCAGCCTGTATGGGGGCGGATGGTGCCTGCACTTGTGGCGAGCACAGCACAATATATAAACTTGTTGACTCACTGTGTTGTCCCCCTGAAACTAATGCAACATCGTATGCCAACTATTTTCCAATTTAAAAAAAAGAAAAAGGAAGGAGGCAAGGCTCAGAGGTAAGGCTCAGAGAAGGTGTGTAACTTGCCCACAGTGACGGAGCTGGTAAACCAGCTGGAAAACCAGAGCTCTGTCCCCAGCCTCCAACCACGGACTTCCCAGTGACCCCTTCCCTTGTCCACGGCTTGCTCTCGCAGGAGCTCATCACCGCCTGGTACATTGGGTTCCTGACGCTCATCCTGTCTTCATTTCTCGTCTACCTGGTTGAGAAAGATGTGCCAGAGGTTGACGCACAAGGAGAAGAGATGAAGGAGGAATTTGAGACCTACGCAGATGCCCTTTGGTGGGGCCTGGTGAGTCACCATCGTGAAGGCCCCCCATGGGGACTGACGCTTAGAGAGAGGTGGAGGGCGTGGCATGGGAGGGCGCGGGTGGACAGCTGCATGTGGGCACAGGCCAGAGCTCCCTGTGCGGGGAATGCGCTTGGAATGGGCGTTTCCTTAGTGCTTGCAAGGGGTCAGGGCTGGGAACAGTCTGGGCCGGTGACCTCTGGGGCCCTTGCTCCATTAGCTGTAGGCTGTTATCAGCTAGGCCATGCACGTCCAGACGGACACAGCAGCAGAGTCACACAGGCGCACTCAGACCTTCAGACACACCTGGAGGCCCACGGCTCATACCCACGGGACATGTGATACTAAAGCTAGCATTTTTTTTTTTTTTAAGAGAGAGCGTGAGCAGAGAGGGGCAGAGGGAGAAGGAGAGAGAGAATCCTTAAGCAGACTACCTGATGAGCACGGAGCCCGATGCAAGGCTCGATCTCATGTCCCTGAGATCATGACCTGAGCCGATATCAAGAGTCGGATGCTTAATTGACTGAGTCACCCAGGTGCCCCAAAGCTAGCGTTTTTTGAAGGCTTCCTTTGCTCCAGAGCATTGCTCTAAACACCTTACATTTATTAACATAGCTTAAATTCAAACAACTCCTATGATTAGCCCCTTTTTTTAAGATAGGGAAACTGAGGCATGAAGTGGTTAAGTAAGTAATTAATCCAAGAAAGATCTCTGAGCCACTTAGTGGGTGACCTGGGATTTGAACTCAGGCAGCTGGGCTCCAGAGGCCACACACTGGACCGCTCTGCTGTCCTGTCCTGCACATTCACGTGCACACCGTAACCTATGCTTGTAAACACACCAGGACTATACCACATGCATCAGTGCACACACGGGCACAGATGTGAGACGTGCACACGTAGGCACACAGTACATATCAGTACACTCGTCGGCACGCACACACTGGGAAACATGGCAAGACGCAAAATCACACGTATGTAAATATGCCAAGAGTGCACGTGCACGTGTTTGCAATGATTGAAGAATTTGTCGGCTGATCGACCCTAAGTAGGAAATCCTTAACTTAGAAACAGGCGTGGTCACGAGGCGCCCATAGAATTACGTGGCACCAGGTGCCTTTTCTTCCATGGGAAACACATCCCCAAGCAGTAAGAAAGGCTTACGGGTGGAGCTTGGCCCACGCGTCCCTGACCTCCCTTGCCCTGCAAAGGCCCACGTCTGACCTCTTCTCTCTCCAGATCACACTGGCCACCATCGGCTACGGAGACAAGACGCCCAAAACGTGGGAAGGCCGCCTGATTGCGGCCACCTTCTCCTTAATCGGTGTCTCCTTTTTCGCCCTTCCAGCAGTAAGTTCTCCAGCGTTCTCCCTAGTGTGACAGGCGGGACCCCTCCCCGCCCCCTGGCCCCAGCTGCACCTTCCAGGCTGTTCCACAGGCTAGGCAGCTCCGAGTCCCAGTCTCAAGGCTGCCTTCTTTAAGCTGACTTAGTCACCCCCCTCCTCCGGGCATAGCTCTGTGAAGGCATTCTGACCCGCACTGCATCCCCCTCACCCCCTCAGACCGTGAGCTCCCTGGGGGCTGGGAGTATGTCTCCCACCCACGTCTCCCCAGCACCTTGCATATGGCGGGTCCTTCGTCTACAGGAGCTCCCTTCCCTTGTCCTACCATTTTGTTTACTGGCTTAGGTAAAAAAAAAAAAAAAAATGTATCTCCCTCAAGAGTGACTACTTGACCCATGATAGAATATCCTCCCCAAAGCCCAGTCCCGTAAGCGTAATAATACTCAACAAAAGTCGTAGAAAGAAAGCTCTTGTTGGATTTACCGTGTGCTGGACTCATGCCAAACGCTTTACTTACATCGTCTCATTTAATCTCATTTAATGCCAACATGGTGCATTTGGTGAGTTTTTATCACCGTCGTCCAGAAGAGAAAAGCGAGGCTCAGTTAGGTCAGTCAGGTTTCCACGATCACAGGGCTGTTGGGTTGTGGGCTCGGGCTCTTAATCACGAAGCTGGAAAGAACCTTCTTATGGGGCAAGTCCGTGTCCACCGCCTTCATCTCCCAGACCTGGCCTTGGTGATATTCTCCTTCCACATTCCCTATTTTGTCTGTTTTTCCTAAGCTTCCTGACCTTGGGCTTGTGACCTTTGTGAATCTCAGTTTCCTCTTCTGGAACAGGTCGGGGGCTGTGGGGGTGCTACATGGTCTCAAAGCTCTCCCAACTTGAAAAGGGAGTGCTTCTACCCAGGTAATCCACATGCAAGTCTGACCTGGAAATCAAAACAGGTCACGGTTCTGGGAAATTCCAGTAAAAGTCTTAAGTGACCATTTCAGCAGCTAAAATATTTTTTACATTCCATTAGCATTTACTGGGCATCTGCTCTGTGTCATGCTTCTTGCCAAACGGCTCCGATACATGGCTTCGGTTTTTGCTTAACGAAATTATGAGGAAGGTGCTATGAGCCCACTTCCCTGCGGAGGAAGTTGAGGTGCAGTAGATAAGAGGCTTGCCCGGGCTGTCCCCTCTGAAAAGTGGCAGAGTCAGGAGCTGAAACCAGGCCTTCCTGACATCAAGGCTCCACATAACCCAGCAACCTACTCCCTGGAAGAGAAGAAAGAAGCCTTCATGGCCCTGGGAGTGGGGGTGGGGCACCCAGAGAGGCCAGCGGGACTGACCCGGGCCTGACTTCTCCCTCTAGGGCATCCTGGGGTCGGGACTGGCACTCAAGGTACAGGAACAGCACCGGCAGAAGCACTTTGAGAAAAGAAGGAAGCCGGCCGCTGAACTCATTCAGGTCTGTGTGCCTGGGGAGGAACGGGATCGGGACTGAGCTCCCGCGTTCGTATCTGTGTGTGCTTGTGCAGTGGTGGGCATGCCTGGGGCTGGGGATGGGACCCGGAACCATGCTTGCTTATAGATGGCTATGGATGTTCCCGTGGTGATCTTTTGACCTGTCTTCGTGGCGTGAACATGACCATCCCGACACTCTCCCATCCAGATTCTAAGCCAAGCGAGAAAGGGTCACAAGACTCCAACAGGAACCAAGCAAGCCATTGGCTGTTTTACTAGCACTATTGGAGTGGAGAATTTGACTTGAGCCTGAGTCCATACTAGGCTTCTCCCCTTCCACTTCCCACCCTGTCCTGACCTGGAGACCCACGAGGAAGAGCCAGGCTAGAGTCCAGGTGCATAGCTAGTTGGCTACAAGGAGACATGGCCCCTCATATCTGCCGAGGACAGAGAACCCATAAGCCAAGAGAGGAGGAGACATCTTACATGTGCTCACTATTGGACAGTTGGCCCATTTGTCCTTCCCAATAGACCATGTCGCACCAGTAGGTGTTGGACGCCCGGCAACTCCATCATTCCAGCACCGTGGGCTGGAGGACGGGGAGGATAGCGCGAGCTGGGGAGGAAGGCAGAAGTGCTCCTGCTCATGGTTTTGTGGGTTGTTGAGAGCACAGAGGAGGGTGGGGTACCCTGACTACAGCTGCGTGGGACACAGTTTGTACGTGACCGCCCACCGTGAACTTGCAGCCGGTGTATCGAAGGTCCCTGTGGGTCTGTGGGTCTGACACTGGATGGTGCACGATGTTATCCTACCTAATACAGTGCCATGGCCAGTGCCCGTCTCCACGCGTCTGCTCCATTATCTCCCAAGCTCCCGACCGTCGCGGTAGTCCTGAAGTTCTAGTACATTAGAATGGAAACTTCGTCTCCACGGACGTCTCTTGCACCCAAACTGGCACCTGTTGAAGGAGTCTCAGAGAAACGTGCGGCAAGAGCAACCCCTGTTCCTTCTGCGGATTCTATACTGAACCTTCCACTGCAATCTCCGCACCCCCGCCCCAGCAGGACCAGTTAGGGCTCCAAGAGGATGGGTCAAGGAAGGATTTCTTCCCAAAGGAGCTACAAAAGCCAGGAAACCTGGCTTCCCCGCATGTCGCCTCAGTGCATATACTTCAACTCTTAGGAGTCGAGGGCTTCGCAAACGTTTGCATGCTGTGGGATTCTGCGTGAGCGTGGCAGTGCTCTCTGGTGACCCCAGCCCCTCATTTCTCCCCCTCAGGCTGCCTGGAGGTATTATGCTACCAACCCCAACAGGATTGATCTTGTGGCGACTTGGCGGTTCTATGAATCAGTCGTCTCTTTTCCGTTCTTCAGGCAAGTGGCGACCTGTCTGCGTGCTCCGGGGGCGACTGGCCATCCCTCCTGTGGTCTGTATTTGTGCCTGTGGTTTTATCGTCTCTTGGAGAACGGGGCGTGGTTCCCAGTGTGTGCCCCCTAGTAGAATCATCTGGGAGCTTAAATAATTCCAATGCGTGGGCCACACCCAGGCTAGATGAGAACGGCCAAGAGTGGGGTCCAGGCACCTGGATCGTCGTCAGCTCCCCAGGTGACCCCACCAGGGGTTGCCATCTAGACCGTGTGGAGTGGCTGACAAGGGAATGTCCGACCACGGTTTGAGCAGGGCCGGTGTCTGAGGAAGTGGGGAGCCAGCGCAGTGGGCCTCGCGAGCCGTTCTGGATGCTCCCCCCCCCCCCCCCGCCCGGCCGTGGTCTGTACGCACAGACTCTTCTGGCTACTGGGAACAGATAGGCAGGAGAAGCAGCGGGAGGAATCCTCCAGTGACCCAGAGATGTTGTTTTGTGTTCTCAGAGGTGGGAGGTTAAATTAAAGGCCTCAGGGGCATCTGGGTGGTGCAGTCGGTTAAGCGTCTGACTCTTAATTTTGGCTCAGGTCATGAAGGATCTCAGGGTCCTGAGATGGAGCCCAGGTCAGGCTCCATGCTCAGTGGGGAGTCTCCTTGTCCCTGTGCCCCTCCCCCAGCTTGTGCGCGCGCGCGCTCTCTCTCTCTCTCAAATAGATAAAATCTAAATAAATAAGTAGTTTAATTAATTAATTAATTGTCTCAGGAGAAAAATAGAAAGCTCTGCGCATGGCCAGCCCCTGTGAAAAGGAAGAGGGAAGTTAATAGTCACTGGATATCCAAGAGATCTGAGTTCAGGCTTCGTTCACTCCTCACAGGCCCCTTTAGGAGAGGCCAGAGGCCCGCAAACGCTCGGGTGTATAAAATCAGCAGACGACTGTGGAAATGCGGGCCGTGCACCTGCCTTCAGCCATTTCAGCGTAAAGCATCTTGGACAGACGCCCCAGGGCTAGTCTGACAGAGTGGCTCATGTCTGCTCCTGGAGCCAGGCTGAGAGGTCGGGGCACCAGGCTCCTCTCACAGTGGGGCAAGCTGGGGTTCAGAATCTTCGGACATTTTGGCCAATGCCAGCCATATCAAGAGGCCCCCGAAGCCCGTGGCCTTTTCACTACTTGGGCTACTAAAACAGACCAAGCCTCACCCCTCTCCAGGTTTTTGTTTGTTTTCAGATTTTATTGATTTATTTGAGAGAGAGTGAGCAAGAGAGACAGAGCACAGGAGCAGGGGCAGAGGGAGAGGGAGAAGCAGCCTCCCCGCTGAGCAGAGAGCCTGACATGGGACTTGATCCTAGGACCCCGAGATCACAACCTGAGCCGAAGGCAGACACTTAACCGACTGAGCCACCCAGGCACCCCCTCTCTAGGTTTTAGATACTACAATCCTGAGACGGGACTAACAGTGCGTGGATGCAATGTGGAACCGTCATACTTCCTGGGTTCCGAGGAAGAGTAGAGGGACACCAGCCTCACCCCTGGAGCTGGGCCCGGCTCTGAAGTGCATATCTGCCATACCCGTTTGATTTCATGGGCCATACTATGACCCAACACTAGCCGAGTGGCCCCTCCATCCCCAGCTCACTCTCCCACTCACTTATCACAGGACCTACATCCAGTCCCTTCACCCCCATCACCAGATTGGGCACAGATTTAAGGAGATCCCAGAGATCTGGGTTCCACTGGCTCGTTTCCCTGCCTAAAACCCTCCAATGGGTGACCGAGACAATGAAAATAAAATCCACAGCCTGACCATGAGCGACAGAGCCCGATGGCAAAGAGAAACCATTTGAGCCCGAGTATGACATGATCAGATCCGTGTTTCAGGAAAATGACAGGAAGGGTATGGAGGTAGATGGGACGGGCTCAAGATTCTAGGCAAGGAGATCAGCTAGCAAAGCCTGCAGCATTCAGGGTGAGAGCAAGCCACGGCCCAGACCAAGGTAGGAGCTCGCGACGGGCGGGGCAGGGAGGGAATAAGCAGAGGGAGGGTGTCAGGGAGTTACCAGTGGCAGAGGCCTTAGGGAGAGAGGAGAATCAAGGCTTCCATAAACGAATGATGGAGTTTGGGTTTAGGGACTGGGTCTCCTCATCCGCAGTTAGAGTCACTGGCTCAGAAGAGGGTCCCTGTGGTTCCTTCAATTCTAAAGTTCTTTTTTGCCATCATCATTTCTGTTTAGGGATGACATCAGTCTTCTTTTGGGTGGCAAGAGTCTTCGAAAGGGCAGGGGGCCTCCCTTGAAAAGGACAGAGTGACCTTGGACTTGGAGGCAAGAACAGGTGCAACCACTCTGAGTGCAGAACCAAGATGATTTCCGTTTGCTGTGCAGCCCAAGGTCTTGGCAAGAGGCCCATTCTTTTGGGGTGATTTATTATAAATAAGGCATTGTCCTGGCTGTCAGAGACTTGGAGGAATACATTGTACTGCAGACAGCTGCTGTGATATGGGAATGGCTTTTAAACTGAGAGAGAACATTCATTTCTTTCTCTTTCTTTCTTTCTTTCTTTTATTTCTTTCTTTCTTTCTTCAAGGACAAAAGTATAAAGTCAGTAGAGAGGTTCACTTAGCAACCATTTTGAAACAAGGTAGTCCCTTGGGAAAAGAATGTCCCTGAATTTCAGCCCACTCTCTATATTTCATGGTAAAGCTGTCCTCACCTGCCTCCTACAGGTTTTTTGTCTTTTGTTTATGCTTTTCTAAAAAAAAAAAAAAATAACTTTATTATGTTTCATTTACTCTAAAAAGTACTTTTGAAAGTGAACAATTCAGTGGTTTTTTAGTATATTCACATAGTTGGGCCTTGACCACCACTGTCTAATTCCAGAACATTTTATTGCCCCAGAAAGAAACCCTGTCCCCATTAGGAGTTATCCTGGTGCCCCGTTTCCCCCAGTCCCTGCAAACTCTAATCTATTTTCTGTCTCTATTCTATCTATTCCGGACTTTTCGTATAGAAATGGAATCTTATAGTATGTGGTCATTGAGGTATGGTTTCTTTCACTTAGCACATTTAAGGCTAACGGTGATGGATGATGGTGGTGGATACTTTTTATTTTTCTTTTGTTACTACTTAAAATTATAAACTCATTGTTTCTGAATTGTAAAGAAATTCAGAGAGCTGTCAGTCCAAACCCAACTTAGTTAGAGAAGGAACTGAGGTGTCTAGGGGTTCAGGAACTTGCTCAAGGCCACACAGCATGTTGGGCATGGTTGAGACCCAGCCCAGATCCTCTGATTTCTTGACCAGTGGAGACTGTGTACACTTAGGACAAATAGGCAGTGGGAGTCTGAGAAGACACAGGGAGAGCCTCAGGGGTTGGTAGATTGTACGTTCTTACGTGCAAGCACATATGAGGGCAGGCATTTAAGACCATCTGTTGCTCTCCATCAACAGGGAATGTGCCTACCACTTGGTTCCCTAAATATGGTAGAATGATCTAAGGCACATGTGTGCTGTCTGGTATGGTGCACTAGCCAGATGTGGTTTTGGAGCCTCTGGCTGTTACTAGTGCTGCTGAGGAATTACATTTTAGATTGTATTGAATTTTAACTTAGTCATATGTAACTAGTGGCTACCATATTGGACAAGCATTAGGTATTAGAACTGAAATGGAGACAAGACTTAGGCCCAAGAAGTAGAAGTTACTTGACCAAGAAGACCCAGTTCATTGTTTGTATAACCAGAACTTTCGCCTTTTATGACCAGCATCAAGATTATTGGAGGGCTCAGCAATGGAAAAAACAATGGGCATATGTAGCAATCCTTCCCCATGGCCAAGTAACATGGATCTGCTTTCATAGATGCTGTCTCGTTTCTTCCTTAGAATGCCCTGGAAGAGAAGAAGAAGGGGTAACTCCATTTTCGTAACCCAGATATTACCAGTGAAGAGTCAGAGTATCAGTGAAACTAATTAGCTCACCTAAAATCACCCTTCTACTAAGTGATGGAACAAAGATGAGAACCCAGGTCTTAGGCCAAAGCCCACTGTAACTCTGGGAAGATGAGAACCCAGGTCTTAGGCCAAAGCCCACTGTAACTCTGGGAAGATGAGAACCCAGGTCTTAGGCCAAAGCCCACTGTAACTCTGGGAAGAAAAGGTTTTTTAGGGAGAAAATTGGGTAAAATTAAGATGAGACAAGGGTTACTGGGATAATCATACCCATTTCTGAAGATTCTTGTCATGAAGGTCAAATTGATAGAATGTGTGGAAGCACCTGTCACAGTACCTGGTCCAGGCAGGTGTTCAGTCCCTGCTGGTTGAATCTTGGCTGGGAGGCAGTCCTGGTGTTAGAGCAGGAAAGAAAGACACTAAGCACCCGAATGTAGTCTGGGAAACCACCGTTCGTGATAACAGGGCTGAAACCCTCTGTCTGGAATGTAGTTACAAATCTTTTATGAACCTCTCTTATGGGCGAGGCACTGTGTTTGGCACTGGGGACATAACAGTGAACAGAAAGGGGTCAACTCTGCTGGTCCTGTGACAAGGGTGACCGAGACGTGGACAGGGAAGTGCGCCCTGGATGTCTGTCTCTCGGAGTTTGTTGGAGCTTTGCTGCAGCAGTCTCAGCGGGGCAGTGGGCATAGAAGCCAGCTTGCAAGGACCAAAGAGTGATGTGGAACTGAGCACGTGGGGACAGCAAGTGCAGGTGCCAGCTGGAGTGGAATGTGGGGCCAGGGATCTTGCCTTGACCAAAAGGGTCTAGTAGGGAGGGATCAATGGGGATGCAGTGGGGAGGGGAGAGACTGGAGAAGAGAGCAGTGCAGAGGGAAGGGTTCTGAAGCATGAGTGGAGGAGCGGCGTCAGGGGCGTAGACCCTGCATCTGTGTGTGCAGAAGGGAAGCAGAATGGGCAGGGCCAAGTGTTTGAGGTTACCGACTTGGTGGCGGAACACGGGGCAGATCTCTCTCCGTGAGAAGTGAGTCAAGGTCAGAGCCTGGGAGGGAAGGGAGAGGTGGGGAGTGTGGTGATAGAGAAGGCATGGAACCCTTGGAGAGTGAGAAAGGAAATGGGTGGGGAGGCTCTATCTCTTTAACACTGCTCCCCATGGTGCCCCTGTGCAGGTCCTGCCCTCGCCCAACCCCCACCTTTTCCCTCTCCTCTCAGTGCTTTCCCTACTTCCAGAGTCAGACATCCAGAGAATTCTAGAAAAGCGGAGTGTTTTCTGTGCACATGCTACAGGTAGAGAGATGAGCCCAGAGGATGTGTGACCCCTCCAAGGCCACCTGGGATTAGAGATGGAGCTGACCCATGAGCTGGAACCCCCCCCCAGCTGGTCCCTCTGCTTCTCTACCATGATGCCTCGCACCCCATTTCTCCTACCCCCAGATCCCAGGGACAGGCCACTCGTGCAGCATTTATTGTGCATTTCCCATGTGCCAGGGTACAGGATGCTCAGATTTCAGAGCCGAAAACAACAGAAGCCCTGCGCCAAGCAGCTCAGAGACCATCATATGATTGTACAACTGTGTGATCAGAATCCAGTCCCACGTGTGAAGAGATTAGCTCAGCCTAGACCCTGGGGATTTGGATAACAAACTCCAGGAGGGGCCCCTCCAGCTGGAACTTAAAGGAAGAGCAACACCGTTCCGGGCAGAACCTGGGCAAAGGCTCAGTGTCTGGAATGTGTGCATACCACTTGTGGTTAGGAAGGTGGGCTCTGGAGCCAGATCACCTGGGTTCGAATCCTGACTCTGCTACTTCCTAACTGTGAAACCTTGAGCAACATTCTTAACCTCTCTGTGCCTCAGTTTTGTCATCAGGAAAATGGGAACAATAATACGCCTTCCCTCATAGAGTTGTTATGAGGATTAAGTGAGCTAATCCATCAAAAGAACCGAAAATAGTATCTGCCTAATAATTATTGCTCAATAAATATTAGCGAAGATGGGGATGACGTCAACTATGATAACGTGGTGACAGAGTGACAGGGGGTGTGGCACTAAGTGATGAACTTTCTGATTTCCTGATCTGTCCCCGCTACTAAACGAATCCCTTGAGCCCCGCATGAGGCCCGGGCCAGAGCAGGTGCTCTGTGGGTGCCATTCTGTGGGTGAGTAAATGAATGAATGGCTGGGAAGAACCCTGAGAACTTAGAGCCAAGCCTTTGCGGTGGGGCCTGGGGTCTGGCTGGAGAAAGTCGGCTCATTCACTGGTTCCCCTGCGGACTCACCATCTCCCCCTAGAGCTCCACTGCGCGCCTTCATTTCATCAAGAGATGTTTTGGGGCCCATTGTGGGAGAGGCGAAGCTGTTCATGCAATTTATACTTTCTTTATGGTTTTCTTTCTCATCCCCTCTTAGGAAAGACCAGCTGGAGGCAGCAGCCAGGTATGTGTCTGATCATGAATTCCCTTCTTCCCACCACCATGTCGGGACAGAGGGGCCAGTTCTGTATGGCTTGGGGACCCTGGGTGCAAGCTGGTCACGAGCTCGAGTTTGGGGCTCACTGCTGTTGCTGACCGCCATATTCCTCTGCCATTTTCATGTGAATTTACACAAGGACAACTCAGTTGTGATCATAGCTACAGCCACTGGGTGAGGAGGATGGGGTTCTGTGCCTGGAAGCCTTACATATGTTGTCTCACTTGGTCCTCAAAGCCACAGTGTAAGACCGTCCCTAGTACCCCCATTTGTAGACTGAGATTGAGGCTCTGAGTTCTGAGTTATCCCCCTTGCGTCACACAGCTACCAAGTGACAAGACCAAAATTCCAACTCCAGCCTGAATATGAAGACCACGTTATTTCCATTATGTATTGCTTCCTTTGCTTCTCGGGTTCGCAGATGACTGCTCAAAAAGTGAATTGAGATGATCGTTCATGATCCCTCGTAAACCCCAGCTCACCCCAGGCTGCTGCAGAGGTGGGGGAGGCTTCTGGCTCCTGAGCACTTCTGTGTCCCTCCCTTCTCTCTCCCTCTCAAGAAGATGTCACCATATCAGGGAGATTACGGCCCCTACTCAAGATTATAAAGAAAAACCATCTCTCACCAACATCAGTTTATTTATATATTTATAATTATAAACCTAGATGTAATTTAATCTCTTATGTTGAGAAACGCCTTGTGAGGTCTTGCAGTCTGTCTCCTGGACACTAGGCTCAACTGCTGTCCTTCTAGAGCTGACGGAATTCGGGTGGAGGGGGTGGCACATTATAGGGGCCACATTATAGGGGAACCACTTTGGACAGTGGCCTTTGGGAGGCTGGGTCCAATCCTCTTGAACGGGGTCCATGATGCCCCATCCCATCTGTAATCCCTCTCGGAAGAAACAGTCGCAGACACACCAGTTAACCCACACGCGGAAGCAGAGTTCAGACGTTCTGCTTCCTCCGTGTGTGTCTTCAGATGGATGGAGCGTTTCTTGCCTGGACCCAGTTTGCACTGTAGGGGCGGCACTTGGGGCTAGCATAGAGGGAGGCCGAATGACTGACAATGACAACATCAGGGGACATTTGTCATCAAAGAACCTGCAGCAGCTTACAGAGGCAGAGCGGGAAGACCCCTCAGATAGCCTCCCCCAGAGACACCTGTCGAAACCAACGTGCTGTTCGTAGAAGAGGGCAGATTCACCCCAAACCCAGAGCCCGTGAGCCCAGGGTTACACAGACTAAGTCTCTAAGACTCCCAGAGGGGTACGTTGTCCTCTCCTTCTCTCGTGACCCACAGGGTCTTCAAACATGCAGGTGATGACACTGTAATCTCATCTACTTGAGAGCCTTTTCTATGCAGACATGAACAAAATTCAGCCCAGCCGGAATATTTGTGCAAAATACCACGTGTGCACAGGATCGTGCGCTCCCGGCTTACCTGGAGCCTGGGGAGAGGCATTCTGAGGCTTTGTTCCTCCAGTTTCCAGAAAGGGGCTGTCCAGAATGTCAGCAATTTCCTCATGCCCCTCTCAAGAACGCTCTGCTCTGCCCGGGGTGCAGAGGGAAAGCACGTTTCATGATTTCTCAGGGTCAGAGTTGCCAGCGATTTGCTGGCTCATCCTTCCCCGGGAGGAAGAACAAGGTCCGTTACATAAGCCACATGGCCTCCCTCGTCCAGGCTCTGGTGCGGTATTTTGGGTTTGTACAGCAAACAGGTTGGCTGATGGATTGGCAGGTGAGATACCAGGTGTGATTTTAGCGGCAAAGCCAGGAGGCGGGGCGTGAGACCTGGAGAACATTCTGGGGGAACCATCGACAGGCATCATCAGTTCCTTTAGCCAGGAGGGCAGGGAGCAAGGCTAGAGAACGATGAGCAGCATACACGGGCGTTAGGTGAATCCTTGCAGATGGACATTTTACACCTTTGTATTAACTTCTTCAACAGGCTGCCAGCTAACTGGTGTCTCGGTCTTACTTGCGATTTTTTCTAAATAGCCAGAATCAGATTGGAGTTCATCTCACTGACCCCTCCAAGCGTAGGCGGTCCACACCTCTGTTCATGTGTCGAACTGAGGAAAGTGGTCTATTCTCTGTGACTTGACATATCTCGGTTCTCTGATGGGGTAAGAAAAAGAAATTTTGTCAGCTTATTGGCAAGAGCTCAAGCCCATCGTTGTTGTTAAAGCTGTGGCTTGGCCTCACGCACCCCTAAAGGTCAATAGAGAGATGAGCTGCTTTCGTGCCGAGGACAGGGCTGTGTTGACGCTTTGGGGAACTTAGGCCCCGCTGACTTCCTACGGTGGCTGGGAGGTGGGCTTTTGTCATCTTCTGCTTCTCCGGATCTGTGGTTCTGAGGCTAATCAGAAGGGACAGAGCCAGCTTCTCTTGTGCACTTACTAGGACCCGAGTGCTTTTCCTAGGTCGTCTTAATTCTTCTAAAGGCAGAGGCAACCGACATACACACCCTCATCCGTTCTTACCCCTCATGGTGCCCTGGGGTAGGACTCAGCACTTCCCTGTAAAGCCTTTGTTCTGTGTATAGTCAAAACTTTAAGTTCTCTCCTCCTCTCTAGACCATGAGCTAACACTGGGCCTGAAGTATAGGGTGAACCCCCCAAATATTTGCTAACTTAATGAAGGAGGTTCTCTACCATCACTTGACTTGTGTGAAATTGAGCTCAAGCATTTAGTTAACTTACACCTTCGCCAAGCACAGAAGTTGCCAAAGTGGGGATTTCAAGTTCGGGTCGGTCTGACTGAACCGGATCATATCAGGCTGAGTCCCCCTGCAGCACGGGTGATTACCATGCCCTCCTTGTCCCCAGGGGTAGAGAGTGAGCTCGGTTAGTCTGAAGACCCATGAACTTGGCTCTTGTTCTCTCTCGGCCAGGAACTCTCAGATCACATCTTCATACAGCTCATGCTTTCACTTCGTTCGAAACTCTGCCTAAGGTCACCTCCCGAGAGAGACCGTCTCTGACCCTCTGCCTGCACCCCATCAGTCTCTGTGCCCTTGATCCTACTTCATTTTCATTGTTAGCATTGATGATTATCTGACATGTTATGTATTTGCTTCTTGTTGCCTTCCATACTAGGTAGAATGCCTCCGAGGGGCTGTTTTGTCCACTGTGTTATGTCCAGAACCTAAAACAGTGCTTTGGAACACAGCCTGACACTTGGTTAGCTTTCAGTAGATAGTAACTTACTAACAAAGTGGGTGGGCATGTGGATGGACGGATGGATGGATGGATGGTTGGATGCATGGATGGAGGGACAAACTCTCATTCTACAAGTGTCATAAACCCAACTTAAACTACCTTGGACTAAGAAAGATGTAATGGCTCTCATAGCCACCCATCAGGGTGAGATCCCCAGGAAACAAGGAACGGGATTCGTCTAGGATTTCTCTTTTCCTCTCTCGTCTCTACTCTCCTTCCCGATTTCATTCATTCTCACTGACTTTCTGCATACACATGAAGGTGTGGAGGCAAGCATCCCGTGATCACGTATTTTTCCTTCCTTCCCTATCTGTCCTTCACCCAACACCAGTTTGGGAAACCCCAGGGAAGCACTTACAAGGGCCCAATTTGGGTCACATACTCATGTCTTGGACAATGTGTATGGCTCAGAGAGTAAGAGGCCACGACCAGCCACACTCTAGGTCCTGTGTCCACCTGTTAGAGTGAGCAGTGTGCGTTCAAGACGCCATGAGGCCCCCATTAGAATCACTTGGTTGAAGTTGGAGGAATCAGTTCCCCAGTGGAATAGGGTCCTTTCCCCCAGAGAACAGGGGATGGAAACAGAGTAGACAAAAATGACAGCTGCCCATGACAGGCATAAATCCCAGCTGAAATTTTTCAAATGCCTAAAAATGTTGCATTAAAGAACATCAACACTAACCCTACTGAGGCTCATCTAATCCATAGATTATACCAGCAAAGACTGATAGTTTATGGAAGCGACGTCATTTTAAACCTCCTTCGCCACTCTTCGGTAGACGTGCAGCAGGGCCGATAATTAGAGGCATTTGTTTGAGAGGAAATAGTGTTTTTGTGCATTTTCAAAACAGGTAACCGTCTTGACAGTAACGGCTTGCTTGAGCCATATTGTTTACTTTGTATTTTCAAACAATTCCATCTTAACGGCAGCATCCGGGACTCTTCTGTTCTGTATCTATCTTGGGAGAGAGGAGATATTCATCCCAGGCTGCTTCTTTATCTCCGATCTCATTGCTACGTCCTCCCCTTCACAGAGCGCTCCCCTTTAGTGGGAGATCATTCTCTGGGTCAAAAAATTTATGTATAATAACAATAATTTATAAAGAATACTTCCTGTTTGCCAGGTATAATTCTAAACACATCTAGCCATCATAGCCGCCTTAATGGGGAAGATACTACTTTGAACCCCTATTTTACAGATGAGAAAACTGAGGTTCAGAGAGCTAAGTGATTTGCACAGGATCCTGCAGCTAGACAGTGGTGAGAACAAAAGTTGATCTGATTGGGTTAGCACCATGGTGTGTGGGTCCAGCCACCGTGCTGGTCGTCATAGTTGTCGGGGACAGTTAGGTAACTACAGTCAGTCGCCGTGGGCGTCCCCTTTTGCTTGTTTGGTTTTCTTCTGCATCTCCTTGGCTCCCTGTAGCTGGAGTCCCTGCCATGAGAGGAGGCTGTGCGGAGGCAGGGAAAGGCACAGAGCCAGGATCTGTGCAGAGTGAAGGAGCATTTGGTCAGACACTGTAATTCACACTTTACCTTCTCCCTGTGACACTGGCCACCTGAAATTGATCTCACAGGGTGACGGATGATGTTGGCAATAAGTCTCCTTCCGTGCCCTGGAATCGACGCCTGTTAAGGGTGTGCAGGAATTTAGAGATTAATCCAATCCCCCAATTTTACTGATGAGAAAATTGTTGCCCAGAGCAAAATAAGAGTGTTGGACACAATTCTATAGCTATTAATGTTCTGTCCTGCCAGGCAGACCCTGCAACACTGGTCCAGCCTGCAGAGTAGCTGAGATGTAGGGGTAGGATTTGGACCAATTTGGTTTAGCTTCACGGTGATGGATCCCCAACAGGTCCTGAGAGCTTAGTCTCAATTTTTCTTTTGGAATATGGGGGACACCTATTTATAGCACCCCCTTCCCTCCGAATTATGAGCTAACTGAGAAATAGGAGTCAGAAACAGATCAAAATATAGGCCATATTTGCTGCGTAAGGCAGGATTGGCTCTGGGAGCACCAGTGAGTATCCTAACACTTCCCACCAAGTTTGGCCCTTAGACCAGCACACGAAGCAGACACTCACTCTCCCTGCCAGATACCTGGGGCCATGGCTTGTCTGAGCCCTTGGGACACTGAGAGCCAGAGACAGGCCATGTGTGTCCTTGAAGACAGAACCGACCTTTAATATGGAAGCTCGCCCAATCAAGAAGATGGGTCCATAGAACATGTTAATCAGATAATTCACCTCCTTCCACGGGGAGAAGCCAGTAGAGGGCTGGGGGTTTCTTCTCAATTCTTCTAGGAGTATGGAAATTCCATTTTATGACTTTGCAAGAATATGAAAAAAGATGGTCCTCCCTACCCTTCATGAAGCCTCCCGTCGACTCAGGACACACCATTCCTTAGCACTCAAAACTGTGTCACAGCTCTCCGGCGTGGTTCCATCAGTCCGAAAAGAGTACTCAGTGAACCCACTATGCCCTCGTTGTGTGCTGCCTTAGTTTCCCCAGGACTGCCATCACACATTACCACAAACTGGGTGACTCCAATCAACAGAAGTTCACTCTCTCACCATTCTGGAGGCTGGACATCTGAAATCAAGATGTCAGAGCCGTATCCCTCCAATGGCTGTAGGGAAGAACCCTTCCTTGCCTCCTCCTGGCTTCTGGTGGTTGTGGGTAATCCTTGGCATTCCTTGGCCTCGTGGACCCATCGCTCCATTATCTGCCTCTATTTGCAGATATTTGTCTTTCCTCTTCTTCCCTCTGTGTGAGTCTGTGTCTCTGTACCCAAACCTCCCTCTCCTTTCTCTTATGAAGGCACCAGTCATTGCACTAAGAGCTCACCCTATTCCAGTATGCGCACATCTCAACTTGATTACATCCACAAAGCCTCTATTCCCAAATAAGGTCACATTTATAGCTCTCAGGTCAGGGCTTGAGCATATCTTTTGGGAAACACGTTTCAACCTTCCACATTTGCCAAAGGCAAGCACGATTGGTTTGCATATGTGGTGGGAAGCTGTCTGAGCAGGTCCAGGGGACATGACTATGAGAGAAACATTTATAAGGTTTCCATTTCAGCATCTGCTACACAGATGAAGACCCAGGGACTCAGCAAGGTGAAAGAACGCACACAAATCTCCTCCCAAACCACACAAATAGTATTGGACCCTACATCTACCTGGCTCCCACCGGAACTGTGGTCCTCTCTCCTCTTTAACCAGGGACTAAAAATAACCAGGTGGTGGAATTAGGAGGTAGTCATAGCAACAAGAGCTGAGAACAGACTCCAGAAGTAGACCATTAGACCTCAATGCATGGCTGCCCTATTACTAGCTGAGTTCTTGGGCAACTCAAGCAGCCTCTCATGTCCTCATGTTCTCATCTGTGAAGTGGGGATGGCAATAGGAACAACCTTCTAGGCTGCTTGGAATGATACCCGTGGCCCGGTACAAAGTGCATTCTCACTAGAGGTTAGTGCTGGGCCACTGATATGTTCTTCATACATGCGATTTGGATTCACGGAGAAAATAATTCTTCTAGGAGAGCAGTGGAGAGTAGTGCATTGTTCCTCACTCACATTAGTGTGTGAGTCTGTGTGTCCTCTGAGCACTGGCTATAAATGGCCTGGAATCATGCTCCCAGATTCCCAGATTCGCTGGATCAGAGGAATTTCAAGTAAGCCATTGGCTCAGCTACCTTTGCGAACGTGTCCGGAGAAAAGAGGACCAGATTAACACATCAGGGTTATTTTCAAGTCATGAAGCTGTTTCTGTAGCCCAGCAGCCAGTCCAGTCACGATCCTGCCTCCTCATCCCTGCTTTATCTGCCCCCGTCTTTCCTCGACCCAGACAGTCCCTTAGAAACCAGCACTTACCTGGCCTAGCCTCATGGCTAGAAGGTGGAGGTCGGACTCGGGGAGCACTAAGCCACTTCAGGACCTGTGTGCTATGAGCCTGTGGCCGCATCAGCAGAACTGGGCCCATGTTATGTTGCTGCATTAGACACTAAGAGTTATGGGTCACTTTTAAGAATTTTGACTGCATGCTCTTGGACACATTGCCAAACCTCCGTGCCTCCGTTTCCCCATCAATATGATAGTTACGGTGAGAGTACCTACCTCCCGGGCCTGTTGTAAGAATTAGATGCTTAGAATAGAGCCTTACCCATGACAAGTACTACACAGGGTTTCCTTTAATCATGATCACTATTATTATCCTGATTGGCACCCACACTTCTAGGCTTTTCTACAACAGCCTAGTCGCCAGTCTTTTCTACATAGCGCAGGTCCGGCTTAGGAGTCACATCAACATAGGTTTGAATCCTAGCTTTGCGAGACTTTTCTCTTCCCTCTCACCCTCCCTCCTTCTTTCCTTCCTTCCTTTCTTTAAGGGCCCTGGAGATTCCCAGAAAATAGGACCTCATAGTCTGGTGGGGAGGCGGATGTGTCGATGGAAGAAGAACAGTGCAGTGTGGAGGGTGCTGGTATGGAAATGTTACTGACACAGGGGTAGAGAGAACAAAGAAAGAAGGGAACTCTGAGTTCTGCCTGTAGCCGGAGATCAGGAAAGGATGCACAGAGGCACTTTGCTTTAGTCTGTCAAGGACTGAGTAGCTTTTCACTGGGCTAAGGGATGGAGTAAGACCCTAATTTTGTCACTTCCTCCTTCATGCTTTCAGCCTTCAAACTAACAAACACTGCGTGCCTAGGCCTTCAAACTAACAAACACTGCGTGCCTAGGCCCTAATTTTGTCACTTCCTCCTTCATGCTTTCAGCCTTCAAACTAACAAACACTCTCCACAGGCCACCTCTTTCTATCTGAGAAATCCCTAGGAATGCCAGTGCAATAAAGAATAGCATGCAGATGTCCCAAGGAAAATGCACAAAACGCCTAAATCAATTCTTCATTTCTGGATAGGGAAATTTATTTCGTAGCTAGAAACAAAGGATATGAGTGATTTGATTCTCCCAGCTCTACTGCGAACAATGTGAGAGCCTAGAGAAATCATGATTGTCTTCCTCAACATTGATGCCATTAATGGAGGGCCTGTCAAGTTCCAGTCCCTGACACCTGCTGTATCTTCGCTGTCATCTAATCCCCAGTTAAGGTTTCCTACTTGATTAAAAAGAAACAGAGTTAAGACAGCAATTTGCATGCATAGTCTTTTCTCAGAGAGAAAAAATAGGACACCAAAGCCTCAAAGGTTTGGCACATGGATGATGACAGGTTGACAGGTGTTTTGTTTTTTGAGTTTTTCTGGTTGTTTGTTTTCTTTCTCTCTTTGCCTTCTCAGTCTTTTTTGGGGCAGACTGTGGTGCTAAAGGAGGCTTCTAAAAGAGGATCGCATGTCTTGTGTAAGGCCCCACCCTTTCCATCTGGAAATATTGAAGGATGAAAGCATGAAGGAGAGAAGGGACAAACTTAAGGCTTTAGCCCCTGGAGGTGGGATTGGCTGCTCTGTGCTGATCACTCAGTCTGTGCTGATGGGGCTCTCACAACGAATAACACAAGACAGGTTGACCTCTTCTTCCAAAAGACTCTTCTCTTGGCTGCAGTGACCCTGTACTCTTGGTGTGTTCACCATCCATCCATCCCTCATCCATCCATCCATCCATCCGTCCATCCATCCATCCATCCTCTTATCCAATTATTTGTGAAGACCCTTCTGTGTCCAGAAACCATTGTAGGGATTGTAGCTACAGAGAAGAAAGACAAGGTCCACACAAGTATACTTAACAGGATGCCTCTCGGTCTTCCTTCCTAACACCCACTCATTTGTGCCATTAGAAACCGAGCAGTGCCGCCTTACCCATCTCTTTCCCTCACGACCCGCATGGAGTCCATCGGGGAAGACTCTGGTGATTCTACTCCAACGTATAAGTCAAAGTCTAGTCTGCTCCCACCATGACCACCCTGGTCCAGACCACCGGTATGTCTTCCTTGGAAAACTTCAGGGACTTCTCATCGGTCTTTTTGGTCCGCCTTCCCCTCCAATCCACGACCAAGCAGCCACTATGTTCTATTTTATTTTTAATTTTTGATTGTAGTATGATATACATAACAAAAAAATCGTCAGCTTAACCCCTTTCGAGTATATAGTGTTAATATATATGCAAGTATATATTCAAGTTCAAGTGTATATTTACATTATTGTGCAGCTAATCTCCAGAACTCCTTCATCTTGTAAAACTGAAACTCCGTGCCCATTAAAAACAACTCCTCATTTTCTGCTCCCCCCAGCCCCTGGCAACCACCATTCTACTTCCTGTCTCTATGAATTTGACTACCCCAGTGACCTCATATAAGCGGAATCATATACTATTTGTCTTTTCGTTACTAGCTTATTTCACTTTACATGATGTTTTCAAGATGAATTGCAGCATGTGTCCAAATTTCCTTCCTTTTGAAGGCTGAGTAATATTCCACCATGTGGATGGACCATATTTTGTTTATCCATTCATTCTTTAATGAACTTTGGAGTTGTTTCCACCTTCTGGCATTGGGACTAGCAATGCTGTGAACATGGGTGTTCTTTTTAAAATGCAAAGTTGGTGTGCTCTCCCCTTCTTAAAAGTCTTAGTGTCCTCCAGGTGCCCTTAAAATCAAACAGAAATTTCTATTTTCTATTCTTAATTCTAAATCCTAATTCTAGAATCCCTGATGATCTGGGCTCTGACCTCACCTTGTGCCACTCTGCCCTTAACGGTCTGGTCATGTGTCCCCCTTCTGTTACACAAATGCAGTGCTCACGCCCCTTGCACCCAAGTGTGATTCTTCTGCCCAGGGAATGTGCACCCCTTTTCTTTGAGGTCTGGCTTCTTCTCACCCATTAGGTCTTAGCTTCCCCATCCGGACCACCATCATTTTGATCCCTGGCTATGGAGACTGGCCGCTTAATTGGTCTTCCCATCGACCCAAGAGGCCTTTCCTTACCACTCCACCAAAGTCAACCTCCTGTTACACTCCATGATTGCACTTTCTTTGCTTCCTGGTTCGATTTCTAGCAATCTATGCATCTGTTTGCTTATTGTATGTCTTCCCGACCTCATCATAAGCTCACTGGAGGCTGAAAACCATGTCTATTTCCGTCACTACTATATCCTCAGCAGTCACCAAGAGCCTAGCATTTACATGGTGTAGAACACGTTCTTGTTGAATAAATAAATAGCCTCAGCTTGACTTTACAGGTGGAAAAACCTAAATCAGAAGGAGCTAATGACTTAAAGTTGAAACGTTAACTGCAGAGCAGAGGTTTGAATGCAGGTGCTTACTTCAAAATCTAGTCTTTCCACCACACGGCACTCCCTCTTTCAGCTGAGGTTGGATGCATTTTATTTACAGAAGATCACATATTGTATTCCTTCATTCATTCAACATCCAGATAATGCTTTCAGTGCTTACAACATGCCAGGTGCTGCGTTAGATGCCGGATAATTGACCAAAGTATGGTTTGCAGACAAATAGCTTACCTTTTAGTTTCTTGGACTCAACAACATGGGCATTTGGCGTGGGATCATTTTTCGCTGTCAGGGGCTTTCCTGTGTGTTGGTAGGATGTCTACCAGCATCTCTGGCCCTGACTCGCCAGAGGCCAAAAGCACTTGCCAAGTTATGTCAATCAGACTGACTCCAGACTTTGCCAGATGTCCACTGGCAAAGTTGTCTCTTTTGAGAACAAATGCTTTGATGTGAGAGAGTCCCTAGTAAGTCGAAGATTTCATTATGGTGGCCAAGTGCCCATGGTGACAAAAGGTCTGCAGAATGTACAATGAATGGGTAAGTAATTAGATTGTGAAGGGAAGTGAGCCTTGGGGCTGATGCTTGGACCAAGTTTTAGATGAAAAGTCAGAGTCATTTAGATAAAAGAAGGGGCGAAGGTTTTCCTGGGTACAGGTCATGGCATATGCAATGGTGCGGAAGGGTGAGTGTCAGGGAACTGAGTAGAGTTGAGCGTGGCTGGAGTGACCCAAGGCGGGAGTCCAGGGCAAAGGCTGTCTCTGCCAGGCCAAATTTTACTTCTTGATTTTACTTTCCTGTCTCCAGTCTATTTCCAGTTTTACAATTCACATTTGAAAATTGTTTGTCCGCACTTGATAAATCAGGGGCCCTGGCTACCAAAAAAAAATCAGATGTCAGCCCAAGGAAGGCTTTGCTTGCAAGACCTGTAGAACCCTCCAAGCACAAGACCTCAGTGATGTGCTAGAAATCCACATGGAGAAGGGCAGAAATGGGATTGGGTTTCAGGAGTGAACTTTGTCTGACATCTGATTATCCTCTGGGGTCTTGGATTTCGAGCATCACAATTAAGAAGTAAGCTGATCACCCGCTTTGCTGGAGGAAGAATTCCATAAGCCTCTTAGGTGTGATGGCTGGGAGTAATTCAGATCTGAGGTTTCTGACTTGTGCCTGACGTCTCTGGGTTCCTAACACCCTTGGAATCTCTCTCTCATAAACCGTCCTCTGCGACCACGGCGTGTCGCGTAAACATAGCCGAAGCAATTCAGACTCTTCGAGTTTGCAATGAAGCACTGAAATGCCAAACAGGCAAATCCTAAATCCCAGCACAGATAGAACCAAGAGGGCCCTGTCATTAACTTCCTAACTCCCCAGGAGGTTATGCTGAGATTTGCAGTCAGGACAGAGCGGCTGCTGTTACTTTTGTCTTGCTTAGTTGATCTGAAATTAAGCTCCACATAGACTTATATCCTGCTGAGGTCAAGTTCAGTGACAATGGTGAGTGTGTGAGACCGGCATTAGGAAGCACTGTAAAATAATATATAAATCCCCAGAACTTATCTCAGTTCATTTAAATTAAAAAAAACTTATTTTGTGGCTCAGGAAATTTTATCCATCCTTTACACACATGCCGCTAGCCCTCTCCTGCTTCTGCGGGAAGAGGATTATTAACCAAGATAATGGTGACAGCCGGCATTTACTGAAGGCTTCTCCA
Source organism: Ursus arctos (assembly GCF_023065955.2). NCBI lineage: Eukaryota > Metazoa > Chordata > Mammalia > Carnivora > Ursidae > Ursus > Ursus arctos. Next base: position 77,536,274 of record NW_026623078.1, on the reverse strand, counting down.
ATCCTCGTTCCAGAAGTGGGCTAAGCGCTTTCCACGCATTCCCTCATTTAACTCTCAGAGAGCCCTGAGCGCAGTGAGGGCTGACATCACTGTGCGTGTGAGGAGCTGGGGCCAGAGAGAGTGACTTCTGTGTCCTGGGTCACGTGTTCCTCAGGACCTTACCCCTCAGGGCTGGGATTGCCCCAAAGGTCATGATTTTCACGGCCACCCTGAACTTGGGGATGTGCTGGGGAAGGGTGGGTCGGGGGCTCAAAGATAACCAGGCAGAGTCTTTGCTTTGCTGGGATTGCACGTTCCAGTGGGGGGGGGGGACTGGGGTGGGGAGCAGACATGGAAACATACGGTCTACACACGGTGTGTGAGTGTGACAGAGAAAACTGCAGCATGTCTTTGGAAGACATGGACAGCCCCTGATTTCTGGGGACGGGGGGAAGGGGTGCTCAGGCTGTTGTAAAGGTCGAGAGCGATGAGGTGGGCTGAGAAGGCAGGGCTCATGGCAGCTGGAGAGCTGGGCGTGCAGGTGGGAGCTCGGGGCCGGCAGAGGCTTGGTGCACATGGAAGGACACAACCTCTGGGTGATCTAGCAAGACACAGGAGGCAGGGGCCAAGAAGAAGCAGACCTGAGGAGAGACTGTCCTAAAGTCCCCTTTCTACTGAACTCACGCGTAGGAAAGCCTTCTTTCTGTTCAGTCGACTTCCTGCCTTGTGCAGGACTTCAAGCCCGTGAACCCTGATACAGTTCTCTGTCCTAGCAGTCGTTCTTCTAGAACTGGTCGGGAAAGCCACTCTGAAAATGTTGTCTTTGGCACAGGGAGGATAAAGCCATCGGAGTACTAGAGTTTTCCGGAATGTACTCTGGGCAGGTTATTCGTGTAACGGTGCTGGGTGGGAGAGAACAGTTCAGAGGGAGCCAGGAGTAATGCCTGCACAGCCACACGTTCATTCCCTTAGTTATTAACCACATGCGTCCTAGTGCCTTCTCTGTGCCAGGCCGAGGCAGGGAACGTTGCAGATGTTGTCATGTGTAATGTCTGCACGACTCTACACAGCAGGTGCTTTAGGCCCACTGACCGTTCAGGCCCCGGTGCTCAGAGAGCGTGGGGCACCTGCTCTGCAGGGGGAGGGTTCCACCCCCCTCCGCGGCTCCAGCCCGCGCGACCTCCCCACTGCACCTCGCCACAGAGACGCCAGCAGCTTCTGGCAGGAAGCACGTGGCTGCGATCACCCGACACGCTCCTTAGAAAGACTAAATCAGCTCGGGCCAATGCAGACCTGCTTCCACAGCCCATATTCATCAGCTCACCCGTTCATTCCACAAGCACGTGGTGCACTACTATGTGCCAAGCCCTGTGTGAGGTAACGAGAGGAAGCCACTGAGTCGAGAGTGTCTCGATGTATGAAAACTAGCCGCGTGGCTTTTCTCTGGTATGTTCCATCCAAAGAGGGCCTTGTTCCTCATGCCCCAGGCTTGAGAAATAGAGGGAAGAAGTTAATATTTATCGAACACCTATTGTGTGCCAGGCTTTATGCCAAATCCTTGGCAAACATCATCTCCTTGCAACCGGGCGAAGTGGAGAGTGGGCCCCCCTATTTTAAAGATGAGGGACCTGCGGCTCAGAAAGTACATGGATTTGCCCAAGGTCACCTGCATGGCCAGGGGTGGACCGGGACACAAATTCTGTGCCAGGGCTACTTTATGTTGGACTTACCAGCATTTTTTTGTGCCAAGAACACTTTTGGCCGTGTGATGAAGCCCAGGGACCCTTTCTCAGAATCACAATCTCGAATTCACACGTAAAACGCCTAAGCTTACAAAAGAAAGTGATTGTATTGATAACTATCAAAACATTGAAACATTTGAGATGCAGTTGTACGTGGGCTTCTCCGTGATGGATTTAAAGACCTGTGGCCAGTCAGAATACTACCATCATTTGGAAACAGCTATGAGCACAGCAATCCCCGGAGATAACGGGATCTAAAATGCCTTGTGATTTCTGTTGTGGAAGACACAGGATAAGACTGGGGCTTGAGGGTGTTACTAGGGTTTATTACCTACATTCGTCATTGAAAGTTATGCTAATTTCCGTTAGAAGTTAGTCAAGTAAAGAGGCAATGTTTTTCCCATCCAAGCTCAGGAACCGCCTCCCTCCAAGTTCAATACATGGCCCCTATCTATCCGTAGACATCCGGGTTAGGGTGCCTGCTTTCTGTAATTTATGTCATTCGAGTCTGTTCGAGGAACATTTGAAAGGCTTCTTCTGTGAGAGCTGCTCCCTGGGCACCATGGAGTGGTACAAAGGAAGTTATTGAGGAGACGGGACAGGGGAAGGCAGGAAGCTCGGCCACCTGCCATTGGGAGCTAGGCATCCGATGTCCTCTCTGCCATTTGAGCTCCATGTAAGCATTGGAGAAAAGACAAGTGCAGAGAGGTTAAGAAACGTTCCCACTGTGTCCTAGCTGGTAAACCGCCGAGCCCTGTCCCAGTCCAAGCTGCTAAATCAGCTTTAGTACTGAGGGCACGCCTCCCCTGGTCACATGCGGAGGTCAATGTGTGAGTCTTTATGGAGAGGGACGGGTAATTACGAAAGCCTGCACTCAAGGAGGAAAATTGTTCACTTTTGCTTATTTTGTAGCCAAAAGCTGGGTCTCTTGGATCGGGTTCGCCTTTCTAATCCTCGTGGTAGCAATACTAAAGGAAAGCTATTTACCCCTCTGAATGTAGATGCCATAGAAGAAAGTCCTTCTAAAGAACCAAAGCCTGTGGGCTTAAACAATAAAGAACGTTTCCGCACCGCCTTCCGCATGAAAGCCTACGCTTTCTGGCAGAGCTCCGAAGGTGAGACCTTTCTCGTCCCTCGCTCTGTCCCCTCCACTTCTTCCTGCCCCCCCTCGCCTCCCCACCCTCCCTCCCTGATAGAAGACCTGCCCCATCTGTAGAGCAGCCCATTCCCACCTTCCTGAACCAACTTCGTGCTTCATCCCATGCACCTGTTGGCTGGGGACCCCTGCAATGCTCCCCACAGCGTGGGGAGTGGGGGGCTCCCGAGTTAGCTGTTCTCCGGGCCGGGATCGCCACACTCGTCTGTGCAGACGCCTCCGGGAAGCCTTGGCTCACGGTCTTGTCTCGTAAGGGTGGTCGCATGGAAGTGCACTGCCTTGGAGGTCAACTTGAAGGACAAAGAGGGCCAGGTGCAGAGGGATCTGGAGACCCAGGGGCCTCAGCACCCCTAGGAGGCAGTGGGAGCAATACCTCCGTGTGTCCCTTTTACTTGTGACAAAGGAGGACAGGCAGGGCTCAGAACGTGATCCCACAAGGTCACCAGAGTAGTGACTGACAGCAGGAATCTGGACTCGGGTGTCTGATAACACCACCCACGTGGATGCCCTTTGCTGCCTCTGAGAGGTCACTCAGGAACCCCAAAACTCACATCCCTGCCTTGCTAGCCTTCTCCCCCGTCAACAGTCCTGGACTGTGGGCACCTCTAACTCATGTCTGGAGAATAGGAGGACCTGCTAAGAAGGCCTGAACGGCGTCACAACTAAAGAACACCATATCGTTTCACAAAGTGGGAGCAAAGACTCTGGAGGTTGAGCCTCGAAGGCTCTGACCGAATGGAGTCCCCAAGCCTTTCCAAGTGCTATGGCCTACTGTTTGATATGTGTGTCTCCCTCCCAGATGCTGGGACAGGTGATCCCATGGCGGAAGACAGGGCCTACGGGAATGACTTCCTCATCGAAGAAATGATCCCCACCCTGAAGGCCGCCATCCGAGCCGTCAGGTGAGGCCCCCTCCTCCCCACTGAGGCCAGACCCCAGTTCAGCTCCCGCAGGATATTGGCATTGGGAAGGTGGGTGGAAGCCCCGTCAGGTAACTCGTGAGTCAGGTCCCAGAGTATGGCAATACTAGAACGTGTAGCTGCCTGAAGAAAAATGACTTCTACATTAGCAAGGCATCATGGGTAACTCTTGTTCCCTGGTTTATGAAAATGCTCCCACAGGCTCCTGACAGTATTTCCGATTGTCATGCTCTTGTCTGGCATTGGCCACCATTTATTTTACAGGTCTGGGAGTGAAGGGTATATTGATGTGGAGTTTTCTTTCTTTATACTTCTTACCCATAATAGATCTTATATGTCTCCATCCACCTAGCTCTTTTCAATTTAGCATTTTCAACAACATAGTTATAGGATTGTGCGTGTGTGTGTCAGATGAGACGATAATCTACCCTGGCTATTTTTGTTTTGATTCAGAATTCCACAGGAAAATAAAAATAGGCTTAACAGGAAACTTGGATCAGAAGATGGGCTTATAAGCACTCTACAGCAGTGGCGGTGAATTCTAGAATCTAAGCTGGATTCTCCAAGAACTAGTTGTGACATTTTCAGCAAGATTCCTAGGCAAATTGATCAGGGAAGCACAAGAGGGTTATAATATGTGAGCCTCAGCAGAGCCGTTGACCTGATTTCTCATGACACCACCCGTGCAATGTGACAGAACTACGGTGGGATGAAGCATTACTGCTTAGATTCGTAACTGCTTCAAAGATCTGATTCAAAGAAATAGCGAATGTGAGGGGCGCCTGGGTGGCTCAGTCGGTTAGGTGTCCGACTCTTGATTTTGGCTCAGATTGTGATCTCAGGGTCCTGGGATCGAGCCCCTCATTGGGCTCCATGCTCAGCAGGGAGTCTGCTTGAGGTTCTCTCTCTCCCTCTCCCTCTGCCCCTCCCCCTGTTTGTGCACACACTCTCTCTCTCCCCTCCCCCCTCAAATAATAAGTATATAAAATCTTAAAAAAAAAAAAAAGAAAAGAAAAGAAAAAAGAAAAGACCAGTGAATGAATCTGTGCCAACTTGGAGAGAGGTCTGTGTTGTGACAATCTATGGTCTGGCTTCTGCCTTATTCTTTTTATTTATTTATTTTTTATTTTTTAATTTTTTTTAAAGATTTTATTTATTTGACAGAGATAGAGACAGCCAGCGAGAGAGAGAACACAAGCAGGGGGAGTGGGAGAGGAAGAAGCAGGCTCATAGCAGAGGAGCCTGATGTGGGGCTCGATCCCATAACGCTGGGATCACGCCCTGAGCCGAAGGCAGACGTTCAACCGCTGTGCCACCCAGGCGCCCCTGCCTTGTTCTTTTTAGAATTTTTTTATTGATGCCTTAGTTCAGGGGTTGGCGAACTTTTTCTGTAAAGAGCCAGATAGTAAGTATTTCAGGCTTTGTGGTCCACAGGTGTCTGTTCAAGTACTCAGCTCTGACTCTGCGGTACAAAAGCAGCCCTAGCCGGTACATACATGAATGGGGGTGGGCGTGTTCCAACTTTACTTTCAAAAACAGGCAGTAGGCCCGATTCGGCCTGTGAGCCACCCCCTGCTGACACCTGCCTTAGACAGAGCTGCAGCAAGGGCAGGCTTAGAAAATGGCACCCAGTTGGAAAGGATGGCACCTGAATTAGATGGCATAATCAATAAGCCAGAATAGTGTTGAGAAGCTGGACCTGGGTGATGACAAATGAAATGAACTCTGAATACACTACAAAAATTGACCCTCACAAGTAGGAGAAGGGAGGGCCTGAGGTAGGCCATGTTTCCCAGCGCTGGCCTATGATTGGAGGTTTTAACTGATACCATGCTTGGGGGGGAGGTTGACCCCATGATGGGCTTTTCAAGGAACATTAGCCATCTGGGGTGCCTTTATTGATTCCCAGGATGATGGAGGGGAGGCTTTGGTATCTACGAGTTCTGGGTGCTCCTCTTTCCTAAGAAGCTGAGAAAACTCAGGGAACTGAAGCTAGTTTCTCTTTTCTAGGCACTCATGAGGCAAATAATTAAAGAGGCTGTTGAGGAAGAACTATGTCAGCTGTCCTCAAAGAGAAAGCAGTGTGGCACAGTGATTAAGGGCATGGGCCTTGTCGGCATACAAACCTGGGTTTGAGGACAGCTCTGACATTATTAGCCAGGTGGCCCTGGGAAGATGCTGGAGCTCTCTGGACCACAGTCTTATCATCTACGAGTTGATCTATCAGCAGGTTGTTCATAAAGCACTTAGCTCTGTGTCTAACCTGCAATGAATGCCCAATAAGTGTTAGCTTTTATTGTTACTATGATTTCATTATTATTCAAATGATTGAAGAGAGATAGTCACGAAGAAGAGGCACTAGCCAGACTAACTCTGTGTGGCTCAAAGGGGTGGAACCAGAACCATGAGTTGGAACATCTCCTGCCCTGCCCCTGGTTCTTTTCTTTCCCTGCCCCTGAGTGTGCTAGGCTTGAATTACAGTTTCCTTTACTCTCTACTCATGAAGCACATGTCTCTACTTCACCTTGCAGAATTCTACAATTCCGTCTCTATAAAAAAAAATTTAAGGAGACTTTGAGGCCTTACGACGTGAAGGATGTGATTGAGCAGTATTCTGCGGGACATCTCGACATGCTTTCCAGGATAAAGTACCTTCAGACCAGGTAAGATAGTTGCATCTGGAGGAACTCTGCTCTCCTGACCGTGAAGGAGCCAAAGCCGGATGAACCTAGCTAGAGCTCAGGGCGAAAGCCGTTCAGAAATGGTCCAGAATGCTGGGGAGAAACTTTAAGAACAAAAACATTCATCGTGCATTGTGGATGTGAAGGCCAACAAGCACCGAACAGGCTGTGAAGAAGCTCTATGACTTTGACCTTAGCCAAGGTCAACACTCTGATCAGTCCTCATGGAGAAAAGGCATATGACTGACCAGCCCCGACTCTGATGCTTTGGATGTTGCCACCCAGAGTGAGATGATTATCAACTGAGTCCCAATGTCCAATTCTAAATATAAATTTTTCCCCATATTAAAAAGTATTTTCATCAGGTATTGTTTATAATAGTGAAAATAATGGAAGCAGCATCAATGCCAACTGGTAAGTGTCACCATTTTTGCGGAGCACCTGGGTGCTCTACGTACGTATGTCTAATCCCTCATAACCTCACGCAGCACTGCATTGTGGATGGCCTCTTACAGACCATGAAACCCAAGATCAAGGGGCAGTGAACTTACCCAAAATTAATCAGTGGAAGAGCTGGAAGTCACACCAGATCCAACTGGCTGCACAACTCCTGTTCCGTCCAACACACCATGTTCCACTTCAATTATATTAAATAGCGATTAAGAAAAAAAAATGTTCCTACTCTCATTAAAAAGTTACGCAACCATCAAATGACATTTAAAAAATGTATATAATGAGGGGCACTGGGTGGCTCAGTCGGTTCAGTGTCCCACTCTTGATTTTGGCTCAGGTCATGATCTCAGGGTCACGGGATCGAGCCTGCGTCAGGCTCTGAGCATGGAGCCTGCTTCAGATGCTCTCCCTCTCCCTCTGCCCCTCCTCCACTCCCCCCACTCACACCCTCTGTCTCTAAAAAAAAGTGTATACAATGAGATAAAAAATTATGCAATCAGTGAATACATATAATATGATTACTAATAATACAGTCAGACGTATATATACACGCTTACACCTGTGCATGTCCATATACTTAAATGTATACAAATGATTATGTTCCTGTATAGTCTCTGCATCGATCTTGGGAGGTTAATAATATATACATATGGTATGGTTACAAAAACTATGCCCATATGTTTACTTAGAAATATACACACGCACTGCCCTATAGGGAACCTGCACAAACGGAGGGATGGCAGTGGTGATCCTGAAGTGATGAGTCCACGTGTGATTTTTTTTTCCACTTTTTAAATTTATCAAATCTTTAATGAATTGTAAAAATTTCCTTTTAAAACAAAAAAAACATTTAAAAAAAACCCAAAGGGCAATATGAGGTCAAGACATAGGACTGACCTCAGGAAACCAGAGCCCTACGTGGGGCTCGTCCTCTGGCCTGTGTGAGATTTCAAGTGGACACAAGTCCCGTCAAGTCCCGTCTGGACCTCGGTTTCCTCCTCTGCACCATGTTGCCGGGCCGGGGTGTCCTGCAGAGTGAACAGGACCATTGGGATGAAAGAGTAGGAAGTGAGCCATGATGTTGGGTTGGGGGAACGCTTATTTGTGATCTGGACTTACCCCTAAATGGCATATTGACTGCAGCCGGGCATAGCGGCAAGCATACTGTCGGTACTCCATGCCTGCGTCACGACAGGATGTGCGAATGAGTTCTGAGCTGAACACGCTGTTACAGAGGCACATATGGCTCTGTCCGAGGTGAAGGGAGCGTGATGTCTAGGACATACCGATCAAAAATATTGGCCCATCTTAATGCCCGCAGAGTGGACCTTCCTGCAGTCATTGCTTTCGGTATGTATTAGGCACATGCATTTCGAAGAGTCACCGCTGGAGGCTGACCACCTGATAGCTGACTGCGTATCCCCAGCCACGCTGATAGGGCGGTGGGCCCGAGAGGAAGGAAGGGCGACTGAGGATATGGTGGTGTCCATGGGGAAGCCGCCCGGTCTGCAGAGAAGCCGAGTGATCCTTGGCTACTTTTGAGCGCGCGGTCTTAGCAGGCCTGAGCCTGCAAGGAGCCTTCAGGGTTGCTCCCACACCCCGCCCCAGCCCCGCGGGGCAGTGGGGGCGTCTGTCTGCGGTTGTGCTCAGCGCCAAATGGACGGGGAGCTGGCACCGCATGCAGAAAAGGAAGCAAGGTGCAGGAGCGGGTGCGAGGCCGCCCCCCAGTGGCCAGGAAGCCTGAAGAGCCGCAGAGATCCGCACAGCTGCGAACAAAGCCTAGGGTTTTACAGGGAAACTCCCTAATCAGATGTTTGGGGAAAGAATACAAATGCTGAAAAACCAGATAGGCTTCCACATGGCATTTCCTGTGAGAACCAACAAGATGTGATCCTCACCCTGTCTCTGGTTTAGCTGCTTCTCTCCCCTGGGTTGGGGAGCTATGCTCGCTACTACTGCACAAAAGTAATAATAATAATATATGGCGATTATAAATTATCTCTCCTTCACTCCCTCTTCCTCCCTCCTCCCCTCCCCCCCTTTCCCTTCTGTCATATTATTTCAAACCCTGTTTGGCTGAAGAGAGAAGAGAAGGAATCGCTCTCCTCTCTTTACCTGTAAAGCTCTTTGTGATGTAATCCCCTCCTTGTGTGTCTCTTTCAGAATAGACATGATTTTCACCCCTGGACCTCCATCTACCCCAAAACATAAGAAGTCTCAGAGAGGGGCAGCGTTCACCTACCCATCCCAGCAATCTCCCAGGTGGGGCGTGGGAACATGGACTGAGGCCGCATGGCCCTTCCCCATCCCCAAATCTCAGCTCGCTTCCTTTATGGTTGGGGGTGGCAGGGTGGGGGGGAGGGGGAGGCTGCCATTCCTCTCAGTAAAATGAAAAAAAGAGCTTGAAGCTTATTCCCGTTTTGTAAGGTTTCCGTACTAAAGACTTATTGCCCCTCTTCCCAGACTGTGTGGGTGACACTCCTTCTGTGGTTATTGAAAATAAACATAACCATCAATGGGTTATAAAAGAGGAGGAGCCCCGCAAGTTTATTGGGACACAAAGAATACCTCGTATGAGCAGAGTTGAAGCCATTTGGCTTTTCCTGCATCATTAGCCCTACGTTGACCGAACCCCCTCACAGAGAAGAAAATCAGCCGTCAGGCCTCTGACAGCACGGTCACAGGCAGAGAGCTCTGTCCGTCACCGGGGCAGTCCTGCTGTCCCCATGCAAAGTGTTTGGAATTGTTCCTTGTACAGGCCTCCAGTGAACCAGGGGCAGCAGTCCTGGAGAAGGTCCGCTGCCCAAATTTGTATGTTCTTAATTCCCAGAGGTCTTCAGGGCAGGAAGCATGAATGAGGAAAGGGAGTCAGGCTTAAGGAAGCACTCCCATGAACCTTATAGCGATAACCGCTTTATGAAAAACAAAGCAAGAGCATAAGCGGGCTGACGTAAAGACATCTGACCTTCAACCTCGGTCCAGGGGGTGGAATAGGGAGTGGTGGACCCTGGGGTCCTGGAGGGCACGTGCCCCAGCCAAAGGAGATTATTGTCCCCCTGCTCTGCTGTTGTTAATTTTAGGAATCGCTATCCTCTGGTTCTGGAGAGTCTCATTTTTCAAGAAAAACTGAACATCCAGATGTCATATGAAATTCCTGATTTTTTAAATGGCTTACATGTTTTTAAAACTGGGCAAGCTAAGGAAAACGGTGGGCTGGAATGAGTACACGGGCCATGTCTGCTTTAATTCAAGACCACTCAGCCGGAGACAGGCCAGGGACTGAGCAGCAGTCAGGAGCGTGTGAGAGAGAAAAACCAACTATGTCCAGAGTGCCTGACACAATGCTTTTGAGCCATAGCCAGGCTCCCTGCAGGTTCTCTTCCACTTAGAACATAACCTGCACCGCCGAGGAACCATCTCAATGCCATTCCCCGCCAGCAGCCTCTTCTGCACCGTTTTCCGATCCCGCACCTGTTTCCCCATCTTAACCAAATGGAACCAATGAGATACGGCCACCGTCTAGAATTTCAGAGATTAGCCAACCCCTAGTCCCACCCAGCCTACCCCCCCACACACTTATATGAGAAGCTCTCAACCACAGTTCAACACTGAAAGCCAAAAGAACGCGATTTAAAGGCACCAAACCTTCTAGGCACAGCGAGGTGCTTTATTACCTTTGACCCAAAGCCTCCGAAACACAGCTGAATATTTGGCTTCAACTATTGCTGCAAGGAAGGGTAAGACCCGGGGGCTGCAGGCAGGGAAACGCCAGCCTTTCCTGCCTCACTCGTGCCTCCAGAGCTGAGTGGGCCTCTTCCAGACCGCATAAGCGTGAGCAGGGACGAGAGCCCCAGGGGCCGTGGCCCGCTTCGCTGAGCCAGCCTGGCACAGCAAACGTAGGTACGATGAGCTTACAGACTCGCTGGCTCTTTCCTAGGAATGAACCGTATGTAGCCAGAGCAACCACCTCGGAAACTGAAGACCAAAGCATGATGGGCAAGTTCGTGAAAGTCGAAAGACAGGTAGGTCTTTCCTTTCCCTCACCCAAAAACAAGCCGTAGAACGTTTATTTTCAAATGTCCTTTTTTTTTTTTCATAGGGAGATAAGAGTTGAGTCTGACCACTCAGAAAAAGGATGTGGAAATTCCATCCTGAGTTAGCACATACTGGCTCCGGGACCACATGCAAGTTCATTCGTTGTCCCGAGCCTCAGTGTCCTCATCTGTAAAACGGGGATTCTCATACCTCGTAAGGGGACTAGGAGCATTGAATGAGTTGGTACACGTTTCGAATCGTGTGGGAAGTCACTGGCACGCAGTAGACGCTTAATAGACATAGCTGCTCGTCGCACGTGCCTCGAGGTGCTGCTCCCTGAAGAAATGCTTGTCCCCTTCCCCACATTCCCTGTGTCCCTAGTCTTCCGGCCCCCAGAGAACAGGTCAGTGTGTGGCCCTGCACGAAGGGGCCTGGAGCAGGGCTTCGGTCAGGGCAGAAAGAGAAGCTGTTCCCGCCCAGCACCCCATGCAGCTCACGTCTCACTGTCTCTGAAGGGGCCTCTGTGAGAGCAAAGCCCACTCAGCTGCGCCCCGGCCAGACGGCTCTGCCACATCCCAACAGGATCCCTCCCAGCCCTCTTATGTTATTCATGACCCCACATGGGATCTGTGCGAGAGAGGCAAGAGGAACCTTGCAGGATTACTCTCTCTTGGCCTATCAGCAATATCATTTTTCTTTTTTAAATTTTAATTCGTAGTCTCAGCTCTTGTGTTTCCCAGCTCTGTGACCTTTGACAAACTATTTTCTCTCTCTGCCTCTGTTTCCTCGCCTATAAAAGAGAGAGAACACAGTCTTCACCTCCCTGGGCAGTTGGGAAATGGAAGGAGTCAACATCTGTAAGGGGCATCAAGCAGGGTCCGGCACTTACTAGGTGCTCTAAGTCGTAGTTACCGGTGAGGCTTGGAGACCGTCCCAGCCTCTACGTGGTACTGTCCTACCTGGCCTCACCTGGAAGAGGGGGGTGCTCCTCCTGCCTGCAGGGCCTTCTGGGGAGTTGTGACTTGTCGGGGAGAGAACACCACACACGCACACATGCACGGGCACACACACACGCACACCGTGTGTTTGCACTCACAAAGATTAAATCAGTTCCCAGGTTTTGCAGGTAGGAGCAGATACTGCTTACCCGAGTGCAGCTCCCACTCCAAGGCCCCTGGCTGGGACCTCAGTTCTAAGAGGTACAGCTCTTGCTCCCCACTGCCCTTGTGTCTAGGAGGCTTACACAGCCCACAGTAGGAACGGACACTAACCCACAGGCTTCTGTCTAAGCAAATGTTCGCAAATCAAGAACTCCTGCTCCTTGACCCAAAGGCAGCAGCTCCTGGGGTACCAGTTGTCTTCAGACCCCTCTCAGGTCCCAGCTTTCGCTTCCCAGAAAGCCCTTGCCGGGTTGTTTGTAGACTAGCACGAACACGTGTGCGGGGCTCCAAGGTAGGAAGTGCGAAATGACCCGTCGTTGTTAAGATGATGATTTGCAGGAACCCTCCTGCTTTCCCGTGGTATTTCCTGCCGACCGGAAAGAGCCACCCCCACCCTGGAAAAGCAGTGACGCCCACTTGCTTGTATCTCCCAGGTGCACGACATGGGGAAAAAACTGGACTTCCTGGTGGATATGCACCTGCAGCACATGGAACGGCTGCAGGTGCGCGTCACGGACTACTACCCGACCAAGGGGGCGTCCTCGCCAGCCGAGGTGGAAAAGCTGGAGGACCACAGAGATTCCGATCTGAAAACCATCATCTGCAATTATTCCGAGACGGGCCCCCCCGAGGCCCCCTACAGCTTCCACCAGCTGCCCCTCGACAAAGTCAGCCCCTATGGATTTTTTGCCCACGACCCAGTGAACCTGCCCCGAGGAGGACCCAGTTCTGGAAAGGTTCAAGCGACGCTTTCCTCCTCGGCAGCGACGTATGTGGAAAGGCCCACCGTCCTGCCTATCTTGACTCTGCTCGACTCCCGAGTAAGCTACCACTCCCAGGCTGAACTGCACGGCCCCTGCTCGGACCGAGTCTCCCCCCGGCAGAGACGGAGCATCACGCGGGACAGTGACACGCCCCTGTCCCTGATGTCAGTCAACCACGAGGAGCTGGAGCGGTCTCCAAGTGGCTTCAGCATCTCCCAAGACAGAGACGATTACATGTTTGGCCCAAACGGGGGGTCGAGCTGGATGAGGGAGAAACGTTACCTCGCCGAGGGTGAGACAGACACGGACACGGACCCCTTCACCCCCAGTGGCTCCATGCCTCTGTCCTCCACAGGGGACGGGATTTCCGATTCAATATGGACCCCTCCCAACAAGCCCATTTAGAAGGGGTCGTGGGCTGAGTCCTCCTTGTAATGTAGACAGACTTTGTAGAGCTCACTTGCTCTCACACCCGACACTTGACGGTGAGACCACCAGTGGCTGATTCAAACACATGCATGTGCGTGGCGGCCCCCCGCCGGGCAGGGGCTTTTCACGGCCTTCCTCCTCCCCAGGTCACCACAGTGAAGCCGCTTCCTTTTAAGCATGGTTTGCATGACTTTACAATATATAAATGGTACCACTAATCTCTTCTAGGATACACATTTATCTGCTGTTCTTACTTTAAGTCATGATTGGACCAGGACGGGGAGAAATTATTGACGAGCTGTGCTATCTGTCCGTTTGGTTGGCTGCTTTGGGTTTTGGTTTGGTAAGCAGGGAACATTCTTTAAGTTCTTTCTCGAACCCCTGCCCCTTTGTGTAAAGCAAATAGTTGGCGAACAAAAATGCATTGCCTGTCAATGAGGTGGCCGACTGAGCTTAAACGCTAGGAAAGGAACAAGACGGTCATCGCCTACCCAAAACCACGAATTTTTTTTAATTTTTTTTTTTTTTTCGGGAAAAGCTAGCAAAACCATCTAAAAGCTCTCGAAGGGATCTCACTTGGTCTGCCATTGTCTGTATCCTGCCTGTTCCCTCATCCCTGGTAATCCCAAGTGTAGCATTTTGAGGGAGTTATGAATTGGCGGGGAGAAAACACACACACAAGTTCAAATAGTTTCCAATTTATGTAGCCAAAGGTAATGAAATTTGTCAGAAGTAGGGTGCCCCTCTGGGCAGGAGCTAAGATCAGTGCCTTCAAAATGAGGTTTCAACTCGCATTCCTCCCCATGGTACTTGTACAAAATATCCATCTCAAATGAAAATTAGAAATCAGAAATTATCTGGTCCAAGCTCTCCTTTGTAAAAATGAGCAACCTTTGGCTCACGTAGAGACAAGCCCAGGGTCACCTCATCATCCCCTGGAGAGTTGGGACTCAAAGCCCAGTCAGCTGACTCGCTCCATGCCCTGGTCTCCTCCTACCACACCACTCTGCCCTTTACACAGTGGGACCCAGAAATTGCGCCAAGATACCTGGACTCTGTCGTGTGGCAAGCACCCACAGCAAAATTTATCCAGCCACAGGGGGCTGTTTGCTTTTACTGCAAAACGTGCTTGCTTGGTGCATTACATTTTAGATCTAGGGGAATAAAGCAAACACTTCAAGCAAGCAAGCGTCAACATTTATTAATATGCAAATGGGCAAAATTTTCAGAACCATCCAGTTTTACTCCTCCAGATTTTTTAAACCACACGTAGCCATAAGATTAGCCCAAGTGTAAGCAGACCCCCTGGAGAGCACTGCCCTAGTGAATAAGTATTAATATTAAGCACAAGCCATCCTCTGGCCTCTTATGAGGTGTCACTACTTTCTGAAACACTTCGATGGAAAAGGTTCCTGCTAGGCTTAGGCAGGATTAGCTATCTTACGACGCCAGACTATCACTGGCTCGCTCTTATCCCGCACCTAAGCACTGGTTGTGGATGGTTGCCATGGTGACCGTCAAGCTGATCAAAGGGCCTAACCATCTACACGCAAATGGCGCCGATGTTCTCCTCACAGTCTTATCAAGAGCTATGGCAGTTTGGCAGACATCTGGTTGCTGGTTTCATCACGACTTGATGCAGGAACCTTGTACTTTGTTGGAGGGAAGAACTACTTTCTCAGATCTTGGTTCCTTTCAACCCACATGTCAACAGGTACTGTGCAAAAGGCTCAGAGTACAACGGTGAGGAAGGTGTGGTCCCCGGCTTCAGAAATGCACAACCAAAGCCTGCTGTCTCTGGCCCAGGGCAGGCATCTTGAGAGGTAGATGGCATTTTACATGGAGAATCTCACAAATAGAGAGGTGTTGGCATTGCAGTCTAAGGTGGGAAATACACAAGAATGATTCCACAATTCAGACCTGAACCCTCCTCCCCTGTGGTTTGCCATTTGACCTTCTAGCAATCTGAAGGGCAAAGGGAATAGATCATATGCATGAAAGTGCCATTGGAGTTAATGACCTAAGAAACCCTACGTCCCTTCCTTAGGGCTTGGTTCTTGCTTCTGACCCTCTAGAATCTTCTACTACACGTGATTGAGCTACCTATCATCTAACATGTTACTATGTTTTTTTTATGTACATGGGTTATTTGGGACAAAACAAAAAAATGGAGAATGAATCAAACTCTCCACATATGCACCAGTTATTTTTACCTACCTTACTAATATGCTGGCAGAACTGACTGGCCTCGGTATCTTACCAACAGATGCATTTTCCAGGAACTCAGTGGCGTTCTCAGGTGGACAAGTGAGACTTTCTCATCCTCAAGCTAATCATAGTTACCGTGGATCCAAAGTTAGAGGACTTCCTTAGGTTCTTTGAAAAACCTACAAAGGATAAGAGCTTGTATTATTTCTTAAACCATTAAGAGGGCAGTCTAGCCTCCCTTGCTGGATCATAAGGCCAGGATGACAGGGATTGATTGGGTTTGTGTCGATTACCATCATGTCTCCAACAGGTAGTAAGCTGTCATTATCAGTGTAGACAAAGACAAAATACGTGATCATGAGTAACTAAATGATAAGACTTTTTAAAAGCTGTTCTTTCCCATCGAAGAAAAAGAGAAAAATGACCTTCTGGAATATTCTGCTTTGATAGCCCTTAAAAAAAAAAAAAAAAGCCCATTCCAGAAAAGCAAGCCAAACCTGTTCAAGTCACCTGCTCACAGACAACATCATCACGTGGCTGGCATCGATGAAGCAGAAACTCAAGGTGTAGGATTGAACTTAAGTTATGGGGAGAAACGATGTGTGTTTCCACAAGGATATTTCTGTCAGCCAAAAGAACAGCATGATGGAGAAATCCAACAGGACTGGTTAATAATGTGACCCACGAACATCCTACATCAGATATACCAGTGGTCCCGAAGCTGGCAGTGGAAACTACAGTAATTTTAGCAGAATCCCATGGAATCATGACAAATTAATTCCATTGTAAAAACTAGGAATGGTTTCCTCAAATGGAAGTGTAATCCCATTATAGGTGTTCGGTCTCTGTATCACAGTATGATACAGGAAAACTTGAAGAGGTCATTTTTTAGGAGGATCAAAATGAATGAGATAAAGTTATCTTCTACATATTAGGCGAGAGGTGATCCTGCTGGGCTGAGAAGAATGTGCTCGAGATCAAGTGTGTGTTTTGACCATCAAACACCAGCACGCAAGCAAACATGAAAAGTTTAAGAAAAAAATTGTGGGAGGAAAAGAAAAGAAAAACACATCAAGTTGAGAAAGTTCTATTCACTGACTCCACTTTTTCTGGGAACTGAGAGCTTGGACTTAGTAGATACAACAATGATATAATGAAGCTCTAGTTTCAGTGAAAGAATCTTGAAAACCCCCAAGATATACTATAGTTCAAAATGTGCTCATTAGTCAATAATGAATGCATTATGCCTTCCCTGTTTTGTGCAGGGCAATTCCTAGACACTGTAAGTTGAAAGAATAATTACTTGTTGGAAATCCTAATATAGGATCTACTCATAATTTGCAAGACCATTCTTCTGAATCCATGCCACTCTACTGAGAATGTAATAAAAACATTCGTTTGTTTATTCATTTATGAGATTTACCAAGCACCACTGTCTGCGAGGCACTGTGTCACACCCTGGAAATTCAGAGTTACGAAAACCACAGTTCCTGCCATCAAAAACGTAAGATTCTGGCGGCCTCACATATTGGAGGTCCCTTCAAACTATGTCTACCAGGAATGGAAAGTATCACATTTTATCCCTGAAGACAACTACGCAAGCTGTTCCTCACTTAGAATCCATGGGAGATTAAGCATGGAGGAAAGTGAGAGTAAGAATTCTCCACCAAAATGGTAAGGACCCCATCAGCTGAGGAAAGACTGGGTGGTTGAAAGAGGACTTTGAGTTTGGGTTCAGTACTTTGGGCTTTATAGCTCCAAATACGCTGTGTACAAAGTAGGTTCTAGAATATCTGAGAAGGTTCTTCGGGGAAAAACTAGCTTTCTTCTCCTCTCCAAATCCCTGCAGTGACTGAGTCCAGACAAGAAGCTGGGTTACTTCCATTTCATAGTGTTGGCCTAGACAGGCTTATGGTACAAGCCAAGACACAACATCTATTTCAAGAGAAAGGTATCACTCGGCCTGTAGGACTCTGCTAATCAAATTCTCCTGGAGCAAGAGAAGAAATCTGTTCAGTGGTCTAAAAAGTTGACTGCACTTTGGACAGTACTGACAAGCATACCCCCGGCTTTCCCCAGAAGATGCCACGCAGCTGGCCTTTGTTTTCTGTGAATATGCTCCCAAGGCACGTAGGACCATATGGATTTTCTTTGCTTTCTGAACCCCAGGCGTCTTTAGGAATTTACCTCATGTCCTCACTTGTCCTTGAAGCCTTGCTTATTTGGAGATGAACTTTTTAAAAGACTAGAAGTCCTTTCTTTGTATCCAAATCACTCAACGTTCCTGTGTTACTGATATTACACTATTCAAAACAGAGCCAACAGCCCCCTGAACAAATTCCCTAACCTGATGCCCAGGTGAGACCATGTTAGGGACCAAGCTAGCTCCATAGCTTTAGTGTTTTGGGAAACCAGCAGTGGGAATCTCAAGAGACAGGAAGGACATAGACATGACCTGGATGAAAATTTGAGTTTCAGGACACTCGCAAGTGTTTGACTTTCCTGGTCTGTTTTGATTTTCAAATGAGACAATTGGTATATGTAAAGACCCCAGTACAGTGGTGGCTGGACACTGCCACATGTGTTCTTTTTTAATACTGTGTGTGAACACCACTGCCTCAGTTGTAGGTATCATTTATGAACTCCAAATTTACCCCCCAGAAAATCCTTTTCTTAGAAAAAGAGTGGTGGAAATGCCATCCTGATTCCAGCACTTTTATGGGGGCTTTTTTTTCAAAAAGTGCATCTCTATAAATGAAACAAGGAAGGGCAGGAATGCTTGGAATGAAGGTGGCAGGACTGTTGGGTTGCAGTGGCTGGGTTGTGGCAGTTCCACTGGACCCACAAGACCGCATGTTGCAGCATTCTCTCAAAGGAAGATCTGTAGGAGGCAAAGGTAAGTAGCAGGAACCATGAAATATGAAGGGACTAGTGGTTGCAGCGAGGAAAGTTAACTGTGCCATGATGTCTGTCAGACAACACCCTAGCAATGAATGGAGAACTTCCAGAAGAAAGAGTTCAAGCTCGCTCAAACTCTCCCTAGGGGGATTAGTTCCCAGCCTCCAACAACCTCAGCTTTGTTGCGCTGTAAGAAAATTGTGACTAGTAGCTTGCTTCATTGTCCTAGATGCAGGGAGATACAATTTCATTGATTCCTAGATGCTCAGAGCAAGAAGAAACCTTGATCACCAAGAACAACCACCTCTCTTCTTAGATCAGGAAGCAGAGGCTCAGCGTAAAGGGAATCACACTAGTCACCCAGTGGCTGAATGAGTGCTTGGGTGGCAGAGTGAATCAAGAACCCAGGTCTCCTAATTCCTGGTCCAGATTTTGGAGATCAAAAACTGACAGTCACATAGCAACCAAGAAGAAAACATTGTGTGTCAGCCCAGGAGATGAAGGAGGACTTCCTGGCCCACTCGAGAAACTGCTAAACAGACACATTGGTTGGAACTTATTCCCATCTCTGGAATATGATTGATTTCATGCCTTGAAAGACAGTGTTCCTTCTCCCCAAATCCTGTTGACCTCCGAAGGCCTGGCACAACCACTGCTGCCATGGGCAGGTGAGAAAAGGATTGAAGAACAACCTCATGGCCATGCAGGCACTCCTCTCCACTTCTCTGACCTTGCTACTTTGTCCCCTCCTTGTCCCACCAAGCCTGGACTGGTTCAGCTCTTTGGCCCATCGCTTGGACTTATTCAGCTCCAGAGCCATGCCTCGGGTGGTATCCTCATCTACATGCCAATCCTTTCACAGGATTTTGCCTTGGAAGAAAAGTTAGTGGGTTTGATTTTAGGAAATGGGATGGGATTTGGGGGGGGCTCAATATGACCCCAAGGCGTTAGTTCAACTAAGGTGTCCCTTCGCAGTGGGATCTCTGGGTCTCATGCCTTGTTTCTCCTGCTTTGTCCAAGAGAATGCCCATCTTGGCTGGGTCACAACTGGTACTCTAGAGTTGTCACCAAAAGCTACAGAGAAGCAGACAGGATTCAGCTTAAGACACCTTATGTTTGTGTAACTGGGAAATTATTTTAGAAAGTAAACAGGCCTCCCTGTTGGCTCCAATGAGGATTAACATAGTTGGTTTCCACTTATGCTGTGCTTGGGACAGATTTGTCAGAATCTGGCAGGGCTCCCCAGTCGCCCTTGCTAAACCCCGTAGAAGGATGTGCCGATCTTCTGAGTCAGACTGAACCAGAAACTTCTAAGGCAAAGTCAGAAAGATGGCAGTCATTTTAGACTGTCATTCTAGCTGTCTTCTTAGTCTCTAAATAGCCCTGTTCTGGGGAACTAAGTCAAAGTGGACTCTATACAAGAGTAACCTGAGGGTGACTTATAATTAACCGGTCAAAAGCCTGGCCTAGTGCTCGGGAATATATTTGTAATTCCTCTTCGATGTGTCAAATGGACTACAGTCTGATGGCTGAGAGGAGTGAACAATGGGAACGTGTTTTCTTCCCATGTCCCACTCTGCCCACAAGACAGGTCCGGGAAGGGGAGAGAAACTTACCCTAAGCTGTCTTTGTGAGTTGCATGGTATGTGATGGTTCTGTCTCTTGACTTCCTGCGGTCCTCACCACAATCCTGTGTGGGTGGTATTAATGTCTCCCTCACAGAGTTGAAGAAACTGAACCTGAGGGGGGAAATACCTCGCCAAAGGCCAGGCATTATAGAAGTGGAGCTGGGATTGTAACCAAAGCTCGTGTACCTTCAAAGATTATTCTCTCCCTATGGTGTCTCCCAGGTCAATGGAAGTGCTCCCACATCACACCCTACGGTCCTCCCCCATGCCTTGCCCTCCTATGCCCAGTGGACTTTATAGTAAAACAATCAGACCCATTGGTTTCCCAGAGGGGACCAACGTCAGCTGCTCCATTCAGCCAATCACTGGGTCCTAGCTGTCCCTTTGAGTGGGTTCACAATCCAGCTGTCAGTGGCAGAAAATAATGCCACATAAATTTTTCACCTTGTTCATGGTGGAATCCATTAGTTCTTGGAACTTGGTGTGGCTGCAGATAATCCCATTAAGTGCCGATCTTTCTCCGCCCCGCACCCACCCACCCCGCCACCAGGATCTTCTGTCATTGATTTATCCAAACAAATTCAAATGTGGTTCCTGACTCTGGTCTTCTGTCTCTAGACTGGACCCTTATTTCAGGCCTTGGAAATCCTGCAAAGGCAGGTGAGTCTGCAAAAACATTCTTTGGGAGGCCAAACGCTCACAACAGTTGTGTTTCTCTTTCTCAATATTAAAAAGATCACAATTCTCCAGTGAGAAGTCAACCTGATCTGGTAATTGGGCCCTATTTGCCCCCTGAATACTTTTCCAAGGGAAGGGAGAACAGCTCCACCCTCCATGTTCCTGTGAGGGTTAAGAATCCACGTGGGAGGACAACGTCCAAGAACGGTGGCAGCCGTGTTCCACACATCAGAGATCTTACTGCTGGAGACACGAGGCAGGCTCTGCCCCATGTTAAAAATCACATTAGAAAGATGGGCCTACTTCATCAGATCTGTCAATCATTTCCTGTTTTAAAGAGAAAAATGCTCTCCACGTTGCTTTCAATGGGATATGGCTATTCTTCCTTTTCTTTTGTTCTTTCTTTCTAATGTAGCAGTGATGGAAAACACCAGTCTCTGCCGAGCGGATTGAGATTTCCAGTGACATGAATCCATTGTATTTGATTTTGGATTGTATTTTCTTTAATCCCCTTTAACGGCATAGAATTCTGGTGCCTTGCTCCCTGAATTTATCTCCATGCTACAAGTAGGCTTTCTTCACATTCTGGCTTACACGGGAACACAACTCTTCCACAAGTGGCCTTTAGTGCTCTTTATAATATGATTTCCTGTAATTTTTAAACTGTATGTGTAATTTCTATTCTGGCTCTGTCCAATATTTGAACAACTTTACTAGGTTGATTTCCATATATATTATGCAAACACTTCTTACCTGATTTTTTATGTTCTATCTTAAAACAAATACTGCACCACTTATTAATAAATAGACATTTCAATGATCATGGGGCAGAGTGATGTTTGCTTCCTGGACGACATGGAGTGGCAAGGCGGTCTGTTACTGGTTGTGGGAGGGAGTGAAAGAGGAGACGTGAGCATATTAATAAATGTGAAAAAAGAAGCAATTGAGTGGGAGAGGTGGAAGAGAATAAAGGCGCAAGAAAGAAACCGTGATTGACGGAGTAAAGAGTGAAACTCATAACCATGAAAAGTACATGATGTGGGTTGCACTCCTCCTCAGAAACAGCCACTATGCACAGGCTGGAAGTGTAGCATTTAGTGAAACATTATCAAATCATCGCAGTTTTAAGACATGATTACTCCCACTTTATAGATGAGGAACTTGAAGTCCGGAAACAGAAAGAGACCTGGCCAAGGTCAGATACTAATCAGTGGAAGAGTCACAATTGGAACCCAGGACCACCTACCCCCAACCCCAAGCCTCATGCTACTTCCTTTGTAGAAGGTTCACCTCCTAAGCCATGTGGGAGGAAGAAAAAATGGGTGGCTCCGAGAGACTGTGGGGGAGGAAGTCAGGAAAGCTCACATCAGACTGCCTCTCTCTAGTGTCAGTAAGTAGGAAGGGATGTTTTCTCATGAGGAAGGAGTTGGCGTGGGAAACCCTGGGGAATTACTGAATCTTTTGATGCCTTAGTTCATTATCTGGAAAGTGGGGAGTTTGAGTTGATGTCTGAAGGGAAGTCAGCAAAGGATCTAACACAGTAAATGTTCAGTGAGTGACAGTTTTTTACTTTATCCTGTGCCCGCATGTCAGGTTGCCTTAATTTGGGTTTCCAAAATAATAGAGACAAGATGGTGGGTACAGGGAGTTTATTTGGAAAGTAATTCCAGAAAACACAACTGAGAGTTCGGATTATGGAACAGGGAGGGAGACAAGCCAATGAAGAATGAGTTAATCCCTGGGCAACTGGGCTCAATTCCACCAGGAACCCTATGAGAACCTATGTAAAATGTACCAAAGGACTATTCCACCTTGAGACAGGAATCTGGGACATTCATCCACTGACATGCATTCTTCCTTGGTGGAGGGTTGCCTCGTGGGGTGCCTAATCCCCTACTCTGTCAGGTTTCCCTGTGCTACAGCAGAGCAAGCCCCAAAATGCCAAAACCCTAAGGCAGAGGAGCAGAGAGACATGGCCAATGGAGCTGCCGGCCGGCTGCAACCTGTTTAGCACAATAGCAGGTAAACTCAGAGGTGAGCAGAGGGGACACAGGGTGGGCTGACAGAAGCATCTGGTAAATGAGCCTGCTTGAAAACACTACATACACAAAGGCAAGCTAGGTTGCCACAATGCAATCTGTAAGTCAAAGGACAAAGTTGGCCAACACTGGGCAAGCTGGTCATGGTGTCCATGAACGTGATTCATTGTTAAAATTATACCTGTAGCCTCCAGGAACCAGGGTAGGTAACTGCTTTTCTTCTAGAAGGTTATCATCCAGTTCCAAGGTCCACATCTGTCATCAGAAAGTCCTGTGGCTGACTTCACAGTTATGAGAAGAGCCTCCACTCTGCAAGGACCTACTCCTCCCCCAACAAAACTTACCCACCTCCGGTCTCACGCAGCTGTACGACAGAGAAAGAGCATGAAAATTATATCCCTGAGAAAATCTCTTTCAATCTACACAAATGGAGCAACAGCCCATTCATAGCCCAGCATCCCAGATACTCCTGGGAGCCAGGTATCATTCCTACTAATGTCAGCTCCCAACAATGAGCTTGGCCATCCAACTGTCACGGGACCCAGTGGCTTCCCCTCATTGAAGCCGTGTAAGGTGTCCCCCGTGAGAAAAGTCCAATTGTCCTTGGATCTTGCTTCCACATCAAGTATGAAAAAATTCCCAGCAGTTCATCTTCTGGTTCTGGGCAGGTCAGTGTCAGGCCAGTGGAGGGCAAGGGAATTAGCAGAGGAAACAGGAGTAAGAGATGAAATTAGAGAAGCAGCAAGTCAGGTCATGAATGGCCTCCTGGGCATTATAAGGACATTTGCTTTCACTCAGAGTCAGATGGGAAGTCACTGCAGGGGTCTGAGTAGAGAGGTGACTAGACCTGATTTACACTAACAAAAGATTCTTCGGCCACTATATTGAGAATCCACTAACAAAAGCAAGGGCAGAAGCAGGGAGGTTCATCAGAGGCCACACCACATTAGTAATTATCTAGGTGAGAGCCAAGAGTGGCTTGGACCAGAGCGGCAGTGCCGGAAGTGGTAAGAAGTGTTTAGAATGTGGATATATTTGAAGAGTCAAAAAGGCAAGGTCTGCTGATGAATTGAATGTTAAGTGTGAAAGAAGCAGAAGAATCCAGGGTAAGTGTAAAATTCTTTAGTGAGTACCTGGAAGAATGAAGGTATCATCAACTGAGATAGGAGTAGATTAAGGAAGGGGCCGGTTTTGCAAGAAGGACATGAATTATATTTTTCTTTAAGTAGGCTCCATACCCAGCATGGAGCCCAATGAAGGGCTTGCACTCAAAACCCTGAGTTCAAGACCCAAACTGAGATCGAGAGTAGGACACTTAACCAATTGAGCCACCTAGGCGCTCCAAATTTGGCTTTTTACATGTTAAATTTGAGATGCACGTGGGGCATCTAGTGGAAACATTTTGTACTTGGTTGAGTGTGTAGTTAGGGAGATTCTTAGGGGCTGAGGCTGCATCTCTGTATCTGTCATCTATCTATTGATCAATTGACCAACAGCATATAGATAACACAAGGCAAGATGACATCCCCAAGTGAGCAAGTGTAGAGAGAAGCAAGAATACATCCAAGGACTGTACCCGGCAAGGTCCAGCGGTCAGGGAGATGAGGGGTCCCAGCAGGGGAGGCTGAGCAGAGCAGTTGAAGAGAGAAGAAAAACAGGACGATGTGATGCTGGGGATGCCGAGAGCAGACCTGGTCTCAAGGAGCAAGGGGTCAACTGGTGGCTCCAAGTGCTACTGAAAAGTTGAGTGAGAGAAGGAATTGGCCATGTGGGGGTCATGGTGACCTTGACAAGGTCAGTCCTCCTGGGATGCTGGTCTGATGCCTGATGGGAGTGGCTTTGAGAGAGAGGAGGTGAGCGGGGCTTCGAGTAGAGATAGCCCACAATGACCATTTCAGGAGTGCAGTTCCATGCATCCTGTATGTTCACACCGTTGGGCAGCCATCCCCCATCTGCCTCCAGAACTCTTTTCATCTTGTAAAACGGAGACTCTGTCCCCATTAAACACTAACTCCCCATACCCCTTCCCCAGTCTGGCAATCCCCATTCTACTTTCTGTCTCTGTGATTGTGACCAGTCTAGAGACCTCATGAAAGCAGAATCATGCACTATTTGTCTTTTTTGTACTGTGTTTTTAAGTATCCGAAAATGAGGCTCAGAGAGGTTAAGCAGCTGACCAAGGCCACACAGCTTGCAAATCACAGAAGCCAGACCAGGGTTGTGGCTTTTGTTCCCCCTGCCTCACCCAGAAGTGTTATTGTGAGCACAACAGGCATGTCTCACGGCAATCAGCCAAAAGTGCGGAAATGTGATCTTTCCAGGCAGATGATGATAACAATGATCAAATGTTTGCCAGCAACCAGGTGCTGTAAGCTCTTTCCTTGTGACCCTTCAATCCCGACAACCTTCCGCGGAGGCTGCTGTCGTGATCTCCGTTTCACAGATGAAGAAAGTGAGTTGGAGGTAACTGATCTCCCCAGACTGAAATGTACAAGCCTGGAGAGCAAGCGATCTTCACCCGATCTTCACCCGGTTATTCAGAGCTGGGTCGCAACATGTGTTACTCCTGTAGGCAGGATTTGACCTCATCCTTCTCCAACAACATCCCCCACCTCTCCCACCTCCTGAGAGGGTTCCAGCCAGCCTGAACCACCTGCCTTTGCTACTTGCTCCCAGGCTGTGCTAACGTCCACGGTCTCTGTGCAGCTTCTGTCTCTGGCCACCACGTCAGCAGCACCTGGGGGCTCATCAGAAATGCAAATTCTCTGGCCCCAGTCAGACTAGACTGAAACTCTGGGGCCACGCCCAGCAATCTGGATTTTAATAAGCCCACCAGAAGATTTTTTTTTTTTTAAGATTTTATCTCTTGGTTGGTTGGTTGGTTTTAGAGATGGAGGGAGGAGCAGAGGGAGAGGGCCAAGCAGACTCCACGCTGAGCAAAGGCCCAACATGGGGCTTGATCCCAGGACCCTGAGATCATGAGCTGAGCTGAAATCGAGTCAGGTCACTTAAACCACTGAACCACACGGGCACCCCCTCCAGAAGATTCTAATACACATCAAAGTCTGCAGAATCACTACTCTCCCCCACCCTTGAGCTCTGAAATGTTTATCCTGCAAGTGTCATTTAAAATCTTGGCCCTTCAGGAAGCTTTCCTTGACACACTTTAGATCAAGTGTGGTGGACTCTCTGGTGCTGTCACGCTCCTGTGTGTCCCTGCTCATGCTGTGTTGTAATCATCCATGACTCACAGACAGTGAGTTCCCTGGGGGTGAGGACCGAGAACTCTCCACCGCTGTGCCCCCAGTCCTTAGCACGACACCTGCCCTGAGGAGGAGCTCAAGGAACGCTGAGTGAGAAAGAGAAACCCAATGAGTCCCTTCCAGCATCTACATTCCAGGATTCATCTGAGATGCAGATTGAATAGGGCAGAGTAATAAATAAAAAGTGATAGGCCCAGGAAATAAAAAGGCTACTAGTAGGAGTCCTCTGAGAGCCGAATGAAAGACCAAGGGCAGAAAACAAACACTCGTGCGCTCAGTCGTCAAAGTGCTGGGTGTCCCGTGTCTGTCAGACTCTAGGGTGGGGACTGAGGGTGCAGGACACTTGAAGTACAGGGGACCTGCCGTGAAGGTATGCACAGCCTCCTGAGGGAGACAGACAAGCAAACAGATCACCCCCGTACAGCAGGCTAAGACAAACACGAATGCACTACCCTTAATGGGATGGGAGGTAATCCAAGAAGGCTTCCTGGTAGAGGGGATGTTGGAGGTGAAGATAAAGAGGATGAAGTGAGGCTCGATCCCAGAACCCCAAGATAGCTCAGCGGGGAGTCTGCTTGTCCCTCTCTCTCTCTCCCTCTGCCCCTCCCCGTGCTCGCTCATGCTCTCTCTCTCTCTTATATAGATAATAAAATCTTTGAAAAAAAGAAGAAAAAAGAGAAGAGGGAAAAAAAGGATGAGGTGAAGATTGGGGTGTGGGTAGATGAAAGGAGCAAGTAGCAGCCAAAGGCCTATTTTAAAAGCATGAATTAGATCATGTCTCTCTTTTGCTGAAACCCTCCCACAGCTGTTTCCAGCAGCTAAATTAAATCCCAGTCCCTCACCCTGGCCCCTAGGGCTTCCTAATTATTTACTAATATCTCATGTTGCTTTCTCCCTTGCTCCTAGCCTTCCAGCGAGAGCAAGACCCACGGGAAGGGGAGTGGCAGGAACGTGGTCAGAGTAAGAAGGCCAGGCTGTCTGCTGTTGGTGGAGCAGAACATCCGGGGATGACAGAAGATAGGGGAGGGAGGGGGCGGTGTCTGATATTGGGGAACTCTGCGGGGGCCAGACTAGCACACCCAGGCTTCATCTGAGAGGGGATGAGGTGCTAGTGAAGGGGGAGTGACGTGGTCAGTTTTGTGGTCTGGGAAAATCACTCTGATTTTCGAAGGTGGCATTGCCCAACATGGTAGCCGCCAGCCATGGGTGACTATTGAGCGTGTAAAATAAGACTGGTCCAAATTGAGAGATGCTGTAGGTGCAAATTACACCCCAGCCTTTGAAGACTTGGTACAGAAAAATCTTATTAATAATTTTCAAGATTGATTTTAATGTTGAGATACTGTTTTAGAGATATCGTGTTAACTAAAATACATTCTCAAAATTCATTTCCCCTGATTCATTTTTACTTTTTAAATGTGGCTATTAGAAGATTGTAAATTGCATGTATAGTTTGCATTATGTTTCTACCGGACAGAAATAGGGAGGATGGATCAAAAAGGAGAAAGACCGGTAAGGAGGTTTTATCAAAGGTCTAGCTGAATAATAACTGATTTATTCACTCCTTCGACGAATATTTATGTCAAGCATCGCACTAGATCCTGGAACACGGTGGTGAATATGACACAGGAGGGCCCGGATCCCATGAATCGGACAACTCTGCAGGGAAACAGACCATAATCAAGCTAATAAATACACAGAATAATTAGAATTTATAATGATAAGCAGAGTGATTGCAAGAGCATCCTTTGGTGACAGACACTCCTTGGTAGGCAGTATTCACACTGAAAACTGAAGGCTAGGAAGGGGCCAGACCTTAGAGAAGACCGGGGAAGAGCATTCCAATCAGAGGGAACAGCCAGGGAGAAATATCGGGGGCTGGCACTCCAACGCTATGAACAAGGGAAAAAATACTGTGACATGTGGCTAAAGACGTAAGAAGAGGGGAGCCTTGTGAGCCTTTGTGGGCCAGGGTAAAGCTGTGGAATTCTAGTCTAGGTACTGGGGACTATGGGAGAATTTTAAGCAAGATCGTGACCTGATCCGATTCATGCTTTAGAAAGACTTCTCTGATCACATATTTGTTTTGTTTTGTTTTTTTAAGATTTTATTTATTTATTCGACAGAGATAGAGACAGCCAGTGAGAGAGGGAACACAAGCAGGGGGAGTGGGAGAGGAAGAAGCAGGCTCATAGCAGAGGAGCCTGATGTGGGGCTCGATCCCATAACGCCAGGATCACGCCCTGAGCCGAAGGCAGACGCCTAACCGCTGTGCCACCCAGGCACCCCTCTGATCACATATTTGTTATTCTATGGAAATGAAATGTCCAGGAAAGGCCAGTCTATAGGAACGAAAAGTAAGCGGTTGCCTGCATCTGGGGAAGGGGTAGGAGGATTAACCATAAATGGGCACAAAGTTCTTACTGGGGTGACAAGTATATTCGGGCTGTTATACGCAAGTAATGAATCATGGAAATTTACATCAAAAACTAGGGATGTACGGTATGGTGACTAACATAATATAATAAAAATATTATTATAAAAAAAATCTAGATTGTGGTCATGTTAGGCAACTTGTTAAACTATCTAGAAGCCATTGACTTGTACACTGAAAACTGGGTGGATTTAATAGTATGCAAATTGTACCTCAGCGAAGTTGTTTAAAACAAGATCTCTCTGGCTGATATAAGGGAAATGCGTTCAGAGAAGCAGGGTGGAACAGCAAGGTGACAACTTAACAGGAAAGCCAGCAGCCTGGAGAAGAAAAATCAACCTTGAACTTGGGTGGTCAGAGTGGGAACCCGACTCTGCAGGTGCTTCCGGGCCTGAGGTCAGCAAACATTTCCTGTAAAGGGCCAGACGGTCAACATTTCAGGCTGGGTGGGCCATACGTCTCTGCCATCACTCCTCAACTCTGTCCCTTTCAGCACAAATGCAGCCTCACACAGCACGTAAATGAATGCACGTCACAATGTGCCAATAAAACTTTATTTGTGGACACCAACATGTGAATTTCCTATCATTGCTACAGGTCACGAAATACACTTCAATTTTTTTTTTAATCATTTAAAACTGTAACACCATTTTAGGCCTTACAAAAACTTGCAGTGGGGCGAGGCTTGCCTGCCCCGCTCCGGGCACCTGCTATAATTGACCGACAGTACCTAGCCATTTCTTCAGAAGACTTCCGCCGGCCCGCATGCCAGGTGATGCCTGGCTAACAGACCTTTACAACAGGAAGGGAAAATCATCACCTAGTGATCCTGTTCTGCTCCTTCAGTACACGTAATTACTGTCAGAAGAGGCTTCCCATCCCACGCTGAATCGGTGCATTGTGGTTCTGCTCACGGAGTCTATTCAGCCCCTTAGCAAAGGCAATTTTTTTCCGACGGAGTTGATCCTGTTTCACTGCCCTGAGTTCTTGGTAGGATTATTATTTCTTCTTCTTCTTCTTTTTTTTTTTTCCGAAGGATTTAAAGCAAAGTTATCAAGCCTTTCCCCACTCCCACCCTCTCTGTCTTTCACTAAGAACTCATATAAACCCCACAGCTCTGACTCAGCTGTTAATCTTTCTGGCTGCTTAAATTCTTTGAAGTCATTTATCCTGCTCAGGAGACAGGTAAGTCATACATTGTAGATGCTTTAAAACCCTTTGGTTTCCTCTCTTCCCCAAAGCACGAAACCAGATAAGGGACGCCTCTGCTCTAATTCCCCAGCTCTGGGCTCCTGGTTGCCGAATGATAGGAGAGAAGTTTCTATCACCCACTATCTACATTGCACTTAAGCTAAGATTTTACCCCTTGATCACAGGTCTCTTTCTGGCTTTTTTCCCTTAAACTGTTGATTAGAATCTTAATGCAGTCATTCGCTGGGGGGACCGCTCGTCCTCACATCTATGATAAAGGAAGCATCATCTTTAATCCAAAAAAAACGGAATGGGGATAAAAGAATGCCCTAAAAACTGGCTGATAGCAAAGCAACAGCTAAAAATTATCCATTCGTAGTCGGTGGCCAACCAATCACAGACTTGGGTGGCAAAACAGACAGGGGGGTTTTAGTCCTGGCTGTGTTCTGTTGGGCTAGTCGCTGGTCTGAGCCTTGGTTTCCTCAAACATATCAGACAGTCAACAAATGCTAGATTCTTCACTTCTCTTTCTGCATTAACTCTTCTTAAAGAGGCAGAAGCTCGCCTTCCGGGCTTGTCTCCCGGGCCTTAGAGCCGACCGCCGGTCTGGGTGTGAAGCCAGGTGCCACTCAGCGATTGAAGGAGCTTGGGCAAGCTGTCCGGCACCCCCCAGCCTCGGGGTCCTGCGCAGGAAGAGGGAGCTGATCCCTGCGTGGAAGGTTGCCGAGGGAACATGTCATAAGGTACTGAGAACCCTGAGGCTCTTGCTGGGGCCGCCCCACACGAGGTGGGGCGTCTGTGTGAGTTTTCGCCTCTCCATGGAGCAGGGCCATTAGTCTGTATCTCATTGGGCATCTTTTGGCTGCAAAGTACGGTGAGGAAGGTAGGTTTACTTGGCCGGCCAAACGAACCTTGGTGGATCTGTAATCTTTGTTAATTGGAAGCAACACAATGTTTAATTAAGGCTCCAGCAGCTTTGCTCCCTCCATTCACGTTTCCAGCTCCAGGGGTGTTGCCATTAAAATGCAGACATATCGTGAGTGCACTTGACAAGACTCTTGGGCAGATTCTTGGCTCATCGGGTGTAACAGCACTTCTCGTCCCTTCTCCCAGGAGCGTGACTGGATTTCTAACCCCTTCTGCCCACCAAAGCACTTTGAAATGATCAGTTCTGTTTGTTTACAATATCAAGCCTTTCGAGGCACTCGTGGCACTCGGGGTGGTATGTAGAGGGGGAAGGGGGTAGAGGGGAGCATGGTGAAAAAGGAAACAGACTTTCATGTCTGAGAGACTGTGGTTCAAACCCAGTGCTCCCACTTAGTGGCTGGGGGACCACGAGCAGGGGATTCCACCTCTGATCCCTGGGTCCTGCTCTCCTATGATGGAAATATCTGTGTCCTTCCCAAGAGATGCTTACGAAGGTAAAATACCAGACACAATGCCCCAAAATGCAGGTTCCATAAGTTATACTGTTGGAGAGTGAAAAACACGGTTTCTGTACCATCTCTTAGGTTCAGGGATTGGGGCTGTGCAGACTGAACTGACAAAAGACATATTAACAGGAGAAAAGGTTTATGTCATATGCATATGGCGGGCCTCCCAGAAATGAAATGAAAAGATCTGGTCAGGCCTGAGGCTTACCTATCATTTTAACAGAAGGATGATAAATTTGTGGGGAAGTGACAAGGACAGAAAAAGGGTTTTGAGCTCCCAGGGTGCTAAATTGGGGAAAGATAAAGATATGGAGAAACTAATGGAAGATAGGGATTATTTTGGTGTAAGATAGGGTTTGTGTGTGCAGACCCATTTTGATGTGACTTTCCAGGAAGAGGGGATTTATAACAGTCCTCATTTTCAGAAGTTTCTGGTCTTGGGGCACCTGGGTGGCTCAGTTGGTCTGCCTTCTCTCAGGTCATGATCCCGGGGTCCTGGGATCAAGTCCTGTGCAGGGAGCCTGCTTCTCCCTCTCCGTCTGCTGCTCCCCCTGCTTGTGCTTTCTCATGCTCTCTCTCTCTCAAATAAATAAATAAAATCTTAAAAAAAAAGTTTCTGGTCTTAATCAGGTAAGAGAGGCTCTGGGAAGGTTTGTTTCTGCCTCCGTTCATTCTCACTGGTCTTCGATGGCATATTTGGGGTCAGCATAGTCTGACCCTCGTCAACACATTATTATTATTGTCACATTGTCATACGACTAGCTCTTCTGCCAATGTCACTGAAGAAAACAATGATTCGTGAATAATTATCCAATAAGAGCCACGGGGAATGCACTGAAATGATAACTTAGTTTGAGGATAAATTTTTAGACATCTGATGCAGTCTTTGTAAGATAGAACTTGGAGGACTGTATTTCTGTCGGAATGAGGAATAGGGTCTGTCTTGCTTACTACTGGAGGGCCGATGTCTTCTCAGTACGTTTACTGATTAAACACGTATATGGTACTTGCTCTGTGCCAGCCGTTGTTTACTGTATTTTACAAATAACATGTTTTAGTCCTCAGGAGAGTGTTGGGTGGAAACTGAGGCACGGAGAGGCTCAGTGACTTGTGCTGCAAGCGAGTGGTAGGGTCGGGAAGCAAACCCATGCAGTCGGGCTCCAGGGTCATGCTGGTAATGCCCTGCACCCCTCAACTGTTTTTAACCGAATGAAGGTCAAGTGCCTTGATCTAGACAGCAACAGTCAATGGCCAACGCTAGATTAAAATCAAGTGTCTCTGACCTAACCCCAGCCCCTCCTCCTGCCCTAGTGGACTAGGCTCCCCAGGGGTCATCAAGGAACACCTGACCTCCTTAGTTTGGCTGACAGGCAAAATCCAGCCCGTTGTGCTTGTCTAAGCTGCGGGGTGGACAGAGCCTCCCCGGCCCCACGAACCACCGTACACAGCCTACATCTCTCTCCATCTTCTCATTGGTCCTTTCTGGGGTCCGATGGGGCTCAAAGCAAACAGCAGCTTAGATGGGGCACTCAGTGATGTGGAAATGCTTGAACAAGGAGAGAGAGCTCTCTGAAGGCTAGAGGGTGGGATGCTTACAGTTCTCAGCTCATGTTCAGTGAAGCAGAGACTTCCCCAAGCAATACTTCTGGGTCGGACCACCTCCAGCCTGCGGTAAAAGGAGTTCTTTTTAATAAAATTCCCTCATTTTCCAAACTAGGGTAGTTCCAAATACCGCTTGAGATATATTAAGGAAATTATTCATGATTTATCTCAAATTCAAATGTAACTGGGTGTCCTGTCTTTTCATTTGCTCAATTTGGCAACCCCACTCCAGACACACAGTTGATTGAGTCAATGGCCAAAACTGAAAAACTAGACAGAAGGAAAAATGCATTTTTCTCCAAGAAAAAAAAAATCAATAAAAAATGCATTCTTAAGGTAATAAATGTTAGCGTGTTTCCTCTTTGTAAATGGAAGACTGGTTCACACGGTGAAGCAGGAGCCAAAAAAGGGAAACGCATCCATTCTATCGATGTGGATAATTATTTTTCAACTATGTATTTGTACCTGTTCATGCCTCTGCTATGATGTGGGGGCCCCGGGATGGAGATGGAGGGGGGAGGGGGAGGAAGAGAAAAAGAGAACAAGAAAGGAATTAAGATTCGTAAGTACCTACCCTAGTCCAGAGATTGTGCGAGGTGCTGTATTTCTGGATCTCATTTAATCTTCACGAAATACCTTCAAGGTCGCCAAGACTCTGTCCATTTTACACACGAGGCTCAGAAAGGTGAGGTGATGTTTCCATAGCAGCCGAGGTGCCAGAGGAAAGAATCCTCATGCAGTTTGCCTTGTCGCCTGCCCACCTCACCCCGTATCCCTTTGCTGGAGAGTGTGCTAAGTCCTGGACTCACCAGCCTGTCTGTCTGTTCCTCTCTCTCCTCCCCACTGTAAATCTCTCTATGGAGAATGCAGCTCAGTTGGCCTTGAGTGTGAATTAATGGCTTGTGTGTCCGTCTCCTCTAAGTTATAGACCAGCTTGAAGAAAGGGCACGTCCGATCTGTCCCTGTGTTACCAGCCAACACACAATGACTGGTGTATGTTTTGAGCACCTACTGTGTGACAGACCCTGGGTAAATGCTTTGGACTCATTAGCTTAAATCCTCACAAAGACCCAATGAGCTAAGTTTCTTATCCCCATTTTGCAGATGAGGAAAGCAGATTCAGAGAGTAAACAGATTTATGAGAATAAGAGAACTCCAAGAAAGCCCTAGCCTCTTGCCCCCCGGTAAGGCCCGTCTCAGTCCAGGGTGGCATTTAGAAGAAACCCCATTCCAGTATCTACCCATAATTCAAAAGCAATTTAAATGTTTACCACGACATTTCAAGAAAATTCCAAAGGCGGTTCCATTGCGAATGGACAGCAGAACTTCTTAAAATATGTTTTGCCACAAAGATGCTCAGCTCCTGAGACATTTTCCCAACCCCAGGGCACTTTCTCTTAACTTTTCTCCTCCTCTCCAAGGTCTATTACATTCTCTACCAATCGCAAATTTCTGTTCTTTTCTTTTAAAAAAAAAAAAGATTTACTTATTTGAGAGAGAGTGAGTGAGTGAGGCAGAGAGAGAGGAAGGGAGAGGCAGAGAGAGAGAGAGAGAGGTAGAATCTCAAACAGACTCTTGGGGCTTGATCTCACAACCCTGAGATCATGACCTGAGCTGAAATCAAGAGTCAGACGCTTAATCAATGGAACCACCCAGGTGCCCAAAATTTCTGCTCTCTTCAAAGCAAGCCTGTGCAGTCCGTATGTGACATGGGCATTACATGATTATTACCCATGCAGATATGGCAATGACTAAGTGATAACCTCACCTGCATTGGGCAGTATTCTGTGCCTGGCATGTAGAAAGCACTCAATAACTTTTCACCATTATTCTTACTAGTCTCAGCTTTGCAGCTTGAACTGTCATGCTGGTTCTGCAGAGCCAGTGACTGGCACACCATGCTGCAGACGAGGAAGGAATGTGAACGCTCCCATACACTCGGATATTATCTCCCTATTTATAAGCAGCAGTGATGCTGTATTTGGAGGGTATTTCCCAGCTAAACAGCCACAAAACCCATGGAAGAGACACTGATGGTGTGTGACTATGCATGCGTCCCCCTCCCAGACTCTCAGATTTCTGCAGTGATGCCAGGGCCACGGGAGGAATTCTGGCATGGTCTATAAATAAAAGTGAGCAGGGCACTTCCTGCCAGAGTGTATAAGAGGGATGCATAATCCTCCAGTTCTGTCCCTTCCACAGCCACAGTGAACCAATGACGAAGGAGCCCACAGGGACCAGACGGAGAACTACAAGGCAGTGACGCTCCGTTAATCTGGTCGCTGAGTGACTGTGGGGAGCAGGTTCCCCACCAATTTGCAGCAAGTATTGATATAAACAAGGAATCAACTTCTGCTGTTGAATTAAGCCAATGAGATGGTGGAGTTAATTTGTTACTTCAGCATAACCTAACCTATCCTAGCTATTGAAAGCCTTCTACCGGTTGTATTTCCAATGACTCAAGGATTGTCTGCATCAATGCCCCTAGTAATCCAACCTCTTTCTTCCAAGGGCTTGCTTGCTTGCTTCCAGGTGGGCCAGAGTATCATAGACATGCCGGGCTTCCTGGTACCTGGTCCTCCGGTGAGGCTATGCGTGGGTCTTACGTGTGTCCTGTCCCTTTGGAACACAGGTGGGTCCACTCGGAGTTCAAGAAGTGTCTGTTGTATATGCAGAGTTTGGGTTTTCATTGGGCTTCAGAGAATGGCAGCAGCCAGTGTCTCAGGGACCACGAAGGAGCCCACAGGGACCAGACGGAGAACTACAAGGCAGTGACGCTCCGTTAATCTGGTCGCTGAGTGACTGTGGGGAGCAGGTTCCCCACCAATTTGCAGCAAGTATTGATATAAACAAGGAATCAACTTCTGCTGTTGAATTAAGCCAATGAGTTTGATCAAATGAGTTTGATCAAATGGCAATACGAATTCCCCATTTCTGGTTTTGTCCTCTGACTTTTTGAACTGAGTCCCATTTCTGCAACAGAATTATCTTCACCTCCACTGTTACAACTCTTGCTCAAATCTCTATCTTCTCTTTTCTGGACCACTAAGAGAGCTTTCTAAATCAGCCCCTGTGTCTCCTCTTCCCTCTCCATGGTCTATTGTCCCCTCACCAGCCTGGGTGATCTTTTCATACATCTCAGTAGGTAACCTCCCAGGCTTCTCTCTCATTCCACCCACCCCAAATTATGCAGTGACTTCCTACTTCTCTTTGGATGGCATCCCAAGTCATTCACATGCTGTACATGACCCTGCCCGCCTCGCCATCACCAGTTCCTACAATACCCTGTCTCCTCCATTCTTTGTGCTCTATGACTGTTGGCCTTTGCTCACAGTAGTAACTGTGCCCACCTGAGTCCCTGGGCGCACACTGTCATCCACACTCTGAATACCCCCAGCCAGTTATATCCTACTCAGGTGTTATTCGTTCTCCAGATCTCGACAGCACATCACCCCCCAGGGAAACCTTTCAGACCACTGAAATGAGTCAGGCCCCCTGTTACACACCTTCCAAGTGCCCTTTAAAATATTCAACATATTTTGTAATAATATTCTTGGGTCTTCTTTTCTTCCACATCTGCCTTCCTGACTAGACTTACGCGTAAGGATGGGATCTGTACCCGCTTGCCCAACATGGTATCCCCAGCACCTAACACGCACGATGCTTATTAAACTCCAGCTGCCGAACAACACTGTCACTCATTAGTGTTGTTATCGTTGATCAATAAATATTCGATGACTGAATTGAATGAACAAACTACATGTGGGATTTTAAACAAGACACGTCACTGTTTCAGATCATAACTTTCTCATCATTAAAATGAGTATTTTGAATTAAATACCTTCTGCTGTCAAATCTGGGTTATAATTCTCTGATGAACGCTTTCTTATTTCAGTGTCTGCTGTTAAAGGAGAAGCCAAGAAGGAAAAGGTCATGACCTTCCTTCCTACCACAGGTAAAGGTGCAGGTGCTCCTGCCCAGCTCATTCTGTCTTGGACAAACTCTTTGGCTGCTCCCAGTCTCACTTTTTCTATCTGTAAGCAGGAGATTGCATGCTCAAGCTCTGTCATAGGAATAGTTCCTGGGAGTTGCTCTTGCACTTTTTTTTTTTTTTATGATGTTAGTCACCATACAGTACTTCATTAGTTTTTGATGTAGTGCTCCATGGTTCGCTGTTCGCTTTACGGTTCATGACACACCTGGATTCTCATGATCTTATTAAATCCGCAAAGATCATGACATTCTATGAGCCATGGAAGATTTCATAATGGGAGGCATTGTCATGTGCCGTCATCACCTTTGCAATAATTTCGTCTTTCTTTGTCTTTTCTTTTTTCTTTTTGATGGTATGAAATTGGCTATACAGCAAGACTGAATGCATTGCACCAAAAGGAACACATCCAGGGGTCTAATTGCTTTTCCTAACTTGTTAGTAAACAAGCAGGATAATGAGGGGTGGGGTTGGGGGGATTACTCTTCAGTTTTAAATATTTTTTTTTAATAGAGAGAGCACTTGAGAGAGAGCATGAGTGGTGGGGAGAGGCAAAGAGAGAGAGAGAGAGAGTCTTTAACAGGCTCCATGACCAGGGCAGAGCCCAACTTGGGGCCCAACAGGGGGCTCAATCTCATGACCCCAAGATCATAACCTGAGCTGAAATCAAGAGCCAGATGCTCAATCGCCTGAGCCATCCAGGCACCCCTCATTTTTATTTATTTTTAACTAGTATATTCATGTAGTTCAAAATGCAAAAGGTATGCCAGTGTATAAAGTTAAAATAGTCCCCAGCCAACCACTTCCCTTCCCCAGCAGACACCAGTTGTACCAATTTCTTATGTATGAGCAGCTTAATTTTAAATAAATATTTCCCCTATTTGAGTCTTCAACTTCCTCCTCTTTAAATGGGAACAATTTCCGCTCCACAGGTAATCATAAAGGATGAAAGGTAATTAAAATAGGAAGTACAAAAAAGTATGAAAAGTGGCAACACCTTCTATCTTTAAGATGCTACTACGGTGGTCTTTTCATCCAAAAAGAGAACAATAGTTTTATATTATCCGTCTGGTAATTTATTTGAAAACTGCTTCTGTGTGGCATCCCGTTCTGAAATTTTTGCTTCAGGGCTGTTCAGTTCACACTTTAAATATCATTAGCAAAACCCACCCACAGGTTTGCAATTATAAAAAGGCCTGGTGGAAATATGTTTCCCTGGTGGAGGGAGCCATGCTCAAGAACAGTTCTTGGTTAGTAAGATTGCACAGGGCCCATCAACCTGGCTTTGCAGGTGCAGGAGTCCTGCAGATCTCATAGCCTAGGACACCCCTGTAGCCTGGAGCTCCTGAGGCCCCATGACCCCGATTCCCGATCACGTGACCGCTCAGGTGGAGGGCCACTCAGAGCACCAGACGGCTGGGTGCCGCCTTTGCACCTGTTTGATCACAAACACCTGTCTCAGAGTTCCTGCTGCTGTCACGTAACCCACTCCTCCAGCAACCATGTGTCGGGAAGCAGAACCACAGACCCCACCTACCTCTGACCCCAAAGCTTCAGCGTTTAACCAGGAAGCTTGATATCCGCTGAAAGGGTAAACTGGCTTAAGCAGGCAGAGGTTAGCTGGATGGAAGTTCCCACAAGCTGCTGGAAAAGCCGGGAACACCCTAAACCTCCGTCCCCAGATGAATGGATAAAGAAAACGTGGTATGTACAGACAGTGAGATAACATTCGGCCTTAAAAAGGAAGACAATCGGGACACCTGGGTGGCTCAGGTTATGATTCCAGGGCCCTGGGATCGAGTCCCGCATCAGGCTCCTTGCTCAGCGGGGAGCCTGCTTCTCCCTCTGCCTGCTGCTCCCCCTGCCCGTTCTCTCTCTCTGACAAATAAATAAGTAAAATCTTTAAAAAGGAAAGAAAAGGAAAAGAAAGGAAGAAAGAAAGAAAGGAAGGAAGGAAGGAAGGAAGGAAGGAAGAAAGAAAGAGAAAGAAAGAAAGAAAGAAAGAAAGAAAGAAAGAAAGAAAGAAAGAAAGAAAGAAAGAAAGAAAATCTTGCCATACAGAACAGATGGATGGAGCTGGAGGACATTAAGCAAAGTGCAACAAGCCAGTCACAGAAGAATGAATAGGATACGACACCACTTCTAGGAAGTATCCAAAATGATCAAACTCTTAGAAGCAGAAAGTAGAAAGGTGATTACCAGGGACTCCAGGGAGGGAAACAGGGCCACCACCTGGATACGGGACGTATGTACATCACTTCGCTTTCTTGGGCCTCAATGTCCTCATCCTTCAAAGGGAATGCTGGACAAGGTGACTCGTAAGGATGTTATAAATTGTGCGAGGCCGTGCTTGCACGATACTATTTCATTCATGAGAACTTTTATTTCAGTGTCTGGAAACAGAGACGTTAAAAAGGAAAAAGAGGCTGCTGTCTTCGGTGTGACAGGTAACTAGGCCAGCCTTGACTCCCGACTTGCCTCTGGAACACATTTTTCAGCCTGTCTCTGCCTTGGTTTTTCCATCTGTAGAATGGGCATAGAGCACCTGCTCCCCTGGAATGGAACAGGGAACAGAATCTTGGCAACAAGAATAGCAACAAAGGCCGAATGCTCATAATGGCCCCTAGTCCAAAACAGCTGAGTTTTCAGGTCACAACTTTCCATCACCTCCGCAGGGAGGCCCTCCCCTTCCCCCAGACCAGGCCGGGCACCCTAATAGAGGAGCTCACGGCCTCCCGCCGTGCCCTGTCTGCCACTCCTCACGTGCAATTACACGTGCGTGTTTGTCCTCCCGCCCGAGGCACAGACCGTAAGCCCCACAGGGGTGGAGACGTGCCCCTTTCCCTCGACCTCTTTAGACCCAACACTCAGCATGATTGCTTGGCCTTCAGTGAGTCTTTGTTGAAGGAATAAAGAGTGAATTATGCTTTAGGCATTTCAAGATTTCCTATGATGTTTTCTTTGATAGCATGAACCCCACTGAGTGGGCAGGTGGCCCGATGTTCAGGAAAGGCCGCTGCTCTGCAGCTCTTAGGAAGAGGGTTCTGGGCTCTCTTGTTTCGGCAACTTTCTTGTCCACTCTGAGTCTTGGTTTCCTGATCCGGGAGAGGTGGGGTAGATTAGACCCCCTGCCTGGGGATCTGAACTTGCCTGTTTATTAAAATGTGGATTTTGAGGCCAAGGTCAGCCCAAGGAGACTTGAGTGTCAGGAGAGGAGCCTGCCTTTTCATAGGGCCATTGATTCTGACCTTCCCCGAGCCCAAGGCCGCTGCGTAGAGACCCCCAAGGCTTCTCCAATGACTTCAGGCTGGGGTTGCAGGCTCCCCTGTCTCCCATAAAGCCTTTTCTCTCCCCAGTGTCTGGCCTTGGAGACGAGAGGAAGGAAAAAGGGGTGGCTTTTCTCGACACCACAGGTGAGTCCCCTCCTCCCCCAGGGCTCTGCGGGTGGCCCCAGCTGCCAAGGGAGCTCCCCCACTTCCCCGGACCCCCACTCGCAGTCCCCACAGCCTGGGGCAGCACTTCCCCAGTCTTCAGATCCTATGAGCCACTCAAGTCTCTGAGCACTAAGTAAGCATTGCAAAAGACCGCTTTAGTAAAAACACGAAGAGGAGTATTTACCACTACTTCTACCTTGCCAGCTGCTGTTCCAGATGTTCAGGGAATAGCCAGGAGATGGGCAGATTTTAACCTAGCACTGTCTCTCCGCTTGACTGCCCGATATCAATGTCTGGGGGAGTGACCGATTGGTGGAACGATTTTGGTGGGGATTTCTGGGCCACATCCCAGTCCTGTTCAACCTGAATCTCTGAGGATAGAGCCCAACCATCAGAATTGCAGATTTAAAAAAAAAAAAAACCTTTCTCCCAGGGATGCCAGCACCCAGTCAGGGCATTTTCTGTTAGATATGTAGTCCTTTCCAAACGCTGAGCCGTTGAGAACTCAGGCGATTTCCTTGGGCTTCCCATTGTACCCGAGCATTTCCCACCCATCCTTACTGCCTCCAAATGCAGAGATAAATTACTCACAAAGTGTTCCTGTCCTTCCCGTGGACTTCTCTTATCTAACTTGTCATGACGTATGCCACCGGCTGTCACCTGCTGAGCGCGGACACTGCCTTTTATCTGTGAACTCCTTGTGCCCAGCTGCGCGTATGAGTTCGGTAAATGTCCAAAGAGGAGGCACGTCTGCCTGAATGTCAGAAATGGGGAACTTCCATTGCGAGAAAAGCCTGCCAGTGACATGATCTGCGAATCTATTCCAGAGCTGCCTGCAAGGTCGGTCGATCTGTCCGCCCTGAACCTGACAGAGCTGGTGAACGGAATGCTGAATAGAGCTTTAAGAGGTACCTTTTTTTTATATATATATAATTTAAATACAATGAGCCAACTTGCAGTACATCATTAATTTCAGGTGTAGTGTTCAAGAAGTTAGCAGGTGCGTATAACACCCAGTGCTCATCACATCACGTGCCCTCCTTCAGGCCCATCCCCTAGTCACCCCATCCCCCACCCCTCTCCCCTCCAGCAGCCCTCAGTTTGTAAAAGCACAATCCAGGCCCCCTCCTGCCTTGTACCCGCTTTACTTCTGCAACATGGGCAAGACAGGTCCCGTCTCTGCGCCCCAGCTTCTCCGTGTTCAGACGGAGAACGCAGTGTCCTACCTGACCCCTGATGAGGTCGAAAACATCCACGTGACGTTGGAGTCTCACCAGCATCTGAGAGCAAACTGCATTCCAGACGTGGCCTATGTGCAGGCGTTTCTGGTCACAAGTACACTGTGAGAGAATTGCCAGGGCTTAGGGACAGATCAGGAAGTAGAGTCAAGTGACACATACTTTTGCCATTTTTGGTTTGCTTTTATGTGATTTTGTGCATTATTTTCCATGTTTGGTATTTTATTGTTTATTTTTGTTTTTTTTTACTTTTATTATTTGTTCATTGTATTTTTAATTTCTAGTATCTGTTCACTAATCGATAGTATTATGATTGTCAGGAGGCATTTGTCTGACGGCTTCTTTTACCTCTGTCTCCCTGGCAGATACCAAGAAGTTCTTCTCCTTGCTAAGCATCACTTCCTACAGCTCCTTTGCCTTCCACAAGTTTTCTGTGGCCATTTACAACAGTAAGTGTGGCTGGGCTCTTCTTGGGGGCGATGATGGTGAGCGATGAGCCCACAGGGCCAGGCTCCGTATCAGGACCACCCTGTGGATCTCATCTCTTCACAGTTTCCAACCTGAAGACTGTGGACCCCGACAAGTTCCCCACCCGGTACTGCTACTGTCTGAACAACCAGACCAATGACTTATCAGGTGGGTGGAGCTACCCGCCAGGCTCGTGGCTTTCCTGATTTTGCTTGTCCCCTTCGGATATGTTTGATTCGATTTTTTCCTCCTTAGCGTGAAATAGAAAAGACGGTGGGATCTAATATGCTCAGCTATGTGCACATCCACTCTCACAGCAAGTTCTTCTCTTGGTTTTTATCCTAGAGGAATAGTTATGTCCGAACAAAGGGGCAAGAACAAAATGTTTGTGCAGCATTGTTTTTTTTTTTTAAAGATTTTATTTATTTATTTGACAGAGATAGAGACAGCCAGCGAGAGAGGGAACACAAGCAGGGGGAGTGGGAGAGGAAGAAGCAGGCTCATAGCGGAGGAGCCCAATGTGGGACTCGATCCCAGAACACTGGGATCACGCCCTGAGCCGAAGGCAGATGCTTAACCGCTGTGCCACCCAGGCGCCCCCGTGCAGCATTGTTTTAACAGAAAACTCTGAAAACAACACAAATAGGCATCATTAGGAAAATGGCTAAATAGTCTATACTTCGGTAAACAGCCGTAGGCCATGCATAAATGAATGGGTGTGGCCAGATTTGGCCCACGTCTGGAAACCTTTCCATGCCATTTTTAATTAGAAAAACAGAGTTACAAAATAAGGTGTAGACGGCACTGTCACGGGTGAAGAGATACCTATCTGGACCACGGATAGGTGTTTATCTCTGAAAGAAGATAAGGTAGCATGTTTTGCAGTGGACGAGAGTATCCCTGGATCTTTCTTTCAATGCTAGGATATTCCTGTATTACTTTTATAGTTGAAAATTAAAATTCTTTGATGTTCCTTCTATTTAGAGAATCCTGGAAAGTAAAGGTGAAAATTACTCTCTCACCACTAATCCACACATTCGGTGGTTCTTTACTGAGCACGTTCTATGAGCCAGACTCTCTTCCAGGTGTGGGGGTACCACAGTGGGCAACGTGGACATACTCACCCTGCTCTCATGGACTAGATTCTATAGGAAGGGACAGAGAGTCGAAAATACATGGTATGTTGGCTACTAACATGACCATGAGCACAGTAAAGCAGGGGAAAGGGGGAGGAGGGAGGTGGTGGGCATGACTGCTGTGTATACGGTGGTCAGGGAAGTCTTCGCTAATGAGGCAGGAAGTGGAGAGACAGCCCTGTGGTACCTGGGGACAGAGTGTTCCGGGCAAAAGCCCAGGCAGCAGGGTAAGGATGAGAGAGGCCAGCATGGCTAGAGCAGGTGAGCCAGGGCAGACGGTCATGGGAAATGAGCTCAGAGTTGTGGGGGCAAAGTAGGGAGGGTGTTGAGGATCAAGTAGAAGTTTGTAGTCCACTGCAAGGATTTTGATTTTCACTCTGAATAAGAAGGAAGCCAAGGTGATTGTCCACACAGAGGAGTGATATGATTTAACTTATATTTTAAAAGGCTCTCTTTGGCTTTTCCTTAAAAAAAAATAGATAGTAAGAGAAGTGAAGAGTGAAGATGGAAGGTCTAACCCTTGACCCAACCTTAAAAATATTTTCCAGGATATTACAAAGTCTGCAAACATTTGTAATGATGACATAACCTGTAAACATCAGCATTTTCTTAGCCATATGCTG
This sequence comes from Ursus arctos, assembly GCF_023065955.2. NCBI lineage: Eukaryota > Metazoa > Chordata > Mammalia > Carnivora > Ursidae > Ursus > Ursus arctos. The sequence goes on along the minus strand of NW_026623078.1, from coordinate 77,492,691 downwards.
TTGACTTTTGGATGGATTCTAGGTTTTTCTTAACATAAAAAATCCTGTATTGGACATCTTGGTGCATAAAATGTTTCCCTTTTTTAGATTACTTTCAAAGGACAGATTATTCCTTGAAGTGAAATTTCTGGAACAAATATTGTGAATATTTTAAAGAGAGTAATTAGTAATGTTTAATGAGTACTGTTTGCCAGACCCAGCAGCAAGTACCTCACAGCCATTATCTTGTTTAACTGGCCCTTCAAGTCTTATCAACCAATTATATGTGGGCGGATACATGTTGTCCATACCCACAGCTTCCTCAGCCTCTCATCAGCCCCTGCTGGGGGCCAGTTTAATGCGGGCACTGAGCCCCTGCCCTGACTCTATAAGAGATAAAAATAAAATGTAAAAAATGAAGTCACATCTGCAGGAAAAGAGTTCCTAATTTCACTCGGTGAGCCCAAGCATATTTCTGCACCTTTGAAACGATTATTTGAAAAGAATTGATCCATGGATCGTTACCGCCAATAAAATAGTGTGCTGCTCCCCAGTTAAGCCACAACAATTTTTTAATGAGGTTGACAATGGACACGTCACAAAGTGCTGGTGTCCATTCCCCTCAGATCACTGCCAAGAAAGGCAGTACGCAGGCGAACACCTTGCCATTGCGCAGGTCGTGGGGGAAGATGTGGATACTCTTCTGACCTGGATCATTTTCACTTGAATATTCTCAACTCTGACTTAAAACCCCCCCTGTGGGGTGTCTTTGCATCTTTTTAATTTTTCTAGATGAAAGTAGCTTAAATTTTCTTGATTTTAAAAAATAATGTACTATGATGTCAACACGTCATATGACGGGGACAGTGTAATCAAAAAAAAATCAGAAATACCTGAAATCCCAACATCCATAGGTCATCACATCACCCAAGGCGGTCTAAGCCACCTCTCTAATCTACCTACCTAAGCCATCTGTCAACTAGTTTTCTAACCTACCTATCTACCTTCCCACCTACCCCTTCCATCTGCCCATCTATCTACCCATCCCACTCTGTATTCTCTATATTTTTTAGAATACAAACCAGGTTAATATGACAAAAGACCCCAAAATAAGGCACCTGGCAGAGGGTAGAAGGTAAGAGCTTTCATGCGTGACCATCTGGGTAAACATAGCAGGGCTGCTCTGTGTGATGGTTTAGGGGGCCCAGGATCCTTCTAGCTTGTTGCTCTGCCTCCCATGATGCATTGCCCTTGTTCCTATAGTCCAGGATGATTTCCCACCACATCCACGTTCCAGCCACATGGAAGAGGAGAAAGGAGCTGAGGACATTCCCATTCACTATATAAACACAGTCTGGAAACCTTCCACAGGGCTTCTTCTCACACTCTATCACCCAGAATTTAGTCCTAGGGCCGCACCCACCTGCAAACAGGCTCAAAAATGTAGTTTTATGTTCAATCACCATATGCCCAACTGAAATTTCATGTTCTCTTATTAAAGGAAGGTGGGAGAATGGAGAGTGAGAGACAACCATCCTTATCTACCAAGTTGTCCATGCAGCTTTGTAATCCACCTTTAAACTAATCAGTACATCTTAAAACCATTCTAGTCCAATGAATATAAATATGTCTCATCCTTCATATGAATTCATAGTATTCGTGGAAAGAATGTACCATAATGTATTTAATTTGTCTCTTCTTGATGGAAACTTCGTTTATCCCCAGTGTTGTTATAATTATGAACAATGCTATGATGAATACCTGTATACTTGGAGTACTTGGAGTACTGGCCTATTTATGCTGTAGGATACAGTCCTTGAAATGGAATTGCTGTCTGACAGGGAAACAATTCTGTGGTGATTCAAATTGCTAAAATTTCCTCTAAGACATCTTGCATAAGTTTACACTTCTACCAATAATGTTGGAGAGCACATGTTTTTCCACAGCCTTGTCAACACAAAGTACTAAGACACATTCGTAAACCATTACCAACTGGATAGGCAAAAGGCTTTTTCCCCCTATTTTCTATGTATATATAAAGTAGTCAGAAATCACTCATCTATAGGTATTGCTAGTAAATTAGATTCAAATTTTCATCAAAACAAAGAATGTCTCTGACATAATGATAATTGGTTTTCTTCCAAGCCTCATAGAGAGATTGTAAAAGTCATTCTGAAGGGAGAGTTCACACAGTGTGTTGAGTAAAACGTTGCTTGAGTAGTAGTGGGAATATTGGGAAGAGTGGGAGATTTGGTCCAACATAGACAGTTCAAATTCAAGCTCCACCACAATCTCTGGGACCTTGGGAAATGTCCATCATCTCTCTGCAACTGGGACACAACCTGGACTCCATCTTGGTGTCCTGCCTCCAGAGCCACAGTCTTGGCTTCTGTGCAGTGTTAATAGAAGATTACAGTGTCCTGGTCTGCTCGTGAGTCTCCCTCTCTCCCACTAATCTCAGCTTCTGGTGGGCAGAGATGGTGTCTCACACAATCCTCCAATACCAGGCAGGTGTCTGGTGCCCTGTAAACACTCCATGAATGTTTACTAGAAAAATGGATTAATGAACAAAAAAAATTGAGAAGTGGGAAGAAAATAAATGGAAGAAATAATTATATACTACCCTTCCTCAGTTTCCACAATGTGACCAAGGACAGACTGGTCTAAAGAGACATAGAAAGGAGGCACCCAAGCTGGCGTCCCTTCTGCATGGCTAGGTGTCCACATCTGCATGGCTGTTCTACCACGCCTCCTCTCCTGGAGATCAACAGTGTGTCCATGCAGGTGTGATAAGATGGCACCATGGCTCTAGTTCATGTAAAGAAGTGTCCCCTTCCTGTTGGCCTCACGTGCTGCACATTCCATTGGTTATCATATGACATTTCCCTGCATTTCTGGACTCTGCATTTTCAATCCTCTGTGTTCTGTATTTTCGAGTCAGCTTGCCCCCTACCCAAGTTTATAATCCCATTGAGTAAAGAAGTGATTTTATAAAGCATGAAAGGAAATTATCTGGATGACACCAGAAGCTTCTTCCTTAATTTTTGGGGCTCCTAGAATTCATATCCCTTGTTCTGGAAGCCAAAAACTTGTTGGATCCTGGAAAACCATAAAGGAACAGAGGCAAAGGTAGCAGCTTTTTGCCTGGAAGTATGTTGGGAGCTTTCATTAGTCAATAGCACCCACCATGTCAAGCAATGGCCCTTATTCAAACCCTGCTCAGAGAGAAAGTTCGCAAAGATTTGATAGCCTGAAATAGGAAATTCTCCCAATCACCACCCATCAGCCTTCTTAACAAGGCGGACAGGAGCGGGGGTTCCTGGTTCTGTTTTGTGTAGGGTTCTAGTCTCTTTATAACTCACCACTAACGTTGACGTCACATCTTGAAAATCCAAAACTCTGTAAATTCATGTTGCCTAACTGTGAGGCTGCTTCCTGTGAGATGGACTTGGTATTCCAAAGCAATTAGAGGCGATAACAGGGGACAATAAATGAGAAAAACCATTAATCAATAATGTGGCTTTTCACAGCCATTTGCTGTTGGCACAGAGGGATTTGGAGGGAGAGGGCAATGGGAAGAGGAAGGGGATTATGATGGTGGATCCAGAAGTTTTCTCCCTGCCTGGAAATAAGACATCTTTATAACTACATATATATATATATATATATATATATATATATATATATATATATATATATATATATATATAACTATATAACTATAACTTTCCACCTCTATATGATCCTTAACATTCCTCAACACACTGAATGAAATCAAACGTGTAAAATCTACTCTGAAAAGTCCAAATACATGATACTTTTCCCCTCAAGTCTCTGGATCCGAAATTTAAACCTTCTCAATCCTTCTTGCAGATTTCACGGCCCTGCTGGTGGACATCATTGGAAATTCTACCAGCTACCTCACAGAGATTTTTAAGTCAACGTCCATCCTCTCAGGTGTGTTCATCTTGAAAATGCGGGGGAAATTGGAGATTTGGCAGATTTGCAAAATTTAATCAAAATATAATCAAAACTAGAATTTGCATCCACCATGGGTATGTAATCAAAGCTAGTGGATGCCCCCCACCCCAAGCCCTGCCCCAGGTGGGCTGCCAGGAACCTCTGTGTAAGTTTTATTTAGACAATCAGTGTGGTCCAATTTCAACCACTAGTATTTGAAGGCTCCATCCTCCAATCAGCTATTCCTGGTTAGGAGGAAGAATCCAAGGCTCAGAGTTAGGGGAATCTGGGCCGACTCAGGAAAACAGATTCTACTAGACAGCTATACTCCCATTTTAAAGAAGAGAAACTGAGATTTGTAGAGGTTGCCTATTTTGCTCAAGGTCAGCTCAGAATTTAGTATTAGGTCGATATGCAGCCCAAGCCCATGTCTGCCCTACTGTTGAGAAAGAACTGCCTCGTTTACAAGGTGGCTTCATATAACCCCCAAGCAGGTCGTGTTCCCCCAGGGACCCACTTTGCAAAGCACAGATCTAGTCAATCGCCCACACATGGCCTCATCAGAAAGGCCAGGGTGTTGCACCATGGAGCAACTACTGTGTTAGAAACAGGGAAGGGAGAAAGAGAAATAGTAGTAGGTATCACCAGGGGCTGTCCATGTATTCCCTCATTGGATCCTCACTATAACCTTTGGAGTAATTACGTATTTATCCCTATGTTACAGGTAAGGAAACCATGGCCCAGAGAGGTCAAGTAACTTGCCCAAGTTACTTGCAGAAATGGCATTCTAACCCAGGTGATCTGGCTCTGAAGTCCATGATCTTGCTCACTATGCTAATATATATATGATAACAGGACCACATTCACAGTGAGAATTATTGTTATTATGACTATTTACTGAGCTCTTCTATCTGCCAGTCACCGTGCACATTATCTCATTGGATCATCATAGCCACCCTTTGAAGGACGTGCAAGCAAATGTCCACATTGCTTTGGGCAGCATCTTTTTAAAGAAAAATTTTTTTTGAGAGAGAGAGAGCATGGTGCAAGCAGAGGGGGAGAGACTGAAGGACAGGGAGAGAGAGAATCTTAAGCAGGCTCCATGCTCAGCGCAGTGCCAGATATGGAGCTCGATCTCATGACCCTGAGATCATGATCTGAGCCAAAACCAAGAGTTGGATGCTTAACCCTGCTTTGGGCAGGGCACCCCGCTTTGGGCAGGGCACCCCGCTTTGGGCAGCGTCGTAAGGGACGAGTACATTTAGGAATTCACTCATTTTCAGACTTTTGCAGGTCTAACACGGCATCTATACCATACATGATAAAACACTTCCAGCAGCCTCCGGGGCAGCACGCCCTGATCATACGCGCTCTCATTCATTTAGCAACCCGGCCCTTTATGCTACACAAAACAGATAAAGGCTGTAATTAGCTTCCTATCTGTCAAGTCAGGTTTGCCACCAAATAAGTTTTGGTGCCAAACTCACACAAACCCTCCCATCTTTCAGTGATTTCGGGATTTGGAAATCTCTAATGAGGCACTGTGGAATTTGAATGTTCACCACTTTAAAGATGGGTAAAGTGAGTCCTAGAGATGTCAAGCAGTTCATTCATGGCCACATGGCTAGTAAACGGCAGAGCGGATGTTGTAATGCTGGCCGCTGACCCCAGGGGCTGTGCCTTCACCGTTACATTATTCAGTACCCCCCCCCAAAAAAAACCCAGAAAATCAGGGCTGCCTTAAAAGGAAGGTGTTAGCCTTATTTTCCTACAATATCTTGAGCTAGGGATTTCCGGCTTAATTTTCATTTCAGCCAAAGACCCACAGCTTCCGATCCATCGCTAAGTCTTATGTGCTGGTTTGTCTTCCAGTGAGTCAAACGAACGAATCCGACTGCACCTTCATCTGCGCGATGACAGGAAAGTCAGGTGAGCCACCAGCCATTCTCTGACAAGCTCTCTGAGCTGAGAATCAAACAGAACCCACCAGCAGCTGAGCCCAAGATTCGATCCTGTTGGTGTCGTCTTTGTAGGAAGGAATCTTTCTGACTTCTGGGACATGGCAGAGAAATCCCCTGTGATCAACTACACATTCACCAGCAGCACATCTGGTGTTCCGGGTGAGTGTAGATGCCCCCCCCCCCCCAGTCCTACTGTCGTCTCCAGACCCGGGTCCCAGCTAGCAGACTGAAGACCGAAGCTGCCCTCACGTGTTTTGTTTAGCTACACGGGGCTAAAATCAAAGGATTTCACCATTAAAGAAAATTAACCTTGGATTCTCTTACAAGAGAAGATCTGGTAACTCAACTGGAGTTGAGTGGCCCTGTCCCCATCCCTCTCATTAGGAGGGACACCTTCCTCCTCTTTTTCATAGCCCTTTCTGCTCCCTAATGCCTGGCACTTTTTTCTCATTTTAGCCACTTGGCTTTTGGAAGTAACTGAATGGTGACCCTGTTGTAGACATTGCCACCCTCTAATACCCAGCCCCTATCCCACCATCCTCTACCCCTCCGCACACACTCCTACCTATCTCCTACCTATCTTTCCCCTGGCACGAGTGGCATTTTTGGAACCACCTTTTAGCCTGCTTTCACCCCTACGCTTAACTGTCACTTTAAGCTGAGTAAAGTTTCTGGAATCTGGCTGGTCCTCCAAGATTACCTGCTGCTGCCGTGATTACCTTAGTTCCAGTCCTTGTCGTCTGCCTTTGACCTGAGATAGCCTCTGAGCTAGTCTGCCTTGACCCAGTTTCGTATTTCTTAAAAATATCCATCCATTGCCGCAAGAACCATAGTCTTAAAATACAACTGGGTTTTGTCTCCTCGCTGCAGGAGCAGAGGGTCCAAAGCCCTTAGCCTGGAGTATACATTGCCTGTCAGCATGCCCAGCCCCGTCTGCTCTCTTTTTCCTTGAATTTCCTGCTAAAATAACATTGAAACTCCTGCCTCTTCTTGCAGATGGCACTTCTCTGCACGCCCGTGCCGTTTTGCTCGGCCTGGAACGCCTTCCCTACTTTTCCATATTTCAGAGCCCCAGTTTGTCTGTCAATCACCAGCTCAGCTGCTGCCTCCTCTTTCCTAAAAATCCCCTAATCAAAATTTGTCTTCTGTTGTCTACGACTCTATAATACGACACTCGTTCATCATTTGGAGTCGGTGTTACTCCAGGTTGGAACACAGGTGACTTTCCATGCGTGTCTTCTCAATGAATGGTCCTTGAAGGCAGACACCGAAATGCCTTCAGCCCCACGATCTGCTTCCCCCTGGTGTTTGCAGGGTACCACGTCGATACGATAGTTTCTTCATCAGCGTTTCATGGGGAGAAATGAAATTTACAATAAATCTCCAATTCTGCTGCCCTGATTCGCATTTATTGAAGTTATGTGAATTTATCTTAGTTACTCTGAGGAAGGAACCTCAACTTCCATGCAACGAGGCTGCTTGATAAGGAGATGAAATGGGCATTTGGTGGGTTCCCTTCACCTACTTGATTCTGAGGACAGATCCAAAGATTGAGTCAATTTCACTTCTTTAGAGAGTCCTCCCATGACCCTCCCAGGCCAGTCTCAAGCGTCGATCCCCTTGGTGCTCCTTTATGAAGCACAGATGCTTGGGAAGAGAGACCATGTTCACAAGTGGACATATATTCACAAGGCTGATGTCCTTGGTAGCCAGTCACCTGGCTGAGTGACGGTTTAATTGGGAGACATTTAGCCCTGTGTCCAATTGACCTGGAAACAAGCACCAGGCCTCTGGTGTGTGTGGGTATTACTGATCCCAGAAGTGAAGCAGGAGAGAAGAGGTGAGGCTGCAGGACGATGACTGGTACAGGCTGTGCCGTGCACAGTGACCTGCCGAAGGGGCAAGTGGGGGCTGAAATCCACCGGTCTGCAAGCCGGCCTTAGTCAACCCAGAAGAAGGGGCCTGTGGGCTCATGGGAGCCTGTCATCTTAACATGAAGCCCCCACCACCAAAGGCTGCCCAAAGGGAGCTAGAAGCTCGAATGAACACTTGAGCCCCTTCCTCCCTATTTTCCAAGGAGCATCCAAGGAAACCGGCCAGATCTCCCTCCGAATTGAGCCTTCCTGCTACCTCATTGGGGACCTGTCTTTGAAGCAGCTTCTGTCTGGCAGCTTCTGATGTCCCCAAATTCTGCCTCTGCTCTCTGGCTGCACGCACGGGACACAGGAGCAAGCCTGTCCCCCTTCTAGGAAAAAGTGCCAGAGCCATCGAGGGGCTGAGGGCTGTGAGGTGGGCGAAGGGCTCTGACGGAATCGGGTTCTGTCAGGAAACATGTCGAATGTCTGATACTTTGCGGTCTGACAGCTTTGCATTCTGTTCACAGAGCTTCGCTGCATAGTGTTTTTGGAAATTGATATTTTCGCTTCCTTTGCCATTCCAAAAGAAACACTCCTCTTTGGTGACATATGGTATTGTTCCAAGGAAGGTTTGCATCTCTGCGTTCAGAACGTTTGCTGTCCAACAATCTTTCAGTGGCTTGACGATTTTGTGCTCAAAGTGTCAAGCATATAAAAGCTGCCATTGACCGTCTCCCCGAATGTACAGCTCCCGGGGGCACGGCCGTGACTTCAAAGCTCACACCCACGGGCCAGCAGACACAACGGAGGACAAGCCGCCTGCACGGAACCCAGAGCACCAGGGCACCTGCTCCGAGAACCTCTCCCTGGACAGAGACAACTCCTGCAGAGGGCGAGCAGGCTGTGAGCACAGACAGGCTTCCCGAGCTCCACGCCAGGGCCACGGCCACGGCCACAGCCACGCAGGGCAGCTCCTCCCCCACCCTCCCAGCCTTGGGTAAGAAGCTTTCTCGCCCTTTCCCTCCTGTCCTGTTCCTCCCTCCTGTTCCCCCTGGGCTCACATAAATAAGTAAAATCCTTCCTTTATCCCCTGTCTATCGATCGCTTGCTTCTTCAGCATCCCTGAAATAAGAGATCAACATGAGCTGGTGTGAGTTTGATACAGACAAGCAAAGGCAGCGAGCATCACTGGCATAAGGTCCTGCCAACGTTTATTTGTATGACTTTTTTATTTTGAAATAATTTAAGACTCACAAGACATGGCAAAAATAGTACAGAGAGTTCCCTGATCCCCTTCACCCAGCATCCCCCAATAAGAATGTCTTACATAAGTGAAGTGTATTGTACCATGATGTGTTTCTATTTCAGCAAAGCATTTAGCAAAGTATCTCCTGAAATGAACACTATGTGGCAGAATGAGGTCAACATCTTATGGCAGGGTTAGGCTCATTTGTAGCTGGCTGGATAATGATGCCAAGACCGTGTTAATGACTTGAAGCCAGCACGGAAAGCTGCCACACGTGGTGGGCCAGCCAGAGAGTTCCTCCTTCCCCACCATCTTCGTGGACGCCATCAGTGGTGTTATTACAGAAGATGAAAAGACATCCTCATGCTATATGGAAATAAGATACAACGGAGATAACACTCTCATTAAAAGCCAGTCCTGTCTCAATGAGTTCCGACAAGGGACCAGAGCCATAGAATTCATTCATTCATTCTCTCATCAAAACATGTATTTAATACCAGACCCCAGGCTAGCTGCTAAAAGCACAGCTCTCTCAACGTTCCCTTTCATTCCTGAGCGTGCAGACCAGGGAGGGAGACACGGACAAATGAACTGTTATGGTCTAGCCTACAAAGAGCTATTGTCCTGGAGAGCCCAGCGAGGAGGCTTCCTGGAGGAGGTGAGAACTGATGGGAGTCAGACAAACAAGAAAACAAGAATGAGGAAAAGCAATCAAGTTCACTAACCAGAAAGTCCTTAGTATGCTAGCCATTATCATGACAATTCCACATAATTAGAAAATTTCCTAGACTAATATGAAAAAAAAAAAGATGTGATTGCTAGTGGCAAGAAAAATCATAAAATACTTAGCTATAAGCCTAGCAGGGAAAGTGCTGGGTTTCATAATAGAAAAACTATAAAACCTTAGTGAGAGTAATAAAGGCATATTTAAATTATTAAAGTGATATACCACGTTTTGGATGAGAAATGTGAATATTTTAAAGATGGCAGTCATTCCCAACTTAACTTATAGATTTAAAATTTTCCAAGGAGTTAGTTTTAAAAATTTGAAAAAAAAATTATTGTCATGTCTACCATGGAAATGAACGAGAGAATCTATAGAATTGTTTAAAAGCCTAGCGTGGGAAGCTAGGTCTTTGTCACAATCCTGTGATATTGTATTATCATTATTAGTATTATGATCATCCCCATTTTAATGATAAAGCTAAAAAGAATGAAATCACTTGTCCTTAATGTTACAACATGGGGGGGGTCGCAGGAATGGTTTCCCCTCCGGTATCCTCACCTCAAACCCCATAACCTTTTCACTGGGTCGTGCAATGAGAAATGTGCTCTGAACTTTGAGAGAGCCTGCTGTTTGGATGTCCAAGGAATTTAGATTTCTTTCTTAAAATTAGTAGTTAGGAAAATAAAGTTTACTTTGGTCCATTTATTCCAGTTCAAGGTAGAGCTTAAGTCCCTGACTTCCTGTTTTATGCATGCACATAGCGTTTGCCCTTTGATAACATTTCAAAGTTTTGGTAATTTTATATCTGAATCAAAACAGTCAAGAATGTAAGTGGCCTGTTACTGTCCCATGTGCAGCTACCAGGAGGGTGGCCAAGACCCCACGGGTGACGACCAGCACTCAGGCATGGACTCCCACACTATCTATGCCCTGGGCACCTGCAGGGCCTCCCTGGGAAACACTGACCTCCACGCCGACAACTCCTACGGAGGCCGAGGCCACGAGGAGCCTGTCCGGGCCTCCTGCTAAGACAGCGGCCACACATGGCAACTCCTCCCGTGTTCGTCCAACCTCAGGTAAGAGAGGATGCTCACTCCCACCTCCCCCATTTTTAAACTAAATTTAGCACTGCCTGTCTTTAAAACATTTTCTAAATTTTTGAAATATAATGCATAAGAAAGTAATAAAACCTAAGTTAACGCCATAATTAATAATCATAAAGTGAACTCTCTCTCCCTTTTCTTTACTCCAACCCTTTGCTTCCCACCTTGAATGAATGAATGAATGAATGAAAACTCCCTCTTTGCAGGAATCTCCCACACCCTCTCTCTTTTATGTGCCCAATTTAGAAATTTCCAATTTCTTCTTTTCCCTTTCTCACTGTCCATGAAACAAGTGACCACTAGGAGCCAATACTGTTCCCTCCAGACTACCTTTTTGGCGTAGTGTTAATATGCATTAATGTTATTGCATTAATTACATATACACGATGTATATGCAATGTAATGTAGCATACTTGTTAATTACATACACAAATATAATGATACGTACATTAATGTGTAATCATGTACTATCAGGAAAGCCTGAGTTATAAAAAGCAAGAAAAAATTGTCAAATGTGATCCCAGTTCTACGTATCTATGTGTATTTACATGTGTGTAATAAACATACACAGAAAATAGAAAGTAAAACAAAGTAAGACTAAAAAGAAGTTCACAACATATTAGCTTTGACCACATCTGGGAAGTAGATATGATTTATATTTTTCTTCACCCCGCTGTCACGAATTTTCCATATTTTCTACTCATATAATCAAACAAAAAAGTTTTTTGCATTTGTTTTTAAAATCACTTCCTCTGGTACCTGCAGCCCGAGGCCCTTCTTCCAAGCTCACCACGGTGGGTAGATCATAAGACTCTTTATTACTGTGCTTAGTGTCCATTAACTTGAACTTCCTCGCTCTGGGCCATGCTCTCCTCAAGGGACTGAGTCTTTAATCTCCTCTGCCATGAAACATAGCAGGCATTCAGGAAAACGTTTGCTGAGCCACCTAAATTTCTTAAGAAATAGAGGGTATAAATGCAAAGTCTTGATTTTAGGCTCAAAATCAATTGCATCAACAGATCTGGGAATGCAATTTTGACAGCTGTGATCGGGGAAATACCTCACGTGATTGCATAGGAAAAATAAAAGCTCAACATTGGGGTTTGGCTAATAGGACCTCAGCCGCCAGCACAGCCCTGAGGCTACGCGCTCTGGTCTTTATTCCAGACATGGCAGGGTTGCAATCCTGACTCACCGATGCTGTCTGTCCTTAGGCAGTTCTCTTGACCTCTCTGAGTCCTGGTTTTTTCATCTTCAAAAATGGAGGAGGTGATACCTACTTTCAGAGTGGCTGTGAGGATTGAATCAGGTGCCTTCAGGAAGGTGTTCGGTTCAGTCCATGGCAACGCCGACTAACCCGTCCCACTGCACCCACAGCGCAGGACGGTGGCCAGCTCCCAGAGACACACTTCGCAGGGGCAGTGGCAAACAGGACACCGCCAGAGGAGAGCATGTGTGTGCTTTTGCCCTAGGTCCCTTTCCATTCTAATCATCTGTCATTCTACAGTCCTTTAGTTCAACTGTAAAAACGAACCACAGACAAATAAACTCTGCGTTTGGGTTGTGGTTAAAGCTGGTCAGTTTCTAGAACGACATAGAAACACACCCAGGTAGCAAGCAAGCATCCACTGACACCTTCTGTGTTCAGGGGGCTTAAGTCCTGTGCCCTAAGACGACTCCAAATGATCGCCCCTCTCCCCTCTAAGGAAATGGCAAGATTGCCCCACAGACGGATCCCGACCACAGTCGTCTGTACGTGTGTGATGCTGTCCAGCTCCGTTGGAACGCAGTGGTCCCCTTGGAGCAAAAGCGGGGTCTAATGTGACCCTGCCACACCCACAGCCCTAGCAGGGGAGCATAAGTAAGGAGCAGCTGCTTCCCCCTCCACCTCACCCCTCCACGTCATCCCTGATGTAGTTTTGGAATATCGGTGAGGTTCCGTGGGGTGCAGTCCGGAGCCAACGACCAAGAAGGAATTCTTGAGACGTCTTTGGTGCAAAAGGTGGTTTATGAAAGCACAGGTTCAGGACCCGTGGGCAGAAAGAGCTGCTGCACCCAGGTTATGAGGGGTGGCTGATTATATACTATGGGGTTGAGGGAAGGTAAGGGAAAAGGGAGGTTGAGAAGACTCACAGGATACCAGAGGCCTTGCCATTGTCAAGTTAAGTTTTTCCCTCTAGCAAAGCATTAACATGAAGATGGCTGGGAACTTCCTGGAGGCTGCAGATTATAAGGACATTTAATCATATCTACATTCCCTTCCGGAAGCTAGGTTATTGGTAGAAATGCTTCGTTCTTGTAAACTGCTAAGACATTTGTAAACTGAGGGAGACTCAAGTCTTGCAGGATTGTGGTCTCTATAGGTTAACTGTTTCTTTGTCCTTTAGGGCAGCTAGGAGTGCCTGAGGAATGTCACATACATCCCATGGTGGGGGGATGGGGGTCAGTTTCTGCTTTGTGTTCAGCTTGCCTTCTGTTCCCTCCTCAATCCCCGGGGGTCCAACCATCCAGCCACAGCAAACAAGCTACCGCTCACTTGTCTGGGGCTTTCTTTATGCTCTTTGCTCTGCCTGGGAGGCCCGTTCTCCTCGCTCTCCACTGTGTTTCTTGTGTCTCAGAGAAGATGTCATCTGCCCCCAGCCTCTATCTTCTGCCCACGTGCAGGCCAGCCTCACCCCTTTTCTCCCACTTCACCACACGAGTGAAAAGACCTGTCATGTCTCCCTCTCCCTCACCCCCTGTAAGGAGACTGCTGTGCACGGTTTTGCCAGGGACCAGGATCTTGACAGCAAGGATCGTGTCCTCAAGTGGTCCTTAAACCAGGACTTTAGGAACGTGATCAAAAGAATAGCCGAGACGAGCCCATGCTCTATCCTGAAGATGACAGTTTATAAGGGCGGGGATGGCATGCGTGTGTGCACGGACTCAGAGGAGGGAAAAGCAGCATTCTCTTCACCAGGGAGCAGCCATGCTCGCACCCTGCCTGCATCACGTCACGACTCGCCCCTGCACCGCATCATTTCATACCAGTATTAGCTGGTTTCCAGTAGCATCCGACTCGAGGTATCACAGCTATAGTTGGTACTTGCCCGTTTCCTCCTCCACCCTGGGCAAACCTCCACTGCGAGTTTTAACTCTTACTCAGTTCGGCATCCTCACTGCCCTGCGGGGTACCTGGCTCAATAACCATCCTTGGTTGACTAGGGCAGGACTAGTGGCATGGGGCTTCTTCTCCCCATCGGGCACCCCGAGAAAACACCCGGGCTCACCCCTCTCTCATTTCAACCCAGGAACCTCCACCCCTGGCACAAGGACCCCGAGTCCAACCAAGGCACCAGCCCCGAAATATCCACAGACAGGTAAGAAGGTTCAGCTGGGAAGAGAAACCCGATACCACAAGGCTTTGGGGTAGGGGATCCGGGTCGGGGGGGGGGGGGACAGGGGTGCCAGTAGGCTGACGAGGCTGGACATGGTACTTCATTGGTTCTAGCAGGAAAAGAGGCAGGAGAGCTGGTTTACAAGCCTGGCTACATTGTTAAGTTGCCCTGCGATTTGCATTCAGCTCTCCCTTTTTCTTGGCTACAATTCCCTGTAGATTCCAGAAATCTTTCCCCTTAAGGTGCTCTTATTCCTTAGTCCTGTGTATCACCCCAGGCCAGGTCATGCTGACTTTCCTGCCCCTTGCAGGTGACCTCCCTGCAGCAGGGCCATTTACCCTTGGAGAAGAGCCAGCCCCAGTCCTGGGACCCCGCCAAGTGTCCAGTACGTACCGGCAGCTGCCACTCTGTTGCTCTTGTTCGTTTGGAATGAGGCTGTGTTGTGCAATAAAAAGGGGTTTGTTTGATAAATTTAGATTCAAGACTGCTGGGATTAAACCCTAGCTCTACCATTTACCGGGGAGGGGGTCTCTGGCACTCGGCTTCGGGAATTCAGCTTCCTCGATTGGGAAGCGAGAATAATAACAATTATTGTGGGCACTAAAACGGTCTTTCTTCCCCCACGGCTTTGTATTGAGTAAGATAATGTGCGTGGAAGTGATTTGGAACTAAGGAGCTCCGCATAACTTAATCCAATCAACTTTTATCGAGTGGACGCCTATTGAGCGAGGCGCTGTGTGCTTTGCAGACAGAGGCTGTTCTTTTCCTGAGCCTCCTGTCAACAGAGGCAGTGGCAGGAGGAATGGAGGACTCCAAAATTCAAGCCCCATTCACTGGGCGCAGTCTACTTTTGTTGCATTTTCTTTTTTTTTTTTTAATTTGAATTTCATTTTTTTATAATAATTTTTTATTATGTTACGTTAGTCACCATACAGTATATCCTTAGTTTCTGATGTAGTGTTCCATGATTCATTATCCAGCAGGGGTAGCGGGAGAGGAAGAAGCAGGCTCCCAGAGGAGGAGCCCAATGCGGGACTCGATCCCAGAACTCTGGGATCATGCCCTGGGCCGAAGGCAGACGCTTAACAACTGAACCACCCAGGCGCCCCTGATTTTTCTACTGCATTGTATTTCTTATTTTTAAAGATTGTATTTATTTATTTGCCAGAGAAAGAGAGCATGCACGCACAGGAGCTGGGGGGGAGGGGGGAGGGGTGGAGAGTAGAGGGAGAGGGGTGGAGGAGTGGAGGAAGAAGGGCAGAGGGAGAGGGAGAAGCATGCTCCCTGGAAGCAGGGAGGCCATCTCAGGGCTGGATCCCAGGACGCAGGATCATGACCTGAGCCAAAGGCAGGCACTTAACCAACTCAGCCACCCAGGCGCCCCTACTTTTGTTGCATTTTAAAAGACACCCTGTCTTCCCCATCCCTGACACTTAATTTCTATGGAATTGTATAGGGAACCGTGTCCTGGGTTTATGGCTGGGGTTTCGAGACTCTTCGCAGAGGCTCAGTGCTTCAGTTTCTGGGGTTTGTGCTGCATTTTTTCCATTTTGGATGCCTCGCTCTTTTCCTTCCTGTTCCAGAAGACAGAAATTGATAAAAAATTGAGTCCTTCAAAGCTGGTTGGATCCTCAGACCCCTCCCACTTCTGGATGCCTTTCTATGCTCCTTTCCTGAATGTTCCTAGACTATCCAGGCATATGTCAACAGGGCATTATTAAATTCCTGGAGACTACACAGTTTCTTTTTTCATACACCGAACGTCTGCCTCAGCGCCACTCCCGACCTGCAGTGAATGGGCCTTTCAGACACAAAGCCATGATTAGACTGCCGAAAGAAATTACAGCCATTTTCTCCACCAGAGGTTCTAAAAAAACACATTGTTGGTGCAGATGGGGACAGTTGTCAAACGGAGTTTTAGAAAACACGTTGACTATATAACTATCTGTATCGATATCTACTTATATAGCTCTATCTGTCTGTCTATTATCTATCCATCTCTGTCTTCCTTTTGGTCTATCCATCCATCCATCCATCCATCCATCCATCCATCCAATAAGAAATACATAAGTGTAAAATAAAGGGGTTTTGATGACTTCCAGCAAATGATTCTTCCCATTCACAAAAAAATCATGCCACAAAGTCCTTTAAGACTGACTCATTCATCCACTCAGCAAATATTTATTGAGCTCCTCCTGTTTCCCAGGCACTGTGCTAAGCCTATTTTTACTCTTTCTTTGCAGTAATTCTGCAAGGTAGGTAATGTTATCTTCATTAAGCCATTTCACCGAGCACTACAGTTAAAAAAGTTACTGAATTTTGAGGCTACATTTGTCTAATTCCAAAGCCTGTGCTCATTCCACCTTTCCATGTTATCTCTCCCAAGATTCTCCATTTGTACAAAATAATTGCGATTTGAGGCAGAAATTTCTTAAGAGAAAAATGTGCAGTCAGAGAGGAAGAGATTAGCTCCATCTGGAGGGATCTGGAGGGATTGTTCAAGAGGTTTTCATTGATTAAGAAAGTGGCATCTGAACAGGGTTGCCTCTAAATATACATTTCAAGCAGAGGCACAGCTTATGCAAAGGCACTGAGGCAGGAAAGGATGGATGTTTCCCAGGAGCTGAGAAACTCCTTGTGGCTGGAATTCTGGAACTACAGGAAAGAGTGATGAGGAGCAAGGGAGCCTAGGCTGGCAAGGTGGGGGGAGGGGATCCCCAGGGCCATGGAAGGAGTGTGGACCTCTTCCGAGACAAGTGGGAGTGACATGGCCGTATTTGTGGTGCAGTAAACTTTCTCTGGCTGCAGAGTGGAGACCAAGGAGGGGAGGATAGGAGCAGGGATATTGGCAAGGAGACTGTTGTACTAACCACAGCCAGAGATGATGGGGGCTGGAACTAGGAGTTAGCTGTGTGAGACTTGACCCAATAGGGAGACTTGAGCGGTGTTCGGGAATCAAGAAAGGTGATGGTGGTGGAATGATCACCAGGAAGTAACCAAACATCATGCCCAAGTTGGAACAACTGAGCAACAAAGTGCCATTTCCTGAGATGGTGAAGCATGGGAGAGGCTGGGAAGGAGAGGGGTCATGGAAATCAAGCCTCAGGAATGTTAAGGAGGTTTGAGTAGTAAAGTGTGCTAGTATGAGCTCCAGACTCAGGTCTTGCCAGAGTCACTACCTGCTGTATAACTGATCAAACCACAGAATCACTCAGACCCTCAGTGTCCTCTTCTATAAAATAGATATCTACATTACATGATTTTATGAGAATTAAATGAAATCATGTATGTAAAGAACTTAGAAAAGTACCTGGTAAGTAGCAGGTGTGTAATAAATGCTAAAGTAAAAAGTCTAGCATATTTACAAAAATTAATAAATGTTCTGAAGGGTTTACTATTCTAATTGACTCAGACTAAAATTCAAAATACATTTCCTTCCTACATTTTTTTAATGAAATCTTTCTTTAACATTATGAGCTCTCTCTCCACTGTAATAAATATATAACTGATAGATGAATGGATAAAGAAGATGTTATATATGTATGTGTATATATATGTATATATATACATATATATACACACATATATATCTTCAATGAAATATTACTCAGTCATCGAAAAAAATGAAATCTTGCCATTTGCAACGACATGGATGGAGCTACAGTGTATTACGCTAAGCGAAATAAGTCAGTCCTAGAAAGGCAAATACCATATGATTTCCCTCATATGTGGAATTTAAGAAACAAAACAAACAAACAAAGGGGAAAAAAAGAGACAAAGCAAAAAGCATACTCTTAACTATAGAGAATAAGCTGCTGGTTGCCAAAGGGGAGGTGGGTAGGGGCATGGATGAAACAGGTGTTAGGGTTGAAGAGGGCACTTGTGTTGATGAGACTGTGTGATGTATGGAAATGTTGAATCACTACATCGTACACCTGAAACTAATATCACACTGTATGTTAGCTACACTGGAATTAAAATTTTAAAAAATAATATAAAATATAAAAATAAGTAAATCTAAAACTGCTAAATTATAATTTTCAAAAAGGCAAGAACATGACTCATAAAAATCTGAAATGAACACATGTCAGAGATACTATTCAACCGTTAATTAATGAATTAATTAAGATGGGCTCAATGGAGAGTTTGAGGAACAGGGATTTTCATAGTCAGTCCTAGGAATTTGGAAATGAATTTACTAACTGATATCCTCTAGCAAAAAATTCTTTTTTTTTCACTAGACAAAAACCAATTGCACCTTTATCAGACAAAATTCATTTATATATATATATATATATATATATATATATATATATATATATATCTATCTATGTATATTGCTTACAGAGTGGAATTATTTGCGTTGCTCTCAGACAAGAGTCATTTACGCTGCTATCAGTTAACCTGCTCAGGGTTGCAAACCTGCTCAGTCAATCGAAGACACACACCTGTATATAACCAGAAAATCCCCACAGTGTCTGCTAGACAATACCCAGAACTTATCTGCAGGTTTTAGATCATTTTTCTTGACAGTAACTAGTGATCCTCTGTTGGAAGATCATTGTCAACATCCTAATGGAATCTTCAAATCACTAGAAGTTGCCTTCTCTAAAAAGAAGCCTCTTTTCCTTTTTTTAAAGATGTATTCATTTATTTGAGAGAGACAGAAGGCAGGGGGAGGGGCAGAGGGAGAGACCCCAAGCAGACTCCCCACCGAGCAGGAAGAGGGGGGGCTCAATCTCAGGACCCCGCGATCATGACCTAAGATGAAATCAAGAGTCCGCCTCTTAACTGACTGAGCCACGCAGGCCCTCTGCCTCTTTTCCTTGTGTCTAGGAGTTGTTCTATCTCTTGTGTCTGTGAGCGCCCAGCATGTAGTGAACGCTCAATACATTTTGTTGAGGCGGGGAAGGGAGGGGCAAAGGGAGAGGGAGAGAGAGAAACCCAAGCGGGGTCCACACTGAGCTGAGCGGGGCTCGGTCCCAGACCCTGAGGTCATGACCCAAGTGGAAATCAAGAGTTAGACATTCAACCAATGGAGCCACCCAGGTGTCCTGTTCAATACATTGTTAATAAATCAGTAAAAATAGCTGTTACTTATTGTTTATCCCATAGCAGGAACTTTGCAGTGTGCTTTCTATACATCGTCTCCTTTAATCCTCCCAGGGATCGTGGGGCAGCACACACCCATACACTCGCACACAGTTGCACCCATGTACATAGATATGCACGCATACCCATGCAAAACGCATACATCCATGTTTATTGCTTTAGATCCTTTTTAAATATTTGCTCTCAGTGAAACCATGTCTGCTTTCCTCCGGGAACTGGACCCCACCTTTCTCCACCTGTCTCTTGGACTCTCACGGGAGCTTTCCCGGGCACCGACAAAGCCATGCTGTCTGCCTCTCAGTCTTAGAGCCGCCTGAGATCGGGGGCGAGACTCTATTCACCAAACACAGCACCCACAGAGGGAAGGTGCTTGCTGAATCCTTGCTGATATCAATGGTCTGGGACTGCATCTTCCAGGGTGTCCTCAGTGGCTCCTCGAAGAGGGGGCCATCACCGCCGCTCCCCTCACCCTGGCCATCCAGAAGCTCAACCCTTGCTTGATGGAGCTGTGCCGCTTTTTCCAGCAATGTCTCTGCATGAGCCGGAAGCGAGAGGACAGGACGGAGGCCATGAGGTAACCTGAACCAGTCGTCCCTCCCCATGGTCCATATTTTGGGGCTGCCTATGTTGTGTGGCTGCTCTGCAGGCCACAGGTGGCCGGGCACAGACAGGTGACAGGGCACAGACAGGTGACAGGGGTACCTCAAGGAATAGACTCTCCGGCGGGTCTTCTACTAGACCATCCCCTCCTTGAGAACCAGGATGGAACCTCATTCATTTCTGGGTCCCTGGAACCCAGGGCAGGGCTGAACACAGCACGTGTGGCTGAGTCAAGTGGAGGTGAGCTGAGCTGGAGTGAACTGAGCGGAGCTGAGTGCCACCTGGTGGAGTGATCACACAGGACTTCCCGTGGCCCTGGAGCCCTCTCGGCTTCCGCCTGGTGAGACTGCGAGAAGTGAATAATCAGAAGACTTGTCCTTTTAAATCCCAGCTCTTTCTAAACCCCTAGCAGTCATTTGCTGGCCAAATGAGAAGATTGTAAAATGAAATTTAGAAGGCAGACCCCACTTCATATTAGAAGTTTTAGGTGTCGATATTTTCTTGTTCTCGAGCGCAGACATCCTCCCCTTCCTTCTGGGGTTTAGTCTTGGCTGTAAACCCAGAACCAAACAAACATGGATGACCACTTCTGCTCCAGTGGTCTGGGGCCAATCTCCCAGATCTTTAATGTTCCTTTCCAAGTCTGCTCATGACCTTTCAGCTTTTCAAACCTCCATCATCCACTGGCTCTGAATCCCCAGTCCAGGTCTGAAGCCTCTCGATCCATTACATCCTGGTCTTGGATCCCTCAATCAGTGTGACTATTTCCTCCCTCCAGAGGGGGAAAGGAGCCAGGTCCGTAGACCCGAGGTGTGAGCAAGCAACGTGGAGGCATCTTCCCACCACGCAGGCTCACCCTAAAGAGGAGATAGTGGGGATCAGCCCACTATCTGACCTCCCAGCAGTTCTTCAAATCAACAACACGAGTTGAGTCCCTCCTAGTCACCTGTTATGCACTGTGCTGAGCCACAGCAACTGAGAGGTGAATCAGACAAACTCCCAGAAACGGAGGATTTCATAGTTGGGAAGAAGAAATGGTCATAAGCCCAAATTAAAATATGACATAGTAAGGGACAGAACCAAGTCATACCCAGAGGCAGGACCTATTCCTAGCAACCCCTTGAAGAAAAATCACATTTAAAAATCTGTGTTGCAAATACCGTGTGGAGGATACAATGGGGAAGGTAGAAGTTTCCAGAGAGGAGTTTTAAGTTAAAATTTAGAGAAACGAAGCATCTAGGAACCTGAGCTTATCCCTTCTTTTTCCCCTGTATTTTTCCTTAATGGTGAACTGTTCTATAATCTCATACTAACCATTGAGTACAGGCTGAGAATAACAGAGTGGGAGGCCGGCTTTACTCGGTGTGGATGTTGACTAGCACAGCCCCTGTGATAAAAAATCATGCCTGAGTGGGGAAGCTGGCCACGTAAAGAGAAATCACAAAACAGTATGACAAGCGCTGTAGCAGATCCCACCATGCACCGTGGGGCCCCAGGGCAACTGATAGGGCTTGATGGAGGAATAGAAGCATCCTGGGCAGGAAATGGGAGAGGCCACTGCAGGCAAAAGGAAGAGCAAGTGCAAACAGGAACAGCGAGAGGCAGCCTGGAATGTCCTAGGTCCACCGAGATAAGCAGTGTGGCTGCAGCAAAGGCGATCGGCCGCTGTCCCTGGCCTAGGTCCCTTGCCAGGAAAGACTTGCTCCTTCAGGCACCTGGCGAGCTCTTGCAAACAAGTTTGGACTTTTCCCCTAGAGCTCCAGCTGCTCCCAGCTGTGCATTTCCTCCTTCATTCAGAACAGATAGAACCCATTCCCCAGGGGCCTTTGATATCCTTCGGAAGTTTTCTAGGCAATGGGTTTGTGGTTGTTGGAAGGACATCTTGTCAAGCTTGCACACTTAAGGCTAATTGGGGGGGAGGAGGGGTTGGGTCACAGAACTGGGCTCTCAAAGCTCGTAGGTAGTTTAGTGTACTGTATGGGGATAGGGTGAAACCAAGCCGACCTGGGTTTAACTTTAGGCTCTGGACTTGCAAGCTCTGTATGCTAGTCACGTAACGTCTCTGAGCCTCGGTTTGTTCTTCTGCAAAATGGGTGTAGCCCTATTAGAATGGCAGTGCATTCTGGCCTGAAGCGGATTACCTGGGAAAAAAATCCAGCACTCTCTCCTGAGAGCAGTGAGTCCTCAGGCAAATCAGTTCATCTGTGTGCCCTAGTTTCCTTAACGTCCCAGTGTCTGGGAAATGGAGGGTGTTGGAGCCTGGGGACACTTTACAGCCAGCTTTACTCGAGCATGCAGTTGCTCTCCAGGGAATGCTGGAATCACAGAGTGGTGGAGATGGGAGAGAAATGGGAAGATGTTTAGCCCAACGTCCTCCTGTATCCGGCGAGGGACGGACAGGGCGTTGAATTCCCGGAGTCCCCCAGGGAGCAAGCTCTTCTTCCTAAGAAGGTGCTCTTTCACCGAAGCCCGTCGAAGCCATCCCTGCAGCCCCAGCCAAAAGCAGCATGTTATTTTGCAAGTATCTGCTGCCTCGTTAACTGTTCTTACCCCACCTCACATGAAAAACAGATCAACGCACATCATCCTTTGTGGAACACCTGTTACGAGCCTGGTCCTGTTCGGGAACTTGGCGCAGGTTAGCTCTCAACATGACATCTTCATGATAACCTGTGAGGGGAGGTTCTAGCATTGCCCTTCTGTGTGTATATGAAAAATCTAAGGCCCAGACAAGTGCGTGCTCAGGCTGAAGTCTCACATCCTAGTAAGAAGGATGCCAGGACTAAAAATACATCGTTCTCACTCAAAGTCTGTGCCTCTCCCTGCTCAGCCTCTTCCTCTGCCTCTTCTCCCACACCCTGTGAAGATGGAGAGGGGGTCCTTGCTGTGAGTAGTTGGCCGCGATGACTTTTTCAATGGCGGTTGTCTTCTGTTAGCCACAAGGGCTGATGATTGCTTTCACTCTGATTTTAATCTCCAGGTACTGTCTTGAATACTATGCCTGGTTTCTGAAGAACGCAACACACATCTGTCAGAGGGTGGAAAGGGTGCCCCACTCCCGCAGTAAGTGTACACTTGCCGTGTTGTAACTTGACAATAAGTGCCTTCTGTGAAAGGGTTCTAGAACTCCCTGATTGTCCTGCCTGCGTTGGGGGCCAGGAAGAGGAGGGGCAGCTCGTGGAGTCCTCATTAATTCTAGATAAAAAGAATGGAGGGTATTTCTGATTACGCTTCACCTAACAGTTTGATGTTTGCAATTAGGTATAGAAAAAATATAAAAATAGGGGCGCCTGGGTGGCACAGCGGTTAAGCGTCTGCCTTCGGCTCAGGGCGTGATCCCAGCATTCTGGGATCAAGCCCCACATCAGGCTCTTCCACTATGAGCCTGCTTCTTCCTCTCCCACTCCCTCTGCTTGTGTTCCCTCTCTCGCTGGCTGTCTCTATCTCTGTCGAATAAATAAATAAAATCTTTAAAAAATAAATAAATAAAAAACAAAAATAAAAATAAAAAAATACAAATAAAAAACAGCTCGAGTCGCCCGACCGAGCCCTTTTACTTTTTATATGATCTTGGGCAACTTTCTTATCCTCCCCGACTCCCATAGAAACTAAAAATACAAATGAACAAAGAAAAATCAAACAAATAGAAACACTCAAATTCCTGACCAAAATAAAATGAGTAGAAATAATCCCACAAAAAGCTTGTTCTTGTTTTGCTCTGTTTTAAGATTTTATTTTTAAGTCAGCTTTATACCCAACGTGGGGCTCAAACTCACAACCCCAAGTCACATGCTCTACTGACTGAGCCAGCCAGTCTCCCCCAAATAATCCAAGATAAAGAAGGCAGCATGAGGTGCTAGAAGTAGGGTATATGGGATCCACTTCTGGTCCTGAGGGCACCAAAGCCCCATTTACTCCAGAAAGGCCAGACGTGAACTTTGTTTTTTCTCCCACTCCTGCAGACAGAAGTGGCTGATCTGGTCTAGCTGGTCCCCGAGCGAATGGTCTGGCCATCTACCTGGACTGTCCAGTCAAAGGACTCAGACCTCCTAAAAATCATGGAGCTATATGGAACTTATATTACCTTCATTCTGCAGCACCAGACCAAGCATTTGGGGTGGAGGTGTGGGGGGCTTAGTCGTCAAAGACAGATATCCTTTTGCCTGGTATGGGCAGAGGGAGCAGGAAATCTTGCAGGCGGCTTATATTTAAATAGCTCTTCTTTTGTCCTTGGTACATTAAAATCTCCATGCAAACAACATAGGACATCGACCGAACAACATATTAATGAGGTTAGATTAGCTTTCTGCAAACTGGGGAGATCAGGTAGATGAAACTGGGTATCGGGAAACCATCCCTGGGCAATGAGTGCAGAGCTGAATGCTGTTCTGCTAACTGGGGGGGTCTTGCCCACGTCCTTCCCCCTCTCTGACATGGACTGCTGTGTCCCTGTCACTGCTCTGCCACACCCTTGCCCTCCAGAAGAGCCTGCCCCATCCCTAATGCCGCCCGATTTATGTCCCTGTAGCATTTCCTTCTTTCTCACTACCTTAAATTCCCTCTTCTTTTTTCCTTCCAGCCTTAAAACAAAAATGTCTCCAGAATATCTGCCAGTCGGTGTGAGGCCTTGAAAGAGCGATGGGACCTAACGATACATCGGACGACATCTCTTCCCCCCTGGCCCCTGGCCTAAGTGCGCTGTCTTTGCAGATTTCACCAGGCTCCGGCCGATCACCAGTTAACTGGAGGAGGTTCTTTTTGGCAGTCGCATTTCTTTCACTCCTGTGAATCTGGGAAGGTGGGCGACCAAGTGTCAGAGGCCACACAGAACTTACTCCGTGCTCAAGGAACCCCCGTGATGCTTGCAGCAAACCTGAGACTGGAGAGATGGGGTGAGGGGTGTCGCACTGGCAGGAACAAACTAAGTCCAGGCTCTGAGACTCTGTCACGATACCCAAAGTGACTTAGACTTGGGATTTTAGGAAGACAATAAAATAAATAAAGAAAAGTGAACCCATACTGTGAGAGATTCACATACGATTTCTCTGTACCATAAACTCCCACTCAGTTATGTACAACTAGTCAAACTTGATGATTATAAGATCCAGGGGTGATGAGAACCTTCCCTCGGAAGAAGCATAGAGAGTTCGTGGTTTTTTGTTGTTGATGTCTCGCCGTGATTCCTCGTCTGCGGGTCCCACTGTACTTGGGGGTCTCCAAGAGCATTCTCAGGTTCAGTGACTCGCTAAAAGGACTCATGAAACTCCAAACAGCTGTTATACTCACATTTCCTGCTTATTACAACAAAAGCCCGAAGGTTAAAGTCAGCAAGTGTAAAAGGGCCAGAGGGCAGGGCACCAGCTTCCGGCTGTCTTCTCCAGGGAAGCTGCAGGGACAGCACTGAATTCTTCCAGCAATGGCACGTGACAACACATATGGGGTATTGTCAACCAGAAAGGCTCATCCGAGCCATGGAGTCCAGAGTTTTAACTGCGGATCGGCCTGTAGGCATGAAGTGCCCGCCTAGCTGACCTCAGTTCTCAGTCTCCAGGCTCTCCAGAAGTCAAGGCAACATGGTGTGACCCAAGGCCCCCACGACAAGTCACACTGTTAGCTTTTGGCATAGCCCGAAGCCCCAGATGGACAGACACTCATGTCAGGCAGGAGATTCCAGGGGTTCAGAGGTCAGCCCCCAGGAGCTGTTCAAGGGCTAGAATTTTCTTTGGCAGATTCAGGGTTCAAACGCCCCAACCCTGCTGAGTCAACCCTTTCCTGCACACTCACAGGGGAAGGTGTCCCCTTTATCAATTCAGCTCCCTTTAAAATTTTCCAAGTCCGCAGCTGCTCCAACAGCCCTGTGAATGCCAAGTCTCCCTGCAGAGCATTCCTGAGCCGGCCTGCTCTTCCAGTGGCCCTCTGTGGACCCCCTCGCTCCTCACTGCCGTGCCTGGAGCTCCCGGTCCGCTTTCTCGCATTAGTAGGCTGCCTGGCCGTCCGTTCCCCACCTTTGTGATCTATGCCTCTCCCAAAGCGAGAACACTTGCTTTCCATTTACAGTCCAAGTCGAACCGATTTCCCCTCATTGGAAGACACTTGAGTGCCCTTGCTCTGACTCCCTGTGAAAAACGACGCTCTTGGAAAGGTAGACCTTGAACTTTGGAGAGAGAAGCAACAGGACACTTCCCTCTCTGATCGCACACGGATTAATTTTTAATCTCCAGAACACTTGAGAGACCCTCAAAATTATGCAAATGTCAAGCTCATGAATACGGGTCGTCGTGACTCTTGGAACCCGCAGAGGGCCCTCTAGTTTGCCAAGCTGAGGAGGACACAGGAAATCGGCTAGGACAAAGGGACCCATATCTGGCTAGGAATCAAGAAAACAGCACCATTCATCAGGTGTGGGTTAATCTAACTAGACCTTCTCTAATGGATAACGTTGATATTAATGAAGGATCTTTGGTAGAAAAGAATCCCAGAGATTCCCCAAACAGTAATTTATCATCAGGGAAGGTGGGACAAATGACTCGGTCCCAACACCCTGGCTATTCCCTTGTGGGGAAAGCCTTGGGGATAACGGCTGAACGTGGCTAATTTTTAAAAGGCCTTGTGTGGAGGACCTCGGAGGCCCATGCAGCGATCTGCCCTTGTAGCAAAGACAAAGGCTCAGAGGAATACACAGGACCAATTTTCTAGGGTCACACCATCTGTCACAATAGCAGCAGTGGCAGGAGGAAAACGGGACCCAAGAGCAAACTGGCCAGAGCCTGGAGTTCACGGTCTGCTGGAGGTCAAGGGGAGGTTTGACCCCTCGTAAGCTGAATAAATTGCAATTTGGGGGGTGCTTAGGGCAATGAGCACACCTCAGGGGGTGCTGCCGCACTAGAGTCCTTGGTGATGTGTGGCCATCGTAGGGTGGTTCACTGATGTGAAAAAAGATGGGACAGTTACTGCCTGCCAGCTGATGGCAGAGACTGTGCCTTTACACGTGTCATGTCACCAAACAGGATTCTCCCCAGACGCAAAGGCACAGGTGCATTTCTGTTTCACGGATGCCCAAAATACAAGCTAAACTTGCAGGAGCGAGAGAAGCGGGGAGGGGGTGGGGGCAGGGGAAAGCAGGAATTCTGGCACGGAGCCATACAGTCTGACGACCTAAGCGTTTGGAGGTGAGGGGTCTTCTGTGCCGGTGGGTGAGGACTGGGGCAGCGTAGCTCCGATCCGTGCTCACGAGACACTGAACAATAATAACTAATGATCTATGAACAAAAGCTTCAACGCACAAGGGCAACGAATTATTTGCAGAAGCCTGCTGGTGCATTCTGTAAAGGCTCGGCTCCCCCAGATTAATCGTCGATGAGCCCGTGTGCTCCCGCAGGTGGGTGGTGGGTGAAGCACGCGGAGCACTCACAGCTGGGCGAACCTGTCAGCTGGGAACGATCCCGCCACCGCGGGGACCGACGCCCACACCTCGGCACCGGCTGTCCTGACTGTCGCAAGTGTCGGATAGGCAGAGCAGCTGTGGTGGTGCAGCTGCGGGGACGAGAGGGACACAATCCCGTAAAAACACGCGTGGCACCTCATAGCGCTCAGCAGATGTTCGCTCTCCTTAAGATCTGGAAAGGAGGCCTGAAATTCTGGAGGCTCTGGGATCGCGAGCCCCACCACGCACCACACCCGCTCGCCGTGTTTGCACAGTCCCAGTGGGGTCATCCCACGAAATGCACGCGGGAGCCAAGCCTCAGCGGCGACAGGCCAGCGTCCCACTGCTAGTAAGCGGCCAGGGCTGGCACCTGATCCTCACATGCCTGACAATAAAGCCCCACCTCACCCCATCCCACAGCTGGGACAGGAAACCCCTAAAGGAAAGAGGCGTCGAATTCCCAGGCCCGAGGCCAGGAACATATAGGAGAACACCGCAGAGATCTTCTTGCTGGAGAATGAACTAGACCAGACAAAGCCAGCCCTTCTCCTTGTGGGAGAGCCCGTGTGATTTTCATCGGTCTTTCATCCCGCAAAGTTCCCCTGATGACCCTGAGACACAATCCCTGGGCCTCCAGGCCTTTGAGGTGAGGTGGGGGGCGGGAAACAGGGGAGCCATTGTTCTCTGATTAGAGCCTGGGTCTCCTCTGAGGCGCAAGATGGGCCTCTTAATATGGAGCCCCACCTGCTCCAAGTCACGGCGTTATGATGTCCTCCTCCCCTCAGAGGCCTCCCACCTGCCAACCTGCACAAAAGGCCATCCTCTCCATGCAAGGAGGGAGAGGGGATCACGTGGCTAAGGGTCGTCCCTTGGGGTATAAAGGGCTCAGCCACTATCTTGTTCAAAGCCGAGCATCGTTCATCTACCTGCTTCCAGGTGGGACCTTCACGGTAGGCACCCCCTTTCTTCTGACGGGTAGGGAGCCAAAGAGGGCAGGAGGGAGGGAAGGAGGGAGGGAGAGAGACAGGGAGGGAAGGATGGAGGGATGGAGGAAGGAAACTACGAATGGCAGAAGTGAGGGAGGGAGGGGGTGCTCTCAGGGGGTGCCTGAGAGCTGGATGTTAGCTAGTCCAGGATGGAACGAGACACCAAAGGCACTCTGCCCTTACACATATGAGGAGATGCGATGCCAGAGAGACAGCACCGGCTCATGTGCCGGGGAAAAACCCACCACATCACATCAGTGGTCCTGCAGACCTGCGTGAGCCGATGTCTCTCCCCAGGGCACCTAGTGTGAAAATACAGTAATCATCAGTTATGGGCCGGCCTTCCTGAGCGCTTAGTACACACCGGGCTCGGTGCCCCCTTTAATCCTCATGACACCGTGATGAAGAGCCACCGTCCGGGCATTTACTGCCCAGGAAAATGCGTTCCAGGCAGCTTTGGTACCTGGCTCAGGGCACTCAGTACATAAAAGGCCGAGCCCTCACCCCAGACCGGTCCGCTAGAAAGCCCTTGCTCTTAGACGCTTCCCACATTGCCTCGGACTCGCTCATCAGGAGACAGCTTGATCAGCCAGGACCCCAAATAGTGCCTGCAGACCGAGGCAAGGTGTGGGGAGTCCTCGTTTCCTCAAGGACAATCAGGTGTCACTGTCAGCCCTGGAGGCCTCCTTGGGTAAATTAGGAAGAGATGGTCCTTCCTTCAGGTGGACACAGCCCCACACCCAAGGGCATCTGGCTTGGCCAACAGACGGCTGCTGGATTTCAGCAGTGGCCCGGGGCCCTCCCAGCTGGAGACTGTAGTGTGGGTGCTCCGATTCGGGTCTCCCTTGCGGGTGCGCGGGACTGAGCCAGTGCTGCCACTTCTGGCTGGCACCTGGATCACCCTCTCTTGGCTCTCAGCTGGGGACCATCAACTGCGGCGTCATACCACATCCTGGCCCGTGGCTGGCCACTCTGAGGGGCCTCCCAAGCAAACGTTCCCGAAAATCATGAGAGCTATGCAGTGACTCATTGCTAGGCTGCTTGGTGGGGGGGTCAATGATCAGCGTGGCGGTTTCCGGTGGGTACCATATGTGGCCCAAAGACTTACATCGGTCCGGCCTGCACTGTGTCCAGGGCTGCCGTGGCCTTACTGGACCTCTCTGAGCCTCAGTTCCCCATGCGGAAGGTGAGACGTGTGCCAGCAAGGGTCCTGACGAGCCCATCTAAGGCCCATGCTTAGTGGTGCACCTAGCATAAAGAATGACGCCATAAATTCAAGGCAGTGTTTAAAGGAGTAAGGTCCTGGAGTGTGTGACTTACCTGGCTTTTAAGGTGGTAAAAATACACACTATAAAATGTACCATTTGAACTATTTTTAAGTGTGCAGTTCCGAGCGTTAAGTATATGCAAACCACCACCATCCATCTCCAGAACCTTCTCATCTTCCCACTGAAGCTCTGTCCCCATTCAACAATGACCCCCATCCTCCCCCCACTCTTGTAACCGACTTTAAAAAAAATACATCAGAGCTGAGTCACAAGTTTGTCTGTCACTTTGGCGCATTTGCCTTCTAATAAATACATGCTTGAAAATCCAAGCAACATCTTTGCCATTCCGACAAGCGTCACCCTCAGCCTGTCTTCTTGGTGCGTCAGGACAACTGGGGGACTGTCTCCCTGGTATGATTGTCGCAGGAGCAAGAGAACAGCATCTGCTGCACGAAACTGACCACCCCGTTCATTTCACCAGACACGGGCTTCCTCTCAAACGGGGAATGGGGGCCTTTATTGTAACGGCTCCCCTCTTCCCTTTGCCCATGCACCACTGTCCCGTGTTTTCTGGAGCCTTCACTGCGTGCCAGATGCAGTGGCTGTAATTACGACTATTTCTGAGCCACTTCTCTCCGTCAGGCACTGTGGTCAGTGCCCTGGGGGGAGGAGCTCATTCAGTCCTTACAACGGCCTCGGAAGCAGTGCTGTTATCATGAGCTCTGGACATTTGGGAAGTGGGACATTTGCACGGTTAATCGCCAGTCTCTAAGGCTCCATGAACTCATCTGTAAGATGAGTTTGAACAAGAAGTTTCCAGGGCCTTCTTGGAGCCCCGGTATTCTAGCATTCTCTCACGGCGTGCTGGCGACAATAGCAAACCGGACTTAGTGAGTGCCAGGAGGTGACATGGGTGCGACCCGCTGGAATGCCTTCAGCCGCTCGCCCATGGGGTTTCCAGGGCAGCCGCTCTCCATCTGGAGACGTCCCACAGCTCACCCTACATTTTCAGTCTGGTTTTGTGGCCTTGAGCAAGAGTCATTCGGATCCAAACCTCTGCAGAGCAGAGAGCCTGTCTAACCTTTAACGTTAGCCTGCTCTAGGAATTTATGTGGCTACCAGAGGGTAAAGCAGAGGATCCTGCCCATCAGATAATAGCCAGAGTACGAGAAGATGATTGAGCCGAGAGAGAATCTCCGAGAACTCATGTTCTGCTCTCTGCACTCATTCAACGAACGTTTATTTTACAGCCTCCAGAGGTCGTGCTAGGCCCTGAGGAAGGTTCACAGAGTAGTGATCCTACAACCTACAAATGTCTTCTCCTTGGGTCACCTTCCCCAATATCAATCCCTGCTCAAAAGTTAGAGCGGCCCCCCTGATGCTGGGGACAATGGCAGGGCCACCAGAACATGGGGCAGCCTTTGCCTCTGGGAGAACAAACAGCAGAAAGTGCTCCTCCCTCCAGGTTGAAGCAGCCCTGCAGAGGGCAAGCTTGGGAGTTGAGCACTCGTTGCATTTCAGCCCGTATGGGCCCCTCGGTGCACAGCTTTGCACAGTGCACAACATGTACAACCCTATGCAGCCGTGTGAGTCAACTGGGGTAGCATGACCACACTGTATTATCATTCACACTTGGTTCCAAAAACCTGCTTTACAGCAGAATACGCGCAAGTCAACCATCCATCGGACATTCTTTATGGAGTTATATTCCCAGGGAGCTCAAATTATTCTAAAATCCCTCTGGTCTTGAATGTTTTTCCTTCCCTATTAAATACATGGTTGACCTGCTTGAGTGCATTAAGTGCCTACTGAAGTTAAGTATTTGCTGAGCTGTTCAGATCGCAGGGCAGGGAGCGCTGAAAGGTGGTAGGTGCTTGGACCCTGCTCGCTTGCCCCGCCCCCCAGTCCCGGAAGCATTCTCTCTGAACGCTGGGACTGCAACCAAGTATTCAGACTGCTCTGAAGCCACAGGAACGGAAGGAAGGTGGCGCCCCTGCAGGAAAGCGTGGTTTGCTAGCAGGCAGCGCCACCGTGTGGTCGCCAAATTTATTCCTAGGTCAAGTGATGGTAGGATGGTTCCAAGTCAGACTGCTAAAGGTGTATTCGGAAGGTGGCTATAGCCCAAAGCATGGGTTTTTTTTTTTACAGTTCAATCTACAAAAGTCAGACTACAGCACTCGTTCAACTGCCTCCCTTCCCCATTAGTCTGTGAACAACTCACAGATAAGGAGTGTTTTTCCCTCACTTTGCACTCCCGGATCCTTGCAATGTGCCTGACACACAATAAAGGACCGAGGGAAAATGAATAACAAAGTGAGACCAGATCTGTGTCCTCAAGGGGCCCCTGGTTAAGTTTCCCTTTTCCAGATGGGTGGACTGAATCTCGGAGAGAGAACACGATCTCCTGACAGTCATTAGTTAGTGCTGGTGAGAGGCAAAGCTGGGACAGAAAGCCTTTCAGCCCTTCTTGTTCCCGCACTGCCCCGTGGGACACAGAGCTCCTGGTGGTTCTCATTCCCCAGATCTCTGAAAGGATCCTCATCGTATTCCGCCGACTCCTCTCCCAGAACGCTGTTCCAGCTGATGCCTCAGCCCCCATCCTCTGCCTTCCCGCTATGATCGTGCTTCTCCTTTTGAGTGTGCTGACGGCCCCGCATGGCGGTGAGTAATGGTATTTAACACCGAATTTCTGGCTTGGTCTATAATGAACATGAACACTGGGGAGGTTTGTCAAGTGTCAGCTGATTTGCTTATCACTACTTTTATCCCGTTGCCTACTGGTAATGATAAGCTACAGGTTTAGTTCAGCTGATATTTTGAGCACACTATCCAGGGCGTGAGGTGTAGGATGGGCGACAAGGTGGAGAGCCGGGGAGAGCTACAGGCAGTAAAGGCACCCCTGGGAGGCCAGTTGGCAGCCATCCCTCCCCTCTTCCCTTTGCCCATAGACTACTGCCCTGTGTTTCGCTGGTTTCCTCGGAGTGAGCGTGTCAGCCTTCTTGACATGCAGCGGCTCCCTTTCCCCTGTGTCGGTGTGTCTGGCGGAGAGGCAAACACCTGCACCCCACATTGTAGGGTCCCTGCCCAACAAAGCCTGAAGGCACCCCGAGAAAGCTCTTGGCAGCCAGGGTAGTCGTTTTGAGTGTGCATGGAGTCGTGGCTCCGAATCTGAGACTTCAGTCTCCTTCCTCTTTTCTTTCTTGTTTGCACATTGGTGCAACTCTCAAACACCCCAACTCACTTCTTTCCTTCCTCCAGCTGATATCACTCATTTATCCAAACATTTTCTCCTTCTCTGCTCCTGTTTGGGTCAACTCAGGATCAACACGCTGAGCCTCCCTCTCTACGGTTCCCTTCTAAGTACAATAGTGAGCGTGAGTCCTAGTGAATCCAATATCGTTGACAATTCATCATGACCATGAGCCGAGTTAGTGCATCTGCGAGGTTTACCTGTTCCCCAGAAGCTCGTGAGCAGAAATGACAGCACTTCACAGAAGACGCCAAGTCCTTCTTTCAGGTCCTGGTGCTCCCAAACACCATCCCAGATCTTCCCTGCAGGACAGGGGGACACCCACTTCCAGAAAGTGCTTGCTTTCTGTGGATTATCGAGGTCCTTCATGGATGATGTTTTTCATTATCAAAACCATTTTGTCATAATGTGGATTCCCAGGGAGAACGCCAATGGCGCTGGTGAGCGGTCGTTCCACCTTTATCAAGACCTCGACTGTCTCGATCAGATTCCAACTGTGGTCTTGACTTGCCTCGTTTTTGATGATAAGACTGTGAAATAGTCTACAGCTTTTCAATTTCTTTCCTATTCTTAAATGAGATCTCGGGTGCCTGCGTGACTTAGTTGGTAAAGCGTCTGCCTTCGTCTCAGGTCATGATCCTGGGGTCCGGGGATCGAGCCCTGCGTCCATCGCCCTGGTCTCAGGGAGCCTGTTTCTCCCTCTCCTCCCCACTCGTGCCCTTGCTTTCTCTCTAATAAACAAACAAACAAATAAATAAAATCTTTTTTAAAAAAGTGAGATCTCACCCACCAAAGCCCATTCTTCTAATTTTTCGAACCTACTCTCTTCTCTAACTGACCCTTTCCTTTTCCAACACAATAAATTTCCCTCTGATCAAAATTACCCCTTCAACACGCCCCAGACACCATTTACACATCTCTTTAAATGTTTTATTTCTCTATAAATTTGAGACAATGGTCTCCTGTTACTATAAACTGTCACAAGCATTTGTGTGTCTGTCCTAGGAGGTTTTACTCTTAGACACCAACAGTGAGAGTCCAAAAATTACAGCCGTGGAAAGTTTAGGTGCAAACATACGCGTGTCTATGAGGATTTAATTGTACCCTACCTGCAGCCCCAACTTTGCAGGGCTGAGTGTGTGATCCCTACAGAGATAACACTGCCCACCCAACAAATGTACCACATCTTGGTCCAGGCACTCCGGGGGGCAAGGGCTGTTTCTGAGGCCACGAGATAGCAACCAGGAAGGGGGAGAGATCAGAAGCCATGCCAGCGACGGCGGGGCATCCTTGATCACTGTTGGGTCTGAGGCACACAGGGCAAGGCCACCAGGGAGCAGTTCATCAGAAGAGTCCCTTGTACCCCAGGAAGTGGTCCACTGCGGATTACCCGCTGAGTCACTGGCTGGGAGCCAATGCAAACCCTGCCTGGGGCTTCAGAGCACCCCACTTGCAGAGCTGGAGTTCTGCCAGACACCTCGCAGCTGTGCCCCCCAGGGCTATCTGACTCAGACTTCAAGGCAAGTTTTTGGGCATGTTGACAAAGTAGGGGGTCTCTGTGCTCTACCAGGCCTCTCTCAGGGGGGAGGGGGGTTTCTTTGTCTCTGTGGCAGGAGTGGGAGCGGCCTCTCTGTTTGCTTCCTCAGCACACACCCAGGGTAGGGGCTGCCCTCCCTCCTCTCTTCACTGAGAGCTGGCTCATGGCTTCAAAGGGCAGGTGTTGGCCAGTGGGATGTTGGTCAGGTCTGTGCTGGAGAGGGAGATCCCCTCTGACCTTCCACTTACACCGCATGCTCCCTTCTGCGGAAAGGAGAGCTCTGCACGGGCCCACATCACACAGCGAAACTGGTTCTCACTCCCCATTGTTCTCTCATGTCCGTCTCCCAGAACCTCTGGGAACAGGGCCTGGCAAAGGTGGGTTTTGCGCACCCCTGCTTGAGCTTCTGGGTAGAACACTTCATACTATGAAATACCACTCATAACCACCAACAGACCTCATCTTCCCACTCTCTCGAGATGACATCTCCTAATTCCGCTTAAATGTTACAAGGCTGGGACTCTATGATTCTTGCGAGCCATCACTTGTTGGCTGATTGGCCATTTGATGGTGTAGCTCGACCCCCAGGTGCTCGTTCGGTCGTTGAGGAGCTATCTACTGAAGGTGTGCGTTAATGTGTCCGGGTGCTGACCTTCAATACATTCCTCATTTAGTGGGGGAAACGGTCACACCAACCGATCATTGCAACATGGGGTCATAAGTGCGGTGAGAGAAGGATGTCCCCGCATTACGGGAGCCAGGGAAGGTGTCCCTACCCCAGCCCACATTGGGGTTCCGGTAGGGCTTCTCGAACTTTGCATGGAATCCAAAAACATCAGTCAGTAATGCGAAAGGGAGCAGGTCCCCCAGGCTCAGGGCACAGCACAAGCCAAGCCAGGATGGCAAGAAGTAGTTTGGTGTCTGGAAAATGATAAGCATGAGGTTCAAAGAGGGAGATGGTTTGGCAGAGCTAGGCTGGGGCAGGTGGAGGGAAGCCTCAGGGGCCGGGGCAGAAGAAGATAGAGCTTCCTCCATCGGTCTCGGCTTCACTCTCGATAAAATGGCAACAGCAGAATGTGCCCCACAGTACCGGGCACAGCACTGGGTTTGAGGGGATGCCTGCAGAACCGAGCCTGGTACAGGACGAATGCTAGCTCCCTTCCCCTAGAGCAGCACTCTGGCGGAGCCAGAACTCTCCCATCCCCGCAGACCACCCCCGCAAATGCCACCCTCTGGATTTTGTGAGCCGCCAACTCAGTCCTCTGGGATCAGCAATTTCCAATCCAGGGAGCTTCTTTAGTTGCTAATGAAATGTGTGGGTGTCGACACCCTGAGAGTATGCAGTGGTGGGGGCAGGGGGCACGCATCCTTGTTAACTGAGTCCCAGTGAGCAGACCACCTCCACCTGCCAGGACGCCCAGGAGATACCAGGGAAGTAATTATCGAGGACCAGGCGGTATTTCAAGGTTGCTGCCTAAGGGGGCAGCGGATGTTCTTAGCTGTTGGCTGGTATGCTAATTAAATCGTTTCCCAGAGGCAATTACTCCAAATACGGAATGTGCTAGAGCAATTATGCGGGCTCTGTGATAGGGCTCACCTGGAGCTGAAGGCTGTCCTGGGTCTCCCCACCTTCTGAACACCTGCAGGGCACTTCCCCGCGCAGCCCATGGCTCTCGGGCTGGGAGGGAATGCGCCTCAGTGGGAACATCCCTCCGTGTTTACTAGTGAGAAATCCGGAGGACCAGAGAGGCCGCTCCTGCCCACAGGCACACAGCACATCCGGCTGGGAGGGAGGCCGGCGCTGGACCCGCCTCTTCATGTCGAAGGGCTGGGGTACGGTGCACAGGAGGGCGGCTGCCTCCCCCTCCAACCCTTCCCTGGAGGGCCGACAGCAGAGGGCCTGGGGGCTGCCCGGACCCAGGGAGAGCCCACAGTGTGTGTAGATTGGGAGGCTGCTCTCCCGCAGAGGAACACCTGCTAAAGACGTCTGTGTCCCCGAGATAAGTCCGTGGTGATGAGGAGGAAGAAGAGGAGGTGAGGTCCAGGGACTGCAAACCACTTGTCCGTGTGGAGGGGAAAGGGGGCCGTGAGGGAAGAAGTTGGTAATAATAGTCATAATAATGATGAATGGCTGGGGTAACATTGGAATGTCCGCGACACACCTGTCAGCGCTACTTAATCCACTCTTGACCTGCTTCTTTGATCCATGATGTCAGATCTTTTTTTTTTTCCATAAGATTTTATTTATTTGAGAGAGTGCATGAGAGAGAGAGAGAGAGAGAGTGCATGATGAGCAGGGGGAGGGGCGGAGGGAGAGGGAGAAGCAGACTCCCCCGGAAAGGACCTCTACAAGGGGCTTGATCCCAGGACCCCGGGATTATGACCTGAGCAGAAGGCAGATGCTTAACCCACTGAGCCACCCAGGCGCCCCCCATGATGTCAGATCTTGCAGGCTCAAGTTCATCTAATATCACACCATCGCTCCAGCCCCTCCCGATTCCCTGCAGACCCCCTGCTTCATAAGGAGCATTGGAGGCCCCTGGAGACACAGCCCCGCCTAGTGACCAAGCATGGGAAAAGGCCAAGTCGCACTGGCTCCCCCACCCCCCCACCCCCCCACCCCCCCGCCGAATATCTCAGGCAATTCAAAACTTGCATCCTCTCACCACATCTCCATCATGGATAAATGCAGGGTAGGGGGCTGCGTCTCAGCGTATGTGGACCCCTAACAGCCGTTGATCATCTTGCATGCCCATAGTGTGGGAAAGACCCGTCCCTGATGACAAGCTCCCTGGGGGCTGGGGGCCTTACCTTATTTCCACCAATCTTTCATCTCAAGGCACTCCCAACAAACATGCAATCTAAATCAGAATGGTATGTTTCGTAAGCAACAACAGCTTCAAGATGAGTCCCCAAACCTCCCTATCCTCCACCAGAAGGCTACTCTTAAGGCCAACCCATTTGAAACACTGGGGTCACCTTATTTTCATCAGAGACCCAGCACCCAGCAGGTCCTAGAAAAATATACATAGAATTGAATTTACCTGCATCGCCTGGCCTCCTGGCTGCCCCTCCTAGCAAGTGTCAGTGCTCCTGCTAACCCTTCTCTCCTCCTCGATTATAGGGGGCCACCCTCTGGACACCCCACACCTTCCGCAGGAGCTGCCTCCAGGACTCTCAAAAAATATCAGTAAGGATTCTTTGAACTCTTCTTAGGTGACTTCGGTAGAAAGTTATCTAGGATATTGGCAGGGAGAATGACCCCTTCTAAATATACCACTCACTGCTGGGGTTCTGGTAGGCAAAGTGAGTCAGATAAGGTGCAAAAGCCTCCCACCGTCTCCCCTGTGTCTGACCCATCACTGCTCTCTCCTCGGAGACGAAGTATTACAGCTTCCGTCAAAGCACGAAGGTCAGCTGAAAGGAGAACAGAGGACAGAAGTGAATGGGCTCATCGTGAAGGTTTTAGGGTCACTATTTTAGCTTCAGATTGAGCTCCGAACCTCCTAGAAGGCCAAAGAGAGAAAGACAATGTACTCCAGCGCTCTGCTTAGAAAAGAGGACCCACAATTGTTCCTTTGGCAAGGGGAAGTTTTCCTGCTGATAGATTGTCAAGATTTCTCAGCTGGGTTCCTAGCTGGGTACTGCTCAAGACCGCGATGCGTAGTGAACCAGCTGGTAACATTAGCCCCAGCTAATTGAGGCTACAAATTTCGGGTTCATTTCCCACTTCGCAGAGAGGCAAGCTGAGTCAACCAAGTTCTTTGCCCATGCGCCCATGCAAGCAAAGTGATCAGTTCCACCCAGACCCAAATGACCATCCGACCTCTCTCAAAATGCCTTAACCCCCATGGGAAGTGCAACTCCCAGGCCAAAGAGAACTTCTAATAGACGTTAGGACTCATGGGCCACACTTGGCATTTGGAAGGATCGAGGCCAGGAAGCCCTGTGTGCCATCAGGCCACGCCAGTCATTCCTTTTCAACGAGAGTAGGCCTGGGGGTGATCCACACATCTCCCTGGAGCCCCCAGTAGCAGCTCAGGTACAAGGGAATGGGGCTCACAGGACCTGCCCTGGCCTAGAAGCTTCTGTCTCTATTAGAACTAGTATCTCCAGTAACAGTTTCAGAGGTATAATTTCTGGGATGCCCAGAGAAGATATGCTTCAGTCGCAAGCGTTATCACACTGAGGGAGCCCCAGACAATGACTTCCCACCAGGCGTTTATAGTTCACCCATGGTCCCTGCCAAGTCCAGATACACCTTATCATCCGGGGTCTTTTGTACCACCGAGCAATGTTGCCTGGTAACACAGTTCCCATCTCATCTTCTCAGGTCTCCATGGTAACCCTTGTTACTAGAAAGTGAGTCCAAGGTCAAATCTATCCTAGAGAAAGAGAAAGGGTTTTGCTTACCCTTCACAGGGGTGGGGCAGGGCGAAGAGGCAGGGCAGGGGAAGGGGAGAACCCACAGCTCTCTGATTTGTTTTCTCTACCTCCCACTTAGATATCACTTCCTTCCCTGGGGTGTTTAAAAATGTGGAAAGTGTGGCCGACATTTTTGGTAAGTTAAATACCAAAGTGCTTTTATCCACCAGGTGTCAGAGCATGGGGTGAGTGTGGGAAATCTAAGCAAATTACCAGGGCCTCCGGCTCCCCTGCTCCCGCCGCCCCAGCCCGCTCTGAGCGGTGTGATCCGGGTCTGAGGAGAGTAGCGGTGTCTTTTACTGCAGGGTGAGTCACCGAGCTGCCGGGCGCCTTCACAGTCCTTATTTCTTTAGTCCTAACCACAACCTGGCGGGAAGAGAAAGGTACCCCTGTTGCACAGGGGAGGGACTGTGTGTGATGTGCCCAGGTCACAAAGGGGCAGCTCCCCTCTGCGTCCAGAGCTTAGTTCCCTCCACCAAAGTTGTTGGATTTTCTTTCCGGAACTACTAACTATACATGATAAAATATACATACATAAAGCCTAAGAATTCCAGTGAGTGTCAAGGATTCCATTTCTCAATTACGTATCTATCATGTGACCAGCGATTGCCAGGCACCAGGATGGTTCCCATCATTGCTTTCTAAAACCCAAAATAAGGCTATCACAGGATGGACATGAGCAAGGAGCGCCGAACTGCTATTGGGTGAGACCATGCTGGCCAGAGAGCGACACTGAAAATACGTAGGTGACTAAGTGTGGGTGCCCTGTAAGCTTTTGAGTGAAAATGCATATCTATATAACACACACACACACACACACACACACACACACACACACACCCCTTACAGTGGCTTTTTCCTTCAGTACAGAATTATTTCTTCATTTTTTTGATTAGGCTATGTGGAAACAAAACACAGGAAAGGAAGTTTGAATGGGGTAGGAAAAACTAGAACAGTCTGTGTGAAACTGGTCCTCGCAGATCACTCTGGACCTCCCCCAAGTTCCCCTACGTGTGACCCCGTGCGTTAGAATCCGGCCCCGTTAGTGGTTGTCTTCCGGTCAGAAAGTCCGAGAAGTGGGAGGGTGAGCATGCAGCTTAAAGTAAAACAACAACAGCAACAACAAACTGGAAATCGTTCTCTTGCCAATGGTGTTTGCAAGAGCATTCTTGTTTAGGGCGAATCCTAAATCCCCTCCCCTGAGCCCCTTTCAGCTTTGTTGCTAAGGGAGGAGGATTACATGACTGTTTGCTAGGGGGACAACCAACAGGGACCCTGGCTTCTAAACCCACCTCCCTTCAATTGTCCAGAACAGTCGTGAGTACACAGTAGGGTCTTACTAGGTTGCTGAGGTGTGGGAAGTCCGGAGGAAGTCCTTCCTCCACCCTGGTCTCCGGTCCCCACACTGCTGTGCCCTCCCCACTGCTCTCTCCCCGCAGACTGTCTGGGCTCCCGCTTCACCTGGCTGCAGGCTGTCTTCACCAACTTCCCGGCGCTGCTCCAGTTCGCAAGTGGTATGAAGTGTGTGGCAGGCCTCTGCCCCCGGGACTTCGAGGACTATGGCTGTGCCTGCAGGTTTGAGATGGAGGGGCCACCCCTGGACGAGTCTGACAGGTGAGCCCCACACGCAGGTAAGCGTCGGAGGCCAGGCTGGTACCTGGCCTTTCGGTATGTGTCTTGGTTCTCCTCATCTGCGGGGTGACGGGTTGCCTCAGCTTGAAATTGCAATGTGTTCTGTGACCTTCTCGCATCCTCGGGAGTTGTCAAGATCCTGGGTGTGTCTGATATGCAAAATTTCTGTGCAGTGTTTCTCCAAGTTTGGTCCAGCAGTATCTGAACCACCTGGATGCTTGCTAAAATGCAGATTCCAGGGACCCATCCCAGACGTACGTACTCAAACTACCTTTAGCTAGACGCTGGAAGTCTAGCCCCCCCGTGACTCTCACACATAAGAGAATTATTCTTTATTCAGACAGTCCGGGCCACCAGGGGTAAAGCAACTACGAAGGTTTCTGTTTAATTTCCCACAAACATGCTTAAATAACATTTGAACACTGTGCTTAATATAAGCAGAATACTTCGAAGAGGCAAACAGCTAGCGGGGAATACAGAGAAGGTGTGAGGTTTCCAGAAGGATGGGTGCCCTCCCTGAACACAGGGAGGGGAAATGAACACAAAATACCCACTTTTACCTGTCGTATTGGCAATAAAACTTAAAATCCGAGAAGCATCGCATGTTAGCAAGGATCTGGCAAAGAGACACTGGCAGTGGGAGGGTCAGTTTGGAAAACTGGGTAGAATCTGTGTGTTACGGCGTGTTACCTATGACCCTGTAATTCCAGCTCTCTGCTCCTTGAAGAAGGGATGGCCCCTGGGCGAGTTATGTCCTTTCTTTGTGTTCTAGTTTCTTCCTCTGTAAAACGGAGGAAGTAATAATACCTTCTTCAAAGAATTATTATTTAGGGTGAAATAACCAAGCACACAGTACTGTGACTGGGACTCTGCCTGGCTTATTGAGTTTACTTACTGGGAGTATTAGTGATTGGTAGCAATGGTAACAAGAATAGCAGGGCTACATAGTACGTAGTGGTGACAGCGGTAGTAACAGTCATAGCAGTCACAGTAGGGCTGTAGCAGTAGTAGTAGTAACAATACCAGCAGTAGCAGTTGTCATAGTAGGTATAGTAGTATTAATACCAACAGTAGTGGTAATGGTAGTAATAGCAACACCAGCAGCAGTATTAGCAACAATGGTAGCAAGATTAGTAATGACGTGGAAGTAACAGTAGCAATAGCAGCAGTAACAGCTGTCATAGTAGCTGTAGCAGTATTAATACTAATGGTAGTGGTAATGGTAGCAACAGCAGCAGCAGGGCTGGTAGCAGCAGCAGCAGTACCAGAGCTATGATAGCGATAGGAGTGGCAGTCGTAACGGTAATTGCAGCCATAGTGACAGCAGCAGCAGCCGTAGTAGGAAAGCAGGAAGTTGAGCCCGCATGTTGCTGTACTCCAGGATCCATGGCCCTACCTCGCTGGCACGATACCTGTGCCCTAGGCAGCGTCATGGAGCGCATGCTCTCATAGAGCTGGGAAGGACAGCCCATTGTCCTTTGCAATAGATAGGACAGCCCATTGTCTGCTCTGGCATTTCTCCATTAGGACCCCCTCTTTGAACGCTTTGCCCCCAAAGCACCAGGGCAACCTCCATGCTCCCCCACACCTGTGCTTCTCTGTCCTGCACCTGCCACATGAGACAGTGCCTGCACAGAGTCTGTCTCTCACTCACCCTAAAGGGCGTCTGCGCCATGTTATGTCTTTGCACCCCCAGCATGGACCACAGCATGGGGCACATAGTAGGAGCTCAGCAAATTAACTCATTGACTAGGCAGTCAACCTCCAATTGCTTTTCAAGTTAATTAGTTAATTAATTAAACAAAAAATGATATATCCCTGATCGATCAGGAATAATGGCTTTGGAATCAAGCAATGGGTCTCTCCCATTTCCACATCTCCAAGAGAGGGTGTAAGTTGCCTCTGGATCAAAAGGGCGATTTTCCATCTTTGGGACCATGAGCAAACTGCCTCCCAGAGCCAGCCCACTGACATTCAGAGAGAGAGAATGTGATCCTGAGTGCGCAGAGTGCCAGGACGGTTTCCGGGAATTTGTTTCCTTCCAGGGTCTCCTTTACCACTTCCTCTAATTATTAGAATCCTTGTCAACCTGGCAGTCAAAGAAATGAAGCAGTAATTCACACTGTCTGAGTGATGAAAGCACGGATGGCCCCAAACTGGCAGCGCGATGAGCCACACCCAAGTTTGATGATTGTGCACAGTCCAGCTGATGGGGTTGCCAATTTCCAAACACCTGGAGGACTGGCCATTTCCACCTTGAACCTGATTCAAAGAATAATTGCTATCATTTATTGAGTGCCTACCTCAGGGCAGGATCTATATAGATGTTTTCTTGAATCCCCCAAAATTCTTGGTTAGGTAGTTTGAGAAATTTAGTAACTTGCCCAACAAGGCCATCATCTGCCTGTATAATTTTTCTTCTTTACACTGGTCTCCACTGACCTCCTGTGTGCACTGCAAGAGCCCTCTGACTCCCATTTTAGTGTCAGCCTGGCTCTGTGATCGACTTTGACCTTGGCAAGTTACGGAGCCCTATGCATCTCAGTCCCCGTGGGTGGAAATGCTCATAATGATAATAGCACTGTCTGTGTAGGTAAAGTAACTCCAATAGTGTGTGTGCACCTGGGCGTGCATGTGTGTGTGCGTGAGAGCACTGTTTGAAACAGGTCCATTCAGACACAGAACAATCGTCGACTCCCCTCTCTTAACCCTCCCCCATGCTCTCACCTTGACCTCCCCTACCTGCCCCAGCTGCTGCTTCCAGCACCGCAGGTGCTACGAGGAGGCCTCTGAGATGGACTGTCTCCAAGACCCTGCCAAGCTCAGCACGGATGTCAACTGTGTCAGCAAGAGGATCACGTGTGGTGAGCATCTCCGGGTGTCCCTGGGGCTGGGCTGAGAAATGACAGCTTGGGAATCCCAGGCCTCCCAGGGCCTCCCCCATCATCACCGCGACTGAGGACATCATCACCCATACTCCGAGCCCCACGAGGGCTCGATCTGTGGCATCTGTCCTTGCAGGGAGCAGATGCACAATAAATGCTTTTTGAAATGAAAGAATAGTTGACGGGCAGGTTATTTGATTTACAGTTTTATACTGTAGCGATCCTGGGAGCTTGGGGAGACAGCCGGTTTTCTACCGATACATTGTGTGATAGATATGGGGTATATGGGAGCAGTTACTAAACAAGTGGGAACCTCTGCATGGGGAGGAGAAAATCTGCTTCAGAGATTGGTCATAAAAATTACATTAAACAATGCTTCCTGTAAAACAGTGTTACGCTTGTTAAATGAAAACAATGCTGAATATAAAACAGGTAACACAGGGACCGGCCTGTGTGAAGGAGACAGTGTTGGAAGAGAGCCAGGGACGGATGAGTTAGGTTCGCGGATGCTGCTGTTTGCAAGAATCCGACATGCGTCGATGCAAATCTCAGCTCTCCGCCTTACCCACCCTGTGATTCCAGGGATTTTATTTCGTGTCTCTGGGCAATCCTGGCGGAAGAATTAGAATAGGCAAAGGCACGGAGGGAATAGGTGCATGGCACCTTGGGGGTGCGCTTTTAGAGCTGTCCTTATGAGCACCTCTTATGGGCCATAGGCTTTATACCCAGCAGATGCGATCAACCCAACCATCTTATGAGATGGGGTCATTATTCCCAGTTTTCAGATAAGGACAGGAAAGCTCAGAGAAATTAAATAACTTGCCCAAAGTCACATAAGCTGCTAAGTGGTAGAGTCAGGATTTGAGCCCAGGTTCAACTGACCCCAAAGTCCAGGTAGCGAGGACTGACTGCAGGATGGCACATCGGGAACGAGGTGAGGAGAAGCATGGGCACGAATCACTATGCGATGAACAGGGAAAACACCATTCATTCATTCATTCATTCATTCATTCATTCAGCAGGTGCACACTGAGCACCTGCACCAAGTGCAAGACAATCGTCTAGCGATTGGG
Organism: Ursus arctos; assembly: GCF_023065955.2. Lineage (NCBI taxonomy): Eukaryota > Metazoa > Chordata > Mammalia > Carnivora > Ursidae > Ursus > Ursus arctos. The sequence goes on along the minus strand of NW_026623078.1, from coordinate 77,448,291 downwards.
GCGATACTGACCTTCTGTAATCCCCTCCTGGTGGCCAGACACTGAAAATACCGAAGGGCTAGAGTCCGTTAGACAGTGACAAGAGCTGTGGAGGGAAACAAAGCCGGGGGAAAGGCATAAGGAGGGCTGGGCAGGGAAGCCTCCCTGAGCAGATGCCCGCGGAGCAGAGATGAGGCGTGAGGGGGAAGCAAGCCTGTGGCTGTCCGCGAGGTGGCTGCACCCCCAGGCTCAAGGTGCCCGGCATGCTTGGGACACAAGCCAGTCAGTCAGAAAGGGGGTGATGAGGGAGGAAAGAGACAAGCTCAGAGAAGAAACAGGAGCCGCAGCTTTTCTGTTGATTGGGAAGTCGTTGGAAGGTTTTGATCCCCCCCCCCCAAAGGACATGGTTTGCCCTGAGTTTTTTTTTTTTTTAAAGATTTTATTTATTTTATTTGACAGAGATAGAGACAGCCAGCAAGAGAGGGAACACAAGCAGGGGGAGTGGGAGAGGAAGAAGCAGGCTCATAGTGGAGGAGCCTGATGTGAGGTTCGATCCCGTAACGCCGGGATCACGCCCTGAGCCAAAGGCAGACGCTTAACCGCTGTGCCACCCAGGCGCCCCCTGCCCTGAGTTTTGAATGCCTTGTTCTGGCTCCTTGATGAGAGTGGACAGGGCGGCAGTGGGGGAGGCCACAGACCTAACCCAGGCAGGAGCTGATGGGGGCTCAGCCCAGGGTAGTGGCGTGGAGGTGGGGATATGTGGTCACACTCTAAATAGGTCGAAAGAAAGTAGAGCCAATAGGATGGCCTGATGGGCCGGTTGTGAGTGTGAGAAAGGGAGTGGCCACCACTCCCAGGGTGGGCCTATGCAGCTGAAGCTCACGGAGCCAAGGTGGGTAAGAGGAGGACGCCTGCAGGAGGACTGGGGCCTTGGCGGGCAGATCGAGGTTGGTCTGGGAGCCTGCATTACCTCTCGGGATTCCAAAGGAGATTTTCCTATCTGCTCTGCCCTTGCCCTGTGCAGAGTCCAGGGACGCTTGTGAGCACCTGCTGTGTACCTGCAACAAGGCTGCCATTGAATGCTTGGCTCAGTCCAGGATCAACTCTTCCCTGAACCATCTGGACGTTTCCTTCTGTCTGACTCAGCCTGCAGGTGGGAAGAACCGGGCGCCGCATCAGCGGTGGGGCTGACGATCTGGGGCAGGAGGGGCTATGGGAGCAGCTGTTGTGTATCTTCAGATGCCAGACCGGCCCCTGCGGACGCTCCCCGGAGCCGCTGCTCTAAACAGGCTTCCCAATGTTTTTCTTTGCAGAGACAACCAGCACGGAAGAGCTGACGACGCTTCTGCCCAGAGGTTAGGCCTCCTAGGGAAGCTGCTTTTACTTGGACCACGGGGGCCAGAGTGCAGAGGGAGCCAAGGCATACCACCCCTCCACAGGGCCGCTGGAGTGACCCACGGCACTAGAGCTGTCTCCGCCTTTCCCTGGCCAGGGGTCACATGTCCCCTTTCGAGACAGGGTGGGCTCATAGTATCTGTCTACTGAGATAAGCAGGTGATCATTCCTACTTAAGACATGCATCTTATGGAAAATGCGAAAGTTAAGCTTCTACCTGTCATTCCTTGTTCACCAAAGTTTGCGTGATCTCTCCGTCCCAAAGGAAAGTTCCAGGTACATGCTGGCAGAGCACCCCTCCTTCCTTCCCTGGGCTGGGGTCTCCTTCCCAGCGCTGCAGCATGTGTTAAAGGAGCTGATACCAGTGTGTCCCCGTGTGCACGTGTGCAAGGGTGTGCTGGGGCAGATATGTGCACATGTGTGAGTAGGAGTGAGTGTGCGAGTCCTACCTCTACTATCTTCGGAGTCTGGCGCTCTATTTTCTGTGCCATCTGCCTCCCTTTGGAACAGAAGTCTTCCCAAGTAGGGACGACCTATCCCACAGCCACAAACGCTCGGGGTCTGCAGGCCTTTCGTCACCACAGCCTGGGTCTGCTAGTGTCACCTCTCCGGCCAGAACCCAGCACTGTCTGGAGTCGCTCCTGAGCTGGGGCCCTGCTGGGCACCCCACGCCCCAGGAGATGTGCAGAGGCAGCGGAAGCCTAGGACAGAACCAACAGCCCTTGTCTGGCAACACCTCTCAGGGCCCCCTTCCTCCCTTGGTCCAGCAGTCCCAACCTGTCCTCTAAGACTCGTGGCACTTGGTTTAGACACTAAGTTCCACCAGTCACTGATGTGGAAGCTTTCTTTTTCAGTGGTTCCTGTGGAGCCCACAGACGCCAACGCGATGGCCCTTTCAGGAGAAGGTGAGCACGAGGGGGCTGCTGTGTAACCCAAATACTCACGTTTGGATCATACCCCCTGCCTACTGACTGGAATTAGCTCCCTTAAGATGCCCCCTGCTTGGGTTTGCATTGAAACTGCCCCCAGATCATTCCAGAGCCACTCCCAGTTCTCCTGCCCCCCAAATCTCTGCTCTCTATGCTCTGCTTTTTCCCACACCCCTATTCCCACCTCAGTAGAATTATAAGATGCAGGACAGCCACCCTCAACCATCTGAAGTTGAATTTCAGATGAACAACAAATAATTTTTTTAGTATAAGTATATCCCAGAATTCGCATGGGATATACTTATACTAAAAATTGATGGGTTGTTCATGTGAAATCTAAAATTTCACTGGGCATTCTGTATTTTTATTTGCCAAGCTTGGCAACCCTATGCCTCGGGGGGCTCGCTCCACACGACCACCTCCCCAGAAGTGTGTGTATTTCCCTCCTCTGCTGCTGCTATGAGAACAGAAGCAGAGGCTCATGGTGCAGCTCCTCCCTGGCTGTCCTCCATGTCCAAGGGCATCGCATCCCCGACAGCTCCCGGATTGGACTCCAGGTCTAGAAAAAAGAAGACATGGCACTTACTCTAGGCCAAAACTTCACCATGCGCCCTGCCCGCACAGCAACCACTCCCAGTAGGGATTGATGGCGGCTAGTGGCCATTTCCATCCTAAACTGAGGACAGATTTGTCCCCCAACACACACGCACTCACATGCATGACCTAGCAGTGCCCACAAATGTGCTCCAGAAAAGGAGGCAGTCTGAGTGCAGGCACAGACATCCGTTACGGAGGGAAAAGGTATAGGGCTCACGATTGTTCTCACCGCTGTGGAAGGAAACACTTACGTTTGGGACTCAGGCAGCTTTGGGATGGAATCCTGGCTCTCCCGTTTTTCAGCTGTAGAACTCTGGAAGCATGGTTCGACCTCTCGAAGCTTCAATTTCTTCCTTTCGGATAGCAGGGATTGGCTTTTTTTTTTTTTTTTTTTTTTCCGTAATGGGCCAGACGGTAAATATTTTGGACTTTGTGGGCCATACAGTCTCGGTCACAATGACCCAAGTCTGCCATCGTAGCGGGACAACAGCCACAGACAATCCGAAACTGGGTGGGTGCGCCTGTATTCATCTGAAGCTTCATTTACAAAAACAGCCCGAGGGCTGGGCCGTGGTTACCAAGCCCTGGGAAGGGACGCTTACCCCTGTGCCTTAGGGCAGGGCAGCAGGGGATTAAACACAACAGAGCAGAGCGTGGGAAGACTTTGTGCACCAGCATCTTCTTCAGAAGTTCTGGCGTGGCAGTAAAACACAGCAATGCACTCTCAAGTCACATGCAGGACACTGGACAACTTGCTTAAAATATGCGATCTCATTTCTTGCTCACACAACCCTGTGAAATCGTTGCCATAACCTCCACGCTGACATGGTAAATGGAGTTAGAGAACGAGATTGTCCAAGACGGGGAGCTGGGTGGCAGGGCTGGGGTTCGAGGCGCGTCTGTCTTTACTGCTAGACTGAACTGTCTCTTAAGCCGTGCTCCCTGGTGGACCAGCTCCAGCAAGAGGGGGGACCTTTCTCCCGGAGAGAGGTCTCTTCACCCAAACACGGGCCTGATGCTAAATTGACCCCTTGTCCACTGAATCGAGACCAGTGTGTCAATGTTTCTGATCAGACTGCCAGGATCCAAAGCTGTCTTATTTGCAAGGGACCCCTGCCTGGCTCACATGCTGGTCTGGGCGGACAACTGAAGTGGACTGGTCTCTTTCCACAGTGGCTACTGGGACCAACACTGGCCCCCTGACCAGTCCCTCCAAGACAAGTAAGCAGGGCGGACTCCACAAGAGCACAACACGGAATCCAGTGTAGACATGCCTTCTCAATGCACCAGTTCAGTTCTGATGACCACTCTTCGATGGGGCTCAGAAGAGATACCAGTAGACCCATTTTTTTAGATGATGGAGGACACTGAGGCTCTGGGAGGTTAAAAGTTACAGGTGGCCCAGCATGAGACCTGCTGGACGGGTCTCGAACCCGACCTTGGGCTGCAAGACTGGTTTTGTCTCTGTGATACGGTAATGACTCACGGGGAACAGCCTCGCACCTGAAAACACCTAGGCCAGAATGTCATCAAAAGAAGTGATCTAACCGTTTACTTTGCTTGGTGATAAATAACCATGGGTTCTTTACTGATAAGCATAAATCACTCATAATAACCATTTACCAATTGCTAAGAATGAAGAGATAAACAAATGGATTCTTTGGTTAACAGGCAGGGACACCAGGGAGGACCTCGGTGGGCTGGCATATTCCTAAGCCCTTCCATACATCCTCTGAGCCTTCCCCCCTGGTCCTAGGGGGCCCATGTGATGATAGAGGAGGCCCTCCAAGAGGCAGTCATTTGCCTGGGGTCGTAGGACATACGATTCCGTTAGTTCTGAACCTGTGCATTTTCCTTTGAAGAGAACCATCTGCCCGACTTAGCACCTCTGAGGTCCTGTCTCTTCGCTGGAGCACTTCTGTGTGTCCACATCTTAAGCCAACTTGTAAGCCCAGTCTCCGCATAGCCCCATTATAACCTTCATCTTTGACACGTTGAATTTAAGGCAGCTCCTTCCTTCCTCAAGCGTGTTGGAATTACCATCGGTAGCTCTCTGTGGTACAGTCAGAAGAGAAACAGCAGCCCAGCTCAGTGATTAGGACGGTCAACTTTGTTTTTTTTTTAATAATAATTTTTTTATTATGTTATGTTGGCCACCATACAGTACATCCTTAGTTTTTGATGTAATGTTCCATGATTGTTTGCCTATAACACCCAGTGCACCATGCAATACATGCCCTCCTTACTACCCATCACCAGCCTATCCCATTCCCCCACCCCCCTCCCCTCTGAAACCCTCAGTGTGTTTCCCAGAGTTCATAGTCTCTCGTGGTTCATTTCCCCTTCTGTTTACCCCCCTTCATTCTTCCCTTCCTTCTCCTACCGATCTCCCTGCTATTCTTTATGTTCCGTAAATGAGTGAAACCACATGATAATTGTCTTTCTCTGCTTTTCACTTAGCATAATCTCCTCCAGTCCCGTCCATGTTGCTGCAAATGTTGGGTGATCGTTCTGATGGCTGAGTCATATTCCATTGTATATATGGACCACATCTTCTTTATCCAGTCGCCTGTTGAAGGGCATCTCGGCTCTTTGGCCCTGGGTTTGCATTCTGCCACTTCCTAGCTCCATGACCTAGCCCAAGTGACCTGTGTTTTCCGTGTATCTTCTTCCTCATCTCTGAATGAGGGGAGCCTGGTGCTCCCTCGTGGGGTTGTTGTTAAGTTGGTACAAGCCGAACACTCAATGCCGTATCTGGCACATAGTATGTCTTCGTCCATTCCAGCTGCTACAACAAAATAGCCTGTGAACAACAAAATTTATCTCTTGTGGTTTCTAGAGGCTGGAAGTCCAAGCCCAAGACACCAGCATGGTCCCATGGGGTGAGGCTCACTTCCTGGTTCATAGACAGCCACCTTCTTGCCATGTCCCCACATGGTGGGAGGATCCAGGGAGCTCTGTGGGGGCTCTTTCATAAGGGCACGAATCCCATTCATGAAGTCTCCACCCTCATGACCCAATCAGCCCCCAAAAGCCCCAAGACTATCCCACTGGGGATTAGGTTTCAACACATGAATTTTGGGGAAACACAGACATTCAGTCTACAGCATAGGAGGAGCCTAATAATGGTTAAACAACAACGGACTCATTTTACCGAGAACCGGGCTCAGTGGTCTTTTGGGAGCCACAGAGCAAGGAACTAGAATCCACAATCCTGCTGCCTTGTTTCTCTTTGTTCAAAAATATGTGATTTAAAAAAATTTTTTTTTGGTTGGAACTCCAGAGAAGTCTGCTTTCCTAAAGTATTTCAAACATGCACCTGCTTCTAGCCGGGCAGGCTGCAGCCACCTTGGTCAGCACGTCCGTGTCTGGGGAAGGGCGGTCCTCTTGGCTTAGCAGTGGCCCTGCCTTTACCAGCTCCCCTGGGAGGTAACGAGGGACAGACCAATGTTGCCCCCTGTACCCATGGGATGTGAACCTCTCCAGGATACCAAGGTGGGACAGGCTGGGGTCAACACTCACCCTGTCTCTCTTCTTTTGTGGGCAGAAGTGGGCCAAGACCAGAAAGGCACGGAAGCTGCTAGGACCTCATCGCCCCCAGGTAAGCACACTCGCTTCTCCCGCCCGTGGTTGTCCCTATACATTTATGGGCTCAAGTGTGTTCTAAACCATGGACGACTCATTGAGACCAATTTACTTACATATCACCCCCACCCCCAACGTAGACAACTGAAGTTAAAAGGTAGATCCATTAGTAGGAAGAAATGGAAGCCTACCTGATGAAGAGACACATTTAGAAAAATACAGAAAACTGTTCTGTTTTCTATTCAAATCACCTGTACTTCCTTCTATGTTAGAAAGATAGCCACTTTTACTCTCTGAAGGTACTCCCTTCTCATGTCTCCCACCGGCCCGAGCATATCCATGAATGTAACTAAAATGACTTGGTACCACGGCTCTGCAATCTGAGCCGTATGACTTTTAATTTTTTTATAATTATATTTTTTTATTATATTATGTTAGTCACCATACAGTACATCCCCGGTTTTCGATGTAAGGCTCGATGATTCATTACTTGCGTATAACACCCAGTGCACCATGCAATACGTGCCCTCCTTACTACCCATCACCGGCCTATCCCATTCCCCCACCCCCCTCCCATGTGAAGCCCTCTTGTTTCCCAGAGTCCACAGTCTCTCATGTAATCAGAAGGGGGAATGAAGCATGTATGACTTTTAAAAATGAGATGATATGCCCCTGACATTAAATATCTTTCTATAGCATGATTTGTAGTGGCCGCTGTACCATAGTTTCTGGTGGGGAATACCGTAATGCATTTAGCCAATTATTTCTAACACTTGTTCTTATAAATAATATACACTTTATACCCATCCACTTCTGATTAATTTGTCACAGTAAATGCTAGAAGCTGACTTACTGCACAGGAGGTGTGATCACTGTACATACCCACACAATATGTGTGTAACCATATGTTGTCAAATTGCCCCAGAGAAAAATCGACAACTTACTCTCATACCCGTATCCCATGGCCGATACTGGGTACTATTATTTAAAAGCAAGCAAACAAAAACCTGTACCATTTTAATAGAAAAAAAAAAAAAAAAACCACAGTAGCTCATTTCTCTCCCTTCTCCTCTCTGACGAAAATTGGAAGGGGTGCTTTCTGTACCTGAGCCAGGCTGGCCTCTCATTCTAGGAGCTTTGGACCAGGCCTGGACAGAATTCCCATATTTTAATCAAATTTATGGTGTCAGAGCTAAGGGCATTGAGACTTGAGCCAACGGTGGCCTCAGGTGCATGGTGACCTTCTCAGCCTGGGGGTAGAAAAGCCACAGGAATTTGTTCCCCAAATGGGGTGACCATTTTGGCAGAATGATGAATGCCACACGCCCTCATCTAAGGGGATGAGGTAGGGGTCTCATGTTTGATTAGTACCAAGAACCCAGAGAGCTCTTCCTCAGAGGGTGAGGGCTTCTAGAAGGACACTCAGACTCCGCAGGGAGCATACACGGGCATCTGGGGGGCTCTCTTCGCTTGTCGAGTTTTCCGCCAGGAGAGTCTTCAGCCCCAGATCAGATGTGTCTTCACGCTCACCGAGCGATTCTAATGGCTGCTCTTGACTCTTTCCTCCTTGCTAGGCATTTAGCTAGAAGGATTTATTCAAACACCAAAACAGGTATTATTAATATAGTTTTACAAATGGGGAAATTAAGATTGAGAGAGGCTAGTGATTTGCCCGAGGTCACAAAGCTAGTGTGTGGCTGGGCTAATATGCGAACTCAGATTTCCTTGCCTCTAAAACTGGGTTCTTACCGCTCCGCTCCACTGACTGGGTGAGTTTTCTCAAAAAGAAACAGGGCTGGACATTTGTTAAAGGTGGAAAGACAGATTTCACTCAGGCTTCCGTAGCGGGGAGGAGAAGACTGCAAGGTAACTATGCTCAACTCTGGTCTGTGGGGAGGTGACTGGGCCTTTTAGAGGGAGACTAGGAAGGTGGAGTCAGGGAAGGGGGAAATTCCCAAAAGGGGGTAAGGGGCTGTTTTCTGAAAACTGAGGCAAGGCAGGTGTTGGGTCAGTGTGGGTCTCAAGCTGTAAGTTCTTTGGGCTGTCTGGAGCTTTCTTGGGCAGGAAGTCAAGCGGAAGCAGGAACCTGGGTCATCCTGGGGAAACCAGGCTGGGGTTGGTCTAAATTTCCCAGTGTGGGGGCAGGGCATTGATGAAATAGTTTGTGCCGTGAGTTTGCAGTTCTCATAGGCCAGGTTTGAGGCCTGCTTGAGAGGAGGGCCCAGAGGAGCCCGGCTAAAGCCTGGTCAAGGAAAGAGGCTGTCAGCTGCCAGCAGTCTGGAGCATGGTGGAAAGAAACCAGTTCATGGGTTTCTGTTGGTGGGATTGGAGAGGGGGTGGGCATGTTAGACTCAGAGGACTGAGGGTACAACAGGGTCATTAAAGCCCTGCTCCCACCCCCCAGGGAACGGAGCATTGAGCAAGGACACAAAAGCCCAGAAGTATGAAGCAAACCAAAATGGCAGGTTTGGAGAGAGACTGCCAGTCAGGGCATCCCCGAGATGCCCAGGCCTCACCCAGAGCTCTGGGTCTGTAGATGGTGGAGCAGAGAATACAAAGCTCCCTTTGGCTGGACCAGACTGGGGTAGAGGTGTTGCTGCCTCTGGCCAAGAGAACAGATGGGGCTGACGCAGAGCAAAGGGGGACCTGGATGGCGCCAGGGAGCCTGTGTGCGGGAGGCAGAGCCGGATCACCAGCAGCCTTACTGGCTTCAGCAAGGACCTGGCACTTAATTCAGACTATGGTGAGAAGGTCTTCCAGGGTTCTGAGGAGTTTGAGGCGGGTTGTGCTTGCCTACATTACTGAGCACTGGGAGTTGGCTTCATTTCTCCATCGTTCTTGTCTCTTCACTGTCAACACCGTGCTTGGCCTCCGCCTGGCAGGTGCCTGATAGTAAACATGACATAGGCTGGGACACTTCTGGTCGAGAGATGTCATGCAGCTGGTCTAGCACGGGCTCCTGTCTGATGTAAGGTTATCACAGAGTATTTGTTTCGGTTTGTTGTTTTTTTGTTGTTGTTGTTATATTTATGTTCCATTTATTTACTTAATATAAATGTTTTATTTACTTTTGTTTCAAATTTTTATTTAAAGTCTAGTCAGTTAGCACATATTGTAATATTGGTTTCAGGAGTAGAATTCAGTGACTTGTCACATATAACACCTAGTGCTCATCACAAGTGCCCATCCCCCATCTAGCCCATCCCCCTCCCTCCATCAACCCTCAGTTTGTTCTCTACAGTTATGAGTCTCCTATGGTTTGCTTCCCTCTCTTTTCTTTTTCTTTCTTTTCCATTCTCTTATGTTCATCTGTCTTGTTTCTTAAATTCCACATATGAGTGAAATCATATGGTATTTGTCCTTTCCGGACTGACTTATTTCGCTTAGCATAATACCCTCTAGTTCCATCTGTGTCATTGCAGATGGCAAGATTTCATTCTTTTTCATGGCTGAGTAATATTCCATTGTGTATATGCACCACATCTTCTTTATCCAGTCATCAGTCGATGGACATTTGGGCTCTTTCCATAATATTTCTATTGTTGATCATGCTTCTGTGAACATCGGGGTGCATGTGTCCCTTTGAATCTGTATTTTTGTATTTTTTGGGTAAATACCTAGTAGAGCAATTGCTGGGTCATGGGTTAGTTCAATTTTTAACGTCTTGAGGAACCTCCATGCTGTTTTCCAGAGTGGCTGTACCAGCTTGCATTCCCACAAACAGCATAAGAAGTTCCCCTTTCTCCACATCCTCTCCAACATCTGTTGTTTCCTGTGTTGTTGATCGTAGCCATTCTGACAGGTGTGCGGTGGTATCTCATTGTGGTTTTGATTTGTATTTCCATGAGTGATGTTGAGCATCTTCTCATGTGTCTGTTGGCCATCTGGACATCTTCCTTGGGAAAATGCCTATTCATGTCTTCTGCCCATTTCTCAACTGGATGATTTATTTTTTGGTTGTCGAGTTTGGTAAGTTCTTCATAGATTTTGGATACCAACCCTTTATCTGATATGTCTTTTGAGGATGCTCTCCTAATACCTTGTTCTGAAAGATCTGCATTTGGGCTTGATCGTGTGTCCATGTGCAAATCTCTCCCTGAACTCCTTGTTGAATATGAGCCATAATGTGCGTTTCCAGGATCTGCAGAGATTGTAGTCTCGACAAAAGGAGTAACCATGGTCCCCGCCGGCTTGAAGTCTTTGGGCTTAGCTGTGTCATCCATCAAAGGTGGCCTAGAGGAGACAACTGGGACAGGTGAGTGGGAGCAGGTAGAGACGTGTCTGTCCTGTCTTGGCCTTGAGATCCTCTGGATGGGTCGGTAACAAAGGCCTTCAGGCCATGGTGTCACACTGTGACCTCTTCGTGTCAGTGTGACTAGAAGGCACCACCCCTTGCCAGGTGAGCTCATGGGACACAGAGGGGACCCGACTTGCCTGTGGCTACTTGGCTGCAGAGCCAGGGAAAGGGGCCCGCTGGCCTAGGGATCCCACCCTCTTATTGCCCCCCAAGGGAAGAGCTTGGCACCTTCCACACCAGGTTGTTGGAAAGAAGGAAACACCTGGGCTCTCACTGCCTCCCCCTTCTCTCTCCTCCTCCCAGGGGCCCCACCAGAGGCCCTGCACCTGCAAGGAGCTACAGCTTTGTAGCAATGCCACCTTCCAAGGAGGAAGGCTTTGTCAGTACCAGGCCAGCCCTCCACAGCATGCACTGCAGAGCGATGGAGAAAGCTGCATTTGAGAGGGAGGCTGGGTCCCTCTCCCAGTAAGCCTGGGATCGGGGGGTCTGCACAGGGGACCGTAGCCTAGCTCAGCCAAAGCTGCAGGCAGAGGAGGAGGGGATGAGGGGGGAGAGGAGGGTGCAGGAGGGCAGAGGCAGAGACAGAAAATCAAGGGCTCTGAAGGAGCCCCGGCAGAGTGTGTTAACCTCATGGAGTCAGGATGCCAAGGAGGACAGCCAGGATGTCCCCAGGTCACTGGGTGCTGCCGGGGCCTCAGTGGGACAGGGTCACTCTACTCAGCAATGACACGTGGCCGAAGAGCACCCCCAGTCCTGACCAGCCCCCCCACCCCTCGGGGGGGTTTAAGCAGGAGTCTGGGCAGAGCCACAGAAGCCTGACGATGAAGACTTGCTCTCTGAAAGCCAACTCATGCCAGACAGGAGGCCAGACAGGGGGACTAGCCCATAGCAGTTTTCCCAGAAGAATGGCGATGCGAGGCGAGGACACAGCGTTTCCTCGGATGATCGGTATCCATCCGGATCATTGCCTCCTCGTGTGAACTCTGTCCCGACGTCCCCTGCTTTCCTGACAGCCCTGTTTCTCATCAGCCTGTGACAGGTTCACCTTCCTGCACCTGGGAAGCAGGGACGACACACAGGTGATGCCTCAGCTCGGAGAGATGCTCTTTTGTCTGACATCCCGATGCCCGGAAGAATTTGAGTCTTACGGCTGTTACTGTGGGCAAGAAGGACGAGGCGATCCGAGGGATGCCCTGGACAGGTAGGGATGGGTGAGGGTGGCAGACCACTGTGCTGACGCTGCCCCCCGCCCCCCGTTAGAGGCGATAACCCCGCTCTCCGCTGGGCACAGCTTCAGGCTTCACAGAGGGCACGGCCTCGCTCGGGGCGGCTGCTCACTGGCACGGGCAGCCGAGGCTCAGGCTTGTCCGCGGTCACTCAGTGGCAGAGGGGCAGAGCCAGACAGATTCTGACCTGTCCATATGGGGGTCCAGAGCTCCTTTAGCTCTAACTGCAAAGACCACCCAGCGGCCCACCCAGCGGCCCCAAGACAGTCCACCTGCAAAGACCCTTCAGAAGACCCCAAATCTGCCTGTTTTGCAACAATCAACATGACAACTTGCCCTGCAGCTGGCCGCATGCAATTTAGCTTCTCAATAACTTTGTTTTAGAGATTTATTCATTTATTTGAGAGAGAGGTGGGGGGCAGCGCACTGGTGGAGGGCCAGAGGGAGAAGGAGAGAGAGTCCTAAGGTGACTCCGTGCTCAGCGTGGAGCCCGACGTAGGGCTCGATCCCACAACCCTGAGGTCATGACCTGAGCCCAAACCAAGAGTCGGATGCTTAACTGACTGAGCCACCCAGGTGCCCCATCTTCTCAATAACTTTTAAGTATAACTGCTCAATTTTATAACTGCCGCTCTTAGAAAAATTTTCAGTGACCTCGTGCATTGGTGAATCCATTCCTTTATTATGTACACATTCAGCCCACCTGTCTTGAGCTTTTGCTCTGTGCCAGGCGCTGTGGTAGGCGGTGGGGACACACAAATGGTTAAACCTGAATGACGCAGACGGAGACAAACAACGGGCGCCCCAGAGGAGCCGCCTGGTACGGGAGATGGGCAATTCAACGAAAAGACCACCAACACCATAAATGTGGTCGTCAAAACAGAGGGAACAGTGGAGGAGCCAACCTAGACATGAGCTGCAGGAATATTCCAAGGGTAGAGTTGACAAGGCGTAAAGCCTGACCGCATATGGGGACTGTCACGGCCTCTGGCCAGCGGGCTCTGTGCTCAAAAGGCATAGGACCCTTGGGCTGGTGGGGTTGCTGAAGGAAAATGAACAGCTCAAGTAGATACTGGAGACAGGGAAAAGTCAAGGCCCAGGGTTATTAATACACAGGCTGCTTTGACGGCAGGCACATGGGGCATGTCACCTGCAGGTCAGATGCTGTCTGGCCGGCTGTGTCACTCCCCAGGCCACCTGCCTCCTTGGCCTTTCTCCCCTTGCCGCTCACGGCCATCCGGAACATACCATCCAAGCTCCGCAGGGCATCCAGTGGGGAGGGAGCTAGGGGCTCTGCTACACAGCCCATCTTCAAAACTTACCTCCCACGGGGTGACACTGAAGACGTGTCTGTTCTTGCAGAGTGTACACCACACTGCGGAATCATAAGCGTGTCTACATTAGGAAATTCGACAGCGTGGGCTCCACTCTCTGAGACAGAGAACCGTGTAGATATTGCTCCTGAGGCCACAGCACTCAGTGCGACAAAGCAAGGGGTAAAAGTCTAGGCAGACGTCACCGTGTCCTGTTCAACCCCATGGAAAGGCAGGGCGGTTGCTCCTGACCGCTGGCCATATTTCACAAAAACGTGAGATTTGACCAGCAGGCAATTAAGTTACCATATGGCTTCCCTGACTTCCACGGGGAAGAAATTAAAACAAAGCCATCGCCTTGACCAAGGAAGAGTTACTCAAATGGATCTCCTTTCCTGCAAGGGTGTCTTTTCAAAACCATGTATACTTTACATTCGGGGCGATCCGCGTGACTTCTAAGGGTATTTTGATCTCGGGTGATTTCTGATTCACTCGCTGACTTTAGATTTGAACTATGATCTTAGCTACCCACCACCACCCGCCCCAGGCAGGTGCACGCACCAGTGTGGCTCCACTGAGCGGGGCTGCCATTCGTAACCGACATGGACCTCCAGCCGCCGGCCGCTGTGGCGGGCACGGTGGGGGTGCTCCCCCGACTGCTGGCCACGGGGGAAGGGATACTTGGCTGAGCACAAGCTCTACTCAAAGGCAGCCGTGCTGGAGCCCTGCTGTGGCTGCGGCCTCTGACGCCACGTGAGAGCTCTTTGAGGATGGGGCGAGTGGCAGCTTCTCTGGGCTGGAGCCGTCACAAGATTCCTCTGGATGTCCATGTGGCTGGGGGACACTGGAGACCATGAGGCTTTATCAGGCCCAATTAGGGGGCGGGGGTGTCTAGACACCGATTCATTCCCATATGGTTACTGAGGCTTTGCTCCATGCAGGACGCTTTTCTTGATGCTGTTCTTTATTTATGCTCAAGATCATTGCTCTCTTTCAAGGCTGGGGTCCAAAGGGGTGCCCTATGGATGTGGGATTAACTGTTCTATTAGGTAAAAGGTTGGAGGAAGCGGGGTCACTGCTAGTCCCTATGGCATCTTTGTGTAAACTAAAAACGGCACCCCTTCCTCAAGACTATTTCCATCTGTTGGCAAATTGCTGTCATAAATATGCAAATCATTCATCTTTGCAGTCAACAAAGTGCTAATAAGAATACAAAAAAAGTTTTTTTTTTTTGTATTCTTACAGTGTGACTGACACGGTTTTAGATGTGGCATCCTTGTGCAGTGCACAACCTAAACAACCATACATGGAGACCCTATGTGTGTTCGAAAGGAGGCCTTGGCTTCTCTCACTGCTACAGGGATTATGGGAGAAGCCAGCCTTGAAGGAGTTCCTGGCACAGCTGGGTTTTCCTTGGTCTTAGGTGCTGTTTATCCCACCACTGCTGCCTGGAGCACGTGAGGCGGCTGGGCTGCCTGCTCGAGAGGCTTCCTCGCTCACCAGTGGAGTGCGTGGATGGTACGGCCAAGTGTAAGTGCTGTGGGCTATTCAGGGAGCTATGCCTTCACTCAGGTCAGCATCACGTACGGCTCAGGCCTCCTGATGCTTTCCCAAACACGTTTTCGTCTATAATGTGATTTCATACTCTTCTTAACCGTGAGGCACACTTACTACCCGATCCTGCTGAGGGCACAGAAGTTCAAGAGGCTAAGTCAGCTGCCAAAAGTCAGAGCTGGGTAGGAGTAGACCTGGAACAACAGAAACCACGCTTACGGGGTGCCTGCCATGTGCCGGCCGAAGCTCTCTAGACGGATTAACAGCGTTAACCCCCAACAATCCTGTGCGAAGCACCAGGTTCTCCCTTTACGGAGGAGGTGGCCGAGGCCAAGGTCACACCGTAGAAAGAAGCTGGTGGTGGGAGTGGGAGTGGAGCCTGGAAAACCACGTTGCCTCAGACCCAGAACCCAGTCCTCGAGCTGGGGGCTCTCGTGGCATTTTGTTCTCCTCCTGAGAAGCAGAAGCCTTTCCCGAGTGAGACCTCCCAAGGAGCCCCACGGAACGGGAGCGCTCTGGCTGAAGGCAGTGGACTTGCAGCCCCCGTCCTCCCTCTCCTGGAGCCTCTGGGGCCTGCTTTCCGCGTCCACCTTTGCAGTTTAAAGGCCCTGCTCCCTGGAGCATGTCATGAGAGCCCCATGAGGGCTTGTTCCCATCCT
This sequence comes from Ursus arctos, assembly GCF_023065955.2. Taxonomy (NCBI): domain Eukaryota; kingdom Metazoa; phylum Chordata; class Mammalia; order Carnivora; family Ursidae; genus Ursus; species Ursus arctos. The sequence goes on along the minus strand of NW_026623078.1, from coordinate 77,432,757 downwards.
TGTGTTTCCTCCAGGGAGGCCCCTGTCCTTCCTCTGCCCTCCGTCAGCAGTGGCAGGGACCTCCCTGCCTCCTTGCGTGTAGGACCACGCGCACCTGTCGCGTCCCGGGAACCCCATGCTCACGTGCCACTCGCAGCTCCTGCACTCACTCACTCAGTTATCTATCCCACACACCTTTCCTGGGGACGAGGAAGGCACTGGACAGGCACGATCCCTGCCTCAAGTCCCCCGGAAGGTGCTCCCTGGAGTGCAGGGGCTCCGGGAGCCGCGGAGGGGGTCTGAGCCCACAGAGCAGGGCCCAGGGGCGGGAGAACTGAGCAGAGTCAGAAGAGAGGGTGTGGAGAGATCTTGTAAGAGGTTGTCAGGCTCCCAGTCAGCCACACTGGGTATGGATGTTCCAGGAGAAGGGGAAAGAGCAAAGTCGTGGCACTTGGGCAATTCCTGGCAGTGCAGGAACAGAAAGTGGGGGTGGGAACGGCTGCGGTGCCAGGGAAGGTGGGGAGCTAGACAGTTTGTCCCGTCGGGGCACAAGGAGCTGGGGTGGGTTTAGAACCATGAGTGACAGGGTAGGTTATTGTCATCGTTCGATGTCATTGTGCCGCGGGGTCCCACCTGCTCAGCTGAAGAAGGCTCCTTCCCTATCCCTGCAGCCTCACGGAAGCCAGGAGCACGGCACTGGGGGTCTGAACGCCTGTGGGGCTCCAGGGACCCAGGTCAGCCCTCTGTGAGCTCGGAGCAGTGTCCTGCACCAGACGCAGGGCTGGGTCATGAGAATTGAGGGCAGAGCCTGCTCCGCGCCGTCCAGACACGAGGCCCAGAATCGCTCGGGGGAGCAGGTCCCTGTGTGCGTCCACTCTGGCCCCTCCTCCTTCTGCTTCCTCGTGTTGGGGCTGGTGTGGAGGCCAGTCTAGGAAATTTAGAGGGTCTGCATGTGGAGAAAAAGTCTGGCTGATGAACACTTCATGGTAGGTTCAGATGGAAAAAAGTGAGAACAAATACATCTTTAGCTCCACTGAAAACTACAGGTGAGAATAATACTTGCAGGAGGCATATCTAAGTACCTTCAAACACATGACTTCATCTGAGTCTGATGATATCCATCCCCACCCCCACTGCATGCAACTCAAACATTCAAGAAATCGGGCAGGGTTGCCAGATCTAGCAAATAAAAATGCATTAACTTGAATTTCAGATAAACAACAAGTAACTGTGTAGTCTAAGTATGTCCCAAATGGACATCCTTATATGAACATATTTATCTGAAATTCACATTTAACCAGGCATCCTATAATTTACCCGGCAAGGTTAAAATAGACTGGATGAGAACCACTTCCATCTGACAAACGGGGAAGGTCTGGCCCAGAGAAGTAAGCTGTTTAACAGCTCTGCCCAACAAATATTTTCCAAGTGCCAACTCAGGAAATAGGGGTCAAGGATTAACACGTGGGCTCTGCCGGCAAGGTTCTCCGTCCAGCAAGAGGGAAAGGTAGACAGACACAGATTCATGCACAATGTCATTAACACGCCACCTGCTGGGATAGGAGCCATGGGTGGGATCTGATGGGAGCCCACGGGGAGAGGTTCCCTTTACCCTGGGGGCTCAGAGAAGCTTTTCTGGAGGAGGGGGCATGCCAAGGGCAGTCTGGACGAACAGGTATGAGCTCACCAGGAGGAGAAGGGAGAATATTCCCAGCAGGGAGATCACGGATGCTGGACGTCACAAGGTTATAGGATGGTGGGTGGGGGGACAGGGCTGAAGGGGCAGCCAGGCTGGTCACGTGCCATCCTACGTCACATGTCCGCTACTCTGTTCTTGCCCTCTAAGGTGTGGGGCAGAGCCTGTGTGCGAAGCTGCTTTGCGCCTGTGACCAGACGGCGGCTGAGTGCATGGCCTCTGCCTTCTTTAACCAAAGCCTCAAGTCATCGGGCACACAAGAGTGCCAGGGCCACCAGCTGTCCTGCGAGGACAGCATGCCTGGGGGGCCTGCGGCTTCCTCCCTTAGCTCCAGCTCTGAGGAGAACAGCGAGGAGGCCATGCCCCGCACAGAGGGCCCGAGGAGAACCAGAAGATTTCTGGGGAAGTCACTTGGTCCTGTGGGGACCAGGCGACAACATGGCCCCAGAGAGACCCCTGGAGAAAGCAACAAGCATCCCCCGCACTAGGTTCTTCCCATTGCTGTCCTCTCTGCGCCTCCGTCTCTGTCCTCCCCTGTGCTCAGCAGGGGCTCAAAGGCACAAGAGTGGGCGAGCCCCGTGCATTGGGATGCATGTCAGCTCGCGTGGGAATGTCTCTGTACTTCTTCAGTGCGCCCTGGGAGCGCAATAAATACTCCAGCCGGTGTTCGTTTTGGTTCTGTTTTGAAGAAATGCTGTAGATACAAGTGCGAGGGGATGTCAGACATAAGGTGACAGAGCCAGGGAGCCAAAACTTCTCTCCACTCCCTCATCACTGAAAGCTATTTTTCTTCTATTAGAATAATAAAAAAGAAGAGTATATTTAATCAATCTTATGAGCTCACCTGTGGGACACCAGTAACCCGAGGATATGTGCCAAGGACTGAAACGACAGCTCTTCTGCCCCTCAAAACACCCCAGCCATTCGAGTTATTCTGAATGGCCACGTGCCACGGCTGCCACCACCACGAAGAATTTCGGCTCACTCTTACCTTAGGTCCTCATCTTTTTTTTTTTTTTTTTTTTTTTTTTAATATGGTTTATTCCAGTGGCTAGAAGTTTTGGGGTGTAAATGCCCGTGCTGACAGAGGCAGGTTCATATCATGGTAATTGTAAAAACCTGAAATTATATCCATCCTTCCATCCAGCCACTCACTGACCCATTAGAGATGCCCCTGGGTACCAGGCAGAAGGTAGTGTGTTACCAGAATCCTCCTCCATATTCGATGGGAACACAAACTCCTTGGTTCACATCACATCCCTGGTTCTCCATCCCCGTAAGTCACGTGTCTGGTAGTAAGAAGGTGAGCGTCCCTGCCTGCTCCTCAGACACACGGGAAAACAGAGCTGCTAGGGTTCAGCGTCCCTGACCTTCTCATGGCAGGGAAATAATCCCAAGTTGGCAACAAGGTTAAGAAATTAAAGGTCACGGTGCCAAGCCCATAGCAGACATCCTTCCCCGCCCTCCAAGGGATTCGTGTGATGAGCACTCTTTTTTTTTTTTTTTAAGATTTCTCATTTATTTATTTGAGAAAGAGAGAGAGTGAGACCGAGCAGGGGGAGGGAGTGGGAGAAGCAGGCTCCCTGCGGAGCAGGGAACCCGACACGGGGCTCGATCCCAGGACCCCAGGAACATGACCTGAGCCGAAGGCAGACGCTTCCCTGGCTGAGCCACCCAGGCGCCCCGTGATGAGCACCTTTTGATGAGTCCAGCACATGGGTACCTTCGTTACCAGGTGACCTTAACTAACCGCCGAAGTTGGGGTTCGCCCAGAGGTCTCGCTGGCACGCGAGGGAAAGCGTGCGTGGAGACTGAAGAACTAGGACAGGAGAGGTAGCCAGTGACGGGGGCCTTACCAAGCCGGTCACAACGAGAACCCACTACACACCGAGAGGAGAGCGCGCGGGGGACATCAGCTTCCGTCACATCAGCCTCTACGCCCGGGGAGGGGACATGGCCTTCTGGCCTGCGGCACGCGGGAGCCAAGCCCGCTCCCTGGCGGAGGAAGCCTTCAGGCAACGAAACGCAGGTGCTGGCGGCCCAGTCAGCCAGCGGGCATCGGGTGGCAGAGGGGCACTGGCTGCGACGGAGGCATGGCTGGCCGGCTCCTTCCTTCAGCCCCAAGCTGGGTCCCAATGGTCCACTCCCACGGGCGGTCCCAGTGCCAGGCTGGCCACCTGCGTGGTGACCGGGCCTTCTCCACACCATCACCTGGGGCAGCTGACCCACTTCGCTCTGGTTCCCACCCAGAAAACCCCTTCTTAAAGTGGATTTTTCTGCTCTCTGGTGCTTTATCTCCCCTCGTCAGACCGCCCACACCCCCTTGCACTCAGCCCGCAACTCTGTAGGACTGTGAAGGGTCTGAGATCTCACCTTTCTCTCAACTTGTAAATTCGTCTGCACTTACGGATGTTGGCAGAGCACACGAGACACCCCGGGTCAGAGACCAAGGGCTTTATTGTCTACGGCAATGGCAGTAGCCAGAGTATCAGCATTTGTGCTGGTCCCTCAAGCCCCGAGGCACGGCAGAGGCTGAGGGACACCTCCACAGAAGGCGGCCTTCCCTACACAGGAGAACCGTGTTCAGGGACCCGAAATTACACACTGACTGTTAGCCCAGAACACATTTTTTTTTTCAAAGCAGGCTCCACACTGGGTGTGGAGCCCAACGCAGGGCTTGCACTCATGACCCTGAGATCAAGAGTTGGAAGGTTACCGACTGAGCCACCCAGGCCCCCGGCCGGAAACACATCATCTTTATACAGGATGATAAAGACCTTATCTTTATATAAGGTCTGCCCTTGGCTCCAAGCAGAGTCTGCTGGCCAGAAGACAGTGAGGAGATAGCCCAGAATGAAGGCTGTGGGCGCCTGCATGCTCACATGGCATGCACAGACACGGGGAGAACTGTCGGGCAACAATGGTCTCAGCTGATATTCCACTGAGAAAATGGAAGGTTTCCAATGGCAATGCCCTCCTCTTCCTGCTGCCAAAGCTACAAAGTGACCTGCAGTCTCTCTATTCCCTCTTGTTACAATGAACTAAGTGTTCCTTGTTCAGATCCAAGGTCAATCCCTCCACCCAGGCTCTGTGTATAATGCGCTACTGCCTTCTCAGTGCTTGACTCCTGTCAATATTTCCTTTTCTTTTTGAGAGAGAGAGAGAGAGTGTGCACTTGTGTCGCGGGGGTGGGGGGGTGCAGAGGGAGAGAGAGAATCTTAAGCAGGCTCCACGCCCAGTGCAGAGCCTAATGTGGGGCTTGATCTCATGACCCTGAGTCATGACCTGAGCTGCAATCAAGAGTCAGACGCTTAACTAATGGAGCCACCCAGGTGCCCCAATATTTCCTTTTTTAACCAATTTATTCCTCTTCTGCATCAATCTAACCAGCATGCAAACATGCCCTAAAATCCCCATCTTTAAAAACCCCTCGACTCATGAAGCAGCATGGGGGAAGCGTGAAATTGTCCACCTGATGCCGCCAGCTTTAGTCGGGTGCTTAAACGCCAAACTAGACGGTGCTCTGCTGGGCACTGTTTACCTGACTCGACATCATCCAACGCCTGCCTCTTACTCCACACGCTGCTGTGCCAACCAGCTGCACACGGGCTTCGACCTGCCTCATTCAGAGGTGGGATCTGACAATGTCTGCCTTCCGAACTTCTCACAGGACTTCCCTGAGAAGAAAGCATGGGGCACCCTGGGAAACCACTCAGCGCTCAAGCACACACAATCCAGAAATGGCGGCGGGGGGGGGGGGGGGTTTGCTGCCAACAGGCCACGAACCTCCTTGTGAGAACATCCAGCAGTCACCTACAGTGATGGACAATTCCTCCATAAATCCTCTTAATGAGCCTTTTCTCCTTGCATTCCACAGTTCCAGGCCCCGGCCAGGTTTGCAGGGATCGCAGCCCAGAACAATCCCCGTGTGTAAGCCTTTGCCTTAGCCCAAGTTCTCCTAAAGCAGAGCCTGCGGCTCACAGCGCAAGGAAAAGGCAAAGTTTATCGCAGGAGGAGGAGGGGGCGCTGGATGCTCTATCTGGGCTCTGCTTTTTCATTCACATGAACTTGGTGCTTGAAATCAGTACTTACCAGAACAGCTGGCAGGATCCGACCAGTTAGGGCTGGAAAGCGACGCAGCACGTGATACAGACCGTTCCCTCTACACCGCAGCTCCCCGGAGATGGATTAGCAAACCAGGGTGGCCGAGGGAACTAGAGCCGCTATTTATTTTTTCTTAGAGGCTTTGTATAAGTTACAGAACAAGGAGAGCGCGCTGAGATGCAAACATAAACACTGACGCAGAGCCGGCAACTGCGCCTCGCCAGCGCCCAGGAGGAGCTCCGCCTTCGCTGCCCCTCGTCATGACCGGCGGCTGCGGTTCTGACTCGGCCACGGCGGTGAGGGTGCATCCGCCTGGCAACCTGGTTTTTACTAAAGCTCTTCATTTTTAACTAAAGCAAAATATTAAACAAACTTAATTTAGTAAATGTAGTAGCTATTATCAATACCTACGTATCCAGAAGTAATTCGATTCGGTTTTATTGCTTACATATGAGTTGTAAAGTGAATTTTTACATTTCAAAAAAACTCAGTTACATTTATTACATATATTGGCATGACTAAGACAAACGGGTTCCCTTTTCAGATGGGAGGAAGAGACATGTTAATTGCTGGTACAGGGTGGTATTATTCTGAAAGAGAACATGTTCAGGAGCTGAATTAAGCGGTGTTTGTGTTGTGTGCGCGTCTGTATATTCAGGTAAACGCCAATGGCAAACTCCACAGAAGCAGAGTCAACACAAATATAAGAAATGTTTACGTGCTCAATATTCGGTGTCAAGGAAAAAAACGAAGCAGGTGCATACGGCAAAAAGAGAATGATTAACAGTTTATTAAGAGTTTTAAATATCTACAAAAATATAGCCATACGGGGAACTTCAATAAATCCTAAACTTTCAGTCTCCAAACTGGCTATAATACAGGACACACACCCATTACCCGGCAGGGTGTCTTGAGATCTCTTGGAAAGGGACAAACCAAAGAAAAGACCCACTTCTTCGGAATCACTATTAACAAGACCAGTTCAGTCATCTAGGATATATATAAGTCTACTGTGATTTAAAAACAACAAGAAAAAAACCCCCACAAACCCCACAGCAACAGTTTACAAACAGACTGAGAAAGGTGTGATAAACATTAATTCAAATGGTTTTCCTTTACGTGCAACACATGCATTTTTTTAAACCACAGAGACACATGAAATTTTGTAAAGTCTGTTTTCCATGAGTGCAAACGAATATAGATCTCCTTTACTTATACTATTAAATTATATATATTTTTCATACAAAAGCACACAGTGTTAATCTGTAAAATGACATCCAAGTGGATGATGATTGTTTTTGCATGTCCCCCTGCTTAGATTTTTTTAAATGCACAAAAATACACTTCTTAAAAAATACAGAAGAAAAAAAGGGAAATAAAAAACAGAAAACCTGGCCTGTTATGTGACGACACATTTTACCCAATCAAGAGGCAAAGCTACAGTGACAGCTGCAAGGCCATTCAACGCCTGCACTATTATTCTGAAAACAGTGTCCTGTTTACCTACATTTAACACACCGCCCAGGAGGGCTGGGTATCATTTTATGGGTTTAAATGACTAGGATCTTTTCAAAGATGTTTCAAGACGCTGTGCTTCAGTTTATTAAAACAATCTGGGGTCTGTTTATACTTTTGTCACTTCCTGACTTTTTTCTGTTTCTTGCCCAGGTGCCCAATAATCATAAACACAAACTTACAACCTGCCATTGTCACTGTAAGTTTTCAAACAAAAACAAAAGATAAAAACTGAATTAGTTTTTGAGCTACAATTTCTGATATGTATATTGTTCTTTGTGAAAAGAAACAATCTGAAAAGGCAATACAATTATAAAGAGGTTATTCTATCAAAATGTCCTACGAGAATTTCATAAGACTTGCAAAGAAAGTCCTTCATTTTTGCTGTGTGATGGAATTCACTAAAAAGCACACAATTTTAAGAAAACACTACAGGCCTGTGAGCACATGTGCAGAGCACACATGTAACCGTGGGAGCTTAAATCAACAGCAGCTCACACTGACGATCCTTGGCACGCGTGACTGCTAAAGCCACACGCACTCTTCAGATGTGATACAAATCGTAAACAGATGCGCACAACTTAACGGTTCAAATCTTACAAATGAAAAGTCCCTTTGGAGAATTTTCTGACCACGATGATTTTAAACAATGCACAATATAAAAATGTAAATAATGTGCTTTTGATAGAACTCAAAATGTACACACTCTTCACAGGTGAACTAGTAGCTGTTTCAAAGGTCTTTTTTTCCTACACTAAATATAGATCTGATTTAATTAATGGAGCCACAGCAAAATACTACTATAATTTCAAAGTATAGTCTGTAAACTAATACATCTTATGATGTAAAAAAATATTGCACAGTTTGGTACGCCAAGAGTAAGCTCTAAGCTTCTCTCAAGTAGAATGGTCAAACTCTCGGCAGGAAACACAGTATTACAAGAACTAGACACTTTTAAGTATGGCGATTTTAGGGTTGGTCATATTCTAGGAATATTACTCAACGGATGTCTTATTACCATAAACAAGTTGAAGAATGCCTATCACATGTTATTATAGATCACAACATCTAAAACATGGGGACAAGCCACAGAACAGTTTTGCAGCCCCAAGATTAGCAATATATTTGTATGTATTTGCTTTTGCAGATAACCAAACACAAAAGCAATTCTACTTCTAAGCAGTTGTGTAGATGTGTAAGAATACAGTAGACACTTCGTACATCTTCAACCCTCTGAGGCATATTTTTTAAAATTACACGTTTGTGAAAAGTTTAAAATACACTGTTTAACTATGGAATAATGGGAGATCAACACAGGCCCAACTTCGAAAGCCAACAGGAATTGCAAAAGAAATGATCACGGCAGAAATCCATCTTTAAAGTACTCTACATCACGGCCGGCTCCACCATTTCCAATGTGGTGTGTGCCAAGCATTTGGTTGAAGAGAAGTCTCACTGTTATTCTCAAGAATGATGTTAATACGCATTAAGCAAACCCTGAAAACTCAGTGTGGCCTTAATTTTTCGGCTTTAGGTCTTATGGTCTTCATATTTTTCGGCTTTAGGTCCATTTAGGTCTTCATGAGCCACTCAGTACACACACAGATCTGGAAACTTCATCTCATAGACTGGGACAGACTGGTACTGGGCATGCCCAGAAGTAATGGTCAGTGTTCCTGATGGACTGGGAGGAGGGCTGGAAGAGAAGAACAAGCCACGGTCAACACTGGAAGGCTGTTCCTTTCACAGAGCACTCTCCTAACTCCCTGCGAACAGCAGAGTGCTGGCTAGCTACGAGGCTATGTGGGGGGAAAGATGACCATGCTATCAAGCTGATCCTAAGTCTGAACTTAAGAACACGTGTGTGTGATTTTTCAGAACAGGATTACACTCTACCCATTCTTGCTCTGCTCCACTAGCAGAAAAGTCTTTCGTACGTTCACATACTTGTCCTTTTTGCTGACAGCAGGGCAGTCCATCACGTGGACACACTGGGACTGATCTAATCCAGTGGATAAATGCAGGTTCATTTCCATTTTCCAGTATTATAAATAATGTTCAGAGCTCTACTCTTATACACACATCATTTTATCCTGATTGTCTCTAGGTTTACAGTCGTACAAACAATTTCCTAATCAAAGCACACTCACAATTTTGACTCTGATACACACTGCCAGAATACCAGCAATTTATACTTTTAACATTGGACTATACTTGTGCTCTTGTTCTTTTTTTTTTTTAATCTTTGCCAATCTGGTAAGCAAAAGGGGATTCATTCCTATTTTTATTTTTAGTTTTTGGGTCACTACTAGTGCTACATATCACAAAGAGATCTACAAAAGATGTAGTACCCCTTGCCTATATTTGTACTCAGATGTTTTTCTCTTATCAATATGGGAAACTAATTTTTTTTTTGTATGATACTAATGCTTTTCCACAATTGTACTATTTGAGTCTCAATCCTGTCTTTTGGGTTTTGTTTTGCCAAATGTTTAAAAATCTTACCAAAAAAATCACTTATGATTTCTTGTGACTAAAACTACAGATTCATCTGCAGAGAACTGGTGTCTTTAAGATACTAACTTTCTTTTCAAAGCATGGTATGAGTTTTCATTTATGAAGTATTCCTATGCATATTTCAGAGATTTACAGTTATATAAGTCTACATAGTTCTTGGAGTTTGTTAGTGTTTTATAGTTATGAATATATGGGAATACATTTTTATTACCATTCATATAGTGATGAATTTAATTAATGTAGCACAAATATTAACTTCATATAACTATCTAACTGTAAGCTGTTCTTAAGCTATTCAGTTGTTTCTATTTTCCTGATATATTATTCTATTTCTGGCAACTAATAATTATTTTGCAATCACCATTCCTGTATTTGTAATATCCCCCCCTTTTTAACTGAGGGATAATTTTCAGAGTGAAATGCACAGATTTTAAGTATACTGTTTGACAAGAATCGATAAACATATACACCTGTGTGATCACACCCCAATAAAAATAATGTTCATCATTCAAAAAAAGTTCCTTTATGTCCCTAGTCAATTTCTCCCTATTCCCAGATCCCCACATCCGACTATGTTCTGATCTCTATTGCTGACGATTAGTGTTGCTTGTTCCTAAATCTCATACAAACGGTCTATATATACAGCCTGTAAGAGTGGTCCATACCAGCTACACTCTTTTATGTCTGGCTTCTTTTGCTCAAGATGTTTTATTTTAGCCAAAAAAGATGTATTCCTTTTTACTGAACAGTATCTCACTACAGTAAGAATATCACTATTTGTCTATAGTCTATCCACTCTCCTGTTGACGGACATTTGGTAAGCATAAAAAAGCTGCTACGACATTCATGTGCGCATCTTTCTGTGAATATAAGTTTTCATTTCCCTGGGTAAATAAATACTGAGAAATGGCATTACAGGATCAAGAGCATAGTTAAACTTTGTAAGAAACTGCTACAGTTTTACAAAGTGTACATTTTATATTCTCGTGAGCACTGTAGAGCATTCTTCTAGAACGTCCTATATACGGTTAGGCTCACCCTATGAAATTCTTTCACACATTTTGTCACTCTGTTTTTCCTTTATGAGCTGGTTCTTTTGTAGTTTCCTCTTTTCTCCTAAAACACGTGTATATTTCCCTTTAAATTCTTTAATGTACGTGTGTGTGTATTTTTAGGTCCTTGTCTACTAATTCCAATAACTGGATCATCTGTGGGGCTGCTTATTCTTATTGCATTTTCCTGCTTCTTTGCATTTATCATTTTCTTTATTGCACTAAGGTCAAAGGGAATGAAAGCACAATGGAGACTGAAGTGTAAGACTGTTCTGTTTCTGTTCTTGAGAAAACAAACCCTTTCCTCTGTCTGGTGGTTAGAGCGTAGGCAAATGAGCAAGAGGAAATACATCAAACAAGAACAAAAACCTCTGTATCATATAAGCTATTCAGAACTACTGCTTTGTAACTAGGTGACCTTGGATAAGTTACCTAACCTCTAAGTGCCTGTTTCTATACCTGCCAAGTAAAATTAATCATTATCCTTTGTAAAGGTCTGTTAAAAATATTAAATGAAATAATGTACTTAGTATAGTGCCTAGAAAAGCATCAGTGTTCAATAAATAATAACTATTAGTAGTAAGTGCTCAATAAATGTTATTCGAAGGATTTACAGTACCAATAAAAGAAAATTAGTCATAATCCTTATTCTAAATATTCAATCCACATAGCTGTGACAGTCTGATTAAGTGTAACATGGTGGGTCCTAGCAACATTCCTTTTAAGAACGGAGTTATGGATTTGAATTGTGATTTTTCCACTCAGTAGCCAGATGACCTTCAATAAGTTATTTCTCTAAAGCCTCAAGTCTTTTTACCTAGAAAGCACACACACACACACACACACAAATAGCACCTACCTACCTTTTTAGGGCTGCGGTGAGAATTAGCAAAAACAACAGAAAACATGTAGCATAAGACCCATTACAAAACAGGCCATTACTACTATAATTAACAGGCGCCAAATAAGTAAATAAATGCCCACAGTCATCAATTTTCTCTGAATCGAAGGTACATCACGTATTGCATATTATAGTCTGATTCTCTTCTGAAATTTTTTAAATGAGTAATTCTTAGCTAACTGGGGATGGCAGGCATGGTGGGGAAATGCCTAGAATAAGAGGTGTACTGATGGAAACATGCCTTGCATAGGACGGCCGAAAAAAGGCTGAACTAAGAAAGCAAGCGGACGACAGCATGTACCTGTCTCTCCTATTTATAGAATCCTATGCTTGAAGCAAAACAGACTTAGCTAGCTCACCAAGTTGAAAATACAAGAGATACCACTGATGTATAAAAAACTCCAAAAGCACAGCTTCGAACTATGGCTCCTCCACTGTGCCCCTCAGACAAAGGCCAGTGTCCACACTGAGGTCAGCAGAAGGACATGCGTAAGCGCTTTCCCCAGAGGGAACCTGCCGTTGTCGCTCCCTCTGTCTGTGGTTCCCTACTTCGGCACCAACAGACACAAGTATGTAACCACAAGACCAATTACGTTAGATGCCGTATGTTTGGGACATAAAGTTACAACAGGACTGAAATGGATATGACTGAGGAAAAGTTTAATGACTGAAGTGAGCCATCTGCTTAGGGAGAATTGGGCTTGCCCTGGAAAAAAACTGAGGTTGAACCATATGAAACAGCAGTGTTTTGCAGGTCAAAATGGTTAAATATGAGAAATTACCTGGTTAAATGTCTCATTAGAATGTGAGTCTTCCAAATTACCCAGATTTCCTTATGGGACTACATGGAAGGAAGGAACAATCTAAAAAGGAAAGCTAGGACAACTGGAAGACACGAGAAGCAATGCTATGAAGGCCTGTCCAAACAGAACGACCACCAAGACAGAGGCACCCCTGTGATCTTGTGTTTGCCCTAACTGAAAAGCACTATTATTACTTAAACACATTCCGCCAGAAATCTATATAGGGGTTTAACAATTTCTCTTTTGTTATTTTATCGCTGTTGGAGTAATAAAATCCTTACCGTATGGTGAGTTCCAATATTTGAGCAAGTCTATCATGAAGCAAATTTGCCTACAAGGAATTAAAAAATTGTTTAAGAATGGATTTTTTTTTTTTACTTCCCAAATACTTACCTATACTAATGCAAATGAAATTTAAAGGACAAAGCGTAAGGGCAACCATGAAGCTGATGGTACGGAGCGCTTTCATGTTTTGGCTCCCCCTGTCCCATCCACTGGAATTTAATGTAAAGTTTCTCTTTCATTCACTTCCTAGTCTCACTGGGAGAAACCACGAGACACATAAAACAAAATACCCACAGCGAAGTCCCTGAAGACCACTGCACAAAAGTACCACAGCAGCAACAATCCTCAACATTCAGTCTGGGAGCTGCCGTCCCCTGTGGCCTGTATTACACACACAGATCACCGAGGCCGCCCAGCCAGGCCGCCAAGGGTTTTCAGTCCCCACCTGATACATTACCTTGTGTTCTGTGGATCTGCATAAAGTGTGGAACCTACCGACTAATGACCAAAAAAATGTCCACAAAATCAAACTCTTCCCACATCCCCTTTACCAACCGTTCACTTACTTTGGATTCACATTGTGCTGCTATTTCTTCAAAAGGTGCTTTCTGGAATTTCTCTATCACAAGACGCCTCTTTTCCTTTTCCTGTTCTTCCATTCCACTGGTATCTATATAAATGTTTAGAAAGACCCATTAGAGGGATTACAGATCTTCACAGAACCTTCCCAATGACCATAAAAGCAAACAGTCTGTAAGTCAAAAATAAAGGTAATTTATAGAACTAGTTTTAAAAGGAAAAAAGCAAAAGACTGAACATCCTTGAAATGTCTATAAGACTAGACAGTAGATATGCAAAACAGTTTTTTAATCTAAGGGTTAAAGCTATCTAGTACAAGATCCTTTCTCAAAGACTACCTTTGACTCTCTTCCCAAAAAAGTAGCATGACAACTATCCTGCAAGCCAAACAACTTCAAGGCCCCACCTGAAAGATGATTCTTTTATGAACATTCATGCCCTGGTACATGAGATACTAAATTAAAAGGCTGCTGAACTTGATACTGAATGGCACAGCGGAAATACAGAGCCATTTAGAACCTACTGTTTTAGCCTTTTGCATTTATTTCCAGTTTGAAAAGACATCTTTTATCTTAAAATGATGTGTGGCCTGACCAAAGTCTGTGAGATAGTAAAATAAATAAATGCCTGTCTTGATACTACGGATATAAGTGAGTACATCTGCTTAAGAATATGGAAATAGGCCTAATTTATGGCTTATTTGTTAATGGTCTACTGCAACCCCCCAGCGATTCTTCAGGTTGTTTTGTTTGTTTGTTTGTTTGTTTTTTCCTGGTTGAGAATTTCATAGGATGAAATGCACGATGTTCAATGTTCTTTAACCCAGACTGCTTTTCAGGTAGACAAACTGTAGGTTATAATTAGCTAGTTTTAAAAAGTGGAAACAGAAATAGCAGGTAGAAAGGAAACTGGCTATTATTAAGGATTTTTTCCTTTGAAACTGTGGCACGTTAACAAAATTGAAGAATTTATACACTTCTGAATGACTAAGAGAGAATTATGATCACCTCTCTGTTGTTCACTAGACCAGGGTAAGCAGCTCAAAAGGCCAGAGGCCAGGCAGGACACATACATGTTTACATGGATCAGGTAAAAGCAGTGGGAAGTAAGGGGACGTGGGCAAGATAAGGCAGATATACCCTGATCTTATCTAAATTTCTGAAGATACTTCCAACTAAAATTTGGCCTTCAGGCAGCAAGTCTGTTTGCCATGCTTTTTGGTATCAAGAGTCCTTTACATCCTTGAAAGTTATGAGAAAACCAAATTGTTATATCCATTGATATTTTCCATATTACAATAAAAACTGAGAAACTTTAAAAACGTTGAACTCCTTTAAAAATAATTCATTTTAAAATTATGAAGCCATTATATGTTAACATAAATAACATTTGTTTAATGAAAAAATGACCATACTTTCCGAAGTGAAAAAACTCAGTGAGGAGAACAGCACTGTTTTATGTTTCTACAAATCTCTTCCATGTCTTGGCTTAAGAGAAGGCAGCTGGATTCCATCGGCAAGTGCATCCAACCCACTGCAGTACGTTATTCTGGTTGAAGTCTATAAAGAGAATCTAGCTTCCGAGAGATATGCACTGGGGGAAAGAGTATTTTAATAGCCTTTCCCAGAACCGTGGGTATTTTTTCTTGGACATTACAACACAGTCTGAAAAGTAGTAGTGTTCTTGATAGCTAGATGCAATACAAAATTTGAAATCTCACTACCTTTTTGTAACTGGTTATGGTAAAATCTATTGGTCTATTTAACACTTTGAATAATCCTTATCTACGCATGTTTGTGTAACATCATGCAATGGTCATGGGGAATACTGATCCAGTGATTTATGCAGGGCCTCTACATGTAGACACGTGTCATGACACACAATTTTTTAAATCCTATTTG
This sequence comes from Ursus arctos, assembly GCF_023065955.2. Taxonomy (NCBI): domain Eukaryota; kingdom Metazoa; phylum Chordata; class Mammalia; order Carnivora; family Ursidae; genus Ursus; species Ursus arctos. Next base: position 77,417,425 of record NW_026623078.1, on the reverse strand, counting down.
GTAGTTACTACCACTGATCTCATTAGAAGCATCTAAATATTTGCGTGCTGTCAAACTCACAGTGGCAGACAAAAGTCAAAATTTTAATTTTGTTCAAAGTGCAAATTTTATCATCAGAAGCAAATACAGAAAGGATGGTTTTGTTTTTTCTCTTGAAGTCACAGCTTCATTTCATTTATTTTCCAGAAAATGCCTACCAAATACCATTTTCTGTCAGTCTTTTTTTTTCTTTCTTTTTGAAGTAAAAGTGATGGTCCTTATAAAAATCAACTAGCTCAGGGGCGCCTGGGTGGCTCAGTTAGTTAAGCGTCTGACTCTTGATTTTGGCTCAGGTCATGATCTCAGGGTCCTGGGACTGAGCCCCGTGTTGGGCTCTGTCCTCAGTGGGGAGTCTGTTTGAGATTCTGCCTCTCTCTCCCTCCCTCTGCTCCACCTCCTGACTTGTGCACACTCTCTTTCTAAAATAAATAAATCTTAAAAAAAAAAATTGACTAGTTCAGCTTGCAAATCAAGGCAATCAAAGAAGTGCTTTACGTGTACTTCCCAAAGACATGTACCCTGGGTTGAGATTTAATAAAATAATTTATATTAAGAGCATTCCTAAATAAAATCTCATTTTAAAATAACTGTGTGTGTGTGGTGCTGAGGAACTGATCGCTGCTAGACTAGCGTGATGCTGCTGCCTCCTTCATTCATGTTGACCGAGGCAGTATAAAGGCTAACAGTGTCTTTACACTCTCATGCAATGCTATGATGAAAGTACTTTTTGCTTGAAGGATCCCTTGCAAGAACCACCACAGGCTATCGAGCGGCCCACGGACACACTGAGAACCCCTGCCCTAGACCGTAAATTTGTCAACATGTCCTATCTTGTTGTTATTGTTATTTTGAAGTAGGTTCCATGCCCAACATGGGGCTGGAATTCACAACCTGAGCCTGAGTCACATGCTCTACCGACTGAGCCAGCCACATACCCCATGACATGTCCTATTAATCTTTAAATGTCTCAAAATATCTTGCATATAATGGATATTCAGAATTGCTTACTGAATTCAATTAATTTTATTTTGGTAAATTTGACATTGAGCACATAATTAAAAAATCCTCTAATGGAGTAAGCCGAAAAAGGTCAGATTTTATTTTATGCATGATGGGTGCTAGAGCATTCCACTTTCCTTGATACTAATTTTCTTATTCTAACAGCTCTGAAAAAATGAGAGCCAATTTCCACCCTTTATTGCTTTACGAGTTAGAAATGAATTGAGAACAAGGTATCATTAGCCTAGCAGTAATTTATATCAATACTTAATTGAAAGAACCATTTTAAAATTTTAAAAAAGAGGCAAATCATAAAATTTATTTCTGTAAGGGCCAAAGGAGAAAAAAGTCAGAGTACTACTTCATGCAATGTGAAAAGATTACAGTCAGTCAAATGTGGGTATGAAATCTGGCACCGCCATCTACTAGCTATGTGATCTCAGAAGAGTTTGTTAATTTCTCTGCCCCGATGTTCTAACCGATAAAACAGCAAGAGTTAACATGGTCCTCTATCATGCCTACTTGCTAACAACCTCAGCCAGCTCCTTTCTCCTAGCCCATTAGAAACACGCTTATTACAGTACTCTGTGCCTGTTAAAAGTTGCTCTATTTAATTCACTCAGAATTATTCAGAATTTTCATCCCCCCATCTCCTACAAAAGGAAATATGCTATTTCTCCTAAATTCGAGCAGCCTGCATGTTGGCCACCAAAGAAGCGTGGCATTAAAATACACTGACGTGCTTTCATAATTCTAGGAAAGTCACCAGACAGAGAAGAATTACCTATAGTAAGACAGGACAAGTATAAAAGTCTAAAAACCACAGCTGAATAAATCAATTACAGATCTACGCAGCAACGTCAAGCCGCTTCTGCTTATGCCGGCACCTCATCAAGTCCTAAGATACAGATAAGCTAGCAAATCATGAGGAGAGTTGACAAAAATCTCACCAATTGCTTTCTTCAATGCTTCAAAGGTGATTTCTTCAGTGTTACTAACCTAGAGAAAAGGGATTTGAAGTAAAATAGAGTTAAGAAAGGTCAATATAAATAACACCTTCACCTCGTTACAATCATCTAAGAACTTTCACAATTGTTTTTCTTCTTTGTGCTGGCTGGGCTTGTGACTATCCTCTGCAGCATCAAGTACTCTCCGCTTCCTCCTGGGTTGGGCCCGGGGCCTACGCAGGGGTTCCCGCCGGCTGGCAGAACCGGCAGCCTGTGCGCAGCCCAACCACCACTGAACTACAGAACTGGATGTCCAGTCGTGGGCTGGGCAGCCAGGGCCCGCTGACTGAACTAGGCTTCCCTAAGTGAACAGCGCACTGAGATAGTCAAGGCAGAGAAAATACGTAAACCCAGTTCAGCTATGTAATACATGACAACTAAGTCTTCTACACCCTCTATAATTCTGGTGCCACATACAGTTTACAAATCAAAAATAAACTGAAAACTTCCAATGGTTTAAAGGCAAGAATCAGCACTTCTTTGGGAAGTGTTCAATGAGTACAGCTAATCAACATCTTAAAATAATCATATTCTGGGTCTTCTAAGGTCAACCACCTGGACTTATTTTCCAGAAATACCCTTTAATAAGAAGCTTCCCCCCTTTCTTGCTTTGAAATATATGAAAAGCATGAAATCAATTGCTTCATGACAAAATATCAGAAATACATTTTATGGCACCAGCACATTTTCAGGGGGAATAACATACCCAGTTACTATAGTATCTCTGAATAGAAGGTAAGAAATGATACCTGAGTACTTGCCTGGGCCTCTGGTCATCCCTAATTTTAGCTCATGAGCTTCTTTTGCTAAGTCTAAGGCGGCAAGACTAACGAAAGCAAGACTTCATGCTCTGCACCTTAGCTTCTCTGTAATACAAAGGCTTTAGCTGGAAATCAAGCAGCAAGAGTTCCACTAGCTCGGTTTTTCTACTGAGGGTTCATTTTTCTAGTTGAAGTCAGATTAAACTTGGGAATCTTCAGTTGCTTTGCTCTAGATATTTGGAGCAGATATACAGGATTAGGCTGGCTCATTAGTTATTTGTACCTACCAGCAGTCTAGTACCTCAATGAAAAAAACCCACGGTCGTTTTTACAACTGGTTAGGAGTTTTAGACTTTTGAGAAACTACTACAATACAGGGAAAAGAACACAGAACTATGAGGCCAGCCTTCTCGTTACACATAACTGTTAATTATTACCTGTAGGATCCCAGGTAAGTGAAAAGTTAAAGTACTTTATTCTAAGAACTCTTCTTTTCTATCGGTTCTTGTTTTCCCTAATTCGTATGATCACGATGCAGTCACTCTGTCCCTCTCCCTTCTAGTTTTTAACCTCCTTTCTCGGACTCCCTTTCAGTCATTTCTTGGCCCTGCCCATCCTGCTCTGGAACAGATTACTGCTCTCCCACCCCCTTCCTCACCTCCTGCCTGGCTACTGGGGGTCCTCCTTACCCAAACTGTAGCCTATTAAAAGGATCTAGTCGCTGGCCTCTCTCCCGCCAGTCTCTTCTTTCCAGTTTAGCCTAGCCACGCTTCTGAGATTTCTTTCACAAAAGCATAGCCCCGATAATGACACTGCCCGAATGTGAGTGTTTCCCTACTTCATACCAAATTATGCACAAAGCCCTCAGGCAGGTGACAAAACCTTCTATAATTTGGCTTCAATCTTGTTTCCCACTTTTTCCTTTTGTGAATCCTATTTAAAAAGGAAAAAAGACCAACTGCTTTATATTAGTGTTCGATGATTCATATTTTTCATACAGTGTAGACACTGCTAAATACAAGTCACCTACTTCATTCGGTGCCCAACCAAACTACAGTCTGTTTGCTTCTCCAGAACACCAGTTGTGTGTTCTGGAGAAATGGTGCAAAGGCACCGGCCTCGAGGAGTTTCAACACTCCTACTCTTGATAACTTTGTCTTATTCATGCTCTACAGCTCTAATCTAGACTGTACAACACCCCTGAGCCCACGTAAAATCTGTTTGTCTTTTTCCAATCAGACTAGTTGTTATGTTACTTCCACTGATATCTTACTAATTTAATAACACCTAGAAGGGCAGCTCCTGACTAATATTACACTAGACTTGTTTTGTTAGCACACATGCAAGTTTCTTTACTCATATTTGGGAAAAGGCAGGAGTGTGTAAAACAACGATCTCTTATTTGTCCTGGAATAAATAACAATTATTTTTAGCCAACCAGTGACTTAATTTTGTACAAGGAAAAATTCAATATGCACTCAAAATGTAATAGGTACAGCCTCCAATCCAGTCCCCCAAATAATTGAGCATTGACTATTACCTTTTAGAAAGAAGAACTGAGTGGTGATTTCAATAGACTACAGTAACAATTTGAGTCATATGTAGGGAGAACAGAAATTTGATATGATCTCATCTAAACATTCTGACTTTAAAAAAAAATGATAAACTCTACAAGCAGATACTGGATAGATCTGAGGACTAACTGGGATTATGTATATAAAATTTCAAATAATTTTGATCGAATACAAGAGTACTGTTTTTTTAAATGGGCAATTCTCTTATTTGATTCATTGTTAGCAAATATACTTATTCATAGCTTGATATTTTGTTACACCATTAACTGATGAACACTTAACTGATGTGTATTTCTCCTCTCCATGCTATGAAATTAATTAGTTCTAGTCTAGAAGGTAATGTTATTTTGTCTTCTGGTTTTTGAACAGTCATTCCTAATATACAAAATCAGATTCCATAATGGTAAATGAGTCTGAAACGCCAATGTGCTCAAGTAACCCTTATAATAAGCTGTACTTAACTTTTCAAATGCTCGATGTGCAGCATATCTGACTGAGGACTTACAGCAAAGAGAAAACAGGGTCTCGAGCAAGTTAACAAATGTATTAATGGACTTTTAATTGCAAAATGTATGTTTAAGAATTTTCTTCCTATAGTAAGTCTTTATGTAATACAAATGTTTTCTTCAGTTCATTTTTATCAAAATAGACTGATTTCTTTGCAACAGCTGGAAGTGCACTATATATATATATTTTAAATAAAAATGGTTAACAAAAGGAGAATGGAAAACCACTCAATAAAACTTATTGCACTCTTGATAAAGTGTATAAACCAAGGCTTTAGATTAATTTTCCCCCCAAAGGTAACAGCAGCAAATTCATCATCATTAAAATACAGAGCCAGCACAATACCCTCCTGACTAGTAAAAATTTAGTATATAAATTAAAATGGCTTTCAAGAGGTGAATTTAGGGAAGATGATTTTTCTTGAGCTTTAAAGTGGCAAGAAACTACACCCACCGTTATTTCAAAATGAACACTAACTGCCTCCTAACTGCTCTTGACACTCTGCTGATAATTTCATAATGAAACTGACTGGTTCTCGTTACTGGGGAGTGGAACAGCATTAAAGATGTAAGCTAGTTGGCTGGAACTTGGCCACCACAAAGTTGTAATTCCTGCAGACTGACAGGGATTGGGGAGGCAGGGGGCTGTGACAGCATGAATTCAGACAAATTCCTTCCCCTTTTCTTAGATGGATAATCTCTTAATTATTTATACTGGGCCATGAGAAATAAGGAAAAACCTAGGAAGGCAAAAAACAGACAAACTCCAAGGAGGAGGCTCACTCAACGTCCTGGTTATTTCAGCATTTTTACTTGACTATCAAAAAATTCTCTGGTGATTTGTGCAGAGTTAAGTCCTAGACAATACTGGCTGTTTTCTTCTTCCTAAAACTCAGGATACACTTTTGTGCTCTACTGAAACAGGAGGAGTCACAGTCCTTAAAGAGGACGCAGGGCACTGATGCAGGGTAGCCTACATTAAATCTATTATAGTCACTATCAAACGATAAACAATGTTCCCTCTGGGCGAGGCTTTGAGACCTTCCACGTAGTATTTGCCTTCACATGAGACTGTACAGTTCCCTTTATTCTCATTTGTTTCATAAATCTTTAAAAATAAAACAGGATTTGGAGAGCCTCCCAATTTAATAACGGGCCTTATATAACATTTCTTACGGATAAAAAAAACTTAGTTCCGTTTCACAGTTCCTTTTATTACGCTAAATCACAATGTAAAACCTAATGACCTCATAATACATATTGTTAAAATTGTTTATCTTTACTGAGAGCTGACACGAGTTTAGTAAAATAAATAAAAAATCAGTTCAAGGCTAAATCAGATTAAAAGCATTAATAGTCTATTAATAGCATTGTTGATTGATTTGGGGGATAATTTAGAGTTGTATTTGCTCCTGTTTGAAAGTATGGAGGGGCAAAAAGCTCTTTTAAATTGATGTCTAGCTCAAGAAAGTACTCTGCCATACACTTTCAGCAACTTACCACATCATCAGAAGGAATGCTGTTGGGTAAAATATCCACCTGAATGGATACGGTGTCCACAATACTCTTTCTTCTCGAAAGTCGATCTTCATCTAAAATCAAAATGGTTTTTCCCCATTACTTGCCAGTTAGAAATGGTATGTCATTTAAAAATTTTACCTATTTCAGGGGGCGCCTGGGTGGCACAGCGGTTAAGCGTCTGCCTTCGGCTCAGGGCGTGATCCCGGCGTTATGGGATCGAGCCCCACATCAGGCTCCTCTGCTATGAGCCTCCTTCTTCCTCTCCCACTCCCCCTGCTTGTGTTCCCTCTCTCACTGGCTGTCTCTATCTCTGTCAAATAAATAAATAAAATCTTTAAAAAAAATTTTTTTTACCTATTTCAGATTTCAAAAAATCTTAGAAAATAAAGTTTGTCTTTTTTGCTCTTTCTTAATATAAAAAGCACTGTGTTCTCAGACTTTTAAATTCCATTAAGCAGATTAAAAAAATAAAACTGATGGGGGTGAACTAAGGGTAATTGTTTTATTTTCCAAAAAGGGGCATTCAGAGCAGCAATGTTACCATTACCCTAATAGCTTAACAAAAAATAAAACAAAAGTCAACACTAAAAGGAGGAATTACATAATCTAAACTGAATATATCCATTTTTCCTGGACACTCACAATATTGCCCTTACATCTCTCATCTCCCCCCGAACAGTGAAAGCTGTGCCCCCATGTCTGCAAGTGTTCACCAGGCACCACATTTGTGGACTGAAAGGATCCGCTGATTCAGTCAATAGCTCCTTCTCCACCCTTTCCAGCCATTCAACTCCACTGGCTCCTCACCTTTGGCTTAAGTCAACCACCTGTCTGGAAAAACTTGCTCTTCACTTCAATGCTCCAGCTAATCTACTTTGTCCCCACTTTGCGAACATGCCTGGGCTGAACCGACTGCTCTAATCTGTCACCACCTATTCTTCTTAACTCCTGCAGTTTTATAATTCTGCCCTCAACCGCTCTTCTCAAAAGAGCGTGTGTCTTTCCACCAAGTTCAACAGCTATTCTTAGGCCCATTTTATGCTTAACCATTTCGTGGAAATTTGAATTTTTTAATTATGATCTCTTCCCACACATTTTTTTCTACTTCGATTTTCTCCTTCAGCATTCAACAAATCTATGAAGGGATCAGACACCATGTTAGGTGTTAGGGAGAGACTGCTTGAATATAGTCCATACCAGCTTAGAGTCTAACAGATAAGACCTAAAATAAGCAGTTACACAAATACTGAAGCACAACGGAGAAGCACAGGGTGCTAGGAGAAGAACACCTAATAGTTACGGTTTGATCCAAACAAAGGTAGGCACTTTATGTATTCCGATACACAGAATTAGAGGTTTATTCAACCACAGTTGAACTGGACAAGTACATTTTCTCTTTTGAGCTGCAGTTCAATATTTCCAATCTCCTATTAGTCAATTCTATTTGACATGTTCTAAACCCAATTTTAACATCTCTAATAAACCATCTTTGTGTCACAGTGCCCTATTTATTTTCAAGAGGGCCTTCATTAAAATACTGCATCTTTTTTGCCTGAATTCTTAAGAGAGCTTCCTACCTGATCTAATTGCTCTCTCCCTTTTATATTGCTAATAGTGTTATTTCGAAAGTAACTCATTTTTAGTCTTAATTATAATTTTAAAACAAATACAGCCCACACACTGATGCAGAGCTTCCCAAGCTTTTACAGTTGGGTTTAGAACATGTCAGAGAAAAATGGAAGAGGCTGCTCACACTGTAGGTTCTGACAGCTCCAGCCCCTATGCAGCTACTAGAACGGCTAAGGAGATCAATATCCAGACACACCTGGAATGTTCCCAACAGCAGCTGGGAAGCTCGGGTCTAGAATCTATGTCTGAGAGCACAGTCACTTCATAATCTGGCAACACGTCATCTTTCTAATCCTATTTTATATATACTGAGATTTTCTTCTACGGAAAGAGTCAAGAATGAAGAACTATAAGAAGGCCAGCACAGATGAAGAAACTGGTTTTTTCTTTCTTTTTTTTTTTTTTAAAGATTTTATTTATTGGACAGAGAGAGACACACAGCGAGAGAAGCAACACAAGCAGGGGGAGTGGGAGAGGAAGAAGCAGGCTTCCCGCTGTGCAGGGAGCCCGATGCAGGGCTCGATCCCAGGACCCTGGGATCATGACCTGAGCCGAAGGCAGACGCTTAACGACTGAGCCATCCAGGCGCCCCAAGAAACTAGTTTGTTACTGACCACTCTTCTACTCCATGGTGGTAATTAATGCTGGTGATCAAATATGGTCGTTCACCCTCTTTCTAGGCAGAGAGTAGGACTGCAATTCTAGCTTCTTTGTGGTTTAGAGGGACTATGTAACTAGTTCTGGCCAATAAAGTACAAATGGTATTCCAGAGAGCAGCCGCTCCATCAGCCTGGATTCCAGGTATGGATGCTATGAAGTTATGCAAAGTTAATTAGAGCAACAAATCTTTACTGCTTTAAACCACTAAGAACCTATGATTGTTTGTTATCACAACTTAACTTAGCCAGGGTTAAAGCTTGGCACTACTAATATTTGGGACCAGATAATTCTTGTGGTGGGGGGGGGCGGTTTCTGTGTATTACAGAATGTTTAGCTTCTACCCACTAGAAGCCAGTAGGGCTATCCCACCTTCCCTTGCCCCACAGTGGCGATAACTAAAAATGTCTCCAGGATTGACAAATGTTTCCTGGCAAGGGCAAAATCACCCTCAGATGAGAATCACTGACCCAGTCCACCCTGACCAATAACAGCCCTTTCTACAATATTCCCTATATGCCACCATCATAAGTTTCTTAAAACACTAACCATATCACTCTACCAAGCCACCTACTTCTTGATGAATTAAACAGCCATTCTGGGGTTTCTGTTCAGATCTTACCAAGAGTAACTTCAACTGCTTCCTAACCTAATGTATCTAATGTTCAAGTATAGTGTGCTATTCTCCCATCTCTGAGCATGCTTTGGCCTCCTGCCTTCCATGCTTTTCTAGAAACAGAAACCCCTCTGGAAACACTTTATTACTTGCCCTCTTTTATATCCTCCCACTATATAAATTCTCATATCTTTTAAAGCCTAAATGAATATATCACTTTCTTAAAATTTTAAATATTACTCCAATTATTTCTACTTACCCCTCTTTCTTCCAGATACAAAAGCTTACTATCACTTATGACTGATCTTCCCCTATCACCCTTCCATCAATATCACCCTTCAAACATTTCCTGGGCCTTGTACTAAGACATGTAAATTAATGCCTTATCTTGGCAATCACAGCAGGAGTTCAGGGACAGACTCTCTGCTTCGCAGGGACCCTGCAGGATTCACTGAGGTTCTGCTGTCAGAAGGCTGGAGGTACGGATGCGCACATACTCAACTGTGACACATCAACACAGACTGCTCTGCTACGGTTTTCAGACGGAAAATACTTCACCTCCTGCTTGTGGCTGTGACCTAGACCTGTACTCTTTGTTTTTCCTTCATGAGCATATGTTCTGATATAAATTACCAAACAGAATGACATCAGTGGAACCGCTACAAAGTAGTACGTGGTCATCACTGCTGACTTGCTTTTACCGTCTAAGTTGGTCAACTGTCAAGGCCTCATCAGAACTCAGGAATAACAGCCTGCTTCTCACAAAAAAATCCTATAAAAGAACTTCTAGGCTAACATACAAAGGCTGATGGGTAGCATAGAAGAGTCAGCTTTAGGTTGAAGATAAAAATAAAAGGGGACGAGAGGCATGAGGGCAGGGAAGGAATCACTGGGTGGCAAAAATCAGTAAGAACATAGTCCAGAGGGAATAGGTTTAAGAAGATTAAAAATTTTTAAAGGGAAGAAAATAAAATGTAATGGGAAACTCTAATATTCTCAGAATTTCATTCTTTTGACCTATACAATCACCTGCTTACAGGTGACTGCAGAACAGCCCAGGTACAACTGTAATCAGATATCATGGACATCTACACGAAAGTAAGGTTTCTAAAACAGCTTATGAAGATAATGCCCCTCGTCCCCGTGGGCCATCTGTGTCTATTCCTGACCTGCTTTTCCAAGCCTATTGAAATGCGGCCTCACTGCAGCCTCCATGGACTGCACCGCTCTGCTGTCTAGAGAACTGCCCTGTCACCATCTCAGTGTCTGATACACACACACTCGGGGGAGACCGCTGCTTCCCGTCCTCGACATGGGCTGGGGTAACCCAGACACTGCTTGCTGTGCCCTCGCCACCTTCCTGTCCCTCCTCCTGCTCCGCTTTCTGTATCTGCTATTCACAACGGTGACCATCGTCTCTTCTTCTTGTTTCTAAGTAGAACTTGGAGTTTAGAAGCAATTCTTAGAACTATGCTCATTACAACCTCTGGACTCCCACACAAACCCATCCCTGACTCTTAGCCGCCTACAGCGCATCCTACTTGGCTGCTCACTGTCAAAGATACTCAGCAAGAGGCTGATCCCCTCAACTACACACTTTTTCCTGTTCATTTCTGTGAATAAAAACTCCATCCTTCTATCATCCAAGATTCAAAACAACGTATAGACAGTTACATCTGAAATGCGTTATCTTTTCCTTTCCTCACTTAAACCCAGTTATATCACCCAGCTCCCCCCCGCCCGCAAGGAAAAGGAATTGAAGCAGCAAATACACTCTGCTCTTACCCTCAGCAGTTAGCCATCCACCCAAGCGTCCAAGGCAGAAACCAAGACAAATCTTTGGCTTTCTCCTTGTCCCCTCATACCAACCAACTGCTTTCAATTCTTTCTTGTAGGTGTTTCTGGAATACTTCTCTGTATTCTCACGTAGTGCAGGCCATGGTCATCACTCCTAATCACTGAAGAGCATTCTAAATGGGTGCTCCATCCCCACTCTGCTGGACAACCATCAGAGTAATACTTGTACAATGTCTACCCTGTTTAAAATCACTCCTTAATTCCCCACTGCTTACAGAACAGTGCAAACTATTCAACCTGCTTTTATAATAACCTACTCCTCGGATTCAGTGTAAATACACAAACTTCATACTAATTCCTTGAAGAATGATGTTCTTGCCTACATCATTCTGTCACACACGCCGTCACGCTTCTGAAGGAAACACTTGCCTAACATCTGCTTCAGGCTCAGCCTAGGAGTTGTTCCCTTTGGAAGACACCCCTGGCCCACCAAATCTAGACCAAATCCTCTCCTAGCTGCTGCCTGAGACACCCAAACTTCTCTAGAGGATCACAGCCCTGAAGGTCTGCTGTAACTGTCCAGTTATTTGTCCTGTTCGAGACAAATTGTATAATGAATTATCCTCTTTCTTATGCATCTCGAATAAAACTGGTAAAACGCCATCAGGGGGGAACTGAGAAAACAGTCACTAAAATAATCTGTGCTTCGTGGTCCAGATGAGGAACCCAGTTGATGAAACTGTCAGTTCTGTGAAAGTAGGGACTCTGACCTGTTTTGTTCATTCTTACTTCTCTTTGCATTGAAGCTGGAACTGTAAATACTCATAAACACCTAATTATACAAGTTTACTACAGCCACTGACACCTCTGATTGATCTAGCTGAGGGGTATTACTGTACCCCCTCACGGAGGAGTATTAAGCACATGCCTAGACTTACACTATTCACTCAAGTTCTAGGTTGATTTGGGATAAAAGAAAAATGCTATAACCACCTTACACATAGGGACCACTTACTATATGTCAGTCACCAACAGTTTTTGAACTGTTGGTGGAACTTTAGGCAGACCATTCTTCTTTCTTTAGAATCAATTACCATTATATTTCAATCATGTGCCTGCCTTCTCCACCAAATTTTAATCCCTAACATCTTTCTACCTTCAGAAACCACAACAATGTTCAATACAGAGTAGGCACTCAGTCATGGTTTATGGAACACATGAAAAAAACCAATCTGGATCAGTAGGGATGACTGAACAATCTTTATGTATATGGAAAACAGTAGTGCTACCTAATCAAATCATTTAGTTTCTACCTCATTATTCTCCTTTGTAAACAAGACAATGCTACCTACTTCACCAAACCTTTAAGGATTAAATGAGAAAATGAACACAAGTGCGTCTCTCAGTGACTGGCACCGAGTTAATGCATACTAAATGACTGCTAATATTTTCAGGATGAAGGTATAGGCATGATACACAGCAAACTAAGTATGTTTTGCTTTTTCTCTTGATATATTCTTCTTAAATCCCTTATTTTTAAAAATGAGTGTCTGATGGTTACCCAGCAAAAATATTTTAATAAGCAATTGATTATACCATAAAGTTATCACTGCATCTTCAGACTCTTTCTGTATGAAGACAGGACGTACGTGCCACAGAGTGGTTCTAAACTATCAAAGTTTTTATAAATCAGAAAAACCTTATTCACACTGAGGGATTTCTATGCAGTTACATAATTAAATATATAACGAAATATTCAGAATTCTCTCAGTCAATGATAGAGAGGCAATAAGAATGAGAATATATCTATTGCGGGAGAAGAGCCAAACCACCTGTTAAAACAACGGAAAGTACCATAATTTTCATTAAAGATTGTTACTTGTTAAGAGTCCCATCTGTTAAAGGAACAGGGTAAAAGGAAACAGCAAGGGTGAAAATATACTACGGCTACTGGGAAGGTAAAGGGAAATAACCACGGAACTTATAACTACATAAAATTCACAGGCCACTGGCTCCATTTCTAAAAGGCAAATTTTATTAAGCTATTTTCCTAGAGGACAGGTGAGGGAAGGGCAGGCCAAACGGACACGTGGATTTACCTTTGTGCTTGTGCCTGGGTTTATGAGGTTTTTTGCCTGAAGGAAAGAGAGCTAAATCCAAATTATAAGAATGAAATATTTTTAAGGTCTTTTAAAAAAATTTTTTTAAATTACAAAACTGTACTACTGTTATATCCCCAAGGAATTCATGAGGTATAGAACTTTTCATAGTATAGAATGTAAAAGAAAATGCAAAAGCATTCATTGACGACTCAGAGGGTTGTGAACTAACATTAGAATAAATGTGCGTGTTTGGGATCCACATTATAAAAAAGACAGTTATTTATAAAGATTATGCTATTTGTAGTGATTAACCCAGAAAACCACCTAATTCAAACCGTTCTCATATAGAACAGAGGTGTCCCCAAAGCAAGAAGTAGTTCTTTTACCAAATTTAATACTTATACGACCATCAAATGACAATGAAGGCATAGGACAGAGAGACTCTGACATCAGCTGTTAAACACTGAATGCAAGACACTATGTAGTTCTGCCTTAAAAACAACAGAATTATTTGAGGCAATGAAAAGAATGGAAGGAAATACATGGTGCACAGAGGAAAACACATTCTTAACTTAAAGGGTCTGCAGGCCTTTTACAGAGCAGATAGCACTCTTTCCAATGAAAGCAGTTACCTGATTCATTCAGCTCAACAGTCACGAATCACTCATTAAACAATTTACATATATTTCCGTAAGTCAAAGACAAAATGGGTTAATGAGAGAAGATTTCCATGGGCTTCTCTGTTTAAAGTACTATAATATGTTAAGTATAATACTAACAATCACTTAAGGACTCCATTTGTTCATGATAAAATCATTACTAAAGGTTTTCAAAAGGAAACTTTTAAAGTGGAAGTAAAACCTTCTAAGCATTTGAAAAACTGTGATAAAATATGTATACAAACTCATTGCTAATTGGGTTAATGGAAAAATTACGGAAACGTAATCACCAGGGTTAGAGTCCAACTACCCTCCTCTTACCTGTTACTTGTGGTACATACGGTACTGACAACCTCTCAACACTGTAGCCACTTCCACCTAGTGACTCTGCAATCTTGTTCGTCAAAAAGTATAAATTTTTGTCATGCTTCTCTAAAGATTTTGGAAGCCTGTCGGGTTGATCAAAACAAAAGTCATTCAGCATTATTTAAATTACTAAGCAAAAATAAGTTAATATGCAAGCATGCTAGATCAAAGCCTAAATATAAATATAAACACAACTTAAACTGTAATTAGTGATAAAAAATCAGTGTATTTTTGGTGACCAATCTGACTATAAAAACACATGGTATGTAGTCCCATATGTTAAGCATTCTGCTGTGATTCCTTCTCCAATAACGTTCCAATGGGGAAGTCAGCCTTTAATTATTCTGTGGGTATTCACGCATTAAATGATGAAGGACTAAAGATGGACTGAATTCAGCTTTAACCTGCATGCTAATTAAAACTGAGAGAAGAAAATCAAACTGCAGCTCAGTGATTGCTAATGAAACACTTACCAGCCCATGAAGTGATAAGAAACACCTGACCAATCACATAAAGGTCCACTTTCTTCTCCAACTGTCTGATATCTTATGGTGATGCTTTCAATATCACACTGCTTTTACAGCCCCAAAGTCTGAATAAAGTATAGTTCACATATATGTTGTTTCAAGAGCAAGGGACAGTGTAGGGTGTAACACCGATTTTCCTTAATAGTCTCTGTCCCATCGTTTTGTGAATGCTGTTATATATTACTGAAATTCTTGACCAGAATACTGTATTCTCTTAAAGAAATGCTTATTTATATTTGAGAACATGCTATATTTAAGAGATATATCTCTATATTAAAAAGAGGTAAGGTAATTTTTTTTCATCAAAGGTCGACTCTGTGCATGAGTCTACACTTATAATGTACAAGAACTTTTATAGTAAGGAAGTCAGATGTATTAAATGACAGAAATACAAAATATACGAAAATATTCTAACAACACTTTACTCCTTTATAATCATCACTGACTGGTTTCTCAAGCCAGTGCCTCTTCCTTAAAATGTAAAGAATTAACATACATGCACTTATCTCTGAAAATATGCTCTGGTAGAAAATACGGGGCTTCCATAGTTCGAATTTCAATAACCTGAAAAATACCCAAAAACAAAACAAAAAAATCAAAAACCTCACTCCTCAGGACCTGGCTCTGAAAATCTGGAAAACTAAAAACACAGAAATTAAACATTTATAAAAATACCAGCACTTTATTTTGGACTTTAAGCTATGTTTAGAGCCCACATGCAGAGATCATTTTATTTTCACATTTATTATTTTAAAAATTCAGAAGGTAACAAAACCATGACAATAAAATAATGCATGCAGTACCAAAAACAATGATGTATTATATTTGATTGAACCTACTATAAAAGGATAAGAACATGTATTTTCTCGAGTGCCACTGCGTTGGAAACCCCCTGACAAAGCCCAAGGCTGTGAGCACCCTCACTCTCCCGAGCCTCCTTCTGTAGCGTGTGTGTGAGGTCTCAATGCACTTCTGAGGCCGGGCTCCTCTGTGCCACTGTGAGCAACTCCGAGGGGAACCTCTGCTTTTGAAGTATTTTATCTCTAAGGGCAGGCATCAGATAGTCAACCATTTGTCTAATGAATGAATGAGTTTTATTTCTTAGAATGCACTAAAAGCCTGCATTTTAGCATGGACTGAGAGATGCACTTCCAATATCAGAAAAATGAGGCTCTCCTTGACCAGTATCTTTAAAGAATAAAAATTACAGTGGACTTTCTCTGCCAGGTAAGTTAGAGGCTCTGAAATGCATATTAAATTATGCAAGTAGCTATTTAATGAGTTATTGCTGACAAAAGCTGAATATAATTGAATAACACAAGACAAATCTCTAACGAATGTTTTCCTCAATAATTCAACCTTGGAGACATGGCTCAAATAGACTGGTTCAAAACAATAACTAAAATAGGGGCGCCTGAGTGACTTAGTTGTTAAGAGTCTGCCTTCGGCTCAGGGCCTGATCCCAGGGTCCTGGGATCGAGCCCCACATCAGGCTCCCTGCTCTGCTGGGAACCTGCTTCTTCCTCTCCCACTCCCCCTGCTTTGTGTTCCCGCTCTCGCTGGCTATCTCTCTCTGTCAAATAAATAAATAAATAAAATCTTAAAAAAAAACCCAATAACTAAAATAGTATAAAACAGTATAACTAAAAATAATTTAGATACTGAGATTCATAATGGCTTAAAAAGAAAACAATTATGTAAGAATTCACATGACATTCTAGAAGAAAACCATGCATTCTACTTGACCACTATACAAAAAAATTCTAATAAAGCAACAGGCATCAAAGAAAATATGAACACTAGTTGTAGTTTTACTTTAGTTTCAATTAAGTCACTACTGAAAAAGTGATGCATACTTTTACAGCATAATCTTTAGAATTTGATACACAATCATCAAAATTAAAAATAATCAGAACTGGGGGAAAATCAGCCATTTTTATACAAAAATTAAGTTGAAGGACTTTTCCAAACATCTTACCTTGCTAACATGTTGACAAAATGCAGGGACAGCTATCATCTGACTTACAAAGTTGAGGTATGCCGCCACCAGTGCCATGATCCCACAGCGATGGAACATGGGCAAATTATCCTCATTGATAATTGCACTGTCCTTTAATAAAAAAACAAACATGGCTGACAGATCAACGTCTTATGCTCCATTAGTGCTTTCTCTATGATTACACAGAAAAACTGCAGGTCGTTTGTGGACTGCTGATAAAAATGTTACCTTCTAAGAAGTTGTTTTTTTAAAGAATTCTGAAAGGAGAATAAATGTCCATTTACAGGAGAGTTCAATCTCTCAAATAGCTCTTTCTTAGGAAAGTCTTTCAGGGGGCGGGGGGATAGACAAATACACACACACGTGTGTGTGTGTATACATGCACATGTACACATTTATGTCTTGCACTAAAATACCTATCTGATACATATTCCCATCACACACTGTCCTTTGCACACTCCAATGAGACAGCTACATATGTAATGACTATGCAACAACCCTTTTCCCCACTAGACAGAGTATGGGTGGAAGGGCCACACTGCCCCCTCTTCACAGTACTCCCAAGGCTCTGAGCAAATCTGGCACACAGCTAATGCTCACTCAATATTTGTTAAAAGAATGAATATGATCATAACCTGGAGTACCTTCTGTTTAAAACTAGACACCTCCCTTTTAAAATTCATGTTCTTGGATACTTGGATAAAGGCAAAACCACTTTAAAGATGGTGCCTAGTTCATAAAAAACAATGTTTTCTTCACTGAAAGATTATGAAAGCATACCTGTAAAGCAATGGCTAAACGAATGAGATCAATAACCACTTCTTCATTGGCCAATTCAATAGTTATAAGAGCAAGAGAAGTATAAAGTAGCTCATAGTTCTTCTGAACATTGTCTTCCTCTTTACAGCCCAAATATATGTGCCGATACAGTTGTTGCCCATTCTGAAAAGGGAAGTGACAGAGGAAAAAGATGATTTTGCTTAAGAGTAGTAGAGGCAGATTTCATATACATATGCATATAACCTCCTACAAAGTAGCTTTTATTACATAACATGGAAGAGAAACTTAAGCTAATAATCAGATGGTCAAATTGTATTACAACTATCAACATCAACAGATATGCTAATATACAACTACCAGCTAAGACAGAGTTGAAGCAGTAACCAGAAATAAAAATAGCAGCTAAGAAAGAGTTCCAGTGTAAACAATGAAATGCTTTTAGTGATAATTTGAAAAGACAAAAGCAAATCATAGACTGGGGAAAAGGCTGAAACAGCTGGCAGAGTTATGGGAGATGCTTCTGCAATACAGCCTTGGCAAGGATAAAAAAACAGACATCTGGCTAAGGGGAAGAGGACTCAGGCTTTCTTGCCTTTGGAGGCGATCTCCTGTGAGGTGGGTTGGGAGCTGTCCGAGGAAGAGCATCTGCAGGTTCCACTATGACACTCTGACATGGAATGAGCAAAGGCAAGCCTAAAGCCTTATACAAGGGAGAGGTTACAGAAACACTCCAGGGACTGCAAAAGGTTTTCCCCTAAACCAAACTAATCTAAATATATTAATACAGAATGGAAAAGCCTCTCCTATCTAAAGCATTCCTGGGTACAGGCCCAACTTTGCTAAGTGAGAGCTAACAGAAATAAGAGCGTGTTCCCCATTGAAAGTCTAAGTGACTTTACAAGGTAAATTATGTGGTTAATTACTATGTGGTACTTTATGTGGTTAATTACTAGCAGTAATTAACTCAAGCTGTTGCACTGGTTCTCAACACTAATTGTAAGCTACGATCATTGAGAAACTGGAATGACCACCATGCTTCTACCCTCTCCACTGCCCACCCCCAATATGATTTAGCTGGTTAGTGGTGAAACCCAAGTATTTTTGTAGCATGAAGCCCCAGGTGATTCTAATAGTAGCCGGGTTAAGACTAGGGGCCTATTCACTCATACGTGGAGGGACTTTAGCTTAACACTCTGGGCCTGTTTCTCAGCAGGTTAACCTGACTGTTCACTTTAGGGGAAAGGACTGAACAAGATGAACACAGTCTTCTGAATCCAGAGTTTGCTTCTCTCAAATTGTTCCATACCTGGGTGTGGAACAACGGTCTATGTACTGGGCCCTCTCCAACCCCTTTCTTGAATCCTATGGTTCCTAAACATCATTAACATTAAAGCTTGTACACACGGGAGTTTAGACATCAGGTTCCTTAAGTAATTCAAGTTGATTTTGTACCTACTACATACATACCCATCAGATTAGATAACATTAAAATCTAACATTATGCGCTATAATAATATGGTGTAAGTTGGTGTGATGATTTCACAAAGTGGTTTGGAATTGTCTAATAAATCTGAAGAACCCATTACTTGGCAATGTCTCTCCTACAGTCCTTAAAGAAATGGGAGTTACATGCAGTACACCACATGTACAAGAACGTTCACAGCAACCCTGTCTGCAACAACCCCAAACCAGAAACAATTCAAATGTCCCCAGCAGGAGAACAGATAGCTTGTGGTATATTCCTGTTACACAATACTACGCAGCTACACATACGAATGAATTCTACCAAAATAGAGCTAAATGAAAGAAAACATAAAGGAACATGTAACATAGGGTTCCGTTCACACAAATATAAAAACTGACAAAACTACACTGTATTGTTCAAGAATCGAAAGATGTACATTTAGGTGGCAAACTGTAAAGAAAATGAAGGAGCCCGTTTTCATAAAAGCACAGGGATTGCTATCTGCTGTGGACGACATGGAGCCATGGACAGGCCGGGCATGTGGGGGGCCTACATTGTTGCTCACTTCAGAGTAATAATGCCCATGCATTTTGTATTTCGTAATAATTGGTACTTTTTTTGCTAAGTGATACCCTGAATTGCTGAAGCCATTAACAAGAGCTCTTTCATCTGGTGATATTTTGTCAGGATTCTAGCTTTAGGAGAGGAGCCCTGCCAGGTGAGCCACGAGATACTGAGTGGCGGTGGCTTTTCCTTGTACCTGCAAGGACAGCTTCATTAGGAAGGAGGAGGTGAAGCAGCACCTCCCAGGGTAACCTGTGCGGGCTTCCTGCCCCAGGACAGGTTTTCAAACACAGACCTGATGTTTAAGACATCCCTAAAACATTCGGATGGAGCAGTTTTGGGATGGGTAGTAATATCCAAAGGGCAGGCCATCATCCCCTGGCTACAGAACCTCAACTTTTTTTCCTTTAGGTCTTTGTCGAAATTTCCACAAGGTGCCAGTTAAAGTTGCCAAAGGAAACCAAACAGCGTTTTGACTGAGAGGATAAATTGGAAGGTAAATGAAAAAAGGGTGTCCAGTTGTAAAAATAAAATTTGATTTAAAAAAAAAAAGTGAACAGATTGCACCAAAAGAAAAATACACTAAAAAGAAGTTTATACTAACGGTAACAAATGCTTAGCCAGTTATTTTAAATTATAAAATCGAAGGATAAGCAATTCAGAGAACAACTTTAAAAAATTCAAAATTGGACATGGAATAATAGTCCAATCTTTTGGTTCAACTGGACCCTTTGAAAATTAGTTGGCTAGCAAAATTAATGGGAAAAAGGATTATTTCTACCACTGTCATACCAGATAAAATAAAATGAATCCAGTCCCCAAATTCAGGATTGCTTAATGTCATTATATAAAGTCAAAGCTTAAAAGCTAGTTATCAGTGAGTTTTCAAAATTCATTCTATTAATCATGATTAAAAGTTCTTCAGTTATGAGAAACAACTTCTTTCATTAACTGGATAATATAAGGAAATACTGAAAAAAGTAAAAGTTGAAAAGAGCTAATGCCTTTGTCCTATTAACCACTTTTTTTCATACACAACAGAGCCAAACTTAAAGAATTATTTTATTCACGTTAATTTAGTAACTGTTATTTTATAAATCATTTTTCAAATGAAGATTTTAAACTGTGGGGACATTAACTTGAAACACAGCAATCAAAAGTAACAGAGACAGCAAAATAAAAGATGGTGACAGGGACAAAGCATGGATGGTCTAGTGATGAGCCACAGAAGAACACGGATTATAGATATCTGCAACTGTCTTCCTATGGGGCTCTCTGTCTGTTGTTCCCTGCACCTCTAAAGACCAAGGCTCACTTATCCAGCAAGACTGAGATTATCTTGAGGCCACTTGGTATGTGTGTCGTGGATACTGCTGTATCTCTCAATGTTGAGCTCAGAATCTGACAAATACTAAGTGCTCAAGCTTTGGATGAAGAATACACAGAAAGATTATTCAATATGCTAAATAACTTTAGGAGTCACAATTTTCTAAATTCAGCCATTTGCCAACAGACATACAAAATTCAACCAATCATAATGAACATCTGGTTACATATTACATTTAAGGGCAGAGATCCTGCCTACCTCATCTTTATATCCCAAATAATGCACAGAACAATGAATACCAAATACACAGCAAAAACATAAAACACTCATTATATTTATTTATTCAATAGTGATAAGTATTTTCAAAAACTTGAAGCCACTAAAAGTGGAATTAGTGTGTGTGCCTGGGGTGGAGAGGAGTGCAGGACAGAAATTACAGGGAGACGTTTTACTCAAAGGAGAATTTAGAACTACTGCAGCATCCACCAAAGCTTAAACACAGGCTGGAAGAGACACCATCAAGAATGTTGCGGTAATGTGGGAAGGCTAAAGATGGCTGTTTGAGATTTCCAACTCTACAGAATTCAATGGCTTCCTTTTAAAGTCATAGATCAATATAAAACTACCTAACAATTCAAACAGCTATAACTTACATCATGCATTATTTTTAAGAAAATAATCTTACCTTTTTCATGAAACTTGTATCTTGTCTACAAATTTTTTCTCTTTTTATCTTTAGGTCAGCTACATCTGGTATTATTCTAGAGACAACATGTAATTTTTAATGAATAGCACATTGAGTTATAATATCATGTCTTCTAAGGCAAATCACAGTTAGGAGTTTGAACTATTTAACACATTTCAATGAGCATTTGAAATAAGCCTATATGTAATGATACTACTGAATTACCAAGCTCAATTAAGGGGAACTCTTACATTCATCTTGACTCCTTTCATTCCTAAGTTTAAAGCAAAACCAAAATAAAATTCATGTAACTAGTAAATACTAGTAGATGAGATCTCTGAAAGTACATTAAATGACCTTCGAACACTTGCTATCTTAAAATATAGTAAATTGTCTAGTACCAATTAAATAAAACTTTGAATTAAAACTTAAAAATCTTAGATTAAAAAAATCACAATACTTGAATACATTAATGTGAGAATTTAAAAACATTATCACTAAGCCTATTTCAAAATGGCTCATACCTGATCCCTCGGAGTTTTGCCCTATTGTCATGGCGATCCATGAGATTATGCATTACTTCCAAGACTAACTGTCTCAGTTCATAGTCTTCCATGAGGGATGGTGATAACAAAGGATCCAGAAAAGATCCAGGCAATGCAGTAACAATTGTCTTTGCTTTGTATCCAGAGGTTACCTGGTTATAGGGAGGAAAAACAAAGAAACAAAAAACCTTTGTCATGAGTCCTTCTTTGGTAAAATTCTCAAACTGTTTTATAAAAACCATAAATTTAGGGAAACAGCAAGTATGAAGGTAAGCCTGAATGAAAAACAAAAAGGAAATTTATAAGCTAATGAGGATTTTGGGGCACCTGGGTGACGCAGTCAGTTAAGTGTCCGACTCTTGGTTTCCGCTCAGGGTGTGATCTCAGGGTCATGAGATCGAGCCCCACGTCAAGCTTGTGTTCACTGTGTAATCTGCTTAAAATTCTCCCTCCCTGTCCTTTTCCTTCTGCCCCTCCCCACCATGCTCTCCCTCTAAAATAAATAAATAAATAAATCCTAAAAAAAAAAAAAGTAATCAGGATTTTAATGAATTTGCAAAAACATCATAATAAAGAGAGTAAAATTAATAAAAGCACATATTTACTATGTGCCAGGCACAAGTCTCAGTACTGTATGAATATTAACTTCCTCTTCACCACATCCCTATGAGGCAGTCATCAGTGTATATCCCCATTTTGTAACAGAAAAGAGGCTCAGAGAGGTCAAGAATCTGTGGAATAGGTAGTAAGTACAAGGTTATTAGGTAGCAAATAGTACAGTACAGGTAAGACCTGAAAAATTTAAATTTAAATTGTCAAATTATTCTTTTGAAGTAAGCAGTTTAGGGTAACAGGAATATATTTTTATTTTGTAAAGCTGTACTTTATTCATTACTTGATTTGACATTTCTGAATGTATCTCTGTCTTCTAAATTTAAAGCTTTTCAAGAGCATATGCTTAAATGCTACTAAGCATTTTAACCATCCCACATAGACATTCATTCAGGTGACTCTGGTACAATTAGGATTAGAGACAAGATGATTTACTCGGGGTATTTGTTTCATTAAAAGGCTTAGAAACAGAAGAAGTTTCAGGTGGGGAGTCTCTGTAGTCAGGATTACAAGCGAATATGGGTATTTATATTTGGGCACTTATTATAGGAAGGCGGTGATTTTATAAGCAAGAAAGGAAACTGGTTAGGACAATTGCTACCCGCCTAGAAGAGTTAAAAATATATCCAAGTTTCACACCACATACAAAAATAAACTTCAAATATCTAGCTATGGAAAGCCGAATTTTAAAAATTTCTGTAAAAAAATTTAGATAAAATGTGCTTATAAGAGTAGGCAAAAGTTCTTAAACAAGATACAAATAAAAAATCATAAAATACATATGAAAGGTTTGATAAATCTGGCCATATTAGATTTAAAACTTCTGTATAGCAAATACCATAACCAGAATTAAAAATGAAACACAAAAGATATTTCTGTACTAAACCCTAGGTATGAAATATTTATTTAAAAAAGAAAAAAACGGGGCACCTAAGTGGCTCAGTTGGCTAAGCATCTGCCTTTAGCTCAGGTCTCAGGATCCTGGGATTGGGCCCCGCATTGGGCTCCCACTCAGCAGGGAGCCTGCTTCTCCCTCTGCCCTCCATCCACCCCCTACCCGTACTCTGCTCGCTCTCTCTCATGCTCTCTCCCTCTCTCAAATAAATAGAATTTTTTTTTTCCAATGGATCATGTACAATAAAGATTTCCTAAAACAAATTTTAAAGATCTTTAAAGGCTGTGGAAGGACACACATTCCAAATAATCAGCTCCTACTTTGTTCCTGGCGTTATACTAGATATAGTTAAATCAAAGATGAAAATAATTACTATAAAATAACCAGAGGACTTCACATTTTAGGTATGCTTTTCCTTTTTATCTATTTATAGCTGAATTATTTTTCCAAACGAGAAGTCCTTATTTGGTCAGTGTATGAAGGAAACAGCATGATTTGTACAAAGAACATGGTTTCACATCCAACTTCTAGTCTTCAGCTTATTGACCTTGGTGAACCTCTTCCACTCCTCCCACTCCAAGTCTCCTGAGCCCGGGCATCTTCGTGTAGAAAACACAATACTTTCTATCCTCTGTATATTTCATCATTATGAAGATCAAATAAGATGACGGAAGTGAGGAATAAACAGTAAAAGAATAAAATAAAATATTTAAGTACATAAACCATAAAAAAACCTAATCATAAATAGTATCTTACAATATAAGAAAAAATGGATAACATGAAGCTATTCTTTCAACCTCTTCAGTAATGTAAGTGCATTCTTCACTTATCTTAAATGCCTTACCATAAGTAAAGATCTCAGCAACATTATCTGAATCCGCCTGGTTCCCAAATCCCTAAGACATACAAAATACTGGTATTATCTTATTAATAGTAATTGACATTGACATTATTTCATTTGCTTATATTATTACTTGATTTTAAAACTCTATTCATTTTGATTTAAATAGACTATTTATTAGCTAAAGTTATGACTCACTTTATACTTGTCAGTTTCATATGAATTAAAGAGTTATATGTAAGAAACAAACAAAAATTTAAAAAATTAAAAAGCTATTGGCTCTCAATGAAAACAGACCTACAAATGTAATGATGTGAGAATTCAATAATTCAATCATATGAACACACAGTGAAAAACAACCCCAATTTAAAGACACTGTAAGAATATATTTACCATAAATAAAATTGACAAATACAGTTACCTATTTAACATTTATCAATAAGCAGATACGAACGGACAATTAAAAGAAAAGCTAACAAATGGAAAATGGTTATTTAATTGGTGGTCAAAGAAATATAAATCAAATAAGACTATCATTTCTTTATGAAATTAAAAACACAAAAAAAATTTCCTAACTAAAGCTTTATTTAGCATGTTGTAAAATCAAATCAAACTATAAAATGAGGGAGCCAAAACATATGATCTTTAAAATCACTTTCAGTTCTAGAATTCTAGGAATAAGTCAACATTCTGGCAAAGCTTTACCCTACATTATGTATGTATATAGACAATGTCCAGGCCAAATAAACCTTCAACCTAGTCAATGTAAGACATAGAAAATTTGAGAATTTACAATATACTGAAAACTGATCCTAAAATCAGGCAATGTTGATAAAATTGCTTAGCAATGTAGTGCCAGAAAAACAATGATTTCCACAGGATTTTTATTACTAATGATTAAAAAAAAACATATTATGGGGCGCCTGGGTGGCACAGTGGTTAAAGCGTCTGCCTTCGGCTCAGGGCGTGATCCCAGCGTTATGGGATCGAGCCCCACATCAGGCTCCTCCGCTATGAGCCTGCTTCTTCCTCTCCCACTCCCCCTGCTTGTGTTCCCTCTCTCGCTGACTGTCTCTATCTCTGCTGAATAAATAAATAAAATCTTTAAAAAAAAAATAAAAATAAAAAAAAATAAAAATAAAAAAAACATATTATAACATTAAATTAAATTTAACCCAAGATTAATTTAAAATTTATACTTTGAGAACACAGGAAAACTACAGATGCATACCCTAGTTGACTGATATCCAAAGTATGGGTGGATGTTCCAAAAACGGGTACTTTCCCCATAATGAACATCATGATTTCTGACCTCTGATAATCTGGTAGGTTACTTCCAAAAAATCCTATGAAAATATTAAGATAAAGTTAAGATAAATTTTACAAATGGAAAGTTATTTTTCCATAATACTCAATCATAATATATTTTTAACCAAAGCTTTCAATATGTGGTAAAATGATGTCTTTAAATTATATATGTAACTCTGAAGTCCTCTTCTATCCTCCCTTCTTGCCGCTTACTGTGCTGGCCGCCCTCCCCTGTGCCCCTCGGAGCCATGCCTCACGGAATTGAAGAAATCAAGGACTTCCTGCTCACAGCCAGGCAAAAGGATGCCATACCCAGCAAGATCAAAAAAAGGAAGGATAACGTGTAGTTTCAAGTTCAATGTAGCGGATACCTTTATACCTCAGTCATCACAGACAAAGAGAAACTAAAGCAGTCCCTGCCCCCAGGTTTGGCAGTGAAGGAGCTGAAATGAACCTGGCACACTGATTTGAATTGTATTAAAATTTTAAAAGTTCAAAAAACAAAACTCTAAAGATATTCTAATTTCTTCTGTTCGAAATCCTTTACTCATGTAAAAGATGTACATAACAGACTAATCCTTAGATAAAATAATAAATGTCTAAAAATCTTTTGCATATGGTTTATAATGGCAAACCATCATCAATTTGAGCTGGACTTTTAGAAAAAGGGAAAAAAAAACCCCTCTGGCTGTATTTCTGATGAAACTCTTATTCACATATTGTGAGCCTAAATTCTTGTTCTGGTAAGGAAGTCAGTAATTAGGTCACATTTTGGTGAAGAGAGAGGTCAATAATCAGGTCACTACTTTGGCTTCAATTGCTGAAATACTATAGAATGTCATTATAATGAACCAGGTTTACAGTCTAACTCAGTGGGTTAACTGAATATATATTATTCAACTAATGCAAAAAACCCCACAAAACCTTATTTACTTGTCATTTTTCTCATGTACTCTTACATCTCATGGATATTTTAAATTTATCTGCTGTAGCCTTTGATGGGTTTACTTCCTAGTCTAGAAGACTTAAAACATTTAATTATCACTTACTCAAACTTAAAACTTTGTTGTTTCTTTGAAAGATCAGAACAGGTATTGAATCATGCTGGTTTTGTTCATTTCTCAAAATGCAGTATAATCATTACAAAAACCTTCTCATTTTTAATATTTAAGAATAAATTAGTTTTTCAATTTAACTCTTAAACTTCTATGATTGGAATTAATCTATGCAAACTCAAATTGTTCTATTTATCATCTGATTGGATCTGGGGATAAAAGTCATTTCCCATTATCACACACTTCAGCAATCAAACAAAAATCTCATGAGGTTAACATTACACAATCCAAGTAAAGTATACTATTCTAACTAACACTTCAGAAGCACTATCTACGGGGTTAAGAAACTATTTTGTATTCGGATCCTCAAAATAACCATGAGTCTCGGTACCATTTCTTATTAACGTCAGCTGCCTCTTGCGGAAATGTGGATTAGAGAGGTTAATAGCGCAAACCAAAAAACTACACAGCTAACAGGTCTGAGGTGAGGGCCATTCATTGCCAAAGCTTATGTTATTATTACCCTCTCCTCCCTCCTTGTAAGGTACTTTCAACTTTGCAAGAACCCAATTAGACATGTTGCTAATCACCATGCAAAACTAGACACTGATTTTCTGTTCCAAGCAAGCCAGTCATTACCATGAGGGCATAAGTTTCTAACATAATCAACTGGGAGGAGAGTCCTGAAAGGAATTAATTTTCTATACCCACTGTTTGTACTTGAACTGCTGAGCGGAAGTACTGAGGAGCCCCCCTCATGCTTGACTGGAAAGAACGAAAGAACACTTCAGGGAGCTAGATTCTGGACTACCGTAAAAAACGAATTTGGCCAACAACCTTGTATTGTCAAGTGCCAAAGGCACAGCAGCCCTGCTTCCTAGTCCAATAGTAATATCCACATGACCTAGTAACTACCAGAGTACTGAGAATTTCTAAAAGAAAATACTGAGGGAATCAGAAGTGTAATTAAATAAAAATCTTACTCACTGCGCCACACTGCATTTCTTTTCTCTCATGTTTTAATTTTCACATGTTATTTTGAATGTGTATGTCAGAGAAATATTGCTTGAGTCTATTATATCTATATTTTATAATAAAATACTGGAAAAAATAAATATTCTGGAAAGAGTAACACTGAATTAATTAGAAGTCACAAAAGCAATCCAAATTAATTCTGTGAAAGCAAGAATAGCTGATATCTTACCTTAAAATATCACAGAAAATCCATAAATAATCCAAGTAAATTTAAGAGTCCTCATAAAAGTTGGGTTTACCATACACGGATCTAATTGTTTTAAGGAATATCTATCTAAAATGTCTCTGCTATAGAGGTTCCATGGTAATATTGGACTTCATTTTGTTGTGTCTTTTCACTCACTCCAAAAACTTAAGCACCTACTATGTGTTACTGTACTAAATAAGACGCACCTGGGGCTTTGCCCTCAGGAGGATTATTTCTGTGCGTGTAAGACTGTAGCGAGCTGAAACAGCGGTATGGCACCAAGGAGACCAACCGTACGTGTCCACAAGGGGAGAGCCATACGCATCACAAAATCCTAGTATGGGGCCTGCTGAGTATACACATTCAATATGTTAAGTGTGGAATGCTGATGCATCATGCACAGATGTACACCCATAAAACTTCAGAAAGAAGATACAAAAGAGAAACTTTGTATGACATATTCCAAAGGACTAACTATTATAAATAAGTAGCCTACACATAGGAAAATTACCCAGATAAAAGACATAAACTGGGTTCCAAAAAAAATTTATGTATGACTCTATTTTTAGCAGAAACTATTAGCAACCACTAGAAATTAGGTACTAAGACCCAGGGATACAACTCAATTTTGAAATTACTGTAGCAATCATGCAGTTACATTAAAACATGATCTGGATATTCTAAAGATATCAGGAGGGGAAGGTTAAAGTAGAATAGGAGTTTGTTTAATTTGTATTTAATTTGTATCTTACTTTATTTAATACAGTCAGATCACTTTATTTCCCCCCAAAAATTCTCATGGCTTTTTTTTTTTTAAAGGAAGTTATCATTTTATTGAACTTTTACCATGTTTTTAAGGAAAAAAACATGAAATTAAAGCCCAAGGTAGTGGCCCCCACAACTTGGTTTCTAATACCATTCCCCAGTAAAAGAAACCACAGCACTTTGAGAAATGACGGATTCCATGGCTGGGACAGGAAATATAAAATGAGCCTGAAAAGGCTTAAACCAGTAAGGCTGTGATCAAAAGAAATGGGGGGATGTTACAAAGACATGGAAGATGGGAGTTCCCACTGGCCAAATCTGGGATGATTTCAGCACCAAAATGTAATAATAAATACAGAATGAATTATGAAACATGAAAATATAAATCCAAAAGCTCATACCAATAATAAAGATATAAATACCTGCATTCCTACATACATACATAGGGAAGAAAAAGGGACTCCTGCTCACCGCAGAACACAGAGTGCCACCTGACAGCTGTGGAGGGAGTGCCGAGTTCGAAAACCATCCATTTGCAACATTATGGTAAAGACAGGTTCAGGTGAGAATTATGAATGGTTACTAAATTCAGGGGGAGATTTGGGTGAAGAGCAGAATATCCACATGGTCTAAAAGCATATCCTCAGAGACTGCTTACTGTTTGCAAGGATAAAAACTGAAACCGTACAACAGAGAAACAGAACACTTTGAGTGATCAAAACTCACATCACCAATGAGAAGCAAAAGTACACTGCATCCCTCTCTGTAGGCAATACTCCGAGCGGAACCTTATCACTTACGTAGTATCCAGCCAGGAATGAGCAACCAGACAAACCCAAATGAGAACATTTCTTTTTTTAAAAGGGGGTGGTATGCTCTTAAAAACTCCCATATCAAAACTGAAATGTTCCAGACTAAAGGAACGAAAGAAATATTACAACTAAATGCAATTTATGATCCTAGACTGAATCCTGGATGTAAGGAAAAACATGGTCTAAAGGACATTAGGTCAAATGACAAAACTGAAACGTGGAAGTCTGTTTAACGTATATGCCACTGTTAAATTCACTGATGTTGACAACTGCATTCTGGTTATGTAAGAATCTTATTCTTTGGAAATATTCTCTGTGGTAAAAGAGCATGATGCATATGCACTTAATCTCTAGTGGTTTGGGAAAAAATGAGGATATATGTACGTACCTACCTCTCTCTACACGTATATATTTATATATGCACATATATGTACACATACACATACATATATGCACACATGGAGAAATGGAGAGGAGGAGGGAGAGGAAGAGACAACATAAATGATAAAATAAATGGCATAAAATATTAATAGATGAATGTGGGTGAAGGGTATAGTGTTCTTTGCCCTATTCTTATGTTTGCTTCAGAATATCAAGTTTTTTAAAAGACTAAGCAATCATTCGCCTTTGACTAATGTAAGAGACAAATAACTTTCAGCAAGAGCTTTTTTAATCACTGTTTTACGTAATAGTTTGGAAAAGGGAACTATACTCACCTATTGTTTGGATGATAGCATTCTGCACAATCTTCTCATCATTGTCTTTGGAACTTGAGTTTAAGTTAGCACTGCCTACAGATCCCCCCTGTAAATCATTTGCTTCAAATTCAACACTGAGACGCAGATGCTTCAGGAGGGTGTTAAAGACTTCCAGCACTGTGGGTCCTGTAAACAAACACTAATGGGAGCTTTTCCAGTATTATATACTCAAAACCAATTCTCACATTTCTCAGAGATTTTTGGATATTTCCAAAATAATAAAAAAGTAAATGAGAAATACCTAAATAAAAAGTCTCCTAGTTGTTCCAGCATTTACTGGGCATCTCTGAGCAACTGACCATTTGAACCTCTGTACAAACCACACAAAATGCGTATATGCATATAAAAAAATCACGAAAACTTTCCATCTATATAATCTTGTCTACTCAAAATAATGTGTATTAGGACAATATTTAACTTGATTGTTGGGTCAGAACCCACAGAATTAGGATACCATAGCTCACTGTAGTGTTGGAAATTTATTTTGCATCTTATGAAGATGAAGAAGGGATAATGTGCCTCCGTTATAAGAAAGAAACTAGCCGATTTATCAGATTCGGGTAAATGAGATTTGCTCTCTGCTTTTAGTTCTAGAAATACTCTGCACATGTTTGTCACTGAATCTATCTATCTATCTATCTATCTATTTATCTATCTATCTATCTATCTATCTATCACACTATAGTTTAATCAGTGTTTTTTATTTCTGCCTCCAACTCTTAACTGCAATCTTCAGCGACAGGCAGCCATGATCAAAAACTTCTTCAAATGTATGGAGCTTAGTACATAGTATCTCATACATAACAGACATTAGTGTGACAATTCAATGTAGTGTCTGTTCTGTTCAATATTTCAAATTAAGTAACTTTTTAGTTAAACAACTGCTTCCATTTCTTTGAGATAAATTACAAGTAATAAAAAGTCCATATCCAAAATGCCCACTCCTATTTGACACTCAATGAGCACTAGCGTATTTCAGTAGCTAATGTATTTCCACTTTGATTTTGAAGAAACCATAACCAGATACTTCTCCTAAATTTAGTAATTCTATCATGGCCTCTTCCATTCTTCTAATGACATGCAGGTGAAAAATTGACCTCTGATCTGTCCCTTCTCTTTGTTAGCCCTACAGTCAGTTATCCAACCCTGTTTACATTCCCACTCCTGTGCTGCCATTCAAGGTCAAGTGCTTTCCCTTGTGCCTACATGGCAACCACCTGTTATTTCTAAAGTATCTTACATTTTGCAGCCACATGAATTACTTATCCTACAGCACATCTTTGACAAAGAGTACATTAAATCTCTAAAGAGTATCAATCAACTGTAGAATTACATCCATGATTTGGCTGCAACTTGAAAGCAATTTCTCTGACTTCTACTTAATATTTTGCTCTTACCAAACCATTTTCCATCCCTAGTTTTATAAGAAATGTGAGCAAACCTGCCCTGAATTACAGCATTAGATAAAGTCGTCTCACTTCAAGTAAACCATAAGTTTCTTTTATCTATATTCTCCCAAATGTCTAGCACATAATTGGTATTCAAAAATCTTTTTCATATATTTTTAAAATTTAAATTCAATTAATTAACATATAACGTATTATTAGTTTCAGAGGTAGAGTTCAGTGATTCATCAGTTGTATATAACACCCACTGTTCATTACATCACGTGCCCTCCTTCATGCCCATCACTCAGTGACCCCATTCCCCCCACTCCCTGCCCCTCCAGCAACCTTCGGTTTATTTCTTATGATTGAGAGTCTCTTATGGTTTGCTTCCCTCTCAGATTTCAAAGTCTTGTTTTATTTTTCCCTCCCTTCCCCTATGCTCCTGTTTTGTTTCTTAAATTCCACAAGCGAAATCATATAATAGTCTTTTTCTGATTGAGAAATACTCTCTAGTTCATTCACGTCCTTACAAATGGCAAGATTTCATTTTCTGATGGCTGAGTAATATTCCATTGTATATATACATACCACCTCTTCTATATCCATTCATCTGTCGATGGACATCTGGGCTCTTTCCATAGTTTGGCTATTGTGGACACTGTGCTATAAACATTGGGGAGCAGGTGCCCCTTCAGATCACTACATTTGAGTCTTTGGGGTATATACCTAGTAGTACAATTATTGGGTCATAGGGTAGTTATATTTTTAACTTTTTGAGGAACCTCCATACTGTTTTCCAGAATGGCTGTACCAGCTTGCATTCCCACCAGCAGTGTAAGAGGATTCCCCTTTCTCTACATCCTTGCCAACATTCTCGTTGTTTCCTGAGTTGTTAATTTTAGCCATTCTGACTGGCTAGAGGTGGTATCTCATTGTGGTTTTAATCTGAATTTCCCTGATTCCAAGTGATATTGAGCATTATTTCATGTGTCTGTTGGCCATTTGTATGTATGTCTTCTTTGGAGAAATGGCTGTTCATGTCTTCTGCCCATTTCTTGACTAGATCTTTTGTTCCTTGGGTGCTGAGTTTGGTTAAGTTCTTTATAGATTCTGGATAATAGGCCTTGATCTGGTAAGACTTTTGCTAATATCTTCTACCATTCTGAGGTTTTCTTTAGGGTTGTTGACCATTTCCTTTGCTGTGCAAAAGCTTTTTATCTTGATGGAGTCCCCACGGTTCATTTTTGCCTTTGTTTCCCTTGCCTTTGGAGATGTATCTAGCAAGAAGTTGCTGCAGCTGAGGTCCGAGAGGTTGCTGCCTGTGGTTCTCCTCTAGGATTTTGATGGATTCCTGTCTCACATTTAGGTCTTTCTCCATTTTGAGTCTATTTTTGTGTATGGTCCAGTTTCATTCTTCTACATGTGGCGTCCAATTCTCCCAACACCATTTGTTAAAGAGACCATCTTTTTTCCACTGGATATTTTTTCCTGCTTTATCGAAGATTAGCTGACCACAAAGGTGAGGGTCCATTTCTGAGTTCTCTATTTGGTTCCATTGATCTATGTGTCTGTTTCCATGACAGTACCATACTGTCTTGATGATTACAGCTTTGTCACGGAGCTTGAAGTCTGGCATTGTGATGCTACCAGCTCTGGTTTTCTTTTTCAACATTCCTCTGGCTATTTGGAGTCTTTCCTGGTTCCATAAAAATTTTAGGATTACTTGTTCCACCTATGTGAAAAAAGTCAATGATATTTTGATAGGGATTGCACTGAATGTATAGATTCCTCTAGGAAGCATAGACATTTTAACAATATTTGTTCTTCCAATCCATGAGCATGGAACGTTTTTCCATTTGTGTCTTCCTCAATTTCTTTCATGAGTGTTCTATAGTTTTCTGAGTATAGATCCTTTGCCTGTTTGCTTACGTTTAATCCTAGGTTATCTTATGGTTTTTGGTGCAATTATAAATGGGATTGATTCCTTAATTTCTCTTTCTTCTGTCTCATTGTTAGTGTATAGAAATGCAACAGATTTCTGTGCATTGATGTTATATCCTGTCACTTCGCTACATTCCTGTACGAGTTCTAGCAATTTTCAGGTGGAGTCTTTTCGGTTTTCTGAGTCTCGTGTCATCTGCGAAGAATGAGTTTGACTTCTTTGCTGACTTAAATACCTTTTCTTTTTGTTGTCTGATTGCTGAAGCTAGGACTTCTAGTACTATGCTGAACAACAGCGGTGAGAGTGGACATCCCTGTCATGTTCCTGATCATGGGGGAAAAGCTCCCAGTTTTTCCCTGTTGAGAATGTTATTTGCATGGGCTTTTCATGTACAGTTTTTATGATATTGAGATATGTCCTACCATCCCTCTGTGGAGAGTTTTAATCAGGAAATGATGCTGTACTTTGTCAAATGCTTTTTCTATATCTACTGAGAGTATCATATGGTTCTGGTCCTTCCCTTTATTAATGTGATGTATCACATTGATTGATTTGTGGATGCTGAACCACCCTTGCAGCCCAGGAATAAATCCCACTTGGTCATGGTGAATAATCCTTTTTGTGTACTGCTGGATCCTATCGGCTAGTATCTTGCTGAGAATTTTGGCATCCATGTTCATCAGGCATATTGGTTTGTAATTCTTTTTGGTGGGGTCTTTGTCTGGTTTTGGGATCAAGGTAATGCTAGCCTCATAGAAAGAATTTGGAAGTTTCCCTTCCATTTCTATTTTTTGAAACAGCTTCAGAATATAGTTATTAATTCTTCTTTGAATGTTTGGTAGAATTCCCTGGGAAGCCATCCGGCCCTAGACTCTTGTTGGGAGAATTTTGATTACTGCTTCTATCCTTGTCAGTTATGGGTCTGTTTAAATCTTCTATTTCTTCCTGTTTCAGTTTTGGTAGTTTATACATTTCTAGGAAAGCACCCATTTCTTCCAGATTGCCTAATTTGTTGGCATATAGGTGGCTCATAATACGTTCTTATAATTGTTTGTATTTCTTCGGTGTTGGTTGTGATCTCTACTTTTTCATTCATAATTTTATTTATTTGGGGCCTTTCTAAACTTTTCTTTTTGATAAGTCTGGCTAGGGGTTTATTGATCTTATTAAGTCTTTCAAAGAACCAGCTCCTAGTTTCATTGATCTGTTCTACTGTTCTTTTGGTTTCTATTTCTTTGATTTCTGCTCTAATCTTTATTATTTCTCTTCTCCTGTTGGGTTTAAGCTTTATTTGCTGTTCTTTCTCCAGCTCCTTTAGGTTTAAGGTTAGGTTGTGTATTTGAGACCTTTCTTGTTTCTTGAGAAAGGCTTGTATTGCTATACACTTCCCTCTTATGACTGCCTTTGCTGCATCCCAAAGGTTTTGAACAGTTGTGCTTTCATTTACATTTAAAATCCTTAATTTTTAAAATTCTTCTTTAATTTCCTGGTTGACCCATTCACTCCTTAGTAGGATGCTTTTTAACCTTCAAGCATTTGAGTTCCTTCCAAATTTCCTCTTGTGATTGGGTTCAAGCTTCAAAGCACTATGGTCCGAAAATATACAGGGAATGACCCCAATGTTTTGGTACTGTTTGAGACCTGATTTGTGACTCAGCATGTGATCTCGTTGGAGAATGTTCTATGTGCACTGGAGAAGAATGTATATTCTGTTGTTTTAGGATGGAATGCTCTGAATGTATCTGTGAAGTCCATCTGGTCCAGTGTGTCATTCAAAGCCCTTGTTTCCTTGTTGATCTTGTGCTTAATGACTGTCCACTGAAGTAAGTGGGGTGTTAAAGTCCCCTACTATTACTGTATTATTATTGATGTGTTTCTTTAATTTTGTAATTAATTGGTTTATATAATTGGCTGCTCCCATGTTAGGGGCATAAATACTTACAACTGTTAGATCTTCTTGCTGGATAGGCCCTTTAATTATGATATAGTATGCTTCCTCATCTCTTATTAGTCTTTGGTTTAAAATCTAATTTGTCTGGGGGCGCCTGGGTAGCACAGTCGTTAAAGCGTCTGCCTTCGGCTCAGGGCGTGATCCCGGTATTCCGGGATCGAGTCCCACATCGGGCTCCTCCGCTGGGAGCCTGCTTCTTCCTCTCTCACTCGCCTGCTGTGTTCCCTCTCTCGCTGGCTGTCTGTCACATAAATAAATAAAATCTTTAAAAAAAAAAATCTAATTTGTCTGATATAAGGATTGCTATCCCAGCTTTCTTTTGACGTCCATTAGCATGATAAGTGGTTTTCCACCCCTTCACTTTCAGTCTGGAGGTGTCTTTGGGTCTAAAATGAGTCTCTTGTAGACAGCATATGGATGGGTCTTCTTTCTTTATCCAATCTGATACCCTGTGTCTTTTGATTGGGGCATTTAGCCCATTTATATTCAGAGTAACTACGGAAAGCTATGAATTTAGTGCCATTGTATTACCTGTAAAATCACTATTTCTGTATATTGTCTCTGTTCCTTTCTGGTCTATGTTACATTTGGGCTCTCTCTTCACTTAAAGGATCCCTTTAGTATTTCTTGCAGGTCTGGTTTAGTGATCACAAAAATTATTTGTTTCTGTTTGTTCTGGAACCTCCTTATCTCCCCTTCTACTCTGAATGACAACCTTGTGGGATAGAGTATTCTTGGCTGAGTATTTTTCTCATTTAACACCCTGAATGTATCTTGCCAGACCTTTCTGGCCTGTCAGGTCTCTATGGATAGGTTTGCTGCCAGCCTTATGTTTCCACCCTTGTAGGTTGAGGACCTCTTGTCCTGAACTGCTTTCAGGATTTTCTCTTTGTCTCTGAAATTTGCAAGCTTCACTATTATATGTCCAGGTGTTGACCTATTTTTGATTTTGAGGGGGGTGCTCTGTGACTCCTGGACTTGAATGCCTGTTTCCTTCCCCAGATTAGGGAATTTCTCAGCTATAACTTGCTCTAATATATCTCCTTCCCCCCTTTTCTCTCTTTCCCCTTCTTCTGGGTTCCCAATTATTCTAACACTGTTTCATTTTATGGTACCACTTATCTCTCAAATTCTCCCCTAGTGATCCAGTAGTTGTTTATCTCTTTTTCTCAGCTTCTTTATTCTCCATCATTTTGTCTTCTATATCACTAATTCTCCATTCTGCCTTATTTATCCTCTAGCAGTTAGAGTGTCCATTTTTTATTGCATCTCATTAATAGCCTTTTGATTTCAGCTTGTTTAGATTTTAGTTCATTTCTCCAGGAAAGGATTCTCCTATGTCTTCTATACTTTTTCCAAGCCCAGACAGTATCTTTACAATCGTTATTCTTAACTCTAGTTCCAATATCTTACTTATATCCATAATGTTTAGGTCCCTGGCAGTCAGTACTGCTTCTTGTTCTCTTTTTTGCGGTGAGTTCTTCTGTCCTGTCATTCTTGCAAAAAGTAGTCACTTTTCTATTTGTAGAGTTGCAGCAATTCTTTTTTTTTTTTTTTTAAAGATTTATTTATTTCTTTATTTGACAGAGAGAGAGACAGCCAGTGAGAGAGGGAACACAAGCAGGGGGAGTAGGAGAAGAAGAAGCAGGCTCCTAGTGGAGGAGCCTGATGTGGGGCTCGATCCCGAAACTCCAGGATCATGCCCTGAGCTGAAGGCAGACGCTTAACAACTGCGCTACCCAGGCGCCCCAGCAATTCTTTTTCTTAGATCTCTGGTTGAGTTTGCAGGTGTTCAGAATGATTTGATAGCTATCTAGCTGAATTCCAGGGATCAGACGAAACTAGGGTCCCCTACTCCTCTGCCATCTTCCTCCTCCATCCAAAAATCTTCATTAGAAAAAAGGAGGAAGGGGAATTCTGATATAGTGGAAAATGCTTAAGTGTATACTAATGAAGCCTGAGAAATTCCAAGAGAAACTGTAGCACATTTAAAAACATTAAAGTATTTTTAAAGAATTTTCCATACACTGCTGTATCTACTGAGAAAAATTCTAGAACAGATTAATGCATTAATTTTTTTGAGTTTTGTTTTGTTTTTTGCTTACACTCACCTATGGAACCTTTAGCAGCAATGGCAACAGCCTCCAACAGAACCTGGATGATACCTGCTCGAACCCGTGGAGAATCTTTTTTACGAGCATCAAGGTGTCCAAGGATTTCCTGAATTACATGGTGAGAATACTGAGCCTAAAAGAAGCAAAACAGTACACAAAGATGTACGAACAGTTGTATGCATATGGGCTGGATTCTTAAGAATGGAAAACCATGTGTCACTTAAACATCCAACTATAGGAGACTGATACTCCTGTTACAGAACAATATGTAGCCCTTAAAAACCATGCTTTTAAAGACTAAATAGGGATACTTGAAAATATTTAT
Source organism: Ursus arctos (assembly GCF_023065955.2). Classification (NCBI taxonomy): domain Eukaryota; kingdom Metazoa; phylum Chordata; class Mammalia; order Carnivora; family Ursidae; genus Ursus; species Ursus arctos. The sequence goes on along the minus strand of NW_026623078.1, from coordinate 77,379,312 downwards.
AATATCCTGGGATGAAAAAAGCAAGTTGCAAAAACTATGATTAATAAAATTTAATCTGTTTTTTAAAACAATATATAGGACTAGAATTATATACACCTAAATATTGACAGTGGCCAGGATTCATGAGAAGTTTTTATTCCCTTCACACTTCTCTATAATTTCAAAGAACATTTATATATTCTTATAATTTGATAACAGGACAAATGTTCAAAAATAAACAGATTATGATATTTACAGCACTCATGGATGAAAAGTGCACAGAGTGATAGGAACAAAACTGCAATGATGTTAATTATACTTTATACAGAGTTTCTGACACAGGTACGCTAAGCTATCACGTACCTATGGTAAAACTCACCCTCACACTGAATTTTAAAGCAATAGTAATGGATGTGTAGCTTTAAGAAGCAACATAATAGAGTGGTTAAATACATCTGTAAGCCCTGGAGTCAGATTTGCCCAAATTCAAATTCGGGCTCCATCATTTAATAGCTTAACAGTGCACAGCTTAAGAGAGGACTACTTAACCTTTCTGTACCTCAGTTTTCCTCATCTACAATATTTAGAAAATATAAACAGTTATTTTGTAGGATTGTTATGGCACTTGAATGAGTTCGTCTGTGTGAAGAACCTAAACTTGTGTCTAGCACAGGAAATGTGCTCAATCTAGCCATTATTACTCACTCTTTAATTGGTGACTCCTGGGATAATATATTACTACAGAATTGAACATAACAAAAATGACAACAAAAAACATTTGATTCGGAAGCAGATGCCAGGCACTGTTCTACGCTCTGTATATGTATTATCACATTTTATCCACACCAACAGTTCCAGGAAGTAGCCTAACTCAATCACACTGTGAGCTTCGCAGTGCAAATGAGGCAGGTTTTTAAAGAACTTGCCCAAAGTCACGCACAGACTCTAAGGGAGGACCTAGCTGTGAATCCTAGCCCAACCTCAGAGCACAGCTCTTAAATACAACACCTTATTACACTCAACAAATCATTTTAGCGCAAAAGATAAGCTTTAAATATTTTCTCTTTACCACAAATGCCCTTATTATATTTGAAACTATCTGAAACTATGTCTATGTAATCCCTTAGTGATATAAATACTGGTCAGGCTAGCTAATGTTTTGCGGAGAGAGGAAAATATGTTACTTTGGAATAAGTCCCATAAACAATTTTATGGTAAACAGCAATTAAAACAAATTTATCAGAAGTTTTACTTGTATCAGGATAGTCTTATTAAACAGAAATTCCCATTCTACTGGGTACTACCATTTAACTTCTGATCAATGGACTTCATAAAACATATGAAATGCTGTGGACCAGCAGATTCTTCATATTTAATCAAGTATTTATTGATTCCTTAAGTTTCTTTGACTTTATTTACTTTATTAACTTACTTTGTGCAAAAAACAATTTCATTTAGTACCAAAATCTGAATGAGGAAGGCAAATGAAGAAATACAAGGCTACAAAAGACCAGAACAGCCTTAATTATGCCCACAGACTGCCAGATCAACTTCTTACCTACTTAATTAAAATTAAATGAAAAGATCTTAAAAGTTCTCCTAAGAAGGAAAAAAAAAACCTGTAACTATGTGAGGCGATGGATCTTGAGTAAAGTACTACAGAAATCATTTTACAATATATCCAATCGTTACATCGTACACCTTAAACCTACATAGTGTCATATGTCAATTACAACTCAATAAAAGTAGAAAAATAATTTTTTTATATAATCCTACCACATCCAAACCGGCTTTATAATTACTACTACTTACTGAAAACCCACATTATGGTACGCTAACTTTAACTTACTGGTTTATTTCCCCCAAAACTTGTGGAACAGAATGGACAGAATTTGAATCCTGACTTCACTTTCTACCTTTTTGCCCTTCAGTGAGGTACCTGACCCCCCCGAAAGATCAGTTTTCTGATCTGCAAAAGAAGAATAACAATATCTACTCTATAAAATGAGGAGAATTAAAAGCAAGCAAGCAAATAGATTATGTGCACAGTACATAGTACGGCTGGCACTTGAAAAGCTGGTAGTCCTATTTTAAAATATAAATGAACCATTCAATGCACGCATTAAAGTTTTGTTTTCAGAAATGAGAAAACCAGAACTCAGAGGGACTGAATAATTTTTCCAAGTTCACACAACCAGTAAACAGCACATCTAGGATGTGAATCTAGTATGACCTATGTAAAAGCCATGTTGCTTTCTTACTCTACCTTATCTCCTTTGAATTAACGATGACTTTTTGGGGAATAAAAGAATGTAGACTGTGTAAAAAAAAAAAAAAAAAAAAAGACAGACTTAAAAATCCCACTTGAATTAAGAGCTACCTGGGTCTGTTCAGGTTCCGAGGAGAACCAAGGTGCAGGAGATAAGACTGTCTCATCACAAGGTTTTATGATAGGCTAGGGGAGTCAATGCATGTATGATTACATAATAAAAACTCAGTAAATGCTAGTTATTATCAGCTATATTCTGATTTCAATTCCAATACCAGTTCATCAGTGAAATTTAAATACACAATAAAAATATTCAAATAAATGAACAATAAGCAGCAGCATCATGAAATCTTTTACTTCTTTTTATTAACTATCTTTTCATCTTGGCAAATAAGAAAATAAGTGGTAAATAAAAATGAGACAAAAAACAAAATTAAGAACATGTTGTGTATCTTCAGTGCTCTATATCTCTGATGACATGTTTATCAATACAGAACCAAAATTACTTATATAAATAGGATAAATACTTAACCAATCCTTACCTGAATGGAATACATTATAATTTTAAAGCAGTGAACTGCAAATTCATTGGGATCCCATAGTTTGTGATGGTCTAAATGCCTGTAATTAACAAAAAAATTACTTTAAGAATTCCTTTTTTTATTCCACTTTCTTCCTTTAGAACCCTTAACAATATGTAAAATTGTATCCTAGAATGTAGCACAGAGAAACAAAGGAATGAACAATGTGTAGACAGCTTAAGAGCCACGAAGTAAAAAGGGAGAAGACCTAAAACACCTTTAGCCAGGATTTCAGAAGAACAAAGATCGAATGTGACTGACTGGAGGAGCCAATGACTGAAGATTTTTCTAGTTCAAAACAACCAACCCAAGACCAAAACCCTAATCCTCAGGTTTAGGAATCCCATCAAGATAAAGAGAAGGTTAACAGGAGTCCGAGAGGAACAAGAGCTCACCTCTAAAGGAAACAGAACTAGATTCACAGGTAAGTCACCAAGAGCAACACCAGAAGACAGAAAAGAACAGAGTTAACACCCTCAGAGTACTGATCTATTAATTCAGTTTAGTATTATGTACCAAGCAAAACTTTCAACGTGGATAAAATAAAGACATGCGATAAAGCAATTTCTGGAGCACTTCAGAAAGAAGGGGAAAAAAAATGATTCCAGAATAAAGAACAGAAAGGCAAAAAGGAAAGCTGAGTAACAGAATTGAATAATGTAAGAGTTAAAATACATACAAACACTGACTGAATAACATAATAATACCTAATTTGTGAAACTGAAAAACATACTAGCTGAAAGTAGACATTAAGACAAAAGAATTTAACCTTGTATTCCTAAAGAAGAAAAAGAAAATATTAAACTTTACACCAAAAAAATGTTAAACTTTAAATTTTACATAAAAATGAATGTTACATTTCCTGAGAACCACTCAAAGCAGAAAAATTATGCAAAAAAAAGCTTGTGATTTTAAAAACTGACAGCAAACCAGAAAAGAGAATTTTCTTAAATCAAGTTTTCTATTTAAAAAATAAACCTCATGGGGCGCCTGGGTGGCACAGCGGTTAAGCGTCTGCCTTCGGCTCAGGGCGTGATCCCGGCATTATGGGATCGAGCCCCACATCAGGCTCCTCTGCTATGAGCCTGCTTCTTCCTCTCCCACTCCCCCTGCTTGTGTTCCCTCTCTCGCTGGCTGTCTCTATCTCTGTCGAATAAATAAAATCTTAAAAAAAAAAAAAATAAATAAATAAAATAAACCTCAGCAAACATCATGCTCAGTGGTAAAATGGTATGGGAATCTTGAAAATTGGGGTCAAACCCCTGCACTTGAATGCCACTTAGTAACTGTCACTTCGGACAAATGATTTCACCTCCTGAATTTCAGTGTTCCTATCTATAAACTGGGGATAATGACACATTCCTTACAGGGCTACTGGAATGATTAAACAAGAACTCATGTGAAAACACCTAGCACAGTATATGGCACAGAACAGGTAATGAATGTCAGTATTTGTGGCCCTTTTCTAGATAATACGAATCATTTAAAATTATCATTTAAAACCAATGACTTAGCTCTGACAGAATTAATTTAAATTGTTTTGGTATAATAATTTCATCTTCTCACATTTATTCTGTCCTTATTTTAGTTTAGCTTTCAGGAAAGAATTGGTAAATTTGGTTGAAAAATTCTTTTGGTTATAGCCTTTCAAGCCAGTCTACATCCTGCCAGGTGTTTATATGTATTTAAATTTGTAACCAAATGCACAGTGTTGCTTTAGGCTGTCTAGGACAAGAAGTAACACATCACTGCTGCCACTGGGGGGGAGAAAGCAAAGCAATGTTATAGGTCCAGTGTACTGTTACCTTTGTAAGAAGAGCTCCAACCCAGTAGCATGAGTAGCAGTCAGACTGCAATGGAACCAGGCAACAGCTAGATATTATTTTTTCTAGATTTAGTAGTAAGGGGAAAGGGAGAGGAAAAGAATTTCCAAATATAGGACCACTGATTCTCAAATCATGTCTCTCAGACGACATGCATCAAAATCACCTTGGGATTTGGTTAAAAACAACAACAAGCAGATTTCAGGGCTCTCTACTGTGCCCCAGTTCAAGAACCATGGGGCCAAAGATCTTACACATCCCGAGATTTGTAAGTACCATTAACTTCTGAAAACCACTACCCTGGACTTATATATACAATTCGCTACTCCTACTATCTTTGCAAAACAGGTGGGGAGTTTCACTTTGAGAGGTCACTGATGCACAACAAGGAAGAAAAAGCAGAGCTACAAACTCAACTGGGTGAGATCTCTGAAAGTAGAAAAAAAATTAATCACTTCTAAAACAAGAACTGGCACAACACACATTCAGTTCGAACAAAAATTATTCTAATTCTATGGTATGGATGCTAGTGGGAGAACTATAAGCACAGTCAGACTAACGGGTCCGATGAAGTATAAAATCTTCACCCCTTAAGCATCCGCCTTCAGTTCAGGTCATGATCCCAGGGTCCTGGGATCAAGTCCCACATTGGGCTCCTTGCTCAGCAGAAAGCCTGCTTCTCCCTCTGCCTGCCACTCCCCCTGCTTATGCTCTCTCTCTCTCTCTGACAAATAAATAAAATCTTAAAAAAATTTTTTCACGTTGCTATTCCTTTCAATAGAAAAACAATTTCACTCAGACTTTGAGAAAAAAGAAAATGCCTTATTTTTATATATGTAAAAATCATGGAGACACTACATAATGACATGCAAAATTTTCAATAATTTATAAAATAAGACATGTGATTTCAAAGAAACTTCCAGTTTCTTACTTTAAGCTACTTCTAGACAACCAAAGGTCAAACATTCCAGTTCTCTGGTGACTCTGCTGGAAAATTTTAAGAAACATGATGAGCTTTTATCTTTTATCACAGCTGTTGACATTCTACATCCAAATGTCTAATTTTGTCTCCAACTGTCAAATTTCAATTTCAACAGGATTTTATAAATGTTGACGAATAAATTAGGTATAAAACTTTTCTTATGAAATCTTTACAGGTCCAGAATCAATCAGCGCAAAGAACTTCAAAGTTTAGAGCTATGGGCCATAGCCTTTCATTTGTAAAACAGGAGTGACAATACCTTCCCCCTACAGGTAACTGTACTGTGCAGATTAAATGAGATAAAGCTAGCAAAATCACCAAGCACAGTGTCTGACCATGTACAAAGTCAACTTTAATCTCAATCTTTATCTCTGTTTCCCTGCTACACTAGCACCCCAAATTTTTGCCCAAGTATTCAATGAACACTGATATTATGTCTGCTCTAAAAAGTGAGACTTAATTTTCTAGGTTTAAGACATTCAAAAAGGAATTGTGATAATTGAGTTAACATACCTTACTAAGCTACATCTGTATGGTACTTTAATCCTAATCTATTAAATTTCTCAAAAATTAAAATCTTGAGCTGAACATATTATGGTTAAAAAAATCAGAACCATAATTTGTAAAACATGAAACAGGCGATCCTAATCCTAATAATCTAAAAAGAAATACCTTCAACTATTTAAGAGTTAAAAATCTCTGCATATAAAAATTGCTATAGGGGCACCTGGCTGGCATGGTCGGTTAAGCATCCAACTCTTGATCTCAACTCAGGTCTTAACCTCAGGGTTGTGAGTTCAGGCCTCACGTAGGCTCCATACCCAGCATGGAGGAAAAAAAAAAAGAGAGGGAAGAAAAGAAAGTAGAAAGAAAAGGCAAAACTATTTTACATAGGAAATATATTATTAATATCATATTTGCCTTCATGCTAGTAATTTTTTCTTTCAGTGCTAAATTAACTTTTTATGGTATATAAAATAGTAGGCAGTAAGAATAGTATTTTCAGTGACATATTCAGTAATTTTTTAAGGTAAAAGTAAAAATGAAAACACTGTAGCATACTTTGCAAAATGAGTACCTCACTGAAGTCTTTCGGTGGTTAAGAAGGATTCATCTCCTAACAAAAGCATTTTATTTCTGGTTAATGAATGACTACAAAAAGTAGCTCTTAAGTAGGAAAAATTGCCCTGGAAATTACTTGCTTTAGTTCGACACTAACGTAGGTTTTTTATTTCAATCATTATTTGATCTAGTAAAGAAAATAAATGATTTAATAGAAATTCTGAGTATCACAATTTTAATAAACAGGGAATACAACAGGATATATTTTTCAGTATTTAAGAATAGCACATAAAGGAATAGTAATGTTTTTCCTAAAAAAAAAAAAAAAAAAAAAAGAACAACGAAAACCGCAGGTTTAAACTAAAGCAAAACTTCCTAAAATAAGTTGTTCAGCACTAAAAGAAGCTGTAAAATTCCCTGATCTTAAAATGTACCACTATTCTACAAAGTTCAAAATCCACTCTGCTGAAGAGGCAGAAAACTGAACTTTATTTACCTCCTCAAGCATGGTACCGATTACTTCTGGTTCCTGCACCTTCTTGTCAAGAATTTTATCATAGTAACCTCCTAACATAGTGGTCCTGGCTCAATCCCATCCTCAGAGCTCATCTGATTAACTTTCTGGCAAAGGGCAGTTCTGACAATTTCACACCTTTGAGATAAGATCACCAATTCCTTACAGACATAAATATAAAACTGGAAGATCTCTATGGTGTGGCTTGAACTACCTTTCTCTTATCTTACACCAACGCTTTAACTCTTGACACTCCAGCCAACGGTGTCAACTAATCTCTGCTTCTCAAAGTCCACACTTCTCTGCCTCTGCTCATGCACCTCAACCAGTTAAAATCTACTTACCCACTAAGTATCAAAAAAGATCACCCCAATATCCCAAATTTGACTTGAATGCTTTGTTCTGAACTGCTATAGAACTCTTGGCCTTTTTTCATAACCTATATACTGTATTATAATTATCATGAATGTCAATTATCCATCGAAAGTTTGACAAGGACTAGGAGAGTTTTATTCATATATATATTCTCCAAAATACCTGGTATCATACTTAGAGAGGGCATTTAATATTTAATTAGCTCACTAAATGGCTAACATATAACTAAATATTTAATTAACAACTTAATTAACTAACACATGATCAAGATTTAAGTCCATTAAGTTCTACACAGTAAAAAACATAGTCCACTTCAGGCTACCCAACTCAAGTAGAGTTAATTTAGTAGCTTCTTTCTTTTAGGATCGCTCTCTAGATTTTTAAGGCCTTACAGATTACCTCCCAGTTAATCAGAGTATTAAGATAAAAACTGGAATTCTGAGATATTAAATCAATAGGTTTGGACACTGAACAATAAATCTGCCTTTAGTTATATGTGACATAATTTTATTTCCTTACTAGCATTTCTGTAAGCCCACAGAGTCATTAAACAGATTTCTTTTTTTTTTTTTTTTGCCGGGGGGGGACGTGGGGGGAAATCACGGATCCCTTTGTAAACCTAATGATTCTCTGATTTTTAATATAATTTTGTGGCTTATAGACTCTTATTAACTAAAGCTCAACTTTGAACCCAAATGTTGCCTTAAATAAAGAATTCTGGGATGTTAGACTACTTTATATGTGCTATAAAGACATTATTACAGTAGCGAAGGGAAAAGGATGAGCAAATGATTAACAAAAACTAGCAAAAAGGGCCAGAAATTACACAGAATATTATACAGTAGATCTATTACCTGATAATCGATTGAGTTAGAACACAAAAGTTTGACAACAAGGCTTAAGAGATAATATCTCCGTGGAGAAACTCAAAGTTCACAAACGTATTTGCCCTGGGAGGAGACCAGATGTACCAACGAGACAGTCAATACCCCTGCTCTGACCAGTCACAGATGTAAGGTGGGATTCAGACAAGTGAACACGCACCGAGGCAGTCCGGCCACAGGAGAGAGCAAGCCAAGAAACAGAAGCCAGGGACTAGGAGGAAATGACCACAGAACTTACTAAAATGAGATATATCACACTCAGACACTGTTTAGTATTTTGCTGTGCATAAGCATTTCAAAGTCTGGGAGGAGAAATTCGCGGTACATGATGGGTATCAAGCACATGACTGTACTTCATTTTTCAGGGGAAAGAGCTGGTGCAGTGGCTGAACAGTGCTCAAACACAGGATGTCAGACTCACTCCTATACTCTTCCCACAGTGCTACACTTTCCACTAATAACACACTCATGCCAGCAAAAAGCGTCCTCTGTAAGTAAATGAACACAGAATCAATACAGCACAGTCACAAATAACCAGGAAAATACCAACTCCTTACGCAAAAACTGGTCTAACAGCATTATTCATGTTCCCAAAAGTCGCTCGACCCAGCAGTTCTCTGAAGCAGTTCTCGGCCAGCACAGCGGGATTCTCTTCTTTGTCGGAGGCAGAAGGGGAAGGAGGAGGACCTGCGCGACTGGGAGCAAAAAGGGAAATGAAGAAAGCCACACACAAGAACTCCAACACCAGTTCTAACAGCTAACAGAACAGACGTGACTCCACAGAAATGTTAAAATGTTTTCCTTTACTCCCAAAATATCTAAGAATAAGAAACGAATAGAGTTTAACCTTTCGTTTAAAAAACTGAATAGCAATTATTATCATTATTATTTTGGTTAGTTCTAACCGCCTAAGAAAAAGCATCCTGGATCTCTAAAGAATAACAGATGTTTAGCTGTAATTTGTTTCTCACACTTGCAACTTTTAGTATTAATTCAAACAGCAATTTGGATGCTCAGTAACAAGCAGCAAGAGTAAATTTATTCTCAAAGAAATAAAACCTTAAATGTATGAGTAAGGATCCGCTGTCTACTAAGCCTAAAGATGAATAATTTTTTCAGAAAGGGCACATATTTAAACTCACTCAAGTTTATGAGACCACCATTTATACAATACTAAGGATAAAACTTGCTTAAGCTGGCAAGCAAGCACACGTACACATATACAAAAATAACACACCCTCAACCCTAGTATCTTTATTCCCTACCTGTCAACCTCTTCTGTCTTTTGCATGTTGAACAACAGGGACGGAACAATTTTATCCATATGCTGGGGTTCCCAAATGGTAGCCCGAAGTTCATCATTAACTGTTTTGCGAACCACTCCTTGAATACCCCTGATTCCAGCAATTCGGATTCTATAAAAAAGAAAAAACGGAGTCATGAAAAAGGTTACTTAATCAAGTCTGCCTGTTTAGCTAAGAGAATGGATGCCAAGTAAATATTGTTATCTCAAGTCAAGAAAATGAAAATAACACAACAACAAGTCTATGAAATTAAAATCTCAAAAATCTAAGATAGAGGTATGGCAGTTCCAAAAGAGATTTACTTTATGTTTTTGGGTTTTCTTTAGTTTTTTAATGTAATCGCTACCCCCCCAGAATGCAGGGCTCAACCTCACGACCCCAAGATCAAGAGTCACACGCTCCACCGACTGAGCCAGCCAGGTGCCCCAAGACTTACTCTGGATACCATCTTCCTAAAATCAGCATTTAAAGTTTAAAGAGACTGTAAAGTATAATAATATCAAGTCTATGTATTATTTTTCAATAAAAAAGAATTTAATCAAAAGCATTAGGTTTTCCTAACGGGATGATAATTCAAACTAATATGAACTAGATTCTCTCCATTTCTTGCCTAGAAGTCTCAGAAGCTGAGTGAAAACAGGATTTCACTCTTCTTGAACAGCCCTCAGTGCTTCCTCAGACTTTTTCGCTGTTTCTCCACAAGGGGCTCTCACTTCCCACAGTCCACATAGATGGAAGACTAAACTGGTTCCCATGAAGGTACTGTGACAAATGAGAACTATCAAAATGGGAGTACAGATAACCTCAGCCATTTTTAAACATACACACCCATGTATACTAACATATGTATACACCAGGTATATGCGTGACTGAAAACCTATCCACGTGGGGAGAGAACCTCTCTTGCCCTATTGTCCCATCACAACCCACAACTTCCTCAAGCTCTTCGCTCTTCCTCACTCTTCTCAAAAAAAAAAAAAAAAAAAAAGGCTATAGGTTCAAGAATGAGAAGAAAAATGACTAGAAAATAGCACATAAAAGCCGGGGAGGAAGAATCTCACAAGCAGAGCTAAACTGGTCACCCATTTGCCCCCAAAAAACTTCTTTCTGGCCCAATTTGATTGTTATTTACTTCCTTTTTTGCTACTACCGGAAATATTCACCAACAGAGGTTTATTTAGCTTACCCCGCACAGTCCTCTGAAAGTTACAAGTGTTGAAGAATGAAAGATACGGGGAAGGGGATGACTGTGCTTTACAAACCCATGAGGACATAACACAGGCGTTCAGGAATGGCAGACGGAGAAAAGGATAACAGGATACTGAACAGATAAAGTGAACAGGAAACATAAAGACAGATTTTGCCTATTTCACAGCTGTGTATACATGTCGCTTTCTAAAACGAAGTCTTAAGAGACTCTTGTACAGCTACCACGAGTGGGCAAGACTAACACTACTATCATGGTGTCTGCTTTGTATGCCTGCTGTCACTCCTTGGGTGGTAAGAGGACCAAGCACAAGGTGGCACAGAGCACATGAACGAGATGCCACAAGGAGGGGGGCTGATGCCTCATGACACAGCAGCCTAGATGGAGGGCAGCAGACAGAGAAGCCCTTGTTCAAAAGAGGGGGAACTATCTTACAGCTACTACAGATAAACAGCGGGCATCCAATTCAGATCTAGATCTGGCCTAATATATTCTAGCCATTACCTTAAAGGAATTTTAGTTTCTTCATCAGTAAAATAGAACTTGTCTTGCCTAAAGCATAGGAATGTTGTACGGATCTAAATGAGTTAATGAGCTAATTCATGCACAGTGTTTAGCCAATAAGATGTTAAATAAATTGGCACACAATTATTAAGTGTTAGCTGCTCCTGCTATTGTTAATCATTATGATGATGATGATGATTGCTATCATAACTGAAGGTTGCTCCGGAAATTAGAGCTTAAGATTATGATGTATGACTTTACAGGTGGGAACCATTACTGCAGGGCAAATATGTTAAGAAAATCTTAAGTTTTTAGCCCCATTTCCTAGCCCCCTGAATTCTATTTGATATAGTTTTGCTAAAGATAAAGGAAATAAGTAACTAAGTTAGAATCTAAAAAGGAGTATTAATATGCCTGAAAAACCAAAAGGACTTTTACTAAAAACAAAGCAGGAAAAAGAAAAAAAAAAAAATCAAACCCCGTATCTTAAAAGCATTTTAGCTTACTCACTGGTTTCGCGGTGATTCAAACAAAAAGTCATTTTGGAATTTCAAATATACAATTCTGAAAGACCCAGAATTAGGAAAAAGTACCATAAGGCTTTCATTTGTATTTAGAAAATTTCAAGTTTCTTTTTATGAATATTAGTGAAAAATGTTAGATGAAAATATGTTCAGAAGACAAGCTCTTTCACACTAGGGGGCAGTACATACCTAAAATAAGACACCTTATAGTAATAAATTTTGAACTTTTTTTTTTAAGGTTTTTTATTTATTTGAGAAGGAGGGGGAGGAGAGAGAGACTGCCCAAGCAGACTCCCCACTGAGCATAGAGCCCAATGCAGGGCTCAATCCCAGGACCCTGAGATGATGACCTGAGCCAAAATCCAGAGTTGGCCACTTAGCCGCCTGAGCCACCCAGGCGCCCCTAAATTTTGAGCTTCTTAATGTATCCTTTCCTGAATACTATGTAAATCACAAACACTTCTCTCCTACACTGGTTTATATGTGAAACTCACTTCAACCAAAATTTGAGAAATGTCTGTGTATAGCTTACTAATCCCTATAATACTAAACAAAAGAAATACTACATTCTGCGTATTTACCGTATTTTAAAGGAAAACAAAATTGTCAAAATCTTAAAAAAAAAAAAACAAAACTATCCCTTTCTTTAGGAATTCTTTATACCTTTTTGCCCCATTAATAAGTTAAGGTCAGCTGCGAGAACAGGGACAATTTTTTTTTTTTTAAAGATTCACTTGAAATAGAGAGAGCACACACGACTGCATGCATGCACACGTGCAAGCCGGAAAAAGGGTGGAGGGAAAGGGAGAACCTCAAGCAGACTCCACGCCGAGTGCAGAGCCCTATGGAGCCGATCCCAGGACCCTGAGATCCCAACCCGAGCCAAAATCAAGAGTCGGACACTCAACCAAGGGAGCCACCCGGGCACCCCAGAAGAGGGACAAATTTTATAAAACATTTTTTAAATGTCCTTTAGGAAGGGAAAAAAAGATTTTAATGGTGACTGGAAAAAAGAGGAAATTAGCAAGACAGTTATAGTTACCTGTACCTTTCTAAGGCTCTATACTCATAATAAAGGAAACAGCATAACTCTAAACAGCCAATACTACACTGAGGAAAAATTATACCTATGGCGTGTCAGACAGTGTGTTTGTATCTGAAAACAACTAGTAAATCACTTCGCAGCTTTCTTTCACCATGTTAAAATAACTTTTTACATTTGTTTTGCTTTGTATTAAACCAACACTGTAGCGTGTACACTAAAAGCTAGTTCTATTTCTGCACATTCCCTTATTTTAAAAGAAAACTAAAAATTACAAACATGCTAAATCTTGACTTTAAAAGGCCTCCAATAACTCTGAATTCAGGTTAGTTTCTTTCTTTTTAGGTGTAGTATCATAAAGCTCAGACTACTTTTTATTTACCAGATTCATTTTGATTTCAATTCTTTTTTTTATAATAATTTTTTATTATGTTATGTTAGTCATCATACAGTATATCCTTAGTTTTTGATGTAGTGTTCCATGACTCATTATTTGCATATAACACCCAGTGCACCATGTAATATGTGTGCCCTCCTTAATACCCATCACCGGCCTATTCAATTCTTAACTTTAAAGCTTCTCATTTCCACATAAATATCAACCTACAGACTGTGTTTGCAGATTGAGTATTTGATTCCAGATTACTAGGGAGTATCCAGAAGAAATGTTTAAAAACACCCAAATCAGTTATGATAAACTCAGACTGACAATGATTCAGTAATACTCTTTCATTCATTCAATTTATGTATATATTCATTTAAAAAGTACTTACTGAGAGCCTATTATATGCTCAGCACTATTCAAAGTACTAGTGATACACCAGTCCTCAAAACAAGGACTTTGTCCTCCTGGAGTTCATATTCCACAGAGGAACAAGAAACAGAGATGAGAAGAAGATAAAAGAGTAACTGGGGATGGGATGGGAGGCTGGTATTTAATAAATAAAAGGTGACCAGTGGAGGACTCCCCTGAGAAGGTGACACGGGAGCAGAAAGCTGAACAAAGTGAGGCAAACAGCCCTGTGTGTATCTAGAGAATCATTCTAGGCAGAGACCACTTAGTCCACAGGCCTTGAGAAACTGTGCCTGGTGTGCTCAGAACTGCAAAGAGACCATGTGGCCGGATAGAGCAAAAGGAACAAGAAATGAGAGGCCAACAGAATCTGACACGGGGGCAGGGGGAGCAGAAAGGGGAATTCCAGGTTACAATAAAGACCAGAATTTTAGTCTATACGTTGAGAAACCAGTCTCAGTTTGGCTATTTCAGCCAGCCCTTCTAACAGCAATAGAAAGCCATATTTCAGGAAAAAGTGTGTATTTTCCCATTTCCTTTGGTAATCATTATGTAACATACCATATTATGTATTATGGTAATCAAAACACGGAACTCATCAATAAACCACTCTATGACTGCAAATCAGAGTAGGGGAGCCTGAGTGACTCACTCGGTTAAGCATCTGACTTTTTTTTTTTAATATTTTATTTATTTATTTAACAAAGAGAGAGACAGCCAGCAAGAGAGGGAACACAGGCAGGGGGAGTGGGAGAGGAAGAAGCAGGCTCCCAGCAGAGGAGTCTGATGTGGGGCTCGATCCCAGGACTCTAGGATCACGCCCTGAGCCGAAGGCAGAAGCTTAACAACTGAGCCACCCAGGCGCCCCTAAGCATCCGACTCTTGATCTCAGCACAGGTCTTGATCTCAGGGTCGTGAGTTCAAGCCCCAAGTTGGGCTCCATGCCGGACATGGTGCCTACTTACCACATCATAGAGTAAAATAATACATACTCTGTTCGTATTTCTGGATCACTATGACAGGAATGACACATGGCACTGAAGCGAGATACAAAAAAGTCATAACGTCTGTGATAGGATGGTGTGTCTTCTTCAATATTTGCAAATTTGACAAACTAAAAAAAAAAAACCAATATAAACATGTTATCGCCTTTTGGAAAGTATAGAACACATTTACTTTCATCCATTATTTGTTACATTAACAACAATTTTCCAAATAAGCAGCAAATGAAACCTATAAAATATAATCAATGCTACATACATACAAAAGGAATTTTTTAATTGAACTTGAGAAAATCAAGAATATACTATTATAAATATTAACTTGAACACTTTTATCCAGGTTCTTTTGAGTGAGTGAGCCCACTCTCTAGAAGGAAAGATCTTACTCTAAAGCTCTTCTCCATTTCCTAGACACTGACTGTGCTTCACTGATAACCTTAGGCCCAAACCTGCAGAAAATTTTATTCCTTAATCACAGACAGCAAATCTTCTGCGACAGCTATGACTTAACACACAAATGAGTAATATGTGACATGGAAAGGAGACATAAACTGAAGGAAATATACACCCAAAAGAGAAGAAAAATACTGAGATGGTAAAATGTATTCTACCTCCTTTCTAGATACACAAAAGAAATATCTATGCATTTGGGAAGTTCTAAATACCCCGCCTGTGTCACAGACCTGGCCCTAAGGCTCCTTATTATGTATTTTCTTCTCTCATTAGCTTTCCATTCACTCAGTGATGTGTTACTTCTGTACAGCCTAAAGCAGCATACTGTTACTTTACATGCAAATTTAAATATATATAAACCCCTACCAGGATACAGACTGGTGGCCTGAAAGGCTATAACCAAAAGAATTATTCAACCAAATTTACCAATATGTTCCTGAAAACTAAACTGAAATAAGGATAAAATAAATGTGAGAAAATGAAATTATGATACCAAAACAATTTAAATTAATTCCACCAGAGCTAAGTCCTCAGTTCTAAATGACAATTTTATATGATTCATATTATCTAGAAAAGGGCCATGAATACTACACCTGGTTGAGATTAAACTGACATTCATTACCTATTGTGTGCCATACACTGTGCTACGTGTTTCCACATGATTTAATCATTCCAATGGCCCTGGAAGAATGTATCATTATCCCCAGTTTACAGATAGGAACCCTGAAATTCAAGAGGTGAAATCATTTGTCCCAAGTGACAGTTAATAAGTGGTGGAACTGGCATTAGAGTGCAGGGATTTGACTCCAATTGTCACAATTCCCATACTACACACTGACCATGTGAAGTTTCAGAAAATATTAAACCAAGAATCTCTATTTTTCATAAAAATAAGCCTTAACTGACTGAGCCACCCAGGTGCCCTGTCAAAAACATTATAATGACGTACTACACGTTGGCTAACTGAACATAAAACAAAAACAAAAACAATGTGAAAAGTAAAACAGCCCAGGTAACAGTATATCTTTTGAAAGCATCAGTTTGTGAAAAAACAAACAACAATATTAAGACAGAGATATTGTACAATCATGAAGAACTGAATCTTCCAGAATCCCAGAGAGAAAATTAAAACTCACATTCCACTGCAAAAAATAAATAAGTAAATAAAGCTTAACTTGTATCAGGAAATGCTCAAAAATGTAAATGGAAAAAAAAACACACAAAAGTCTACCTATAATATGTTCCCCACTTTCCAATATATATTAAAAAAAGAAAAAGATTAAAAGATTACTTCTGGATATTGGAATTACAGATGTCTTGTTTACTCTTCCATGTTTTCTTGATTTTCAAATGCATATTACTTTGAAATAAATTAGAAATTTTTTAAATGACCATTAAAATATTAAATGTTCTGGAAAATTTTTAGAAGGAGAAACTTTATTCTCTTTTCACTTATTAAAAGTCACAAGTAAGAACACAGACCAAGTGATCATCTACAGAAGGAGCTCCTATTGTCTCTGAGTATGAAGAACTTACTTTATGGCCAACAGATTTTCCCATGCTCCTTAGGATTGGTTAGTATCATAAATTTCACAAGAAGCAACAGAAAAAGCTAGAAACAGTGTTCTTTCTTTTAAGATTTTATTTTTAAATAATATCTATACCCCAAGTGGGGCTCAAACGCACAACCTCAAGTAGTTGCACACTTTGCTGACTCAACGAGCCAGGCACCCCTAGAGACGGTGCTCTAATCACCCACATCTGCGCTGTTTGTCCACATGCTCTGACTGGAGCATTTGTTTGTAGCAGGTAAAAACATTCTCAGAAGAGATCAAGTCTAGAGACGCTAATTAACCTGAAAGTTAGAGAACAGATTTACTCACAGAATTTGTTCCAAGAACTTGAAGCTTTGGTTCCCCTGATTCTAGCAGCTTTGCTACCATATGAAGAAAGCTTTCTACAAACGGCTTGATGCTTTGAGAATGGCAAGCCATAAGAAGTTGGTCCAACGCCTCCATAGCAATTAAAACATACCTAAGTGTAAGAGAAAAATAACGTCAAAGCATTTCTAGCTTTCTAAATTCTCTTAGGTGCATCTTCATTGGAATAATTAAATGTAAATGCACAGAACAGAGAAAGGCAAATTTAGTAGTTCCTAAGTGAAATCTTACTTCTCACAAACACTAATGATCTTAGATCATATAATAACCCTCATACTGAAGTATACACAAAAAGTGTACTGTACTACACCCCATTGTCTCCTCCCTTCCAAACTCTTCCAAGGCTTAACATTAGCTTTGTGTATATTTTTCTTTGGAAACATGGACATTTTCTATTTTCCAGACTTCTAGCCATCTACCTTTGTATCTGACCCAAAAGAGTTACTACAAGCAATGTGGCTGAAGTTTCCAATATAATCTATTTGTATTTGTAAATACTGAGTGTAAAAAACATCACCAGCAACAACAGACTATCATAAGGAAACATCTCATAAATTTAACCTTACAATTCATTAGATTTTAAAGCTTACACTAAAAATTAAAATTGACTTTAGATTACTTTATATAACTGTTAAGACTTGCTAAAATGTTCTAAGACGTAACAATAAGGAAGCAGAGAAAACCAGTATGACTTGAAGAATGGAGTACTCTAAGAAACGAAGATCATAAAATGAATATGGAAAAGTACTTATAATCCAAACTATCCAAGTTACTACCGTTCAAGCATAAAGAATGGAGTAAGACTGCAGATCTTTATTTACAGGTAGGTAGACAGCTAGCGCAGTTCCAAATCAGCATGCTTACGTTCTCTGGACCTTAATATCTACGCCTAATGTTCTCTTTTACTCTTCTACGGATAGGTAAATACACTAAGGGAGTCAATTTCTACTATTTCCGTTAAAGAAATATTAAAATACCAAAAATTAACAGATGCTTAAGCCAAAGGCAACTCTGTTAACTCACATGTGTCTATTCTTAAAACATGACCATCAGAAAAGTAATAAAAGCTGCAAACATCTATACGGTATACACATTTCCTTGTAAAACAGTATTAGGTTTTATCCTCCACACATCATCTTTGCATGACTCGATGACAAAACAATGTACAGAATGATTTAGCTTAGGGAGAATTTTCAGAGATACAGTATTAGCAGCAATTAGTTTCCTTACCCGGAACGATGTCTGACAACATCTCTGCTCAACCTTTCTGCTAAGTAAGAACCAATTCGATCCAGTTTCTCTGGAGCAGATACTGCATAAAACGTCAATTTCTCCATGTCTGCTTTAACAAGGCCATCCTAAAAATAAGAAGAACAGCAAGATAAATAGGCTATCTATATTTTCATAGTTATTTTTTATTTCTAAGCGTTGTTTGCTTCACATGTCCCCTTTTGGGATTCGTGATTAATCCATTATTTACGCTGAACTTTCTGGCTATAACCTCCTTACTGTAAATATGCACCATTCTGGCTACAGAATTTTCAGAAAGCTAAAGAAATGCCCCCAGTTAGGCAGAATATTTAAATATACCTTCACAAGCAATGAATTATTCTAACACCTTCCAAAATAAACAGCTCAACTAACTGCAATATGTAGGGAATGGGATGTTAATTTAGTGAAAAGGTTTCAAACAAATTTATTTCAATTTTAACATTTCACAATATGTTGTTAAGCCTATTTTACTCCTTTACATATACAACAGTGAACATGTTAAAATGATTCAAAAGTTGCTGATATCATCATAAAGCCTTCTTTTAATTAATAAATGAGAAGATATTCAGAACTGCATGAATCGCTTACCAATGTATGAAAACAACAAGAGGCCCCCAGTGTGGGATCGGCAAACTTTCATTTGTCTCTGCCCTCTAAAAGGTGACTGGCCACAGGTCTGATGGTACTCCCCACCCTCAGGCAACAAATCAATTATCAGCCTAAACGTTATGGTCATACATAGTCCAAGTAACTAAATGCTGTTGGGATTGTTAGAGGAGGTGGGAAGGGAGACAGAAAAATTATGTTAAATGGTGAATCTACAACTAAAAATTTAGAAATCTGCATTTTCAACTGGCTCCTCCAAATTCTCTGGCTACTTTGCCAATGCTCCATCGCCAACCCCTATTATTTTTACCTACTTGGTTTTCCTCAAACTTGCTACCTTGCCACCTCTCTTCCCGTTCTGACATCAGATGAGTTCTTCTCCTCCTCCTCAGAGAAGGTGGAAGTCATCAGATTAGAATTTACTGGCGAAAACACCCCTGCTTTCTCAGTGCCCTCTACAACAGTGGTTTTCAACCAGGGTGACTTCATTCCCCCAGGGTAATGTCTGGAGACATTTAGGATTGTCACTGCTGGGAGGTGGGTGGACTGGCACCTGCAGCAGAAGCCTGGGATGCTAATAAACATCCCACAATGCACAGGATAACCCAAAAGCAAAGAATTAACTGGATCAACAGAACCTGAATGAAGAAACCCTGCCCCATGGAAAGTGAAAGTGCCTTCTTTTTGGAGGACTCGTCTTGGAGAAATCAGTTTGCCTATGTTCTTGCTGTCTGCTTCACATAGCCCAGGATCTGGCTCCATCAAGTTAGGATGGCCTCTCTCTTTCCTGGTTCTTTAACCTCTCCCTCTTGGTTCCTCCACCTCATTACTTAAATATGACTGTCTTGCATCCATTTTTTTTTTTTATCCCTTAATAATTTTATTGAGGAATAATTTACACACAATAAACTATACCTAAGTATGTCATTTGAACTATGACAGTTGTGTATCTGTGAAACCACCACTAAAAAACAAGATACAAACATTTCTATCATCTGCAAAAGATTCCTTATGTCCTCTGCAATCCATCTCTTCCTCCAGGCAATCACGGCTCTGCTTTCAGCATTATCAAAAGCAGCACGCATCAAGGGAATCATATAGTCTGTGCATGACTCCTCTCACTCAACTCACCTCTGCCTGGGGATGCTTCTCTAGCTCACCTGGGTAACTCCTACTCAACCTACAGGTCTCAGTGGCCTCCAAAAAGCCTTCAATGCACCCTTCCCAACATCCCTTCAAAGCTTGGGTAAGAGGCTCCTCCTATATGCTCCTCTAGCTCACTGTACTTATCTCTATTACATTTTATCATACTGTTTTTCGCTCCCTAAGCAAATACTCATCAAGTGCTAACTATGTGCCAGGCACTGTCATAGACACTAGGGAAGAAAGGGTGAGCAAAGAATTATATTAACTCATTTAATCCTCACGAGAACCTTATGAAATATGCACTATTTATAATTTCCATTTCATGATGAGAAACTGAGGTACCTGTCCAAGATCACAAGGCTAGTAATTATTAAGACATGGTTTGGTCCCCCTCCCTAGATCACTCTTTGAAGGCAGGGACTATAACATACAGACCTCTGTACTCTGGGCAGTACGCCTGATCTATTTTTGATACATGATTTTTTATTAGCTTGTTTTTTTGTGGTTTTTTTTTTTTTTAAGATTTTATTTATTTGTCAGAGAGAGAGAGATCGAGAGAAAGCACAAGCAGGGGGAGCGGCAGGCAGAGGGAGAAGCAGGCTCCCTGCTGAGCGAGGAGCCTGATGCGGACTCATCCCAGGACTCTGGGAACACGACCTGAGCCAAAGGTAGACGCTTAACCGACTGAGCAACCCAGGGATCCTACTGTTGGTCAATAAATTAAACATAACAAATAAGGTCAAATGGGTTATGATTGCCACATGTATGCAAGGTTTATGTAAATTTTTTTAAATCTTGTTTTACAGATCTCCATTTGAACAAATCTTATCTAAATACTTGGCAATCAATCAACCAATACCTGGCAAAAATAAAGATTCTTTCTATAACCATTCTCTCTACCTGTCATTACTAATCTAATCTACCTGTCATCACTCCCATGGTCACAACTGTTCAAAACTCCCTCACTGCCTAGGAGTTAAAGTAGATAAAGGAGAAACTTTGTCTGTCATTCACATTCCTCCATAATCTGGCCTCCACCTTATCTTCAGTAACCATATGCCCCAGACTCCTCAGGGCAATGATGTGAATATTCAGTCTATTAAATGACATGACTGGAATTTCGAATCAGAAATCATGGTCAACATGATTACCACTCATTACCCTCTCCAATGAGGCTATATAAACCTTCATTTGAAGGTTCTTAATCTCAAATGTACCTCTTGCTTTCTCTTGCACCCCTCTGCCTTTTCTCTAGAGGCCCCTCACTTGCAATAAAGAGACTAATCTTACTTTTCCAGATGGCACACATCCTTCAAAGCTCAGCAAATCTCATTTCCTCCGAAAATGCTTCCTAGAGATTGCCAACCTACAGCAAAAACTCTCTGCTTTAAAGGTAAAAACTTTACCACCTGTTTTACTTAAAATTTTGCTTATGTATTAGGATTTAATATTTAGTATGCTGTTGCTTTATGTCAGTCAATGGATGGAAAGCTACTAAAGGCAGGTACCATATCTTCAGGCTTAATCTGCCACAAATTATCCAGGTACCTGGCAGCCAATAGTATGTAACAGATTAACCTCTTCTAAATGGCTGAATGTTTAAATCAAATTTGACTAAAAATGAGATATTTCATATGTCATGAAATATATAAATGTTAAGATAACCAAAAGGTTTCCATAACTGGCTATATTTTATTTTTTTGGTAAACATTTTTTTTTAATTTTTAAGTAATCTCTATACCCAACATGGGACTCAAACCTATAACCCTGAGATCAAAAGTTGTATGCTCTATGGACTGAGCCAGTCAGGTGTCCTGGCTACATTTTAAAATAAAGCAATTAAACCCATCTAACATTTTTTTGTTCATATCCATTTAACACTAGACTAAAGGAGTCTTGGAAAACTTAGGACAGTGTCAAACAGAATCATTCAAATCCAGTTGCTTTGAAAACAGTAATCTTCCATAATAAAGTAAAGGTTATAAAAAATTCACAAGCATTTAAGTAAAAAGAGAACAAACTGCCTGGAATATTATTCCTTTACTTCTCAATCCTCTTCTGAAAACTGTGTGGCCAAACTATTTACTCTTCAGATCTTGGCTTAGATTTCATTTCCTTAAGGCCTCTGTTCTCCAGGCCCACACGAGGCATCCTTCCGACCTGCTCCAGAGCGCCCTGCACTTCATCCCTCCGTCCCAGCATTCTCTCACACAATACTGTAATCGCCAATTTCCTTGTCTGTGAGCTCAGCGAGAGCAGAAAACCATGTCTGTGCTCACAGTTGTATTCTTAGCATTTCACACAAATAATCTGGCCCTAGCTCATAAATTTCTGAAAAGTATTACTTAAATATAGGAACTATCTAGACAAGAGAATACCATCTGTCCATCACCCCAGATGTATGGTTAATCTATGAAAAGGTTCTGAAAATTAGACGAGCAAGCATGGGTCATTTAAAAGTAAAAAAATAAAAGATAAGTATAAAAATACTAGTGTACACGATGAGATTTAGGGGTAAAAGTAGAGAAATGAAATTAGGGAAACCTTGGGGAGGTCAGCAGGGGAAGGATGGGTCAGCAAAGAGAAGGGTCAGTAGATGTAGATCAAATTACTTTGGGGTCTTCAGGGAATATGTTGTCCACCAGGCGTTTGTAGCGAGGACGCAGAGCAGAACAGCAGCAACACACTCCTGTCCAAAGAAGAACAAAATCACAAAGTACGAAGATTATTCATACTGCAAAACACCTAGAAATTCAGGTTTCTGGATATTAATGAGTTATCGAAAATAAAAAGAAAAACTGCAAACTGGCGCTAATAGAAAACAGAAATGCAAATTCCATTACTGACTGAGAAATGAAAAAACATCCTCTCCCCTCCCCAGAGACACCAGGTCAAAGTGAATATATTAGTGAATCATTCCAAAGTTCCAAATCAAATTGTTTAGGGGCATGTGTGTGTGTGTGTACGTGTGCACACACACATACACACATTCACACACACACAAAACCTACCAAATTCACCCTATAAAGCAAATATATTATCTGTACCCCCTTTACTTCCTTTCTAATCTTGTCTCCTATCACCTTCTGCATCCCCCAGCCCCACCCTCCCATTGCCTGGCCCAATCCACTCACAGCACCAGGCACAATGGTCTTGAAGGACAGTCTGCTCTTCCGTGGCTGGTACAATTCTACATAACATATCATATGAGGAACGACACTAGAGGAGGAAACAACCTCAAAGGAAAGTCCAGGAATTTCAAAAATGCACAAAGGTGCTCTATATAGTTTTAGTTGTTGGTATCTTGGAACGAGCAAGGGATTGGGATCCAGAATATCTGGGTTCATTCCAATTCTTTCCCTTAAGTGACTACATGGCCTTGGGTAAAGCATATCAGCTATCTGGGAAGAACCATGTAAGTGAGAATGATGAGTTTTCTTGTCCCGCAAACTAATAACAGGAATGCTGGTCTGGAGCCACTATAAAATTATCCCCATGATTTATGAAACTGGAATTATGTGTGTGTCTGTGTAAGTGTGCATTTGTATGTATTTAGAAACCAAAATATGGTATGAAAGACTGCTTGAGCTAGAAACTAAAAGAACTCAGATCTAAGCAGACTTCTACTACTATCTCACAGAGTAAGATTATGCAAGAGACAACTTCACCAGATCTCACTTTGCTCATGAAGTACGCATCATTTATGCATGCAGTCATATACCAAATGTCAACTGAGTGCCCGGCACTGGCCAAAACAAGGAAGACTGAGTCCAGATTTGCACTGGAGCAGAGTCGATAAAGTGATAAAAACAAGAGAGACTTAAGAATTGTACAGCATCTTCAGTGATCACAGAGCACTGTGCATATCTAAGAACATTCCTAGAAAACTAGTGAATTATTATTACCATTACTTTACAGGAGTGGGAAGTGCAGAACTGACCAAGTAACTTACTCAACCGCAATGGCTGGGTGAGAATCCAGTGTCTAATTCTGTAACCCCAAGCTCTTCCCACGGCACCACACATACTAGTGGTCAAATCAGTCAACACCCAAGTATTTCATTTGTACCTATTATGTGCCTACAACCATACTAGATGCCACAGATACAAGAAAGTGTAAGAGACAAGATCCCTGCCCTTGAGTTTATAAACTCATAAAAAAGATAGTGAATTAATTTCAGCACTATATACTTGGCACTAAGTGCTGATAATATAAAATGCTATCTATTGTTCAGGATGTTTTCTACTTTAACAGAAGAAAAAAAACTCCAAAGAGTTCATTGGGAAATTTTTCAAATTAATGAACACCAAAACACCTGAACTCTTTTTAGAATCCAAAAGCAAACACTGGTCCTATTATCAGAGGAAAAGAAGAGGGGAGGAGAGGGAGGAAAAAGCCAAGTAGCAAAAGTCATATGTCTCTGTCTACTACAACCAATATAAAAATACTTCAGATAAATATTAATACACTGAAATAAATTAAAATCAAATATGTATTGAGTGGTTATAATGCAGAGTACCAAGCTAGGTAATGCAATGATGAAAAAAGCTTGCAACCCAATAAGATTAAAAATACTCTGCTAATACTAATGCAAGGCCAAATATAGTACACTCAAATTGCTATCACAGCAAAGAGACCAGCAAGGGACAGAAAAACAAGTCTCACTGCTTCAAGTTCCTGATCAAAATGGTAAACTACGTTATTTTCAATAAGAAAAGATTCTTAATAGCTGTTAGGTTTCACTTACATTGACACTTTCAGATATCATACATTGCTTTTAGTTTAAAGAGGTTTTAGAAAAGATGTCAACTTGGAATACACACCAGATCCAGCTCCTACTTTCAGAAAGCTTAGGTCTACTGAGAGAAACAGGAGTAAAAATGAAAATGCCAAACAGTCAGTATGGGGTTAAAGGGCAGGTCTTTGGAGTAGGGCAGGCCAGGGGTGACCCCAGGGTCTCTTCCTGTCCAATGGGTAGGCAGGTTACTTTATCTTACTACACCTATGTTTCCTCATCAGTTAAATGGTATAATAATGCCTTCTTTGTACATACTGGGAAAATTAAAAATGAAATGGGTATAACATATAGCAAGCATTCAATGAAATGGTAGCTATAGTAATGCAATGAGAGAAGTACTACAAGTGGTAAGCAGAAGGTTCTTGAGGGCCCTAGGGATAATCTTCCTGACAGTATGAAAACCTTGCTGCAAAGAAATCATCTAAAAAAAATCACACCTGAAACTAACATAACATTGTATGTCAACTATACTTGAATAAAAAAAAAAATCTCAACAAATTCTGTATGTGGTTCACGGTAAGTTTTCAGAAACAGATCAGTACCAGTTTGGAGGAGGGGGGCAGTGAAATGTCATTTTCTGAGCATGATGTGTGCAGCATTATACTAAGTATTTTCCGACATTCCTCACTCCTACACCAACTCTCTGAAGCGGTTACCATCATCTCCCTCTGATAAATGGGCAACAGGCTCAGGGAGGCCATCTGTCCAAGAGCACCCAGCTGGTAAGGAGCATAGCAGAGTCCAGCCCAGAGCGGATGACTTCAAAGGGTAATTGCCCTTTTACATGCAAGTACTAGACAATTTCTAAACTAAACATTTTAGTTCTCCACAAACCATGACCCATGATCATGACTGCAGGAGTGAGTCTGACCCACAGACCAGGAATACACTACCATACAGGGAAGTAAATGATCAAAGTGAGTTTCTCCAGAAAACCCAAAATGAAACAGAAACACCTTCCTGACTACTTATTCTGAATGAAAGGCTACCAACTAGAGAGAAGATACATGAAACCAGAATTAAATTTTTTTAATTTACTGAGATTTCATATTGATGATAAGGTTAAAATGACTGTGGCATCAGTAATCACGAAAGAAACACTATTAACTACTTTCCAGAAGAGAACACTGTACTTGTAAACCTCACAAGAACAAGTAAAATGAAATCATTGGACCTACTCAGCCAGAGAAATGGGGTTGACTCCCTTGTCGAAGGCAGTTCATAGGGCTTGTCAAGTTCAGCTGCAGGCACTTGAATGTAGTCTTTCATGTTGTAAGAGACTATTGTCTAGTTGATCTTCCTGCTTCTAGATCCTTTTCCTACTGCTCAGGAAGTGCCTAGTTCACTTCACTTGTAATTAATTAGCAGAGGGTACTAACGGACTGTAACTTATCTAACTGGTTGCTGACATCAAGTGTAAAGCTATCAAGAACCTGATAATATCCATATCAAATTCTGCTGCCAAGACCAAAGAGCTTAAACAAGATACTACAAAAGTGCATGTTGCTAGTTTAATAAAAGCAGATTTTCAGTTTAATAAGATGGGAAAATAAAGCTACTTACACCTTTTTTCCTGAGAGCATTCCTTCAATTCCTCCTCATCCTTGTTTCTAAATCCCTTCCTACAAACTCATCTGAGCCCCAGACCACCCTATTTTTGATCCTTTCCCAACTTTCTCCTTCCAAAGGACTAAGCATATCACAGAATGCCTCAAGCAACTGGCAAGTCTGAGCAATCGATAGGAATTCTTCCATTACATTTAATTCTAGTACGTAAGGAGAAGGAAGTCCACTGTTCTTCCGGAATGGGTAGAATTCAGAACTTTGCTTGTGATATGCCAGTACTAACAGCAAATCTCAAGTGGGGTAACTCTAGAAAAATGGAACACGGGCACAGCTGGCAACAGAAAAATTGACCCCAAAAAAGTACCAAGCTACATATTATAGTAGTGTACAGGAAGGCTCATGGAGCACTCTGATTAATGGGCTTTCTGAGTACTACCTCCCTCCCTACCTCTCAGAGTTAGGGGTACTAAATCATATATATATGTATATATGTAGTGTCTACAATGTAGAAGTCATGTAGCATATTTTTTTAAAGCAAATTTCGCATATTCTTAAATTAACCATTTCTTCTTTAAAGACACCCCAAGACAATTTCTTCTCCTTAGCTCCCCTACCATCATTCTCATGGGGATTCACCAATGTCTCCTGGTCCTCATCTCAGGCAGGAATGAGCTGTACTAACCTGTGGCAACCTCCGTCTTCTTTGATGGTGAGGTGTTAAATTTAATTTCCAACCCATCCTGGCCCACAGAGGCATTCATAGAAGGACCTGAGTAGCTGCACAGGAAACCTCACAGCTGAACCAAAAGTAGGATGAATCAGGCACGTGAGTGCACAAAGGTGCTGGGAGAATTCTGCTCAATGGGCCAGTATTCTAAGTGGTTGGCCCACCAGTGTGCACTTCTAGTTTGTGATGACATTTGCTTTCCTACACAGCTCTGCGAGTGTGGGGGGTTTGGATAATTAATAAAGATTCCTTTTAAAATAAGCTACTTATATTTTCAATAAACTATATAATCTAATGATAAGTTAAACTTAACTGGAAATATTAAAGTCTCCATAATTAAACTATTAATGTCTCTATGATTAAACACCAACATAGCACTGGGTACTTGGGATAAAACTATCTTCTAAAACAAAAATAAGGTACTACTAACACTGTCACTGGAGTTGAAGAATGCTTAGATCCTATTATGGGAACCAGCTGTATGACTTTAAATTAGGTTTATTTTATGATCTGTAGAAGCAGAATATAGTGGTATCTGTATCTTCTACACAGCAATTATATTATCTCAATTAATTCTTACAAGTAATATATTGGGAATTCACTGGGATATTTAGGGCTTATTAAATTTCATACTTTTAAATGGGAATGGCTAAGATTATAGGATTTTGGTTCTTTATGCCTTCAATGTATATTTCTACAACTGTAACAATTTATTATACTTATTTATATACATGTCTTCCTTTACCACTAGGATAGGAGTCCCTCCAACATAAAGTCCATATATCTTATTTGTTGTTGTGCGTGTCTGGCATATGGCAGACATTTATTAAACTGTTTCTTCATTAAATGAATGAAGACCCAAAGTTTACTGAGAGATTAAACAAATTTAATATCTGCTCTGATATGTGCTATAAGAATAAAAATATTCATCAAGAAAGTACACTGTCCACCACAAAACACTAAATCCAAGAATAACAGGAACTCTCTGACAAAGAGATGACAACGTTGACTGAATCACTTTAAACAACTCATATTTTATTTTTAGGCCTAATGGAGGCCATCCATAATCAAGGTGAAAAGGGACAGACTGTTTTTCTATTAGAAGATTTTAAAACATTCATCACTTCAACAACTGTAGTTCTACGGTATCCTGAATCCTGGAAGAATGAGCATCACATATATTTTCTCCAAGGTTAAAATTAAAAGTCAAGTTACTTATTCAGTTAGTGTTAAAACAATACAATTAAAAGGGTTCAGTAATATTACAGTCCCACTCATACATATCCCTCCCAAGTACCAAAAGCTTAATGTAGAAACATGCATATACACATACACATATATGTATATTCTACATATAAGTCTATAATAGAGAGGTTACTCCTGCACTTCAACATATATACAGCCACCGTGGGAAGAACTACAGGGGATTAAAAAGGTAACTGTCTACTTAAAAAGACAAAGGTTTAAAAATTGATTTTGAAATAAGATTTGGACAACATCTAAGGACAAGGGATATCCAGTGTATAAGGGTCACCCATACAAGTTCAAAAGGGAAGAGAAAGCACTTCTAGCTCAAGTGAAGAAAGGTTTTACGAAGGACACAGGATTTGAGCTGAGAGCTCCCATGAAGAACGAATACACTGAACTGTAAGGATAAACTGGGGACAGGAAGGACAATTAGTCAGATGGAACAGTGCAAACATCACTGTGGAGGATGACACGTGGAAAAACCAAAATGCATTTTCTAATGGCCCACAGCTTAAAAAGGAAGGAACGTGGGAGGTGGCACAAAGGAAGCATCAAAAGGGTTTGGTGACTAATTAGATATGGGGTCAAAGAAACGGGAACAAAATAGTCTTATCTTCAGGAAAGTGTTCCTTTTAAGAGGATTTTAATCCATTAGAGGAATATTTTATTACACGACTCTTTCCACTTGTAATTCTACACCTTCTCTCCTTTCGTTCTCAATTTCACTACTTGTTCTTTATTCCCAGGCACGTAAACTTTATGGAAAAAGAGGACAACAAAGGCAATAAATAGAACTAAAGCTCCAATTCTATTTTTAAAAAAGATGCTCTTTCCATTACAATGCAATATTTGGCTGTACAACAGCAATACGCAGACAAATCTCTGATACACTTTCAAAATTACACAGAAATACATACTGTCTGCAGGAAAAAAAAGCTTTTTTCTGAGTCAACAAGTGATTGGTCTATACTCCACATCTGTTTACCCCCACTATCACAATTTTTAAAGAAAAAATAAGTATAAGACATTCTCCTAGTCAATTTATAGATTTATACTTAGATTTAACTTTACAGTATACTATCATACTTCACTGAAAAAATTAAATATTCCTCAGCAGAGTTTCCCAAAACAGAAACAATAAAAAACAGAATAATCCTGGCTTTTAGAAAATATAATCCTGCAAGGTTCCATTTGGAAACCTTCTGGAATCATCATACAGAACTAAATTACCACAAATACTAAAATCAGAAAATACAATTCTCTATTCATTTCCTCTGACATTGGCCTAAACAACAAATAAGAAAGGATCAAATGGATGACAGAAACCAGAGCTGCGACCAGGTAAGAAAAGTACTCATACCTGTCTCTACCACGGTCAGGACGTAACATGTGGTTCATCCCCACTTCTAAGACCGTATGAATCCCTGGACCCTGCATGCCACAGGCCTTCCTCAAACGTGCTCAGGTGGCAATCCTGGAAAGGGAGTACAGCACTCCTGTGTCCCAATTTCCAGAGGTAAGTAATTAGATGAGGCAAATTGAAAACTGAAATGGTATGGGATTCCCTTATTTAATATATAAAACACTGACTAAATGTCTTCTATGATAATGTCAGTAGTACTGTTAAGAACTATAAAAAGAGGGGCACCTGCATGGCTCAGAGGGTTAAGTGTCCAACTCTTGATCTCAGCTCAGGTATCGACGATCTCCTAGTCGTGAGTTCAAGCCCTATGTCGGGGCTCCATGCTGGGCATAGAGACTATTTTTTAAAAAATTATAAAAAGAATCACGTTTTCTGCATGTATAATGTTTTAAAGAGAACAGAAAGTATGTGAGCAACAACCTTCCTCATCCAAACCATGGTACTATTATACAGATATTTACTTTGCACAATTAGCAGGTTTCAGGGGAGGGGAGAATTATAGAGTGGTTGAAGATATATTTAAAAATCACGATTAAGAGGGAGAAAAATAGGGGCGCCTGGGTGGCACAGCGGTTAAGCGTCTGCCTTCGGCTCAGGGCGTGATCCCAGCATTATGGGATCGAGCCCCACATCAGGCTCCTCTGCTATGAGCCTGCTTCTTCCTCTCCCACTCCCCCTGCTTGTGTTCCCTCTCGCTGGCTGTCTCTATCTCTGTCAAATAAATAAATAAAATCTTTAAAAAAAAAAAAAAGAGGGAGAAAAATAGAGAAAGGGCAAAAGGTAAATCAGACTACACAGAATTTATAATGGAACTGATAAACTAAAACACTAAGCACTGATGTGTTTTAAGAGTCTTACTTAAACCGCAGGCTAACAAAGACCCTAGCAGCAGCAACAACAAAACCCTAATCTTAAAAGGAGACCGAATGCACAACTGGGGGAATATGTGGCCAAGTCTTATGGGTTCTGACAGTTTTCATCTCTGGAGTATATTTCAACAAATCGATTGCTGGAGCTCTCCTACGAAAAAAAAAATCTTATTTTCCACTTCTCAGAGCAAATCTTGGTAAATATACAACAAAGATAGCCGGGAAGTACAGAAGCATCTTACTGTAAGGGTAAAAAGTATTCTTCAAAGTAAACAGAAACGGAGATCTATGTGTATCTAAAGGACTAATGGCAAGTTCCTTTAATTTGAAAGATGACAAAAGAAACTGCACTTACAACTTTCCTTTAGTTAGAATTTCTTGTAAAGAACCTTAGCATGAATGAGGATTCACGAACGCCATGGAATATTGGTTTTTATGCCTTTTTGAAAACTGCTTTTGTTCCATTAATGCCTATACATAAGCAAATGGCCCAGGAATTCTCAAATTTTTTGGAAACAGCCAAAACCTTCCATAGTTCAACAATAAGATTAAAACAAATTAAAAATTCCACATAAAAACACAAAAATTCTCATTAAAAATAAAGATGCTACTAGTGTTTTCTGTAAGAGGATGCCGGAACGTGGGGGTTAGAAATCAAAATACAGAAAGAGGCATGACTTTAACACCACGAAGATAAGACTGCAGAGGCACTGAAGGACCTCTACGGAGAAGTGAAGGCAAGAACTCAATTCGCAAATCAGTGATTCAGATGCTTCTAAGGTCCTGGTTGCTCAGTACTTGAGTATCTTTAGATTGACTGAAGATGCTATTAATAATTATGCGGGACCAGTGGTAAAGGTCTTGGCCGTCCCAGGCAACCCAGGACCTGTGGTTTTCCTACTTACTCTCTTAGAGTGAGTACTGGGACATGTCTAAGGGCACCAACAAAATAGTCAGATTTTCTATTATAGCTACCAAATGAGGAAAAGCAGCAACAATCTGGTCAAGGAGGATAAAGAGAAAGGTAAAAGAAAAAAAAAGAAAAAGACTAGTAAAAAAATAATAGAGTAAAAAAAAAATGAGTGTATCTAGCTTTAATTTTTCTTGTATATGATAATAACGACTTTAATATATCAATTATTAGTTGCAATAATTTTTTATAGAGCTCATTAACTGATAAATACCCTGGACATTTATAATTAAATGTTTTACAAGATGCCTACTACAGTCAACGTACTAAGCTAGGCATTATTGAGACGTGTTAATTCACAAAATTAGCTGCTAACATCAAGACTTACAAATAAATGCAAGATTATAAGGAATCAAAGTTACCGAAAACAAGGATTCTTTCACTAAAAATGACAGACAGACACAAACAAAATCATAATAATAGCAAGTGATTGAATTCACCCTCAGTCTCTGGGTAGAATTATATATACCCAATTAGGCTGATTTTTCCACCAAACTCTTAACACTATCACGCCAGAAAACAATTACCACCATCCTCAATTTCCCTAACGAAGTCACTACTCACAAGTCTTCTACTGTGTCAATGTGTTTATTCTCTTCATGAGGTTACCTCATAAGAAATCCTATGTAAACAATGCTTCTATAGTACAATTAATGCTTTTCTTAGGGTGCTTTATAAGCCATCTGAAGAACAGTCTCCTGGAGTATTTTTTTTTTTAATTGAATACTCTGGCCCCACCCAGGACCTTCTGAGTCAATCTCTAGAGATGGATACCAGAAATTCTATTTCTAAAAATCACCCTGGTTTCCTACTATGACCCTCATGCACACCCAAATTTGAGAACCACTGCTCTAGGGAACCACTCCCCTTGTATAATGATTTAAAGAAGCACGTGACCTTTTCTTACTGTGTACTTGGGACACTGTCCTTATCTAAGTTATGCAACGGACAAACGTTGTAATACAGGCTATACCTTAAGATCATCTAGTACATGACAATAAATCAATCACATAAAGCGCTAAATACAATGACAGAAATGACAAATGCGAGGGCATTTGGAAACCATTTCACAGAAGATGCTGCTGACATGATAAAGACCTAGCGCAGCCAACACCACGCCGGTGTCTGCGGCTGAGATCTCCAGAACTTCCTCATTACTCTGAAAGGCTGCCACCACAGCTCCCTGCGGACTAGATTTTCTAAGTAACTCATATAAATGCTACAAATAAATCAGGGTGACATACTAAATGGCCTTTAAGATCCTTAGTATTGCAAGCAAAGGAAAACAAACGATCATGATCAGGCTTTGCAAATTTTTTGTAAAACTAACAAGACCTTTGAAATGTTCCCATAAAAGACTGCTCTGGTATGCTTCTCTGTATTTCATGCCACTGTGTCCTTCAAATTATCATAGTCCTCAGAATTATTTTACATGAAACAGGTAGAGAAAAAGCCATAGTTTGTAAAAATGATTCTATTCTCCTGTCCCCACCTTTTCTAGAGAAGACTTCTGTTATAAGAAAGAATGACTTTTTACTGGTAGTGAGTCCAGATGAAGGAACTGAGCATGGCCTAAATAAAACATACGACCCCAATCTCTATCCTTTGCATTTCCTTACACAATGCCCAGAACACAGTGAGTGCTCAGTATTTGTTGAATGAACGAACAAATGAACTCTTAATGGTTTCTTTATCAGATCTGCCTTCCGCAAGTCACTCTTTCTGCTTTTATAAGTATATTTGGGTCAGAAGCTGCTCTCTACGTGGCCACAGTGGGGTTACCAAGAAGTTAGGAGTCAGGATGTCCTCCTTGAAGAAGGCTGGGTAAGTATGTCTGCTCTGCCAACCTGGGATGTCCCTTAGACACACTGTTGAAAAGTCTAGATTTGGAGGACAAGAAACCCTTGACACTGGCATTAGACTGATTTTTATATTTCTCTCAGTTGGTTCCAAATGCAGAAGGAGACAAGGGTGTATTATAACCTTCTTAAATAAATCAACAAACACCTATGCCTCAGAAAAAGATCTGATTTGGAAAAACTCATATACCTAATCATATTTATTCTTTTAGCAAGCTTTTAATAATTTGCCTGCCATGCCCTAGGCTAAATGCAGAGCATACAAATCCAGGCCGCAGTCTCTGGCCTTCAGCAGCTCATGATATGGTGGTGGAAGAGAAGTCTGGGTGGTAACAGCTATGGCGCACCAGGATGCTCTGGGAGAACAGCAGCACAACACCTAACCTTCCTGCAAGAAGTGCTGACTAAGTCTTGAAGAAAAACTAGGAAGTAGGCCAAGAGAAGAGGATTATCATTCCAGGTGGAAGAAGCCACATATGTTAAAAGTTTTGAGGTTGCAACAAGAGTGTGGTTTTAATTTGCAAACCTGCATAAAGTTCTGCAACCTCAGAGAAGGCTAGACAAACCTGCAGGAAGTAGACCTGGAAACCAACTGAATGTAGATGATGAAGAGGGAAGAGTCAAAATAACAAGGAGATGGGACAGTTTGGAGAAATGGTTGGATGGTGCTGTCACTGACCAACAAGGAACAGAGGAAGATACATTTGGGGTGGGAGGAGGGTATCAAAAAGGAGAGAAAGAATTCTATTTTGCAAATGTTCAATGAGGTAACTACATGAAAGTAGGAGATCCCATAGTAGGCAAGTGATTTAGACCAGAAATATAAATTTAAGAACCAAAAACATAGGCGATAGCAAAGCAGCTAGCTGGGAATCACCAAAGACAAATGGGAAGGAGTTAGGGGGCACCCTGGGGAAAGTAAACATATAAGGGATGACCAGCAGAGGAGGAAGTGGAAGAGAAGACAACTACAGAAACAGGAAGAAAACTATAAAAGAATAGTGTCAGAGGGGCGCCTAGGTAGCTCAGTGGTTAAAGCATCCAACTCTCGATTTCAGCTCAAGGTCATGATCTCAGGGTCCTGAGATCAAGTCCCACGCTCAGCAGGGAGTATGCTTGAGATTCTCTCTCCCTCTCCTTCTGCCCCACCCCCTGTGTACACAAGGCTGTCTTTCTAAATAAATAAATAAATAAATAAATCTTAAAAAAAAAAAGAACAGTGTTAGAAAAACAAAGGAGTTTTCCACATCTTGTACCTTCTACAAAAGTACCAATTACTTACAAATAAGGACTTCAAACAATACTCAAAAAAATGGAAATTAAGATCATTTTTAAAAACAAAAAAATCTCAGATTTCACGGTAATGTGAATTAAAATTTCACGATGGATTAAACATTTTGACCAAAAATAAATCACAGCAGTGGCAGTTTCAGAATATACAGACTGAAAATCACTGTTCAAGAGACTCTATAATTGATGTGGGGGGGGGAGAGACTGAGCACATACTTTATGATTATGGTTCTTATTAAAAATGTCAGATAATAGAAAAGATTAGTAATAAAGATCTAGTAATATTTCACTACTGTTTAAATCAGTTTTTAGTAAGATACAAATCTTTTACCTAAAATATAGAACTAGATTATGTTCTATAATTTTGAGTAAATAATAAAGGATAAAATAGTTGACTAGAATGAGATAATCACAAAACAAGAGTTCTACTAAAACAAAGATCAGAAAAAGAAAATTTTACATCTGTGGAATACCTACCCTTCATTTGGCACTTGAGTGTTGAATGTATAACTAAAGCAGAGATTTCTTCTAATAAGATCAAGAATTGGTCACTAGTCTTATTCTAATAAGAGATAACAGTTTAACAAAAGCTCCACATTTGGGGAGT
The DNA here is from genome assembly GCF_023065955.2 of Ursus arctos. Taxonomy (NCBI): domain Eukaryota; kingdom Metazoa; phylum Chordata; class Mammalia; order Carnivora; family Ursidae; genus Ursus; species Ursus arctos. The sequence goes on along the minus strand of NW_026623078.1, from coordinate 77,343,694 downwards.
TTTTCCAAGACAGACATTCAAAGAACATTTTAACTATCTCATGGACTAGTCAACCAACCAAATTAGGCTTATAATGTGCCTTCTACATGGAAGGTGCCAGAAATGCAAGAGGTATATATTCAGGAAGTTCTCAATCTGGAAAGATAAAATTCAAAAATTCTAGTTGTCACACTGTATTTTTCATCATGAAAGATAATTTTAAGATTGGGGTTACAGAACTACTGTCAGTTATGTTGGGGAAGTTACGATGAACAGGAAGTTCTAAAAGGCTGGAAGTTGACAAGGTTCTCACAGCTCTGCAATCTCACATCCATGTCTGTTCTATCACTTGGTTTCATGTGTCACAGTAGTTTGAGTTTCCTAAGAAGGGGGCCTATATCTACCTAACAGAGCTCCTTTTTCCCTTTTATTGAAATAATGAACAAATGAAAATTCAATTTCCAATAAGTAGAGATCAAAAAGCACAAATCAATAAACACCAACCACTAACAAAATTATAAATTAAAGATTTGTGAGGTTTTTTTTAAGATTTTCTATTTTTAAGTAATCTCTACACCCAACATGGGGCTTGAACTCACAATCCCAAGATCAAGAGTCACACACTCTACTGACCGAGCCAGCCAGGCACCCTAATCTGTGAGTTCTTAATACACCTATATTGGCTCCTAAGACTGTCTTGCATTTTATTTTATACGAGTATATGCAGGACCACCTATAACCAAGTAATGTCATATTTATTTTGGTGACCATGTTTACTTCTGTGTCTAAAGCCACAGTGGCACCAAGTAATCTTCTAAAGTAAGAATATTAAACTTTTCATAGAGTATTTTTCAACCTAGGATGTAAGAACATTGTCAGGGTCAGAAATTTTGAGTTGGGGAAACATCAACCTAGAAAGATTTCTAATCATTGCCACAAACCTCTGAATTTAGCTCATTTAACAATTCTATAGGTTAGATATAGAAAAGGCAATGTTCTGCATATCACATCTTCAAAAGCGTAAGTAAACTAACACATATGAAGAAGAGGGCAGGATTCTCTCTCGCTGTTCCTTTCCCCAGCCAACCTACTCACCCCCTGCGTCAGCCTGGCATTATTCATCAAGGAAGTTGCTGATGACCACCTGATGCTGGGCACAGTCCACTCTTCTCTGCCACAACCACCACCACTATGTGTTTAAGGGACCTATTGATCCATTTTTCTTAGGGGTCTATAAACTCCTCAAGGACAGGGCTGTGGTTGACTCATTTCTGAAAGACTCAGGGCAATTTTGAAAGGGTAAGGATTCAGAAATGTCTAGAATGCAAGCCTACAGTGATATACATTTTTCCTTTCTGTGAAAGCAAAACGAAATCTTGGAAATTTGTGGAGTCCTCTTTGATATATGAGAATCAAGACAATCTTTCTTTAGATTAAATTAGTGGTAGTCAAAATACTACAACAGAGGGGCACCTGGGGTGCTCAGGGGGTAATCCCAGGGTCCTGGGATCGAGCCCTGCATCGGGATCCCTGCTCTGCTGGGAGCCTGCTTCTTCCTCTCCCACTCCCCCTGCTTGTGTTTCCTCTCTCACTGGCTGTCTCTCTCTCTGTGAAATAAATAAATAAAATCATAAAAACAAAATACTACAACAGAAAAAGAGCATTTGACCCCCACTTAAAATACATAAAAATTTAAAGTGGTTATCACACAAACTTGTAGTTGTGTTTCTTGAGCTGTACAGAAAGTAAATTTTGGCAGCAGGCAGGTATATAGCTTCAATAGAATTTTTAGTATTTGGCACCATGTGTATGCCATGATATTTCATTTTCCAGTACTGTGTCACAATAAAGCTTTAAGGCTTTGATTTCATGATCATACAAAAAAAAATAAGGTACTAACACATTTTTTCTCTCTTAAATTTCATCATTGTTGAAATGTGCTACCATAACATTAAAAAAAGCAATATCATAGTCTGTTGATCTTAACTATAAGTAGTATATATCTACAAATAAGTTAAACTTGAAATTACAGAAGAGACAAACTGGCCTTTTAAAATCAACATAATACATTCTGAAACTCTGTGACTAATACACTGCAATCTGAGATCAATAAATTAAGCCTCTGAAACAGCCATCAGAATATTTGAACTAATGCTCCATTTTGCCTTTCATGATTTTTAAAGCATGCATAATTTTTAAGCCATGATGTATATCAACATTATGCTGGTATGTTCACTGTATACATTACTGTTCTCTGTTCTGTGCCTTATTAGCAGAATCTGGAGAAAGAGAGAGGATCTGGAGATTTTGTTTATTTTAAAGTTCCTTCAGCCAAAGGGGCGCCTGGCTGGCTCAGTTGGTGCAGCATGTGACTCTTGATCTCAAGGTTTTCAGCTCAAGCCCCACACTGGGGGCAGAGATTACATTAAAAAAAAAAAAAATCTTTAAAAAAATTATATATAAAGTTCCTTCTGCCACAGAAAACAAATCATTTATTCTTTAGAACTTTTCCATTCAGATTTTTGTAAAAGAATATTTGTATCCTTTTTATGTTCTTGTGTTTTCTATTTAATGAACTTTGAAATCTAGTCAAAATTTCTTCATAATCATTTCTATGTAATCCTCTGCATGTTCTTCATTACATTTTAGTGGTCAGAAATGGGGTACAATGCATTAACTGTCTGCAAGAGCTAAGGAGGTATTTTACTGTTAACTGAAGAGTGTTTTGCCCTACTTCATGGATTCTACAAAAATGAACTGCTGTGGGTCTAACTGTAGATGGACTGTGGTATGGTATATTTGAAAGCTGCTAAATGTAATTCATAACAGTTAACAAAAACCTTCCTTCCTTTAGTTAAAAAAATGCTTAGCACAGAATGTCACACAGGAAATGTTAAATATCAGGTACTACTCAAATATTGAAAGGACACCATATAAAAAACGATGGCATCATGGGATGACCACAAAGAACAGAACTTATGATAGAAGTAGGCAAAAGTATTGATAATTCCCTGAGAGCTTCCCACAGGATCAGCTACCAGTTGCTGTTAAGACTCAAACTAGAGATAAAACTAAGTAACTTAAGATTTCTTCACTCAAAATGCACATGACATTCTGTCTTAAATGCAAACATTAATGAATACCAATTATTTGAAAAGTACTATAAAAGGTAATGCAGAAGTACAAGAAAAGACCAATATTTGCAGTGGAAAATATTACTTAACAAGGACTCGTATGTTTGAAAGGGTAGAAGAAAGACCCACATGGACACAGTATTAATAAAATGAAAGAGAAGTGAGAAATTAAATTCCAACAAGAAAAGTCTAAGATTGATTCTTAGAGGATGAGAACAGTGAGCTCAGCCAAGCATGAATGCAAAGTAAATAGACGATTCCTTAGAGATCAGAAGGAAACATTTTTGTGAGCTGAAATGATCAGGAAAGTTTCTCATTGCAAAAGAGCTGATCTATGAGCCAGCCTTTCAACAACAGGAAGAAAATGAACAGAGGTTAACAGGGAATTCCAGAAAGGCTGGGGAAAACAAAAGCTATCTTGGAGTAGCAAAATGACTAATGCAGCTGATTCAGCTGTGGGGCCTAGGAGAAAAAACCCACCAGAATGATAACTAGCAGGAGCTGTACGAATGCACATATTAATATACGGAGTTCTCTCGCCTCAAAATTTTAGAAGATCTTGGACACACGGATGAGAAGTTTCACTTCGTACACAATATGAACAACCCAAAATGTATGAGCAGGGAAATGGCATTATGAAACTATGTAATTATGAGTTTAGTCTGTTGACTGTGTCAAAGGATTAAAAAAAATCACTTGGTGAAAAACTTTAAGATAGCCACAGTCACAGCTATGAGGGAAAATGCAAAATCAAGGACAAAGTAGGGAGATCTTTCTATTAAAATCTGGTTTAATACAACGGTACCTAAAAAAGCATTTAATGTACTAAACACAGCACAAAGAGTAAAGTTTAAAAAATATAATCAGATTTTCAGATTTATATTAAAATAACTTTAGTTTCTTTTTTTTAATTTTTATTTTTTTATATTAGTCACCATACAGTACATCCCCAGTTGTTGATGCAATGTTCCATATTTCATTATTTGCATATAACACCCAGTGCACCATGCAATATGTGCCCTCCTTAATACCCACCCCCTCCCCTCTGAAGCCATCAGTTCGTTTCCCAGAGTCCACAGTCTCTCATGGTTCACTCCCCCTTCTGTATACCCCCCCTACATTCTTCCCTTCCTTCTCCTACCGATCTTCCTATTTCTTGTGTTCTTTTCTTTTTTTTTTTTTTTTAAAGATTTTATTTATTTGACAGAAAGAGACACAGCGAGAGAGGGAACACAAGCAAGGGGAGTGGGAGAGGGAGAAGCAGGCTTCCCGCTGAGCAGGGAGCCCGATGCAGGGCTTGATCCCAGGACCCTAGCTAGGATCATGACCTGAGCCAAAGGCAGATGCTTAATGACTGAGCCACCCAGGCGCCCCTAGTTTCTTAATTAGATGTAAATTAGTATCATTTCTGAGTATATAAAATTATTGACGGCAGGATCTAGAAATGATTCTTATGGTATAAAAAGCTGATTATCAAAAAAAAATTTAAAAGCTAATATCATAGTTTGGTAATAAATAACCCCTACACTGGTCCTTAGTTTTCATGAGAAACAATCTACTAAACATTCTTTCCATGGCCTGTTTTTATGGTATATGAATAAGCAACTCTTAGCAGGATACACCAATGATAGTAAAGCAAGTCAACAGGGACTTAGAACAAAAGCTAAATGTCAAAAATGTTCACACTGCTTCAGGCTTCAGATTTTTAATTACTCAAAGAAAGAACAAACCTATTAAATCTACCAATGACAATTTCAAAGTCTATCTCATTCTCCTATGCTTGCTACCATTCCCACTTCCTTGTAAGTCTAAGGACACTGATTTTTTTTTTAAAGATTTTATTAATTTATTTGAGAGAGAGCAAGCACAAACACGTGTGAGCAGGGGTGGGGGGCAGAGGGACAGGGAGAGAGAACATCCCAAGCAGACTCTGTGCAGGGCTCCATTTCTTTTCTTTCTTTCTTTTTTTTTTTTTTTTTTAAGATTTTATTTATTTATTTGACAGAGAGAGAGAGAGAGACAGCAAGAGGGAACACAGGCAGGGGGAGTGGGAGAGGAAGAAGCAAGCTCCCAGGGGAGGAGCCTGATGTGGGGCTCGATCCCAGAACGCAGGGATCATGCCCTGAGCCGAAGGCAGATGCTCAACAACTGAGCCACCCAGGAGCCCCAGGGCTCCATATCTGACCCTGAAATCATGACCAGAACAGAAATCAAGAATTAGACACCCAACTGACTGAGCCACCCAGGCACCCCAAAGGACACTGATTTCTAAGGAAAGCTGAAGATACACTGGTTTGTAGGACATGGTTCTTTCCACACTGTACACTGGCAAAGGTTAGTTAACCTTAGCTAGCTGATATAGGCTGCCATTTTTTCCTCATTTTCATTCTTTAATACTTACTTTCTAAATTAACTTGCCATGCAGGTAACAAAAAAGTTCACTGAAATTTTTGGTTCAAACCTAGACTCAAAAAACAGCCTTTATTCCTCATCAGAAGTTGTCTGACTGTGGCATTTCCAGTTTGTGAAAGTGAAAAAAAAAAAAATCTGACATTTTCCATATGCCTTTAAAAAGGCTGTGAAATTTATAAGGCAAAATGAACACAGAAAGAATATGAGTATGAAATATTTCATTATATGTCAGAAATATACTGCGAATATAATGGGAAAGATGATTAATGTATCCACAATTAGACAATTTATAAGATAGTTCAGTCAGAACATACCTACAAAAACCAAAATCACTTATTTCATAAAATATACATGATTTAATAGCCTATTTCAGCTATATATACACATACTTATTTAAAGATTTAAAAAGTGGGACACTGGGGTGGCTCAGTCAGTTAATGGTCTGTTCTGCTCAGGTCATGATCCCCAGATCAGCGGGGAGCCTGCTTTTCCCTCTGCCTGCCACTCTCCCTGCTTGTGCTTCCCCCCCCCCCGACAAATAAATAAATAAAATCTTTAAAAATAAGTTAAGATTTAAGAAGTGGAGTCAGTTGTACTTTGCCAAAATAGGGATCTCTCCATTTATTTATGCTTCATTGCTAGGCTGGTCTTAGAGGTAAACCTGGACACAGTTTCCACCTTTTCAGCCTCACTTCCCAAATAAATCACCTCTTTCACAATAAAAACTGTCAATACTCACAGCTCTCAAATCAAGTCCCAAACTCTTTCCTTCTCATGCATTTGTTCATGCCATTCTATCCATATAGAATAGCCTACCTTAAAAAAAAAAAAAGTGGTATCGATAATATGCATTCAATAGTGAAGTAATAGGCATTCCAATTACAAAAGATTACTGGAAGTGAAATCCCCTACAGGTTTTAAACTAGTAGGTTCAACCATTTCAAACATAACTCATCAGAGTTGATAAAGAAAGCATGAGACAAAAGGAACTTTAAAAAGAATTTGCAACAAACTGTTAAAACAGAAAGTCAAAAATGAAGGCTAACTCTGCCTAGAAAAGAAAGGCAAGAGCTTAACAAGCAGGACAGTGGGAGAGTTCGGAGTTGTCAGGCTCCAGTACATTAACCTGTGGTAACAAAAGTGTCCGTTTCCTGGTCAGGAATACTTGAGGATTAAAGAGAGACATGAAAAGTAAAGCTAACTTTTTAAAGCAATGAACAAATACTGTGGGATGCACTGTGTTGCCCAAAAAGATATGCTGAAGTCCTAACCTGAGTACCTACAAATGTGACCTTGTTTGGAAACAGTTTTTGCACAAAGTCATACTGGATAAGGGTAGGCCCTTCATCAATAACTGGTATCCTTATGAAAGAGAGACAGATGGAGACACACAGGGAAGGCCAGGAGAAGACAGGAAGAGATGAGTGATGCTGCCACAAGCTAAGAAACTCAGGACTGCCAGCAATCACTAGAGCTAGACCAGGAAAGAAGGACTCTTCAGAGCCTCAAGGGGAGCAGGGCCCTGCCCACACCTTGATTTCAAAATTTGTAACTTCCAGCACTGTGGGAATACTCTGCTGTCCTAAACCACCCAGTTTGTGCTACCTTGTTACAGCAGCCTTGGGAAAGGAATACAAGTAAAATTTCGTACAGCGTAGACCAGTGAGTTCTATAGTAACCAGATGTGTACCATTCCTTTCAAATCAATTCAAATGCCAAAATGACTTGAAGTCAGCCTCCAGAGAATGTAATTCATTCCTTGATATTCTAGTCATTCAGATTCAAACATTCTTTCCCCATCCCAAAAGCATACAAAATGATGGAGATATGGAAAGAAAGAATTTTTACTCAATTCTACCAATTTTCTTCAGGGGCTAGGTATACTTAAGTTTAGGTAAATGAATATTTGGTCTTGGTAAAAGAAAAAGCAACCAAGCCATCAGTTTACATCAAGGTTTAATAGACAAGCATTGTTTTTAAAATGGAAACATTTTAACTAAAAAACTTTCACTTTCATGTCTTAAACACATCTATCAAGAGGTTCAACATAACTCCCCCTAAATTTCTATGTTCAATCCCAGCACCTCAGAATGTGACTTTATTTAGACACCGGGTCTTGCAGAGGTAATTAAATCAGGATCAAGTCATCAGAGTGGGCCCTAATCCCGTATGGCTGGTACCTTGCAAAAGAGGTGAAATTGAGACAGACACGCACACAGGGAGAACTCCATGTGAACATGAAGGTGACCATCTACAAGCCAGGGAGAGAGGCCTGGAACACACCCTTCCCTCACAGCCCTCAGAAAGACCTGGCCAACACCTTGATTTCAGACTTCTGATCTCCAGATCTGTAAGCCAATAAATTTGTTGTTTAGGCCACTCAGCTTGTGCTTTGTTACAGCAGCCCTAGGCAAATTAACACAACGTCAAATATTAAATGCACGTTCCATAAGACACAAATTCTGGTTTCATGGATATAGTGCAAGATACAGTAGAAAACCATAAGACCTAACCAAATGGCTAATTTACCCCAGGAATTCCCTGCTCTTATTCCTTATCAGTCAGTCTGGTTCTTTCAGAATGCTTTCAACAAATATGTGAGTACTATACTCCAGTTTTATCTTCCTTTATGCTCACCATCTTATGATGAATCAACGTTTACAGGTCACACACAGGGAATCAGAAAGGTAAGTGTCCAAGGTCACACAACTAGAAATGCTGGATCCAGTTAGGAGCCTGTGCTCGTTAACAGTTTATGCACTGCACTATCTTCCTGAGATGGCTTAAAAACAAAATAAACAAACGAATCTGAACTGTTCTGTTTATGGAGACTAAAGCAACATAGTCAAAATATTACGCGGTTGCCAAAAGACTATAGTCCTGTTACCATGGTACAAAAATCAAGTCAGATAGCAGAGAATGGAGAAGTGACGCCCAGTGTGAGAATGTGTCATATTACAAAACATCCCATTTCTAGAAATTATCTTCTTTTCCTACTTATAAGTTACTCTGAGCTCTAAAATACCCCTAAGAATACAAGAATGTGTATGAAAAAGTGAGCTGCTTTTGTTAGGCTCTTCGAGTGCCTCCCCAAAAAGTTACTGCAAATCATCAGCATACCATACTACAAGCAAGAGCTGCATGGAACCCTAGACCATTGGGAAAAGGGGGCGAGAATGCCAAGAGTTCACAAACTCACAGCTAAATGACAACTGCTGCCTAGGATTCCTCAAAGCTCTCCTACTCACTGTGCACTGTGAGTTTCTGCTTGTAACAACACAGCACTCTAGCACAAGTGACCCAAAACCAATAAGGAGACTAACGGAAGCAATTCTATGTAACCTTTCACCAAATTCTAGCAGCAAACCCATACTCTAAGCAATTTCTGGTTTTGAAGCTACAGCCCACTATTCCTTTGTAACATGGGAATCCTCTGCTTTATCATAGTTTGAGCAGGCAGAGAAAAAAGTCCAGTGAATTCTCCCCTCCACTAATATGACTGTATTGTGATTACGGTAATCTGATACTGGATGATCTTAAACTTTAAGTTTAAAAATCCACAGATAAAAATTTCTTCTTCACAATGAGATTAAAAAGAACTGGAATTTCAGATCTTTAATTTTAGCCAAGTCTCCTAATATTTATCGAAATGTTGAGTCTTACTGAACCAAATCTGGAAGGGAAAAAAAGTGGGGCATCTGGAAATTCATATTTATAAGTACTGCTCAGGTAATTGTTCAGGTTTTTGTTTTATGTAAAAATCAAGTCTTTCTCCACATTTAAAACAGGTAAACTTTCTGGGATGCAAACTATATCTCAATAAAGGTGTTTTTAAAAATCAATTCTTTCCTTCTTTATACCTATTGTTATCTTAATGTGTATCTGTAATACTAAGGTCATGGTTTAAAACCCTACTGCTACCCTACTGTACACAGTGAAAAGCCAGATAAGGAAAAAGATAGGGATGAGGGTTCCTCAAGTTTTTTAGCTAAGCTCTTTTTCAAAAAGCACCGACAAATACCATTTCTACTTAAACAAACTAAGGCACTATAGTCTAGAAAAATATACCCTTAAATCAAAAGAGAGTAATTTGTCACTCATATGAGCAAAAGAATGAACCACAGGCAATGACTGAAATGTTTCTCAGTTAATTAGGTTGATATGAGTTATTTTTAATTAAATATCTTCTGATTATTTCACAAGTAGGATATGAGTTATATCAAGCAAAATTCAAAACAGCTTTAAAATTCCCCAAATACTTAGATTTTAACAAATGCGTATTTCCTCATTAGTCATAGAATAACAAAGTGTTAGATCTGTTGGGAATGTTTGTAACTTCCAAAATTATTTTTAGAACAAATACATTTAATATAACAACAGCGCTGAGTCTTCTTATAAATTTCACAACACCCACAGTGTCTATGCCATATGTTGAAAATTTTCATTTGAATTGAGATGATTAAATTTTCTGATTAAACAGTAAAGGAAAAGACAGGTAACACTGTAATTATGTACCTAAATGGAATGAATATTTTAAGTTATTTTTTATCCCAAGTTTAAAGATAGCAAAATAATAGGGTTTGCTGATAAGCCTTGCTAAGTACAAAGTTGAATAAAAAAATATTAAGCTACTAATTTAAACCTTCAAGGTTCAGTGTTTGATACAGTCTCCCCAAACTTCTAACTAAAGCACAGAGACTCTAATCATTTTGTATTCACGACATATACAAGATTTTGGTAACACTAAATCAAAAGCCTAAGACTTCTTTTACTTTATTTTTTTAAAGATTTTATTTATTTATTTATTTGAGAAGGGGAGGGGCAGCAGGAAAGGGAGAGAGAGAAAAATCACGAGCAGACTCCCTGCTGCGCATGGAGTCCAGTGCTGGGCTTGATCTCAGGGTCCTGAGATCATGACCTACACCAAAATCAAGTCAGATGCTTAACTGATTGAGCCACCCAGGTGTCCCTTTTTTAATTTATTACACACATACATTATGGTCATTATGGTTACACACTGATTCTTAGGTTAATCAAAACTCTAACCTTGTCTAATATTTTTTTAATGAATCATAAGCTAAAATCTGATGCTGTAAGATTTCAATGTATTACTAAATTTTCCTCAAGTTCAAAGATAAGACATTATTACTAATGCATGGAAGGAAAAACCCAGCAACTTCCTGTATTGTTACACACAAAGAACCTGTAAATCTGTATAGATTTGTACTATTCATTTTATTACTGCAACTACTGAAACTTATTTACTCTTGAGAATTCAAAAGACTCGGTGGAAAATTATCTTTTATGGAAATACTCAAATTGTTTAACAAGGTTGAAATACAATTTTAGGTTAAAAAAATTAACACTGGTGGAATCAACTGCTGCCCAAACAAAAGCTCAGCAGCCAAACCACACTTAAACTCACCCCTTCCTAATGTCCTCAGAATCACTGGACACAGAGCTTTTAAAATTGTTCAGCCCTTACGCACCTCTACATTTATTGCAGTATTATTTACAACAGCCAAATTATGGAAGCAGCCCAAGTGTCCACTGACAGATGAATAAAGAAGATGGGATATATACACACATAAACACACACACATATACAATAGAATATTATTCAGCCATTAAAAAGAATGAAATCTTGCCATTTGCAACAACATGGATGGATCTGGAGGGCATTATGTACGATAAGTGAAATAAGTCAGAGAAAGACAAATACCATATGATTTCACTCATGTGGAATTTAAGAAACAAAACAAAGGAGCAAAGGGAGAAAAAAAGAGACACAAACCAAGAAACAGACTCTTAACCAAAGAGAACAGATGGGGTTACTAGAGGTGGTGGACACGGGGATGGCTTAAATAGGTGATGGGGTTTAAGGGGTGCACTTGCCTTGATGAGCACTGGGTGATGTACTGATTTGCTGAGTCACTGTACTGTACACCTGAAACTAATATAACACTGTATGTTAACTATGCCGGAATTAAACATTTTTTAAATTGTTCAGCCCTTAACTAGCATGTTGCTGTACCCTATCAGGGCCGGCAACAAAAAGAGCAGCAATATTTCTGTGCTGCTGAAAAAGAGAACAGAGGCTGCTTACTGAGTTACACTGAGTAAATACACGGGAAAGAATGGACAGAGAGGGAAAAAAAAAGGGGAGGATTAGCTGTGTAAGGGGAGAAAATCGGGCCGAGCGCTCAAAAGAGCTAACAGAGGCGCTCATGTGACAGCTCAAGTGCCTGATGCCTCTCACTTCTGTGAGATAAAGCAGTTCATCAGCAAGTTCTATCTGCCGCCAGCAAATCATTCAATTCTTTCACAAATACACATAATAATGAAACTCCACAAAACACAGCAAGATAAGTTAATAGTTCAGTTCTACATGAAATATTTTAGATCACATATGTGGAGCTGCCTTAATTTCTATTTGCAAACTGCACAAGTATGCATGTCTACCCAGGAGTTATAGAACAGCATACATCCTCTTAACTAAATATAGTACGACAATCTCTTCCCCCAGCTAAAAAGCAGTACGAGACAGTTCAGGACATAAGTACAGGACAGTACATACCATGGTTAAGACATACAACCATCTTTAGATACCTAAGCTTTAAAGTAAGATTTTTTTCTAACACTTCATAAATTATTGTCATAGCATCAGATCAAACAATGAGAGACTGTCTAGCTTTGTTCTTTCTCTTCTTGCTATACTGGAATGTTTCAAATGCTACTATAAACAAATGGACTGCCATGTGAGTCTTACACAGTTCTTGTCACGCATTTATCATGGTGGTATTTGTTTTAGTAATGCCCCACCTGCTCCCTCTTTGGTTCCTCTGCCTATTTGATCCTTAAAAGGACATGTTCCTCAAGGATCTGCCCTCAGCCTCTTTTGTCTTTACAGCCTATCCTTTAGTAACTTTGCCCAGTGTCAATTCCTACAAATGCACTCTGAATGTCCTTTCAGGTATCACACACCACATCCTAAAATGGACTCACATTCCATCTTAATTTCCCCAATTGCTCTTCCTCCAGAAAGTCCCAAGAGCAATTTGCCCAAACAACCAAGCCTGAACCTTCAGAATGAATCCCAACTCCTCCTTCTCCCTCCATGTCTCAACCAATTAATTCTGTCAACTGTACTTCCCCAGCAGTATACAGACTGGTCCACTGCAATCTACCCCACCGCCATCACCCAAGTCCAAAGCCCATCACTCAGACTACTGTACTTAAATACCTCTACCTGTTCTCCTTCCAACCTCACTGATGTTTCCATAGCAACCAGTGTTTCTCTTTTAGTAATCTGAGTCATTCTACAAATATACAAGGAATTTGTACCATAGGCCAAGCACTGTATCAAAAACTACAAATGGTGGCAAAGGAAACAAGGATAGGTGTTTATAAAGCTCCCTGTCTGGTCAGTGTAATTATGTGCTCTTGACTTGTCTTCTCCACCAGACTAATAAGCTTCAAGAGAGAGGGCATGACATCCACAATAATGTTCATCCTGTCCAGCATGAGGATACTGCTGCGTCCCCAGTGTCTATAAAAACTGACACATAGTAGGGATTGAATGTGTTAAGACAAAATTACCAAACACACACACACACACACACACACACACACACACAGCCTTAAAGACTTCACTTTCCCCAGTACCAATAACTTACTTCAACTGGCTGCTGGTTATTTCCACCTCTTTGACTTATCCCAAACACTTTCCTCAAATCCATGCTTCTCCTATGACTCCCCAGGCTTCTGATGCCATCTTCCACTCAAAATTACCCTGCGGTCTCTCCCCTAAACTCCACAACACCATTTCCTTCTTTGTGTTACAGCCATCTACACAAGGTTCTATAGACTTCTTAACGCCACAGACTGCTTTATTCATCTCTATATTCCCCACCGAGCAGTGCACATGTAGACACTAAAATAACTTGCTGAATATTGAATCCCCAAGAAAAATCCAAACGGAACACCAGAAAAGCTGAGAAGTGACTCCAAGAGCACAATGACAGCGCATATGACTGCAAGGACTACAAGGAGAGATTAGACAACCCCATTCCTGAACATCATCAGAGCAGAACAGGTGAGACACCAGCAGTTCAAATGGCTTTGGTTTTTGCCTCTAGGTTCCTAAGCTTTTTTTTTTTTTTTTTTTTTTTAAGATTTTATTTATTTATTTGACAGAGAGAGAGACAGCCAGTGAGAGAGGGAACACAAGCAGGGGGAGTGGGAGAGGAAGAAGCAGGCTCCCACAGGAGCAGGGAGCCCGATGCGGGGCTCGATTCCAGAACTGCGGGATCACACCCTGAGCTGAAGGCAGATGCTTAACGACTGAGCCACCCAGGCACCCCTAGGTTCCTAAGCTTTTGATTCTAAAAGACTTTATGTTTTTGTCAGAGGGCATATTCTACTGTGTGAGACAATACATTTCAAATTTTTTAAAAGCAGCCAACATTATTTCCCTACTGAAATCAAATGCAGAATCCCACAATAAAAAGAGCCACTCCAGCTGAAGCCGGATCAGGTAGAGAAGCCCACCGCTCACAGAACAGTCCGTATTGTACGTCCACAGAAGACACTTCGGAAATTTTAGCTCTAAAGGTAGCTCAAGCTTCCCCTGTGCCACCCGCCAATGTGGATCAAGAACAACATGGAATTCTCAGAAACTAACAAAGAGAATCCTGTGCCAGGGAACGGAGCTTTTGTAAAGGAAGTATAAACAGACTGACCTGGAACAGGCGTCCATCACTCTCTTCCTGCACGCGAACTGCTACACTTCATGAACCTGGTGCAGTAAGACAAGCCTGGGACAGCTTTCCAAAGGTGCTCTCATCCTTAGAAGACCAAGCAAAGAACCAGGATGAAACTGAGAGCAAAGGTACCAAGGAGTACACAAATCCCTTAAGTCTGTTTCTACTTGGGGCTGCAAAGCAAAGAAGAAACTGGTCTGCTGAAGTCCACACAGTAGAGCCCAGCTAAGAGAACAGGAGAAACGCAGAGGACTTAGGCCCCAAATCCCTGCTACTGTGCATCCCCTGCAGTGCTCTTCTCTCTGCAGAAGCCCTCCTGGAACCATATTTATAGCACATGGTAATAATCTAAGAGGCAACTATCTTGTCCTTACAACATGCTGATGTTCACAAACTATTTCTACCTCTAAAGCACAATTAACATAAATTCTACTGCATCTAAGTATCCCTGAGTTTCCACTTAATACAACAAACACTTAGTAAAAATACTTGTAACTAAGTTCAAAAATCCATTTAAGTCATATGTCATAAGTGAGCCACTCATTTCAATTTCTAGGCCAATCCTTCAGCCTGACACAGTACCTTCTGCAAAGTTTATGAAGCTCCAGGAATTGACAATGGCAAATTTGACCTTATATTTCATTTTCTCTGCCCAGCAGGAGAGAGATCCATTTAAAGTTTAAGTGCAACCACAGCACAGAGAACTTTGTAGCAAAGTGCCAAGACAGCTGTTCAAAAAGCCAATTAAATACCAGGGGTGTGAAGAACACTTAGCATTACCCAGAAAACTACCGCAGCAGGAATATCATGGAGTTCAGGTACTGAAAAGAAAAAGGTACAGCTGAATAACCTACCAAGAATAAAAAACAAAATAAATAAATAAAAAGCATTCAGACAGCCAAGCCTTCTTGAAGACTGTATAGCAAAAGATTTAATGCCTAATTTTAGAATAGAGCAAACTTTTAATTCAGAAGTGCAATGAAAAAAACCTGAGTGATTCCTCCTGAATAAAAATAGAATCATGCTATCTCATAATACCTGAAGCTAAAGAGCAGTAAATATATATGCAAAAGGAAGAAAATGACAGCCTCCATGCAAAGAGGAAAATTTATAGTAGCTCCTGTTTGCTTTAGAGCATATGCGAGAGCACAGTCATCTCAAGAACTGAATGAACTTGACAAATACAAGTGATGAGACAATTTTGACAGGTTTGACATATTAATCATAGGAAGAACCTCCAACATTCATACTTGCCTAGAATTGTGTTCATTCTACAACACACAACTGTTCCACACACACACAAAAATAATAAAACACCCGCAAACTCCCAATAAACGGAACCCACACATAATGATTCATCTCAACCTTTCAGGTTTTCATGATTGAAACCATCACTTAATAAATCAGATTATTTCTTCCTCCTTTCAGAATAAAATACCAATGTTAAAAAAAATAGCTCCATTATTTTACTTCCTATTCAAAAGCAACATTATTCACCAACCACTGCTCAAAGTAACTCACAGAATTTTACATCACCTAGCATATAATAGCAACAGTGATCACACAACAAAGGCAATGGTTTCCTAAATACAGTCAATACTATTTGATCAAATAATCAAAATTCTTTTCTGTGGGCTAAAGGAAAAGCCAGCTCAGGGCAATACTTTATTGTTTCATTTCAGTTTTTTTTTTTAATTTTTTAAAAAAATTCTGTTAAAGCTGTAAAAAACCTGAAGCACCTTTTTTCTGATTGTAGAATATATGCTAACTATAGAAAATCTGAAAAACAAAAATAAAATAAAAATCATTCATGACCTCTGAGATCATGACCCATGAGGAGGGCAGACGCCTAACCAACTGAGCCACCCAGGTGCCCCTAAACTTCTGCCTTTAGTACCATGCCTCACCACCTTTACCTGTTGTTATTATTAAAAAGTCTTTGGTAATCTGACAATCCAAAAATGATTTCAGCTTTTAATTAGCATTTCCTTATTAATGAAATTTAGTCATTTCCCCCCAAATCTTTATCAACTGTTTGTACCTAGACTTTTATAAGCATAGGTGTATGTTTTAACCACACAGGATTGGCGTTTTGTTTCTGGTTTGTGTAAATACTACAAATATTGATTTTTAAAAAATATTTGGTATTAACTTTACATTCTTTAAATCTTTAACCACAGATTTTTGTAACACTTCTATCCCACAGACTTCTAACCCCTATGAAGGCAGTATGAAGATATGTAGTTGCGAACACCCATCCAGTATTCTAGTAGCACACCATTACCCAGCTGAATGGCGTACTTAACCCACTCAGTTTAACCTTTTTCTTAATGATTGCATTAAATGTTCTTTATAGCTATAAAATTCGAGTCAATTTCATTTTTCCTTTTCTTACGTTCCCTCTCTGGTGATCTACAATTCCTAAATTAACTCTCTTCATATACACTGAATTTAGAAAAGTCTTACTAAATATTCATCTACATTATAATTAAAAGGTTTCATTAGGCTAGCAGAGAGGTAAGAAAACATAATAAAAAATAATAAAAATGTAATGTAAAAGATTAGGGGGAAATAATGTAGAAGAAAAAAGTATGCAGAATGGGGCACCTGGGTGGCTCAGTCGGTTAAGCATCCAACTCTTGATTCCAGCTCAGGTCATGATCTCAGGGTCCTGGAACTGAGCCCTGCGTGGGGCTCCCCACTCCGCAGGCAGTCTACTTGTCTCCCTCTCTCTCTGCCCCTCCCTCTGCTCACGCTCACCCTCTCTTAAATAAATAAATCTTTTTTTAAAAAAGTACTTAGAATATATATAAACATATACAAATGTAACATATATACAAGTATAGAAAATACATATAAAATATACAAACATTTTTTAAATTTAAAAACAAAAATTAGAACTAGACAGAAACTCTTCTGAATCTTTAAAAAATAAATGATATTTTTGGCAAATAATGATATTCTTCTACAACCTGAATTACAAAGCTTTTGGCCAAAGAATGGTCACTCTAGCTGATTCCATTCTTCCAGGGGATACATCTCGGTATGCTTTTGAATCTCTTGAAACTATATGCAAAACTTTGTGTTAAAATCTGCATTTTCTGGGGAAGAATAATCATGGTGTTCATCAGATTCTCAACAGGGTTCATTTTGCAAAAATACTTAAGAATCCCTAACCTAGACAAACAGCTCATCTTAGCTACCGGTCTGCCCTTTCCTCCTTCAAGTGGTGGGGGCCACAGTGGGATTTTCTGTGCCCTCCTCTCCATTTCTGAAAATGTCAGGGACCAGTTTCCTTCAATGTTATCAATAAAAACCTTTCTATTATCACTATAGGATAAAGAGGTACTCATTTCCTACACAGGGAGGGGCACCTCCAAAGGCGTTTAAAGTGGAATATGTAACAGAACCGGTTGTTCATACAGAAAGACTGTATGATTCAGAAATACAATAAAAATACCTATGTTAGCAGCTTTTACTGTTCGTGGGTCCTGTCTCGGTGCTTTAATTAAACCACCTTTTCGCACCAAAAAAATAAAATAAAAATACCTGCGTAGTGATTTCTTCTTTAATAAAAATTGGAATCATGTTATCTAATGATACCTAAAGGAAGGCAGCAGCAGACAAATATGCAAAGGGAGAGCATGATAGAGTACATGAAACCAGATTTGTCCTCTGAGATCCATCCCATTCCTACAGAAATCCCATTAACAACTGGGTCATTCCATACCACAGCAGAGCTATGTGATGGGTAAAATGTAGCTTTCCCCTAAGAACTAGGACCTTCATTTTTGACTCAGGAAAAAAAAAGGGGGGGGGCCTCTGCCCCCCAAAACAAAGGACTTTTTTTTTTCTTTTAGAGGGCTCTCTGGGCTGAGGAGGGGACAGAGAGGCAACACTGAAAACAACTACCTAGACAGCCAGCGAAGGATGGCCGAAGTTGTTTTTGTTTCAAGCTGTTCACTCCAAATCACCCTCAATGGCAGGTGAGTTCCCCAGAACGCTGGGCTTACTCCCCCACCTACCTCTTTATCCCAGTAGTACAGCTTTGCGACGCGCTTGGAATTGTGGAAATCCTGAGATAGAAAAGCGAGGTATGGACAAAGGGGAAGCTGCCCAGGCTCCCTGAAGGAGTGTGACAGGGTCAACCCCAATTCAGGGTCAGGAAAGACCCTGCCCTGACCCAACAGGTCACTGCTGACTCTTGATCAGCCCTGCATCCTTCTTTGGGCCTTCAGGTTGAGAAAGCAATCTCTGGGGAGCAGGCTGCAGGGACCCCAGATGGGAAAGCAGGCCACCTGGCGGCAGGCACAGCCTGATCTACAACATTTCTATCTTTAAACCAGTGGTTCTCAACCCAGGGACAATTATGACCCCCAGGGGGCATTTGGCAATGTCTGGAGAGTTTTGACAGTTAAGACTTTGCGGAACAGGGGAATTTACTATGAGCCTCTAGTGGGTAAAAGCCAGAGTTTCTGCTAACCATATCACAAAGCACACAACAGCCCTGTACCTCCCAAACAAAAAATTATCCAATCCAAGACATCAATAGAGCAAAGTTTGAGAAAACCTGATTAAGACTATGATTTGCAAGCTTCCATTGTATTCCTGACTCAGGCCTCACAAATGTTATAGGCAGGCTTGCTAAGAACCTAATAATAAATTATAGAACTCTTATTAACAGTGTTTTAATGGAAAAAAGTTTATTTCAGGTGTTGATATCTAAAGAATAACTTCTGTGACTTCAGTCAGGAGTCAATCATTCATTTATTCAACATTTACCAAGCACCTATTATGTAATTAAGCACAGCGCTAAGCAAAAGTAATGGTGTTAAAAGAAACTGATGGTATCTGGTAGATTCAATCCTGCCTGGCTCAGAGCAGTGTAGTACAAAAAAGAACTGGGACTCTGAAGTCAGACGCATCTAGTTCTGATCCCAATCCTACCATTTACTGTCATTAGGCAAGTTACTTAACTTCTTGAACTTTAATCTCTCTATTTCTATTTCTATGTCAAATAGGGACTCCCACAAAGGAAAACATAATAAGATAATTCATGTAAAGCACAAAGTATCCTGCCTGGCACACAACAGTATTCAATCATTAATTCTCTATTACTAATAGCAAGTTTTCAGTTTTCATAACGTGATCAGTACGCTGGAAATGGCTAGTATGCCTATAAAAAGGACAGTCACTGTTACTGTGATTGTGACAGCCTGAACACAATTATAGTCACATTCACTGCATGGCATATAAATCCTTCAAATTCTGGCTCCTATCTCCTCCAGCCTTATCTCCCACATCATCTCTAATGTCATGTGTCCCATGAGTGGGAACAGACTGAAAGATGAGATCTGGTAGTAAACCAGTGTCAAGCCAAAGGTCACTGTAAGAAAATTCTTTAGCTGTAACTCTGGCAGTACACATAGGTACTGGGTGGAAGGGCGAGGAGGGGCACAGAGAACAAATGAACACAAAAGGATCCCAAGCCAGGAATAGGTCATTTGCTTGTAATGCATTTCTAAATGGAAACACTTCAACCAGCATCCACCTTTTACTTTACAATTCATCAGTATTCTGTACCTCTTTCATAAGAATGGGCTGAAAAATAAATCAACTATAATCAGCCCCATCAGTGGGAAAAAACAAACTTGGAATGACCACATTGCCATAGCCTAACAAATCTGACCAGGTATCAATGCCAACATCTAAGTGAGAAAAGAAAGCCTTAACCACAAATTACTGAAAGTAGTTATTTACAACAATGGTTAAGAGTTTCAGTTCCTCTTAGCCATACACAATACCTTTACGTAGATCAAAAAAGAGCACATTTTACTGGACCTATTTTTAGGCAAACTGTCAGCTATGGAATCCCTTTCACATAAGTAGTTTACTAAAAAGGAAGTCTGTGCCTATACAACCAAATATCTACTGAGCACGTCAGTGAAATCCTCAGCCTTTTTTTCCCAGAGTCCTGTGACAAGACAGAAGCAAAGGCAAAAACGTTAAATTTTCTTGTAAGTTCACATGTCTGACTTAAGATTTGGCTAAGCTTACTTTTGTCTTCATGTCACCTCAGAGAAAAAAGTGGGGGAAGAGGGTAAACTATGATCAACTTAGTGCTGGAAAACCAAAAATAAACCTCATCTATGCTCCTTGTGGTTAAGGAGTATAGGGAGGAGATCAGAATTCAAGTCCTGGTTCTATCCTGTGTGTGACCCTAGCCAAGTTACTGAAACTTACAGAGTCTCAGTCTCCTGATATGAAAAAGGAAAGAAAATCATTGGATTAAGAAGCTTTAACATTTCTTCCACTCAAATTCTTATTCAGGGTTTGAAAATCTTTAACATCAAAATGTTTCTTAATGGTCCTTTGAAACTACAGGAAGAAATAAAGGCCTTTAGAGAAATGATGTATCAAATTATAGGTTTATAGGTTTGAAAAGATCATTTAGTGAAACACTCTTAAAATCTGTGCTTAGTGATTATTGCAAACTACTGGCTGAATATAGTGACATAACCACAGAACTGCTCCTCTGTCGCAGTGGCTTCCAGTCAGGCGTCCTTCCAGGTAGTTGCTTTCTGAAAAAGAGTTTATGGCTCTTCAAAATAATTCCAATGAAGCTACCATTCATGACATAATGCAACTGCTTAGCCTACAGGGGTATATCACGCTCCATCAGATTCTGCTTATTAACACCTTTCAATGACTGAGAGTATCGTTATTCCAAATAAGCAACAAAACCGCAATAGAATAATTCTAGACCTGGAGCAAGGGTCACTTTCAGAATTATAGGCTCTGAGAGACCCTAGTGATCACCTCCAACAGAAAAGCATTACATTTATTCACTGAAGCCTTAAGGATTAACTGGCTGGGCTTACAAATGAGCCTCTGAACTCATTTGACATTTAAAAAAAAAAAAAGTTTATTTGGAGAGATTTCTTCCTAAAAACATCCCCAAAGAGGAAAAAGAAATTCCTAAAGAAAATAATAATTTTGCTGTCTCTGCTTATGTTGAAATTTATTCTACATGCAGAGTTTCTGAGAAGTACTACTGTCCGCTGAACTACCGCAGCAATCACAGCAATTTTTGGTGGTTCTGGCCATAAAAGGAGACAAAAGGCAACATGAACACCACTTCACAGGGGTACTACCAGCTGGTACCACACTTTCATGCAATCACAGAAACTGTACCATAATAAATATTAACAACAGTCATGATAGATAATTCAAACATTTCACTTGCCTTCCAACCAGGTCATAAAATCTGCATTCTTAATTATGCAAATACAGTATGGTTCATTTTGCATTGTAAATCATGTATTCTAAAAGAAACAAGTTTCCTAAATCCACTCCATGAAGCTAATCTTAGAACTAAGAATCTGTTTAATTTCATAACATACTTATCTTGCCACTTTACCAAAAAATTCCATTTGAAGTCTTTTTTTTTTTTTTTAAAGATTTTATTTATTTATTCGACAGAGATAGAGACAGCCAGCGAGAGAGGGAACACAAGCAGGGGGAGTGGGAGAGGAAGAAGCAGGCTCACAGCAGAAGAGCCTGATGTGGGACTCGATCCGAGATCGCCGGGATCACACCCTGAGCCGAAGGCAGACGCCCAACCGCTGTGCCACCCAGGCGCCCCTCCATTTGAAGTCTTAACTTGCAAGAACTGGTGTTTATTCCCTCCTTTTCCTTTCTCAGACTGTAAGACTAGCACAATGCTAATCTCAAATATTCCTGAATGACATGAATTCAGAAATAGTAATTATAATTCTGATGATATTCCTCTAGCCTAGAGGCATACAATGAAAATATAAACTGCTGGCATAGTAAATGAATACAAAATTCAAGACCATGAGTTAAGGACACACATCACTGTGTTCAGAAAACAAAATCCACCTTACACATGTAGAAGCAGTTAAAAGTAATCTTTTCATCAAGATCGTTCACAGCATTACATAAACCTTTTTAATACCCAGAAATAATTCCTCTTTACCCACCCGTAGACAAAACATGCATTTGAAGCTGACCTGGAAATTCAGTGTCCCGTATGTCTACCAAAATAAGGACAGTGAAGAGTTACGAATTCAAAGAAATGTGAGCTAATTGGGAGCGTATTTACAAGTGTTTACAGATTTTACAATAGGGAACACTTACTCAAAAGAGCCCTAACTGAAAACAATCTCTAATCAATCATCCTGTTTCCTCCTGCCCAAGATTAGGGAGTCTCCTTAGTTTGCACAGATAACAGATATCTATGGGCCACTGGGTTTAAAGTCACATTGCAATTCTCTGGGTCGTTCTGAAATGTGTCGTTAGTTAATACTGTCCTGCCCAGTTTGTCCAAGTGTCCCCAACATTCAGTGTTTTTCAAACTTTAGAGTCCCTCAATAACACTAATGCCACTTACTATACACGCAGATTCCAGGGCCCAAGCTGCAGAGTCTTACACAGTGTGCGGAGGGAGGAACCCTAAACAGCATTTTTAACCAGCAGCCAGGTGAATCTGAAGCAGGTGCTCCAACAGCCACGCTTTGGGGCACATACGCCTAACAAGTTCCCGAAAGAGCACCTACTTCAGCCACCCCGGCGCGTTACGGACAGGGAGAAAGTCAAGGCTGCGGGAACTTCGAGCGCCTCGAGGAGGGACTCTAGGCCAGGCCCAGATCCCCGAGAACCGTGCGTCCCACCAGGCCATGCCTGGTTCCTGAGGAAGTGAGTAGGTGACGCGACCGCAGTTATTTTCAGCATTTCCACAAAGTTCCCCCTGGCTCTGTAGAGGGCTGGGGAAAGAGCTTGGACTTTGTGAAGTCCCACAGGTCTAGGCTGCTCCAGCTCAGCCACTTACTAGCCTAGCGTCCTTAACGCTCGGGCCTCAGTTTCCCCGTCTGTGCAACGGGCTCACGCCACCCCGCGGATGGCTAAGCCGAAACGAAAGTAACTCGGCGGGTCGAGGGCACTTCCTGGCTCTCCCCCGCCTGAGCCGGCTTCCCCGCCGCCGCAGCGGGCCACCCCGGAGTGCGCGCCGAGCTGGCCGCCGCCTCCCAACGTCCCCCGCCCGGCCCGACCCTCGGCCGGACACTCACGGGTAGGCATGGTGACCCCGAGCCGCGCTCGCCGCCAGACGGAGGCTCAGCGGGGCCGCGCAGGGCGCGCCGACCGCACCATGGCGAGCTGGCGCCGGGCCGCGGAGACCCGGACCAGGCGAAAGGCGAAAGGCCGAGGGAGCGGACGCAGACCCCGCGGCTCACGCAACGAAGCCAGCGACAGCAGCCACCGCCGGCCCAGCTGCGCGCTGGACGCCGCGTTGGGCGTCCACACGCCCTGACGTCAGCACGTTGCCGGCGCCCCAGCCCCGCCCCGGCCCTGCGGCCGAGCTCCGCCCAGAAGCGCTCGGGCGCGGGCGGGGACTAGGGGAGAGCCGTCTGTCGCCTAGAATAACTTGGGGCTCCACATTGCCGTCGCACCCTGGTGATTTAGGTCATATTCATTTCCACGAATCCTTACTCGCGGTGCATTAGCGCTTACACTTGCACCGCTTTATGAAGCTTGTGAGGGTATGCATGATTGCTTTGAGTGCTTGGAATACCCGTGGGCTTTTTTTGTATAAGCTGTTGAACTTGCCGTGCGTTCTACTTCTCTGAAAGCATGGTTGGAGACGCCCTGAGGTCATTCGGGGTGATGGCAGAGCGTTTTCTGAGAGGACAGAAAAGGTAATTTCGTCTTGCTCCACTGGTGACTTTCAGGGACATTTTACGCCGCAGGAGTTACTTTCCGGAGAGGGCGGTTCTATCCACTTGGCTGAGCCACTTTTCCTGACTCAGTGTCCTCAATAATCGTTGTATCTAATAATCACCAAACTGAGCGGACACTTGGAGCCTAGAGCGCTCAGCAGAGCACACACACTCTGCTAGGCCCCGTGGGCTGTGGACGGCATGTATGGAGAAGTAGAAGGAAGCCGCAGAGGTCTAACACTGTGTTTCTCAGGGTTCCGGATCTTTAGGAGCCTGATTCACTTGGCACCTGTCGAAAAGCAGGTAGGTCCTGAGCTAAACCCACTGAATCACACGTGGGGTTGATTCAAATAAATACTTAAATTCGAGAAACTTTGTCCTAGAGAGCAGGGCCAGCATTCTGGTTAAGAAATGATAGGCGTGGTACTGAAAGGCCAAGAGAAAGAAGATGAAGATAAGAGCCAGGAAGGGCTTGGGGGAAGTGAGTCTAGAGGTGGACTTGGAGAAAAATAGAATTTGAATTAGCAAAGACCTGGGGAGCCCTTTAAGAGGCTGGGGGAGGGTGGAGGGCAAGGAAGAGGGAGTCACAGAAGCTGGTGAGAGGAGAGGGTGTGCAGTGGCTGTATACCAGACCCTCTCTTGCTAAGGGTGAAAGCCAAGCTACCAAGTACTTGGCCAACACTTACTTATCCTTCAATGCACTTCTGCATATTTTTATCATCTATAACATCTTTTCTTCTCCCAGTTTTTGCCCTGAGACGTTTTACAGTATAACTTGCTTTTGCTATAGCACGTTTCCCATTGAATCTTAATCAGACTGTCATAAGTGCTTATATTCCACCACTGGACTATGCACTTCTCAGAAAATGGCAAATACCATAGTCCACATTTATGTATCCCTTTCCGGCACACAGTAGGGGGGTAGAGCATTTTCACTTAATAACTATTTAACAAAGTACTTATTTATTCATTGAATATGGAAAAAAACCAGGTAAAATAGAACTAGTTAATGAACAACCTTGCAAACTTGGAATTTGTCCTTCGAGAAACCATTCTAGGTTCTCTATGAGGACAGTGGCATTAAATAATCAGAAGCAGGGTTCTGCAGAGTGGACAGAATGGCACAGAAAACATGACAGGGAGTCCTTAGGACCGACACTGAAGGGAGTGTTAGGTGCCTGGTCTTAGTGGTGGCTATGGACAAGGAATGAGCTGAATCTTACTGCAGCTGAAGAATCCCTGGGATTTGTTGGCTGCTGGCTTGGGAGCAAAAGAGAGGCATCTGTTAGTTATGTAACTCCAAGGCTGGAAGAAGGAAACGAATGATACTGGGAGAGCAGTAGACAAGTTGGGAGGGAATGCTGTTTTAGGGAAGGGGTGTGAAGAGAGGATGTGCGTTTCTCTTTGACACATTAAGCTTGAGGCGACATCTGAGGGAGACATCCGAGTGAATAGTTCTGAAGGCAGGTGGGCATACCAGGCTGAAGGCAGATGGAGGGATCTCGAGGTTGGAGATTTGGGAAGCTTTGGCCCACAGACAGAAGCTAAAGCCAGGAGTCAGAGAAAGCCTGCTGAGGGAGGGTGTGGAGCCAAAGAGACAGAGATAGAGGAGATCCAAAGGGCACAGTGCCCCGTAAGCTGAAAGAGGATATGATTCCAAAGGACAGACATCTCTGCTTACATTACTCAAAAAAAAGATGCAAATCCCCAAGGCCCTGAGATAGTCTGGCCCATAATGAGTTTGGTTCTTTTTTTTTTTTTTAAATCCCCTTGGTTTTTGGTTTGTGTTATTGCCAGAAATTAAATCAGCAGCCAAAGATTCTGAGGAAGGACAGCTGAAAGTCAGGAATAATAACTTCATAATTGTAGGATCACACACAAATACCTAACTGTTTCCCTGCTTTACACATGAGATCTTGGTAACACAGCTACCATACAGACCCCCTTGCCCTATCAAATCCTCTGGATCACCTTCTGCCTGTGCACCTCCTTCCCCTTTTCTCCGAGAGGACTTAATCTGCCACCACCTTCTTAAGACTTGATCTAGGACTGGTAGCCTCTCCTGGACCACTTCCTCTGTCTCGCAAACACCCTTCCAAACTCTCTGCCAGTTCTCCCGTTTTGAAGCCCCATTTGGGCTGTAGGAAATGGGCTTTATCCATCTGTCAGTCCCCACACTGCCCAGTACTTGTACTTGCACACCCTGTCTTGCTGACCCAGAGATGAGCCAGTCCCTCTTCCAGACAGAATGCCTGCCTGATACTATCAATTAAAATGATATTAGAAAGATCATCATTGCCTCCTATTGGAACATTAGCTTTTGGTCAAATTGCCCAAAAGAGCTGCTTCCAGTTGAGTCCGCTATTTGTTCCAATTTCTCTATCAGGCATGGACACAACTCACTTTTAATTAGCACACGTGTTAGTGTTCCAAGGTAATTGCCAGCACATTGACAGTTTATAGGAATTAATTGCAAGGATGTTTATTTCTCCCAAAAGTTTACTCCCAAAAGATCATCATGATGCAATTTGATGCTCTCATTGCTTAGTTTTCCTTCTTGTTCAGTATTTGTATCAACGATGTGCCCTTTTTGTGTTATTTCATTCCATTTTATTTCTGCCGTTGCTTAAGAATGACTTAGGGATTTCCGGTTCTCACGAGGCGTAAAAAAGCACAGACATTGGATTCAGCAAACCTGAGCTGGAATCCTGCCTTCCCCCTTACCTGACCTTTTGACAGTCCATGACCTCTCTGGGCTTTTCTTTTCCTCAAATTCAAAATCAAGAGACATTCCCTTGGGTTGTGATGTTCTACAAATCTCCTCAAGGCAGTCGTTCTCAAACATGAATGAACTTTGAACTCATCTGGGGAGTTTTAAAGAATATCCATCCCCAGATTCTTTTTTTTTTTTTTAAGATTTTATTCATTTATTTGACAGAGAGATAGAGACAGCCAGCGAGAGAGGGAACACAAGCAGGGGAAGTGGGAGAGGAAGAAGCAGGCTTCTAGCAGAGGAGCCTGATGTGGGGCTCGATCCCGTAACGCCAGGATCACGCCCTGAGCCGAAGGCAGATGCTTAACCGCTGTGCCACCCAGGTGCCCCTCCATCCCCAGATTCTAGTCCCAAGATTCTGATGTAGTTGGTTTACAGCACGACCTGGGCCAGGACCCAGCTTAAAACCTCCCCAGGTAGTTTGTGGGCAGTCAAGTTGAACTCCATTGCCTTAGGAAAGAATTAAGCAAGATGAGGCTCTAATTCAGAGTCACATACCTCATTGAGCCATTTCTGCTGCCAGGCAAGCTCATGCATTTTGAGTTCACTGCCCTCTGAATTCTAGAATAATTTTCTCACTCATGTGCTAGCCAGACTATTTGCAAACACACATGAGAACAAATGAAGAGGATAAACCTCTGATCCAGAAGATCATTACCAACCCTTGCTGGGCCAGCAGGAACACAGTGCAAGGCACAACTTCCTGATCATTCTGTGAGCCAAATATCATAGTCCTCTGTGCTTTGTAAAAACAGCTGCAAATGGATAGGGAGCAAAATCCTGAGATAATTAGGAGCTCTTGATTAAATCAGCCAAAACAGCTGGAAACCTTTCCTTAGAAACACTATCATTTTAAACAATTAGAGGAAAGCATTATCTCTTATTGTTACTTACTAAAATGCTAGCTAGCTTTAGCATTTAACGCAGAATGTAGTGGAGCTGCTAAAAGGAGAGGAAAAATAATACTCTTTTAAATATAGCGGCATTCTCGGTGGTGAGTCCTTTATAAGACTTTTATGACAACCGGAATCAAATCTTATTTATTGCTGTATCTCCTATATATGGAACATATTAGATACTTAGTAAATATTTGAGGGAGAAGACAGGGAGGGAATGGAGAGATAAACATAAAGGACATAGACACAAGAAGCAAACAGGTAAATCAAAGAATGGAAGAGGCTTTTTATGGTAGATTGGAAATAATAGCCTCAATTTCTTCGCCCGGCTATATCCACACTCTTGAAGTTGACCCCTCCCAAAAGAAGTACACTTTCTCCACTTCAGAATCTGGGCTGGCCATACAACTTTGGCCAATAAGACAATGGCAAACATTGTGCAAGCAGAGACTTAGAAAATGTGAAGACTGGGCTCCCTTTTGGAGGAAAGGCCCCAATCATCCCAACCCTTCCAAATGAGACCACCATAAATTAGGCAGAACCAAGTGATCCACCAGTTCAGCAAAGATCCAAGAGTGAGTCTAGCCGAGACCAATAGAAGACCACCCCACTGGGACCAGGCCCAATTGTCAACCCACAGGAACATGGGCTAAATCTTTATTTTAAGCCACTTATTTTAAGTGTAGGGGTGGCTAGTTAGGCATTCCATAATCACGATTACTAGTTACCCCTGCAACTGTAGCTAGCTAATCCCTATTGTATAAAAATCATTATGGGGGGGGGGGGTGCCTGGGTGGCTCACTTGGTTAAACATCCAACTCTTGATTTTGGCTCAGGTCATGATCCCAGGGTCATGGGATCGAGTCCTGCCTGGGCTCTGTGCTCAGTGGAGAGTCTGTTTGAGATTCTCTTTCTCCCTCTGCTCCCAACCCCACCCTGCTGTGCTCTCTCCCCCCCCTCTCTCAAATAAATAAATCTTTAAAAAAAATCATTATAGGAGGTATAATTTATCAAGATCTTAATTTGTGCCAAGTAGCATGCTAAGTACCTTACGTGCCTTTTCTGACATTATCCTCACAAAAACTGAGTAGATGAATAGCCCCATCTTTTTACCATGAGGAGCTTAGATTAAAGTCAGGCTAAGTGGCCCTGGAATTGGAATGCAGGTTTGTCGGCCCCCACACCCAAACTCCCAACTATAGAGTACAGAGAGTCAACTAACGACCAAATCAGGGGGCTGGACAGGAGACGGTACATTTAGATTAAGTGGGGCTGGCAACAGTTGTCTCTTTTCCAGTTTGCCTTTCAGAAAGAATTGTAAAACCCTTCAGAAGAGGAATTACGTTTTCCAACCATTTCAAAGACTCATAAGAAAGTCAATAGGGTTTTGTGGGGTTTTTTTAAAGATTTTATTTATTTGAGAGAGAGCGTGCATGAGAGAGCAGCAGAGCTGCAGTGGGAGAGGGAGAAGCAGAGGGAGAGGGAGAGCTGGAGCCCAGGACCCCGGGATCATGACCTGAACCAAAGGCAGAGGCTTAACAGGCTGAGCCACCCAGGCGCCCCAAAAGTCAATAGGTTTTCTATCATTTCTCCTTTTATAGGCTGGAAACTGACTTGCAATTATAACCAGGTGCAAGAGTGCATGAACACGTGGCTCCAGGGGTCCTGAACAGACCAGTTCCAGCCACTAACAACATCCAAAGGCAGAGAGACAGCGGTGATACAACAAGAGAGGGATTTCTTTCAGTGAGGCCAACACCAGGAAGACAGTGGACTAACATCTCAAAGACTGTCTCCAAAGTGCCGGAAATACTTTCAGGTTTATAGAAGGAAAATGTGGGACAAAGGTCTGTGGGTCCCAGCAGGTGGGCAGTGGAGGTCACGTTGATCATTGTCTAGGGGTCACAGGGAGTCTTGCTGGATCAGGGAAGTCCTTTCTGTTTGAGGGGGTAGTTTCTGTTCCCATCACAAGATGCTTTGTCCCCGGTGTCTTTTGCCTGAGTTAAGAGATAAGCCAGACAGAATAAGAAAGGTTGAGGTCAAAATGGAGGTAGGAGAAGTCCTCTTTCACAAATACCGTATAGTTTTCAGATTTCCTCTTGTTTGAGAAGATGGAAATAAATGGTGACAGTTGAATAGTGTTTTCAAATAAGTGAAACTAAGCTTTAAAATATGGCATAAAATGGGACCTGCAATGCTTGTGAGAAATCTTTGTGCATAAATTGTGTCATCCCAGACTTTTAGGTAGCTACTGAGAGTGAGAAAGGCAGAGACATCTGCCTATGAAATTTGTCTCAAATAAGGTAACAGAGTTGCAGTGAGATAATATCACCGCTGATTGAGCTTACCTTGAATCTTGAATGGGGCGAGGGGTAGTTAGTCATAAAGCCAGAATTTTGTGCCTTTGAAGCAGAAACCCAGTTGCAGCCAAACCCTGTTTATATCCAATGAAATGAGGGAGGGGAGTGGCAGACCTGCTTGGAAATAATGGAAAGGAAGGAGGGAAGGAAGGAAGGAAGGAAGGAAGGAAGGAAGGAAGGAAGGAAGGAAGGAAAGAAGGAAGGAAAGTAAACATCTCACAAGCAGGTGGCTAAAAGCAGTTGTGTAACACCGGAATGTTGTGTAACACTTTATAGGAGAATAAAGGGGCTATATTTTGGTTAACACTTTGAGTGGTCTGTAGGTCCTGGATTTTCAACTACAGTATGTATTTATTTTACAAGAGCAACAATTAGGGGCGCCTGGATGGCTCAGTTGGTTGAGCGTCTGACTCTTGACCTCAGCTCAGGTCTCGATCTTGGGATTGTAAGTTTGAGCCCCACGCTGGGCATGGAACGTAGTTAAAAAAAAATACATAAGTAAATAAGTAAAATAAATAAAAGAGCAAGAATTAGGCCTAACCCAGCATTTTTGGTACTACTTTCGGGGGGAGGGGACATGGGAAATTTCCTCACATCAACAAGCAATTCTCTGGATACCAACTGGGTTTCCTACAATTCAGCTCAATTCCGACACTACCTGGAGATAGTGACAGTTTCCGTGGGTTAAGAGCTCAGTCCTACCAGGCTGCTCCCCAGAGCGCACCGTCCCCGGCTACAGACGCCAGTCACCAGTGGCAAGCCTAGGCTATTACCTGTGCTTCTGCCTGACACAGGAAAATTTAAGAGACTCCATGAAATACTGCTTTTTCTGCTCCTTTTCCTGCTTCTGTTCTTGCTAGGACCCGCACCTCTGCCTTATACATGCATTACAGAGCAGATAATGTCCTCCTTGTCAAGGTCAAGGACTTAATGACGTCTTTGGAGTCTTCCAGCACAACGGATAACATCTAAGGAGTGACTGGGTGGGGTCCTCATGAACTTTCCAACACCACTGCCTCATGGAGACCCCTGGCTCCTGGGCACAAGTGACTTACGGAGAACACCTAAGCACTGGTCTCGTTCTTGGATGTGTGAGATGACACGTGCACCAGACCACAAGCAAAGAGGAGACTCTACTCCTTTCCCTCCTGAGTCTCCCAGATGCTCTATCTACATTCTATGCCTTCAAAAAACTCTGCTCTCAATTCTTCTCAGCTCACATTTGATTTCTATCTTGTGCAAAGCCAAGGACCCTCTTGGCTGGTCCTGCGGGGTCCCTTCTGGGTCCTGCGCCTTGGCCTGCCTGCATCATGACCCCTTCTTGGCAACTCAATTCAGATGCCAGTTCCAGGTCCACATTATTCCCTGTACTTCTGACCAACTGGCTATAAATCAGAAGTTCCCATGATCCCCTCCTTTGGCTTAATTTGCTAGAGTGGCTCACAGAACTCAGAGAAACATTTTATTGACAGCTCACTGGTTTACTATAAAAGAATATAACTCAGGAATGGCCAGTTGGAAGAAATGCATAAGGAAAAGTGTGGAGAAAGGGCTCAGAGCTGCCCTCTCTAGGCACACCACTTCCCCCAAATCTCCCCGTGTTCGCCAACCCAGAAGATCCCCAATCCCTGCCCTTTTGGGTTTCTATGGAAGCTTTGTTACACAAGTATGGTTGATTAACTCATTGGCCACCTGTCATTGAGCTTAACTCCAGCCTCTCTGCCCTCCCTGGAGGAGGGGGGGGGGTACTGAAAGTTTCAACCCTCTAATCACATGGTTGGTTCTCTTGGCAACCAGCCCCCACCCTTAGGTTATTTGGGGCTTTCCAAAAGTCACCTTATTGACATAATAAAATACATATTTATCTCATTCATCACAGGAAACTCCAAAGATTTTAGGAGCTGTGAGCCAGGGACCATAGACAACCACCAAATAGAATATACTAGTCATCTGAATGACCAAATACATATATTTTTTATAAATCAAAGTATCACACCAGAGAAATAAATTCCCTATATTTTTGGCTAATGCCAAAAACTCAAATTACCATGCTATATCCGAAACATGCACTAAGTTAATACAGAAGTGCTGGGAGCATCGGAGAGAGCAAATACATCCTACTGTGGAGGTATCTAATGCGAGATTGAGAAATGCTCAGGGCTCAAAGAGTCAAGCTAAGAAATTAGAGCACCAGATTTGCTCAATTCTAAGATTTATGTTTTTTGCTTTTGAATGTTTCTGGAATAAGGATCCACCTGATGTTTGATGTCAGCTGTGATTGGCCAGCCTTGGAAGGAGAGGTATAAGTTTCTGCCTTAACCAAGTAGATCCTAGACAATTGTTTTGGCATTAACTGCATTAATAGGACTGCACACGGTTGAATTTTAATGTGAATTTGTATTCCTAGCTGTTGCTTAATGAGCTCAAAAGGACTAGACTAGAATATAGCATTAAAACAAAAGCTATTATGTGTGCAGATAATAAAACTAAAAACAGTAGAAATGGCCCATCTCCTCAAGTAGATCATACATCTATTTAGAATATGGATAATAACAGCAATGAGAATTTTCAAAGTTAGAAGAATTAGTGTGATGAAATCATGCAACAAGCTATCATTCATCATCCAGAGTTCCATTTGTAAATGTTTCCAACTGGTTCTGAGACAAACTGTTTTACTTTCAGCAAGAGGAAATTCAACTAAGCAAAAAAATATATAACACACATGCACACACGATGCTATTGATGAAGGATCACTGAGCTCAGTTGTCAAGAAAAATTCTTGAGGGGTGTCTGGGTGGCACAGCGGTTAGCGTCTGCCTTCAGCTCAGGGCGTGATCCCGGCGTTATGGGATCGAGCCCCACATCAGGCTCCTCCGCTATGAGCCTGCTTCTTCCTCTCCCACTCCCCCTGCATGTGTTCCCTCTCTCGCTGGCTGTCTCTCTGTCGAATAAATAAATAAAATCTTTAAAAAAAAAAAAAGAAAAAAGAAAAATTCTTGAGACCTTTTATCGTGCAAAAAAGTTTTTTTTTATTACAGCTTGAGGACAGGACCCATGGACAGAAATGATTGCACTGGGACTGTGAGGAGTGACTGATTGTACAGGGTTTTTTATCTTACGAAGGGGAAGATTAGGTTAGGTCTCCGGAAAATTGATTATGTAGGTTCCTGGCGGTCTGGCTGTTATCAAGATTGTGTTTTTCTTGTAAATCATTAAGACAGTGCCAAACCGATAGAGTTTCGTGTCCTCCATGACTGTGATCTTTATCAGTTGACCATTTGTTTTTTCCTTCCTTTGTTCCTTGGCAGTCATGAGTGCCTGAGAAATATCACACATATCCCACTCCCACCTTGGGGAGGGATATGTGGAGTGTCAGTTTGCCTTTTGCCCTCAGCTTGCCTTTTGTTGTCTCATCACTATGAACGTAATCAGATAGTAAATATAGCTAAAACTCTTGCATACATTGATTAGCCTCAAAACACTACTATCGAAAGCGAAAGTTGCAATAGAGGCCAAGATCAAGTTCAGGAAAATCAGCATGTCTTCATGATTATCCACATAGCTGTTGAGAGACAAATGTGATTCAAAAGAACTTTTGGGTGCTGAATGTGAAAGCTTAAAGTCAAACTTAGATTGTGAAATTAATGGGAAAGTACACTATAATTATATGGATAAATATATGCTCTATTGGTTGATTTTTAAAATAAAGTACCTTCATTGAGTTTCTTGTTTCTCCCCAAAACACTATGATTAAGTCAATCACTTATCTTGCAATTGATGACATTTTACAATTGAAGAAATGCAATACATGAAATTATATATATAAGGTATATTAAAGACAAAAGTTTTATTGGGCTGGGGCACCTGGCTGGCTCAATATGTAGAGCATGTGACTCTTGATCGTGGGGTCACCAGTTCAAGCCCCATATTGGGCGCAGAGCCTACTTAAAAAAAAAAAAGTTTTATTGGGCCAAATATAGGAAAAGCAAAAAAACAAATTTATCTATCACCTAATTGATGGAATTGTGGATCTTAGAACTACTGCTCAATTAAATACCTGCTCAATACAAGACAATTTGTTGGATTAAAAAAACCTGTATCTACAACTAAGCATATCTGATTTGGAAGTATCAGAAAGCATTTTAATCTAGTTTAAACACACACAAAGAAGGAATTTATTATGAGACTATAAGGGCAGGATGCAGCAAGCTCAAAATGACTTGCAATTAAAAGGAAAGTCAACAGGATCATGGAAAGTAATGTGTCTTCCTCGTGGCTCTCTCTTGCCCATCCCTCCGCAGACCGATTATTTTGCTATGCAGTTCACACAACCACAGATGGTCATTCCATAACTCTTGAATTTTATTAGTTTCTGTACTCAAAAATACCAGCAACTCATGTTGAAATCTTCTCTGTTCATTCTAGTTCCAAATTCCCAGGACAATATGATTGGTGCAGGTTGGAGTGGGGGATACTTCTCGTTTCAATCAACTGTAGCCGTTACACAAATGGTACATCAGTGTACATGTTTGCTATGGTAATGCTGCACAACACACCACCCCAATCTCAGAGGCGTAACACAACAGCCATGCATAGTTCTCATGAGTTTTTGGGTCAACTGGATGGGTCTACTGATCTGGGTCAAGCTTGACTGGATTTGGCTAGATGGATCTATGCGTATGTGGTCAGCTGGTGGGTTACCAGCAAACGGGGTGGTTTAGGATGCCCTCGTCTGAGACAGTTTGGATCTGATCTACCCAGTCTCTCATCCTCCAAAGAGGCTAGCTTAGGCTGATTCACATGACAGTGACAGAGTTCGGAGAGAGAAAGTGCTAAGGTGCAAACACTTTCTCAAGCCTTGGCATGAGTCCAGTTTACTACCACCCAATTGGCCAAAACAAGTCATGTGACAGAGCCCAGTTTTAGAGTGACACAAGCTACAATGTTACAGGGAAAGGTGGTGGATACAGGGAAGCCATTAATTGGGACTCTCAATGTAATTAATTTACCACAGATGGACAGTACATACCTCACTGCTGAGGACCACACCCGTGGGTAAAAGGCACAGCTAAGATGATGATTGTGAGTTAGGCCACTAATTCTCAACACAGTCTCATAGTCTTCCTATGAGATAGGAAACCGAGGCATGGAGGTGTCAGGGCCAGGATTCTACACCATTAACTTAAAGAGAATTTTAGCCAGTGTAGGAAATGATCGGCAATGGTACATAGAAAGAGGGGAATCAAAGAGGCATGTTTGGTAGATTCATATAAAATGGTCTTAGGGAAAGAGGACCCAGACTCAAAGATTCAAATACTCTTTGTGTACCCTTTTGCAAAGTTGGGGCATTGTGTCCACCTATCTATTCCCTCCCTTCCCCCAACCATTAGGGACTTTTTCCAAATAAGTCACTACTCTGTTCAGCAATTGAAGCACATACCTAATTCTCTTGGCCCCAGTCCTGAGGTTCACTGAGCATTCTTGGTTTGGTTTCTCATCTATATGTGCTACAAGAAAGAATGCACTGATAAGGCCAGTGCAAACTCCTGGCCTTCCTGACAGTTGTTTTTCCTACCACGTGGACATTTGATTTATATACTTCAATCACTCATGATTGTAGTTAGGGTGAGTAAATAGGCCAGGGAACACCAAGTCATGCCACATCACTGCTTTATTTTTGGATAAATTAGAAACTGGTATTACATGATCTCATCCCCCTGGCCACCACTAACTGAACAAGACTTGAACTTATTCATTGTTGCATGCATTCATTCATTTAAAAAAATGTATTCAGTACTTACTATATGCCAAGCCTCCAATAAGTGCTGGGATAGACACAACCAACCATCACTAATTCATGGTGATTACAGGGTAGTAGGGTAGACAGTAAATAAGTACATGAGCAAATATCTAATTATGAATTGTGTGAACTGCTGTAAAGCAAATATTGTCCTGTGATAAAAAGAAATAGGAGTAAGGAAAAGGAGGTCTGCGTATCAGATGGAGGAGCTGGAGAAGACCTCTCCATTGGCTTACCAAAGTCCAGGAAGTGGGTGGGTGTGGTTCATTGCAGGTGCAGGCTATAAAAGGAGGCATTCTTCATAGAGGACTTGACAACAATAACAACAACAACAAAATTAAAAGTCTGTTTGCTAAAAAAAAAAAACAACAAACAAAAAAAACTTGATCAGTCAACTTCCAACTCTTGATTTTGGCTTGGGTCATGATTTTAGGGTCATGAGATCCAGACCCTCATTAGGCTCCGCACTGGGTGGAGCCTGCTTAAGAGTCTCTCCCTCCCTCTCCCTCTGTCCCTCCCCCAACTTGAGTTCATGCAAGTGAGCTCTCTCTCTCTCTCTCTCTCAGACAAAGTGTGTTTGCTTTTATTATGATCATGTACCGGCTATTATAAACAATGTCAGTAATGAAATACTCTCTGAAAAAGTTTTTTGTTGATTCTAATCAATTTCTATGGTTACTGGGAGTTCTAATAATTTATATGCAACCTGTGACTACTGTGAGTTCTAATAATTTATATGTAATTAGCACATTTTTATTGCTTATCCTTTAATAAGCATAATATTCGATATAGAATACTTTTAAGAACTACCAGTTATAGAAATGGACCTCCATACATATGGACACAGTTATACACATTCATTCTGAGGGTGGGTTCAGAGTGATTCTGAATTACGTGAGCTAGCTTCTGGTTCAATTACCACCCCCAAATCCTGTGGTAAAACATACCTCCGTAATCAAATACTGAAATTGAATTGAATGATAGCACCATGATGGTGAAAACTAAGAAATCGTACTTGAGGGATTTCAATTCTAAATGACATCTTGGAGTTTTTATTTGTGTTTAAATTTTAAAACAGTGAATTGTGAGCTCTGCTACATAATAGTGTTTGGAAGTGCACATTTCAGTTGGTACGTGAACTATTTTAGTGATTTTGAATGATATTTTTAAAGATCCTTTTTATATTATTTGCTTTATTTTTCCAAAATATTTTATTTACTTTTTTTTCAAGATTTATTAATTTCTTATTGGAGAGAGAGAGAGAACATGCATGCATGGGGGGGGAAGGACAGAGGGAGAGAGAGCATCTCAAGCAGACTCCCCGATGAGCACAGAGCCTGATGACACAGGGCTCGATCTCACGACCCTGAGATCAATACCTGAGCCGAAACCAGGAGTCAGACGCTTAACCAACTGAGCCACTCAGGCATCCCTAACGATTTTATTTTTTAAATAATCTCTATACCCAACATGGGGCTCAAACTCACAACCCCAAGATCAAGAGTTGTACACGCTACCGACTGAGCCAGCCAGGTGTCCCTTAAATTAAAAGTTAAAAAAAATCAGTCAAAATTTTATTTTATTTCATTGATTATTAGATTATTAGTAAAAGTATTTTTGTTATATAGATAAAGATTGTTTAAAAATGATCAGCTCCAGGGGGACACGCTGGAGCCACTGGGTTTCTCTGAAGTGATCATCTCTCCAAGAGGAAGGTAAAGTTCAGGAGGACAAAGGTGGGGGCTTCCAGGTCTGGCTTCCCTAACCATGTGAAGTTTTCCACTCCAACTGTCAACCTCAAAAATTTGGGGTTTGCTTTTTTAAGGAAGATGGTGATCTCTATTTCACAGAAGTCTCTAATGAGGAAAGGAATACGTCCTTGCGTTTGGTGATCAATGATCACTATTAAGGGTGGAGAGAGCATTTTTACCTGAGCAGTTTAGAAAGTGAAGAAAATACAAAGTGGAGAAGCAAGAAGTCTACAGGAATAGGCATTTAACAACAAAATGAGGAGGAATCTACTCTCCCCAAGATGGGATTATCTGGCCCCAAACCCTAGTGATTCATGAAACATGGCAAATGAAATTCTCCATTTTGCTATTAAGCTTAGTTTCAATCTAATCGTCCAAAACCACAGTGAAGTTTGTACACTTTCAAACGGTACCAGAAAAGACAGGCTTGGTGGGATGCAGAAGGAACAGAAGGGGCCGTGCAATGACTCAGGTGAACAAACACAGCATGAAGAATGAGCTGTGGAGGAAAAGGAGAGAGAAAAATGTCCTTGATTTTGTTAATATGGTTGTTCATTCACCATGGAGGTAAAGTAATACAATTTTATGTAACTAAACAGGTGCCCGAGTTTACACATTTAATAAGTCTGTTTTAAGATTGCCTAATTTAATCGCAAACCTTTTCAGAAGAGTTTCCCCCATAGTTATTTCTTCTAATAGTCAATAAAATTCTTCCTCGCATAATCTGACCTACTTTACTTGCTTTATAATTGTGCTAACAATAAAATAAAGCACGCTTTCCCCGGTCGTATTAAGACATATGATGTTAATAACTTTAGTATAATCTCACATAAACCAACTACAATTTCCAAATGCTGTTATAATGAGGCAGAGTGGTAGAAAATAGTTTTTGATCACAGGAACCAAAAAATCTTTGCAGGTTCCAAAGATTCCAGCTGGAGAATAAAATACAATCTGTCTAATGGAAAAGATGTGTTTTTAAAAGACATGCATGCCAATTATAGAGAATCTGGAAAACGCAGAAAAATATAAAGAAGAAAATGCCAGTGATGTCTAACTTACCTCCCTCTTACTCAGAAATAACATTTGCTTCAGTATCAGGAGAAAGTCGTGCCGTGGACTTCAAGAGACTCTAAATGTGCAGAAGACAACAGAACATCAAATGTGTTTTCATTATTGTTTGATTGATTTCTCCCTCTCTCAACCGTGAGCTCCATGCCGGCAGTAATATACCTGCATTCACTGTTGTGAGCACGCTGGGCAAAGATCAGCACTAATATACAGTTGCGGAGTGAACAAAAGTCTGTTTCCTTAACCATGAAGCATTTCGGTTCTCATGACCTCTGTGCTTTATATCCTCCAGGTGTGATGTCTCGTTTCCTGCAGAATTCTCATCTGACATTATGTCAAGACCCTTGATCATTCTGGTCATCTTCTCCTTCCTTTGTTTTCTTTTCCTTGTCTTCTGTTGCTTTTCCTCCTCCTCTTGCTCCTCTAGCTTTCCTTTCTTCTCTTCTCACTGCTCTACATCTTGCAATATCTCTCTGAGAGCATCGTGTCCCCAACAGAAGGCATTGCTCCAAGTACTGCCCTGGATGTGACAATAATCAAAGGTAAGCCTGATGGATTTACTACCTTGCAAGGAGCCAGACACAATACTCAGGGTGTTGCTTACGTTCTTATCATTTTTAGGCTTCCCTGCAGCCCTGGGAGGTGCATACTAACATTTCATCTTTTGGGAGATGATGCTGCTGAGACGGCGGATGTGTGCTCCGGAACTCACTCTTTCATCAGACTTTTCCAAAGTGCTTAAGAACCTTTTTTATTTTTTTGTCTTTACGTGGTTATCCCAGGCTGTATGGAGAACAGAGGCAAATGAGAGATTTCAGCACATCTGATAGGAGGTGTTCGCCTGCAACAGACTTTGTGGTATGACTGTCACTCATTACGTCTTTCCACCATCCTTTCTCTGGAAATGGATGTTCTGCTGAATCCTGCCAGAAGGCTTTTAAAAATGAGGGGAGGCAGGCGCCTGGGGGGCTCAGTTGGTTAAGCGTCTGCCTTAGGCTCAGGTCATGATCCCAGGGTCCTGGGATGGAGCCCTGCTCTCTGCTCAGTGGGGAGTCTGCTTCTTCCTCTACCCCTTCCCCCTGCTCGTGATCTTTCTCTCTCTCTCTCTCTCAAATAAATTAAATAAATAAATAAATAAATAAATAAATAAATAAATAAAATCTTTACAAAACATGGATGGGGGAAAGAATGGAAAATTAATGGCTGTGAACCCCTGCTTTCAGAGTCTCTGTGTTGAAGACTAATCATTAAGAAGGTCCAGATCAACTAAGGAAACCAGCTCCAAGTTTCCGAAATTCAATTTAAATCGCAACTAAAAGGCATTTACCAATCCTGGAAAAAGCAGAAAGACAGTGTCTGGATTGCTTTTACTGTGAAAGCTGCAGGTCAGTAATAGGTCAGAGGCGTGGGGAAGTCAAGGCGGGAGAGACAGCTTGCACCTGCAGAAACAGAACCCAAAGGCGGTTACGCATCCAGGCTGGTGCTCCACAGAAATGGAACAATGGGTCCCTGCAGATAGCATTCTTCGCGCCTAACCATTTGGTTTTAATCTTGACAATGTTCTGTGAAAGAGGTCCCTGTGGTCAACAAATACAGAGCTTTCAATTATACCATTGAAATGGGAAAAAAGTAGGCACAGAACCCAACATGGCATCCCCCGAACTGAACACTGGAATGAAATGCCCAGTGAACCACGGTCAAAGCTTAGAAATGATTTGGAACAAATGAAAAAGTCCTGGTACTGCCCTCATATAATTTCGTGTGTATTGGCTTTAAACTGCAGGGAAATTATCTGTGGAGTGTGTAAACAGAAGAAAATGATTTTAGAAGCAGTTAGACAAAAATATTCAATTCATTTTGACTGGGATGTATTGCCTCCGGTTTGTTGTTTTTACTTTATTTAAACCCCCATCTGTCTAAAAAGTGATTTAAGCAGGAACGTGCATGCCTCGCCCCTCGTGCGAAAAGTAACACCAGGTTCGGGAGGGGATTTCAGAGACGGAACGGGCCCCAATCTCCCAAGACGCTCACCACATGGAAGAAGAGGTTCTATGTCTCAGGTCTCAGCTTACAAGAACAAGAGACATTTGTTTTGGTTGTATCTTGTTGTAGAGAACCTTCTCTCAACACTTAGTGGCTTAAAACAATAATTCATTATTACTGCTCATGGTTCTGCGATAACTGGCTCAGCTGGGGGCCTGGCCTGGTCCCTCACGGGATCATATTCTGATATTGGCCGGGGCTGTGTTCACCTGAGGGGTTTCTGGGCTGGACATGGAGGATGGCTCCTTCCCATGGCTGGCAGCTGGCACTGCTGTCATCTGGGACCTCAGCTGGGCTGACGACCAGAGTGCCTACTCGTGTGAAACACAATTAAAAACAAAATCTTCTATCCCAGAAACCCTCTCCACAGGGTAGTAGAGTAAGAAAACAGTTTTATTGTTGAATCCACACTAAACCGGAATGTGGTCTCATCCGAGGCACTCTGCGGAGAGATGGCAAAGAGAAGTCTCATTAATATGGCCGAGCAGACAGAACCTGTGGAGTATCCGTTCTCAAGGTGAAGAGCAGCTAGTCCTCAGGTCAGAGGACTCGATGGCGCTACTTGTCACATACATTTCATCCTAACTTTACGTGGTAACTGGGTGCACGTCTGTGATGGCTAATTGATTTCGTCCAGAGGAGTAATGAACTTCTGATATCTCTATGACGGGAGATTATCTTGCAACTTGGAGAAAGGTACCCACTCAAGTTAGGTTCCTACCCTCTAAAAGAAACAGAGACAGAGAGAAGGAAGGGGGGGGGGGAGGGAGGGAGCACGGATGGGGATAGAGGCAGGGGAGACGCTGTCTCACTTGCTGTTCACATTTCAAAGAAATGGCTCCCAGGTCCTTGAGAACATCTGTCCTGGGTCATAAAGCTGACTAAAGACCTATCTAGTTTTCAAAGGAGTTTATATACACTTCAAAGAGAGGAGCACGTACTTATAATTACATGTTTTCTAAAGTAAATTCTCCAAGATTGAGAAGGGTAGAGGCCTTCTTTACTTTCAGCCAGGAGAATCTGGCCGCCTCTTTTCCATTTGATTCGTTCTGACGCCACACAGCCACTCCACATGGCTTAAACTTCTTACAGTGTGACAGCCAGTTTCCAAACCTGGCTTCCCCAAGAGCCAGCAATCCTAGGGCACGGGCAGAAGCTGCGAGGATTCTAGTGACTTACCCTTAGAAGTCACGGAGTATCGCTCAGTCACATTTTGTGGGGAGGGAGGCACAGGGCTAGCCCTTCCTTCAAGGGAAGGACAACACCAGGAGGTGAGGCTCACGTCTGGAAAAATCAATACCATGTGCTGGTAGCCTCCTTCCATTGCTCACTTTTGAATAGACCTCTTGTCCTGGTGCACCTGGTCGGTGGAGCTTAGGTCCCATGGCTGAGTCTTGCTGGAAAGGAGGCTATGGCAATGGGATAATGCCTTCTTTCTTGGGCTGATGGAGCTCATAAGGTGTTACCCCATGTGGGATTACCCAAATCCGATTGCTGGAAGTCTGTGACTTCTATCTTCCTCTGCCTCTACATCCACTCTCATGATCGAGTTGCAACGATTTTATGGAAAATAGCCATCTTTCTCATGCCAGTTGCAAAAGTTGTTGTGCACACATGGATGAAACGTGCCTCCTGAGTAGGATGGTAGAAATGGATATTTAAAAATCTGCTACTTTATTCTGTTGTTTTAAAAACGAATAGTAGAACGGTTTCTTGCCATCTGGTGGGTTCATCCTGTTTACTGAACTTGAGACAACTTTTCTTTGCCTCAGTATCCCCACTGGTTTAAAACAGGGTGTGGACTACATGGCCTCTGAGATTCTGCCCCACCGTATCACTGAACAACTTTTTTTTTTTTTTGAAGAGAAGATGGGGGAAAAAACAGGAAATCTGTGTCTGAGTCCTTATAGATTAGACAATCACGAGCTCTCAAATGCAGAGATTTGGTGTATTAGTCAAGCACTAATCCCCTTTTCACAGAGACTGGAACTGGATGCACTTCCAGCCCTGCCAGCTGAGGCCATGCCTTTTTTGTGTGCCTTGCAGTAAATCGGTATTGTCAGAATTTCTGATTATCATAACTTCCCAAAATAGAAGCTCATTATTCTCTTCCCATTCCAGGCTCACCAAAATTGTGTCTGATTAAAACTTTATAGGCAATAAAGAGAGCCTTGAGCAATTTTTATCTCCCCCTGCCATTTACTCTGTTTTTCTTCTTAAAAATTTTTGTACGCATCAGAGCTGTTTTTTTTTTCTGTATACCATACAGCTTGCATAGGTTATGAGAGATGGTTGGATTATTAAAAAGATGTTGAAAACCCTTTATTGCCCTCGTGTGCTGTAGGAAGTTAAACAACACAATGTCTTATAATGATTCTCTGAGAGCTGTTGAACTCCACGGAAGCATCTTTGTAGAGGAACAAAAGCCTACGGGCATCTTTGTCATCAATATGTCCTCACCTTCATGTGAACGAGAAGAAAGAATAAAGCCACAATAATGAGAGTACAGCCTCACAGCAGTTTTATTCTGAGTGGTATCTCAAAGGATCCTCTGGAAGATCTCTCTCCAAACCATGTACAAAGATATTTTTGGACTGTCTATATATTCGTAATCTTGCTACAATGTTATTGCACCATGAACAACAACAATGAAATCTTACCATGTTTTAACCATGGAAATCTCCAAGAACTTAGTAAAAGAATAAAGAGCATTTGCTGAGGTCGTTGAGTTTCAGGAATACTTTAAAAATACTTTCTTCTGTTCTCTAGAGGGAGACTTGGTGGTGGGTGATGGGAAATTTGGGGTCCAGGAGTGAGTGGTCAAGAAAGAATTTTTGAGATGTCTTTGGTGCAAAAAGTGGTTTTATTAAAGTGTGGGGACAGGACCCTTGGGCAGAAAGAGCTGCATTGGGGTTGTGAGGGGTGACTGATTATATACTTTCAAGTTGGGGGGGGGGTTAGGGA
Source organism: Ursus arctos (assembly GCF_023065955.2). NCBI lineage: Eukaryota > Metazoa > Chordata > Mammalia > Carnivora > Ursidae > Ursus > Ursus arctos. The sequence goes on along the minus strand of NW_026623078.1, from coordinate 77,300,012 downwards.
TAGTGTAAGTCTCTAAGGAATTTGGAAGCAAGGTTTCCAGGATCTTGAGGGACAGCTGTTGTTAGGATAAGGTCATTTACTACTGTCTAGTAAAACCTTAGTCATGAGACCCTTCAGATGTGCAGCAGTTGGCCATATGTTTGGAGGATGATTGCTAACATATTTCTTGGGGGCGGAGGGTAAAGATAAAGGAAGTCTCCAAAGGGATTTTTAGTATGTTAAAGTAGACTTACAGGATCCTGGGGGTCAGGCTAATGTCAAGCTACGGTTGCCTTTTCCCTCTAACAAAGTATTCACATTGAGGCAGTTGGGCTCCCGGAGGAAGGTCACTCTGCCTGTCTCAAGGACTTGTCAATGGGCTATAAGTTATAAGGAAGTTGAATTTTTTCCTAATTTCTTTTGCCTTTGTTCTCCATGTCAGTGAGGATGAAACTGCGGGAAAGAGGAGTCCACATCACCCAGAAGCAGTGTCAGTTGCTTAGAGTAAAAGTTGGGAGTGTAATATATTCCCAGCAGTCAAGTAATTTTCCAGAAAAGCATATGTTCAGGGTTTTAATAGAAGTCCAGGAACCTAGTAATTTTTTTAAGAAGCATATTAGCTGGGCCTCACAGGTGGTTTCCTCTGGTTCAGGCTGGTCAGATCGTTTCAGAAAAGTATATTCTCCTTTTGCGTTTCTCTTTGGACAAACATTTATTGAACACCAATTATGTTCCAGATACTGTTCTAGGTACTAGAGGGAAAGGAGTAAAAAACAAACAAACAAAAAACCTCAAAATGATGTGCTCTCTGTGCTCAGGGAGCTCATAGTCTAGTTGGTGAGAAAGATAATGAATAATTAAGCATTTAATAAATAAGACAATTTCAGATATTGATGAGTGCTGTAGAAGAAGGAGAAGGAGGAGGAGAAGAAAAGGAAAGGGAAGAAAAGAAAAGAAAAGAAAAGAGAAAAGAAAAGAAAAAAAAAGAAAGAAAAGGAGAACCTCCCTAACATCGTAACATTGAATCTTTATTTGTAAAAAAAAGATTTTACTATCTACTTAAGTAAGTAATAGATGAAAAGAGCCTGAGTGTAGCAAAAGAATAATGCCCCCCCACTTGGTAATAATAATATTACCTCAGCACGAGATGGAAGCAAAGGATGGACAAAGATATCCAATTTGTGCAATCCAGTTTTGTGCAAATAGCTATAATTTATCAAGATTCTGCTACAAAGGCATAAAAAAAAAAAGCACCAGAAATGGTTATTGACCCAACCCCAGCACATTCTTCACTTGTGAGGGGATACTGGGTATACTAGCCAGCCCCTTGACCATAGGCCTAAGAAATACAACGCTACTCTGGTCTGTCCCCACCTGCATACATATGGGGATCATTTATTACACATTTGCTCCTAAGCACCGGGCACTAGGCACTTAATGTGCACTTTTTCAGTTAATCCTTACAAGAACCCCCTGGGGTAGGGAACAGACACCTCCTTTTACAATTGAGGACCTTGAAGCCCAGAGGGCCGACAAATTGCTTCGCATATGGATAATAAGTGACAACTGTGGGACCAGCACTCAGGTAGGTCTAACTCCAAAGCCAAGTGCTGTATACAGGCTGAGGGCATGGCATGGCGAAAAACATCGAGAGCGGGAATCTCAGGACGCTGGCAAGGTGAATTAGTGGTCTACCAACGAAGTAAGTCTTTAGTCTATTATCTTACTTATTTTGGTTTCCATGGTTACCCACCAATGGGTCTAGCAGCATTTTAAAAGGTGCAATAGTTGGGGCACCTGGGTGGCTCAGGTGGTTAAGCGAATGACTCTTGATTTCAGCTCAGGACATGATCTCAGTGTCGTGAGAATGAGCCCCGTGCTGGGCTCTGTTCTGGCCTCTGTGCTGGCCTCTGTGCTGGCCTCTGTGCTGGGCTCTGTGTTCTCTCTCCCTCTGCCCCTCCCCCTCCCTCATCTGCTTGCATGTGCATCCTCCTCTCTCTCAACATAAAATAAACAAACAAACAAACAAATAAATAAAAGGTGCAATATGCACTAGAATGATCTGAATCCCTCCAGCCTTTTTAGAGGTACGGTAGTAGTAAGGTAGCTATAGTGACAAAAGATTGGCTTTGAGGTCTAGTAATCGTGGGTTCATAACCTGATTTTATTGCTTGTTTGCCAAATGACATTTTCACACCTAAGGTTTAGTTTGGTCCCCTGTAAAATGGGGTACTGATTGTCTGCCTCCCAGAGTGTTTGTGAAGATTAATAACACTGTCTCTGAATCATCAAGCACGTTCCTTCATTTCCCCTGTATTTATCTAGAGCCTAGTGTGTACCAGGCATTATTCAAAGGGCTGGGGCTACAGCATGGGAAACACAGCTCTATCCTTGGGATCCGATGTCTTGGGACAAGACATAATAAACCAATGAATTAAATGTTTAGCAAGTTACATGGTGGGAAGAGCCATGGAGGGAAAGCAGGAAAGGGATATGGGGCCCTGGGTTGAGGGGTGGTTTCAGTGTTAACTTGTGGGATGAAGGAAAGCCTTATTGAGAAGAGGGCACTTAAGCAAAGACCTGAAGGTGTGAGGGTGAGAACCAAGTGAATATTGAAGAGAAAGAGTTTCCGGTTTGAGGAAATATCAGTGGAACATTCTCAAGGCAGGAGCGTCCTCGTATGTTCTAGAGTGGCGGGGAGGTGGGTAAGGCTGGAGCACCGATGAGGTGCAGGAGGAGATGAGGTCAGAGGAGGGCTGAGGGGAAAAGGAAAATTAGCCATAACTGTTTGTTAAGAAATAACTGCTGTTAAACTTCATGCACATTCTTCCAGAATTTTAGGCATGTGTACATGTGGGAATGCATACACATACAGATATTTTTCTCTAACGTAATAAGGTTCTTTTCATACTTTTAAAAACCTCACGCATTATGAACAGCTTTCTAAGACAATAGAATACTTATATATCAGAATATCCATAAACAGAGTTGTGAGCCAATAGTAGTCACATGTTTAAGTTATTTGCTTACTAATTACCAAATTGCTTTTCAGAAAGCTTATAGTAATTTATCCTTGCATCAACTGTGTACCACAAGCCAGTTTCCCTACATCTTCACCAACACTGCATTATCTTTTATTTTGCTGGTTTATTGACGAAAAATATTTTATTATGGTCCTGATTTGCACTTAGGGATTGAGAGGATTAACACTGATTTTTTTCCCCTGCACTTACACTTCCCATGCATAACCTGTGCGGATCCTTTACTCGGGATCTCTTTTGAAGAGTTTGTTTTATCTGTTTGTAAAACACTCCATTTCTTAAATACATGATATTTCTAGTATGTTTGAGCCCAAATGAGCATTTGTCTGACACCTGGAGAAAGAGGTAGAATCTGTTTCTGGATAAGATAAAACCCATGGTAGGACACAGACTGGCTGATGCTATGCTGATATGTGGCATAAGACAGTGTGAGCTCAGCAGCCACGGAGCTGGTTTCCGAATGGCACATATCCGGGGGCCATTCTGTGTGAAATTCCACTGTTTTCTTCACAGCACTTCGTTGGATCCGGAGTGTCTCTGATCTATTCTGCCTGTGCCCCACTGAAGACAGATCACCTCGAGCAAAGTGAAGAACTAGTTCAATAACTCAATGGGAACTTCTCATCCTATTCTCATGTTTTACTGATCTACAAGGACAGAAAAATTTGGTTGTGTAATTTTGCTATTAACAGAGATAAGTCATCTGAGCTGTTTTCAAAGACTGCTGTTCCAGTGGCCTCATTCCTATACTATCATCTAAATGCAATTGCCGGGCAGGGGATTTAAATTGGGGAGAACAAAACAGTTTTTATAGGGCTTTTCAACTACTACAAGGTGTCCAGCAGCCAGGGCACAATTTTGCTCTTCCGATCAATCTTGAGAGTCTCCAGCAGGTGTCTCTTGTGCTCTGACAAATGCAATCATCTCAAAGATCCCATGGTGTCAGCCATCTTTCTTTTGCTCTGGGCTTTGGACAACGTCCTCATCTGAGGCTCTCAGTTTAACCCCTGAGCCTTTACGAATAATGGGATCCACTGTGAAACATTTAAAGTGAACCACTCATTGGGCTGGGATGAAGTCACACTTTTGTGTTATAGCCATCAGCTCCTAGGGGTCATGCAGTTGGGTTGGGATGATTGGATTTAGGCAATAAAAAGATTGGCTTGGAGAAAAGTGTGGATGCTGGGAAACATGTGAGGTTGTTAATTTGGTTTATCTTGGATGTGAGGAAAAAGAAGAGAGACAAGTCCCAGAAAAAAATGAAAGTAAAAGAAAACAGTACCAAAAAAGCAAACCGAGCAGAAAAACAAACAAAAAGCTCCTCTCCAAACCCCGATATGTCTATGATTGCATTTATATAAAATTATATTGATGTACACATACGTGCATTTAAAAATTAGGAAACAAGTATAGATGGATTGGTCTCAGCTGATTTTTAGCAATACCCATGCTTTTTGTGACAAAAGCAGGCTGCAGAATAATGAGTATAGGATGAATCCTGATGAAAACAAAGGCAGAATGCGTGATTATTTGTAGATACATTGTAGGTCTAGATGAAAGCAAGCGGAAAGCTGTGGAAAGATACAAATGTGTATTAGTCTGCTACTATTGCTGTAACAAAGTGCCATATATTAAATGGCTTAAACAACAGAAATTCATTTTCTCACAATTCTGGAAGCTAGAAGTCCAGACCAAGTGTTTGCAGGATTGGTTTCTTCTGAGGCCACTTTCTTTGCCTTGCAGATGGTTGTCTTCTCCCTATATTTTCACATGGTTTGTCCTAATCTCCTTTTCTCATAAAGATACCAAACTCATTGGTTTAGGACCCTTCCATGACCTCATTTTAACTTAACTACTTAATAACATTTTTAAATGTTTTATATATATATATATATATATATATATATATATGTTATATGTGCTATATATGTTATATGTGTTAATATATGTTATAGATAACATAACAAAATAACGATTACTTAATTAACTTAATAACATTTTTACTTCATTTATTTATTTGAGAAAGAAAAAGGGGAGGGAGGGAAGAGGGAGAGAGAGAATCTCAAGCAGACTCTAGGTTGAGTGTGTAGCCCGATGCAGGGTTTCATCTCACGTCCCTGAGATCATGACCTGAGCTGAAATCAAGAATTGGATTCTTGGGGCGCCTGGGTGGCACAGCGGTTAAGCGTCTGCCTTCGGCTCAGGGCGTGATCCCAGCGTTCTGGGATCGAGCCCCACATCAGGCTCCTCCACTATGAGCCTGCTTCTTCCTCTCCCACTCCCCCTGCTTGTGTTCCCTCTCTTGCTGGCTGTCTCTATCTCTGTCAAATAAATAAATAAAATCTTAAAAAAAAAAAAAAAAGAATTGGATTCTTAACTGACTGAGCCACCAGGCACCCCTTGACTCAATTACCTTTTAAAAGATCCTATCTCCAAATATAGTGACACTCTGAGATGCTGGGGATTAGCATTTCAACATAGAATTTTGGGGAGACACAATTCAACCCACAGCAGCATCCATCTGTTAATATTGGATATTTCAGAGGATGGGACGGGAAGGAAAATAGAAGAAGCTGATTAGCTCTGTCTTACATATCTTCTTACTATTTCTCATGTTTCTGCAAGCATGTATTCCTTTTCTAGTTTGGTAGGTAGAAAACTGGTTTAATCCATAAAAGGAGTTTATTGGCTTGTAAGACAGAAAAGGTCAGAATTTGTGCTTCAGACAGTCTGAGCCAGGGGTTTATGATATCATCAGGGCAAGTCTCTGAACTCTGCTATTTTCTATATGTTACTTTGTCCTCCACATGTCACCTTGTATTGTTCATTCTTTAGCTTATGGAAGCAAGAGTTTTGGAACTTACAGCTTCAACCTGGATATCCACAGGAAGAGAGGTTACCTTCCCATGGAAAAGAGATACTTCTTGTCCAGAAACCTCAACAAATATTTCTTCCTGCCTTACCAGTTTGAACTGAGCCACATATTCTGCTGAAAGCCAGTGTTGGTGGCCAAGGGGTCATAGGCCGATTGCTTATGTCTATTGAGGTACGGCCCCTAGAGCTGTCCAAACAGGGTTGCTGAAACAGGAGGGAGGGGAGTTCTCCAGTGCAAAATCTGTGTTCTTTCAGCAGGTGTGGGAGGTGGATGCTGGGGAAGCAACCCACCAAAGCCTTCTACAACCCACGAGGCCCTCCAAGGTGGTCCCTAAAGTCTTTGAGGTCCAGCAACACTTTCACACAGGTTCCATATGCTTCTCACCTCTCAGTGCATTCATTTCATAGTTAACAAAAATCTCCCATTAGGATGGCCGTTCTTTGCAGGGCATGGGTTTCCACAGCACCTGGAACAGTGATTGGCATTTTAAAGGTCCTTGCAGACTAGATGAATATGCAGTTACTGAGTGTGAGCTATCTGTCCTCTAGCCTATTCTAAACACTGAGGATCCAGTGATAAAAACCTTATGTCCCTGTTTTCCTGGAATTTACATTCCAGTGGAGGGTCCACAAATAAATCTATTATCAGACTAGCCATATGTGCTATGAAGACAAGTAAAGTATGGGTTGGAATAGACTGAGATGGGGAGACGGAAGAGTGCCATTTTATTTTATTTACCAGTTTTATGTTCGTTTTATTTATAATTGCCAAATAAAAACTATATATAGTTAGGTCAGACAATACAATGTTTTGATATACATATACCTTGATTATCACAATCAAGCTAATTAACATATCCATCAGCTCACATAGTTAGCTTTTTTTATGGTGAGAACACTTGAGATCTATTCTAGAAGATTGCTATTTTATTATTCGTTTTGTTTTATTTAAATTCAAGTTAGTTAACATATAATGTATTACTAATTTCAGGGGTAGAATTTGGTGATTCATCAGTTGCATATAACACCCAGTGCTCATTCCATCAAGTGCCCTCCTTCATGCCCATCACCCAGTTACCCCATCCCCCCCCCTTCTAGAAGATTGCTATTTTGGGCAAGGTGGTCAGAGAAGACCTCTGTGATACAGAGACATTTGACCAGAAACCTAACTGGAGCAAGGGAGCAAGGCTTCAGGATATTTAGAGGAAAAGTTGTTTCAGATAGAGCAACTTCAAAGACTATTCTCTAATGTATCTCATTGTAGGACTTTTTAGTTTGCACACGTAACAAAAATTAACTGAAATTATTTTAGCAACAAAAGAAGAATTTCTCATAAAGTTGCAGACAGAGGTGTTTCCTGGGACCCAATGGCAGGGATGTGGCAGAGTCAGGAGCAGATGAACTAGGAGCTAGAAAAGTAATTAGGACCCAGGCAGAGCTTTTTCTCCATGTACCCTCTACTCCACTAATGAATTAATTAGCTAACTAGTTAGTTACAATCTCTTTCCCATGTTCTCACAAGAGTTGAAGGTGGTGTTAGGGTAAAAGCCAGATAGTATACAATCGAAATAAGGAAAGTCTATAGTCTGTCAGATGGTGATAAGTTCCATGAACGATAAAGCAGGGCACAGGGAGTAGGGGATATTAGAGAGTGTTTTATTTTTCATTGGGGGAATCAAGAGACGTCTCACTAAAAAGTTGGTATTTGAGAAGATCTTCAAGGAGGTGAATGAGTGAGTTACATGGATCTCTGGAGGAAGAGATTCCAGGCCAAGAGAAGAGCAAATGCAAAGGCCCCGAGGTAGCATTTAGAGCAAAGCAAGCAGGCCAGGGCGGAGGAGCAGAGTGAAAATGGAGAAGGGGAGATAGCAGGAGATTAGAGCAGAGATGTAATGGTGATTCTGGGGGGAGGTCATGCGGGTTTTTAAAATTCTTTTAGGTACTTTGGCTTCTACTTTGAGGTCTGAAGCTATGACACAGTTAAGGGGAGAGAATCTGGTTAAAGTCAGGACGAAATTACCTGCCTTGGTCAAGAGGCCAAGGGGGCAAGGGCAGAGGCAGGCACACCTGTTAGGAGGCTCTTACAATAACCCAGGAGATAACTAGAATTTCAATAAAAATTTGGAAGAAAAAAAGTAACCCAGGAGAGAGACAACAGTAGCAGAGAGGTGCTGACATGTGATGGAAACTTTTTATTTTTCATTTTTATTTTTTTTTTAATTTCTCTTCTGTTTTACCTACACAGCAAATCATGGCTTCTCCACCTAACTCCCCAGTCGGAGACCTTGAAGTCTCAGTTCTAACTTCCCAGCTCAGGCTAGTCCCCTCAGCGCTGGCTGGAGCATTGAGGGAGGGGGGGTAGAGTACAAGCTGTACAACTGCCCCCCCAATCAGTGAATTAGGGCAGCTCCTGAATGACCCTTGGTTAGGTTGACACCCCTAAATCTATCTATTAATCCCCACAAACTGAACACTTCTTCCCTTCCCTTTTTTTGTCTTTACTCATCTAGCTTTTTAAGATCTCTACTCAGGGACTCCCCGACCTTATTCTCAGACTCAGAGATCTGTCTTCTTCAGGCTCCCTTCCCATAAGCTTTATAATTTGATCACATAATCACTGTATATTTTAATCGTCTGTTTTGAAGTTGGCTTTGTGAAGGCAAAATTTGTATCCCCTTCAGCTCTGCGGTCTGATCAGAACCCTAACAATTCGAGGCACGCCTTATTGCTGGGCTCGATTGTTTTCATATTGAGTTAAAATCAACTTCGATATATTCACAAATTTATTTCTTTGCTCTGATGTCTCTTCCTGCCCAACTAACTAGAGATAAAAATGCCTTTTAGATTGAATGTGTCACTTTCACTTCTTTTGGCATATTCTAATGACCGGTACGGTGCTGATTTCGATTTCTCTCGGTTGTGAAAGAGCATCAGTTTTGTTCTGGAAAAGAGCTCCTAGGTAGGAAAGCTCCTTTATGGAACGATAGGTGGCGCTGTAAGCAAGACAGAGACGTGCAGGACCGGTTTCCTGCTCTTAAAGCTGTGTGTAGGGAAAGAACAGAACCATTTTCACAACAGATACCTATTTCTTCTTGCCTGAAGTGTTCCTGTGATTGTTGATTAGGACGTGGAAGAATCTGCAATTTCCAGTGTTAGAGCTGAGAAATATTTAAATATGTGATGCCCACCAGCCAGGAAAGCACAGGTGCTATTGAGAAGTATCTTTGGAAGAGAATCAGCCTGATCTTACGCCGTAACAATGCCTTCTGAATCCAGGAAAGGCAGAAAAACAGCAGATCGCCTTCAGAAAGTGCAAAAATAGCCTTTCTTGCTGCTGCGATAAATACCTCCCTGACCTGCAGTTTTCAGCCACAGCCTGTGAACACCTTCAGGGACGCAGGCTCAGATTGGAGACTCCAGTCCCAAACTATGGCTCTGCAGAGAAGGGTGACTGGCAACAGAAAGCTTGCTATCCCCACCTGGGAGTAACCTGCCTGTTCTTCGGTGGGAGGTCTGGGTGATCTGCCTGTGACAGCTGTCACGCCTGACATTTTGCAATAAGTCATTTATCTGGTTGACCGGAGGGGTACATGCATCGATCGATCAGTCCTCAGAGCTCCAAGTACATCCGTCTTGAGTTACTTCCTCAATTAAGGGGGATAAGGGTTCTTCAGCCAAGAAAAATGAAACTCTTACGTCTTTGAGAGCTAGCTCAAAAGTCATTTTTCCAATGAAACCTTCACTAAAGTCTCCTCCATAATAGGAATTCACATTTAGTGAATATCTGTAGGTGTTAGGCGTCGTGTCAGGTTCTTTCAAATACATTATTTAATCCTTGCAATGTGGTGTGGTCATTATCACCATCTTCATTTTCACAGGGGAAGCTGAGGCTCGAGAGATTGAAGGTAACTCGTCTTAGGACCCACATCGAAGGAATGGGAGAGCTGGTTGCCCGGCCCCTTCTTCTAGAATACATGTCAAGTTAATTGCTCCCTTCTCTGGTCCCACAGACCTTGATGTGTACTCTTATCGTGAGTTTGTTTTGTTTTGTTTTGTTTTTTGTTTTTTTTTGCATTGCTGTCCCTTGTGCCCCCTATGCCTTAGCACAAGGGGGAGTAGATCACTACATTCTCTCCCTTTAACCTTGCCCGATTGAATGACAGCCCTCTGCAAAATTAGAAGCCTCTGAAATCTCCTTTCTGTGTCGACTGCCTCTCCTTACAGTCTCTGCAGGGCTGTATCTTGACCCATAATGGGAACTCTCAACACCCTCTTACCCTCTTTTTCTTTTCCAATCCATCCTTGTTCTCTCAAGGCATAAAATGAATGACTGCACCATTTATACTTGGCAATGAATCAACTGTTTATACTTCAGCCTAAAATATGCTTTAGCTTGAAGAGATTCTCAAATTCTTTCAGTCATGAAATATGTTAAGAGCTGGACAGGTGCAAGCGACAGAGCACTGGGGGGCACTGTTCCTCTTCACCCGGGATATTGGTGACAGTGGATCCCTCCACTTCCATGCTGTGCTGAGTCCTAAGACCTGCCTCTGGCATCCTGCATAGTTTGTTCTCGAAGTAAGTAAATGCTAACATTTCTGCGGGGCCACAGGAAAGTCACTGATGCAGAAACATCCCCTCCTGTGCCCTTGCTGTAATGAATGACCCTATGGCCTTCCCATCCTTCGCATGGGGATCTAATGTCCATGGGGCTTTCTGTTTCCCTCAGCTTGTGCCTTCTCGCTCTAAAAAACCCTACCACTTCAGGGGCTCCTGGGTGGCTCAGTCAGTTAAGCCTCTGACTCTTGATTTCAGCTCAGGTCATGATCTCGGGGTTGTGAGATCGAACCTCACGTGGAGTCCTGCGTCAAGCTCCAGGCTCAGCGGGGAGTCTGCTTGAGATTTTTCTCTCTCCCTCTCTCTGTGCTCCTCCCCCTACTCTCACTCTCTCTCATGCATGCACTCTCTTCCTCTCAAATAAATGAAACAAATTTTTAAAAAGCTATCACTTTCATGCAGGTAATTTTCTGATTTCAAGAAGGTTGAAGCTGCATTTACTGCTTTGTCTCCGTATTGCCTTCTCTATTTTCCTTTCTTCCTGTGAATTTTCTTCCTTTTGTCAGAAGGGCCTTCTAATGCTGCCTGGTGCTTTTCTAGCTTTCTCCTTGGCCCCCATTAGCTCTCTTCTCAGTCAGTCTTTAAATTCTGTTCTCCTCCACAGCGCATTCTTGGACCTCCGTGATCATTCGTGATAGGGACACAGAAGGTATAGAAGGAAGCTAGAGGAGTGTCAGATGCTGTCAGAGGAACGGTGAGTCTCCACAGTGATGATGGTGTTAGCGCTGGGCATGGAGCTATGAGTAGAGTTCGTTCTTCTGGAATATTTTTTCCTTTTAAAATGCTGCTGTGCCCTTTTCACAGATGAGAATACTAAGGCCCACAGAGGTTCAAGTTCTGACTTTAGACCATGAAGATAGGAAGTAGCAGAACTTCTACTGATTATGACTTAAGTGGGTTCTTCCATCATCCATCCATCCACCCACCCATCATTTATCCTTGGAAGATTTAAGTCCTACTGAAGATTGTATAATTAATAAGTAGCAACACTTCTACTATTATAAGTTTAGTGAGTTGTTTCCACCATTCAGTCATCCATCCATCATTCATTCATTCATTCATTCATTCATTCATTCAATATTTGTTGAGAACCTATTATGTGTTGCATACGATGCACTGGATATGTAACAGCGAGCAAAACACTAAGTCCTAGGGGGCTTGGCATTTGGTGACAGGAGGGGAGGAAGCAGACAGTAAACAGCAACAATCAATACATGGTATGTCAGGAACGATAACGTCACACTCTAACGTGTGTGTGTATACGTGCTTGTGCGTGTCTGTGCTCCTTGCGTGTGTGTGTCTTCTGGGCAGGTGTCAAGGAGGTTAGGCTAGAAAGGACAAACACGTGCCCCAACAATTGTAATATCAACCTTTTTCCTGTCACCATGACTCATTTCGAGGAACTGCTTTGCGGGCTCTTTGCTGCCCCTCCCCTCCTGAGGATTTCGGTGCTGAAGCTGTGGAGGCCTCCATCGCTGTACGCTGGAAGGAAGGGGTGGGAGAGAGGGGTTGGCCAGCGAGCCCTGCAGGAGGCAGGAAATTGCTCACCATAAATTGCTCTTAGAGAAGAACCAGGGAAGCACTTATTAGGAACAATCTCCCTGACGTGGGTTTGCTTTCATCTTTCCCCTGCTTTTACTTCAGAATAAAGCAGAAACAAAGTCTGAGATGAAGTTTCAGTCAGTGGGTTAACACGAAGAGTTCAGTGAGCCTGGCCTAGAACATTCCTTCATAGATGACGACGTTACGGAGTGAAGGAGTGGGGCACAAGGCATTGCTGGCAGAGGACACAAGTATGTGGGGGGAAGTCGGTGCGGGTAGAAGGAGAAAGGCAACAGGCATCCAAGTGGTACGAGAGAAAACTGGTCATGTTGGGGCCATGAAATTGGGCAGGCCTTGGTGGCGTTCTAAGGCCATGAGGCATCACCGGTTGTTTGGAAATTGGGTGGTGACCTGCTCTCTAGATGGGTCATCAGATCCAGAGAGCTGGCTTCAAAGCTACTCATTTGACTGCTTCTGCTCTTTTGCGCTCAGGATTACATGTAGGGACAAAGGAGAGAGAAGAGTGGGGGAAGGAACCCCCAATTTCCAGTGAGAGACATAAGGTCGCCTGGTAGACACAGTGGGTTACTGGGGTGATCTCTGACACCCCACACTTGGATCCTAGTTGACAACTAACATAGAATCAGCACAAATGTTCAAAACCTCGACTTTCCTCCTGGGACACAGGCTGTGGTCACCTGCCGTCAGTGGCCTCAAGCCCCTACCTCACCATCTGTGGGCTAGTCTCTGCTTTCCTCACCTTTTCTGCTAGCTTCTAGACCTGTACTGTGTCTGGTCATGGCTGCCCCTGAGGTTTTGCTCCTGGCAGACTCTTGTCTCTAAATTAGTTTCACCTTCTGGGGTGGTTCTTTACTCCCCACCCTTGCTGATTCTTCTCCACAAACACGTGTCCCAGTCACACTGGTCAGGTGTGTGACTCTGGAGGATGGGGGCTGTCCCAGTTACTACTGCCATATAACGAACCACTTGGAACTTAATGATATGAGACAGCAATAATTTTATTATGCTCATTAAAAAAAAATCAAGAATGCAGACAGTGCACTGTGGAGAGGGCTTCTCTGTTCTCCGATATGTAAGGCCTCAACCGGGGGGTGACTCTTTCAACAGAGTGGGGCGAGGAGGCCTTGAATCATCTGTGTGTGAGTCAAAGGCTGTGCCCAGCTGGGACTGTCCCCTGGGGCACTTACCTATAGCCTCTCCATGGGGCTAGAGCTTCTCACCCAAGGTGGCTGGATTCTAGGAGGGAGTGTCTCCAGAGCAAGCATCTGAGGGAACCGGTCAGAAAGTGCACAGTCTTGTGTGATCCAGCCCCAGAGGTCCTGTGGCCTCACTGATGCCAAGCCCTGCTGGGCAGAGCACCCACAAGCCTGCACTTTCAAGGACAGGGAACACAGGCCCCTACCTCTCAATGGGAGAAGTGGCAACGAACTCATGGCCATTTTTTTTAACCACCCAAGAACACTATGGTGCAGTAATGCAATGCCCCCTTGTTCTTAAAAGTCTTTTGGCTTCTGTACTCCCAGGCATTTCTCCCTGGACACTTTTCTCCACAGGCTCCTTCCCGCCTCGTTGCTATTCCCATTACTCACAAATTTCTATTTATTTTTATTCACGCATCTGTGAGTGCATTCTTGCATTCAACAAATGTTGACTGAATACCTAATATGTGCCAGACTCAGTTTTAAATGCTTAGCATACATCAGTGAACACAAGCTACTACCGCTCTTTTTCTTTGAGGGCTTACATTCCAGGGTGAGGGAAACAAAATAAATTATAAACATAATAAGTAAATTGTACAGGATGTTAAGTGGTAGTGCTACAGAGAAAAGAAAGTGCAGAGCGTGGTGAGGGATTAGGGAATTTGAGAGGGGTGAGTGCCATCTTGGATAGGTGGTCATGGTGGGCCTCACAAAGAAGATGGCATTGGAGGAGAGACATGTGGGGGTAAGGGAGTGAGCCATGGGCTTATCTGGGGAGAAATAATCCAGAGAGAGGGAACAGCTAGTACAGAGGTCCTCAGGTGGGAGTTGGTCTGGAATATCTAAAGAAGAGAAGATGCTGTGGTGGCTGGAATAGAGTAAGCAAACAATTTCAAAGGAGTGACAGAGGCCCAGATCATGGAGGGTCTTGCAGAAGGCTATAGTAAGAAATTCCTAGGAATTCTAACAGTGAGACCCATAGGAGGATTTTGAGCAGGGTAGAGATTTAGTCTGACTTAATGTTGGAAAAGTATCCTTCTGCGTTCTGGGTTGAGAATTGACCATAGGGAAACAAATGTAACAAACGGATGATGAGTTAGGAGACTCTTACAGCCACCCAGGTGTGAGGAGATGGTGGTGCAGACCAGGATGGTTGTGGTGGAGTGGTGAGAAGTGATCTGATACTGGATATAGTTTGAAAGGAGAGCCAGTAGAATTTCCCGGCAATGCCTATCATGTGAGAGCAGAAGAAAGGAATCATGGGGGGAACTTCAATGTGTTTGGTCTGAGAAACTAGAGTGATGGGGTTGCCATTGATTGAATTAAAGAAGGCTATGTATGGAAGCAAGTTTTTTGGGGGGGATGGGATAGGGAAGATTAGGAATTGAGTTTTAGACCTTGTTGGGTTGAGAAGTCTTTTATACAAATCAGTGGAGAGGTGAAGTCGGATATACAAGTCTAGTGTTCAGAAGACGGGCTTGGGCTCGAAAATATGAACTTGTGAGCTGTTGGTGTATAGTTGGCATTTAAAGCCACAGGACAAGATGGGGATCAGGTGGGAGTGAGTGTAGACAGAGGAGAGGAGGAGACCAAGGTCTCAGCAAAAGGACACTCAGGAATAAGAGATAGGAAACAATGAGCAAAGAAGACTGAGAAGAAATGATCACCACACGAGACAGAAACACAAGAGGGTGTGGCATTCTAAAAGCCAAATGAAGAAGGAGGTATCAAAGTCAAGCAGGAAGAGGTAACCAACCACGTCAACGGATGCTGATGGGTCCGGTAAAAAGACTAAGAACTGACCAGTGAATTAGCAATGGGAGTATCTTTGTGCAGCTGTGGAAAGAACATTTTTGATGGGGTGGGGGGAGGAGTTGAAATCTTGCCTGGAATGGATTGAAGGAGAGAAAATGGAGGCACCAAATATAATGACCATTTAAAAAAAGATTTGCTATAAAAGAAAGCAAGGGCTTTGAGCACTTGAGAAGAGAGAAGTTTGATTAAATAAAGATGGGAGAGACGTTGTCAGGTGTGTCTGCTGATGGCAGTGGTCTAGGTTGGAGGGAGAACTGGTGGGAGAGAGAAGTAGGGCAATGCTGTAGGGCAGGTAAGAGGGATGAGCTCTAGAGCAGAAGAGGAAGAGTCTGCCTTAGAAAGGATCCCGAGAAGTCCATCCATGTCACCCACTAGAGGGAGATGCAGATGGGTGTGAGGGTGTGGGGATTCTCATCTGATTACTTCCATTTACTCAACACAGAAAGCAAGCTTAGCCATCGGAAATGAACTTAGGAGAGGCGATGACAAAGATTTGCTGAGAGAGGAGTTTCACTATAGTGCTCTAGGAGTGCAGAGGAGTGAAGTATAAGATAATTGCTGAGCCACATGAAGGGCCCTCTCGAGTTCCTGGTCATAGATTTAAATTGACATGAGTCACCAGGGTTGGGTGTTTTCTTCCAGGCATGGCCAGCTGCAGGAGGGCAAGTTTGAGTGGGTGAGGGGTTGATTTTAACCAGGTTGTGGTTTTTCTAGTGAGGAAGGTGAAGTGAGGGAGTATCAAGGGAAGGGAGGGGAGCACAGGTCTAGGCTAACCGACTGTAGAGTTGAAGCTGGTTAGAAGGGCAGAATGGTAAGGGCTGAAAGTCAATGGGAGGGTCAGGGGAGTGGACACTGTGGAGTGGGGGCAGGGGGATTAAACCAGTGAGTGGAAGTTAGCAGGTGTTGGTTAGAGGGTGGGAGGCAAGAAATAACCAGAGTTGCCATGATGGCCGATGATGAGGTTGAGGATAAGCTCCCCAGACCGAGTGATGGAGTCGGGATGGGATCATTGGAGGAGAGAATTTCAAGGAACTGAGAAGCCAGTATGTTGGGAGGCTCATCTAGATACCCCCCTGGAAGTGCCAAGGGTTGAGTTCTCTTGTCCTGTAGCCACATCGCTCAGCACCATTCAGCTCCCAACAAATGTTCTAGACATAATCTTCTTATCTATTTGCCTTCTTATCTAGGTATGTGAAACTGTTCACGGGGTTGAAAGGACTGCGTGGTGGTTGGTTTTACCAGTGCCTGCCTTTTCCAGCTCTGCTCACGTGTGATCACTGAGGTTCTCCAGCACGGGGTCCCACTCTGCTTTTTGCAGCCGATTCCTCACTACCTCTCCTCTCTGGGTTCCAACCAGTAGCAAAGAGATGAGAAGCCAAACAATGATCTCACCATTAGCCTTAATCATACAGGACAAAGAACTCCCTAGCCAAGGATTAGAGATTGTGACTTTGTGTGCCAATTCAACTGGGCCCGTAAGGGTCCACATAGTTGGTTAAACACTATTCTGGGTTGTATTTGAGGGTATTTCTAGATGAGAATAACGTTTAAATCTGTGGACTGAGTAAACCAAGAGCCAGAATGGAACAAAAAGGGAAAAAAGCAGAAAGAATTCTTTCTGCCTGACTGTCTTTGAGCTGAGAAATTGTTTTTTTCTTGCTTTTGGTTTTGGGCTCAGATTGGAACTCGCACCATTGGCTTTCCTGGTCCTCATGCCTTCAGACTCAGGCTGACACTGTACAATGGTAATCCTGCATTTCCACTTGCTGACTGCAGAACACGGGGCTTCTCAGTCTCTGTAATCGTGTGAATCAATTCCTTCAAATAAATCTCCTTCTCTGTCCCCCACTTCCTTCCAGATCTAAATGTAAGGACCTGCCTCTGCATTGTGTTTGTACTCTTACCCATCCAGCTGTATGGAAAATTGTTAATTTTGTCTCACAACCCACTTTCAGCAGAACAGACAACAAAGAAGGTGAAAGAAAAAGTTAGAATATAGGTAGCTCTGGTCTAAAACGTATCACTCTGACCTCACAGTCTCCTGTAGGTAAAAGGAGAGAGAGATTGACCACGTTGGATGTATTCTCTCCAACACTTCTGGAGCTGGCGTAGAAGTGAAAGTCTCCTTGTCAGCCTATGGGCCTAAGTAGGAAAGTAGGCTGAGAAGTAGTCAATGTCTTCCTGTCTAAGGATGGAGGACATTGACTACCTCCCTCTCTATGTTCACACGGGGTATGGATTGGTTTTGATGCCCGACCTGGTGACTATCCCATCTACCACGCATGCTCACTGTGTTATTACAGCATTCCTTTCCCCAACCAACCACGAACACGTTTCTATCCCAGAGCTCTGACTCCCTCTGGTAGAGACTCACAGTCCAAGGGGACAAGGCTGTCATGGACAAATGCACACAGGACAGTGGGGAGCACCCCACTCTGCTGGCACAGGGCCAAACGACAGAACAGCTGCAACATTTTACTATTTCAATGATGATTACACGCATGTCATCTCACTTGATCCCTATGCCAACACTGTACGCAAATGATGTGTATTATCCTCTTTGTAAAGATTCATGAGTATAATTATCAAAAGGTAGAAGAAGGAAGGCAGGAAAGGAAAGAAGGTTGGCATCCAAAATTCCTACACGAAATTCTCTCTGGAAGGCGAGTTTTAATACCGTCCCCAAGGCAGCATTATAAATGTATTTCTTGAGATAGAATGCCTCTCCACAAACTATTCCATTGCTTTATATTTCGTATAATATCTAATGCTTAGAAGAAGATGTTTTGTGGTGTTTTATGGGTATTAAAGAAAAGCTATTTTCACAAAATATAGTGAGTCAGTGAAATGGTAAACATAAAAAATGTGGAATTAGCTCAAATGTCTGTGAAGCTTTGCAAGAATCTGAAGTAATGAACTAAAATGACCTTCTTAGTTTCCTGCCATTTCCCCCAAGATGCTAAAGTTCTCGATCTATGTGTAAATGTTACATGGGCTCTGTCATTAGGTAGGTATTTGATCCTGGATGATGAAAAGGTACATTTTTCTCCTCAGTTTAATTTGATTCTATTGCGACCATGGCCAATGAGGAACAGCCCTTGGAGACGGGTGTTGCCAAGTGTCCTTATGGATATGACATCTTGTTATATGGAAAATAGTTGCCAACAGTCTTAAAAGTACAGACTCAGAAAGGAAAATATTAAAGGAACATATCTCTCAGGCTACAGTATTGGTTAGTAAAACTCACGAACTCTTTGAACTTAGAAAGTTTCATATTCCATTCTCTACTTTCCTTGTAAGGAAGACCTCTTTCAAATGCTGAGCTCACAAACACTAAATATCCTGGCACAGAAGTATAAAAGTTTGTCATCTGCCATTCTCTATGCCTAGGATGGTGTGTCCATCCTGCCTTTAGCACATGCAAGTGGCCTAGAGTTCACTACAAAGACATAAGGGGATAATAACTCCACGTTTTCCCTTTGCTTCCTGGCGTCAGTGATCAATTTCACAGTGGTCCACCCTGATTCTCTCTTCTTCCTTAATGCGTTTGAAACGATGCTATGTGTTTAGCCTGAACAGTTTCATTTTTTTTTCTCGGGCACACAGGAAGACCATATTTCCAAGTTTCCCTTGCAATTAAACTGAGATTACGTAACTGAGTTCTGTGCGTCAGAATGTATGCGGAAGGGATGTACGCCATGCCTAGCTATATACCCACCCTCTCCTATGTTCTCTTTCTCTTTTGTGGAAATTCTAAAGACCAGTTGTTGGAGATGGTGATGCCACAAGATGAATGAAGCCTGCATACCTAAATGACTGTGTGGAACCATATTGGACAACAAGGTGAGCAAATAAAATTAATCATTGTGTTAATCCACTGACTTGTTTTTTGTTGCAGTGTTGAGTCAATCCTAATACATTGCCACCCCTCTTGTTTGTATTGTACTATGGATTTGGACTAACAAATTAGTCATCTGTCTGAGTGATAGCCTTCCAATTTTAAACATGTGCAAACTTTGACCAAACATGACAACTATTCGAGTCACCTGGGTCAAAGATGGGAGATTGACATGTCACCTCACCAAGAGAGTACCAGCCTCTGAACTCCCTTTCTTGGCGATATTCTGAGGCACAGGTGCTCAACCATTGAAGACCTTCAGAAATGTAAATAGAAAGCCTTGAAGGGTGGGTCACCAATGACAGAAGAATCTACAGCAGAAATTGTCTTCGCGGGGCGCCTGGGTGGCACAGCGGTTAAGCATCTGCCTTCGGCTCAGGGCGTGATCCTGGCGTTATGGGATCGAACCCCACTTCAGGCTCCTCCGCTATGAGCCTGCTTCTTCCTCTCCCACTCCCCCTGCTTGTGTTCCCTCTCTCGCTGGCTGTCTCTATCTCTGTCGAATAAATAAATAAAAATCTTAAAAAAAAAAATTGTCTTCGCTAAATGCTTAGTGTTCCCTTGTTAGGAGTATGCTGCTAATTGAAAGAATGCCTCTTCTTTTATCTAAGTGACGGGTGGTTAGGATTGTTACATTTTCTTTTGGCAAACCCCATAGAGAAGATGCAAATCCTCATCATTTGGAGCCGGGGGTTGCACTAAATATAAAGATATGGTCACAAGTCCTAGCAGCCACAAATAGATACAACCTCCTACCACTCCCCTCCCCTATCCCTTCACCTGTGAGTCAGTACTACCCAACTACTTGGAGTTTCCGCAAGAACCCCGTAGGCTGCATGCCTCAGCATCTTGGTTCACGACGTTCTTCCCACCGTCAGGAGTTTCCATCCTGATTCAGGTGGTGCCCTATTTGTCCTTCAGCACTTAAATTGGGCATTATCCCCTTCGAGAGCCTTTTTTGACCCCCAAGCTGACAAAAGCTCTTCCCCTTTGAACTCTGTACTTAACCACTTTCATAAAAACTATCAGTCTGCATGATGACTCTTGTCTTCTAGTAAGCTAGAAGACCCTGGAGAACAGGGCTCCTGTTCTATGTATCGCTGCATTCTTACGGCTAGCAAATGCCTGGCACACTGACAGTGCTGTCAGTTCTTACTGAATCTAATTGAGCTGACCAGGTCACAGAAGTCCCAGAAACAGAACAATTTTAAACATTATCTAGAATCTATGGACAAGGAAGCCTACAGCATGGGAGAATAGCAAGACGTAACATAGAGCCGCTAGTTCTCTTTTACGTAAAGAGAGCCTCCTCTTGCTCCCAGACTGTAGTCACCCGTGATGCAGATATAGCTGGGCATGTCTAGAGCTCCCTTGAATGGGCCCATGAGCGTTCTGTTGTCACTATGGACTAGGAGTCTCTTGGGTGAGACATCATTCGAGCAAAGGCGGAGTTTGGACGAAGGATTTTTATCTGGAATACAATGGTTTATACAGGAGTGCAAGGTCCTTCTGAATAGCGCCCATGCCTACCACTCAGGTTGTTTATGACCTAACTACCGCGCTCTTGCTTGATCCTAGGAAGAGGGGACTCGGAATAAAACTTGAAAGCAAAGCACCATAAGATTCAGGGTCCGTAAGGCAGTGCTGCTTGTGGCTGCCGTGGCAGAGAGTTGTACCAGGATTGGGAATGTTCCCATCTTGAGTGACGCCCAAGTACAGCACAGACCCAGCCACGCGGGAGCTAGCCAAACAAGCTTTTATCTCAAATGGAGGAGTGGTAGCCAATGTCATTCCTTAGTGGCTACTAAGAGAACCACAGAGGACGTAAGGCAGCTTCATGATGGTTCCACGGCCATCAACACCTGGACATCAGAGCAGAGGAGCAAGACAGGAAGAACATGGTGGATCCACATGGCAGGCCAGATTTGTTTGCAAACATCTGAGACATCCCCAGTGACCCCCAGCAATCTGGTGTGGGGAGCAATTTGAATCAGATGGAGTCTTATAATTTGGGAGACAGTAATATTCTATTTTATTAGTGTTAGGACAATCATGTTTGTTTGTTTGTTTGTTTTAAGATTTATTTATTTATTTGGTGGGGGAGCAGAGGGGAGAATCCTCAAGCAGACTCCCCACCAATTACAGAGCCCTCAGGGGGCTGGATCCCATGACTCATGAGATCATGACCAAAGCTGAAAACAAGAGTCAGACGCTCAACCGATAGGGCCACCTAGACACCCCAGGACAATTGTGTTTTTAACCACAGTGCTGGTATGGCTTAGGGAAATCAAGGTTACATTTTAAGCAAGTGGGATGCATTTTAATCAGCAAAGTTGCATTAACCCAAGGTCCAGTTGGGACATTACAACCACTAGCAATGATTGTAAATGATTCATGAAGATTTGGGGAGGTGGGCAAAGTGAGTGAAAGAGGCAATTTAAAGTCCATTTCCCTGAAAGGAGAGAAAAGACAGTGTGGGGTGATACGGATCCATCAACATGTCATGCCATGAAACAAACAAACAAACCGAATATGTCACCAGAAATCAATTCCTAAGCTGCCATGGGAGCACGGGGTTTGGGGTGAAAAACAGCAGAGCTTTGCAAGAATCGATATATCAAACTAGTCTGTTTTCTTTCTGTGACAGAATGATAGAAAAATTGAAACAGAGTATATTTTGACTTTGCTAAGGCTTTTGATTTCTCTTGATGAGAATGTCTCTTCAATAAGGAGGATAATTCAACAAACATTTTTGGAATGCTTAATGCATATGCAAGTAACACGTATACTGTGATAATCAGCCTTTATCTGTGAGACACAGAAGCTCTTGTAGGGGCAGAAAGACATGGGTAGGTAGTTAAAAATCAGGGTTCACTGGCTTTAATCTAATTACGTGTAAAGTACTATGGTAGCACAAATCTAGAGTCCCTAGACCTTTCTGAGGTGGTCTAGGAAACCTCTTTTACTAAGGAAAAGCTTGAGTAATAGTTAGGAATTTGAACAGAAAGCAAGGGAAAAGGACTTCAGAGCGTACTCACATGAACATGCAAGAGCTGCCAAAACTCCCAGCAGAACGGTGCCGTTCTCCTCCAGGTCCTCATACTTTGGTCTTTGCAACTAGAGTAATGGCCACAGTTTCCAGTCCAAGAAAATAAGGTGGGGATGCTCAGTGAACGACAAGACAAAGGAACCACCCTCCCGCGAAGTATCGCCCTAGACATCTTTGATCATTTGATCTCCACTGTAATCTTACAAGTGCACGTAAACAATCAGTCAGCTTTGCAGACGGTAGCTGCCAATGCAAGTCCTTCTCAGCAGTCTAACTGATGACCTCTTCCTTCCCTGCTAGCAAAAAAAGAATGTGATGCCACACGTTTCACCTGATCAAGGAATCACTGGCCAGGGGTCACTTTGTGTGATGGCCATCCAAATCTGCAGAAAGGACATAGATGTCATTTGGGTGGAAATGTTGGTGTCAGGGGACATAAATGCATATATCACCCTGCCATCGGAGCCCTGGCCTCTGCATTTCCTTCCATTCTGCGTCTTGGGGAAAGAGATGGCAGACCTGTTGAGTCCTGTATTGTAACAGATGGAACTGGGTCACTTGGGCAAGACCCCAGCAATCCATGACAAGTGGGGACATCTCTTTGCTGTGTGTTTAATAATAAAAAATTATTATTTTTTATTAAAGTGGGGCACCTGGGTGGCTCATCAGTTAAGCGTCTGACTCTTGATTTCGGCTCAGGTCATAATCTCAGGGTTGTGAGATGGAACCTGGCATTGGGCTCTAAGCTGGGCATAGAGCCTGCTTAAGATTCTCTCTCTTCCTTTCCCTCTGTCCCTCACCCCCTGCTTTCTGTCTCTCTTTCCCCCTCTCTCTCTCTCTCAAAAAAAAAAGTATATATACATAGATAGATAGATAGATAGATAGATAGATAGATAGATATAATTCCTTTAGCTTAAGTGATTTAAGTGGTTAGGGTTCTTTTGTTTCTTGAGTTATTCATAGAAGGAAAAGTAAATCCACATAGTTTGGAAGGAAGTAAATGGGTTAAAACTGACATTTGGACCTAATTCTTCAGCAGGCATATCCTGGATGAATTTAATCGTATTCTAAGGGGTCAGGAAATGCAAGGTGACTGAAGGCTCTTCAGTGAATTGGCCGCGAATGCAATCAGATCGCCTCTGCTGGTCCCCCGGAACCCTTGCGCGCGGCTGGATGCGGCATATGGGAGAGATCGCAGACACGAGGTGAGAAAAGTAGGGAGGGGCTGGATGATGGAGGTCTCATGTATACCGTTCTGGGTCTCTGCAAGCTCCTCGCCTTTATGAAATCCTATTAGTACTGTGTTCCGTTTTTTTTTTTTTTTTGACGCCTTTGTGCACTCGCTACTCTATTTACTCATTTCTTAAACCTTTTTTGTTGATACAAAACATGCATACAGAAAAGTGCAAACTTTGACACATTTTTATCAGTTGAGTAGAGCCCGTGTAAACAGCACCAAGATGAAGAAACAGAACCTGAAAAGCACCCCAAAACTCCCTGGAGCCCCTTTCGTTATGACTCCTCAGAAAGGGCAAGCACAATCCTGGCTTCTAATACCGTCGATGAGTATTATCTTTATGTAAATGGAATTGTACAGCGTGTGCTCTTTTGTGTCTGTTTCGATCGTTCCACATGATGTCTGTGAGACTCATCCATGTCGTTACATGTAATTACAGTTCACTTTTCTCCCTGCTGCACAATATTTCATCATAGAAACAAGGCAGGCTCTCCACTCAACTCTGGATGGGCATTCGATTCATGTTGAGCCTTTGGCCATCATGAACAATGCTGCCAGAGTGTATTCCCCACCCCCCCGCCCCGGGTATATGTAGGCCTTTCTGCAGCATATATGCCTAGAAATGGAATTGCTAGATTTCTGGTGACCTGTATGTTCAATGTCAATGGATACCGCTAAACTATTTTCCGAAATGGGCACGCAGATTATAGCCTGAAGAGCAGATTATGAGAACCATTCATTCTTTAGTTCATTTGTCACACCGTTATGCAAGTCTACGCTGTACATGATATTGACCTGGGTGCTGAGGGGCAGGAGAAAAGGAAAATGAGGTGCCTGTCCTCAAGGAGCTTAAAATTTAGTCAGAGACCCAGACATCCAAGCAGTTAATAACCAGGTCAGGTGGAGGGAAGTAACTGCTTTAAAGGAAGTCAGCAACACGGAGGGGAGGGGCCTCTCAGAGAAGATGAAGACTGTAGATAACATTCATTGAGGGCTTGGCTGTTGACTTAGCACTTCGTGTATGTGGTATTTTGTTTACTACGTACAGCTCAATACAGACATGATTCTTGTCAAATGAAGAAACAGATTCAGAGAGGTCAAATGGTTTCTCACGGCTGGGCTGGTGGGTGGTGGAGTCTGTGTTCTCTACAAGGTCCTATGAAGGCAGCGCTTGTACTCTTGCTGTATGCATACTCTGTTGTTTCCAGAACACATCTTCAGGGGCCCCTGGCTGGCTCAGTTGGTAGAGCATGGGACTCTTGATCTTGGGGTCATGAGTTCAAGCCCCACGTTGGGCATCAAGCCTACTTAAAATAGAAGGCACCTTCTGAGAATAATCTGGAACATAAGGCAGGCATGTCATGAGGTGGAAGATTGAATCATAAAAGATCGAATCATAAAAGCTGGCTTTCATGCGCTAGGTTTGAGATCTCTTAGCTCTCTAAGAGATGTTTTCTTATTCATAAGAAAAGGACAACAGTGATGACTACTTCACAGAATAGTTGTGAAAAGTAAATGAGTTAATACTTGGTAAAGGATGTGGTCCATTGATTGGTAATAGGAATTTCCAACAAACGGCGTTTCAACCTAAATTTGTTGAACCTGACCAAAGAGAGATTCTTCCCGATTAATATCGAACTGGGTGTGAAATAAATGCTCGGTGGTTATTAACTCAGTGACTCACTGACTGGCTGTACTGTCAAGGGAGAGAGAATTTTTTTTCTTTTCTTTTCTGGAGGCTTATGGAAAAGAACAGACAAGGATTTTTCTGGTTTACTGTTTGAGTTGGAAGATGACAAAATGATCTCTTGTGTCCCTTCTCCAGCCCCCAGACTTGATGATTCAGAACCATTTCAGGGAAATATGATTCCATTTTAGCCGATTTCTTTAATTAGTGATTCTGCAAACCTTCTGTGTTCCTCCCCCCTCCCTCCCATTACAGTTCTATACTGGGGATCTTCAGATTTCATAGTTCTTTCAGAAACTTTATTGATTTTTTTAATTGAATCTTTACAGAATTTTTTGGTTCACACACATAAAAACGAGCAGTGAAGTGCAATCTGTCTTCTGTTTTTAATCTTTACCAAGCATTGGAAAGGAAGGAAAAAATATTTTATGAAAGTAATAAGCTTTCCTGGGGCTTTTGCTAAGGGATTTATTTTTCTATTGTTCTGGAGAAAAAGCACATTCCTCCTAATATAACTGTCCATTTGACTGCTCGTTGCAGAGCCAGATCTGTGGACCTTTATTGTACCTCCTCTAAGAACTTTCGAAACACTGACATTATATTAATCTCTGCGTCTCCCGCCTGATAAGGATCCCTGATGCCCGGGCACAGAGGGAGCAGACATTTTCCTCTGCCCTGTTTCCAGACTTCATGCCGATGGAAACCACAATTTGGTGCTTTGAATCAGTGGACCGTTCAGGGGCCAAGGGACAGGGGCTCTGTGCTGAATCCCAGATGCCACATTCAGAGGCAAGAAACACACTTGTGTTTGAAACACGCATCAGGATTTTGTCGCAAGGGGCAGCCAAAGTCTGCTTATCCCACTCAGGTGCAAGATTTTACCATCCAACCTGTTTTCTGCCACATCTGGAGTCTCGCCCTATATTTGTTTCCTGGGGATGCCAAGACGAGTACCACAGACTAGGTGGCTTAAAACAACCAAAATGTATTTCGTCGTGGTTGGGGAGACCAGAAGTCCAAGGTGTCAGCAGGCTACCCTCCCTCCAAAGGGCCTGGGGAAGAACCCCTCCTTACTGCTTCTGGCTCTTTGGTGGCTCCAGGTGCTGCTTGGTTTTTGAAAACAGCTCTCATCTCTGCTTCTGTCTTCACAAGGCCTTGTCCTCTTCTCTGTGTTTCCTCTTCTGTCTCTTGTAAGGACTCTTGTTATTGGATTTAGGGCCTGCATAATCCGGGATGATCTCATCTTGAGATCCTTAACTTAATGACATCTGCAAAGACCCTTTTTCCCCCCAAAATGTCACATTCATAGATGCTGGTCATGGATGTATCTTTTGGGGGGCCATCATTCAACTCATTGCATGCTTTTAGATAAGAAAAAAGGTAAATATGGTAAGGTCCAGATTGTGTACTGTCTCCACGGAAATGGGTTCAGAATTGCGTACTGGCCAGGGAAGAACCTCTGATTCTGCTCATGCCTCCCATGTATTATGTAGTGCACTAGGCACTGTTTTCAATATTTTCCCAAGTACATTGTTTACCAAAGGGTGACACCTGTGATGGGAGGACAGATGATTTTAAGCTGTAGATAGCCAAATTTTGTTGTTAGTTTCATAATTGCATACTAACGTTCTCTTGAGGATTGTGATATAAAGTTTCCTTTTAAAATGATACCATTTAGCTAAAAATCACAGGTTGAGCTATAGAAAACTCAAAAGAAAATATTAGAAAAAAAACACAAAATAGGGAAAACTCATGAGGTGGTACCTGAATGACCAAAGTTTGACAAACACCGAATTATCTCATTCACCTTAATCTTCAGTAGTTTCTTTTGAAAAGTTTTTAAAATTTAAATAAGTCATCACTACACCCCACAGCAGGCTCGAACTCATGATCCTGAAATTAAGAGTCACACATTCTTCTGACTGAGCCAGCCAGGTGCCCCCAATCTTTGTTAGTTTTATTTTAAAAGTGAATGATATCAATACTATTATGTTCCTTATATGAATAAATGGAGGACATAAACTTAGGTGGATGAAACCCTGTTTTCATTCTGGTCATTAAATGACAGTAAAAAAAGATCTCACCCACAAAGGGCCAGGAGAACGTCAACAGAGATGACATAAGGATGCCAACAAAAATTCAGAAGATGTTTATTTATTTACTTATTTTTAAAGATTTTATTTATTTATTTGTCAGAGAGAGAGAGAGAGAGAACACAAGCAGGGGGAGCGGCAGGCAGAGGGAGAAGCAGGGTCCCCGCTGAGCAAAGAACCTGACACAGGACTCAATCCCACAACCCCGGGATCATGACCTGAGGCAAAGGCAGACGCTTAATCGACTGAGCCACCCAGCCATCCCTCTTTCTTTCTTTCTTTCTTTCTTTCTTTCTTTCTTTCTTTCTTTCTTTCTTTCTTTCTTTCTTCTTTCTTTCCTTCTTTCTTCTATCTTTCTTTCCTTCTTTCTTTTTTGTTTTATAGAATTATTTGGATGGTTACTTTTCCCCCCTTTCCGGCAAAAGATGGTCAGCCATAAACTCTGGAGATATTTAACCAGAAGGATTTCACTCTGGAATACCAGGCCTGCTGAATTCGGGGATGCTGATCTGAGACGAGGGAAATTACATGAAAGTTTTCATCCGAAACAGTGAGACCTCAATCCATCCCCCACTTAGCTGTGAGAATGCTGACAGCCAGGCTTGTTTCTCTTAGGCAGGAGATTGGGGAATTTATCTCTGGGAAAACTGTGTTTCTGTCACCATAACCTGGAGACAGTGACAGTTGAGGATTCCAGATGAAAAACCCAGGCTTTGCTCCATCACGCTGTGGAAAGCCACCACCCAGCAGGCTCTGCCCAGTTACCTTTAGTGCCTCGTTCTTCCTGTGAATGAATAGCCAAGGATCACCAGGTTTGGAGAAAAGCTCAGACTGAAGGATATGTAAGCAGAAAAGTGAAAATTGGAGGAAACAGTCAATTCAGGGAGCAGAGGAAATTTAAAGGAAGCAAAAGTTATACATAATATTCTCAGAGAAATGGTACATCAACACAGTCATGAAATAAGAACAGCGTGCTTTGAAAACAAACAAAAATGAGAAGTTACGTATTGCACGGAACACTGGGTGTTATACACAAACAATGAATCATGGAACATTGCATCAAACACTAAGGATGTACTGTATGGTGACTAACATAACATAATAAAAAATTATTTAAAAAAAGAAGTTACCCTAGAAGTTAAAATTGGAAATCTGAAGCAAAATCTCCAAGAATAAGATTGCAAAATAAATTTGGGGTGCCTGGTGGCCCAGTTGGTTAAGCGTCTGCCTGCGGCTCAGTTCATGATCCTGGGACCCTGTGATCAAGACCTGCATCAGGTTCCTTGCTTGGCGGGGAGACTGCTCCTCCCTCTCCCTCTGCCTGCTGCTTCCCCTGCTCGTGCTCTCTCTCTCTTTCTCTCTCTGTCAAACAAATAAATACAATCTTTTCAAAAAAAGGATTGCAAAATAAGGTTAAAGGAATTTTCCAGAGACTAGAGTAAAGAGAAAATGAGAGGAAATTAGGAAAGATAAGAAAATAAGTGCATTTAGACCAGCAAGTCCCAAATATGAATGACAAAAAGTTTACAATAGGACATGAGAGAAATCGAGATGAGGAATTTACCCAAGAAAAGTTTAATAAGATTCCCAGAGAGGATGAGTAAACATTCTCAGATTGAAAGGGATCTGGATTAATAAAAGAAACTGAAAGCTTCTCATAATTATATAGAAAGCAAATAGACAAAAGCCCCCAAAACAGTTTGCATAAAGAGAGAGTGCGAATCAGAAGGGTGTCAGAGTTTTCAACCTCAGAACATATAGTGCGTAGCTAATTGAATAATGTATTTTTTTCTTATTTTCACCATACAATGTGATCACAATACCATTGACTAAACTCCCTATGCTGTAATATTTTCAGAAGTTCTAGGGGTGCCTTGGTGGCTTAGTTGGTTAAGCATCCCACTCTTGATTTTGGCTCAGGTCATGATCTCAGAGTTATGGGATTGAGCCCTGCATCGGGCTCCATGCTCAGCAGGGAGACTGCTTGAGATTCTCTCTCTCTCCCTCTCCCCCTTCACCCCCACTTTCTCTCTCTAAAATAAGTAAATCTTCTTTTTTTTTTAAGTTCTAAGAAAGAACCATTTTCTGTTGAGTTTTTTTGTTTTTTGTTTTTTTACCCAACAGTACCACCAATTAGGAAGAATAGAAACAAGACATTTTTGGACATTCAGGTCTGAAAAAATTGTCTTGTAGGCCTCTTTCTCAGGATACAATTTGAGGATGTGCTTCTCCCAAACGAGGGTGTCACCCAAGCTTTACAAAGACGCAGTTGAACAAAGAGGGTTCGATGATGAACAGAAGCAAAAGAATCTCCAGGGTGATGATGAGGGCCTGCCCCAGGGTGAGAGCTCAGCAACAGGCCTGGAAAAGGATTTCTCTAGGTTGGCCCAGGGAGAAGAGAGGGCTTTCACAGAGATCACACCAACGGGAAAAAGCTTCTAGATCAGCCTGGTGTGTTGGACCCACTGAAAGATGAATATACTTTTGTCAATATTTATACCTGATTAATTAGACCTTAGTACACAAAACCAAGCCTATAAAAAATAAGGAAAAAGCAGTCAAACAACGATGAAAACGTAACTGTACAGTATATAGTTAAATGCATACATATGTACTGACTGAGCCAGCCAGGTGCCTCATTATTCATAATTGTATTATGATATCAACAGAGTGCTAGTTTAACCAAAAGTAGAGACATGGATGGTACAGAGGGAGGGAGTGTCTCTGTATTTGGGGGTGGCAGGAGTGTGGGGCAGGCAAGCAGAGACTGGCCATATGGGAGGAGGGAAATTGTCATCTTCCTTAATAGGAAGTCAGTAGATCATGTGTCAAACAGGAGCCATTAAGAAATTTCAGGGGCACCTGACTGTCTCAGTCGGTGGAGCATGTGACCCCTAATCTCAGGGTTGTGGGTTTGAACCCCACATGGGGTGTGGCAATTCTTTAAAAATAAAATATTTAAAAAATTTTTTTAAAAAAAGAAGAACTTTCAAGGTGGCCTGTCCTTTCGAAATAGAGAAGTAAATGCCCAGAAAGTTGAAAGTAGTTTCCTTCAGGAGTGGGATTAGGGATAGAGCCGCTGGACAGTTGCTAGCGGTGCGAAACCATCAGCCTTTTTACGCTCATGCATTATGTGGATTCAAACCAAGTAAATAAATAAATTAAAAATGGGAAGTAGAGAGACTGAGTGTTGAAAGGGTCACAGGTAGTAAACAGCAGGACAAGATCTGGAGTGGGGTACCGTGGACTTCAAAAACCCGAATTAGGGGCGCCTGGGTGGCTCAGTTGGTTAAGCATTGGACTTTTGATTTCAGCTCAGGTCATGATCTCAGGATTGTGAGACTGAGCTCTGTGTTGGGCTCCACACTGGGAGTGGAGACTGCTTGGGAGTCTCTTTCTCCCTCTCCCTCTGCCCCTCTACCCTCTCTGTGTGCATGCACGCTTTCTCTCTCTCCAATAAAAAGCAAAAAAACAAAAAAACCCCACAAACCCCCAAACTATTAAGCTCTGCATCGACCCCTTCATTCCCTTCTCTCCTCTCTCCACTCTCCTTTGACTCCTTCCCCACATTCTATCACTCATTCACTCTTCCCATTCTTCCCCAGGCCCCCTCCTTCTTCTCTTTTCCTACTTCTCTTCCACCTCTCCTGTATTCTCGTCTCAAGGGCCCCTGAGCTCCTGACCTTTTGCAAGGCTGTCCACGTGTGCTGCTGGATGGGTCTGATGACCTCTCCAGCCATTGCAGGGTCTCTGTGGGTCCCGGCCGCCCTCGCCCAGCACCCAGCACAGCCCGTGCTTGTACACTTTCAAAACACGGTGATTTTTCTTCTTAAATTTAGGGTTGGCATTTCTTGCCTGTGAAATCTGAACTCTGCAGGGCATTATTTTTAGATGTTTCATTTTAGGAGAAGCCAAAAGCCCTGCTCCTTTTGGTCGGATTTCATGAATCCCCAGGAGTATCCAGACAAAAAGCACTGAAAGATAATTCCACTGTTGAGTGATTTAATAGTTTCTTGGCTCGGCAGGTACATTACTTTGGTAAATTAGAAGGAAAAACTCCTTTTTTTTCCCTGATAACAAAAGTAATAATTCTTTCTTGTAAGAAAAATAGGAAATACAAAAGAGCACAAGGAAGAAAATGAAAACATATGTAATATCACCTTCTGGCGATAACCAGACTTAACTCATTGGTGTCTATCCTTCTAGTCTTTTTATGCATATGTGCACATGTATTACTCTTTAACAAAATTGAAGACATACTGTATGTATTATTTTACAACACTTTTGTATTAATATTTTATAAACTTTTTCTCTAATATAACTTTTTTTTTTTTTTTTAAGTAGGCTCCTTGCCCGGCGTGGAGCCCAATGCAGGGCTTGAACTCATGACCCTGAGATCAAGACCTGAGCTGAGATCAAGAGTCAGACACTCAACCAACTGAGCCACTCAGGTGCCAAATCTAATATAAGTTTTAATTCCTACCTAAGATTTAGTTAGGTACATGCATATTCTGCAACTTGCATTAATTCCATACATTTTTGAAATGGCTCGAAGACATTATTTTTGAAGAGTGGTCAACATTAATAGCACTCTAAAAAATATGTTGTACTTCCTCCCAATAACCATGTGGCAGAGATGACACTTATGAATTCAGCAAATCCTGCTTCTTAGTCTTCCCTTCTAGGCCTATGGAAAACTATATCTCCCAGTTCCCCTTGAGGTTAGGTTAGCTCATGGAACCGGTTCTGGCCAGGAGTGTGAGTGGAAGTGAAGTGTGTTACTTTTTGCACGGTGCAGGAAAAACACCTTTGACATTTTCCAATCTTTCATGGAGGCCTTGACTTGGGATGGCGAGGTCACAACATGAAACATCCTTGTTCACTGGGTCACAGTGTGGAACACAGCTGCCCTGGAGAGCTACCCGGCTTCCGACCTATGGATAACTCTGGATGAGTGAGAAATTAATAGGGGTTAACACCTGAGATTTTGGATTGTATGTTTCTCAGCATAGAGCTGGTCTATCCTGACTGACATGGACCATACTTAGAAGTGATCTAAAATGATCTAAAACACTTCTGGTGTGGCTGGGTGACAGAGTTGGGTAAGTGTGTGGCTCTTGGTTTCAGATCAGGTTGTGATCTTGGGGTCGTGGGATAGAGTCCTGTGTCAGGTTCCACACTCAGCGTGGAGTTGGTTTAAGATTCTTGCTTCCTTACCCCCTACCCCTCCTCCCCAAATAAATAAAGAAATCTTTAAAGCATTCCTTCTCCTATACTCTCCAGATACAGTGATTTACTCGTTAGCATTCCGCATTTATTGATGGAGGATCTTATGTGCAAACAGAGTGTCAGCCCCTAAAAGGACATGAAATAGTGAGAGACATAATCCTGGCCCCCAAAGCAGCATGAGGATGGCATAGATTATAAAAGTTAAAACAATGGAAATGCTTCTGTAGAGATTCCACAATTTCTTACAGCATCATAGCAAATAGGATAACTTTGGGGAAGGATCCTGAGAACTTTAAGCATTGACTAGGAGATGTATACACAGTGGGGGAAGATCTTTCCAGGGAAAGGGGACAGCACGTGCAAGTCACAGAGATACAAGTGACATGGCGTGGCATATTTGGAAACCCAACCTGTCCATCAGCAGGGAAGGGAGGACAAGCAAACCATGTTATTTCTGATAATTGGAAGCTCACTGCTTTTCAAGATTAACCGTATCAGTATGAAATGGGTCTGATCAGTGGAAAATCTTTTTTAGGTGAAACAAAAATATTTCATCTCCTAATTTTTTCATGACTTAGCCTTAATTTTCTTCTCTGGAGATGTTGAGATGAAAACGAAACTCTTTTTTATGTGATAGTTCTTCAAATATTTATGATGCTTTTTATGTCCCCCTGAATCCTGTGTTGTTTTCTTTTCTTTTTCAGGCATTAGTTCCAATCTTTTAAAGGTGGTGTGTAAAGTCCTGCATGAAACCTGGCATATGGTAGTTACTCAGTGTATGCTGGATGAATGAATGCACAGGTCAATTCGGAAGTAGTCTGCAGCAATTTCTGCTCAGTAAAAAATTACGAAGGACAATAATGTAGTACACCTAGTCGTTAGCACATATTGAACACTTAGATTTTTATTTTTAAAGATTTTATTTATTTATTCGACAGAGATAGAGACAGCCAGCGAGAGAGGGAACACAAGCAGGGGGAGTGGGAGAGGAAGAAGCAGGCTCCTAGCGGAAGAGCCTGATGTGGGGCTCGATCCCATCACGCTGGGATCACGCCCTGAGCCGAAGGCAGACGCTTAACCGCTGTGCCACCCAGGCGCCCCAAACACTTAGATTTTTGCTAGGCGATTTACCACTTTCTCTACATGCATAGCAGCCCCTAATCTTCACAACAGCACTGCGATGCGGATACTAATAGTATTGCCATCTGAGAGAGGACGAGGAGACTTGGACAGATGCAATACCTTGCTGGGTCACAAAGCTCATAAATGGTAAGTTGGGATTCGAACTCATGCCTATGGCACTTCAGAACCTGTCCTTGACTGTTTTCAAGGGGTCCTATGATCTCATCGGACTCTCCTGCCCATGATCTTGTGGGCCTTTCACCTCATTCATTTTTCTAAATAAATACATTTTAAAAATTTTCATTCCAGGGGCGCCTGGGTGGCACAGTGGTTAAGCGTCTGCCTTCGGCTCAGGGCGTGATCCCGGCGTTCTGGGATCGAGCCCCACATCAGGCTCCTCCGCTATGAGCCTGCTTCTTCCTCTCCCACTCCCCTTGCTTGTGTTCCCTCTCTCGCTGGCTGTCTCTCTGTCGAATAAATAAATAAAATCTTAAAAAAAAAAAATTTCATTCCAGTGTCGTGATCATACTGCATTTCACCTCATTTTACACTTGCATGGCATGAGAGTCTGGGAAGCAGAAATGCAAGGTCACACAGCTTGCCTAGTTTCGAGCTAGGGTTTGTTGAACTTCAAAACCCATGACTGCTTGATCCTTTCATGCTGTTTCGTGGAGAGAATGATTTAGGTCAAGACTTCCTCAGGATTCTTCTGAAGAGACACAACCCCAACTTCTTTTCCCTTTTATTATTTCACTCAGATCAACGTCCAGTGAACAAATTAAAGAGCCAGGAGTGCAGCTGCTTAACGTCATGCTAAAAGGTTCACAAATATTTGTAGTGAAATTTGGACTGTGAATCCCCTTTTCCTACTGTCCTTGGATTTGCTCACTTCTGCACGGCCCCGGTCAGGTTGGGGCAGGGTCTTCTTTGATGCTGCATGAGACGCGGTGACAGCAGAAGTCACCCCTTATTCACAGTAGGAGACTTGAGGTCTAATCCCTGAATGGTGATCACCTGGCCTTGTCATCTTGAGAAAGTCACATGTCTCTTTGGGCTTTCGTTTTCTTATCTGTAAGGGGAGCAAACTAATGAAGAAGTAACAATGTTCATTTATAGTCTTCCCAGCCTCCGATTCCCTGTCTCAGACTATGAGATGCTCTCTCCCCTCTTGGTATGGCGAGGACACCTTCACAGGAGAGATTTATTTCCAGCTTTTAAGGGACAAAGGAGGTCAGAGTGCCCTTCTTCTGTTTGCTGTTTCTTAAGTAAGTAACTTTAATTCAAAATAATTTATATGCCAAGGTGCTTCCTTTTTTCCTTCTGTAGTGAGAAATTAAATAGTGGGACTATATAATTGTAGTTACCAGCTATTACCTGTTTTACTAATTTATTTTTTTAAAGATTTTATTTATTTATTTGAGAGAGAGTGACAGAGATAGCAACAGAGATAGGGAGAGAGAGCACAAGCAGGGAGGAGAGGGAGAAGCAGACTCCCTGCTGAGTGGGGAGCCTGACACAGGCTCGATCCCAGGACCCCAGGATCATGACCTGAGCGGAAGGCAGACGCTTAACCCACTGAACCAGTGAGGCGCCCCTATTACCTGTTTTATAGGTAACATGCATTCTGCCGAGCTCTTTATATGTAGTCTTCATGGTAACCCGATAGAATGACTATTATTACTAACTCCACTTAATTAATTAGTTAATTATTTTTAAAAATATTATTAATTTATTAGAGAGAGAGGGCACGAGCACGGGAGGGGCAGAGGGAGAAGGACAGAGAGAGAATCCTTCAGCAGACTCCCTGCTGAGTGTAGAGCCTGACACAGGATTGGATCTCACGACCCTGAGATCATGTCCTGGGCCGAAACCAAGAGCCCAAAGTTCAACCAACTGAGCCACCCAGGTGCCCCTACTAATTCCATTGCAGAGATGGAGAACCCGAGGATGAGAGGAGTGAAATATTATTCGCCCAAAGCCATGTAGACCGTCATCAGGTAAGATTCAAGGGTGTCAGCCGTGGCGCCAGTGCAGGTGGCAGGACAGCTGTGGGGCTTCGGGTTTGGAGCACTGAAGTCTGAGTCTGGCCTCCTCAGACTGGTCCAGGCAGCTCCTCAAGCCTCGGCCCCTCCCCCAAAACACAGGGACAGTGAAAGAGCCTGCTTCACAGTTATTTTTCCAACTGAAAGGAAAACAAATACGTGCATTATTCTTAACTACAGGACTTAGCTCAGGTTAAGCAGTCGAAAGCACTAATTGCTATACTTAGATTTCAGAGCAGTGCTCGAGGAGTTACTAACTTCTCTTTTGGTCCCTGATGATAAATGTTTTTCATGACATGAAAAACGGAGGTCTGAAAAATAACCTTACATCAACTTTCAAGGATTTATGGTAATGGAGAGACTAGGCCACCCCCAAACAGTCCGCCTCGGCATGTTGATTATTTTGAATTAAAGTTACTTAAGGAACAGCAAACACAAGAAGGGCACTCTGACCTCCTCTGTCCCTTAAAAGCTGGAAATAAATCTCTCCTGTGAAGGTGTCCTCGCCATACCAAGAGGGGAAGAGCATCTCATAGTCTGAGACAGGGAATCGGAGGCTGGGAAGACTGTATAAATGAACATTGTTACTTTTTCATTAACATGCTACCGCAAGCCCAAACCCCTCTGTTTTGTCAAATCTTCACAAATAATTGTTTCTTTCTCTAAAAGGCATAACAGCAGTCTGTTTTGGTCCCTTCTTTGACTCTCTTGTTTCCAGGAGCTCCCGTGTGCACAAAATTGAATTTGTGTTCCCTCCTGTTAATCTGTCTTACGTCAATTTAACTATTAGGCCAGTCGAAGAACCTGGAAGGGCAAAAGGGAAGAGTTTTCCTCCCTTACAGTGGATTCCAGTACATCCGCAGGCATCCGAGGGTTAATAAATCCAAGGTTAGTATTTCCTGCGAAGACAGACTCTCCCAGATGGGAGATTTTTAAAATGGATGTTTCTCTAAATGTTTCTTTCTTCCTTGAAGGCAATGGCTTAAAACAAAAACACAAACACAAAACAGAAAGCAAAAATCTCCTGTAGTCACTGCCTCTTCTATCAACCGACAACACTCATTTCATCCCCTGGGGGCCTGAAGTCTCCTTTGCCGCCTGGAGCTCAGCGAAATTCCCCAGGTGTTGAGTGCTCACCGGTTCAGCTGCCGTTCCTGGATTTTCTGCCTCAGCTCCTCCAGCATACTTATCTGCACATATTATTCTGACCGGTAAAAATGCATACACCCCGTCAGCGTGGAGGAGGCAGGCTGCCTGTGCTGCTGGGCTTTGCGGCGCACATTTTTCCCTGTTTGTGGAAAAACGGCGAGCGATGTGAAATTTTTGGTTACCCTGTAACCCTACTCTTTGGGGGGTGGAATGGGGAGGAGACAAGAGGATGAGAAGGAAACCCCTACCATTAGGGCCCCAAGGACAGAGGCGGGACAAAGCAGAGCTCGGGAGGTAATGGTTGAATGAATGAATTGAGTGCGTTAGGCACAAGAGACTTCCCTCAATTATTCTTGCACTACCATTTATCCGTCGAGTATCAGTTGGGATAGATTTTTTAAAAGATTTATCTATTTATTTTAGAGAGAAACGGGGCGGGGGGGGGAAGTGGTGGGGTAGAAGAAGAGAGAGAATTTCAAGCAGACTCCCCGCTGAGTGTGGAGCCCGATGTGGGGCTCGATCTCACGACCCTGGGATCATGACCCAAGCCGAAACCAAGAGTTGGACCCCCAACCTACTGAGCCACCCAGGGGTCCCTCAGTTGAGACACTGTGTGTCCTTACTGTGCTATGCACTGGAGGTTTAACTTTGAACAATACATACGGGGTCACAGCCGGCATTTAATCTAGTGTAGGTATCAATGAAATGTTATGGCATCAGTAGACCCAGTATTAGGGAGAAGCAAAATATCATCATGATGGTGACTGTTTTTTTTTTTTTTTTTTAAAGATTTTATTTATTTATTCAACAGAGATAGAGACAGCCAGCGAGAGAGGAAACACAAGCAGGGGGAGCGGGAGAGGAAGAAGCAGGCTCATGGCGGAAGAGCCTGACATGGGGCTCGATCCGACAACGCCGGGATCACGCCCTGAGCCGAAGGCAGACGCTTAACCGCTGTGCCACCCAGGCGCCCCAATGGTGACTGTTTTTATCCATCAACTCATTCATTTATTTATCCCTTCAAACATTGACA
Organism: Ursus arctos; assembly: GCF_023065955.2. NCBI lineage: Eukaryota > Metazoa > Chordata > Mammalia > Carnivora > Ursidae > Ursus > Ursus arctos. The sequence goes on along the minus strand of NW_026623078.1, from coordinate 77,262,385 downwards.
AGCTGTTCAGCAGCATCCCTGGTCTCTACTCACTGATTCCAGAAGCAGCCCTGGTTGTGATAACCGAAAATATCTCCAGGTGAGAGACCAATAACCCTTGGGAGGCAAAATTGCCTCCAGGTAAGGGCCACTACTCTCATGAACAAGGCATTGCCTCTGACATCACTATCAAGTGAAAATAACTGATAATATTAGTAACCACACCAATAATGGCAATGTATGAAACACCTCCTTCCTGTCCGGTTTTGTGCCAGGCACATTATCTTCTTTAATACTGACAACAACCCTCTGATATAAGTAAATATTTATTTAAGGATTTGTAAAGATTTATAATGAACATCCCGAGTCTGGGGACCCAGAGGGAGTCCCACAGGACCAACCAACGGGGTCGTTGGCTTCACGAAGGATGGAAGTCGAATGTGAGCCAGCAGGAGGTGAAAGCACAATTTAGGGAAGATATAGAGCGAGCAGATACAGATGGACCATCTGGGAGACTTGGAAAGGAACAGAGCATGAATTTAGTCTTTGTTCTGGGTCTGGGGTTTTTATCGAGATCGATGGTCTGGTGTGCGTGTCCTCTCAGCCATCCAGAAACCAGTTAGAACAAAGACGAGGGCCCAGGTGTTTTCCCCTGGAGCCAGGGTGTCTAGGTGTTGAGATGAGCAGCTCTGGTGTCTGGAATACGTGCATGAGGGCTTTGGCAGGTCCTCACCTGGTCCTTCCTTAGATGTCATCTGCTCTAGAGAAATCACTAACTCCCTGTCCCTTACAAGGAGGACCTACGCTATTTGCTTTACAAGAGGTGCTGGTCCGAGTCAGAATAGAAGCAGGAAAAGAAACTAAGGAGAAAAACAGCTTTTTCTCTCCTGAGGTCCCTTCTGTTTCCCTGTCTCAACTCTATTCACAGTTATTTCTGGATGAAGGAATTACGAACTTCTAAAAGCAAGAATCAATGTTTAAAATGAGAGGAATTATGGCACTTACGTTCTTACGGATGGTAGAGGCTAAAATTGGAAAGATTGCATTTTCAAAGAAGTGTTAGATTATTTGATTGAGTAGAAATGTTAAAGCAAGCAATTCTCGCAGGAGATCATACAGGCAGCTAAACGCTTCCTTCTTTTGTGCTTTTGCTTTATATCGGCTAAACTCTCCATCTGACTCTTTGTGTCTTTCTTTTTAATTTTGGGGGAAGCCTACATGTTAATGTTTTGTTTATATTTGAATCGAGCAAACCCTTACATTCATCCTTCCTATCACTAATAAAATGAGTATAACAGGAGGTTTTCTGGGGTTCAGAACAATAATTAATCATTGAGTTTCAGAGTAGAAAGTCAGCTTAGTTGTATAAAATCCAAACATCCAGTTTATTGGTGAAGAATCGAAAGTAGGAGGAGCTCAATTGCTCCAGGTCAGGAGTCTCCAAACTACAGCCTGTGAGGCAAATTTGGCTAGTACTTGTTCCTGTAAATATATTTTCACTGGGTCACAACCACGCTCATTTGTCTTTATGCATTCTCTACAGCTGCTTTCAAGCTACAGCAACAGAATTCATCAGCTGTGGCAGAGACTCTGTCTCCCAAAGCCTAAGATATTTACTGTCTGGTCCTTTATGGGAAATATTTGTAGGGGTGCCTGGGTGGCTCACTTGGTTAAGTGTCTGACTCTTGATTCATGATCTCAGGGTTGTGAGACTGAGCCCCTTGTCGGGCTCTACACTGGGCATGGAGTCTGCTTAGGATTCTTTCTCTGCCCCTCCCCTTGTCTTCCCCTCTCTCAAAAAAATATGTATTTATTAACCCCTACTACCACAAACTAGAACTGGAAGAGACTCAAGAGACTCGAAGCTAATGCATTTCTCAATGGGCAACAATGTGGAGGAGTGGAAAATCCTTGGGCTCTAGAATCCGGACAGGCTTGGAACCCTGTCTCTGTCCTTCACACACTGTGTGACCTTGAACATGTACCTCGATCCCTTCGACTCTTGTTTTTCAATTGAGTAAAATTGGGATGAATACGTTCTGCTATTTTCTTATGTGATGTATGAATGTCTGATGAAGTCTCTGGCACATACTCAGACGATATTAAAATACGGTGCCCCTGGGGGTGCCTGGCTGGCTCAGTAGAACACGCAACTCTTGATCTCGGGGTCATGAGTTTGAGCCCCACGTTGGGTGTAGAGATGACTTAAAAATAAAATCTTAAAAAAAAGATAGTGCCCTTTCCACTTAACAATGGTGACTTTAACTCATTTATTCAATAAACATTTATTAAAAACCAGGTACCTTGGTAGGCTTGCCCTTTGAACTCAGTCAATTCCAGCCAAGCAGAGAGAACAGAGGGGAGAGGCACCTGACCCAGACTTTGCTCAAGCATGGCTTCCTGAAGAAGAGGATGTTTCATCCGGGACCTTAAAGAAAGGTAGGGGTTAGTACCTAAGAAAGGTAGGGGTTAGTACCTAAGATTAGGTAGGGGTTAGGTCCTAAGATCAGCTAGACATGGCACACTTCAAGTGCTAAAAAAAAAAAAAAAAAGTACAGTACAGTTTGAGTGGGAATTCAGCCTTGGGAGGAAGAGGGGGGAGTTGTGGCTGGAAAAGTGAACAAGATCCAGATCCTGAAGAGCGAAGGTAACAGATGCTGTTACTGCCTCCCCACCAGCCATGGCCCTTTCTCTACTGACAGAATCATGATTTTTTAGGAGCAGCAACCCCCCCACCCCGCTGCCCCCTGCGTGAGAGAACGCAACAGTTACCTGCAGACGGTGGTCCAAGGTGAGCTCCTGCCTGGGGTCCGGCCAGGGAGATGTAAACAGAAGAATGTTGAGGTCTTTCAGAAAAGTTTTCCAACTCCAGACTATTGAAGAAAGTCTCCCCTTCCTCTCTTCCTTTTCTGCTTTAGATGCACGTCGAGTGGGATTATGACGCCCAGGGCCTCTATAGCACTTCCGACCTTGACAATAAAAGTCAACAGGCTCAGAACAGAGGAAAGACGTGCTCGTATGACGATTCAGAGATGCTTTGTTGGCCCAGTGTTGGTATTTGGGCCAGTCCCGGGTCTGCATGCTTCCTGTACAGAAAGCAGGACGAAGTCACAGCAGCCTGGGTGCCCAGCACCCCCCCCCCCCTGCAAACAACTGAACTCCAAATGGATTAGACGACCCTTTGTGACAAGTAGTTAGCCTTTGGTGGAGGCCTCCATTTCCTCATCTGCAAAATGGAGGTGATGTTAGAACAGCATAAAGGGTCGTTGTGAGGACAGGATAGCATATAGACAGCGAGAACGGGTACGGTGCATAGTACATAGTTAGTGGCTACTCTTGTTGTTGTTGTATCGGGTACGGTACATAGTACATAGTAGGTGGCTACTCTTATTGTTGCTGTATCATTTCTGTAAACTTGTTTCATGAATGACTTTGACATTCTTAAAGATTACCTCACGCTGGCATGAATCAGGAGTTTTCACGGACATTACATTAGGGGATTGAATGAGTTAGTCTCCAAAGCCGAGCTCCCCGCCTCCAACCTCCCCATCCACTCACAAACCATGTGTTGTGATCCACTAGCATCTTGAGAAAGTAATTCATTGGGAGGTGAAAAAGCATAGGATAGGTTAAAATAGCCAATATTAGAATGCATCATATGTAAGGATAGACATTTTTTTTTTTAAGATTTTATTTATTCGTTTGACAGAGAGAGAGAGAGACACGCAGGGGGAGTGGCAGGCAGAGGGAGAAGCAGGCTCCCCAATGAGCAGGAAGCCCGATGTGGGGCTCGATCCCAGGACCCTGGGATCATGCCCTGAGCCAAAGGCAGAGGCCTAACCAACTGAGCCACCCAGACGCCCCAGGATAGAAATTTTTTTGTAGAAGTTTTATTTGTTATATTTATTTGTATATGCGTATATTGAGTTGCGATTGTAAAATGCATTTCCGATTGTGGACCGCATTAAAAAACTTAAAAAAAGGACTGTTCTAGAGTGCCCTACAGCGCCAGAGTCCGTGGTTGTTCTCAGATGCTGTGGCTCCTGCCAGCACTGTGCCTTCGTGTTACACAACACTGTTCCCCTGCTGACTCACGGTCAGGAAACAGTTCCCTGTTCACACTGAGGTGTCTCTCCATCACTGCTCATTCTTTTCTCCATCAGTTCTGCTTTGTCTCAAACAGGTGCTAAGGAAGATGGACACCTTCTGTAGAAGGAACTCGTTGCCCACCAAACTGAAACGGACGCTGAATTGGTGTCTTAAGAGGTCCCAAGTGGGCTCTTCAGTCCGGTCCTTCGGAATCGTAGCCAAGAAGGCAATCAGGCCGTGTCCTAGGAGCAGCTGTGCAGGTTTCGCAGTTGTAGGATGGATTTCTCCACAGTTTCAATTCCCTCTTCTAATTGTAGTCTCTGGTGTTGCCATCATGGGCTGAGGATTTGGGGAGCAGATTTTTACCAGGAAAAATATCAGACAACTTTGATTTAACCTTTTTTCCCCCCTGGACACTTAAGAAAAAAAAAAAGGGAACATATGTTCAATGCATCTATATGAATATATAGATACAGGTACACACACAGTCCCTGTTCTATTTCTGGCACTGCCATTGCCAGCAATAGATGATTGCCTGAGCTCTATAATTGGCACAGTCCAGGGGCAGACAGGATTAGCATCAGAGGTTTCAGGGTGCCTGCTCTGTTCACTGCTTGTGTGACCTTCGGCACGTCACTGACTTATTCTGAGCTTTGGTCAATCATAAAAGCTGCACTTGAGGGACTACTTAACCATGCATCGGGCACGTTTTCAATATTACTAAGAAATACAAGAGCAACCCTGAAAGGTAGTTGAATACATTCAACTAACAGAGTCAGGTCAGAGCCAGGATCGAGAGTTGGCGGTAAGTCTGGTTGGCTACAAAGCCCGTGGTCTTTCATTACATTCTTCTGTTTCCTCTTAAAAGTGAAGCAGCCATGTCCACACTAATCAAACTGTGGAAGGAGCCGAGATGCCCTTCAGCAGACAATGGATTAAGAAGCTGTGGTCCGTATATACAATGGAATATTACTCAACCATCAGAAAGGATGAATACCCAACATTTGCAGCAACATGGACGGGACTGGAGGAGATCATGCTAAGTGAAATAAGTCAAGCAGAGAAAGACAATTATCATATGGTTTCACTCACTTATGGAACATAAGGAATAGCAGGGAGAACGTAGGAGAAGGAAGGGAAGAATGAAGGGGGGGTAAACAGAAGGGGGAATGAACCATGAGAGACTATGGAGTCTGGGAAACAAACTGAGGGCGTCAGAGGGGAGGAGGTGGGGGATCAGGATAGGCCGGTGATGGGTAGTAAGGAGGGCACATGTTGCCTGGTGCACTGGGTGTTATATGCAAATAATGAATCATGGAACTTTACATCAAACACTAAGGATGTACTGTATGGTGACTAACATAAGATAGTAATAAAAAAAACTTCATACACGATGGTGAATTTACAAACTGATGGTTCCCAGAGGGGTGCGGGGATGGGGGAAATAGGCGGTGGGGATGAAGGAGGGCACTTGTGGTGATGAGCACTGGGTGATGTATGGAAGTGTTGAATCACTATATTGAACACCTGAAACGAATATAAACTGTATATTAACTGGAATTAAAATAAAAACTTAAAAACCAAAAAAAAATAAAAGTGGAGATGAAATCAGCTAAAATGAATGTAAAAAATAAATAAATGTAAAAATTTTGATTGCTTTTAGTTACTGTGATTATGACCATTATTTGTGTGACCATTTTTCTTTTTAGGAGCCCTAATAAACCCATATGTGCCTATCGTTACCACATCCCTCCTTACCTGCATTTTTTAAATGTTTTTTTATTATATTATGTTAGTCACCATACAGTACATCCCTGGTTTCTGATGTAAAGTTCCATGATTCATTAGTTGCGTATAACACCCAGTGCTCCATGCAATACGTGCCCTCCTTACTACCCATCACCAGCCTATCCCATTCCCCCACCCCCTTCCCCTCTGAAGCCCTCAGTTTGTTTCTCATAGTCCATAGTCTCTCATGCTTCATTCCCCCCTCTGATTACCCCCCCCTTTCTTTATCCCTTTCTTCCCCTACCGATCTTCCTAGTTCTTATATTCCATAGATGAGAGAAACCATATGATAATTGTCTTTCTCTGCTTGACTTATTTCACTTAGCATTATCTCCTCCAGTGCCGTCCATGTTGTAGCAAATGTTGAGAACTCGTGCTTTCTGATGGCTGAGTAATATTCCATTGTATATATGGACCACAGCTTCTTAATCCAGTCATCTGTTGAAGGTACCTGATTTTTTATTAGGTTCTGTTCACTTGTTGGTCTCCTGTACTAGACTGTGGGCATACTGACAGAAGAGATCGTGACTTATTTGGTTGTGTCTTGCTACTAACCGATACGGTGCTTGCCACAGAGCTCAGTGTTCAGCGGTTGGTGTACTGCACTGAAAATATGTATAATTTCCAGTCTGTCACTCTACAGAATATGCTTATGTTTAGAGCCATTTCTGAATTTTAAGAATTCATCTTTTAAATTGAAAAATTAAAAAAAAAAAGGACTGGAAAACTATGCAACCATCTATTATGAGGAATTCTGGGTGAATTATCTTTTTCTCTTTTTCCTTATATTTTCTAATTTTCTTTAATCAACATGTTTTGTTCATTCAATTCAGAGTTTTGGTTGTTTTGTTTATTTTCACTAGAAGCCCTCAGTTTGTTTCTCAGAGTCCATAGTCTCTCATGCTTCATGAATCATCGAAGGTAGCATTGATCCACCTCAACCCAGATACATTAGCACTGTAAACTTCTCGAGTAAGTTTTGAGGTCCTGAGTCTTGAAAGAGAGGGAATGGGAGAGGAACAAAAGAAAAGGCTGGAGTCTTGGTGTCTGGGTTGGGACAAAGAATGGAAGTTTCCAAGCCTGCACAGACCCTTTATAAATTGCAGAATTTCAAAGTTGTAAGGGGGAGTTGAAGTCAACTTGGCTATGACATTACCTTACAGAAACCCTTCCCAGAGTCTCTGATAATGTTTACATATCTTCTGCTTTTTTTTTTTTTAAAGATTTTATTTATTTATTTAACAGAGAGAGACAGCCAGCGAGAGAGGGAACACAAGCAGGTGGAGTGGGAGAGGAAGAAGCAGGCTCCCAGCAGAGGAGCCTGATGTGGGGCTCGATCCCATAACACCGGGATCACGCCCTGAGCCGAAGGCAGACGCTTAACGACTGAGCCACCCAGGCGCCCCTACATATCTTCTGCTTTGAGACTCGCAAGGAAAGGGTGCCCGGGTGGCTAGCTGGTTAAGTGTCTGCCTTCAGCTCAGGACATTACCTCGGGGCTCTGGGATTGAGACCAGTGTCAGGCTCCCTGCTCAGCTTCTCCCTCTGCCCCTCCTCCACGTGCACTCATGTTCACGTGGGCTGTCTCTCTTTCTCTCTCAAATAAATAAAAACAAATAAAATATTTAAAAGAAAAGATTCTCAAGGACAGGGGCAGCTGGCTAGCCCAGTTGGTAGAGTTTGCAACTCTTGATCCTGGGGTTCAAGCCCCATGTTGGATATGGAGATGGCTTAAAAAATAAAATCTTTAAAAAAAGAAAAAAAAATTCCCAAGGGTGAAAATACAGGAAATCCCATTCTAGGATTGGTCAGCATGGATCGTGACAATGCATTCTAAGTGGAGTTAAAAGTTTGTCTTTCCCGAGTTTCAACCAGTGCCTCCAGTGCAAAAGAGAATATACAGAGTATGATTTTGACTTTCCCGAGTCTCATGTAGACCCCGCTGAACCACTCCGGAGGTCTGGTGGTCTGCAACCCCTCTTCAGATGTACTGGCTCTCAGGTCTGTCACGGTGTGGGTTGCTGATTTCTGGACACGGATTTCATGGGCTGGTGAAGAGCATAAATTTTAGAACCACATAGGTCTGAGTTCTATTCTGAACCATATCCTCTGTGAGCTATGGACCCATTAAAGCGATAGTAAAAAATGCAATAATGATAAAAAATGATGTTTTGAGAATAACACTTGCTAACATTTTCGGGTACTCCTTATGCACAGGCACCGAGCAATCGGTTTTCCATGCAAAATGTCATTTCAGCCTTGAACTTCCAAGTTTTGCTATCTCAACTGTAACACAAGGATAGTAACAGGAATCCATGTGGGGTAGTGGCATGGTTTCAATAGCATCGTTCATGTGAATTGCTTAGAATAGAGCCTGGCACACGATGAACACAACATAACGATATAATCATCATCATCACGGCACCCCCAAAGGGCCATGGTACCCTAAATGAGGCCAGTGCTCTGCAGAACACTGTAGGATAACAGCTCTTCTACCCGTGCAGCTGGGAGTTCCTTGGTGTGAACGGAGTGGAAGTTCATTGATAGGAAATGGGGCTAAGGGGAAGACAATTTTCACATCAAGTTGATCTGTGCAGACATTTCGTCTGGAGCCAGCATCTGAAATGGAGTGTTTTAATTTATGATTATATTTTCAGTGAGCTTGTTCACAATCATCTCTTGGGTTCCACTGTGTGTGTGCAGACAGTACCCCAACATGTCTTCTGCCAGTCTCGTGAATGGATTAATGGTATCAGCTCCGGAGTCAAATTACCCGGGTTCAAATCCTGTCTTCAGAATGGGCCAGCTGTTTCATCTGAGCAATTTCCTTGACCTCTCTGTTTTCCTTAGTCTCTTAGTTTTCTTATCTATAAAACAGTCAAACTGATCATATGTACTTTGAGGTGTTTTGAGGATTTAGTGTGTATAAAATGCCTACGACAAAGCATGAAAAATGTGGGCTATTTTATGTTGGTAGAATAACGGAAACACGGGGTCAGAATTATTCTTGCTGGACCAGCTAACTCTTCGAATAAAGAGCTTTAAAATAAGCCTCTGCATAACATACACATTTGTGCGTGCGCGCGCACACACACACACACACCCCTCTTGCCTCTGAGCTATACAACAACCACCTCTTTTGAAGATGTCATGTCCACGTTACCACGGGTCTTGCTGCACTGCAGGGCCATTCGTTATGAAATTACCTCGCTGCAGGACATCAGGATGTGGCAATATCGAAATGCCTGCAAGAGACAGAATATGAGGTTCAGGTGAGAGGCAGAGTCCTAGCAAAAATCCACAGGCTGGTGCATAATCAGAGCGCAGCCCTATCATTCTATTAGGAGATGTTTCTATTTCCATTTTACAAACAGGCAAAGAGCCTGAATTAGAGGATTGGGAATGTTAATTTATCTCTTAATACCATCATCTGATCGTGGACTCTGTGTGTGTGTGTGTGTGTGTGTGTGTGTGTGTGTGAGAGAGAGAGAGAGAGAGAGAGATGCATTCTTTGTACATTTCTTTTCAGTATCTTCATGATATTGTTCAAGATAATTGATGGTGGAGGTATAGGACATTTCTCAGTAATACACAAACAAAGCCAAACTCAAATCATGTAAATTGCTTCATTCGTGGGGATAAAACAAAATTGCTTGGCAAGGCAGGGAGTCAGAGAGAACAGAAAAGATCCAGAGGGAGCAGTGCAGGAATGTTCAGTACATTTTCCTTGTTATTTCCGCATTTGTCAAAATGGAATGTACCCCCTCCTATTTTATATTCTTAGTTCTATACACAAGGCAATCAATGGCATTATAAATAAGTCTATTTTTGTTATGGGTATGAGACTGCTAAGGAAATGGAACAGAAAATCACTTTCCAGTCTAGCCTCAAAATTGATTTTTTCCAAATTATTTTTCTTACAAAACTCAGGTTTGTTTCCTAGAATTTTCTTTCATTTATCCATTTTTTTTAAAGGTGTTCCACTATCTCTTTGGACACTTGCGATCTGTATCATAAAATCAAACCCTTAATTATATATTGATGTTTTTCTCCTGAAGACTGTAAGATCCCTGGAGGTAGGGTCATTTCTTACACTTCTCTTTACCCTACGGGATGTCAGCACGAGGTCAGCAAAGCAAGATCAGACAGGGAAACAAGCTTCTCACACTTTGCAAAGCACTATGGCGCAAAAAAATAGATACTATGTTGAATGTCAGTTGTCTGTGTCAAGGAGTGAGCTTAATGCTTGGTGTCATTTGATCTGCACCCAGCGCGATTGCCCCAGGGCTCAAGCTGCCCCCATCCTGCCCCTCCCCAGCCCACTGTCCCTGCCTAGTTTAGGGAACATACAAACCAAACAGATGCTTGCTCATGGGACTATAAAGCTAGAGCCTTATCCATTATCCACGTCTGCTGGGATTGTTCTGGAAGGAAAGCCTCACAGGCACCTCCAGCCCATCCAAAAGCTTGCCTTGGATTTGGTGGTTTCGGTTTCCAATACCCCCATCTCCAATTTTTGGGAGGTTTTTGATGTAAGCTGATGAATCATTTGCCTCCAGCGCTTTGGAGTGGAGGGGCAGGTCTGAGGGACCCCCAAATCCAGCGTCTTCACCACCACGCACACAGCATTTCTTATCTTGCCCTCACAAGAGCCCCATCAAGCTGAAATCCTACTCTTCCTCTCTGCAGTTGTGAGATCCAGAAGCCTGCAGCCTCCACGAAGGGCCATGTCATGGGTGTTAGACGGCGCCATCCGTCTAATTTCTAGCTTCTCCCAGAATCCGATTCAGAAAGGATTCATCAGCTCTTCACTATGTCCTGGACCGTACATGAACTCCCACAAGTTAATTCAGAATAATTCCTTCAAAAACTCTCCTTTCTGTGCAGATCGGTACCATCCCCAGATCTTCCTCGGAGCCCGGACCTTTAGCCCCCGTCTCCCCTGCCACCTCGGTGGCTCGGTCAAGCTGGCTAAGTCAGCGAAGTGATTTTGACTGGAAAAGTGAATGTCGTGCCTACCAGCAGGAATTTGAACCAGCAGTTAGAAATAGGAGGTGAAATGTGTGGGTCAGAATGTGGAGAGGGCATGGGGAGGTCATGGTGGTCCTGAGCAACCTAGAGTAAGCACCTGAACCGTGTGTTGGAGGAGAAGGGAACCGTGGTCCACAAAGAAGCAGAGGGAATGAGGGAGAGTCACACAGACACCATTACACACACACACACACACACACACACACACACACACACACACTGCCTGAAAGAACCAACAGTCTATTTTTCATATCATTTATAGTCTTGTCACAGTCTAGGAAACGAAGTTTGGTTAGATTTCAGTGAAAACTGAAATCTAGTTTTGTTGGGGGCTCCACACCCAATGTGGGGCTTGAACTCACGACCCTAGGATGAAGAGTCGCCTTCTCTATGGACTGAGCCAGCCAGGCGCCTCCAGAGTGGTGTTTCCCCCGGGAACAGGGAGGGCTAACTTTACTACAATTAATATGTATGGCGTAGAACTTCATGCAAATGAAGTGTTCAGCAGGGTCATAATTTAATTGAATTTATACAAAAACAAACTAAACAAAAGACAAATGCAGCTTCTAGGACCCGCTTTCTTTTACTGATTTAAAAACAAAACAAGGTGTAAAAATGTTGTGCCTCAAATGAACCTTGTTTTATTTTATTTACTTATTTATTTTTAATAAGTAGCCACCTGGTTCCTGCACCCTATAAAATCCAGGCACTGGACCCTTGGCGTAGCTTCTGTTCGACTTTACATCATGGGGACGGATTGGTCCGCTTTCTTGGCCCTCATCTTGCATTGGCCACATACAGGGTCCCTGGCCAGGGGACTGAGCTTTGTCTAAAGTGACAAGGGCAGCTCTGGGGGGGGGGTGGTTTTGATCGTCCCTGTGGTCCTTCGTGGCTTTCATCTTCTCTGGGTAAAGAGGCTATATATCCTTGTAAACACAAAACATGTTTGCTTTTCCCGGTTTCTGTTAATGGCGAAGAAATGGAAGCAAATAAAGTTTTATTGATCTTTGACAAAAAATAAGAATAAAACAGCCAGCAGCCAGCTCAGCCAGGGTATGAGCGAGACCAGAAGCGGGAAGACTGGTATCTGAGCAGGTCCAGGAGCATTGGACCCATGCTGCCAGGATCACTCTTCAGCCATTGAGTAAGGGACGGTCCAAAGGCTTAGGGAGAGTCTAGGGGGAAGAGGGGGCTGTGGGCTAGTGGAGTGGGGTGCAAGGGAGGCTCTTTACCAACAATCTGGATGCTTGTCCATATTTGCCTCCTGTGTGGTTGCGGTAACGTGTACTGGCAGAATATCAGACCCACGCACCCGCACTCACTCACGGACGCAGACTTATCCGTAGCGTGGTCCTTGAGTGTGGAAAAGAGGAGCTAATAGCTTAATCTAGTAATCCCTGATAACTTTTTACTTTGAAGTTGCAGCTCTGTTATATGCAAATTCCTATAAAAATACTTACTCCCCCTCCCACCTTTCTGGAAAGATCCGGCCACCTACAAAAGTTGAGGAATCAGGTGAGAACATTTATAGTAAGAATAACCATTGCTGCCCTGCACCCAAGCCCTGTCTCTACTGCTCACGTCTGCTCCCAGACGGCAGATTGGTGGTTAACCCTGAGTTTGTACTGAGTTCAGGTAAGGCATTCACAAATGATTTGAATTGGGCTGTGAACCTTTCACCTGTGTACAGGTGTACTTCTGTTTCATTGCGCCTTCCTTTATTGGGCTTTGCAGATATTGTGTGATTGATTGATTTTTGTTGTTGTTTTTAACAAATGGAAGGTTTGTGGCACTCTGCATCAAGCAAGTCTATTGGCACCATTTTTCCAACAGCATTTGCTGGCTTCCTGTCTCCGTGTCACATTTTGGTAATTCTCACAATATTTCAAACTTTTCATTATTATTATATTTGTTATGGTAATCTGTCACCAATGATTATGACTCATCTGAAAGCTCAGATGATGGTTAGTATTTTTAACATTTTATTTTACAGAAAGAGAGAGTGTGTGAGCCGCGGAGAGGCAAAGGGAAGAGAGAGAATCTCCAGTAGAATCCCCGCTGAGCACGGACCGATCTAAGCATCATGACCTGAACTGGAATCAGGAGTCGGACGCTTAGCCGACTGAGCCACTCAGGGACCCCCTCATGATCAGTATTTTTAAATTAAGGTATGTACATTGTTTTTTTAGGCATAATGCTGTTACACACTTAATTGTCTACAATAAGCTAAATCATGTAAACATAACTTTTATATGCCCTGGGAAATTAGAACGTGCATTTGACTCACTTTATTGCAGGGGTCTAGAATCAGACCCGCGATATCTCCGAGGTATACCTGTAATCTTTAAGACTCTGGAATATTGTAGAATTTGAATCCATATGCATTTTTTTAGAAGATTTTTTGTGGAAGATTGTTCTAAACCAGAGAGAGACAAAGATGAATAAGGCATGAGCCCATCATTGGGATGCTCACAGGCTAGTGGTGGCAGTCAAGGGCAAAGCAGAAGAACTAAAAATGACCCATCGCATTACCACGTGATCCATTAATGAAACATATATGCAAAAGAGTGTGTTTAAAACTTTTAGAATGGTTGCCCATTGAGAGGGTGATCAGGTGAATTGAATAGTTATGAGGATAAAAAGGAATAAATTAAAGACATCCATAAATTTTTAAAAAGAAAAAAGGAAAAAGTGTAAGCAAGAGCAATGGAATATCATTTAATTCTATGATCGCAGAAAGCTTGTAAAGTTCAGCATGGACTCGGACACAGTGGAAGTTGGTACTGACACCTGGACATGGACGGACAGAGCAGCAGCAGCAGAAGTGGATGTGGACCTGGGGCAGAAGGCTCCCTGCCATAATGGCTAAGGGTCTAGGTCTCTGCACTTATGAGGAAGAACGAGCAGGTGATTCATACCATGCTCACCTGGCTGTGACCCCCGTATGGTACTTGCAACTTTTTCCAGCATATTCAATATGTTCATGCTCAAGGTTACAATTTGGTCTGTGTTTACAGATTGATTCGTAGTGGTTTCTTTTTACAACCTGAGCTTGAGGAACTCCCCTAGTGCCAATTGACATTGGTATCCGCTCCACATACGTGGTATTCGGGGACCCTGTTCAGATATTTTACTGGGTAGGTAGATGGGCACAGACTCAAGAAGAGTACCGGAAAGAAATGAACATATGTTGAGCGTTTACTCTGTATCATCTTGTTTATTTCTCAGAAAATTTGCAAGTTATCGCTTTTCTCATTTGCACACGGGGAATTTGAGACTTGCTGAGGTTAGTTCATTTGCCAACACCATAAAGCTCATTAGTAGTGGTCCCAGGATGTAAGCATGAGCTTATCTGACTCCAAAATGCATGTTCTTTGTACTAAACCCCGAAGGAAGATAATGATGCCCATTGCGTACAACTTCCATTCCCAGAGTTGATGTCCACACAATATTGCAATTTCTTCACCAACTTCAGAGCACCCTGCACTACAGCTATGGACAATTTTTAATACATTTCTTTGAGTCACCGCTTCTCAAACACAGCCTCCTCATTCCCACAGCTGTGGCTTTGATTAGATAGTGAGCCTGGTCATAATTTCCTCATCTGTTGTTTGTCTCCACCCACCAAAACTTTCAAGACTCTGTCACAGTCTCATCTTTTCCCCTTGCTGTCCTGCCCCTATGACCTCAAGCCTTTTTGTACCTTCAATCCCAAATACAATCTTTTTGCAACGAAACATGTCCTGCTTCAAAATGACCTCTAATTATTTACACTTGTAAGTTTTCTCTTTTCTACTCTATACAAAATGCATCACTTCCTATCTTTGACAATTGATCTGTAACAAATCCCAAGGCAGGCTGGGATATGGTAAAAGGGGTACAGGACTCATCATCTGTCATCTTTCTCCACTCTGCTTCCACTCTTCTCTTCCATCTCAGTGAGCGACATCGCCAAGCCCTGAGCTGTCAGCCCAGAGTTTGCTGGTTGCCAGAACCTTACCCAGGAGTCATCCTTGAATTTCTTCCACATGGGTCTGCATTTACACCGTGATCAAGTTCTACCAGTTCTACTTTGCTAGTGTCTCTCTATCCCCACTGCTGTTACTTGAATTTAGGTCACCCTCATTGGTTGCTGGACTGCAGTAACACCCTCCTAGCTGGGTTCCCTATGCTCAGCTTCCTCCCTCCGATACATTTCTCATGCTGTTGCCAAAGTGATTTTTCAAAATAAAATGGAAACTGGATGGCCAACAGACACGTGGAAAAATGCTCAATATCACCCAGCATCAGGGAAATACAGATCAAAACCACAATGAGATACCACCTCACACCAGTCAGGATGTCTAAAGTGAACAACTCCGGGAACAACAGATGTTGGCGAGGATGCAGAGAAAGGGGAGCCCTCTTACCCTGCTGGTGGGAATGCAAGCTGGTGCAGCCACTCTGGAAAACAGTATGGACGTTCCTCAAGAAGTTGAAAATAGAGCTATCCTATGACCCAGCAATTGCACTACTAGATATTTACCCAAAGGATACAAACATAGTGATTTGAAGGAGCACCTGCACCCCAATGTTTATAGCAGCCATGTCCACAATAGCCAAATGATGGAAAGAGCCCAGATATCCATTGACAGATGAATGGATAAAGAAGATGTGGTGTATGTATACAAGGGAATACTACTCAGCCATCGAAAAATGAACCCTTACCATTTGCAAGGACATGGATGGAGCTAGAGGGTATTATGCTCAGCATAATAAGTCAATCAGAGAAAGACAATTATCATATGATTTCACTTATATGTGGAATTTAAGAAACAAAACAGATGAACATGGGGGAAGGGAGGAAAAAATAAAATAAGACAAAATCAGAGAGGGATACAAACCATAAAAAACTCTTAATCATGGGAAACAAACTGAGGGTTGCTGGAGGGGAGGTGGGTGGGGAGATGTAGTAACTGGGGGATGGGCATGAAGGAGGGCGCTGGATGGAATGAGCCCTGGGTGTTGTATGCCACTGATGAATCACTGGACTCTACCTCTGAAACTAATAATACACTATAGGTTAATTAATTGAATTTAAATAAAATAAAATTTAAAAATATGGAAATTTGATAATCTCCCTCTATGACCAATGGATATCATTGCCCTGGGATCATTATCTGCTGGGAGATCATTGTCTTAAGGGGCCACCAGTGATGAAGACCATGGAGGGCTGATGAGAAGAAGCAGGTACTTGCTGCCCAGGCAAAGCGAGGCCCGGCAGAGGGGACCTGCCGTCTCTTCCTGATTTTTAGCCCAGCCAGCCATGTAGGAAAGCATTGAGCCTGAGGACAGAAGTTGCTCTCAGATGCAGTTTATGCGTTTGGCAGGAGCTTGTTGTGGAAAGTGAGTGCAAGAGAGAGCGTGTAGAAGACAAGTCTCCGTTGGACACAATCACCTGGGCTGGTTTAACACTGTGCACTTGCCTGGGATGTCTTTTCCCCAATTAGCTGCACTATTGCATTTTCGTTTCCTGATGAGTGAGACCACTTGTGACACGACATGACAACCCTGCTCAGTGTGGCACTCACCATACTTCTTGGCCTGCTCTATTTTCTTGCTCTGCATTCATTCACTGTTTGTCATTCTATATATTAACTTGTCATGTCCTTTGGGAAGATACCCCTAATCCCAGAATGGTCTCGAAGCCCCTCCTGTGGGCTTGCAAAATTATCTTGTATTGTAATTTGTTGCTAATTTTCTGTCCCTTCCGAACATTCTGGAATGTATGTTCCTGAGGGCAGGAATTTTGCTTTGCTCACTGTTGGGTCTCCGGTAGTAGGTATCACTAGCTGAATTGAGAGAACGAAGGCAAGAGGTGGGTGAGTTTGGCCAAAAGCCATGCCAGTAAGTGCCAGAGACGTCATTAGAACAGATGTTCTACTCATTGATTTGTTGATTAATTAATTGATTAATTTGTCTGCTTTTCCACAACTACTAACGAAGGGCTTCTGTGGTCTGTATGGCACAGAAGAGGGAAGGATACAGAGAATCTTGTCCGCACAGCTCATGCTCACAGTCTGATGGAAGAGAACAAGCACGAACAATTCCAAACATCCAGTTCTCATTGAAGTAGAGAATAGTTGAGCTAAACCCACCGGGGAGCAATCCAGAAAAGGCTTTTCAGGCGTGGCCACCACAAATGCAAAGCTCTCCCAGGGTCTCCCGGGCCGTATTAAGACATCGAAGCGTTGTCTTAAAAGCAAAGGGAAGCCAAGGAGGGCTAGGGAGATGAGTCCAATTTCAATAATTAAAGACAGGGGAAGGGAGTAAGAGGGTGCTTTCCCAGAAAAGGGTTTCCAGCAACCCCTAAAAGCTAGAGCGTGTTTGTGGTTAGCAAGCCTGTGAGTTAGTAAACTGGGAGCCAGCACCAGAGGCCTCGCTCTCGGGCCTCTCATTGGATACAGCTCTGTCCTTCCCCTAACTCTCCCATCGTGGATGTTTATCTGGGATTCTGTTGAGATCACTGAATTTGCCAAGCATCTGTCGGCTTCATTTACGTTTTAGGGAGAGTGGAAAGATGGTGATACAGGGAAACAGCAGAGTATGGTGGAGGTGACGTTTTGCTCAGGAGGCAGGACTCCTTGGAAAGGGCCCTTGGAGGAGTAGAGGCAGTGCTTCTGCCATGCAGTAGGTGGGGCCATTGTCTCTGTGTCTGGGCTTTCCGAAGTGGAGAAACCACTTGACAGACTTGTTTCCTCTTTGCTCTGGGGAGCTCAGTCTCAAGAGCGAGGTCGGGTAAACTATGCAAGAAAGGGAAGAGAAAGATGGCTAACAGGTCCTGAGATGCATTGATGTGCCAGGCGTGTGCCAAGCCCATGGAGATCTGGAATCTCCTGCTGTCTGCACGATGACTCTATGGCCCCCTCCTCCTTCTCCATGCCAGCTCCCCTCTTCTCTTTCTGCACCCCTCCCTTCCATCTTACTTTTCATGGTCACTATGGCAGCCACCACCCACTGAGGACTTCCTCTGACCCAGACACCCAGCTAGCCCTGTCATGCACGATTTTATTCAGTCTTTGCTTCGAACTTTGCTAGGTCCCATCACTGTTCTCCTTTTGCAGGTAAGGGAATTGAACCTCAGAAAGATAAAGTTTCTCAGGATCACACAGGTAAGAAAAAGAAGAGCAAAACTTCGAGGCCAGTTCAGCCTTTCTCAAGAGTAAGGCTCCACCTTTTGTTATCTCATATTTGCTTTTTTTTTTTTTTTTAAGGATTTCATTTATTTATTTGAAAGAGAGACAGAGAGCAGGGGGAGAGGGAGGGGCAGAGGGAGAGCATACTCCCCGCTGAGCAGGAAGCCTGATGTGGGGCTCGATCCGGATCCCACGACCCTGAGATCATGGCCTGAGCCGAAGTCAGACACTTAGCCAACTGAGCCACCGAGGCACGCGTCATATTTGCCCAAAATGCTGCCTTGTGCTCCACACCACCCACCTCTCTATGGTTACACAGTGAGACAGGACCAGAGCCGAGCTGAGAAGCCAGGGTCCCCATGGGTTCCATCTCTCAGCACCTTTTTGTTGCCTCCAGAGACGGGTAGTTGGCCTTGTTACCACCCACTCCTTCTCTTAGGAATGTGTCCTAGCCTGTTTCCTTCCATCCTTTCCCCAGTGTGTCCCTCTTTTCAGCTTCTTCTGGGAACACTGGACTTTCTATCCTTTTGGGGAAACGAACAGCTTGGGCTCATCTGCTCTTAGGCATGACTCTGAGCTTCCTCCGTGTCCATGTGGGTATGTGTGCCTGCAGGCACCGTTCCCTTTGCCGGAAGGTTCTTGGATTGTAGCTAATGTTCCAACACGAGACAACACAGACACACATAGACACACGGACACACACTCTAACGGCTGAAGACACACCACCATCCTTTTCTCTTTTCTGGTATTGATATCTCTCTGAGCTGAGAGTGAGTTAAGGAATTGCTAGATCTCTTCTACTTGCTGCAAACAGGATTGCTAGGGACCGAAAGAAGTCAATGGCCTGTGTGGGCTCAGTGACAGTGGACATGGGACTCAAGTCAAGCTGACCTGAATCCTGTGAAAGCTGTAGGCCCTTGGATAAGTCAGTGAATTCTCCAAGCCTTTGTTTCCTCATCTGTACATTGGACCTAAAGAGAATGACAGCTCTATCTAGTGAGCTGCTGTGGTTGAACTCGCTGACCCTCACCCCCCTCACCTCCAATCCATCTTTCAAATCAGCATAGTGGTCTCCCCTCTGCTCCCCACATCATCTTCCATGGCTCCTCATTGATGTCACAGCAAAGTCCAACCTCCCCCCGCCCCCACATGGCATGTCTGACCTTCAGCCTCATTCATTCTGTAAGTATTTATTGAGACCATGGTCAGGGACTGTGGTAAGTGCTGGGAACACTAAGAGAAACACAATCCCTCTTCTGAAGGGACTCACCATTTCTGACCTTTTCCTATAATCCAGCCATGCTGAACTATTGAGGGTCTCAGAACTTACCATTATGTTGCAACCCCTGGACCTTTGAACATGCTATTCTCTTTGCCTGGGATTTCCTCACCCCTTCTCCTGTCTTGGAAAACTATACTTAACTTTCCCATCCCTATGCAGGTGGAAAACTTGTCTGTAAAGGCCGCTCTGAACTCTTCGGCAGGGTTACCCTTCTCCATTTACTGCTCCCTCAGCCCAACCCCCAGTAATAACAGTTATTGGCTTACATTGTCTTCCTTTAGAGGATAGGGCTACAATTTATTCAATTATCAAACTAGCAACAGGGGGAATGCTTCACTCTTCTGCTTTACCATCAACCATGGAGTATTTACCACACGCCAAGTCAAATTTATGTGCTTTATCTCATCCAATCTTCATAGCAACTACGTGAGATAAGTCCGGTAAGTATGCCCATTTTACAGATATAGACATTGAGCCCAAGAATAGCTAAGGAACTTGTCCAAGCTTACCTACCTAGTAAGTGTCAGAGCCAGGATTTGAAGCCATGCAGCCTGACTCAAGCCTGTGCTCTTGTCACCAGGCACACCCCCCATTGTCATGGCTTGACAGTGTCTTCTTATAGTTGGAGAGGCAAATTAGGCCCAGAACCTTAAAAGAGTCGAAACCACTATTTCAAAAGAATATATTGCTCTTTCATGCTCACATTGGGTTTTGGAAGGGGATGATGAACTGTTCTATGGATTCAGTAAGGCAGTGGCATTATTGACGAGTTCTCTGGTAGAACATTATATTTTGAAAAATCTCATTCTGAAGTTTTTCATTGCATTTTAACATACTGGTTATTTTTGATGGTACATAGCAGGAGATTCTGAAGAAGTGGGATTGGAGAAATATACCGGATGCACAAGAACGAATAGCACCAAACATTGCACCTTGAGAGAACCCATAGAGTCCTGGTTCGAGGTTCTCATTTTACAGATGAGGAAAAGGAACTCCTGGGGTGGGGTCGGGTGGGGGTGGGGGTGCCTGGAACACAGATGTACATGGTTCGTTGGCAAATGAACTGGGATGAGAAGCCTAATTCCTGGTCATGTCAGCCAAACATCTGGAACCTCCAAAAGCTCCAAGGGTGAGAAGGGAGAAACAGAAGCTTCTATTTCCCTGAACATCGCCGAGCGGGTGAAGCATGCACCCCACTGCCATTCCCTGACGGTTCAACACCATTTACTTCCACACTCTTCACAGGAAGGCCCCAAGGAACTAGTGAGATAACATCCAGTAGTGGGTTCTTCTGCCTCTGAGTTATTGGCCAATTCCTATACTCACAAAGTCTCAACTATGGCCTTAATAAGTAATGTTTCTAAATAAAATATATGATTGGCTACTTTTCAAATACAAGTAGATGCCGTTGTGATTATTCACATAGTTTAAGTTGTGTACTTTTAGGATAACTCTTTTTAATGTATTTTTTTGGTCACTGATATTAAAAAGACAAGTATGTTCATTGAAGGATCAGCAAAATACTTTGATGTTAAAATGGAGTTGTCCTACTTGAAAGATTAGAAACCATAGGCATAGAGGACAATGTGTGGAAAACTATGAACTTAGGGAAACACAAAGTGCCACATTGCTGATATGCCCAGGCTGGGTGAGAAGCACATTGCAGTGGACTGAGGAGGGCACCAAAGGTTTCCAAGAGCTCTGCTGAAGTTGAGTTTAAGTGTAATGGTTAAAAGCACTGGTTTTGGGGTCAGATGCTCTTGGTTTTAAGTTCTTTCTTTTTTTACTTATTATCTATGTGCTCTTGGACATGCTAAATAGTCTCTCTGAGTCCGTTACATCAGTCAAATGAGCTTATAATGCATATTTCCTTGGGTTGTTGTAAGAATTAAATGAAATAATGGGTCTAATACAATGCCTGGATCATATATGGTGAGTATCACTCCACCTCTGCCCTCACCACCACCACTGCTATTACTATGACAACCACCATCACCTCCACCACCACCATTATCATCATCATCACCACCACTGCCATCACCACCAACACCACTATGATAACCACTACCACCTCCACCACCACCATCATCACCACCACTGCCATCACCACCAACACCACTATGATAACCACCACCACCACCATCACTGTCACCATCACCACTACCATCACCATCACCGTCACCATCACCACTACCATCACCATCACCGTCACCGTCACCATCACCACCACCATCCCCAGCACCAGCACTATGATAACTACCATCCCCATCACCACCGTCATCACTACCTTAGAGGCTACAGAATGCAGCCTTGTTAATTTCCCTGAAAGACTCTCAGCCCTTCCTTATAATATACTCTTCACTTCCTTTCTAAAATCACTATTTCCTCTGTGAACTGGCAGAGCTGTTTGGAGATATGCTGACCCCAAAGACTCTTTTCTTCCCTTTCCATACTTGTTACTGTTTGGCTACATCATTGCTCAACTTCTACCTTTCCTGCCTCTGTCTTCCCACCATGGGGCTTGGGGTTGGGCCCCATCTTCAATCCTAGGTTGCTGGAGTTCATGAGTTCAACCCAACAGGGTCAGAAAGTACATCAGCAGCCTCAGTCCAACAATCTGTTGAAGAAGTCTTTCTGCTCATGAATGTGGTGTGCATATGGTAGGGGTGAACTTTGTCTTGTTGTCTTCCCTGTCTCCAGGCTACAGTGCCATCTGCAGGCCCTGGCATCTGCTCCCTTTTCAAGGCCTGGCATTCCAGTTCCTGGTGAAGACTGAAAAGCTTCTAGAAACTCAGTCTGTTTGTCTAGGTCCTGATGTTCTACACAGGACAGACTCCTATTCCAGAGGTCTGGACTTTTCCTTCCTTGAGGTATAAGTTACCACCTGCAAGTCTCTGTAAATGTACAAAATAACCCCGATCCTTTTGCTAGTGCCTCTCTGTATTAGGACTTTTTGTTGTGTATGGTAAAAACTAGATTGAAATACACAGAAACAAAATGAAATAGAGCGTAGTCTCATGCAACTGAAAAAAGTCTAGGGAAGCTGGTTTCGAGCTTGGCTGGATCTGTCGTTGGGAGACGTCTCTATTTCATGGCTCTTCTTTCTCCTATGTTGACTTTTTTCTCTGGCAGCCTCACTCTGGTGCTGGTCCCAGTTGGACCAAGCTTCTTCCCTGTCTTCTCAGTGACTCGAGGTGAGATAAGATGAGATGAGAGAGAGAGAGAGGGATCCTCCAACAATTCCCACAAATGTTCTGTGATTGACACGTATTGTACATGTCCCTCTTGCATCGATTCCGTGACCAAGGAGATGGAGTATGGGATGATCGATCAGCCGAGGCATAGGGCTATCTACAGCAGGGAACAGGGGTCAGCCCTGGGCAAGCCACATGGCCAGAGATGGGGAGGCGTGGTTCCCTACAAGAAATTCTAGAAGCTCGTATCTGAAGAATGGGAGGCTGATGTTGAGGGGACACAAGGAGTGGGTATCTATTGTACGCTCTGCTTGACTGGGCCCGATCAGCTCAACTTCTCCATAACCTGAACTTGTTGGGAAAGAGTATGGCTTTGGAGCTAGAAAACCTTTGGATCTTTGCTCCCTCAGTTCCTAGCTGAGTGACCTTAAGCAAGTCACTCAACATCCATGAGCTTGTACTCCGTGCCTTAAAATGGGATCATAACACCTTCCACTCAGCATTTGTCTTGTGTTTTTTTTTTTTTCCTGTATAACACACAATATCTGGTACATGGTAGGTATTCAGGTGATAGTTCCTCTTTCCTTTTTATATTGATACAGCCAGACCCACACTTGAGTTTGTTACACCTCATAAATACTTTTCATCAGACCCTTGCGCTACCCCGGAGAATCTACCTTCCATGTATTTTGTCTTTGCTTCCTCTTTGTTATGATCAATGGGTATCAGAGGATTCATCCATCCATCCATCCATCCATCCATCCATCCATCCATCCATCATCATACCTACTAGTAGTAATGCTAACAGGAGTAATAATTCTGCCCTTTTCTTCTGCCTGGTCTGTTTCTTCCCAAGCCTCTTACACTTTCTCTTCACCAGAGGAAACACAGTTGATTTGATTAGGCAGAGGTGATGTCATAATGACCTGTGGTTATTTTGGGTGAAGTCACTCTTTGGAAAGGCCTCTCAGCTCCACTTCTTACCCGGGATCTAGGCCTAGCTGTGGGTCCCTACTGCTCCGTTCCATTCACGGGGGTTCTGTGTATAGGTTAACCCAGAACCCAGTTATACAGACCAGGTCATATTTCCACTCACTTTACCACCTCAGGGTGTAGGGTTCTTTTTTTTTTTTTTTTAAGATTTTATTTATTCATTTGAGAGAGAGAGCCCATCAGCCAGTGGGGAGGGAGAAGCGGACTCCCCGCTTAGCAGGAAGCCAGACATAGAGAACGATCCCAGGACCCTGAGATCATGACCTGAGCCAAAGTTGGACACCTAACCGACTGAGCCACCCAGGTGCCCCTCAGAGTGTGTGTTCTGAGGTTTACTTTCAGTAGGAAAAGTGGTGGGAGTGGCGAGGTGGTCACAAAGTGAGGGGAGCTAGAGAATCTGTCTTCCCCGAGCCTAAGTCATGTGTATTTACCAGAGCCCTGAACTGGGATTCCAGGTAGCAGTATGGTTCTTGGTGAAACAGCACTGCACTTACTTTCCCATTTGCTGTGTGTGTCTGTGTGTCCCTGGGAACTCTGTGGAGAGGGAGAAATGATAGAAACGGTAGTATTTGATCACCCCCTAATACCCTGACCTTAATGCCATCAACCATCACCTAGAACGCCTAAGAGTGGCTATTGACTGAGCACCTTCTGTATGCTAGGTACGTACGCAGTGCTTTACACCTCTTCCACTTGCCCATCTACCAATGCGTCCATCCAATGTTTATCCCACCGTTCAACATTAATTGGATGTCTCTGCTGTGTCAGGCTGGGGTCTAGGTAGACGTGGCCCTAAAGAAGCCCACAGTCCAGCGTTCTCAGGCTTTCTCATCTCTTGCCCCACTTAACCCTCATTTTCCTCCGTGTTAAGTAACTAATATTGTTGCTACTGGTGTAAAGATTCAGCAGAACTTCCCTCTAACGCTGAGCCTGTCAGGGGAGCAAAGAGATCAAGAATGTGCTGAGCCTTCATCAGGACAGGATTTAAACAAAACTGGAGGGGCGCCTGGGTGGCACAGCGGTTAAGTGTTTGCCTTCGGCTCAGGGCGTGATCCTGGAGTCCTGGGATCGAGCCCCACATCAGGCTCTTCCGCTATGAGCCTGCTTCTTCCTCTCCCACTCCCCCTGCTTGTGTTCCCTCTCTCGCTGTCTGTCTCTCTCTCTGTCAAATAAATAAATAAAAAATCTTAAAAAAAAAAAACTGGAAGGTGATTCTTCCTTGCTCAACTTTTAGACACAAGAGGAGAGAGCTGGACAGGGACTTTGTATCTTATTGCTTCTGAAACAAAGTACTACAAATGCAGTGGCTTAAAAATAACATAACTTAGCTATGTTTCGGTTTGGGAGGTCAAAAGGAGGGATAAACCTCATGGAGCTGGCCTCAAAGCACTGTTGGCAGGGCTGTGTTTCCTGGGGAGGCTTCAGGGGACAGTCGGTTTCCTTTCCCAGCTGATTCTGCCCCAATTCCTTGGCTCCTGACCCCTGATCCAGCTCTGCAGTCAGCGATCACACTCCTCTGCCCTCTGCTTGGATTGCCCCATCTCCTCTGACTCTGCTGCCTCCTTTCCCCCTATTTCAAGGGCCCTTGTGATTACTGAACCCCTCGCCCCCAGATAATCGGGATAATCTTCCTATCTTGAGATTCTTAATTTACTCACACTGCAAAGTTTCTTTGGCCCTGTCAATGAACACAGTTCTAGGTTCCAAGGATGGAGGATTAAGACATGGACATCTCTGAGAGCTATTTCTCTGCTAACACAGACATGGCTACAATCTCTGCTTCTTTGGGAAAGTTGCTCAGTCTGTTTTCCCACCTGAAAAATGAGCCTCATAGTACCACCACCAGCACAGAATTGTGAAGATTAAATGCAAAACTACTCATGAAGAATACAGTGCAGTGGGGTGGCATGGAGTAAGTGCTCATTAAACTATAGATATTATTCCTCGTGAAGTGATTCTCTTTTCAGTTCTCATGGGGAGTGGCCAGCGGGGAGGGGGGCGGGGCAAAGAGAGATGAAAAAGAGTTCTGCAGTCTATTCCTTCCTCTTCTTCTGGTAAAAGTCGGCTATGGCCCTTCTCTCAACCGAATGACTTGGACCAATTTTCCAAGAAAGAAAAATAATTGTCGGGGCACCTGGGTGGCTCAGTCGTTAAGCGTCTGCCTTCGGCTCAGGGCATGATCCCGGAGTCCTGGGATTGAGCCCCACGTCAGGCTCTTCTGCTGGGAGCCTGCTTCTTCCTCTCCCACTCCCCCTGCTTCTGTTCCCTCTCTCGCTGGTTGTGTCTGTCTCTGTCAAATAAATAAAATAAATCTTTTAAAAAAAATAATTGTTTGCCACAAACAGAAATAGAAATTTAGGTTGATGGAAAGTGTGCACGTGTCTGTGTGTTTTGGGGGCAAGAAGAGTGTCAGGAAGGTGTGGGGAGGGCTATAAAATGTCTCTGCCTAAAGACATAATGGTTATGACATCCAGAATTTGAGTGCTGCCCCCCCTTTTTTTCCCACATAAGAAATAGCTAAATCTGTCACAGCAATTTGCTTTTTCATTTACAGGGACCACAGGCATCACTTCCAAATATTGTTCAGAATAAAACTTAATTGAAAACATACTCACACTGGAAAATTGCTTGACAGGCTGGGGTCACATTCACGAGGGGATGTTTGCTTATGCCTCGGCCGGGATGGGGTCTGTACTGGCACGTCGGTCACATCACTCACGGTCCCTGCCGGGAAGGAGCCCCCCTCAATCTGGCTGCGCTGTGCTTGCTTAAAGGTCACCTGTCAGGGAAGCAGAGAGCATCCCTAACCGAGGAGGTACCAGAATAGATCCCTTTTGATTTCCCTGCCTAATGCCTGCTTTCTGGGAGCTCAAATTGCTTGTCAGACAGTGCGGCTTCATTGCCTCTGAAGAGGGCTCTTCTCGTGTCGGTTATATAAGAACTTCTTGAGTGCAGTCAGTAGTCTCGGGCTCTGAGAGCCTGGATTCTCCACCCCCCCCCCCCATCTCCTTGAAGCTGCACTGTGTGCCGCGGACTCCCAGAACTCGAGGGTGTTAACCCTGGCAAGGCTCTTGCTCTTTGGGGTCATGTGGAGATGTACTGGTGCCATTCTTTGAGGTGCTTGATAGAGACAGAAAGCAGGGGCGCCTGGGTGGCTCAGTCGTTAAGCGTCTGCCTTCGGCTCAGGGCGTGATCCTGTCGTTCTGGGATCGAGTCCCGCATCGGGCTCCTCCGCTGGGAGCCTGCTTCTTCCTCTCCCACTCCCCCTGCTTGTGTTCCCTCTCTCGCTGGCTGTCTCTATCTCTGTCAAATAATTAAATAAAATCCTAAAAAAAAAAAAAAAAAGAAAGCAACATAGGTCCTACCGATCTTCCTAGTTCTTATGATGGGTAGTAAGGAGGGCACGTATTGCATGGTGCGCTGGGTGTTATGCGCAACTAATGAATCATCGAACTTTGCATCAAAAACCAGGGATATACTGTATGGTGACTAACATAATAAAAATATTATGAAAAGAAAAAAAAAAAGAAAGCAACATAGGTCCAAAACCTTGAAGTCTGTTGTGGGCTGAAATACATCCTCCTAAAATTCATATGTTGAAGTTCTAATCTCTAGTATCTCAGGACGTAACTGTACTTGAGAGAGGGTATCTAAAGAGACGATTAAATTAAAATGAGGTCATTCGGCTTGGAGTGTCCAGAGTGAGGGGTGTCTGCTCGAATGCTAATGAAGTGATTCTTGGTGGGCCCCTAGATAGCCTCAGATGGGGGCTGGTTACCCCAATAACCAGACCAACGCAGGGTTCAAGGGTTGAAATTTTGAATGTCATCTCTCAGACCTTCAGAGAGGGGAGAGGGGCTGAAGATTGTGATAATCCCCAAAGGCCAACAACTTAATCAATCATGTCTATGTAACGGAGCCTCCATAAAAGCTCTAAACAAAGGGGTATAGAGGACTTCTGGGTTGGTGAAGCATTCCTGTGCTGGGAGGGTGGCATCGTCCAAACTCCACGGGGACAGAAGCTTCTGTGCTCTGGTTCATTCCAGACCATGCTCTCTATAATAAACCATTTATAATAAACCCTTTATAATAAACCATAAAAAGAGCTTTAAAAAATGAGGTCATTAGGGTGACCTAATCCAATCTAACTGGTATCCTAGTAAGAGGAAATTCAGATGTAGATGTATAGAGGGAAAACTACATAAAGACACAGAGAGGAGACGGTCGTCTGTAAGGCAAGGGGCGATCACAGAAGAAACCAAACCAACCCTGCCCACACCTTGATTGTAAACTTGCAGCCTTTAGAAGTGTGAGAAAATAACTTTCTGTTGTTTAAGCCACCCAGTCTGGGCTACTCTGTTATGGCAGCCTGAGCAGGCTAATACATAGACACAGGGTTTAATTTTGGCCCCTTTGTATAACATGAAGCAGAGAACTAGATTTCTCTGGGTTCCAGTTTCCCAATCAAAAAAATGTGGTTAAGAGTAATCCCCGTTCTAGCAGGTTCACAAGGTTATTGACGAGGCTTAAATAGGATCAAGATTGTGATAGGGATTTTTTTTTAAAGATTGTATGTATTTATTTGAGAGAAAGAGCACGTGCGTGAGCCAGGGGGAGGGGCAGAGGCAGAGGGAAGAGCAGACTCCCTGCTCAGTGGGGAGCCCGATGAGGGGCTCAATCCCAGGACCCCAGGATCATGACCTGATCCGAAGGCAGACACTTAACCGATTGAGCCACCCAGGCACCCCAAGATTGGAAAAGGTTTTCTTATACACTTCTCATCCAGGCTGAGTGGACCAGCGGTGAGTGGCTTTCTGATTTCTTGGCTGGTCACCTAAACCAGAATGGTGAGTAGATTTCATTTTTTGTGCCATACTTGAATGAGCGGCCATGACATCATGGAGTGGTGAGATTGGTTATATGAATATGTGAAAATTCAGTGGGAAAAGTGTCTTGATGGACTTGAAAAGGACATATCATGAATTTAGGAGGAGAGGAAAGTCATTTTTCAGCTGAAGCTGGAGGTCATATTCTCTATGACATCTTCCATTATGAAATCATTTGACACCTTTGCTCTTAAAAAATTTCTTTAGAAATGCTTAGCACTCATCTTTCATTTTTTTCATCTTATTATTTATGTTAGTTTCCTATGGCTGTCGTGGTTTAAAGCAACATAAATGCATTATTTATAGTTCTGGAAGCCAGAAGTGCAAAATCAGCTTCCCTGGGCTTAAATCAAGATACTGGCATGCCTGGTTCCTTCTGGAGGCTCCAGGAAAGAATCCAGTTCCTGGCCTTTCCTAGCTTCCAGAGGCACTCCTTGGCTCATGATCCCTTCCTTGAATCACTCCAGGCTCTTGCTTTTATTGTCACATTTCTTACTTCCTCCTTTGGCCTTCTGGTTTCCTGGGCCCTTCCGATTATGGAATTACATCAAGTGCATACCCAGATATTCAGAATAATTTTCTCATCTCAAGATCTTTAGTTTAATCAAATCTGCAAGTCCCCTTCGCCAGATTAAGTAACATTTACAGGTTGTGGGGATTAGAATATGGATATCTTTTGGAAGCCAGTATTATTCAACCCCCGCACAATACTGAAGAGACAACATAGAATCATGTAGAAAATGGGCTTTTCCCCCAGTTTCTCTAGTTGTTAGCTTTGTGATCTTGGGAAAAATCACTTAATCTCTCTAAGCCTATTTCCTCAAATGTAAAATGAATATGACATTGCCCACCTCACGGGGTGGCTTTGAACATTTTGTCTTCTCCAGCCTACCACATAGATCAGGGGCTGGTAGAGTTGGCTCATGACTCTTTCTAGTAACTGAGAGCTTGAGGCTTCTGGCTCCAATTCCAGTTACGAGGACCAATCTTGCCTTAAGTCATGGGGCATTTAACCAGCCTGATGTCTCTTACATCTACTATGCATGCTCGAAATTCTCTAGTGCTTGGCTGATTGTGGCACGGGCTTCACCACACTCGAACCTTCTGCCTTGTTCCTTAGGTTGCCTTTTGGTTTTGCTACTTTCCTATTCTGGTGCACGGCCTTACACCTCAGTCTTTTTCTGGCACTACTGCCTGCCAAAGCCTTGCCAGCCTTACTCCCAGACAGGAGGACTTTCCCCTAAAATCTAAGTCTGGAGGTAAGAGAGATTCTTCACTGATAGAGCTCGCTGATACCAGCTACCTGCTTGGGAAACTTAAGTCTCAGCATCTCCTTTGGCTTTTCTGTAGGGACAACATTTATCCATCCATCCATCCATCCATCCATCCATCCATCCATCCATCCACATACCCACGCATCTGCCCATCCATTGATCTACCACTGTCTACTGAACCCCTGTCATAACCCTGGCTGACAAAGGTGAATAAAATAAAGTCCTGCCCCTCGAAGAATTCATACTGTAGTGGGGGAGACAAATAAGTAAATAAAGAGTTACACAGTACAGGGTGAGACATTATTCAGTCAATACATGAAAGAAGTCCGTGGGTCCTCAGGGGAGGTGCTTAGTTTTGAGGCGAGAGGTTAGAGAACTCTTCACAGATGTGGTGGAAGTAGAGCTGGATGTCGAGGCTGAGTAGTGTTTTGTAAGTGGACACCGGGCATTGCTCTACCAACAGCCTGTCCAGCCTGCAGTCTGGTTCCTTCCAATTCCAGACTGGTTTCCTTGACTCTGAGAAACTCTTGACTTTCTCAAAGAGTAGCTTCTATGGACTGAATTGCATTCCCCCCACCCCCACCCAATTCACAGGTTGAAGCTGTCACACCCAATGTGACTATATTTGGAGACAGGGTCTTTGGGGGGCCATTAAGGCTCAATGAGGTCATAAGGGTGAGACTCTAATCTGATAGGCCTGGTGTCTTTATAGGAAGAGGAAGGGGCTCGAGAGCTCTCCCCACCTTGTGAGGACACGTGGAGAAGGTGGGCACCTTCAGGAGCCAAATCAGCCAGCATCCCGAGCTTGAACTTCCAGCCTCCAGAACTGTGAGAAATAGATTACTCTTGTGTAGACCACCCAACTGGCAGTGTTTGGTGATGACAGCCTGAGCTGACGAATATAGCGGCTATTTGCCTGTTTGGCTACCTGCCTACATTGTAGGTGATGAACACATACTTACCGAAGGAACACAGGCTAAGTGCTTTGAATATGTCATCGCATTTAATCTTCCTTATGATGCCAGAAACGAGGGATTATCATTCCCATTTTACAGATGGCCAAACTGAGCCCCAAACTGAGTCAGTGACTTGCCTGAGTCATCTAGTGAAGCTGGAGTTTGAATTCAGCTCTGCCTGGTGCAAAGTTCTGTACCTTCTAAAATACGAAAACCCCATTCCTGGTCCCTTGGTTCCATTCCGCAAGGGCGGACCCATCCTCGGGGCTATAAGGGTATGGAGGCAGGGTCAAGCTCCGTCAACCTCAGGCTCTCTTCCTCTGCCCCCCACAATCAACGCCGGAACAGTTTAACAGGGCTCCCTCCTTCCGTCGTGTGCATTTCGGAGCACGCCCCATAAATCTCAAGAATTGAAATACACACTGAAGCAAATAACTCATGGTACCTGCGTGTTCTGTTTAATAACTGAACTGGCCCACGTGATGGATGGCTGCGATGTTATGCCACAGGAAGAATAAATAACAGACACAGTCATCTTTACAGACATTGTAAATGAAACCCATTGCTTCCTGTCTCTGCCTTCAGGCCGTTGTTAGAGGAGTCTTTACAGGAGAGCTGTGCCCAATTTCATCATGCCACACACAGCTTGAGCACCTGCTGTATCCTGGGATAGGCTTTGGGGATTCAGGGAAGAAGAAGGTACAGTCTGCACCCAGAAGCGAGCTTCTGCTTGAAAAAATGCATACACCTCTGTATGGAGCTCAGCAAGAGTTGTGTGCCGTCGTGTCGAAGCCTCAGGGTGCCGATCAGAAAAGAGAACCAAAAGATCCATTTCTTAAAGCAGCATGTGGACACACGCCCAGTGCGTGCATGGCACACAGCCAGGGCATCTACGTGTCCTCTAAAGGTGTAAGAGTCAGAGGCAGGGCTGGTGAGCGAGATGGGGGGGGAGTTTGCCTTGCAGCACCCCGGACGAGCGCTCAGCTCTGAAGGCACACTAAATAGACATTCACCGCCCCTTGCAACTTGACCCCCATCTGCCAAGCTAGATGGTCTTGTGCTGAGACCAATCTGGGTGTAGAACGATAATCCAACACTTCCAATCAGGAAGGTTGATGATCCCCTAGGTTAAATTCTGCCTTGATTGATTTTTACAGCTAAAAGTCGCTTCTGGATGGGCATGAAGGAGGGCACGTGATGTGATGAGCACTGGGTGTTATACGCAACTAAGGAATCATAGAACATTATATCAAATCCAATGATGTACTATATGTTGGCTAATTGAAATTAAAAAATAAAGTGAAATAAAAGTCACTTCTGACTATGTGGGCTACAGGAAGTGACCTAAACCATTCGGTTTAAGATCATTGTCTTGTGGTTTTGAAATATTAGGATAGGAAACAGCATAGAGGCGTGATTAACAACATGACTTAGGAGTCAGTGTTTAAACTCCAGGTCTGCTCTTCATTAGCTGTGTGACCTTGCGGTTCCCTCCCCACCACTCTGAGCCTTCTTTTCATGGTCTGTAAACAACCAACAAACCCAAAAGCACTATAATATGCACTAAACTGGTTGGATAAGGAAAACATTGACATTATCTATGTATTCTCCATCTATGCCATTATCTATGTAACTCAGCACATGTATCCAGCCCTTAATCAAAGATAGCGAGTATTAGTAAGAAGAAAAGACGTGAATACGAACCAGAGATGATAAGAGAGGGAAGAGAGAAGAAAGGGTAGGGGAGGAAGATGGAAAGCTCTGGATGGAGGTGGTGGAGCTCACTACAAGCACTGTCTTCCCATATTTGAAGAGTTGGTCTATGAAGAAGGTGAGACACCTTGCTTAGGACCAGCCTGTACCCACGGCGGGAAGCAAACGTTGTCTAATATGACCATTATTATATGCCATCGATGGCTCGACAAAGATGGACTGCAGACATCCAGAAAAGGGTCTCTGGAGAATGCAGAGAATCCTATCAAGTGTGCAGTTTCTTGCACATAATGCATCTTTATAAATATATATACAAACTTCGGTTCTGTGAATAATATCAGCAACCACTTCCAAAAACCTGAACCGTGTGCCAAGCTGGGGGCTGAGCTCTTTACTTCGAATACATACATTATCCCCACAGCAACTCTAGGAGGGAGGAAGGTGCTGTCAGTTTCTCTGCAGAGGGAGATGAAACTCAGGTCCAGAGACGCCTTTTTTCCCCCCCCTGGAACAACACTTAACATAGCAGCTATTCTCTTAGCAACTTTTAAGTATACAATACAGCATTGCTAGCTATAGGCACTGTGCGGTACCTTAGATCTCCAGAACCTATTTATCTCGCAGAACGGAAGCTCTGTAGCCTTCAACCATCACTTCCCCATCCCCCCTCCCCTCCAGCCCCCCCTCCCCCGCGGGCACCAACCTGCTCTCTGCCTTTGTGAGTTTGATTAATTTAGATCCACATCCACACCACAGGTTGGGCATTAAATTATGAAGGAATGTTTCCGAAACCCCACGACCTCCATTATAATATTACCTGCATGCTCCGTGATTTATGTGTTGACATTACCTATCAGTTTCTCCCTTTAGACTGTGGCCTCCTCGACGCATGCACGTAATCTATTTATCTTGTTATCTTTTGTGCACAACAGCTCCGGGCAGAAAAGGGGCTCGATCAGTATATTTTGGAAGAACGGATATGTGAATTAGGATTCAAGAGAAGCAAGAACACAAAAAGATGATGGGAAAGAGAAGGGAAACATTTTGTCGAATGCCTAGTGTGTACTGGGCTCTGAGGTGTTTTACTTACACAGCCTCCTGCAGAGAAAAGCATGAATTTCAGACATACCTGCAGCTAACAAATGTCCATCCAACCTCATGCACTTGAATGAGACTTGGGAGGCGGAGCAGAGCTTACTGGAACCTTTATGATGGTGTCCTTTCTTTGCCCTCTGATCTCATCTTTCATTGCTCTTCCCTGTGAGTCTTCTTTACTGCAATCATCCGGATTTTTTCCCCCCTATTCTCCTATGTGCCTAGATCTCCCTTGATTCTTTGCTGGGAATTTTGCTGTACTTATTATTTTCTTTGTAGCGAATTCCTACCATTTCTTTACAACTCAGCTCACATGCCGCTTCCTCCCAGCAGCCTTCTGTGACTCTCACAGCCTGGATTAGATGCCTTGCTGTGGTAAGAATTCTAAAGGTATTCTGAAGATTTCCATTCTCTGGTTAGTCAATCAAACACTGATCTAGGTGTTGCTGTGAAAAGATATTACAGATATAATTAAAATCTTATATTAGTTGATTTTAAAAAGGGGAGACTTTCTGGGTCAGCCTAATCTGATCATGTATGTCCTTAAAAGCAGAGAAATTTCTTTGACTGGTGGCAGAAGAGGAAAGCAAAAGGAGATGTTAGAGAGATTCAAAGACTCCAAGTGTCATTTCTGGTTGAAGATGTAAAGAGCCACATGAGAAAGGATGAGGGTGACTTCCATGGGCGGAGAGCATCCCACATCCACCACCACCAGAAAAGCCAGCAAGGAAAAGAGCAGCCTCAGTCCTACAACCACACAGAATAGAATTTTGCCGCCAGCCTCAATGAGCTTGGAAGCAGAGTCTTCCTCTGGGCCTCTGGATAAGAGCCTCGCCTGGTTGACTCCTTGATTTTGTCATTGTAGACCCTGAACAAAGAACCTAGCCAATCCACTGGGCTTCTGACCTACAGAACCCTGAGATTATTCCTGGGTGTTGCTTTTAAACACGAAATGTATGGTAATTCAATACACAGGGATAGAAATCAGATACCTTTGTTATGTGTTCCCTTGACATGCTGATATTTTCTATACCACAGTGGCATTGTAATGGCTTATAAAATTATGTCCCCAACTAGACGGTGAGTTTCCTTAGGGAAGTGGTTTTGCTGAGCTTGCTTATAGGTCTAGCTCCCAATGCCAAGCACAGTGCCTGAAACACGAAAGGCACTAAAGTCATCTCTGTTACATGAGTAAATGGATTTCCCCAGAGAGGGACTGAAATGAAGTCCTAGCAGGTCTCCCCCTGGGCCTCCAGTAGAATGCTGTTAGGCTGCCATTTTGAGGGAGACTGGTTCCGCCTATCGACCCAAGAGATGTGGCTGTTATGCCAACATGGTATCTGAATAATTGAGGGAAGGCAGTGCTCACCACTCACTGAAGGATATGTTCAAGGATCAACCCCGACCTTGGTAGTGTCCATCAAGCTGTACACCAAATTCATGCTAGTTCTTTGAGGACCTCTTCCTAAACATGTCAGTAATATCTAATTTTTATCTTAACCCGTGTCTTTGTTAGGACTCTTGGTTGCAGGTGGGCTTGGGTAAAATGAAACTTTATAGCTGCCTATACCTGGAATGTCTAGGGTTCAGAAATGTGAGTTCAGTAATGGTTAGATCCAGGGGCTCAAATCATGGATTTGTCTATCCCATCATATCCTTGTTCAGCTTGCCTCCCTGTGTTGCCTTCATCCTCCAGATGGTTCTCTTGACATGGCAGGAAAGATTAGCCACTGACAATTGGTTCTAGGACTACAGGATTATTACAGCTCATCATTTCCAAAAGAAAAGTGGAATAAGTTATTTTATTATTTTATTATTATTATTATTATTATTATTATTATTATTAGCAATGGTCCTAAATCAAGTCATAGGAAAGTCTCTATCCTCGTTTGGCTTATGGAACCTGTTTTTGTGCCAGGGTCTGGCCAGCCTGGGTCACCTAGCCATGTGGGTACGGTGATCACAGAAGAAATTAGCAGATGAAGATAGAAGTGATGCCATATGGGCCATAAACAATGGCGACCACCTCATTCCACAGCCTACTTTCTTGACCACCCTGGTCACCATTCCTTCTCTTGTGTCCATCAAGTCATCCTTTGAGTCAATGCTTACTCCTGCACTCCTTGCGTGTGACTCTAGTCACTCTGACCCTACCCTTCTCTCTGTTCAGCACAGCGCCCTCATGGAAATCCTTGTCTTGTCTTCTAATAGCTTGACTCTCTTGACAGTCCCTCCAAGGCCATCTGTCCTTGTTCACTGTGCAGCCCCAGGTAAACACAGATTTCCTTAACAACCAGGATTGCAGATGTCACCAATTAATTAAGAAGATTCAGGTAAAGGATGTAATGTCTACAAGAGTAAATGGTACTAATTTACTTGGAGAAACCAACAATGATAAACTGTGCTCTTTTCATACTCCCAGGGATGCTCATTGGCAATCCAAAGCTAATTTTCTGATGTCAGTTTTGTTTTGTTTTTTCCCGGAGAAAAACAAATGAGTTGAAAAGGAGGTTGAAGAGAGTATGTTCTCACCGAGGAGCTGACCAAGGAGTGGGATGTGCAGGGAGGAGATGTAGGGGAAAGGAGTAGAATTTATGGAGGGTCTTCAGAGAGCTGAAGGAATATTTCCTAGCTGGAGGAAGAAGCAGGAATGCTCTGTCATATTCAGGAAGGCAAATTTCACTTAGGCCGGGAAGCTATCTGAGCTCTCTAATGGGTATATATGGTGACTCGTGAAGTAGCAAACTGTTTTCTGAGGTTCTCAGAGGGGCTGGATGTCCACCTGCCAAAGATGCCATAGAGGGGAACCTTACAATATGTGAACAATGATGAATTTCAAAATTCCTTGAAACTAGGGAAGTCTGAGATTTGACGTACAACTGGTCCCCTTCCAAGGGGGTGCAGTCAGAACTCATGACATCCTTAGAGGGAGCTTATGAGATCACAGAACAAGTAACCCATTGTCATGTCCTCATGGGACATGGCTAAGAGTTACAATTTCCATGACTACCAGGAACAATGTAATTTCTTCACTTTATGGCATGAGTTCAAAAGCTTTCAAAGCTTCCTACTAATCCAGAATTTCTACCGTTAAAAATCTATTCCATTTAAGACTTGGGCCCATTATGCTGCTGGGCACCCACAAACAGTGGGCCTTGGGAAGGTAACTCTACCTGACTTGACTTCAACTTCCTATCTGCACCTTAGGAAGATGGATGAATGTCCTCTAATGTCTGCTTCAGCTCTGAGAGTTCATATAGTTTCCACGATTCCATGCATACACGGAGGGCACCTCTATAAATTGAACTTGGCATGGGCACGGCCTGGGGTCACAGGCCTGGGTGGGTAATGAGGTGGAGGGATCTTACACAGGTGGGGACAGGGAGTGCTGAAGCAGTGGGTTCAAGGCTGTCACTGCTGGTGCAAGAGGTGCAAATGGGAGAACAGACAAGTAAATAATAAATTCTATTCGAGGACATCCATGCTCTTTTACAGACTTGTCTGTTTAGTAGTGAAGTATCAGTCCATTGTGGGCATGCAAGGAATGTGCATTGAACTGAACATAGTTGAATCTAAAATTGCTTCAGCCAAACCAAATGACCCATGATTTCCAGAGCAGGGTACACGTTCTGTGCTTCCTATGATTTCTTTCCTTCCCTGGGATTCTGATTTGGGTTCTCGGCATGTTCTTGGCAACCAAAAGTCTTTTCATTTTATTTTTTTAATTTAAAATCAATTAGTTAATATATAGTGTATTATTAGTTTCAGAGGTAGAGTTTAGCGATTCATCAGTTGCATATAACACCCAGTGCTCATTCCATCAAGTGTCCTCCTTATGCCCATCCCCCAGTTACCCCATCCCCCACCCACCTCCCCTCCAGCAACCCTCAGTTTGTTTCCTAGAGTTAAGGGTCTCTTACAGTTTGTCTCCTTCTCTGATTTTGTCTCATTTTATTTTTCCCTCCCTTTCCCCATGTTCCTCTGTTTTGTTTGTTAAATTCCATATATGACTGAAATCATATGATAATTGTCTTTCTTCGACTGACTTATTTTGCTTAGCATAATACCCTCTAGTTCCATCCATGTCATTGCAAATGGTAAGATCTCATTCTTTTTGATGTCCGAGTAATATTCCATTATATATACACACCACATCTTCTTTATCCATTCATCTGTTGATGGACATCCGGGCTCTTTCCATAGTTTGGCTCTTGTGTACATTGCTGCTATAGACATTGGGGTGCAGGTGCCCCTTCGAACAACCCTGTTTGCATCCTTTGGATAAATACCTAGTAGTGCAATTTCTGGGTCATAGCGTAGCTCTATTTTTAACTTTTTGAGGAACTGCCATACTGTTTTCTAGAGTGGCTGCACCAGCTTGCAATCCCACCAGCAGGGTAAGAGGGCTCCCCTTTCTCCGCATCCTCACCAACATCTGTTATTTCCTGAGTTGTTAATTTTAGCCATTCTGACCAGAGTGAGGTGATATCTCATTGTGGTTTTGATCTGTATTTCCCTGATGCCGAGTGATATTGAGCATTTTTCATGTATCTGTTGGCCATCTGTATGTCTTCTTTGGAGAAATGTCTGTTCATGTCTTCTGCCCATTGCTTGACTGGCTTATTTGTTTGTTGGGTGACAACCCAAAGTCTTTAAAGCCAATCCAAGTCAAGGAGGGTATTAGGAGGATGTGATAAGCAAGTTCATGGATGTCAAAGGCAGGAAACAATGTGCCAACAGGCCACATGAACTTGGGAACTAGAAAGTCAGACACAGATTTCTGCCCGTCTCCAGGGTCCCATGGCTCCACATTTCTGTTAATCTCCATGGGATGGCTGCATTCTCCTGCTCCTGTCATTGCTCCCTTTTCTCTCCTGAGTCAAATACTGTAGGCAGGAATTTAGCATAATGGGTACAAGAAGGTGGGATGCTCAGTCCCCCCTTCCCACCTGTGGGCCCTGCCATGCCGCCCCCTTCTCCAGGCTCTTGTATCATAAGCTGTAAATGGAAGACCACACCAACGATCGAGTGTCATAAAGAAAATCAATGCCGTGAGTTCAGCATTTGGTCAGTAGCTGGACGCTGGTTCCTTAAGCAGGAAGGTCTCTCTTCTAGGGAAGGCACAAAGAAAGCAGAAGTCAGGAAGGGCAAAAAGTGGGTTCCTCAAACTACCTGGCGCGGTGCTATTGGATTCAAACAATTTCCAAATGGAGGAGACCTTTGAGATCCCATGAGTAAATCTTGAACATTCCTTTCTTCCTCTACGTGAGCGCTTTACTCTTTGTCACATAAATGAGAAAAGAGCAGTGCTTGCACCTTGGGGAAAACACGTAGGAGTTTTGTTTCTAAACACCCCTCCCTGCAGGTGTGAGAGCTAGTCACATTTTTATTACTTCTGGGTTTAATCCCGTCGCTGGTGCTGACACATGAGTCACTCTGCTGGTCCTAGAAATGCCACAGTGCAGTGGATGGATGAAGGGAAAGAGGCCAATCCTTCCTTGTTTTCACTTTCCTGAGGAAGCGAGAACATTGTCGGCAAACAGGGGCAGCTGGGATGATGGTGGATGTTTCCATTCAGGCGGGAAGCCAGGTTGAGCCACCTGGACCTTCTGAATCTTCTCACAGGAGCTCCCACAATCCCTTCCAAGATGGCTGCCCACAAGCCTGCTCGCCTGGCCTCTATTGGCATGAGCCAAAGTGTGCTGCACACATCTATGGACCAGGCACTTCTATGCAGAACAATGACCAGGGCTTGCTTGCTGTCTGCCCCACGAGGACAGCACTAGAAAGCATCTCTGTCTTCAAGCCAGGAAGTGGGTTTTCACCAGGGACCCAATCTGCTGGCCCCTTGATTTTGGCCTTCTGGCCTCTAGAAACGCGAGAAATAAATGTCTACTGCCTGAGCCACCTACTGTATGGTATTTGTTATAGTAGCTTGAGCGGACTAATGCCAGCAGGACTCAAACCTAATTCAGGGAAGCCACAGGGTCTGTTTCCTCTGCCTACTGCCTTCCGCCAACAAGTAAAATAAGAAATATTAGCAATGCACAGTTTTCAAAGTCACTCGGATGTTCGGCCTGGGCCTGCACAGAGCTTTCTGGAGTCGGTTAAGAATAAGTCCAGGGAAAGTTATTTGCATTCAGTGGGGAGAAAGCAATAGACATGTAACCACTCACCGAAATGTTTTTGGGCATTAAGTCAATTTCTACGGGAAATGAAATCTGGATGAACTGGCATCTCTGACTGTATCTGACATTCACTTTCTTTTCCGTGGTTCTCAATACAATTGCACCAGTAAAACTTGTTTCTCAGTGTGGAACCTGCTACTGCCAGGTCAATGAAACCCTCTTGGCCTTGAGGGTGGGGGGCGAGAGAAAGAGAGAGGCCAGAAGGTACCTTTCTAGCGCGAGTGGTTTCTTACCGGCTCCCAGCATGCCACAGCTGGAAGGGAGCTGAGATCCAGCTAAGTCCAATCCCCACATCTGACAAGGGAGGAAACTGAGGCCCAGGGAAGGGGGGGTCTCCAATTCAAGGGAAACTCTCTGTGGTGGCAGGATTGAGAAGAGAACCTTTGTCTGCCCATCTTGGAAACAGAGACAGCTCTAGGTATTTCGAGCACGAAGTGGCTCAACAGAGATATTGAAAGGACCAGAGGAGCAAAGGCTGGGCAATGCCACTGACACCCCCTTTTACTGCTAGCTGTCAAATCATCAGCGCTGCAGGACACAGCCACAATGATGACCGTTGTTCCGGCACGGAATCAAGTGGTTTGTAGGAGACCGTATGGAGATTTTTGTCAAGTCTCTCATCTGTGGAAGTCCGTGCATGCACTTGGACAACGTAGAGAAGTGACAGTCTGGCTTCTGCCTCTCCTGTACCCGCCCAGCCTCTACTGGCATAATCCAAAGAATAACCCAGTGGCAGAGAATTCTGGGAAAGGCAGAGCCCAGGCTGCCAGCCCTTGTGAACGAGAGAGAGCTTAGGAGGGGGA
Source organism: Ursus arctos (assembly GCF_023065955.2). Lineage (NCBI taxonomy): Eukaryota > Metazoa > Chordata > Mammalia > Carnivora > Ursidae > Ursus > Ursus arctos. The sequence continues at coordinate 77,221,939 of NW_026623078.1, read as the reverse complement.
GAAATGGCATTGAATTGATAACAGACTTTCTGGTCTGACAGGTCTACTGAATTCTCTCCATACTTCCTCCCGTCTTCTTTCCTCTTCCCTTCCTTTTCAGGAGATTTGGTGCGGTGCTCAGGGGAACGTCGTCTGCTCACGCTGAGACCTGGCTTAGTTAGAATGGGGGAGGTTTGGCTTACACAAGAGCATGCATTTCAGGTGGAAGGGCCTTTCCAAATATTTGCAAACACATGATATTTATTTTAAAGGACATATGGGCATGTTTGTAAATGATTAGAAAAAGTCAAATGCTGTGATAGAGAAATGGGCAAGGTTCAGTAATGGGTCAAGGCCCAGACCGATCTGGATCCTGCTTCCGGCTCTGTTGTTACCCACATTTTACATCTGACCTCGCTGAAGCCACAGTGCAGCAGAAGCTTTCCAGAAAGACTTCCCCAAGTGAGAAAGTTAGATGGGGTGTGGCTTTGTTTGTGAGTTTCCAATGAGGTCCCCAAGTTCTGGGATACATAAGTGAGCATTTGGAATTGCAAACACCTGCATTTCACTGGGAAATTATTGACATACATACAAGGGAGTGTTCACAGGTATTTACGCCATGTGTTTCATTCCTATGGGGTCTCAGGGAGCTCTGATTTTGCATTAGGCTGGATTGACTAGCAAATCGATCTGAGCAACGAGTACCGGGAGGGACCAAGGCTTTTTAAATCTAGCTCCTGCAACATTTTCTCCCCTTTGTCCGCTTTGCAGCATAATGTTTTGCAAAAAAGACAAAGATAAAGATTCACACTTAAAAGTAGAAGAATCAACAGATGTCATGGATATTTTTAAACCAATTACCGAGGCAGTCCTGCAGAGGCAAGCACATGAAATATAGATGTGGCTTCCTGCACCAAATCTGATTTATTTCTGAGATCATTCCTGCATCACAGCTGGAGATGCATTCCAATGTATCCTGAACAGGCTGATGAGCAATTGGCATTCCTGGCTGTTAGCAACCCTGCAGACAATTTACAAGGCGTATTATAGCCATCAGCTTTCATAACAATTAATGCAGAGCGCTGATTTCTCACCAAGGGCTGGAAGCAGGAAGCACTGACGCTCGGACCCTTTCACGTGACTGGTGAAGCAAGTAAATATCTCCTTCTGTTATTCTTGCCCTCTTCCAGTTTGAACCCAGGGCGGGTCTTCATGCAAATGAACACACTGGGGCTCTGATGCCCATGAGCCCAGGTCACAGCTTTGGGAGAGGGAGCTCTCTGGTTTTATAGTGTCTAGCCTCCTTCCCTCCTCGTAGAGCACAATGTATCAATACCTCACTGCCTTGTGGCAGGACCAAATGTTCTGTGTGATAGAGATGTCCCCATTAATAAGGACAGGTGTTCAGTTTAACTCATGAACAAATAATCACTAAGCTCCTAATTCACGTGAGGCACTAGAGACATAATTGCAAACAAGATAGACAAAGTCACTGCCCTCCTGGAATTTGGGGGGAGAAATACCTTTGAACGAGGAATTACAAGCATGGTGAGTATTAATGAAACAATATCGGCTGCCTTTCCTCCCTTCCTGCGTCTAATCCAGTGGTTCTCAGTGTGTGTTCCCAGATCAGTACCAGCAGGCTCATTTGGGAACTTGTTAGACATGCACATTCTCAGGCCCCACCCATGGCCTGCTGACTCAGAAAGTCTCGCGATGGGGTCCAGGCATCGGTGTTTTAGCAAGCCCTCCTGGTCGTTCCGATGCATGTTCAAGTCTGAGGACTGCTGTTGCAGTACAACGAAGTCTAAACCCACGATAGTTGATTAAGGATCAAAGAAATACATTATTAGAGAGCCAAGAAAATGCCAAGGAAGCCTCACAGTAAACCGTGTTGGAGAATATGGTCTTGGGACCAGAGTAGGCTCTCTGTCTTCCCCCTATCCAGACTTTGGAGCCTGCCTGGAGGGAAAGACGGATCTTCTAATGCAGGAGACTCCCAGCTGACTGCCTGCAGCGTTGCAGAACTACCTTGTAAACTAAGAGAATTTCAGGCCTTCACTGTCCACCCAAAGGAAGACCTGAGCCGGCGGCTTCCCCCAGGAGAGTGGAGGTAGGAGAGCACCCTTCCTACAACCCGGAGTCAGGCAGTGAAAGAATGCCAGAGGCAGGCTGAACCCCGTATTTATTAAATGACAACTTTAGCACACCGGTTCTACCCTTCGGTGAAACGTGAATGGGGCTCTGATTGGCATCAATTAGATTAGCTCCTCCTGTGGGTGCAGGGGAAGGCGTGATGCGAGTGGGACAATGAGGCTTGGTCTTTCCTCTCCTTTCCTGGAGGAGCGGGCTGGAAGTCTCACCTGCCATGGGAAAGAGGGATGGGGCTGAGGATTGTGGCTCCTCCTAAAATGGGGGAAAGAGAAGATGCTACAAATAGAAGGGGGTGGTGGCAAGGTGTTTGAGGTTGGAGTGAGGTCAGGAACATTCTGGAGCCTCAGGAAAGATGCTCCATTTTGGTTAAATTGACTATATTATTTCCCATCAATTGCATGCTTTCAGTTTCTCCTTTCGTCCTTCTGACTTTTCTCTGTTTTTTAATGTTAGTCTCTGATGCCCTGTCTCTTTCTCTTGTAACTTCTTTCTCCTAAATCATTGTCCTTATGCCAGGTGACTGTTACTGAGTGAGGTTTACATAACTTTGAAACCTCGGAGAATTCCATCAGAACGGTTACAGGAACATGGGGCTATGGGTATGTCTCTGTTTTGGAGGAGGGCATGATTATGGGGAAGATTGCTGGTCACATGCTGGTCCGCATTGCCCTGAAATTAATCAGCGACTTGCTGAGGAGATTGGCTAAAACGTCCAGGACGTGGCCTTGAATCTCATCAGGGGACTGTCACCGAAAGGGATGAGAAAGCAGCATGGGGAAAGTACATCTATCTCGTGAGGCCAGAGAAGCAGACTCACCACCTCCAGGATTTTGAAAGCAACGTCTGCATGTATGAAAAGTCACAGAAAAGCAGCAGCCACCCCAGGAAGCTTCCAGATTGAAGAGTGATGTTCTCAGAACTGGAGGAAAGGTCTTTGTACCTCGTGTATGGAGAATGCTATTTCCCACTGCTGCTTCAACGGCCACCCATGCACCAGAGACTCCTGTATCTACAGCATGAACCTGTCTCAGGAGGACACGAGCTGCTTACTCAGATGTGTCTTATTCTGAACTGGGCGTATCGCCTTCATACGTAAGCACCTCTCCTGTGTTTCTTATCACAGGCAGATACAGCACCATGTGATCAGTGCTAGACAGGCAAATAAAACAGACATGTGCCGTAAGTTCATTCATGCATCCCAACTTCTCTGTGCAGTTATTAACCTTCTTTCAGGTGGTGCCAAATACAGCACTCCTCTTTCCCCACGTGACTTCCTGGCCAGTTGAAAAATGAGACAATGTGAAGAAACCCAATATCTCTTCATTGATGCTAAAGTTTAGTTGGGGAGTTGGTGCTAAGTTGAAGAGGCAAAATGAGCTCGCTGGTTCCTCCTGCCTAGGCCTTGGAAGAGCCTATCCGAGGGCAAAGTGGAGTATTCAAAGGAGACATCTACCCAAAAATCTCTGCTTCTCACTGGTCCAAAGGAGATGGAAGGAGAGACCATGGTGTTCTCTGGTGTTCATGGTGTTTGCTCATGGTTGTAAGGCTACCTCCAGCTTTGTTAGACGTTGGACCAACCGAGTTGTCCTTCAACCCTGTCCTCACTCCACCACTGTGGGGAGGAACAGAGGCAGAAGACCAAGCCTATTTAGGCAGAATCTTCCATACAGAAGGATGGGGAAGAGAAGAGAAGTTCCTCCATAGCAGCAACCTTAATGCCCTCCTCCTCCTGCATCTGCTCTCCTCTCAAAACAGAATGGTGTGTCACAAAGATGAGATTTCAAATTAAAAGACAAAAAGTAGTATGACAGCATGGAGTAGGGAATTAGTTCATTTGATCTGAGGGCTTGGCAAAAGGTTGCACAGAAGAGGGGATGGGTGAGGTAGGCCTTGGAAGAGGAGCTGGTGTTTGCCAGGAAGGGGATGAAAGCATTCCTGGGTGCCTGGGTGTCTCAGTCAGTTAAGCGTCTGCCCTCAGCTCAGGTCATGATCTCAGGGTCCTGGGATCAAGCCCCACGTAGGGCTCCCTGCTCAGCAGGGAGCCTGTTTCTCCCTCTCCCTCTGCCCCTCCCCACTGCTCCTGCTCTCTCTCTCTCTTAAATAAATAAAATCTTAAAAGAAAAAAGAAAGAAAGAAAGAAAGGAAGAAAAAGAAGAAAGAAAGAAAGAAAGAAAGAAAGAAAGAAAGAAAGAAAGAAAGAAAGAAAGAAAGAAAGAAAAAGCCTTCTAGGCAGAGGGCGGTAGGCATACAAGTGTTGGGGAAAGAGAAAAATGTCCAGTGTGTCTTGAATGTGGAATGTATAGGGAACTTGCAGGAGGAGCCTTGTCTTATTAGATTAAATGCAAGAGAGAGGTGTGTCTGGGAGTAAGGGTGACCAAGGACAAGGGCATCTCCCAGGCATCGTCTAGGCAGGGCCAAGAACTGGGGTTTGGAGAGAGTCTGCCTGCTGCTGTGGGGAGTTGCGTCTCTGGCTATCATGCTGCATTCAGGCTAGCTCCCATATCTGGGCTCTGGGCTCTTCCACCCCTGGTTCTTTCATGAAGCATCACAGCAATACACAGAGAAGTTGGGAGAGAGACGTTCCTTGAAACCCCCCACCAGCATTTAAATTTCCTAAAGAGATGGGCAAAATGCCAGAGCAGAAACGGAAATCTTTTAAACCTGTGAAACACTATGAAGTTTCATCTTTTAAGGTCAAAGGAGTGAATGGCTTTATTTTTTTCCAGAAATTCTTCACAAAAGCCACTTCGCCAAGTCTGGAGTGCTGGATCACACTGAAGGCACTTATATTTTTGCTTTGGAAGAGAAAGTGCTGCTGTCACTTCTCTTTGTTTGAAGGAATGGGATTTTTCTGGTGTTGTGAGCACAGTGCTGGGTCATTTTCCCCCAGGAAAAAGCTTTTTTTTTTTTTTTTTAACCCCCAGAAGCTGTAGGAGATAGAGATGTCCACAAAAGAATCAGCAAGATACGAGAAGTAGGATGTGAATGTCATTGTACTTTATTGCGGGTGTGTCAAGGCTGGGCTGGAATAAAGTAATAAATAATAATAGAAGGAGTAGCCAAGATGTGCCAGGCGTAGTACAAGGCAATTTTTAAATCCTAAGAAATCGGGTATTATTATTCCCATCAGACAGATGAGAAAACTGAGTCCTGGGACTGTGTCACTGATAAGGCCAAGATCTGTGCTCTTTCCAAGGTGCCATACTTGTTCTCTAGAACAATTGGACCAGAAATTAGGTCCAGTCTTAATTTTTGTTTTTTCTCTTCCTAAACTCCATTTCCGCATTTCCTCTGTCACTCTGAGTCAGTGGCTAGATCTTTTCTCGTCCTTGGCATACCTGGGGCAAAATATTCAAGCTAGGACTTAAAAAAAAAAAAAAAATGAGACGTTTGTCCAACATCCGGAGGATTGGTGTCCCACGGTGGGTTCTAACTCACACAGTTTAGGGAGTAACACACACATTTCCAGAACTTTCCTTAGAGTTTGCTATTTACTCTATGAACCCTATGAGAAGCCTCACTTCATCATAGATAAAACGTTTCTTTAATGTTTGTATTTACATTTTCAAATTAATATATGGTCCTGAAGGGTAATTTTTAAAGTGAAAAACAGAGAAGATAAACATGAAAATACCTCAAATTTCAACCACCATAGTAACATCTAGCATTTTTCTTTCCAAGTTTTTGAGTTAAACCTTTTTTGAACCATCTTGGAGGCATTCAAATTCTGTCTCCTTCCTCTAGACACTGGGTCCTGAAGCAAGTTGCACAACGTCTCTAAGCCTTGATTTCCTGCTCCTGCCATGGTTGGCACAGATCAAATGAGATACTGTATGGGAAGTGCCTGGCCCAGTGCCCGACACAGAAGTGGTCTCTACCAAATAGTAGCCATCAGCACTGCCAGCCACGTTCAGCCATCTGCGCCCAGCTGACGGCAAACATGATCAGTCGAATGGAATTGAAAGTGAGCGGCTCATACATGAAACTGACAGAGGTTATGAAACCAGTTTGGACAAGTTTTGCCATTCGTAAGACTCATTGCGTTTTCCAGAATCGCACACTAGTGCCACGGGGTTCACTCTTCCCAGAGACCCGCTGACCTTCCTTCTGGGGGTTTTGATGTTTAACAACAATCAGTTGAGTGCAACGTGAGCTCAAGGCGCTGGGCTCTCGCCTCTTTGGTTTATTGCCTGTTTCCCCACTACCTAGAAAAGTAGCTGGTGCGTAGGCATTTCTCAGTATTTATTGTGGAATAAATGAATGAGTAAATAAGCACTCAACAATTTTCTAAAGAGATACGCACTATGCCAACACGGTACTTTCCGTGCACTCACTCACTCATAAACATTTATTCAATGTGTACCATGTTCCTGGCACTAAGACATCACTGCCAAGGGGACAGATATGAATTGGGCATGGATCTGGCTGTGGAGAAGCTTCTAGACTGAGAAGGGAGATAAATCCCAAGGGAGAAATGATATGTGACAAGAGAGGGAGTTAGACAATATTATAGGAATTTTCAGGAGGGAGTTTCACGAATTTTCACCTTTAACTGTGGGAACCTGAGTGGCAATGACTTTTGAACAGACCCTTGAAAGATACCTATATACTTTTTTACTTAGTCAGTTTAGGAAAATAACCAGCCATTCAGTGGATAAATGAGTTAGATTAAAAAAAAATACAAGTAAATAGTCAATTGAATTGACCAGCTGTCTTACTTTCGCCGATGAGTTGATTTAGTCAAAACGATTGGTCCTGTATGGGCACCAGTGCTCCCAGACGTACTTCCCTGGAAAATGAGGAATTTGCCAGGCCCTGTATCTTGTCTCGACTCTCCACACTGAGAGTTCTTATTTCCACAATTCATTAGAACTGTACGCCTGTGCCAAGATCTCCTTGCTGCTTTCTCCCCTCTCCTTCATCAACACAGAGTGATTATGCAATCCTATCCCTCCCTGCCCAGGGCTCATTCTAAAAATGTCCTTCTGCAAATGCCGCGGCTGATTGGCCCCGGGAGCGGGTGGGAGCCGGCGGGAGGCTGCAGCACCCAGCAGGAGCAGAGCTCCTGAGTCTCGTCTGGCAAACTGCTTTGTCAGGGAAGGGCCATGGGTCACTCCCTGTGCCAACGGCACGGAGGAACGGAAGTCAAAGGCAGAGGAGACAGGGGGCAGCAAAGGAAAGGTGAAGTGGCAGTTGAGTAGGACGGCAATAAATCAGGGACTCTTAGAGCGCCCAAGAAGCTCTACCACCGAGAGATCTGATATGTTCATGCCACAGATGAAGAAACTGAGGTCCCCGAATGGCCAGTTCAAGAGCACGCCCCTGGTGGTGGGAACCCTGAAGTTGGGAGCAAGCTTTCTTTTCCTCATGCCCCTGTGTCCGGTCTCCTGTGCAGAGGGGTGGGAGGGGAGCAGGTGCCTGAGGGAGGCCAGGACCACTCTGTTTGGGGGTGGCGCCTCTCAGCCGGGTTGCCTCCAGACCTTAATGGGCTCATTGTGTTCTGAGCCCAGAAGCAAATGCTGCAGGGGAGGTGGGAGGGCTCTGGATTTTGCCTTTCAGAAATGAGCTCATGGAAAAGAAGGGGTGTGCGTAAAGGGGTAGGGAGCTCGAATGAAGCAGCTGTTCAATGGTGCAAAGAAAAATGTGAGGGGGCCTCCTCCCACGAGTGACAGTCACCATGGCGAAGTCCCCCATGCTCACACTCCATGTTTTCCAAATTGAGGGTTGATATGCACCAAACTGAACCAAACAGAACAGTCCCCCAAATTCCAGTCTTCCCCCAAATTTCTAAACCCATTAATTCTCCCAACTGCCCTAAATCACATTCAAATTCCAACTTCCAACCTCCCAGAGACCCACAAGTCACACACAAAACAACATTGATGAATTTTCTTCTGTTTGGCGATGGCCAACCTTCATCTCTTTGTTCTGAGTGTGAGGACCCTGCAGGCCGGGGGGCTCGCTCTCCCCTCCCCACTTTGCCCTTTGCGGGCTTCTGGGAAAGATTAGGATGGGTTGCTCCTTCCACCTCCCGCAGGCTGTGGGAGTGCAGAGGGGCCTCTCAGATCCTCTCTCAGCTTACTCCTGCCCCTCAGTGGCCCAGCGGGGAGGTTAACTCTGGGGACACACTTCCTTGCTTGGGTGCCCACTTGGGGAGTGGACACAAGTGTCTGGAAGGGAACAGAAGTCTTTCTGAGATCTTTCCGCATTTTTTTCCCCTGCTGTGTTCTAGTGTAAACCTCTTTCTCACCCTTGGTGCTAACTCCAGATGTGGGAGGGGGTGGTGCTAACTCTAGATGGGAAAGGAAGTGGTGTTGACTCAGTTGGGGGAGGGGGCGGTACTGACTCAGATGGGGGAGGGGAGTGGTGCTGACTCAGTTGGGGGAGGGGGTGGTTCTAATTCCAGATGGAGGAGGGTGATAGGATCCTCTTTCCAAGATTCCATCGGCATTTAGTTCTAGTACAGCTTCTCTCATACTTTTCTTCTTTTCCAGTCCCATTTTTTTTAATCAAGTTGTGGCCGGCAAGGAAAAATCCTTTCAGCTTGTATTCCTCAGAATAATAGCAGCTGTCCCTGATGGGGGCTTTCTGTGCACTAGGCACCGTTCCAAGAGTTTTTTATATTTCAGCTCACAACTCTCCGAGGGAAGGACTCTTGTTCCTAAGCACTGGATGTCTGAGAAAGCTGAGGTGCAGAGAGGTTAAGTGACTGGCCCACGTGCGGGGACAGCGGCAGGGCCCGCAGTATTTGAAGCCAGCCAGTGTCACTCCAAAACGCATGCTCCTAATGAGCTCTCTGTCTCTCTGGTTTAGTCCCGCCTTGTGGCTACTTAAAACGTAAAAGCCAAGGGGCGCCTGGGTGACTGGGCATGGAGTCTACTCTCACACACACACACACACACACACACACACACACACCATAAAAGCCAAGAATGTGACCTTCCGGGTTCTTCCTATGACAATTTCCCCGGTACTTGGTTTGAAGGGTGGAGGTCATGGACCATGAGGTACGTGTCGGAGACCCATGCTATGAGAGACTATCAATTACTCTTCACAGATTATCTAGTGACTGGATCCATCACACATATTCTGAGAAAAATTAATTTGAAAAGCATAAGATAAGACCATTACTTTAATGGAGAGACAGGCCCCTATCAGGTCACGTTGAGTCATGAATTTTTTTTTTTTTTTATGTCTGGTGACTTCTTTGCTTCTGATGCCACAACTGGGTTGAGGCAGGGTGCTGACGTGGGACTGGGAAGAGCCAGGAAGACCAGGCCCGGGGCCCTTGTGCTCCCCCCTCTAGCCTTTTACACCTGTCAGATGAGGCCAAGCAATCATGGCCACTTTTTCTGGTGAATCCAGCCTCAGACTTTTTTTTTTCAATCTTCAGCTACTAAAGCAACTGTTGCCTGCAGAAAAGAGCTGGCACTTAAGACAAAATCCATTCACTCTGGCTAACTTAAAAATAATAAGAGGGATAGAGGCATAGAACAACCCAAAGCTAGGTCATCTGAATGATAAAATTTGGCATGCTGTCCGAGTCTCTGAGCACCCTCCCGCCCCCGCTCATGCTTGCCCTACACCTAGTTTTTATAGCGAGTACTAAAATTAAATAATTTAGGAGCACAGCTCAGACTTCTAGGCTCCCTGAAATCCAGTTCCAAGAAAGCCCAAGACCTACTGAGAAAAGAGCATTCCTGCTCCTATCCACTTAGGCTTGACCTTGGCCACCTCCCCGCATCATTGTGCCCTGCCCCCACCCCAACCTAGGGGACACTTTACCTCCTCCCAAGCGTGTGCTGATACCGCTGGGGTACAGAAGGAAGATCGTGATCCCGGTGACAGACAGAAAGCAGGAACAGGTGGGCATTAAAACAAAGCAGTCCCGTAGCGAAGCTATCGTGTAACCCTAACTCACACTTCTGTAGGCTTTACTACGTTCTGGGCGCTGTTCGAAGCATGTCACGTCCAACGCATTTGGATACTCACAGTAATCCCATGGAGATGGTTGTACTATTACAGAAGGGAGATGGAGGCAAAGAGAAATTATATGACTTATCACAGGTTATACAGAAAGTTAGTGCGCATCTTAGCCTATAGCCTGGGCAGACTGGCTCCTGAGTCGTACTGCTCTCGAATTACTGCTTATTGCTCTTCGATTAGTTATGTTGGAAAGCCCCAACCGTGATGATAGCTCATTTTATCATAACGTTGTCTTAGGAATGGAAGAGCTGTTCTTTTATACCTGACCACACATCCGGGCTTATGCGTGGTTTTTTTTTTTTTTTTTTTTTAAGATTTTGTTTATTTATTTGACAGAGAGAGACAGCCAGCGAGAGAGGGAACACAAGCAGGGGGAGTGGGAGAGGAAGAAGCAGGCTCCCAGCGGAGGAGCCTGATGTGGGGCTCGATCCCAGAACGCCAGGATCACGCCCTGAGCTGAAGGCAGACACTTAACCGCTGTGCCACCCAGGCGCCCCTATGCGTGGGTTTTGGAGGTATTAGGGTAGAGGGAAGGAAGGACAGATTCATAAAGTACCTGCTGCATGTCAGAGACCATGTTATGTGTCTTTACCTATGGTCTCTCCTATTTCTTCCTCCTAGCCCTGTTATTTTCTCCTCTCACCTGTGATTCCTCGGAGGTAATCACGGCTCTACCAAGGTCACACAGCTGGGCAGTGGTGGAGTTAGGATCCAAAGCCTGCTCAGTCTGCCTTTGGACTCCAAAGTTTCCTCACTGTACTCTAGGAAGTTAAAGAAGAATATTCTTCTCCAAAGGAGAGAAAGGAAGTTGATTTGGCAATATGGAACTCTGGTATTTTGCCATTTGAAGGACCCTTCTGATAGTCAATCCTGAAGATCTAATATCACGTTCTAGATTCAATGAAACTTGGAGAGAGATAGTGGGAGAGTGGGGGTGAGAACATGTGAGATTTGGGCTAGCTTTTGTAGAAGCCAATCATTGCTATGATCCAGGACTATTCTCTCTGGTCCATGGCCTAACTCAAGGTCAGGGGGTTGCTAGAAGGCAATTAAATGTTCCAGTTGGAAATAAGTTACACTTCAGGAAAAAGGAAGAAATAATAAAGTGTAGAAGCCCCAATTCAAGATGATCCTTCATTTTGATCTGCTTTCTGCGACTGAGAATGAGATCAGTGTTTTCTACTTATTTTATTGGAAAGTGAATAATGGCTTCTTAGAGGCTCTGAAGTTCCATCATCGTCAGGGCTACAATCTAATGGTTTATTAAGAGGGAACAGAAGTGCTGTTTGGGGAGAAAGTCCATGCCCCCGAGCCTGTCTCAACGTACCTTGGCTTTAACAATTTCCTTCCTTCAGGGCAGGCTCTGGTTTCTGGTTGGAGAGATCTCAGTATCTTCCCCCTAGCTGCCAGGTCAAATGAGAAACTGCCTGACATCTAGCCTCTCATTATCAGCATTGTTAAAAATTGGATTCCCCAGTCCTCTGACTTCCCTTGGCTTTACTGATCCAAGTTCCTCAAAGTTTCTAGTCCACAAATAGTGGTATCCATGAGAACAAAGCCATAGAGGTCACAGGAGGTCCCTTTATTTTTCTTCCATCCATCCATCCATCCATCCATCACAAAGCCCTAGTGAGTACCTACCCTGTGCAAGCTGGAGGACCACAAAGCTCACCATGCAAAGGCCTGAGGTTGTAACGAGCTCTGCCTGTTTGAAGAACAGAAGGAGACACTGTGGTTGGAAGGAGGGGGAGAGAGAGGGATATGGGAGAGTGAGGAAGGGGCCACCATAGTAAGGATCATGGACTTTAATTGAAATACAATAGAATGCCATGGCAGAATTCTAAGCAGAAGGACCCTCTGTGCTGATTTTGTTTGAAGAAGGCCACTTGAGCTTCTTCTAAGAAGGGAGGACAGTGGCAAGCATATGAAGAGAGACCAGGTAGGTGGGCATTGCCATAGTGTGGGCAAGATGATGGCTTGACTTGAAGGAGGGGACAGCAATGGAATTTGAAATAAATACTTATATTAGGGATATACTTTGTAGGTAGAGTTAATAGAGCTTGCTGATGGGCAAGGGGAAGATTTGCAAAGAAAAAGGTCAGACCTTTGGCTTGAGTCACTGAGTAGCTGCCGGTGCCATTGGCTGAGAATGGGCAAGCTGGAGTTTGGGTAAGATTAAAGAATCTAAGGTCCTTCCAGCTTTAACTGTCCTTGACTCTTAAGAGAAGCCACAAGCAGGTGCAGTGTTGGTCCCAGCTTAGCCTCGACAGTATTTTAAGTTGTTCTTAGGTGAGCAGCTGCAGCAGTGACAGGAACAAAGCCTGAGTGTGCACGAGGACCTGCTGAGGGCTGAGAGGTGAGGACGCTGGCATCTGGGCCAAGCTTCACAAGCAGACTCGCTGAGCCAGCACAGGCAGAAGCAGGGATGCTCCCTAGGGCCACATCCCTCATCGTGTCCTTTGCCACCTGAGGGGCACGCAGGGATTAACTGGGAAATGTAAAGAAACACCTTGAACACCCTGGAAAATTCTGGGGTAGAGAGACCATCGCCACCATTTCAATCACTGTCATTTATGCCGTGGTGTTAAGGGTCACTGTGTACATTCACATCTTTCATACCATTTGCTTCTCACTGTCTCCTGGAAGTAGGTTCACTTATTCCCATTTTGTAGATGGAGAAACTCTTTTTTTAAAAAAGCTTTTCTTACTTTATTTTTTATTTTTATAGGTAAACTCTACCCACAGTATGGGGCTCAAACTCCTGACCCTGAGATCAAGAGTTGCACACTCCATTTACTGAACCAGCCAGGCACCCCTAATGGAGAAGCTCTTAATGAAATGACATAACATTCCTAAGAGCTGTCCGAGGCTTATGAAGAAGTAGAAAGATGAAGGGAATCAGGGTAGAGCTAAGAGTTATTATTATTATTATTATTATTATTATTATTATTATTTTAAGTTCAGTGTAGGCAGTGGAAAGAGGGCTAATATTTGCTTTTAAAGGTTTGGGAAAGGCAAATATTAACAAAGATATTTGGAACTCAATAAAAAAAAAGGACCCAGTTATCATAAAATGTTTAATGAGCTAGTTGAAGGCTCTATGCCTTCGTGTCTGTCTGCTTTGCCTCTAAAGATCTTCTCCTTTGTCAATCTTGAGAATGCCTGTTCCTCCCTTAAAACCTAGCTCACAGCCACCAGGATACTTTTATTACTTCCAAATGCCCTTCTTTCAGAAGTTCCCCCTTTCCAGGAGAAAAGGCAGGTTTAGGATATCAGTTTTTTGTTTTTTTTTTAGATTATTTATTTATTTAGAGTGAGCAAGAGAGAGAAAGAGAGCACAAGCTGGTGGGAGAGGGAGAGGGAGAAGCAGACTCCCCACTGAGCAGGGAGCCTGATGTGGGAATTGATTCCAGGCCCCTGGGATCATGACCTGAGCCGAGGCAGATGCTTCACTGTTGGAGCCACCCAGGTGCCTAGGATATCAGATTTTTACCGCTTGAACCCCTGTACTGATAGCACATTGAAGCCGAGATGGACACCTGACCCAAGAAGAATCAACTTCCAGGCCAGCCAGTGGAAACTCTTCCTCTCTCCCAAGAGTTTGAACGAAAGGGACCCAGAGACTGTAATCTGTGGGTGGCGGACTTTAGAAATGAATAGTCAAGTGGAGGCAGCGAGAGTCAGCACATGGTGAGTCCAAGGCCTGTCTCAGGGGACGTTATTATGGAGATCAGGAACCACCTGTGAACAACTGAAGTTGGAATCACTTATTCAGGAACATTTGTTGAGTTTCCAGATCGTGCAGGAGGACCCACTCAATATCCTCTCGAATCCCTTTCTAGCCTGATTTCCTGTTCCAAAGGGGCCAGGAAGCGGAACGCTCCAGTTTTGGACTCCTGGGAAGCCAGCTTCTGCATCGCACCAGGTGACAGGGCAGCCGGAGTTAGGGACGTTGCAGCTTCTGACACCCGTGGTGGTCGGGGTGTTTGGTTCTTCAGGATCTGAGGACGGACTTACCTTCGGGTCTCTAACATCATCAATGCTGAGTGGTAGACAGCTGAGAAAAAAATCCTTCATTTCTCCCAGCTCAGTTGTTCCTGATAGAATACATCTATGCTTTGATCCTAGGACTTCTAGAAGATACTTTGCGCCCTATAATAAATTCTTCTCCGCTTTAACTGAATAAAGTGAATTCTATGGTTTTCAGCCAAGCACCCTGACCCAGGGATGCTTTAGGGTCAAGTCTGACAATAGTCAAGAGCTTGTCAGAAGAGAGAATCTGGGGATTGGACCAGCTTGGGTTCGAAGCCAGGGAAGACACAGTTAGCATGAGAAGGTGGAGCACGACACTGCTAGTTAACCGTTAGAACTTGTTAGAAACGGAAATCCCAGGCCCTACGCCCTCACCTACTGAGTCGGGACCCGTGTTCTGGCAAGATCCAGTGTTTCATCGGAAAGAACGGTGGATTAGGTGCTTTTCACTCTCCTGTGGACCCTACAGACAAAAAGGGAAACTGACAAGATCAAACAGGGATGGAGTCTGAAGTTTATACAATCTAGGCTCGTCTTTTTTTAAAAAAAGCATATAAAATTTGGAACATGAAATTAGCTATGCAAAGAGACGTATATTTAGAAAGAGCACGTGTGAGTGAGGAACCCTCAAGATTACATTTCATCAGCATCATAAAAAACTGCCTCTGGCTCAAAGTTTTAAGTTTTCTGAGACTTTAAGTTTGCAGAGACTTTCTATGGCTGCTCTAAAAAATACTTTTTTGCTTTTAGTCACAGGGCTGATGTAAGCAAAAAGCAAATGTGGAGACTGCTCCCGTGGGCTGTTCTCATACAACTGAGATCGAATCTAGACACTGATGGAGAATGAATGCAAATTGAATAATACAGTCGGACATGGTAAGAGTTTCATGCCACAGATACTGGCAAATGCTATAAAACGGGGCTTTCTGCCCCCCATCCACCTGCCACTTTCGAAAGCTTCTTCCCATTAGGCTATCGATTTTTGGGAGCAGGCTCTGAGTTTGATTCATCTCCATACCCTGGTACTAGTCAGCGTGGCTTGCTATGACAAATAGTATATGACTGGTCCCTTCTTCCTTCCGTTCTTTGCTATAAGCCAGAAAAAAGTTTCCTGGTTGGCCCAAGGGTTGGGCGCTGCCTATGAAATGGATGGTGTCCTGAGATTCTAGAATAGCCAAGAAATAACAGCCCATGTCCCCGGGAGGTCACAGTCTGCTCACATTCCTCTGTGAGTGAGCCCTTCCCTACGGTTACAGCATACGCTGGGGGAGGCAAAGGCGGGGAGGCGTTGGCTGAGGTCCAATTTGGCCTCTCGGCTGTGTGTTGTTCTGAGCAGACTGCACGGGGCGGGGGCAATGGAGAAAGGGAGACAGGGAAGGCTCTGCTGGCTGGTGCTCCCCACTGCTCTGACTCAACTGCCACTCTCTCAGGTTACAGAAGATGTCCTTCACCTCGTGATAGTGCGTGACAGCTTTCAAGGGCGTCCACTTCCATGGGGATGAGCACGTGAGTAAAATACAGAGGTATTTATTTGGCTGCTCTTTCACAGAGCTTCTGGTCAAATAAAGAACAACCCGCAGAACACCAAAAACTATGGTAACAGCAGGTGCAGGGGACCGAGGAGGGATATATGGCAACATCACATTACTCAGCCTCGAGGTATAGGGCAGGTGAGGCTTGAGGGGAGCCAGGGAAAGGAATTTGGAGCCAACCCTGCTGACTGGTGATTATTCTAGGCAGGGGGGAGGAGGAGAGGGCACAGCCCCTCTGGAAACAATTTAATAACATAAAAGAAAAAAAGCAGAAAACAACTCTTTGACCAAATGTTTGTATCAAAAAGTTACGCACAACAGTAAAAATTTGAAAACAACCAATAGCCAACAACAGAGAAATGGTGCCATATATCAAAGGACATTTAATGTTTATGAAAAGTATAGAAACTTGGGAAACTGATTATAACACTAAGGTGGTAAAGGCAGGTGACAGAAGGACATTTTCAGGGTGACCTCCGTGATACGAAGGCATTTAAAAATCTAAGACTTGAAACAGATATATCAGCAGCAGGTTGCATCAGGGTAAGAACAGAGGAAGAGAATACGACATGGCTGACTTGACTTTTTTTTTTCCTGTGTTAATTTCCTTTTGGGGGGGTATTGTTGTTGTTGACAATAATTTCTGGTGGTTGAACATGTTTTAATTTTATAACAAATAAGAAAATAAGCTTGATAACCCTGGTATGGATTAAACATCCCTGTTCTGGCCCATCTTTTATTTTATTTTATTTTATTTTATTTTATTTTATTTTATATTTTATTTTATTTTATTTATTTATTTATTTTTGAGGGACAAATCCGTGGACACCTGAGAAAGTACTTTGTGCCCTGTAAAGCACCATGAAAAAAGGACAGCCTTACATCTGCAGCTTGGCTTAGTTTTCCTACACTTCCGGTAGGAGTATCTAAAAATACACGCTTGTCATGACTGTACTTCTATTTTGCTGGTTTTCTTGGTTAGGGCTTTTGTTATGGTTGCTCATTATTTGTTTTTGTTGTGAGGAAAGGAAGTCGTTTTGGTTTTTTTTTTTTTTTTTAAACCACTGAACCATGGGAGCGCCTGGATGGCTCAGTCGGTTGAGCGTCAGATTCTTGGTTTCAGCTCAGGTCATGATCTCAGGGTCATGAGATCAAGCCCGGCATTGGGCTCTGCACTCAGTGAAGAGTCTGCTTGAGATTCTCCCACTGCCCCTCACTGCTCATGTTCTCTCTCTCTCTCTCTAATAAATAAACAAATAAATAAAATGTTAAAAAAAACACTACTGAAGGATTATGGACATGCAAAGACCTGTACATATTTCATGTGTACAACCGGATGAGTTTGGGCTAAGAATAGACCTGTGAAACTATTTGACAGTCTTTTTTCTCTCCTCAAACTTGGTGATGATCTAATGGCCTAAATCCTTTGCTTTAAAAAAAAATGCCTTTTTATGGTTCCTCGTACCATTCTGCCCTTTATTCTTCTGCCTTTGCCTCTTGCTCCCAGCATCCATTACTAACAACTTAAACAACATTATTTGGCACTTATTCTGAGCAGGAAATATGAGTGGCAAGTGACTAAGTCATCGTCCTCACCTTCTGGAACATTCAGCAGAGTAGGAAAGACACAGCCCCCGAAGATGGGAACCACTGGTCACGGCCAGCTCTGTGCGAGGCCGGGGTACGTACAATATTCACTCTTCCCCAGAAGGCTCTCTGGTATTACTCTTGCCCTGAGACAGATGAGTAGTGGGATTTATTTGTGCAAGGTCACAAATGTAGAAAATAGGGAGCTGGGATTTGAAATCTGTGACGTACATACCACAGGGGCTCAGTTCACATGGGCTGAGATAGTTGAGGAGTCTAGTGCGTTCCCGCCAGACTTGGACTCTTGCTGGTAGGTTCAAGTCAGGCAGGCGGATCCTGCAGGACCTCAAATCATGAGTAGCAGGTCAAATTTTATTAGAAGGTTATTTTTCCCAGGCACCCAAACGTGGTCTCCTGGTGTCCCTGATAATTAGCAGGGGTCAGTGGATTGGGAGATGCCTTTACTTTATTCCCACTCCTGTGACTTCACAATCTGCAATTTCACTGGACAAAACCTATGGCTAATGGCTTCCTTCCATTCTCCTTCCCTTCTCCTGCCTCCTTTCCTGTTACTTCCCATGACCATCAAGTCCTATTCACAGGCTATCCTACTTCTTCTCACCATTAATTTCATTGTACCATTTCATGATAATTAGACTCATTAGTCAAGGCTTTATCTCTCTAGAGAAAGATTCAGTCTGCACGATCAGCTTTCCTCTGGATACGTTCAACAAATGCATTATCTTGTAACACTTTTTGGAATCAGCTTTCTACCCAGGCTTCGTGTTTGACCACCAGTGTCGATGATCAGTCTTTCTTATTCTTGGTACAGATTCTATTTCCTGAAACTATCTGGTCAACACCTAGTTTTCTATATTTACCCTTGCACAGAGGAGAACACATATCTATAATATCTATGTATTTATATCTACAGCTCTGAGTATCGATCTATCCACCTATCCTTTATCTACCTGAAGCGGAAGGCCCGTAGACATGTAGACGTAAAGTTCCACACTTTATAGAGAAGTATGGAGTGAATAGAGGGAAGAGAAGTCGACACATGACAACGTCAAAGAGTGAATCTGATTATGGCCTGTACTTTAGGGACTCCAGCAAGATAATTTGCTCTCTCCCTCATTGCTCTTCTCTGCTTCTCTAACTCTCCCCACTTGGAGGGAAAACAGCCACTGGAAGGCCTCATTTCATATACCACTGGCTCTGTGACCTGAAAAGTTAGGCCTCTTTCCTTCCAGTTCCAATCTAAACAATTCTAAGGAAAGATTCTGATTAGCTTGGCTTAGGTTACATGTTTGTCCCTAGATCGAAAACAGTGGTCAGGTCATCCGGGGCCTGTGCTTGGCTGGCCAAGGTCCCATGTCCTCCCTCTTACCTTCTTGGTTGCCAGGGAGTTAAGAGTATTTTAATTGGGATTACAAGACTGGAGAACAATATGCCACAGGAAGCAAGGCTTCTGAAAGTGGAACAAAAACGCTTGCTGTCCGGGGTCGCAAAATTGACTTTCTCTGACTTTTTAGACATAAACATATTGCACTTCCTCTCCCCACACCCCCGCCCCCAAAAGAAGAGGAACGTGATGGGAGGGCCTATGGGGGAGCTATTAACGAAAACCAAGGCAAACATTCCTTTCCTTCTTAAGAGATTTGAAATTCAGTATTTCACTGACATGTTTTTTTACTTCTAAAAAACCCTCAGGCACTTCACTGTAAAATGGAGGGTTGAACAAATTAATGGTCTAATGATTTCTTTTACATTTGTTGAGCTAAGATCTTCTAGGTTTGGGGAAGCTGTCAAGTTTCCTAGGTTGCCCAAAGGTATAATTTTGGGGACTGTTTTAGAGGTCATACCATTGATGTCCCTGGCTACTTACCTGCTTACACTTTTAAGGAATTTGATGCCAAAGCCTGGGGCTTGGATGTCCTCACCCATATGTGTTGGTGAGACTCTGGGTTGCCAGCAACACTCTTCCTCAGGCTGCCGTAAGAAAAAGAGACCATTGTGTGGACTCCTAAATGTTGGGAATTTTCTGGGAATTTTCCAGGAATCACGTGGATGCAGGGATTCCTGTTTTCCGCCTTTCTCATGAATTAGATGGTCTCTCTCTAGACCTTCATTTCTCTTCTGGTCTCTGCTCTAGTTTCCTCTCATTTGTGGCTGGTCACTCCTCTCAGTTAGCTCTACCTAGAATTTCACAGGGGACTTCTATTATGGTTTTGCTAATTATCCTCTCTCTCTCTCTCTCTCTCTCTCTCTCTCTGTCTCCTATTTGGTTCCAGGCTACCTCAGGGATCGCTGGTCAACCTGCTGATGGAATCTCTTGGGCCAGATTTCCCTCTTGGTTCAATCAGAAGCCTCCCCCTGTCGGAGACTCTGGCCGCGCTGCTTCCCTGAACAGTGACCTGCGGGCAGGCCAGTAGCTTGAGCCGGAAGGGCTGACACCATGAAGGGCGCATTGAGTGCACTGAAATAAAAAGAGAGGAAGCAGAAATCTGGGGACATATTCTGCAGATCAAGTATCTGGTAGCACAAAGCAGAAATCTGGAGCCTCTGCTCCTTCCTTATATAACTACTCAAGTTTCTTGGTCAGAAGAAAGAAATCCATGTCTTTGCATAACTTTCTCTCTCTCGCATTTATTATTTCCTGCTTGGCTCCTTTATCCTATGGAAAGGCACTCTAAATGCTTACAGAGAGCCATCTGATACCAACTTCCAGGGAAACAAAATTGGCCAAATCCCTATGTAACAACCTGACAGTTAAAGCAACTCTAGAATTAGTTGATGGGTTTTGTGCTCCTCCCTTTATAGAGGAGAACGTGGTGACCTAGAAAGGTGGCCATGGTTGATAGTGGTGAAGCTGTGAATCAAATCCAGGTTTGCTGACTCTTTGGGGTCCCTCGAACTTAGACCGTGGGCATATTTGGAGGGTTGGATGGCACTGGGGAGGAAACAATCAATTTGCAAAAAATGCAAATAGCTGGCTTGAGCTATTTGCATTTGGCAGACTCCCCTGGTCTTCTCTGTTGACTGAGTTCTCGGACAAATTTCCCCCCGCTTCCCCTCAGCATTGGCTTGGGCCAGCTGCAGGTCCCCACTGTGAGGTGGCCACGCGGAGCAGGTGGGCCAAGCATCTTCATTTCATAGTCCATTAGCTCTTGGCACAGTAACTTTTTTTTGTATCCTTAGCCTCCCAGGACTTATATCTCCTGCTAGGGTGGCGGAGGAGGCTACGGTCTGGGAATCTGATGCCTAGATCCAGTTAATGGGGCTGGATTTAGCTGCCTAAAACTTTCCGTCGGCTGCTGAGAACCTCACTCGGAGATACTTTGTTCTGGATTTGATTTTGTTTCCCTCCCACAAGTCCTTGCTCACACACTGTTCTTCAAGGTGAGAAAGATACAGGGAGACATAGGTAGATGGAGAGACAAGAAGGGAGGCAGAGTTAGAGAAATAGAAGGACACAAAGAGAAACAGAATCTGTGAAACACAGAGGCCATGCAAGATGAGAGACAGCCAGCCAGACGGACCAGAAAGGCAGGGAAGAAAATAGAACAAATCAGAGGCCAAGGGAAAAGGAAGAGGAGATATTGATGGGAGAAATGCAGAAGAGACAATGCTGTTATAGAACGGAATTGGGAAATTCTTTTTTTAAAAGATTTATTTATTTATTTACTGGGGGAGGGCAGAGAGAGAGGGAGAGGGAATCTCAAGCAGACTCCCCACCGAGCAGGGAGCCAGATGGGGGGTTCAATCTCATAACCGTGAGATCATGACCTGAGCCAAAACCAAGAGTGAGACGCTTAACCGACTGAGCTACCCAGGCACCCCTGGAATTGAGAGATTCTAACCAAATTCTCTCATGGTGTCAATATGAGATAAATTTCCCCAAAGGTCATCCTGAGCTAAGCCTCAGAGCCAGTACCAGAACCCCAAATGTCTAATTCTTTCTCTGGAATGCATTTAGTTTCTTGCAACCAAAGATGCCTAATACATATTTATTGAGTAAATACATGAGAGCTGAGATGGTCAAGGGACGCCAGCTATGTCAAATGAACCATGTTTAAAAATTGATAATAGTCCGGAGAAGAGAAGGTTCCAGAGAACATGACCAGTGAAATGTTGGAAGGGCTGCCATTTGGAATAATGATTAGATTGGATAAGTGGGTGCTTTAAGGATCAAACCAGGACCAGTGGGTGAAAGCCACAGGTAGATGGATTTGGGATGAATATAAATAGTCTACACATTCAGAGAAGCACATTCCTCCTATCCGGAGGCTTGTAAGAAACATCGAAACTACCAGTTTACAGGAATGTTACAGCTGGAATTGAAGCAGTAATGTGCCGTGAAGGCAGATGGTTTTGTTGGCAACTTCTACCTAATTCTGAAGACTCCTAACCAGTGATCATCAATGGATGGGTCATCCTTGTGTCTCCTAAAATCGGATATGGAGGTGTGTGTGTGTGTGCATGTGTGTATGCGTTGAACTGTCTGTGGCCAGCGACAGCACCATGACTTCCTTCCCTGAACAGTTCTGGGTAGATTTTTACCAATGAAAGGAACACGGGCAGAACTTAGAAGGCAGAAATAAAAATGAGGGCATCATTTTCTGGAGGTTGCGATGGTTCTATTTGCTGATTTTGCAGACCTTGACATGAGCTCCCAATTCATAGTTGTGGGGTAAAAATGCAGATTCCTGAGCCCCACTCAATACTTATTAAATCAGAATCTGAAAGTTTGAAAATTACTTGGAAGGAAACAGTCAAGCTCCAGAGTAGAAGTTCTGTTCTCTAGAACTTCTGTGTTTGATGTGTGGGAGAAAAGGCAGCTCAGGAATGACGTGGAGAATACCGATGAGCACCAGGTGCCTGAATTCCAGGGCAAACCAATCGTCAGTACTGGCAGGAATCCCTCAGACACACATGTCAGGCTACGAGGCCTAGGTTTGAATCTGGGATCCTCCATTTACTGTGTCAGCTTGCACAAGTTCCTTAACCTCTCTGATCCTGTTTTCCCTGTAAAGGGCAGATAATAATGCCCATCTCATGCAACTGTTTCCTCTATCCCATTTCTTCATCCATCAAACATTTACGGAACATCTGTGATGTGCCAAGCCCTTTGGTCTAAATCCCAGGGACCGTTGCCTTTTCATTCGACCTACCGTAGGGTGGTTTTAAAGTTCTAATATAACAAGATCTGTCTATTTCCAAGTTCAATGCTATTCAGAATGAGGAAATGTACAGATTGTTCGGCACATTTTCACACCCCCTTTTTTTAGAAATAGGCCCTGTACCCTGAACCTCGGGGATGGGCACGTGATTTAGCCTTGGCTACTACTCAGGTACCATTCTCTTGGTATAGTGATTGGATGAAGAAAGGGCAGGTGACCTGAGCAAGGCCAGCCAGTTGGATATATTCTCTGGGGTTGTTATTTGGACATTGGGAGAATAAGGTTTCCCTTCTCCTGGAGCTGCCAAGCCAGGAAGAAGGAAGTCTGGGATGCTGGTGCCATATTTTCACCACTTAAAAAAAGCTGGACTGTAGGATGTGTTGGAGGAAAGGTCCTTCTCGCCACTCCTCTGTTGCCAGGAGGAAGGAATTTCCTCCATATGTATACTTGGCCTTTCTCCACCCTTTACACATTCTGCCCCAGGGAAGCTGGACTGAGTCATGTGACTGGTAGGTGTGGGAAGACGGAGCAAAAGAAATCCTACATTGAGGATAGTTCCTAACTCAGAGGCAGTTTCTTAAAAAGTCCTTGCTAGTAAAAATCAATACGAAACTTTTGGAGGGCAATTTAAATCTAAAGAATGAGCGTATTTTCAAAACTAAAAAATTTTAATTCTAGAAATTTGTGTTTTAAAAATGAATGCATGAAATTACATATGCATAAAGTTACCCTAAAATATTCAAAGAATTCCAAAATTAAATCTTGTACACCATTGGAATTTTAATTTTATAGTTTGCTCAGTTCCCTCCTTGCTTTTTTTTCTTTTAATGACTTTATTTATTTATTTATTTATTTATTTATTTACTTACTTACTTACTTACTTAGAGAAAGAGCGTGAGCGGGGGGGAGCAAAGGGAGAGGGAGAGAGAGAATCCCATGAAGACTCCACACCCCGTGCAGAGCCCAACATGGGGCTTGATCTCATGACCCTGAGATCATGACCTGAGCCGAAATCAAGAGTTGGAGGCTTAACTGACTGAGCCACCCAGGTGCCCCAAAACGTAACCAAAATTTAAAGGTCTTTCAAATAGTATATAACCATATTGATTGCACAAATAAATAGTTCTGCTGAATTATTTTCATTGTAAATTCAATATTAGCTCATGAAAAAAACCAAACCTATATTTGATCACTCTTACTATTTGTATATAAGTTATTTTATTTATTTATTTATGATTTTATTTATTTATGATTTTATTTATTTATGATTTTATTTATTTATTTGAGAGACAGAGAAAGAGAGAGAAAGGATGGGGGGGGAGCAGAGTGAGAAGCAGACTCCCCTCTGAGCAGGGAAGCTGACACAGGGCTCCATCCCAAGACCCTGGGATCAGGTCCTGAGCTGAAGGCAGACACTTAACCAACTGAGCCACCCAGGTGCCCCAACTGTTTTAATTAAAAAAAAAAAAAAAAAAAAACCTGTCCAATAAACCCTATAAACCTGAAACCAATGTAACATTGTCAACTGTACTTCCATTAAAAAAAAGCCTCGAAAAAAACCTGCAAGTTTGTTGTTAAAATATCTAAAAAGTAACACAGACTTGAAAAAAATGATTATTTGGAAAAACTGATTCAAGTACAGGGGTATATTTGAAATTATTCCTTTTTCATGTTAATTTTCAATGTTTAGATAATAGAGGAGTTATTTTAACAGACATGGTATAAATTATCTTACAAATTTATAAAATTACTTTCTGAAAATGAATAGAATCATTTTATGAATAGAATCATTTTATGTCTAACCTTTTTCTATCAAAAATAAATATTTCAAACAATTACAAAAAAAAGCAACAGCACCCGACATTGCAGGAACACATCCCCTGGGGGCAGAGTGGGGAGGCCAGTCACTTCCTCCTTCCCTGCCTCTCTTCCCCTGGTCTGCACCCACGAGGCCGAAGCGCTGGGGTCTTCACCTGCATGCTCTCCCCCTGGTGAGTAGATTTGCCGAATCCTAGCGTTTGCAGTTCTATTTGCCTTTCATAGAAGCAACACCCTCCCACCCAGACTTTGTTGGTAATAAAGGCAATATTGGGGTGTGCCATGGGGAATTTTTTGGTTTTGTTTTAATTCTCCAGTTTGTTCAGAATCTTAGGGAAGAAAGCAAGTTGCTTCCTCTCAGAGACCCCTGTGGAATGAAGACACCCCGTGGCGAATAAAAATGAGACCAAGAATAAAGAGAAAGGGAGAAGGTCAGGCAATTCCCAAAGCTCACGTTCCTGAGACTCATTTTTGTATTTTCCAAGCTACCTGGTGTCCTGCCCGGCCACATCAGCCCCCATATCTCATTTCACTTTCCCCCGTCTGAGCTGAGTTTCGGTCAGTAGAAACCAAATGCTAGTCCTGAAACAGTTAGCTGCTTTTCCCTGTAAGATAATGTCTGCTCTAGCTCCAGATGGGGCAATGACTGAGATGAGTTAGGCTTCTGGGGGAGAGCTCAGAGAGCCTGGCTTTGGGGAGCAGGGAGGATGGGGAGGGTCTGTTCCTAGACTTGAGCTGCAGCAAGCTGGGCTTCTATCTCCGCTGTCTCTCCAATATTGGAGGCTGACGCTTGTCCCACGAACACGCAGCAGGTGCAAGTGTCACCTGGCCCTCTTTCTGCCATGCACTGGCAATCACAGCCCGAGGAACTGGCCCAAGAAAATCTGATCCTCTGGCTCCTGCCACTACTGTGAGTGATAAAGTCCTTGGTCTGTGACCCAGGAGCATCCTGCATTCCGCCAGCATCAGTGAGACTGGGTCGGGCTCACTTCTTCACTTGTAAACAGGGGAAAATCTCAGAGTCTTCCCAGTTGTTGATAATCGGTCTTATCTACTTACTGGAGAATAATGGAAAAGTAGAGAAATACAATTAAATTCCCCAGAACTCTATTTATTAATATTCACTCTTTTAGACACCTCTACCTCTGGTCCTAAATTGCTCTTTCCACGGTAATTGTAGGAAGAGTTGATTGCGTGTCATTGCTGGTCTATGATGGATTGTGAAAGGTGCCGTCCTTACTCCCTCTGAAACCATGCATGGTATCAGTTTCCCGTACTGAGTGGCTAGGACACTAGGCCTTGTGTTAAAGGCTTGCTGTACACGTGATACAATTGATCTCCACAACAATCCTGACGTAGATATCTATCCCTGACTTACAGATGGGGTATCGTAGAAGACACGGAGGCTGGGCGGCCAGATGACTCTTCCCAGCTAGTGAGTGGCAAGGCCAGGACAGAAACTGGGGCCTCTCTACCCCCAGAGCACGTACTGTGTCTACTGCATCCATGGCTTTTATAGGGAGCATCGTGATTCACTGCAGGCAACACATGGGGTCCATCATGGGACAAGGGGGAGCCCACTTCCAGTCACAGAAGCTTGTTTTCTCTTTTATATATTGAGATGCTACTTCTGAAGGACCGCTTTGTAAACCATGTACTCTAGGCCTCTCGTCGAATGAAAGTACAGCCTCTCACATGAAGTCCCTGGCTCAGAGGGCTGAGGAACTGATTTGGGAGCAGGGATGAGAAAGACCTTCATCCTTCCATTCATCCACCAGTAAACAGTATGGCGTCCCCGCGGTGTGCTGTTGGAAGGACTAAAGAAAGTAACAGTGGTTACAACTGGCAAAAGACATGTTTTTGTACCGTAGGCTTGTTTTCCCCAGGCTACAAGGTGTTTAAAAAAAAAAAAATGATCTCAGTCTTTAAAACCAGACCAATTTTACATGAAAATACAGACGTCCAACTTCGTTTGAGTTGCTGGGAGCCCTGGTGGAGCTGGTTGCTATTTCCAGGCGAGAACAGGTAGCTGATGTGGAGTTGGGCCACCCGGGAACTCTGAATTTCACAGTGTTTCCCCCACATTCCATTGCTCCCATGCTTAGGTCAAACGTCAGCCACGATTTGTCATTACACGTGTATGGTTCATTTTATCAAACAGAACTGTTTCTATATACCCAGGTCTCTAGGAAACGTGGGACACGAAAGATAGTACGAGGGCCACATGATAAAAACAAAACAAAAAAACAAAACAAAAAAAAACACCCAAAAAACCAAATACACTTGACTTAGGTAGCGTACGTGCCTGGCCCTGACATTTGAATTCCTGAGAGTTGAAATAGAAGCTGTGATTCCTGTCCTCTGAAACTTAGAATGGAGCAAAAGATGGAAATTGCCCCCAATTTTCTTTTCATTACCTGTCTCTATGTTGCGAATGAAAACAACAGGATGAAAACCAAGTTCTTGGCGGGAGGCCCATCGTCTCTCACACCATGTCCTGCTCCAGCCCCTCGCCCGCTGAGCTCCATCTCGGTTTCATGTTCTGGCAAAACTGAGCTGCTTCTGGGGGTCCCTCCCTTGGCAATCGCTTGGTTCTTATTGAATGTTAGTGTTCATCCTTTAAGACTAAACAGAGGTGTTCCTACCTGGAGGGAAACCCTGACTCTTTCCGTCTTAACTCTCTACAGTCTCATAGGAGAGGACTTGTCCTTTCTACTATCCCTGGAGGGGGGAGGGGTTATTTCTCCGTAAAGAAATCTATCCTGCAGAAAGGGAAAGGCATTAAGACTAGTTGGTAGGGGAAAAAAGTAGTTCAATTAATCACTCAAAAAAAGACTTTGGGAAAGAGCCAAGCCTATTCTGTGTGTGTGTCACTATTTCACTCCCTATTGCCCTGACCATAAGAAGTCCACCTCATGTAATGATACTATGGGAGCAAAACGACAAATAAGCACTTGCAAATGGGAATTGGAGATGAAGACACCTGTGGTCTAATTAGCACTCCTTTGGGGAAGGTCTGCAGGAGGACTTTGGAAAGGCTATAGACTAAGACTGAGGTCATAAAGAAGAGACTATGATTTATGTACCAAAGTTTTAACTCCATTCCTAAATTTTGAGATGGAAGATGGCGGACAGATGGAAATTGACATATTGATATATTGCAGATCTGTTGCTTTCAATCCAGATTCTTTTATTAAAATTGTTTTATTTAAATTCAATTTAATTAACAAATACTATATTATTAGTTTCAGGGGTAGAGTTTAGTGATTCATCAGTGGCATATAACACCCAGCGCTCATTCCATCAAGTGCCCTCCTTAATGCCCATCATCCAGTCACCCCATCCCACCCCCACCTCTCCTCCAGCAACCCTCAGTTTGTTTCCTAGAGTTAAGAGTCTCTACAGTTTGTCTCCCTCTCTGATTTTGTCTTATTTTGTATTTCCTTCCCTTCCCTATGATTCTGGTCAGACTCAGTGCTAATCCAAATTGTGTAGATAGCCCGCCCACTAGCTTCCCCGCTTGGAAGGAAACGCCGGTCACCAATGATCCCCAGTGCACACTCCTTCTCCTGGGGCTTTGTAGCAGAGGCGGCAGCCTCCTCACGTGGACTGCACTGCCCACCTTGGTCATCGCTGCCGAGAGTCAAGGCCTAGCACGAAGGGGGAGGAATGGGGGTCTCCCTCCTATGGGGCTCTGATACTTCACTGCTCAGGCAGAAACCTCTAAGGAAGCCGTTACATGGGACTGGAGAGAGAAAAAAATAAGACCTCTATGGGATCACGTTGGAAAATGTGTTTTGTTTTGTTTTATTTTATTTTATTTTATTTTATTTTATTTTATTTTATTTTATTTTATTTTTTCAAAGATTTCATTTATTTATTTGACACAGAGAGAGGGAACATAAGCAGGGGGAGTGGGAGAGGAAGAAGCAGGCTCCCAGCGGAGGAGCCTGACTGGGGCTCCATTCCATAACTGAGCTGAAGGCAGACTCTTAACGACTGAGCCACCCAGGCACCCCAGAAAATGTGTTTTAAAGTTAATTTTGGAAAAACAACTAATTTATTCCTTGGCTTATTAAAAAAAATGAGGAAACTCACTTTTCTATTTAGAAGTTAAAATAGGGGCCCCTGGATGGCTCAGTTGCTGAAGCGTCTGCCTTCGGCTCAGGTCATGATCCCAGGGTCCTGGGGTCGAGCCCGTTTCAGGCTCCCCGCTCAGTGGGGAGTCTGCTTCTCCCTCTGCTACTCCCCCTGCTCGTGCTCTCTCTCTCTTACCCTCTCTCAAATAAATATATAAATTAATAAATAATCTTAAAAAAAGAAGTTAAAATACATGTGTATACAGTGCTTTGGAGTTGGTGAAGCACTGTCATGCATTTTATTTTTATAAAAACTCTGTGAGAAGCACATTTCATAAGTTGAAAGTGAAACAGAAGGTAAATCTTTCTTGACCCACTCCTACTGTGCTTCTTCCGTCAGTTCTTTCTCCTTTTTTTTTTTTTCACAAAAGCAATTCCAAATCTTCTCCATCTATCTCAAATCTTTGACTCCCCCGTCTTCCCCGTCACACTCCCCAGTGGCCTTGTCTTTGCCTCTGGGAGACCTTAGTGGATATCAGAGAAAGTCTTTAACTTCTTGCGCCTGAACCCACACATTTCCCATCGTCCGTGATTCATCCCCTGCCTGAAGTGGTTGGGGGGACGTGGGCTTCTCTGTGCTCACCTGTAAAATGAGGGCCAAAATAGTAGCTACTTTGTGGGGTTCTTGTGAGGAGCTTAATTAATCCCGATGAATTCCTTTGTAGTTAATTGCCCCGTTCTATTGCATGCTAATTATTTTCTACAGAGATAGGACTTGCGAATGGTACGGTGAGCAGCATAGAAGAGTGCAATCACCATCACCCATATCAAGGTAAAGAAGACTTTTTATCACTACAGAAGTCCTTTGTGCCCCTTTAAAGTCCGTTTCCACGGGCCACTACCCCGCCCCTTCCCTAACCTGACTCCCAGTCTGCTTCGGACACCTGCCATTCTGCTTTCTATCACATCGATGCGTTGTGTCTGTCTGTGAACTTCACGTTCGTGGAATCATACAGCGTACAATCTTCTGTGTCTGCTTTCTTTTGCTCAGTGTAATCTGTGTAAGATTCACCCACATTCTTTTACATGGATATGCTAAAGCTTATTGACCGATTCTGCTGGCAGATATTTAGATTATTTTCAGGTTTGGGCTGTTACGAAGGATAGGGTTGTGGACATTCTCAAATAGGTCTTTTTGGATCACATTCATTCATTTCTCTTGCGTGTATACCCAGGGGAGCTACTGCTGGACAGAAGGTAAGGTTCTGAGTCCACTGAGGTGGCTATAACCGAGCACCATGGACTGAGTGGCTTACAAGCAAGCTTTATTTCTCCCAGTTCTGGAAGCTGGAAGTCTGAGGTCAGGGCGCCAGCACAGTTGGGGTCTGGTGAGAGCCTTCTTACGTACTGCAGACTCCCAGCATCTCGCTGTGTCCTCACGTGGCAGAAGGGGAAGGAGCTCTCTGGGGTCTCGATCGTAAAGGCACTCCTTATGCCTGGAGCCTATGCCTGGAGCCTCCAACCTCACCACCTCCTCACCTCCCAGAGGCCCCACCTCCAAATGCTGCCATCCTGGGGATTAGGTTTCAACATAAGAAATTTGGGGGATACGGACATTCAGTCTATAGCAGTTCATGTATGTTTCACTTCATTAGAAATTTCCAAATGACTTTCTAAAGTGATTGCTCCTCAGTAAGCTTCAGCCTTACCAGCCCCCTTCCTTTCTCTGCTCCCTCCTCTAACAGTGGACAAAACGGCTCTCCCTTTGGTGGTCATTCCGGTCCCCCCAGTACGCTGCCTCCCAAATTCCTTAGGACTTCACCTTCAGAAAATCATACATTCTCTTGCTTTCGTTATCAATTTCCCTTTTCCTGACTCCTATCATTAGCGTTTAAACAGGTTAAAGTCTCTTCCTTTTATAAAAGTTAATAAGCAAACCTCCCTCCTCCAGCTTCTCCTCTGTCCTGTTTCTCTGCTCCCCTCCAGTGTCTCTGGGATTTGGTACCACGCTGGGTGTGAGGAAGTAGGGCAGCCAGACCTCTTGAAAGAACTGTCTGTGTTTGCTGTGTCACTGCCTCCTCCCTTGATCACTACTCAGGCCACCGTGATCTGGGTTTGTCTTTTGCTACTTCTCCAAAAGTTCCCTTTCTGAGTCAGCCGTGACTCCTGTAGGTACTGAGTCTCCATCTTTTATCAACGTTTGATGCTGGTGGTCATCTTCTCCTGGTTTTTTGATGTCTCAGTTTTCTTCCTACTACACTCCTCTTCCCCCTCCTCTTCCCCCTCCTTTTTCTCCACCTTCTCCTCTTCCTCCTCCTTCTCTCCCTCCTCTTTCTGCATCATTGTCTTCATCTTTGTCTTTGTCTTTTTCCCTCTTCTGTTCCATCTACCCATCAGTAAAATATTGCTGTGCCCATCTCCCGTTTGGGGCTCTTTTCTCCTTTCTCCGGTGAGCTCCTTCTTGCTGCTGACTCTGAAGTCCGTGTCCCCAGCTCTCGCTTTCCCCGAGCACCAGATGCATAGCTGCTGGTGCTGACTGCACAGCTCCAGATGCTGGTTCACAGGCATTAAAACAAAGCAATATTGAGCAATATTGTGCAATATTGAGCACAGTGATTTATGCATGAAGATTCTGGAGGAGTCGAGCTGCCCAGAGATGGAGCCTGGCTCTCCCTCTTGTTTAACTGCAGCAAGTGACCAATAGCATAACAAGGAAACCATGTGCTCCGAAGCCAAACTGCCAAGGTTCAAATCTCAGATCTATCCATTTGTCATGATTTAGCAGATTAAAGCCTCTGTCATGCTTCCTTATAATTCTTTATTTAATTAGTCTCCTAGCTACTTTGTTAGGAATGAAGATCTGTGAGAGCAGGGATCATGATGTCTTGTTTACCATTATATTCCCAAGGTCAAGCATAGTGTCTCTCACATAATAAGCTTTGAAATGTACTTGGGTGATGGAGAGGCTGAATGAGTAAATAAATGGGCTGGGCTGGCGGCAGTGGACACACCGTGGAGAATTGAGACAGTGACCCCGCTGTGGTTGACAGGACTGGTGATGAATATGCATTTGCATTGATGTATTATTGCTGGACACTTGAATTATTTCCAGGTTTCCAGCAATATAGACGAAGCTGGTCGGGGCATCTTTCTACTGCAATTCAAACATTTTCCTTTTTTACTTTTTCTTTGGTATAACGTCACCAGGGTAGAATACTCAGCCAAGAATTCTAGGGTTATTTTAACCTCTGATTACATAATCAAAAACTTCTATCACAAGAAATGAGACCATTTTTCCCTGGGCGTTTGGATCTTTGTCTCCTAGGAGGCGCTGGCCTATAAGGGCCGTAGTCACTTCCTTCAAGAGCATGAAGATTTAATCAGGACCCTGAGACTCTTTTTGCCCTTGTTGGATCCAAGAATAAAAAGAAAAGGCCTTAAATTAAAGTGGTAGACATCTCTTTTGAAACAGAGGAATACTGGCTTGATTGTACAGGAAATGAAATATTAGATTTGTAATTTGAGATCCCTCGAGAACTTAAATAATAGGAAAGGGGGATTATCAGTAAGTCGTCTGTATGAAAAAGCCGAACTGGATGCATTTTGAAGGTTTCTGAGAGACAGCGCCTTAAAATAATGATAATGACGCTAATTTATTGTCACTTATTATGCTCCAGGCACTGTGTTAAGTGCTTTTCATACACTATTTCCTTAATCTTCACAAAGTGCGTCTGAAGGCGGGAGGATGAGTCAGCCGGGTCCCCTCATCTGGTTCTGCAGACCCCGTCCTCCCCATCTTCCTCTCCTGAAGGCACATACCAGCTCGTGGAAACCAAAATTTGGATTATGAACGGGGGTAGGAAGTCCCTCTTCAGCCGCAGGCCTGCGTCTCTTTCTCTAGACCAGCTTTTACCAAAAGCTTATATTAGATTTCCAAGCCTTCCCGTGGCCAGTAGTAACATTTTCAGAACATACGATTTTCCATGTGACTGTAGAGGGTTGCACGTGGGCAACCATGTCAGTATGGAATCCTAGGGCAAGGGGGTGAATGGCATGTTTTAAGCATCAAAACTTTTCATACCCCGTCCCCCTCATATCCCTGGAAGATTAATTGTCCTGGGTACTTATAGTTTGGTTATTGGTTCGCAATTTGAAAATCACTTAAAAAAATGGAAGCAACAGTAAAGATAGTCCAGCCCCATTTCCTATTTTATTCGATGGGGAGATGTGCTCGAAACCACTCTTTTGTGCCCGCAGCAAGGCAAGGCCCAGATCATAGGCCTTCCAACTCAAAGGCAATACTCTTCCGCTCAAGTTCAGCCTTCTCAAGACCTCAGCCTTCCCTGGAGTCTCAGTGCCCAGGCCCCTCCTTCTCCTCCCCCTGTGTTTCTGATTGGAAGCCAACTCTGAGTGTGGAAGCAGAAAGAATCATTAAAAAGCATCTTTTTTAAAAAAAAAAAGATTTTATTTATTTATTCGACAGAGATAGAGACAGCCAGCGAGAGAGGGAACACAAGCAAGGGGAGTGGGAGAGGAGGAAGTAGGCTCATAGCGGAAGAGCCTGATGCGGGGCTCGATCCCATAACGCCGGGATCATGCCCTGAGCCGAAGGCAGACGCTTAACCGCTGTGCCACCCAGGCGCCCCTAAAAAGCATCTTGATCAACACCTTTGTTTCATCAAATAAACACATAGTACTCACACTATGCCAGGAACTGTTTGTTCTGAGCACATCAGAAATGTTAATTTTTTTAATTCCCAAGTAAGTCTCGTGGAATAGATTTTATTATTACTCCCATTTTACGGATGAGAAAACTGAGGTACAGAGAGGTTGAGTGTTGGCTCAAGGTTACAGAGCTGGTCAGCCCTGGAGTCAGGATATGAACTCAGAGACATTGTGACACTGGAATCCTTGAGATAGATCAGACTCTGCTGTTCTCATGTTATGGGTTAGGAAATACTTCTAGGTTGTTGAAGAGGCTTCTAGAATACTCCCGTGAGTTGGGGGAGAGCAGAACTCTTATGTCCTGATCCAGAGCTCTATCCTCAACACCATGCAGACCTTCTCAGTTCATTTACTCCAATTGTTCTGTTTTTATTCTTTAAATTACGAATAGGATTCAACCACCAGGAAAATCAGGATCATTTTTCAGTATCTCACCTTTATTTATGTTTCTAGGGAAGGAGAGTTAAAAAGAAAGTCAGCTGTCTGAAAAATGAAACATTCTGCCCTTGCCTCCTGAACACGACCAGGCCAAGCTGTAACTCAAATCACTCTTTGTACTGCTTGGTCATAAATCCCTCCAAACTGAGTTGGTGTTAAAATTAATGGGAGAGCAGTGTCTGGTCTTAAACCACAGTGAATCAAGCAATCTGACCACCAAAAAACCTCCCACCCTTTATTTCTGATGCTGTCACGGGAGGAGATGATGTATTGCTACCAGAAGGCCCCGCACATCATGCCCCTGGCTCCTTTGCTCCAGTACATAACAGGTTGTTTGGCCTTCCTTATTCTTTGCTTCTTCCTGATGTTGTGGGTCAAGCAGAGAAGCGCATCCTGCCTGTGAAGGAGAGAGCCCAGACCTGAGAGGCCAAAGGCCTAGGGGCTCCTCTAGCTCGGCCGCTAACTTACTGTATAACCAGAGCTGAGGCTTTTCATGGCCTCCAACCTTGGTCTTCTCACTCCTAAATCCAGGAGTCTAACACCAGGGCCACATTTCTGGGCACTGGAGAGCACCTTCTTAAGATTGCTCATTTGGCTTTTCTGGAGGTATGGCTCAGGTCCTGCTCTTTCCAGAATCCATGGACTCAAGGCTCATCTGTGCTCCATCTCACCCCTGGAGCATAGCGTACATAGACCTGTTGATGCATCTTGGCCCAAACCACTGAGTGATATGGTGGTGGGGCTGCATGAAGTGTGAGTTTCCTGGGCTGCCGTACCAGGTCTGGGGGCTTAACACAACAGACATTTATTCTTTCGCACTTTGGAGGTTGGACATCTAAAATCACGATGTTGGGAAGGCTGTGTTCTCTCCAAAGGCTCTGGGGAAGGGTTCCTCCTTCCTCTTCCTCACTTCTGGTGGTTACTGAGGATCCTTGGTGTTCTTCAGCTTATAGATTCACCGCTTGAATCTCTGCCTCCATTGTCACATGATTTTGTCCCTGTGTGTCTTCTCTGTGACCAAGCTTCCTCTCTTAGAGGGATGCCAGTCCTTGGAATAGGGCACATCCAAATCCAGTATGATCTCACCTTCTCTTTTTTACATCTGCAAAGACCCTATTTATTTCCAAATAAGGTCACATTCACAAACACCAGGGGCAAGGACTTGAGTGTGTCTTTTCTGACCGATACAGTGATACAGTTTAACCCACAACAGCCGAGAACCCAGCACTCCTGATCCAATCTTTGTGTCCGATGGCCACATCTCTTCCAGGGATGGCAGACATGACACACAAACCTAAAATGAAAATGCTAGAAGCTACCTTTGGCTGAAAAGGAATCACAATTAATAACATAGCCAATATTTGTATGGTGCCCTGATGAGTATTTTTATTTATTTTTTATTTTTTTATTTTTTAAAGATTTTATTTATTTATTTGACAGAGATAGAGACAGCCAGCGAGAGAGGGAACACAAGCAGGGGGAGGGGGAGAGGAAGAAGCAGGCTCCTAGTGGAGGAGCCTGATGTGGGGCTCGATCCCAGAACGCCAGGATCACGCCCTGAGCCGAAGGCAGACGCTTAACCGCTGGGCCACCCAGGCGCCCCTGATGAGTATTTTTAGGTGTCTTGTTTTGTTTTGTTTCTCCTTTGCAAAAACAAAATGAGGTCGGTAAGGCAGGTATTTTTTTTTAAAAGATTTTATTTATTTATTTGACAGAGATAGAGACAGCCAGCGAGAAAGGGAACACAAGCAGGGGGAGTGGGAGAGGAAGAAGGAGGCTCCCAGCGGAGGAGCCTGATGTGGGGCTTGATCCCAGAACACCAGGATCACGCCCTGAGCCGAAGGCAGACGCTTAACGACTGCGCCACCCAGGCGCCCCGGTAAGGCAGGTACTAATAGACCCATTTCACAGATGAAGAGGTTTAAGTGCATGGATTTATTACAGATGTCTTCCAGGCTCATCTCTGTGCGGAGCTGCTGCTGGGGAGAGCTGGAACGAGAGGAGCAGCCAGGGCCGAATGAATGAAAAGATATGGCAAGACCGGAAGATTCTGATTGCCCCAATTCTCTGATGTTGAATGCCAACCCCCCCAAATCAACCAAGCAACATTCGGAGACCTGCCCAGTATGATTTATCTAAACTCACCTAACTAATAAAGAGTAAAACCAGATTTTGATCTAAAATTCCTCTTTTACCACACTAAATTCTGCAATTCAGATGTGACTCAATGACAAAAACCAGACTGGACTTGCAAATATTTCTTTTATGAGACGCGATTTTTAGGTAATTGGATTGTGTCTTGTTAGAGGACTCACCACTTTATAGCCACCCCCATAAGCAGTACATGTACTTGCAATGCAGCTGGACTCTTCTTAATCAGTGGAAGCAGATCCCCAGGGCTATGTAATTATCCAGCAACCCAACAAGGTCAAGGGCAGGGCTGCTGCAACTGCACTTTTGCTTAGAAACGGCTTATGAGGGTTTTGAGACCCGTCTTCTGGGTCTAGGGGATGCTGGTTCTCAGCCATTGCCATCAGCACCTCTCTTGTATAGACTTCAGGGCGTTAAAGACGAGATGCTGTCTGTAGAGAGATCTGCTTGCAAAGTTGACCCCCAGTTGGTGTCTTGGAATGTGGCTGGTAAGCAGTTTCCTACCCTGATACAAAGCTTTCCATTGAGAATGATTTGTACAACAATTTGGCTTATGCTGAACACCTGCTTTCTTTCTGCGAGTCTGGAATTTTTTTTTTAATTAATTTATTTATTTGAGAGAGAGAGAGAGTGAGAGAGAATGAGCGAGTTGGGGGGGGGGCAGTGGGAGACGGAGAGAGAGCGAATCTCAAGCAGACCCCCCCTCCCCCCGAGCATGGAGTCTGATGTGGGGCTTGATCTCACGGCCCTGAGATCATGACCTGAGCCACAACCAAGAGTTGGAAGCTTCACTGACTGAGCCACCTGTGTGCCTCTGGGAGTCTGGAATGTTTGGTCTGTGCTTGGTAGAGGAAGCCTGTATGACCATCTCCCAGGGAAAGCGTTGGTGACTGAATTTCTGATGAGCGTCTTTGGAAGAGGACACTTCCCAGGTGTTGTCACATGGCTCCTACTTGGCTTTGGAGAAATTAAGCCGTTGTGTGTGACCCCACCAGGAAAGGACTCTTGGAACCTTGCATCTGATTTCCTCTAGACTTTGCGGTTTTCCTTTCTTGCCAATTTTGCTTTGTATTTTTTTACTGTAATAAATCTTAGTCAGGAATATGATTATTTGCTGAGTCTGTGAGTCCTTTCAGGCAATCATTGAACCTAGGGCCGGTCTTGGGATCTCCAACACAAGGTGCCTCCATCCTGAGGCCCTCTCATCCCTCAGGGAGTTTCTTTTCCTTTCTTACTGCTCTCTCTTTCTGGAAGATCTTTGAGGAAGAGACAGTGCAGGCTGGAAATCCATCACCACAGATGGTACCTGACAACCATCAGCTTGTTAGCTCTTCTAGCCCATGAGGCATCGAGGGTTTGGTTGTTCCATCGTGTGTGTTTGTTTGTTTATGATTTAATGCAGGGAAATGTCCTTCTGAGGAAAGAGAACCTACTCTTTGCCTCTGGTTTTAGTTTGGCTGAGAAGACAAATCTTAGAACAGTTTGGGAAACATTATTTAAGAAACAACATTATAACTTTTTAAACTTTTTTTTTTTTAGTTTTTAATTTTTAATTTAGAGTGACCCTATGACCCAGCAATCGCATTACTAGGTATATAGCCCAAAGATACAAATGTTGTGATCTGCAGGGGCACCTGCACCCCAATGTTTATAGCACAGTGTCCACAATAGCCAAACTATGGAGAGACCCCAGAAGTCCATTGACAGATGAATGGATAAAGAAGATGTGAGGTATATATATATATATATATATATAACGGAATATTACTCAGCCATCAAAAAATGAAATCTTGCCATTTGCAAGGACATGAATGAAACTAGAGGGTATTATGCTGAGCGAAATAAGTCAATCAGAGAAAGACAGTTATCATATGATCTCACTCATATGTGGAATTTAAGAAACAAAACAAAGGAGCATAAGGGAAGGGAAGGAAAAATAGGACAAAAGCAGAGAGGGAGACAAGCCATAAGAAATTCTTAACCATAGGAAACAAATTGAGGGTTGCTGGAGGGGAGGGGGTGGTGGGAGGGGGGTCACTGGGTAATGGGCATGAAGAAGGGCACATGATAGAATGGGCACTGGGTGTTATATGCGACTGATGAATCCCTGACCTCTACCTCTGAAACTAATAATGCACTATATGCTAATTAATTCAATTTAGATTTTTAAAAAAGAAACATTATATGTATGTGTGTGTGTGTATATGTGTATAGGTTTTTTGTATACGTATGGATATTATGCATATATCTACCTACATATCTGTATCTATGTATCTCCCCTCGGCTATGCTCGCCACCATCTCCACATTCATGACCATCATCCGCACCGACAAACCAGCTCCACTGTCAGCGTCTGACGCTCCCTGTCACTGTCACACACCTCTCCCTGCAGGCAGTCTCCAGCACAGCTGCCAGCCCTCCGTCAGCACAGCTGATACCATTCCCATTGCCACGGTCACTGCAACGCCTCTTTACCATGAGCCCCACTGTCACCGCCCAACCCAACACCTCTATTCAGTCGCACCTCTTCCTCTGCCACCTTGTCGTCACCGCGACCTCCCCGCTGCGCCACCAGGGAGCACAGTTCCTGCCACCTCGCTCCTGCTCAATCACTATTTACCAATTGAAATGCCGCCACCACCTTTGCTAACAGTCACCACCGTGACAGCCGTCAAAAACATTCAGATAAATAATAACAGGGTTTCATACTCAGAAAAATTGCCAAAGCTTTACAGTGATCAGACCCGGGCAAGTTCTCCTGTGTCATAGTCGTGGCAGCCTGGCCTCCCATAATTGGGGCAGGAACGGAAAAGTACTGGAGGAAAAAGAAGAAATTAACAGCTTCTCCCAGACT
Organism: Ursus arctos; assembly: GCF_023065955.2. Lineage (NCBI taxonomy): Eukaryota > Metazoa > Chordata > Mammalia > Carnivora > Ursidae > Ursus > Ursus arctos. The sequence goes on along the minus strand of NW_026623078.1, from coordinate 77,183,421 downwards.
GGAGATCTGGCCCTGTAATCAGCGCAGTGTCCCTGTGCTTGGACATCAAGGGCACTGGTCGGGAGTGTATACAACATCTCAGAGCAGGCAGCAGAGAATTTAACTCAAACCCTCCTTTATTCCCCAGATCTTATTTGCTTTTCATGAAAACCTGCACATGTGAAGGCACATCTTTAGCACTCTTGCTATTAAAAGGTGGCTTTGCCAGCGGACAGGGAAGTAGAAGGGGTCCTAGCAGGATCGGCAGCAGCAAGGCAGCATCTGGCTAACACGTTGTCAGGCAAAGAACATGTCCTGGCTCTAGCTTTCTCCCTAACCGCACTTGGCCACCTTAAGAAAGGGTGGCCCTCTGTTTTCCCAAGACAGAGCAGAGCAGATCTGGCATATGGATCGGGGAGATTTAAATGATCTCCATGCCCACTAGCATATGGGATTCAGCCTTGCCTGGCTCAAAGAAGTGTTTACGAGGGTCTCATGCAAGGCAAGCCCTTCTCCTCCACAAAATTCCCACTCAGTTCCACTCTCCCCGTTCTTCTGCACCCCTCGAAGAAGCAGCTGGAGGCTCTTGGAAGACAGGAGATGAGAGGAGGCAGCTGCAGGGGTGGCCAGTGCTCCAAATCCAGAGATGTTTCTTCCAGGGCCCTTGTCTGGATTTTTACCTGCTTCTCCAGACTATGAGAACCTCAGTCCCAGGGCTGCTGGAGCCTTGTTCCAAAGACCTGGATCAAAAGATCCACCCTGAATGCTTATCCTTCCCCATCCCCCTTCTACCTTCCCTTCCTCTCTTCACCAGGCTGCACTCTCTTGGGTGTTGGCTTGTCAAGAGGAGAGGTTTTAGGAGAAACTCTTTGGCTTCTAGGTCCCTAAGGGATTGAGTTTAAGATTCCAGGTTCGACGGACAATTGTCCTGAATGGTAGGGTTCAAACTACCTCTTGTGCGTCATTTCACACCCTCCTGGGGACCTGTACTTTTGAGCCCCAACGTGGCTACCAAACTAAATTTCCAATCATTCTCAAACCAGTGATGGCCCATCTCTTTAAGAGTCCAGGTCTTTCCACTTACTGTGCCCTCTACCAGGATACATTAGTTGGGTAACATGGTAAGCTGCTAAAAAAAAAAAAAAAAACAAAAGACTAAAAATCAAAGGATTTTAAACAAGACAGACATTTAGTTTTTCCTTATGAAACAGACAGAGGTCCAGAGCTGGGGGAAAAACTTGGCTTCCCAGGACCATCAGCTCCCATGTCTCTTCCATCCTACTGCCTTGCCATTTTCCAGCTGCTGTCCTGGCTGGTGGTGGAAGCTGGTTCCTCTTCCTTACCTACATTCCAATTCAAGGGTTGCTGTTTTTAAGAAGAAGATCTGGAAGTTGTGCTTAGGACTTGAACTCACTTCTTACTGTCACATGGCCACCCCTAGTTGCAGGGGAGGTGGGGAATGTAGACAGCTAGGTAGCCCTGTTCCCAGCTGAGACCCAGGATGGCCTATCACGAAGAGGAAGGAAAGGAGAATGGGCATGGAGCAGAGGGTGGGGGGTGGTCCTTGGGAGAATCTGCCCTATTACAATGGTCTTCCTTCCATCCTTCTCACTTGCTTTCCATCCTGCTGAGATGTCACTTTGATTAAAGGAAGCTTCCTCTGATTACTCCCAAGTAGACCTATCCGCTCCCTCTGTGCTCCGATGTTGCTTTGTTTTTTCCCCTGATACAGCAACTTCCAAACTGTCTCAGAACTCATCTGTGTATTGCCTCTCTCACCCTCTCCTCTGTGAACATTTATAGAATAGAGACCTCGCCTTATTCAGCTGTCTATTCCTCTTCTTCTCTCAGTGCCTAACTTCTGGAGGTGGGCAATAGGTTTATACAAGAGACAATGAATAATTTAAAGTTAGCCAAGGAACATCATTAAACAATACTGCTGTAGGATTTCAGACATAAAATGTTAGTTCAGATTGACTTTTGGTAATTACAACTCCTATCCCTACAATGCTTCGCTGGTTACCAGGCAATTTCCTCCAAGTAGTGTTTCATCTCGATTCGCAACCTCATACCAGGGAGGCCGACAGAGCATGTAATACTGCTGCCAACAAACAGCTCCAGAAGCTAAGGGTTAGAAAGTCTGATGTCACTACCAAACACACATCCAGAAAGTGGTGGGCCTTTACTAGGAGCCAGATTTTCTCACCCTAACCCTAGTGTCTTTCATCACCAAGGGTCACTTTCTCATCAGATACATGGGTCCCCAAGGCCCGGAGAGTTTTAGTCACCGAGGCAAGGCCCAAAGGCTCCCGGAGCAATGCTTCCCGTTCCTCTGAGGCAGAATTGATAGACATGGACTTTCTAATGGAAGAGTTCGGGATTCACCATCATTAGCTTTGTATTCTCAAGTCGGTTATGTCATCTGATCCTGAATTCACTTTTCTATAAAGTAAGGTTGGGATTCTCAATTATTGTGAGCATTCAATGAGATGGAGTGAAGTGTCATAGCATACAGAGTGTATTCAATTAAGGGCTGGCTGTCCATCATATAATTATTGTTTTCTGAGAGCTGGAATCCAATTTTGAGTCTCTTCAAAATAGTAATAATCCTTTTTATAGGCTATCTATTATAAGCCAGGCATTTTACATGCCTCTTTATAACAGCCTTTCCAGTGCTGTCCTCCGAGGAGGGACTGTGATTCCTGCCACACCCACACTTCCTGAGGAAGGAACTGATCCTTCGTTGTTCCTTGAGCAAGAGGGACTGAGTTCTGAACCGTGTTACCCTTTTCCTGACTACAGTGGAGAGGATAGGAGCGGGGCATGCCAATCAGACTTTGTTTCTCAGGAGAGTTCAGAGAAACCCTGCAGTTGTTCATGGAGGAGAAGGCAGATTCGACACAGGCAGGAGTACAGGCCGCTGTGGCTGAGCCGTGCTGTCGTGTCCCTGGAGTGGAGAGCCACACGTTCTGGCCCTGGGAGGGACCGCAGCAGGTCAGAAGGATGCAGCTTCCATGGGTTCTGCGTGGTCCTCCCATTCTGGTTTACAGAGATTCTGATGTCTTCTGGAGAGTTGCCTTCCTCTGCCGCATTTTGTCAAGCTTCCCTTTATATGAGGCAAACCGAGGACATCTCAGTTATTTTTAATTAAAAGACAAACACAGATAACCATTATTATTTTTTTAAAGATAAGGGAAAAGGAGATCCATAGAGACTGACCGTTGTCCTAGGGCCATAAAGTGAGCTAGAGGCTGCACTGGGATTCAATCCGAGGTTCTTCCGGTATCGTGATTCTCTTCGAACTGTGCTATAAAGCCAATGCTTGCTGAGTATCCCTGGATTACACATAGACTGTTTTCCTTTTTTGGTGAATTTTTAAAATGATAGCACTCATTTTCCCACTAACCAGAAGAGATAGGAGGTCAGATATGTGTGGGATAAGCTTTTATGTAAGAAAAGTGCAGGAATGCTTCCCGTGTATTTTGAAGGTAGACTTGCCCCTCCCAATACAGGACCTGAGAAAGCATTATCAACTTTAGAACACTTTTTTTGAAGAAACTTCCAGGACTCGTGGAGCATAAAGGTGCTTTGACTGGGGTGTTGGGTGATTCCACAGAAATTGTTGGTAAGTAGATGGTGGCACGTAAAATCCCTTTGGTCAGGACAGCATGTGGTCCATTTTAGAAATTTCATCTCTTAAAGAAATTGCTTAATAATTTGTAGGGGGAGAATTTTCATGTACAACTAAGATAACAGTGACAGAAAATCAGAGTTTATTCTAAACAGTAAATTTTATTTAGTAACAGTAAAGTTTATTCTAAAAAGTAATTTTATCAGTAAAAGCATGGCATCGTTGGGGGCAAATAGACAGGTCTTCTCACATTGGCTGGGAATGATGGCGGTGGGTGGGCCATTCTCACCGCGGTGAAGAGAGAGAGTTAGGCCTGAGTCTCAACTTTGCCTCCTAATTGTCTGACCTATGGAAAATTATTTAACTTCTCTAAGCCTTAGTTTTCTTATAAATAAAATGGTAATAATAATAATAGTAAGTACCATACAGGTGATGAAAATAAAGTGCTTAGCTCAGTGCCGCACACAAAGTGCTGTATAGGTCATTACTGAAGTTGCCCTATCTTTGGTATTTATTTATTTATTGTTGAGAGAGAAAGAGAGAGGGCACAGGTGCACAGGAGAGGGGGGCAGGGGGGAGGAGCTGAGGAAGAGGGAGAGAATCTCAAGCAGACTCCATGCTGGTCACAGAGCTTGATGTGGGCTTGATCTCAGGACCCTGAGATCATGACCTGAGCTGAAATCAAGAGTCAGGTGCTTAACACACTGAGCCCCACAGGCGTCCCTCTTTGGTACTTTAATTATTTCTTCATGAATGCAAATTTCTGAAAATTATACCAAAACAAGCCTTCCTGGAAATCGCAGTGGCTGTGACTCTTTTATGGTTCTTTCCCATCTCTCTTTCTCTCTCTCTCAATCTGTCAGTCTCTTGATCTCGCTCTCTCCATTGTCTTCAGTCTTTTTCTTCCCCTTGCCTCCACACTCTATTCAACTTGTTCAAACTTCCTGGGAGTCATTCATGTCTTAGTGTGAAAAATGGTCCTTGGCCAGCAATGCTCTGCTCTGGCCTCTCATTTCAGTCTTTCATTCTACTGCCACTTCCTAAAGTAGCTTAAGGCTTCCATGACCTGGAAATAGGAATTAAAGATTGCCTCCAAGAGTTAAACTGGGAAATCAATACGTAATTAACAAATGAAAATACATGCAAAGCCATTTTACAGGGACAGGCTGTCTATCAGGCCAAAAAATCTTGACTCTAACTTAATTGAGAGCAAGAATGGAACGTCAGAGAGACAATATTTTGCATAACTGAAATTGTGTACCTTTTAACCATCGCCTCCTCATTCCCCCTCCAGCCCCCAGCAACCACCCTTCTGCTTGGTTTCTGTGAGTCTGATTATTTTAAAAAAAGTGAGAAAGAACAACAATATGTCTCAGAAACAGTCGCTCAGCTACGGAAGGCAAAGAAAAGAAAGAATTAAGGAAGAAGCTTCAGGGATTGCCCATCTAAACCCTGATCAGAGGAGAAGGAGGTTTGGTCTTAGAATTCTTTCTGCTTATGTAAGATTATAAGGGTACCCTTATTAGGAAGAGGGATGCGTGGGGTCTTATGTAATGGCATTAACCATTCGATCACATTAAGAAAATTCCTTGATATGATTCTTTGTTCCTCAGGCAATGTTAATTGACTTTGCACATGGCCTGTTTATGGAAAGAAAATGCCACACTTCCTAAGTATGTGTAATTTCCATAGTAGGTAAGTTAACACATGAGTGTGCTGACTTTAGAGTTTGAGGAGAGTGAAGAGCACACATTCTCCATTGCGAGGGATAGTGGGACGGGCAGTGTTCTTCCCGCACTTGCACTTGGTTAATTGGCTTGCATGTCCCAGCTGTAGGAGACCCAGAATTACGTGGGAGTCAATGGTCCAATGCGTGTACCATATTCAGAGAACAGTATCTAGCCCACACACGGTGCTGTTCCTTATATGGGGCCTCAGTTAGGCATCCTATATATAAATATTTTTTCTTTTTTCCTCAGAGGCCAGACAAATAAATTGGATAGGCTATAATAGTCACTGCCTTTTCTGGATCTTCAAATCTTTGGGGGGTGGTACAATTTACTGTAATTTCCTAGGAATGTGGTGTCACTTTTGCTGCATCATCTTGGGAGGGAGAAGGGGCAGTTTCTGGATTTTCCATTTGGATATTTATACCGTAATTGGTCATAGTAGATTGGGGGACCATTATGAGGGTTCTACCAGCTGCTAAGTATATGTAACCCAAATACATATTTGGGACTCAGCGAAATAACAACCTGAATCCATTTGGCCAAAGCTTCGTGAAACACCTGGCCTTCTTAAATCTTTCCTCTCCCTTATGAAGCATGTTGGTGTGCGGGCCTGGTATCAGTCTACTGGTTATTGGCTAAACTGAAAAAAATGGCCACAGTTTCCCTTCGGGACAGGGTTGGGGAATATTTGCTTAATATATGTGGTAAAGTTGCAGAATCCTTATTCAAGGAGATTCAGCTTCCTGCTTCTAGCAATAGGCTCTGAGCCTGTGAATTAATTTAGATTGAGAAACTGGCCGAGGTGCATAGGTTTTCATATCAGGAGCTCTCGTTAGCCTTTCAGTCTCCGTATCTTGATTTTTCTGCGCATATTTATACATACATATATATAAATTGATAACATGCTCGTCAGCACTCCATCTGTCTACCTTGTAGGGACACCACGAGTCTTGTTAATTGAGGCACCCTGAAAGCCACTGTAGCCTCGCCACTCGTTATGGGCTTTCTATCCACTTCGCCTGCAAACATTAAGTACTTCCTCTTGGCTTCTTCCTTTCTGGGCTTCCATCCTCCCCACTGATGTTAGGGAACTCCGTTCCAGGGCCACAGCCCCTATAGTCAACGTGACCTCGAGCAGACAGCTGCTGCCACGTTTCCCATCAGTGCATTTCTTACCTCCCTAATGGAGGAAATGCACTCTGGGTTCTCCTGGGGAACAGTCAGATGTGAGCTTGCAGGCTTTATATAATAATCCCATTCCAGCGATCCTACCTTCCTGAGCCAGTTCATCTTGCCTTCAACATGGTGGCAAGGATGTTCTGGTTTCTCCACATCGTTTACTAATGTTTATCGTTAAGTCCAGACTGTAAGACACTGCCCTGTCAAATTGTCAGGACTCATTTCTAGCACCTTTCTGAAACCTTAAAAATTTTGTGAAGGGGGTGAGGGCCCCAAGCCAATGATTTTCCTGTCTTGTCTTATATTTCTCCCACCAGGTGGGTATAACTGCCATGATACTCATCGTTTTCCTCAGGACCTTGTGGATACACTGTTGGGAGTTACTGTAATTCTTTTGGTGCATCGGGAATATATTCCCAGAGTAGGGCTCATGGTTGTTATTGGCTATGAGGCTCTCACCAAGGCTGATGGTATTGCCTGGGACATGGGAGATTTCCTTGGGGGAAAAAGAGATAAGTGAGGGAATCGAATAAGTACATAAAATTTCTGTCTGATATAGTTGACGTATTTTATGTTTTTTTTTCCCCAATACAAGCAAGCACCATTTGGTTACCCAAACCAGAGAATATACCTATAAGTATGACAAAGATAGAAGATAGAAGTCAAACATAACAAAAATCTATCTTTATTGAGATTTCATGCTTTTGCATGATGAAAGTATATCATCTGTAAGGACTTGGAGGCAAGTTGATCCAAACCTCCTTTAAATTGCACAAATTATCGTTGTTCTAGAATATTCTGTGTCACTGGTACAGACTTGTAGGTATCTTCTGAGCTGTCATTTTCCCAAGGAGATCTTTTTTCCATGACCAGGAATGGATCCAGGTTTTGTGGGTGTGGAAACCTATACAATATTAGAGCCAATCTTTGTATTAGCCGGGGTTCTCCAGAGAAATGGAATCCTATCAATTCCTACCGGTATACACACACACACACACACACACACACACACACACACACACATTTATTTATTTATTTATTTTAGGAATTGCTTTTGCAATATGAAGACTGGGAAGTGCCACAATCTGCTATCTGCAAGCTAGAGAGCCAGAAAAGCTGGTGGTATAATTCAGTCTGGGTCTGAGAACCCAGGAGTGCCAAAGTCTGTCTCAGGGCAGGAGAAGATGGATGTCCCAGCTCAAGCAAAGAGAGGAAATTCACGTTCCTCCACCTTTTTGTTCTATTCGGGCCCTCAACAGGTTGGGTGATGCCCACCCACTTTGGTAAAGGTGGGCTTCATTACTCAGTCTGCAGATTGAAATGCTAATGTCTTCTGGAAACACCTTCACAAACACACTCAGAAATAATGTTTTACCAGCTCCTGGGCATCCCTTAGCCCAGTCAAGTAGACACATAAAATTAACCATCACATTCTTTAAGGAAAAGAAAAGCAAATTTAAAATACAGAATTAAGTACGGGGCCCTGGAATGAGCCTTTCAGGTGAGGAGTCCTGAAGCTTTAACATTATCAGCTTCGTAGTTGTCCACTTCTGTCCCCATCGTTATGGAAGAGCGTACCTCTCGGATTCTTGGGACAAGACCTACGTCTGTGTGCTCCGTGTCTGTGGCTGATAGTACGTTAACATTCGGAGGAACTCCATTACCATAGTCTGAGCAAGTGTTCTTGTTTAACTGCATAATATTTAATCCTGGACTAGAATAATATTGCCAGGGAGCTGCTTTTTAGTGAAAGGGATTTGTAACCAATCAGACAAGTGTTCGGAGACCATTTCCTGGATTCTGACATAACTCAATTCAAAACTCGAGACGTTCGATTATTGTTCGAAGGGAAACTTGTTTATACATTCATGTCCTAGTATTTCCTGACTCATGCAACTCCTGCTTAGAGGCTGGGATTCTTTATCGTAGGCTAGATGGCTCTAAATCTTCTATCAAAGTTTCCGAGAGCTTGGGCAACTTGTGATGGTTTTAAGTATGAAAGCACCTAAGTCTTTGCCTTTGTGGAGACTTTGTTTTCTTTAGTGTTGTGTAGGACGTCACTATCATGACTATTATTCTTGTGTATTCTTCCTCTTCAACCTCTGATGGGCAACCAAGTGATGTAACCTGTTTAATGAAAACCTTTACGTACTTGGCGTCACTACGGCTAGTGCTCTGACCAGGTCTTCCATGACTGCAGCCTTTGGGCTATGAAGAGCTTGAGGCGAGCCAGGCCCGTAGGCTCCCTGCCCTGCATGCCCACATCACTCGACAGTCCTGTATCTCTCTGCAGGTGGGAATCAGCTCCTTAGTCCTGGGTTTCGGAGATTGTTGAACGGCTCTTCCAGACCACGCCCGCTCAAGTGGGAGCTACAGACACGTCCATCATTCCATTTCCTCTGTGGCAGTCCAAAGTGGAGATGGCATCAGGCTTAGGTCCCCTTCGTCCTCATTGCTCTTTTCATGCCCAGCGCTGCTGCGGGGATGGACACTTCTTTTGCGGGGCTCCCTTCCCTGGTTCTTTCTTGATCTTTCTAGATCCAATGTTGTTGCTCACTCACCAGGTGGAATCGTAAACAGCTTTCAGACAACAGCCGGGAGTAATGTCCTCAAAATGGTCATCAAAGGATTTGTTGACTAAAATGGTAGGGGCTGTGGTTCTGTCATTATAACATTCTCAGGCAGTGACGTGTACGTCATGCCTACTGTCTGATCTCAGAGACGGTAAGACAGCTACGTTCCTGTGAGTGAGGGATGGGCCAGGTTTTCTGATTTTAATGCATATTCCCTTCCCATTACTCTGAAACAGCTCCTGCTGTTTACAAAAGCGTTGGAAGACATCAGCAGTAGGTGCTGTGGATATCTGGAGACTTTTCGCCTGGTGAGATCAGGGAAGATTTTCCTAGAGGGCGGAGTGAGATTGTGCTAGCTGGTCATAGAAGGCAGATCAGAGACATTTGGCCTTTGGTCACGTGCTAGTTGGGTTAAAGCCTGGGGATCCCCAACCCCCCATCATACCCAAACGGTGGGCGCCTCTTTCTCTGAAACCCCCGGCAGCTGACAGTGCTCCCATTTCTGCTCATTATTTCACAAATCCCAATATGGCAAAGGGCAAATATATTAAGGTGTTCCTTTTTCTTTCTGTTGAAACACAGTTGACACACAAGGTTACATTAGTTTGAGGTGTATCTGTTACCGTGTTCTGATGGTGGTGAAATTAACAGGTAGGAAATGTCTTCTTTATTATTTTGATGATAGTCCTGAGAGGGAGCCAGAAAATATATGACCTCATGTACGTTGATCTTTGTGCAATTTTAGATGTCTTAATACATCTCTAATTTTTTTTTCCAAATGACATTTTCATGGGGAATCATTTGACTCTGTGTTGAGGGAGCGAGGAAGGAGGAGGACAAACTAGGACAAGCTCTGTAAGGTGTTGCCTTCTGTCGGACTCGGTGGGAAACTGGATCTCAGTGGATCCCCGCGTCCTTGGATTCACCCCCCTTGAACGGCTTACTCACTGGGGCAGAGCTCGAGCAAGCACCTGCGCCCCACAACCTTTGGTCTCCTGCCCCAGGAATCTGGCTCTTACTGGTGTTGCTGTTGGGCTCGTACTCCCCGCTATTTTTAGGTAAAAAAAGAGAAAAAAAGGTTGATTTGTTTGTTTGCTACATTATTTCAGTAAAGAAAAGACAACTTGTCATTTGAATTATTTATGTCTTGAGACATACCCAAAGAGCTATATCCAACATTAAAAATCTATGCAAACAAAGGTTTATTTGTTTGGGAGGAATCTGGGCCACCTCCCTCCCCACTTTAAGCCCTCTTGAGACAGCTCATTGTTGGGATTCCCATTTCCTGGGTTCTTAGTGATATTGAGACTGTTTTTAGTGCTTTTTAGTCCTTTCGATTTTCCTGGCAGCCAGTTCTGCTCCATCTAGCAGAATTTCTTGATGGGGTTGTTTTAAATGAGAGAGAAGGTGGAGATCTGTTCAGGAAAACAGGAGGAGGGGGTAGAGGGTGGGTAAAAGAGGAAAGAGGAGAGAGGAGGATAGGAGAAGATTTAATTCCCAGGCTTTTCTGTGGGTCCTCGCCACCTCCTTCTTTCGGGGCTGGCTTCATGCTACCGTCCTCACTTGCTTTCCCACAGGGCTGAGTCTCCATCCTCACAGAATGACTTACCTGACCAGGACTCGTTCTGGGTCATCCTGCCCGCAGATTCTTTTCTTTTCTTTTCTTCTTCTTTTTTTATTTATTTTTTTTGAAGATGTATTTATTTATTTGAGAGAGAGAGAAAGAAGGGGCAGAGGAGAGGGAGAGAAGCAGGCTCTCTGCTGAGCATGGAGCCCATCACAGGGCTTGAGGAAGGACTTAATCTCACCACCCTGAGATCACCAGGACCTGAGCCCAAATCAAGAGCCGGTTGTTTTACCAACTGAGCCACCCAGGTGCCCCCCACCTGCAGATTCTTAAGCCCAAAAGGCAGAACATCCTCTGCCTGGGGCTCAGCCCCCTCTAGGCCTCTGAGGACAGGATTCAGCAGATGATGGCCCCTGCATCTCACTGTGCATGGAATCCCGGGAGATGCATTAAATGTCTACTGAGCCACTGACCCGTGACGTCATGTCATCTTTACACGACTGCTCTATGCCTCCCCTCATCGCCTGTCCTTTCACAGGTGTGGCACCTGACACTCAGATTAAGCAGTTTACCTGGGGTCCCAAGTGTAAGGACTAAGACCGCAACTCAGCCTCTCTCTTTGTACTTTGCCAGGGGGACTAGACTTAGCCTTCACCACCTGACCAACAGGGAAGTGTGGGCAGAACGCATCTCCTTCTCTCCAGTGTCCCCACCTCTATTGAATGAGGTGGAAACTTCTCCCAGCACTTCTGCCTTTTCCTGAAAATGCCAGCACAGGGCATTTTCACTCCTCTCAACTCCTTATGGGGCACAGAATCTTACAGAGGGTGAAACCTCGCGGGGAAGACCAGGTCCGTAAAGTATTTGTTTCAGAGTTGAACCCAGGGGAAGATGCCAGTGGATTTCATGAGCAAATGTATACAGAGGGGTCTTGGCCAGGTGCTAGTCCATCACGATGTGAATACTCCTTTCCATTTTGCACGTGGAAACCACTTGGCAAATTGCTGAGAACCAGAAGCTCCAGAGTAAATAAATTGAGTGTTCTCTTTGGTCAGGGAGGGGACGAACAAGAACGTACAAGTGGGAAAACGTTACTCTTGACAGGCTGCCTGCTTTTCCCAAGGACCCATAATTTCTCTGTGTCTTAACTCCTCTATCTGCAAAATAGACACAATTATTCTTATCTTTATGAACTGCACCAGGCTTTGGCAAAGACAGATGGGGAATAAATATGAGAAAGTCTTATATCCTTAGGAAGGAAGGCAGCTTGTACTCCAAGGTATTTAAGTTATTAATTTTGTTCAAAAATTAAAAATGGATTAGGGAAGCCACAAAGGCATTTTATTGCTCTAAGCTGTTAGAAAGTTCCAGCTGAGTGGACTCATCCAAGGTTTTCTTCAAATGAGCAGGATTAAGCTATTATTTTTATTAATCTGGATGGTTTCTTCACCCTGTACAATTCTTAAAACCTCATTGTGATTCATTTTGACTCTCAAAACTCAGGCTGAAAACGTTTTAGGAGTGAGGCAGACTAGACTGATATTTTTCTAAAGATTCTACAAGACTGGATTATAAAGCATGCAGAAAACAGGAGCAGAGGCTAATTTGGTTGGGAGTTGATGCTTATGGCGGGAAGGTCAAGGGTTTGTCTCCTTTAGCAAACAGACTCTTCCTAAAAAATAAGAATACTATAATCCGAAGCCTTGTTTGTTCTAAACATATATTAATATAACTTCTTGTTCCTTTTCAATGTAGCTTACGGCAAAGAGCATGGACAGTATGTCAGCAGCATGTCAGGTTTTTACGGACCAGCTATTTCAACTTCCATCAATTTTTTTACTCCTCCAGTTCAGGGGCTGCATTTGTGAAATGCAGTTACTAGTACCACCTCTAATAGGTTTTCATGGCGTGCCGCAGAACCTCTTACATGCCTCCCTAATATCCATTGCTCCCCTGCACCTCCTTTCTTTCCTGAGTAGGAAACTTGCTTATTTGGGGCAGCAAGTGCCCAGCTTAATACTCACACTTTCACAGTGTCCTCATACTGGAGGTGGCAGATGGGACCTAGGTAGTGTTGTACTGCAGGTCTCTGGAGTCGTTTTTGGTTTCCTGAAAAAAGGGGACAGAAAGGACTGGAGCATCTTGCCTACTTCCTTCTGCTTTGCATGTAGACGTGTTTCCTGGAGCTATGGCAGCCATTCTGCAAGCATGAGAACAAAACTAAAGAAGGCAGAGCAGAAAGATCGCATACTAACAGGCTCCGAATGGCACCAAATAAAGGGTAGAAGCCAAACCAGAAGTTTCCCACCTAGGAAACGGGTGGAAAATAAACCCTATTTTTATAAGCCACTCGTCATTGGCTTATATACGTACCTGAATGTGTTCCTGGCTGCTAAAGAGAGTAAACAACATAACAGTGATAACTTGCATAGCATGAAGTTTGTCATACTTCGGAAATTTATTAAGTGTTACTTCTACCTCCTTGTGTTACTCAGTAAGTGCTTTGAGTATGGTATGGTTAGTATCCTTTTTTCTTTCTTTCTTTCTTTCTTTCTTTCTTTCTCTCTCTCTCTCTCTCTCTCTCTCTCTCTCTTTCTTTCTTTTTCTTTCTTTCTTTCTTCTTTCTTTCCTTCTTGGGAAAGGGCAGAGGGAGAGGGAGAGAGATAATCTTAAACAGGCTCCATGCCTAGTGTGGAGCCTGACGCAGGGCTCAATCTCATGACCTTGAGATCATGACCTGAACAGAAATCAAGAGTCAGACGCTTAATCGACAGTGCCACCCAGGTGCCCCCTCCTTCTTTTTAATTAGCTTAACAAATACTAAATTTCAGTGATGTGCTGGATACTTTGTGAAACTCTCCAGAATTTCTCATACAAAGATGAATACGACTGAGCCTTTGCCCTTGAGGCAGTCAGAACCTCGATGGGAAGACAACTAACTATAATTCAGGGTAGGGGGTGCCTGGTGGCTCAGGGGGTTAAGTGTCCGACTCTTGATTTAGCTCAGGTCATGGTCTCAGGGTTGTGGGATCGAGCCCCACGTCGGGCTCCCTGCTCTGTGGGGAGTCTGCTTCTATCCCTCTACCTCTGCCCTTCTCCTCCCACCCCCCCCCAAAAGACCCCAAAAGACTATAATTCAGAGCAATGAGTACTATTGTGGAAAAATGTATACCATGCTTTAGGACGTGGGGTAGAACACTAAGTGTAAAAAGATGTAAGACAAACGCAAAGGGAAAGAGATGTCTTCCATCTGAGCAGCATGTGGCCGCTGGAAACGCTGCCCAGGGAGGTGGCTGGAGCTGCTGGGTGGCACGAGAATTTGAACTTAAGTCTCTGAAATTCACAGTAACAGTAATAATGGCTAGCAGTTAAGGGTCACGTCCTTGGTGTCTGGCACTCAGCAAGTATTATCTCATATAACATCCACAATAACTCTCTGAGCTAAGAACCATCATTGTCTCCCATTTTACAGATGAAGAAACTAAGACTCAGTGAGGTTAAGTGACTTGCCCCAAACCACATAAGTGGTATAAAAATGGAGCTAGGATTAGAACCATGTAGCTCTGACGCCATGCTCTGCACGTGGCACCGCGGAGACACCTGTCCCAGTTTGTGCCTCGGCAGTGTCTAGGCTACTGCGTCCTATGGTCCCCGGATGTACTATGGTCTCATCTTTGATATTATGCTCTTTGTATGGGGCCACTTTCTGATCTGGTATCTGCAACCCCTACCGGCACAAGGTATATTAAGTGGAGGCTGATAATATATTTTTACTTCAACTTGTTCTGTTCCGACCTGTTTGTTTTTATGTCTCCAAGATGCTGGCCATCTCATGGACAGCTGGACTGCCAGGGATGCCAGGGTTAGGGGCGAATTTGGAGGAGGATAAGAAGGCTTCCAGAGTGTTGCTGTTGGGGTGGTTTTGGGGGCAGTGTGAATCAGAGAAGACTTCAGGAAAGAGATGGCATTTGAGCTTCATTTAATTGGATTGGTTCATATTAGTATTTCCTCAGGCTAGGCACCCAATCTAGCATGGTGACTTAAGGTCTGGCTTTGCAAAGCTATTTCAAGTATCGTGAATTCATGTGGGTTAAGCTGGTTGAGTCTGAAGAATGAATCATACCGGAAATCCTTTGTAGAACTGGGGATTTTTACAATGGAGCTGAGAATGCAGTGTTCTTGGACCTCCATCAAAAGTGTGCGGTGTCCTCATCCACGGTGCTTTTTGTACAATGAGTTTCGACTACATGTGCACACACAGCACTGCTCGTAAGACACTCCAGATGCCGTCTTCACTGACACTCATCAAGAAACACGTGAATGAGGTAGGGATGGCCATGTGTATGTGTTGGTGAGGAAACAGAGGCTCAGAGAAGTAAAGTGACTTGCCCATGGTCTCCCAGCATGATGGCCTGATAGGGAGCGTGTGAACTTCAAGTCCAGTGTCTGTTCCAGGACACCATGATGCTTCCCTGTCCAGAGCACAGGAACCAGGACCCAACCATGTGTCTTGAGACAGAGGTACATGGATTCCCTTCACCCCTTTAGCCCTGTTGAACTAGCATCTGTGAGAGAGCCAGAAGAGATGAGGATGGCAAGCCAGGTTCAATCATTCACAAGACCCAAGGAAGCTGGTGAAGGGGAGCAGAGAATAGGGTCCGAGAAGTGAGGGAGCTTGCAAGGAGAGCCAGAGGCCCCCAGTTCACCAGGGTGGTGAACTCTGTCTTCGGGCAGCGGCATCTTCTCTGGGCACAGACTTTGGCTCCAGAGAGTTCTAGGCTCAGGTTCGTTCCACATCTATTGGTGGAATGCCAGGCATGCGGCATGCACTAGAGGTAACACGGCGAGCAAGACAAGTTGCCTGTTCGGAGGGAGCTTGCAGGCTAGAGGGAGAGACAGACAAATAAACAGGTACCCACAGTCCAATGGGAGAGGGAGGCATGCAGGATGCTCAAGTTCCTTGGGGGAGGGGAATTCATTCGCAAGTGGAAGGTTTACAATCAAGAAAGGCTTCTTGAGAGAGGCTACACCCAAAGTGAGATCTCATGAGTAGGAGGAGCTAGCCCGGAGAAGAGTCGATGGTGAGGGAGGGAGGAAGAAGTAGAGCGTTTGCAGAAGCCAGCCACGCTGCCTTTCAGCAAGGGTATTTCTCCCATCCCCTCCCCCCTTTATTCCCCTATCTGTCCCACTGCCTGCTCCCAGCATTTCTGCAGCTTAGTGGACATGTGCCCTCCACCCCCTGTCAGGTCACAGCACTGTATCTGAGCGTCCCTAGATTTGAGAAAGTTTTGTCCTTTTATCCCAGAAGACATTGTATGTGCGAAGACCACAGCAGTATCTTCTGCCATTGTACATTCTTTTTTTTTTTTTAAGAGTTTATTTATTTATTTGACAGAGACAGCCAGCGAGAGAGGGAACACAAGCAGGGGGAGTGGGAGAGGAAGAAGCAGGCTCATAGAGGAGGAGCCTGATGTGGGGCTCGATCCCAGAACGCTAGGATCACGCCCTGAGCCGAAGGCAGACGCTTAACGACTGCGCCACCCAGGCACCCCATGCCATTGTACATTCTGCAGACATACCAAAGTGACTGATGAGGTAGACTTAAATAATATTAATTCCTATTTTTAAAAAATTCCGGAGAATCCGATATTGGAGGTTTGTCTCCTACTTCGTCAAGTGGTAGAAGCGATGACTTACTACAGAATGATTTTCCTGTGCTCTGGGAAGGATCACGGGATGAGTTGTTCTTTTTTAAGACAATGGCATGTAGTCATGAAGTTACATGAGATGTCTTGATGGCTTAGTCAAGCTCCCCTTCTCCATCACCTCACTCTGAAGAGCTCTGGGTTTCTGGGGATGAGGTGGCAACTTTGCACTGGAGCTGAGTAGCCTTCTGATGGAAGGGGCCCTTAGGCTCTCTGAACTTTCTTTTTGCTAGTCAGCCAGCAGATCTTATTTGATAGCTAGAGATAATCTCCATTGAGTCCTGGAGGACTCATTTCCTAGGAGGAAATCACCAAGGAGAAAGGGAAGGGAAGTTGGTAGAGTGACCCGGGTGTAACACTGAGTCCTGTAATGATTGTCTCATGGGGGACAGCTGGTCCTGGCAAAATATGTGGTTAGGTTGGATGTCCACGGTATGCTGGTCAATGTGGAACCACTGGCTCTTGTCAAAAATTATGCATATATCAGTGCTCATAAGTTTATGATAATTAACCTTGACATAAAATATCCATAGCACACATTTTACAAATAATAATCAAATAGACAATACTTTTTATCATAAATTCTATATAGCCAGTTGACTCTCAGAGAATACTTTGGGTTGATTTGGGCCAAGCTCTTGAATCTGCGATTTACGAATGAGTGTAATTCTCCACAAGAATACTCACGTGTATTTTTATTTCTGTTAATTAGTAAGATGAAAGAAGAATAGCTAAATCAACAATAAGAATGTTTCTTCACTGATGATAGTTTCTGAATCCTGGAAGAATATTTCCTCACTTTTTTTTTTGGTAATGATGACAGACATGACACACATTTAAATTTTAATTTATAGAGTATTTTCTTCATTATGTTCTTAAGTCTAGACAAGCAACAAAACAATGAATCAAGCCCTGATTAACAGGACCTGCAGATTTCTGTGGTGTAAATGCCCCCACGGTCACTGATTCAGGCGACCAGTGTGAGGTCCCTGAATGCACGGGTCCAAAGAGATGTGCCGTGTACAGCGTTTCCATTCCACAGATGCAACAGGCACAAATAACTTTAAAAGATGTGTAGACAATAGTAAAGAAGAGTAAAATGATTGGAAAGTGATGCATGTTGACTCTTTATCACCTTTGACTTAGTATAATTGATTGAATTATAGATTATCTCATTTAATGTTTAATAATCCCTGTGCTTAACAATAGGCTTGAAAATTCCTGACTACCCACCCATCGGTTCTCACAAGTCGATGTAGCTGTCTGTAGCACGACCCGGCCAGAAGCTCCTCCTGGTCAGACTGCCCTGGCATAGTCGCTGTGAGTTTTTAATCACAGCCAAGCAGGGCAAAAACAGAGCAAGGAGTCACAACCTTCAGAGCCTGTGTGAGTGTTTGGTAGGGTGAACTCGCTGTCCCAGTCTGCACAAAAAGTACAACCACCTGAGAACTGCCTCAGTCCAGTGTAGACCATCCCTCCCCTCACTCTTTGTGTGGTATACACCTTTCGTGTGCTTGGTGAACCCCCCTAGGCTGAGAACGCAGTCCTACAAACACCAGTGTTTGAAGGGCAGGAGACTAGGCCTGCCTGTGGTGGAGCGGACTGACCACAGCTAAGCGTTGCCTGGTGTGGGCAGGGCGCCTCTGCTCTTGGTACACGCCCTCTGAGAGGGCGCCACCCCACCAGCCATGTCCTTCCCCTCCAGGGGCGAGGATGGCTTCCGACTTGAAAATCATTTGTCCAGAGCAAGGCCAGTCGCAGCAACAGAAGCAAAGGCAACAGAAATTTTGGTCCCCTTAGTGCATTTGGAAGTAGACCCATTCATATTTAATGTACAAGACGGGAGATTCCCGAACACTTCAGGGGACAGGAGGTGTCTTCATTTCCTTGGGTTGCCATAACAGATGGAGTGCTTAGACAATAGCAGTGTGTTGTCTCATAGTTCTGGAGACCAGAAGCCCCAAATCAAGGTGCCAGCAGGGTTGCTTCCTTCCAAGGGCTGGGAGGGAGGGATGTGTTCCAGACTCATTTCTCATCTTCTGGCAGCTCCTTGGCTTGTGGCAGCGAGACTCTGATCTTCACGTGCCGTTCTGTCAGCATGTGTCTGTCCTCAAAGTTCCCCTTTTTATAAGGACACCAGTCCTACTGGATTAGGGCCCACCCTGATGACCTCATTGTAATTAATGACCTCTGTAAAACCCTATCTCCAAAGAGGGTCACATTTGGAGATCCTGGGGGTTATGACTTCAAGCTAAGAATTTTTAGGGTTCACAATTGAATCGACAACAGGAGGCGATCCCAACCAACATAATGGCATTTCTGCTCATCTGGTCATGAGGGCAGGTGAATGATTAATTTGAAGATCCCAGCCAAGATGTCATTTCTGCCAGGAGCCTCCCCTAACTCCCTCCATTCCCAACACAAGCTTGAGCCTCCTCCTGTGGGGTGCCATGCTTCCTGCACTGTCATTGGTCATATTGTACTAGCATCTCTTGACACATCCGTACCGGTTGTCGGATGGTAAGTTCTACGGGGGCAGGAAGTCTCGCTATTTACCATCCTAAACATGGTGCTTAGAACAGAGTAGTTCTCAATAAATGCATGTCGAGCACATGAATTAATTTTTTAATCAATGTAACAGACCCTGATGATGCCTGTCCCTTATTCCTTCCACACTTAACCAGTTCCATCTGTCAGCTCTTGTTGCTTCTTGCCTGGAGTTCTTTCTGGTCACCTGAGCAGGGCAGGGCTGGAGATGCCAAGGGCCTGCATCCTCTGGGTGTCCCAAAGGCTGATGGGACTAAGTGGGTGGTCTAAGTCTGAGGCATGAGTATGCTTTATGGCAAGGTGACCCAGGGGGATTCAGTTTTAGTTGCCCACAATGACAACTCATTGAACAATGCACCTTTGACTTGCTTCCTTCTCATCCTTGTATCTGCTGTTTCCCTCCCTGAAGTGCATTATCTGTGACGTAGCTCACAGATGTATCAATATATTCCCCAAAGTCCTCAAAAGAGGAGCCTGAGGGGTTATCCCAGGAGGACTGGGGGCAATGCTCCTCCCCGGTTTCCCCCCTATTCCACACAAGCAGGTGTATGTGTCTCTGATGTAAAACTGAGTGTTGGGTTTCTGTATGGAATTTAATTGACAAAATATTCCACTACTGAGAAATTTGAACATACCTCCTTTTTTTGAAGAGAAGCTGAGGGTCTAAGAAGAGAAAAGGATTTTTTCCGGTGTTACTCAGCTTTTTAATGGCAAGGCCAGGAATAGAATTCAGCTGCCACTGGAAACTCCTTCGGGGCAGGAGAGGTCTTATTACGCATGAGTAGCATGCATTTGCTGTTTTTGTCCAATAAAGTAAGTCTCCCTTCTGGAAAAGCACTTGGCTTTCCTTAGGGAAGCCACCCTTCTTTTATGGAATTACAGGTGAATTCTGCCATCTGAAATCATCTCTAGCTACTGAGTGGGGTGCTAGTCTGAGCAGTAAGTGTATCTCATCACCCTTGCACAGGTAGGTGTTCACCGTGAGCTTATGACCCAAGTCAGTTCAGTTAGAGCTAATCTTGAATACCTTATGGGAGTCACCCTTTACACGAACTATAAGTATGAAGGCCTAGCGCCATTGGGAACTCCAAAAGAAAATCTTCCTGAGAACAGAACCCAAACAGAGGAAGGTGGAGCAGAGAAATGTCACAAGTGAGGCAGTTTGGTGACATTGCTTTGGCCCCTGGATCCAGCCATGTCTGAAGGCATTACAACTCTTCAGTTTGTGACACGAACCAAAAAAACTTATTTGTGTCCCTTAATCTGAGTTGTGTTTCTCCTACTTATGACTCCAGGAGACCTAATTAATACATTATGCCTCGGCCCATTTTGAGAACTCTGGAGGGTTTGGTTGAGCTCAGACTTTGTGGAAACTCAGCATTCAGTGAAGAATTGAATATCAGTGTATCTCCAGAGCCAAGTCCTACCAACTTGTAGGCCCTAATTACGTATTTGGTGTTTGAATGCCTGAATGTCTTCTTTTTGTTAAATTCAGGAGCACCTTGCTTTTTCAAGTTTAGTGAGCAATCTAGTTTCTGAATCTAATCAATCTATGTTTGTCTTTTGCCTGGGATCTTAGGATGGCATTTAAATTTTTTTCAAAGGCCTCTGGGGCCGCCCAACCTGGTTGTGGATCAAACATGCCCAGTACCTTGGTCACAGGTCACACACAGGATGGAGATCCTTCTGATCTACTGTGAATTCATCAGTTACAAGTGCATCCAGTTTGATTCTACCTGAAGTTTTCTTTCACTTCCCCAGGAACCTTCTGGAACAGACAGGGACTATTTTTGGCTCAGACCCATCTTGTCAAGCTCACTGCCATCTCCAATTCGCAGGCTGGCACACGTGGGGAGTGGGGGCTACTGAAGCCTCATGCCCAGTGGGCAGCTATTCCGGGTTGTCTGTGCTTGACATTCACGAGGGCTTCCTGGCTGACTCACTCCCCAGTTGAGCCCCCATTGTGCTGGGCCGGGGCGGGGAGGCTCAGCAGTCTGTTCTTGTGCCCCTAATCAAAGAGTAGCATCCCCACATCTTGCAGTCAGCCATGCAGCCTGGACTGGAAAGCAATTGTGGGTTGCTAAATTTAACCACAGCCACTTTAGGGAGTGAGATGCTGGGAGATTTTGAGAATGGAAATTGGGGATATACTTTGTTTTTCTCTCTTATTTTTCTTCTGATGTTTGAATAGACTGAGTTAAATCCTGGTTGAACTATTTCTTATTAGGTGTGTGATCTTGGGAAAGTGACTTTATTACCCTGAGCCCAAGCCCCCTACCCCTTCCCATCAAATGGTAGTAATAAAATCCAACTTGAGTAGGGTTGCATTAAGGGTAAGGATTAGAAGTAATTAACTTGTTTAAAGGATCTGATAGAGTGCCATGTCATGCTAGCTTCCATTAAAATTTCTGTGCCCAGCATGGTGGTCTACCAGCTATTAGGGGCTCATTAAGTGCCAGAGGAATAAATAAATAAAAGAAAGAAAGAAAGAAAGAAAGAAAGAAAGAAAGAAAGAAAGAAAGAAAGAAAGAAAGGGAAAGAATGAAGTTATGTGGACATCACAGCCCTTGTCCTTTTTTTTCCTGTCCTCCTTTAACCCTTTAGATGGTAGATGAGTCTGTATAAATGCAGATGGAAGGCATTGGACAATCCCTCTGAAACACCTGTGAACCTTACTATGTTGTTGCTTAATTTCCTCTGTATTTATATTATGTCTCCTTGAAGGGCTATAAACCCCTCCAAGGCAAAAAACACAGCCCAGGTCTTAAATTCTGTTCCTTGTGGGGCTCAGTTTTCCTCTCTGTAACAGCAGGGTTGGTGTTTCCTGAAGTCCCTTTGAAATATGGCATTTTCTGATTCCACAATGTCATTTATTTTGGCCTCCCTTCCAGCCCATGCCACTCTACCTTGCACACAGCAGTTACTCAGGAAACAGGTGCTGAATTATTAACATCCAGGGGTGAGGTCTCAGGTCCAGAAGAGGTTCTTTGGTTTTGGCTTGGGAGACGGAGAGGGAAAGAGGTGACTGAGTTTCGTGGTGTATTACATCTGATATCTAGAGAGCTCAGCTGAGGGAGTTGGAAACTGGGGCACTTAAAGGTGGTGGAAATGGGGTGAGCTTTGAAAAATCAGGAAATTGCTTTCCCAAGGGGCACCTGGCTTTTACTCTGCTCTCTTTTCTGTCGGTTCTGAAAATGAATCTGCACTGGGGTTTACCAGTCCTGGTGGCTGGCTTTTGCTGGGAGGGAAGGGAAGGGGGGGAGAGAGGGAAAGTGAGTTAAATTTAGCGAGCGAGCTGGCACGAGGCCCCAGGCAGAGACTGCAGGCAGCAAGTACTTACATAGCCTCCCCTGGGGATAGGAATCCAGTTTTCCTGAAAAGAGAGGAAAGGGGAAGGGGGAGAAGTGATGTGCTGTGACCGATATGCCAGCTTCTTCTTTTCACTCCCTCTCTTAATTGAGATCGGCAGGTAGCTTCAATCGATGACTGTTCAAGACTTTATTGAGCACCTGCTATGAGCCACGTCCCCCATGAGACACTGGGATGCAAAAATGAGCAGCACACAATTTCTGCATGCATGAATCACCTTTGGATGGGGCAGAAAGACACATAAGCAATCGTCAGAATATATTGTGATGTGTCATAGGATGGAGCATAGGCAACAAGTGTTGGCATCAACTCATACAAACAGCTCCATCTGGGGCAGGGATGATGAGGGGGACTCATGGGGGAGGGGCTCACTGGGGAGGGAACATTTGAACATTTTCTTGGATCAGTGGGAGTTTTAGGGCTGGAAGTCATCTGCTGCAAAGCAGTACCAGCAGAAGGAAGAGTGTGGGCAAAAGCATGGAGGTGAGAAAGGTCATGCCAACGTAATTGAATGGAGTCACTATGTGGGGATGTGAACTTTCTACTCCTTTGGCAAGAAACTGTGTTATTGGAATAAATGTTTTCCTGCACTCCTGTGGTTGCTCATTTCCTTCTCTTTGTCTTGTTTTTTTCTTTTCCTAGATCACTTGGCAGCTAATTGTTGTCCTTCCAGGTTATAACTGTGAAGTAACGGACTGTGGCTGCCTTGCTTATATGAGTTTATATTCTGTACCCAGCGCATGTCACAAAGCCTCAGTAAATGTTCCTTGAATGGAATAAGAGAGAGAATGAGATTCCCCAAAAGGAGGTCAAGACAGAAATAAGTACAAGAGGAAAATAACTTCCAGTGGCCAAGAAATTCCAAAAGAAGTTTCTGTGAGAAGAAACAAAGGCTTTTATGTCACCAAAATCTCCCCTCGGATCCCCTACCCCATCCCCAGTCCATCCACCCAGGTCTGTTGTTCTAGGAGCCTTCCTTTTCAGCAAAGGAAACCACCAACAGAATGAAAAGACAACCTACTGAATGGAAAAGATATTTGCAAATGGCATATCCAATAAGGGGTTAACATCCAAAATATATAAAGAGCTTATACAACTCAACACTAAAAACCAAACCAGCCAATTAAAAAACGGGCAGAGGACCTGAATAAACATTTTGCCAAAGACGACATCCAGATGGCCAACAGACACATGAAAAGATGCCCAACATCACTCGTCATCAGGGAAATGCAAATCAATGAGAAATCACCTCACACCAATCAGCAAGGCTAAAATAAAAATAAAAACAAGAAATAACAAATATTGGCAAGGATATGGAGCAAAAGGAACTCTCGTGAGCTGTTGGTGGGAATGCAAACTAGTGCAGCTGCTGTGGAAAACAGTGTGGAGTTTCCTCAAAAACTGAAAAATAGAAATACCAGGTAATCCAATAATTCCACTCCTGGGTATTTAGCCAAAGAAAATCAAAACATTAATTCAAGAAGACACGTGCACCTGTATATTTATTGCAGCTTTATTTACAATAGGCAAGATATGGAAGCAGCCCAAGTGTCCACAGATAGATGAATGGATAAGGAAGATGTGGGGCATATACAATGGAATATTACGCAGCCATGAAAAAGGATGAGATCCTGCCATTTGTGAGAACATGGATGGACACAGGGAGGATTATCTAAGTGAATTAAGTCAGACAGAGAAAGACAAATATCCTATGATTTCACTCAGATGTGAAATCTGAAAAAAACAAATGAATAAATGAACACACCAAAAGCAGAATCCGACCTATAAATACAGAGAAAAAACTGATGGTTGCCAGAGGGAAAGGGATGAGGGGATGGGCAAAATTGTTAAAGAGGAGTGGGACATACAAGCTTTCAGTTATGGAATGAATAAATCACGGGAATGAAAGGCTCAGCGTAGGGAAAGTAGTCCATGACATTGTACTAGCCCGTGTGGTGACAGTTGGCAGCCACACGTGGGGCGAGCACAGCATAACGTATAAAGAAGTTGATCACTGTGTTGTACCCTTGAAACCAAGGTAGCATTTGTATTAACTACACTCAAAACAATTGTTTTAAAGGAAAAAAATAAAAGCCTCAATGTTGGTGGTCTGGACCCAAATCTACACTCCTCATCGCAAGCAGAGGGGTCAGTGAGATGTCCTCAGAGCTCCACTGAGGGGAGGATTGTGCCTCTTACCTTGTCGATCACACATCTCGTTTTCTCAGCACCTAGATATCTGGAAAGCTAAGTCCCACAATGGAGTTCATTCGAATTTATGGCAATTACTTAGTCCAAATAAAGAAGAGTGCGGTTGACTTCACTCAAAGAATGTCCAAATAGAATTGTAGGAAGGTCATGGAGGGAAGGATCGTTTGCTAAGCAGGGTCATTGGAAATTCCTGCCGTGCAGCCATTTAGACAGCAACCCTTCTGCTGGGCTTGTCCTTTAAAGAAGCAAGTCCATGGAGAGCTAAACGGATCTTAAGCCCAAACCGCTTCCTTCAATTTTCCTTTGTGTCAGAGAAGTTATATAATTATTGATAACGATGAGTGTCCAAATATTTGTTTAAAGAGCAATTTAAAGTCTCTGATTTATATTCATGAGTTATGAAGGAGCTGTGTAGTTCCTATGTACTTTTTTTCCCTCTTAGCATAATGATTAATTGAAGTTTTAATGCAGATGTAAGAGATATTTTTCCAATTTTGCCTGGAATGCTTTCTTCTTCCCTTCCGAAGTAACAATTATCCTCTGCTGGATTTTGTGAGGGGGAGAGAAGGGAGAGGTTCTGGGTATTTCTATCCTTGCTTTTTTCTGATGTAATTATACGATTCCAGGCAAGTGTCGTAACAGAGGGGCTGTTGCTGGCTTACAGGGGCCATTGCTGACATTCTAGACCCTTGAGGTAGCTTGAGTGCCTGATGCAACAGGAGCCCCTAAGCCAGTTGACTTTGGGCACATCACCCCAATTTCGACTCAGGTGCCCCACAATTTTGTCATTTTTAAGTGCCCCAGGGCATGAATAAAGTTGAGAAACACTGTTATCTATCGTATTATCAGAAGAAATTTAATTGATGTCCTGGTGGTGGACTTTTAAATACTCTGTGAGGATACTTGAAATGCCTGGAAGGCTGGGGGGGGGGGGAGTGCACACATGTACATACAAGTACACACACGTATACACACAGACACATATTCACCATTAGAAGCTCCTATAATAAGGCCTTTAGGGAAGTTGGTCATGGAGACCAGGGAAATTGCCTTGGTTTTCAGTGCAAAGAGTTATCATGGAAAGTAACTCAGCAAAAGTTACAATGTAGCGACGCATTGTTTTCCTAAAATCCTTGTGGCAGAGACTAGCCAAATGCTCTCAAATCTACTTCTTTATCTTCCTGCACACACAACAAGACGACCTTCTTGGGTCTTCCTTCCAGTCAGGGAGGTGGTCGTGGGACTGAGTTATGATCAGCAGAATGGCAGAAAGTGAAAGTTCTGAAATTCGTTGAGGACATGACACTAAGTGAAATAAGCCGGTCACAGAAGTACAGTGACTGCATGAGTCCATGTACATGCTGTCTCTGAAGTCTTCAAACGCATAGACACAAAGTAGAACATGGCTGCCGGGAGCTGAGGGGAGAGGGCAATGGGTTGCTGTTCCAGGCATGCGAGATGGAAAAGGTCTACACACCCGCTCCGCATGACCGTGCTTACACTTGACAGTACTGTGCACTTCTCTGTGAAGAGGGAGGAGCTGATTGTGTGTGTGTGTGTGTGTGTGTGTGTGTGTCTACTACGTTATAAAAAAGCAAAAACAAAACAAAAACCTAGGCATATAACCAAATCCAAAGCCAGTAATTCATTCTTGTCAACCTGTCTGTCAACCAATACCTATAGGATATGGTGTAATGGCTCAGGTTTACTAAGCATTACATCTCCAGGGAACCATGCTTATGAATCGTTTACCTCAATTTAATAGCCGCTTAAGAGTTTACCACAAGTTATCAGGATTAAGTTGACAATGAAGCTTTTAAGATTTCTAACACTCTAAGAATTCCGTTGGCGTAAGCTTTGTTAAAATACATTTTTATTATGAGTCCACTTAGCGAAAAATGATTTTATATTTTTATAATATTAGATAAATTGTGAAGGTAATAATTCACCTAAAATCAATGAAGTATATTTAAAAAGTTTTAATCGTTAAAAACCCTGTCTTACACACATCATGATGTGTTAAACTACTTCCTCGGGGCGCCTGGGTGGTGCAGTCGTTAGGCGTCTGCCTTCGGCTCAGGGCGTGATCCCCGCGTTCTGGGATCGAGCCCCACATCAGGCTCCTCCGCTAGGAGCCTGCTTCTTCCTCTCCCACTCCCCCTGCTTGTGTTCCCTCTCTCGCTGGCTGTCTCCTGTCAAATAAATAAAATAAAATCTTTAAAAAAAAATAAATAAAATAAATTACTTCCTCATGTCAGTAAAACTGAAGAGGAGACAGAGCTGGTTCACAATCAAAAATTTTAAATCTCTTTTATTTGTGCATAAAAGTCACCATGAGAGAAACAGTAAAAGGAATTTTTAAAAAGTATAATTTCTATATCGCTTTATTTATAAACCATTATTTATATGCTTCTTTATTAAAATTTATTAAAATATGCGTGACAAATAAAAACTGTTTATATTTAAGGTGTACTTAAGATGAATGTGAGGTTTCGATATATGCATCCACTATGAAATGAGTACCACAATCGAGCTAATTAGCACATCCGTTGCCGGACATAGCTATGATTTTTTATGTGTGGAGAGAGCATCAAGATCACCTCTCCTGGCAAATTTCAACCTAAAGTTTCTTAAAATCATCCTTGATAATCCCAGTGTCTTGTAAATTAGTAATCAAGACCATTAAATTAACTCAGAGTTAACATATTTTCCTAGTTGCGGTCACATTGGAGAAGTTTCTTTCTAGAATATCTAAAACAATTAAAACATCAGGAGTTACTTTTTTGTTCTCTCTGGAAATTTACGTTAGTCTTTAACTTATTAGTATTATTTATAAAGCCCGTTAAAACATGTGTTTGCTCCATTAGATTTTAAGAGACTTTATAATCTGATTTATTCTTTCTTTGTTGAAAATGTTCATCTGGTGTAAATAGTTCTAGAGTGCCCACATAATGATGAGCATTTTTCATTAAAAATTTAATTTACAAGTTTACAGGAGACGGGGAGAAAGAAGTGGAGAGACAGGAAAAAGGAGTCAGGGGCTGTCAGATATGGAAAGTCAGGGTTACAGGTTGGTTTTCAGGGAAATTTTAGGAGTGTTAGTGATCATCAGCCCAGAGGAATCTGTGACCCCAAGGGTGAGGTATGGAGATGGTTGTAGGATTTGTAGTTGACAGGGTGCTGTTGGTGTCAATTAGGAAAGGATGGGTTCTCTTCTGTCATTGGAAATTAGGCATGTCACCTTCCTTAAAGCCAACTTCAAAATCCCTCAGGGATAGCTAGTGCTTTCTTTATTGCCTTGGATGGGACAATTACATTTCTAGTGACCCTCTTGTTTATATTATTTACAAGTGTCATGGCAGGACTAGCTCCATCTTGAATTCACTTTGCCTTGTACGCTTCTCCCTCCCTCCTTATTCTGCGGTAGACCTGTGGGTGCACTGTAAGCCTGCTGGGGAACTCTCTAACCTTTGGATTTTAATGAGAGAACTGAAAGAAGACACAGAACACATTGCACAAAACAAAACTAATTAACACATTCTTACCCGTCAACCCCTAAGCACACGGTAAGCTTACAGTAATCAATTCTGTTTACGTTTTTTAGGGAACTTGAAGAAACTGGCCGGTGTTAATTGAAGACATCTGACTGATTTCTCATGCTGGAGTGGCAGCTTGAACCAGTCCTTTTTTGGGCTTCTTTCCCCCCTTAAAAAGCCCTTGCCTGGGGCGCCTGGGTGGCTCAGTCGGTTAAGCATGTGCCTTCGGCTCAGGTCATGATCTCAGGATCTTGGGATGGAGTCCCCACGTCAGGCTCCCTGCTCAGCGGGAGTCTGCTTTTCCCTCTCCCTCCACATCTCCCCCTGCTCATGGTTTCTCTCTTTCAAATAAATAAGTAAAATCTAAAAAAAAAAAAAAAAAAAAAAAAAAAGCCTGCCTGCACTGAGATGGGGAGACAGTTTTGGAGACATTAGTCTGCCATCTTCTTGTTTAAACAGTTGTCTCGAATAAAGTCTATTCCCTTGCCCCAACACCTTGTCTCTCGACTAACTGGCCTGACCTGCAGTGAGCAGAGCAGATTGGGCCTGGGTTCCCTAACAATGTTGGGGAGCCACCTGGGAGGGGTGCTGCTTGCGGTGAGCCGGTTGCTGGGGAGACTTTGGGGATGAGCCCTGCCCGCTGCAGGAACTGCTTTCTTCCAGGGACTGTCCCTTGGTGTCCAAGCCCGGTGTGGGCTGCCCCAGCACTTCCTGTTGGAGCAAGGAGCCCCTCTCTGGGCCACTGTGCCGATTCAGATGGTGGGTAAGTCCCTCCGGCCGGTCTGACTGGGGATCCTTTTCCTGGCCATCTGGGCTGTGGGCCGTTTGTTTCCGTTGTTTGAGGCACCTGTTTAGGTGAGTGAAAATAGCTGTTGGACTGCTTGTCCAGCTTAGTTTTGGTTTGTCAGGAGAGCAGCGCTATTGTGATCGTGTGTCATGGGAAATCGATGTCTATTCCAGCTGAAAGCCCGCTTCGAGCGTGTGGAAGAAAAGGTCTCATTTCAGCTGTTCGCGCATGTCCAAAAAAACAATCTAGTATAGCACAGTCTGGCCACAATATACTTTGGAATCTGGGCTTTCAACAGCTCCTTGAATGACTACACTATTTTACAGTTGGAGCCATGTCGCTGGAGAGCTGGCAAAAAGGATGAGAGACCTTTATGCTTCTCTATCTGGAGGAGAGTAATGTGGAGGGTTCTAAGCTGATGGTACAGAGACCAGGGTACAAGGCTACTTACTCCCCTGGTCCTACTAGATAATGGGGGCAATTTTAGGGAGAAAGAAGACAGGATAATGTCACAGGTTCTAAATCCTGCCCTTCCACCCCTACCTCTTCTGGATAAAGTGCTCGAGCCTCTGGAATTGTCCAGGACTTCAGCTCCTCCTCAGCAGGAACCCAGGACAGTGCTGAGGGCCAGGAGTAGTCTCTCCGTATAAGACCCAGCAAGGGACTCAATTTGGCCAGAGAGAAATTCCAGCCAGAGCAGGCCAGTTCCCTGTCGGTGGTATAAACCAGCATGGATAACCGGCCGGATACGTACGGACCTGCAGTCCCTTTTCTACTTCAGATCTGTTCAACTGGAGAAATGACAACCCCTCCCACTGGGATGATCCCCCTGAAAATGACTGAGCTATTTGCCTTAATATTTGCTGACCCTCTTGGGTGGATATTCAAACTCTTTAAATGGGCTGCTCACGACGGGTAAGAAAGGATTACTGCTAGAGAGGGCTTACGATGAGGCACACTGGTTCCATTTGGAGGATGCCATGCTGGTGTTGCACTGGGATCCCAATGACAGGGGCACGACTAGACTTGGTTAATACAAGAAGTGCATTTTGGTTGGTCTCCCAGAGGGGATTCTAAACAAAAGAGCCTTAATCAAATACAGGAATTAACACAACAACCAAATGAGGATCCTTCTGAGATCTTGGAGTGCATTTACCAAATGTAATGGAAGCAAACAGATGCGGATCCCGAGGCACTGAAAACATTCGGATGGTTAATATGACCTTTATTGGATAGTGCTCCCAACACCGACAGAAAACTGTAAAAGCTGGATGTAGCATGAAGGATGAGCCCATCGCAGCTGGTGGACATGGCATTCGAAATCTGCAATGGCAGACGACAAAGACCAAAAAGAAGATGCAAAGAAATAGGCAACCGTTCTTATGGAGCTAATGTCCAATCTGTTGAGAAGAAACTAGCTCTTTCTCCAATAGCTGTGCCCATGGGCACCAAAGTTGGCAGAGCAGGCCGAACATGCGAAAGGAAGGGCACAGGATGAAGCTGGGAGGGACGCTTTCCAACTGGGTAGCTAGTGTCGTTACTGCAGCAAAAGGGATATTGTCTACTTCCATGGGAAAACCTCAGAGGCTTACATACATCAGTGCAGCGCATAGATAGGATTCAGAAGAGAGAGAGCTGGCAGTAGTTTTTCATCCAGTTATTCTCAGTGCCCGGCATAGAGCCTGGCGCATCAATAATTGCTTGCAGTATAAATACATGAGCTAATGAATGAATGAATGCATGCATGAATGGCCTTTAGTATAGAACTGGCAGAAAAGAAGAAACGGACTCCTTACCTATTGAGCGCCTGGACTGGGCCCGACACGATGCTAAACACCATAGAGATATGATGTCCTTTAGTGCTCTGAACAATTTCATGGGGATCGCTATTATCAGCCCCTTTTATGGATGAATCAACTGAGGTCAAACCCTTCTCTCTTAGCCCCTATCAGAGGTATGTGGTGATGTGTTTTATGGCAGATGATTTTGCAAATTATGAAGTACTACCCACCCGTGGGGAAATAGTTGCTGTTACTTCAGTCCGAATAAACTTAAATCACACGTATAATCAAAGCAGTAACGTTGAACACATTAAACTCAATTGACTCTTCATGCCTATCATGTGCTTCTTTATTAGAGGGCTGGATATTTTCATTTAGAATCATAATTTTATTATTTTGTAAGTGTAGGCAGTTCACCTAATCTTCTTTGTTACACTGTAGTTTATTAAAGAGTTCTGTTGCCTTATTTAATTGGTAAAATGAAGGTATCCAGTTGGAGTGGTTTCGTAATGAGCCTAATATCTGATAATTTAGTGTTGGACAAGATGAACCTGGAATTTTAATCTTTTTGTCTTCAAAATTTTATTCTTAATTATTATAGAACTTTGCCTCACAACGACGTAAAGTAAATAGTGGCCACCATCTAATTACTCATGAAGTCCCAGGCACAGTGACTGACCCTCTTCATAGATTATCTAAAATTCTGAGATTTTTGTGGTTGTTTTGGTCCTTGCAATCAAGAGTCAAAATTATATACATGGTAAGGTATTTTCTTGTAATGTGCAATTCAGAACTAAGGAGATTTACTCTTTTGTTTTTTGTTGTTGTTGTTGTTGAGAGACAAATAGGAAAGCTGTAAATATCAAGAAATATCTTCTTCTTGGTCATAAGATCGAGGTGGCTGGGGTAGTGGGACAGCTTCCCTGGACAGTCAGCTGGACCCAAAGTTGTTTTCTTTTTTTTTAAGTTCGTGGGGCTTGAACTCACGACCCTGAGATCAAGACCTGAGCTGAGATCAAGAGTCTGATGCTTAACCGACTGAGCCACTCAGGCACCCCCCAAAGTAGACTTTGTATAGGACAAATGACACTGCTGTCTGAAGACAGTGAGGTCTGGGAGGTTGTCTGTTACTGCAGCATATTCTATCATTCTGCTAATAGAATTATTTCGAGTTTTTTGGCTGTTGCAAGCAACAGCAACAGACTCTGGTTATCATAAGCAAAATATATTATACATATTTATATATTGTAATTATATTAATTATACATTATAAGCAAATATAAATTTGTTGGAAGAATCTAGGGTATCTAACAGAATCACAAGGAAAGCTGAACAGCCAGGCTTCTGAAAGAGGATCCAGGTCAGCCCTGATGATGGGACCAGAAACCAATCGGCAATTTGAATCCATTACAGCCACTTTCTGTCCGTTTGGCTGTACTTAAAATTCAGATTCCCTGTAGAGAATGTTAGATTGGTTTGATTTTAGGTTATTTATCCACCCTTTGGCTAAAAGAAGGCAGGACATCTTGATGGACAGTCCCACTAAAATTCCATGCAATGAGGAGGGATAATTCCCTAAAGGAAAGTCAGGAGCTATTGCAAAACAAACAAGTAAGAAAAGAGAACAAAACAAAAATCCTAGGGAGAAAATAGCAGAAACCTATCACAAGATTTCCATTTCTCTACAAACTGTTGTTCTGTCTCCCAACTTTGCTTCCACCTCCACCCTCCAGACGGGTACTTATGCTTGCTTGTCCTGACATTGGATCCCTGACTTCCCTTGGTTGACATTGCTTCTGCTGCTGCTTCAGCTATCAGGAGGCTGGCAGGTAAACTCCTCATACCTTCCTTTGATCTCCTCCTAGCCTAGCCAGCTCCTCTTACCTTCTCATTAAAGATGGTAGAGTGTAACTAGAGGGTATTAGGCTAAGCAAAATAAGTCAATCAGAGAAAGGCAATTATCATATGATTTCACTCATATGTGGAATTTAAGAAACAAAACAGAGGAACATAGGGAAAGGGGAGGAAAAATAAAATAAGATGAAATCAAAGAGGGAGATAAACCATAAGAGACTCTTAACTCTAGGAAAAAAACTGAGGGTTGCTGGAGGGGAGGTGGGTGGAGGGATGGGGTAACTGGGTACTTGATGTAATGAGCACTGGGTGTTATATGCAAACGATGAATCACTAAACTCTACCCCTGAAACTAATTTAAAAAAAGAGATGGCAGAGTGTGAATGTATATGTGATGGGGTAGCTCAGGACTGTGCGTGAGGCATAAACCTGAACTGGGAGGCTCCGTTAGTAAGGAGCCCAGCTATTGTTGTAGACTCTGGGCTTGGAGAATCTTTATCAACCTGACTAACAATTAATGAACACAGAGAATTAGGATTTCCAGCCACATAATCATGCCACCCAGGAAAAATGTCCCCAAATAATTAGAATGAAAAATTAGTCTATTTGTACATTTGACAGCTGGCTAAGTGCAATGTTCATTAGGAAGTTAGAAAATTGTTCTCTTTCCGCTTTCCAAGTTGGAAGTCTAAGTGCTGCAGTGATTTTTGAGGTGATTTTTCTATCTGAATGGTTTCCACTTTGACACACGTTTACCTCCTCTCCAGAGATTCTTGGCCAATTCTCTTTGTGTTGTAGGTGCACCTGAAATGCCCATTCACAGCAATGGAGAAGTGGGAGCTTTGAGAAACAGCAAACACAGATTAGATAAAACCATTTTCTCCTGACTTGTGGTTCTCAGACCTGGCTGCACATTGGCGGAGTTTTAAAAACTCTTGGTTCCACCCTAAACCAATTGAATTAGGAGGGTGGGTACAGAGACTAGGGAGGAAGATGGCAGAGAAGTACGGGACCCTAGTTTCGTCTGGTCCCTGGAATTCAGCTAGATAGCTGTCAAATCATTCTGAACACCTGTGAGCTCAACTGGAGAAGGAAGAAAAGAATAGCTGCAACTTTACAAATAGAACAGTGGTCACTTTCCACGAGGTAGGAGGTGCGGAGAAGTGAGTCCAAGACAATATATGGGAACATAAACCGCAGGGGTGGGTGGGGAGCCTCCGTAAGCTGGCACTGGAAAGTGATATAGTAGCAGAGCACAGAATCAGAACTTTTAGAAGTCTGCTCCAGTGATGGACTTCCCTGCCTGCAAGGTGGTGAAGCAGGGCAGAATCCTAGGTGGGACAGTGTAGTCTCAGGATCCCCGGGGTCACAGAAAGAACAGGAGCGCCTGAGTACATCAGAGTTCCCAAGCATCGGAGCCAGAGAGCTGGCTGCAATCAGCGAGCCCAGGAGCGGGCTTTCAGCTCCAGGTTGCCATATACCGTGAACCACGGTATGGTTGGGTGACAGCTCCCCAAGCAGGGTGCATGTCGCAGGAGGCTGCAGGGTTTGGAGACTCCAAACTGGGTCATGTGCTTGAGATAGAAACTCTCGGTCACAGGCCAGGTGAGCACAGAGTATGGACAGATACCAGTGAGATAGAAGTGATTGACTGTTTTTTTCTGAGGGCTCACTGAGGAGTGGGGCCCCAGGCTTTCAGCTCTGGGGCTGAGATTGGGAGGCCACCATGTTCATTCTCATCCTCTAAAGCTGAGTGGAAAGACTTCAGGGAACAAAAGCCACATAGAGCAATCCAGAGCAGATTACTTAGCCTGGCCCCCTGGCAAGGGTGGTGCAATTCCACCTGGGACAAAGACACCTGGCAATCAGTGCAACAGGAGTCTCTCCCAGAAGATCAGCAAGAACATCCGCTGAGACCAAGTTTCCTGATCAATGAGAACTGCAAAACTCTGGCACTAGAGGAAAATAGTATAGAGAATTCATAATTTTTTCCCAATGATTCTTTAGCTTTTCAATTTTAATTTTTTTCTCTTTCCTTTTGAATCAATTTCTTACTTTATCAATTCTTTAAGTCTTTTTTTATTTTCATTTTTACAGTTACAGCCTATCCTTTCATTGTGTGTATAAATATATATATTTCTTAACAATTTTGGGATGTAGTTTCTTCTAACAGACCAAAATATACCCAGGATCTAGTGTATTGTTCTGTTCTGTTCAACTGTCTTATATTCTTTCTTTCTTTTTAAAAAAAAGTCTTTTAATTTTCATTTTTATAGTTAGATTCTATCTTTTCATTATATTTAATTTTATTTTTTGTATATATGTTTTTCTTTCTTTATAATTTTTGGATCTAGTTTTCTAACAAACAGACCAAAATACACCCAGAATCTAGTGTATTGCTTTGTTCTGTTCACCTGTCTGATTATATTCTCTCTCTCTCTCTCTTTTAATTATCTTTTCAGTTTTAGGTCTCTTCTGATTTGTTCAGTGTATATTTTTCTAGGGTCACTGTTGCTATTTTGGTATTTTGCTCTTTTGTTTATCTATTCTTCTCTGGACAGAATGACAAGACTGAAAAATGCACATCAAAAAAGAGAACAAGAGACCATACTGACTGCCAGGGACCTAATCAGTGTGGCTATAAGTAAGGTGTCAGAACTAGAGTTCAGAATAATGATTAGAATCCTTTTCTGGAGAAATAAAAGAACTAAAATCTAATCAGGTCAAAATAAAAAAGGCTATTAATGAGAAGAAATAAAAATGGAGGCTCTAACTGCTAGGGTAAATGAGGCAGAACAGAGAATTAGTGATATAGAAGAAAAAAATGATGGAGAAAAAGAAGCTGAGAAAAAGCAAGCTAAACAACTACTGGGTCAGGAAGAGAGAATTTGAGAGATAAGTATACCATGAAGAGGAACAATATTAGAATAATTGGGATCCCAGAAGAAGCGAGAGACTGGGGTGGGGGGGAAGAAAGAGGCAGGTAGAAGGTATACTTGAGCAAATTATAGTCGAGAAATTACCTAATCTGGGGAAGGAAACAGTCATTCAAGTTCAGGAGGCACAGAGACGCCCCACAAAATCAATAAAAATAGGTCAACACGTCGACATATAATAGTGAATCTTGCAAATTTCAGAGACAAAGAGAAAATCCTGGAAGCTGCTCAGGACAAGAAGTCCTTAGCCAAAAAGGGTAGAAACATTAGACTGGCAGCAAACCTATCCAAAGAGACCTGGAAGGCCAGAAATTACAGGCATGATTCAGGGTGCTACATGAGAAAAATATGCAACCAAGAATACTTTATCCAGCAAGGTTGTCATTCAGAATAGAAGGAGAAATAAAGAGCTTCCAGGACAAACAGAAACTAAAATAATTTGTGATCACTAAACCAGCTCTGCAAGAAATATTAAAGGGGATCCTTTAAGTGAAGAGAGAGCCCAAAAGTAACATAGACCAGACAGGAACAGAGACAGTATACATAAACAGTGACTTTACAGGTAATATAATGGCACTAAATTTGTATCTTTCAATAGTTACTCTGAATGTAAATGGGCCAAATGCCACAATCAAAAGACACAGGGTATCAGATTGAATAAAAGAGCAAGACCCATCCATATGCTGTCTGCAAGAGACTCATTTTAGACCCAAAGACACCTCCAGATTGAAAATGGGTGGGGGGAGAACGATTTATCATGGTAAGGGCCATTCTAAGGAAAGCTGGGTAGCAATCCTTATATCAGACCAAATAGATTTTAAACCGGAGACTGTAGTAAGGTATAAAGAGGGACACTATATCATAATTAAGGCATCTATCCAACAAGAAGATCTAACAATTATAAATATTTATCCCTCTAACGTGGGAGTAGCCAATTATGTAAACCAATTAATAACAAAATTAAAGAAATACATTGATAATAGTACAATAATAAATAGTAGGGGACTTTAACACCCCATTCACTGCAATGAGCAGATCATCTAAGCAGAAGATAAACAAGGAAACAAGGGCTTTGAATGACACACTGGACCAGATGGACTTCACAGAAATATACAGAGCATTCCATCCTAAAGCAACAGAATACACATTCTTTTTGAGTGCACATGGAACATTCTCCAGAAGAGATCACATACTGGGTCACAAATCAGGTCTCAACTGGTACCAAAAGATTGGGATCATTCCCTGCAAAGTTTCAGACCACAATGTTTTGAAACTTGAACTCAATCACAAGAGGAAATTTGGAAGGAACTCAAATGCTTGGAGGTTAAAGAGTATCCTACTAAAGAAAGAATGGGTCAATCAGGAAATTAAAGAACAATTTAAAAAATTCATGGAAGCAAATGAAAATGAAAACACAACTGTTAGAACCATTGAGATGTAGCAAAGGCAGTCCTAAGAGGGAAGTACATAGCAATAAGGCCTTTGTCAAGAAACAAGAAAAGTCTCAAATGTACAACCTAACCAACCACCTCAAGGAGCTGAGAGAGAACAAAAAACAAAGCCTAAACCAAGCCGGAGATGAGAAATAATAAAGATTAGAGCAGAAATCAATAAATAGAAACCAAAAGAACAGTAGAACATATCAGTGAAACTATGAGCTGTTTTTTTTCAAAGAATTAATAAGATCTATAAACCCCAGCCACTTATCAAAAAAGAGGGAGAGGAGAGGGAGAGAAAGAGAGAGAGAGAACACAAATTAATAAAATTATGAATGAAAGAAGAGAGATCACAACCAAGACCAAGGAAATACAAATAATTATAAGAACATGTTATGAGCTACCTTATGCCAACAAATTAGGCAATCTGGAAGAAATGGATGCATTCCTAGAGATGTATAAACTACCAAAACTGAAACAGGAAGAAATAGAAAACCTGAACAGACCCATAACCAGTAAGGAAATCGAAGCAGTAATCAAAAATCTCCCAACAAATAAGAGCCCAGGGCCGATGACTTCCCAGGGGAAGTCAACCAAACATTTAAAGAACTAATACCTATTTTTCTGAAGCTATTTCAAAAAATAGAAATGGAAGGAAAACTTCCAAACTCTTTCTATGAGGCCAGCATTACCTTGATCCCAAAACCAGACAAAGACCCCACTAAAAAGGAGAATTACAGACCAATATCCCTGATGAACATGGATGCCAAAATCCTCACCAAGATACTAACCAATAGGTTCCAACAGTACATTAAAAGTATTATTCACCACAACCAAGTGGGATTTATTCCTGGGCCTCAAGGGTGGCTCATCATCCATAAATCAATCAACGTGATACACTACATTAATAAAAGAAAGGAAAAGAACCATATGATCCTCTCAATAGATGCAGAAAAAGTATTTGACAAAGTACAGCATCCTTTCTTGATTAAAACTCTTCACAGTGTAAGGATAGTGGGAACATACTTCAATATCATAAAAGCCATATACGAACAGCCCACAGTGAATACCACTCTCAATGGGGAAAAACTGAGAGCTTTTCCCCTAATGTTAGGAACATGACAGGGTTGTCCACTTTCATCACTGTTGTTTAACATAATCCTATCCTCAGCAATCAGACAACAAAAAGAAATGAAAGGCATCTGAATCGGCAAAGAAGAAGTCAAAACTCTCACTTTTGCAGACAAAATGATACTCTCTGGAAAACCCAAAAGACTCCACCCCAAATTGCTAGAACTCATACAGGAATGTAGCAAAGTGGCAGGATTTAACATCAATGCACAGAAATCAGTTGCATTTGTATACATAAACAATGAGACAGAAGAAAGAGAAATTAAAGAGTCAATCCCATTTACAATTGCACCAAAAACATAAGATACCCAGGAATAAATCTAACCAAAGAGGCAAAGGATCTGTACTCAGAAAACTATAGAACACTCATGAAAGGGGCGCCTGGGTGGCACAGCGGTTAAGTGTCTGCCTTCGGCTCAGGGCGTGATCCTGGCGTTATGGGATCGAGCCCCACATCAGGCCCTTCCGCTAGGAGCCTGCTTCTTCCTCTCCTACTCCTGCTGCCTGTGTTCCCTCTCTCGCTGGCTGTCTCTATCTCTGTCAAATAAATAAAATCTTAAAAAAAAAGAAATTGAGGAAGACACAAAGAAATGGAAAAATGTTCCATGCTCATGGATTGGAAGAAAAATATTGTTAAAATGTCTGTGCTTCCCAGAGGAATCTATACATTCAATGCAATTCCTATCAAAATACCATCAAGTTTTTTCACATAGCTGGAACAAATAATCCTAAAATTTGTATGGAACCAGAAAAGACCCTGAATAACCAAATGAATGTTGAGAAAGAAAATCAAAGCTGGTGATGTCCCAATGCCAGACTTCAAGCTCTATTACAAAGCTATAATCATCAAGACAATATAGAACTGGCACAAAAACAGACACATAGCTCAATGGAACTGAATAGAGAACCCAGAAATGGACCCTCAACTCTATGGCCAACTAATCTTCAACAAAGCAGGAAAGAATAGCCAATGGAGAAAAAGACAGTCTCTTTAACCAATGGTGTTGGGAGAATTGGACAGCCACATGCAGAAGAATGAAACTGGACCATTTCATTCCACCATACACAAAAATAGACTCAAAATGGATGAAAGACCTAACCGTGAGGCAGGAATCCATCAAATTCCTAGAGGAGAACAAAGGCAGCAACTGCTATGACCTCAGCCACAGCAACTTCTTGCTAGATATGTCTCCAAAGGCAAGGGAAACAAATGGAAAAATGAACTATTGGGACCTCATCGAGATAAAAGTCTTTTGCCCAGCAAAGGAAACAGTTGACAAAACCAGAGACAACCAACTGAATGGTAGAAGATATTAGCAAATGTCTTATCAGATAAAGGGCTAGTATCCAGAATCTATAAAAAACGTATCAAACTCAGCACCCAAAGAAGAAATAATCCAACCAAGAAATGGGAAGAAGACATGAAAAGACATTCTCCAAAGAAGACATAGAAATGGCCAACAGACACATGAAAAAGTGCTTGACATCACTTGAAATCAGGGAAATACAAATCAAAACCACAATGAGATATCACCTCGCCCTGGTCAGAATGGCTAAAATTAACAAGTCAGGAAATGACAGATGTTGGCAAGGATGCAGAGAAAGGGGAACTCTCTTAGACTGTTGGTGGGAACGCAAGCTGGTGCAGCCACTTTGGAAAACAGTATGGAGGTTCCTCAAAAAGTTCCTCAAAAAACCCAGCAATTGCACTAGTAGGTATTTACCCCAAAGATACAAATGTAGTTATCTGAGGAGGCACATGCACCCCAATGTTTATAGCAGCAATGTCTCCAGTAGCCAAACTATGAAAAGAGCCCAGTTGTCCACCAACAGATGAACAGATAAAGAAGATGTGGTGTATACATACAATGGGATATAACTC
Organism: Ursus arctos; assembly: GCF_023065955.2. Classification (NCBI taxonomy): domain Eukaryota; kingdom Metazoa; phylum Chordata; class Mammalia; order Carnivora; family Ursidae; genus Ursus; species Ursus arctos. Next base: position 77,143,587 of record NW_026623078.1, on the reverse strand, counting down.
AACCATCAAAAAGAATGAAATCTTGCCATTTGTGAGGACATGGATGGAACTAGAGGGTATTATGCTGATGAAATAAGCCAGTCAGAGAAAGACAAATATCAGATGATGTCACTCATATGTGAAATTTAAGAAACAAAACAGGTGAACATAGGAGAAGGTTAGGGAAAGAAATATAAAATAGGACAAAATCAGAGAGGGAGACAAACCCTAAGGACTCTTAATCATAGGAAAAAAACTGAGGGTTGCTGGAGGGGAGGGAGGGAGGGGGGATGGGGTAACTGGGTGATGTGCATTAAGGAGGGCACAGGATGTACTGAGCACTGGGTGTTATATAAGACTGATGAATCACTGAACTCTACCTCTGAAACTAATAATACGCTATATGTTAATCAATTGAGTTTAAGTTTAAAAAAAATGTTTGAGTATAGGGACCAGGCATTAATATTCTTAAAAGCTCCACAGGTGATTCTAATGTGTGGTAGGATTAAGAAACACTGACCCCCAAACAAACAAGAGCCTGGAAAGGGTACTGCCTCCTGGAATCAGCTAAGCTCTCCTGAGGCTTAATGGAGTCTTTGGGACCTATCAAGTCTTTTGAATAGTGTGGGCCAGGGTTTAGTAGTTATTAGTGAGCACGGCCCCAAACAGACACAGACATCACAGGGAAAGGCAGAGGAACAGAACTACATTTACTCAACTATTATGGTATGCCTGGCGCCATATTGTGTGTTGGGGCACCATATTACCTGTGATGGGAATTTTGGCTCTGATTTGACCATGGATGCCAAAGGGAGGGAGGTAATTCCTCTTGACAATGGGCAAATGACCTATTTGTTTTCTTTCAACTAAATGTTTCCTTTCAGAATTTTGAGTCTGGGGTAAGCGGCATAAGAGGCAAAAGTTTAAAGTTACTTTCTACAGCAGTGGCTGCTGAGAGCATAGTGGCAGGGAGGTAGGGTACCAGATTTCCTCTGGGAAATCCCCTCATGGGTCCTGTCTATCTTCTGAGCCATGTTCTCCATATCTCTTTTTGATTCTATGGGCCATCAGATACTCTTCCAAAAAATTCGTTTTCTATATTTATCAGAGAGTTTCTTTTTTCTTATATGTATTTTTTTTTACAGTGAAGAATCTTGCCTAATATCTTAACTGCATAGCAACAATGACACAAATATTTTGTAGCTGTTTGCTGGTTAAAACAGGCTTTTATATCCTTATAACTCTACGGGCAAATACATATATATCAAAAAATTAAACTATTTACTACTTTGCACCACTTGAAAAGCTCGAATGAAGAAGTCAGACAATAACAAGCGTTGGCTGAGGATGTGGAGAAATTGGCGCCCCCATGCATTGTTGGTAAGAATGCAAAATGATGAAGCCACTTTGGAAAACAGTTTGGCAGTTCCTCTGAAGAATTTAAACCTATGTCCACATGAAAACTTTCACCCAAATATACATAGCAGTATTATTTATAACCAAAGAGTGGATACAACCCAAATATTCATCAACCGGTGAATGGATAAATAAAGTGAGGTATATCCAAACAATGGCATTTACTCAGCTGTAAAAAGACACAAAGTTCTGAGACATGCTCCGGGGAGGGTGAACGATGAAAGCATTTTGTTAAACGAAGGAAGCCAGACATGAAAGAGCATATACTATCTGATGATATTTACATGAAATGTCCAGAACAGGCAACTCTATCTAGTCAGTAGGTAGATTAGTGGTTTTCAGTGGCTGAGGGGAGGGAAGAATAGGGAGTGACTATAAAAGTGTGGAATAATGAAAATGTTCTCAATTTACACAGTGGTGGTCATTATATAACTCGGTAAATATACTAAAAACCACTGAGTCATATAATTTAGAAGAGTGAATTGTATGGTATGTTAATTGTATCTCAACAAAGCCAATATATATAAAAATGAAAGCACATAGAGAAGAATTCTACCGTATGCACAATTATTGGAATTAATTCCATAATCTGGGCCAAAAAAAGCAAAGGCACTTTTTTTTTATAACCACTTGGCTCAAAAATATGAACTATTTTTCTGGTACTCAATCAAAGAAACTATGAACTAGTACCGTGGGAGAAGCTGGCTCTGTATAGGGAAATAATACACTACCACAAAGCTATGCATATGATATTCTGTGGGTGATTTAAGAGGTTTTCAAGGGTAATTTTGCTTTTTGTCTTATGCACAGACTGCAGAAGCTACTTTATGAGATGCCACTACTGTGTGTTAACATTTTACATTTTAAAGAGGAGGAGGCTGTAGTTAGTGGTGTATATATAAATTGCTGAGAGTAACAGCACCAGCAAGTACCTGAGTTTTAATACCAAACTTCTGGACTCCAAATCCTATGCCTTTTGCCTTCTACCAATGGCCTTTTATAAAAGGATTATATTTTATATTACAAACTAAGATATGCAGTTACTATTTTCAGTAAAAAATCCAAACTATAATTATTCATTTATCCATCCATCCATCCATCCATCCAACCATCCAACCATCCATCCATCCATCCGTCCGTCTGTCCGTCCGTCCGACCGTCTATCCATCCATCCATCCATCCATCCATCCATCCATCCATCCATCCATCTGTCTATCCGTCCATCCATCCATCTGTCCATCCGCCCATCCAACCATCCATCCATCATGAACATCCAACCAGTCATGAACAAATGTTTGCTGTACGGGACTCAATGCAGTGGTGCAACAGTCATGTCTACTCTTGAGGAGCTCACAGTCTAGTGGAGGAACTTCAGTCCTATCCTACTGCACCACATTTGGCATATAAATTGGTCTCAGTCAATGTCAGTTGGGGAAAGCAGTGAAAATTTTTTCAGTTCTGGGCTTGGGTGGGTGGCAGTTTCACATCTTTTCCTTGGCGGTTCTAAATGTGATGGCTGCCAAGGTTTAGAATTTGCCTTCTTAATGAAGAATAATTGCTTGAAATGGAAAGAACGTGGTAGAAATCAAGAATTTTAATACATAGAGCCGGCAGCTTTGCTTCCGCTCCCGGAATACAAACTTCTGCGGCTCTCCCACCGGTTGTAAGTAAATCACTAGGAGTCTGAGAGCATGGAAGCAGCGCGCCCTCCCTCGACGATGGGGAAGTTTGTGGTGGTCGGCGGTGGCATCGCAGGTGTCACTTGCGCTGAGCAGTTGGCTATTCAGTTTCCATCAGAAGATATTCTCCTGGTAACAGCTTCTCCTGTTATTAAAGCAGTTACAAATTTCAAGCAGGTTTCTAAAGTCTTGGAGGAGTTTGATGTTGAAGAGCAATCGAAAACCATGTTAGAAAATCGCTTGCCCAACATTAAGATTATAGAATCTGGAGTGAAGCAACTGAAGAGTAAAGAACATTGTGTTGTAACGGGAGACGGCAGTCAGCTTGTGTATGAGAAACTCTGTCTGTGTGCTGGAGCTGCGCCGAAGTTGGTGTGCGAAGGAAATCCTTACGTGTTAGGAATCCGTGATACGGACAGTGCTCAGGAATTTCAGAAACAGCTTACTAAAGCTAAGAGAATAGTGATCATAGGGAATGGCGGCATTGCACTTGAACTGGTGTATGAAATTGAAGGCTGTGAAGTCATTTGGGCCATTAAAGATAAAGCTATTGGGAATACTTTCTTTGATGCAGGAGCAGCTGAATTCTTGACTTCAAAGCTCATTGCTGAAAAACCAGAGGCTAGAATTGCACATAAAAGAACTAAATATACAACTGAAGGAAGGAAAAAGGAAACACAAACCAAAACTGGTGCTGGTAATATGGGCAGTGCCTTGGGACCTGATTGGCATGAAGGCTTGAATCTTAAAGGTGCAAAAGAGTTTTCTCGTAAGATTCACATTGAAACTGTCTGTGAAGTAAAGAAAATCTTCCTTCAGGAAGAATTTAGAATTTCTAAGAAAAAGTCCTTGCCTTTTCCCAGAGACCATTCTGATCAGTCAGTCACAACTGATAAAGAGGTATGGCCTGTATATGTGGAATTGACTAATGAAAAGATATACGGCTGTGATTTCATTGTCAGTGCTACAGGAGTTACACCAAATACAGAACCTTTCCTCTGTGGCAACAATTTTGCTCTAGGAGAAGACGGCGGCCTGAAGGTGGACGCTCACATGCACACGTCTCTCCCTGATGTCTACGCCGCGGGTGACGTCTGCACCGCGTCCTGGCGGCCCAGCCCGGTCTGGCAGCAGATGAGGCTGTGGACCCAGGCTAGACAGATGGGATGGTATGCAGCGAAGTGCATGGCTGCCGCTAGCTTAGGAGAATCTATTGACATGGACTTCAGCTTTGAACTTTTTGCGCATGTAACAAAATTTTTTAACTATAAGGTTGTATTGCTGGGAAAATACAACGCACAGGGCTTAGGTTCAGATCATGAATTAATGCTGAGATGTACTAAAGGACAAGAATACGTCAAAGTCGTCATGCAGAATGGGCGAATGATGGGAGCTGTCTTAATTGGTGAAACAGACTTAGAAGAAACATTTGAAAACTTAATTTTAAATCAGACAGATCTTTCATCATATGGAGAAGATCTGCTAGATCCAAATATTGATTTAGAAGATTATTTTGATTAAAAAAGGTATTTCAAGAGCTACATAAAGTTCCAAATAACGCAATGTCACAATAAGGCAAATAACGGATATAATAAAGAATACAGAAGTGATAATGATTTTAGTGGGAAAATATTAAAATATAATATTGAAAAAATAGATGTAAATGATTTGATCTTTATAACACAAAACTGACCACTTATGTGAATGCAAGCATTTAAGTTACTCATTTCTGATTTAACTAGGTTGTAATCTACTTAGCCAACAACTTGGTCTGGTATACTAGAGTCCTTCTGATTGTGAACTGTCAGGGTTATGGTTTTAAGAGGCTTATAGTTTTACACAGAGATGTAGCAATATCTTACTTGCTAATATCATTTGTATTGATACCCTATTCTGTTTACATTTGGATTCTACAGCTGTTAGGAGCTGAAATCACTCCCTTTCTGTAATAAATCTTTGTAAAATATTCCGTGTAATTTTGCTATCAAATGAAAATAAACATATCAAGGCATAAGAGTTTAAAAAAAAAAGCATTTTAATACATAGACTGCAGGGCTTTATCGTCTTGGTGGTGATCTTCTCTATCTTAGAAGTTACTGGGTTTCTACATTGCTTCCAAAGGTTCTGCTCATTATTGGAAATTACATATGGTCTCCATCCCTGGAGCTCTCGGGAGATCGAGTGTGGCCCTTTACAATAATTTGCTTGATCATTCATAGGATCAAATACCTTATGTAAAATGGGGAACAAATCAATATTTATTTCATCTGTTTTTGATGAATAGTAATAACGCAAGCTAAAACTCTGTACCATATAGTAGCTGTTTTACAGATGGTGAGACTTGTCCAAAGCCAGTCCAGATAATAGCCAGTATGTGGCAACAGCTAGTAAGGGTAGGAGTCCTGGCCTAAGTTGGTGAACATTCCATTCCAGGTCTTGGCCCTATAGGTAGACATTCTGTAAAACTTTGTTGCTTTGAATGGAATTGAAACATTATGATAATTTATTGTTTTCTGCACAAGGAAATGACAGCAGCACTTTATGATTCCAGCATGGTGAGGCAGCGAGACTGGAGCTAGGCAGACTTGTTTCAGAATCTAGACTACTCCTTATGGTCCTCACAGAAAAATGAGAATCGTATTAGTGTTCATTCCACAGGTTCATGATGAAGACCCAGTGAGACCTTGGGTGTAAAGGGCTTAGCAGAGGCCCCGGCCCACGGGATAACACTTGCAATCATTACTTGTCTAGAGGCCACACTAACCTGTGGTTCATCCTCACTTCCTCTGGGATTAGATTGAGGGGCTGTCAAATGAGAGAGCACAGATTTAATCTAGGACAAGCAGCCCCCAAACTGGCTTTGTATCAGAATTATCTGGGGTGTATTATGTTCATCACTGGTTCTTTCTTTAAAGGATTTTAATAAAAACATGAACACATGCATATGCGAAAATTTGAAAGGATATGCATGGAAGGTGAATCTTTTTCTGCCAACACAGATATTCCATTTCCCAGACCCCTTTGAGAGACAGCTACTCTTACCGTAGTCTTATCTTTCCGAAATATAACCGAGGCATAGACACGATATATCTTGCATGTTCACGCTGTGCACACTTCTTGGATCTTGGGGGTTTTTCTTGGTAATCTGATGCGGAGAATATGTCCGATCAATACCTACAGATTGTGCCTGCCGTATGTTCCCTTGTGTATGGATGTGCCAAAATGTACTGAACCACTTCTCTCTTGATAGACATTTAGGTTATTTCTAGACTTTTCAAATACAGGCAACATTGCAATAAATACTCTTCTGCATATTTCTTTGTGCGCATGGTGTCTGTAGGATAAATGCCTTGAAATGGGATTGCTGGATTGATGGGTTTAAGGAAGTTTAATTTTACTATATATTTCCAAGTTGCCTTTCAAAGGAATGATACTGATTTACTCTCTCATCAATAACCCCTCCCCCATGCCAACTTTGTAATATTTGCCTAACAGATAAATAAAAAAAAACCCAACTCATTATTGTTTTGTTGCATTTTAAAATTTATGACAAACAGTAAGCATGTGTTCCTTTGTTTAAATGCAAAGTTTAACTTTTTTTCTGCAAAATGTGTGTCCTTGTCCTATGCCTGTTTTTTGCTAGTTTTTTTATTTATTTAGAACTCACATTTACATAGGTAGTACCTTGTACCTTCTTGGAAATATTTCTTTTCCTGTTTGCCTTTTGTCTTTGACTTTATGGCAATTTTTATATGCAGAGATTTTTAACTCTTGTATAGTCAAAGGATTAGTTCCTTAATTGTCTCTGAATTTTCTGTGTTTCATAGAAAGATCTGCAGTCTAAGGTTATTTATTTTATTTTATCTTTCTTTTTAAATTTTTTAAATTTAGATTCAATTTAATTAACCTATAGTGTATTATTAGTTTCAGAGGTAGTGTTCAGTGATTCATCAGTTGCATACGACACCCAGCGCTCATTCCATCACGTGCCCTCCTTCATGCTCATCACCCAGTTATCTCATCCCCCACCCACATCCCCTCCACCAACCCTCAGTTTGTTTCCTAGAGTTAAGTCTCTGATGGTTTGCCTCCCTCTCTGTTTTCATCTTACTTTATTTTTCCTTCCCTTCCCCTATGTTCATCTATTTTGTTTCTTAAATTTCACATATGAGTGAAATCATACATTTGTTTTTCTTTGAGTGACTTATTTCACTTGGCATAATATCCTCTAGTTCCATCCATGTCTTTCCAAATGGTAAGATTTCATTCTTTTTAATGGCTGAGTAATATTCCAGTGTGTGTGTGTGTGTGTGTGTGTGTGTGTGTGTGTGTACCACATCTTCTTTATCCATTCATCCATCAGTGGACATCTGGCCTCTTTCCATCATTTGGCTATTGTGGACACGGCTGCTATAAACATTGGGGTGCAGGTGCCCCTTCAAATCACTATGTTTGTATCCTTTGGAGAAATACTTAGCTGCACTCTATGATTATTTAAGAACACTTCTCTCTCACTATCTCTCTCATGAAAAAAGTTCCTCATACATTGATCACCTTCCTTAGATTCAGTAAAGTAAAAGAAAAATATTTTGTAATCTTTGCTCCTGAAACATTTAAAATAGCCTTTTTTTTTTAAAAGATTTTATTTATTTGACAGAGAGAGAGAGAGGGAACACAAGCAGGGGGAGTGGGAGAGGAAGAAGCAGGCTCATAGCGGAGGAGCCTGATGTGGGGCTCGATCCCATAATGCCGGGATCACGCCCTGAGCCGAAGGCAGACGCTTAACCGCTGCGCCACCCAGGCGCCCCTAAAATAGCCTTTTAATTATAGTCATCATGGTGTACGTTAGATGCCCAGGGCTTACTCCTTTCCTAGCTATCGATTTATACCCTTTGACCATCACCTCCCCACGTCCCACACCCCAGCCCTGGGCAACCACTTTTCTACTCTCTATTTTTTTTTTTTTTTTTGAATTCAGCTTTTTTAGTATTGTGGTAATCATTTCAGTATTGTGAGAATACACTGCACGTGTATTAAATCATCGTGTTGTATACCAAATGTCAATAATATCTCAATAAAGCTAGAAAATAATTTTTCTTGTTCTCTGTTCTTTCATGGTTGGAATTCCCTGTAGAACAATGTGGACCTAAAGCTTTGTTGGGGGGGAGGTGATTGTTTTGACAAATTTCCTTTTTTCTTTTATAATGATTGGTCTGTGCACATGCTTTATACCTTCTGGAGTGAGGGCGGGCAGTCTATATTTTCCTAGAAAATTATTTATTTTTCCACCTGGCAAAATAATCTTTTGTAATTCTTTGTTATTCACTGCACATATAAAAAAGGTCATTGTTTTTGTATTTGTGTGTTTGCTTTCTCAGTTTGTTAGGTTTTATCTAGTTCATTGCCTTTTTGCCTCCCTCCCCCAAAGATGAGGTTTTTTAATGTATTAGTCCTACAGTTTTTTTAATTGCCTGCTTTATTACCTTACTTAACTTTGTTAATTCCTTTTTTCCCCTTACTTAGGTTAATGTGTTGTTTATCTAACTCCTTCAGAAGAATGCTTAATGTACGTACTTACATTTTTTTCTTTCTTATTATTGCTGTAATTAATTTTCCTTCAACCATTGCTTTAACTAAATCCCACAGGTTCTGTTCCATGTTTTCAGTATTATACATTTCCAGTTGTGTATTAATTGTTATTTATTTATTTAAAATAGTTATTTATTTGAGAGAGAGAGCATGAGTGGGAGTGGCAGAGGGAGAGAGAATTCAAGCTGACTCCACGCTGAACATGGAGCCCAATGTGGGGCTTCATCTCACGACCCCGGAGATTACAACCTGAACCGAAATCAAGAGTCAGGGGCTTAACCAACTTCACCATCCAGGAGCTCCTATTTATTTTTTTGATTTACAAATTTTCTTTTTTTTTTTTTTTAAGATTTTATTTATTTATTTGATAGAGAGACAGACAGCCAGAGAGAGAGGGAACGCAAGCAGGGGGAGTGGGAGAGGAAGAAGCAGGCTCCCAGCAGAGGAGCCCGATGTGGGGCTCGATCCTGGAACACCGGGATCACGCCCTGAGCCGAAGGCAGACGCTTAACTACTGAGCCATCCCAACGCCCCTTGATTTACAAATTGTTTCAGAAAGTTTTATACTTTTTTGGTGGGATGGGATATTTTGTCTAGTTTTGATATTAATTAAAAATTATATTGCCCTGTGATCATTTATCTGTAGTCTTTTTTTTAAAATAATGCATTTATTTATTTTTAATTTTTTTATTATGTTCTGTATTCTTTATTCCTTTTGAAATTTACCAAAGTTTTCTTTGTATACTAATATATTAACTGATTTTTATAAATGTTTCATAGACTCTTGAAGGGAAATGTTCTAGTCTCCAAATTTGGGGCATTAAGTTAGACATAGATGAAGAGACTCAAATTGTTTTCTTCTTTTTCTTTTCTTTTTTTACTTAGAACTTCTATAGTCTCATTTAACTATTGGTCTCTTCAATCTAATATGGGCTAAAGGGGGTGAATTAACCACTTAAGTTTTATTATATTTCTATCTTTGTTCTTTATAGTCCCTTTAGGTTTTGCTTTATGAATTTGGACGCCAAATAACTTGGTTCATAAAAGACAGCTATATATTCATCAAATAGTTTAATAATTCTTTTCAAAATAATTACTCTTTATTTTAGCAAAGTACCCCATTTTATCCAATTTGATGCATTTTACTCTGAATTAAACCTCCTCTATTACTCTTTATAAGGGCTCCCCTGCCTTGTTGTTTGTCTGTGCTGGTCTGATAGTTTGCTGACCATTCTTTTCATTTTGACATTTCTGCTTCTTCATTTTTGAAGTGCTTCTGATATATAACACATTAGCTCTTGTTTTGTGAGCCAAAGTCTGCATTCTTCTTTCATAGTGAGTTTATTCTGATCAAAAATTTTTATTTGCCAATTCTTTTTGTTCTGTCTTCTATATATCTCACCTAGTATTATCCTTTCTTTATAATAACACATTTTTTAAAATACATAAGCTAAATCTTTCAGCATACTCTCAATTTTGTTTTCCATGTGCCTACATTCCCACTGTCAGCTCAGCTACAGGAGCAGGGTGAGGGATTTTTTTGGAAGGCGAATGAACAAATGTCTGACCAGTAGGTAAGACAGAAGAGGCTGGAGTCACGTCTTTATAATTCCACTGACCACTGATTCTTTCCCACACAGAATTAGGATCATATTTGAGCCCCCAACTATATAAGTTCATTACCAAATATTTACCATTCTAGATACTGTCACATATGAGAAAAACCCGAGGGCTGTTGCCATTTTCATTCTGCAGAGGAAAATGAAGTAAGCATCTTGCATAAGCCAGCAAGTGAAAGAGCTGGAATTTGAATCCAAGCACATTTAGTTCTTTTTTTTTCTTTTTGTATTTTCTTTTATTTTGTTGTATTAGTCACCATACAGTACATCCCCAGTTTTTGATGCAATGTTCCATGATTCATTATTTGTGTATAACACCCAGTGCACCATGCAATATGTGCCCTCCTTAATACCCATCACCGGCCTATCCCAACCCCCACCCCCCTCCCCTCTGAAGCCCTCAGTTTGTTTCCCAGACACATTTAGTTCTTACCCTTTTTTTTTTTTTTGAGAGGGAGGGTGAGAGAGAGAAGGGGGGAGGGAGGAGGAGCAGAGGAAGGGGAGAGAGAGAGAATCCTTTTTTTTTTTTTTTAAGATTTTATTTATTTATTTGACAGAGAGAGACAGCCAGTGAGAGAGGGAACACAAGCAGGGGGAGTGGGAGAGGAAGAAGCAGGCTCCTAGCGGAGGAACCTCGTGTGGGACTCGATCCCAGAACACCAGGATCACGCCCTGAGCTGAAGGCAGATGCTTAACGACTGTGCCACCCAGGCGCCCCGAGAGAGAGAATCCTAAGCAGGCTCCATGCCCAGTGTGGAGCCTAATGTGGGGCTTGATCTCACACCCCTGAGATCATGACCTGAGCCGAAAACAAGAGTCAGATGCTTAATTGACTGAGCCACCTAGGCACCACCATTGAGTTCTTACTTTTGAGGCTGCGGTCTTTCTGTCACGCTGGTCAGGCCGCAACGGAAGGAGAAAAGTGGTGCAGAGTTCTCTGCAGCTCTATGCCTAACTCAGTGGTTCTCCCCAGGGGCAATTTGTTCTCCCCTGGTACATGTACCAACGTCTGAGGACAGTTGTTGCTGTCACAACCTGGGGAAGTGCTGCTGACATCTAGTGGGTAGAGGCCAGAGAGGCTGGGAAATATGCTACCTTGCAAAAGATGATCCCTCCTTTTCTAATAAAAACTCGTCCAGTCCAAAATGTCTGTAGAATCGAGGTTGATAAACCCTGCTTCACCCTAAACCACTTTGTCCTTATTGGACTCAGTTCTGGCACATCCTCTGGGGCAAGTCTGGGCTCCAGCGTGGAGTAATCGAGTTTCCCTTCACTGTGCATCTGAGTTAGCATTCCATACTGAGCACACGCCCTCACCTTTGGAATCGAGCTCTTCAAAGGAGATTTTTGTTCTTAAGGATGATTGTATATATGGCAGTTAATTTTATGTCAGCTTGGCTGGGCCAGGGTACCAAGATATTTGGGTAAAAATTATTCTAGAAGGGCGCCTGGGTGGCTCAGTTGTTAAGCGTCTGCCTTCAGCCCAGGGCGTGATCCCAGAGTCCTGGGATCGAGCCCCGCATCAGGCTTCTCCGCTAGGAGCCTGCTTCTTCCTCTCCTGCTCCCCCTGTTTGTGTTCCCTCTCTCGCTGGCTGCCTCTCTCTCTATCAAATAAATAAATAAAATCTTTTAAAAAAATTATTCTAGATGTTTTTGTGAAGGTATTTTTTTAGGTGAGATTAAAGTTTAAATCAATAGGCCTTGAGTATCTTCCACGATGTGGGTGGGCCTCATCCAAGCAGTTGAAGGCCTTAAGAGAAACAGGGAACTGTGTCAGCAGATTGCCTTTGGACTGGAACTGGAACTTTGACTCTTCCCTGGGTCTCTAGCCTGTTGGCTTCCCTCCAGATTTTGCTGGCTTCTACACCTCATGAGTTAATTCCTTAAAATCTCTCTCTGCCCACCCCCTTCTCTTTCACGCACCCTATTGGTTCTGTTTCCCTGGTGCTATCGTTTGAACAGTTGTATCTCCCCAGAATTCATATGCTGGAATCCTAACACCCAATGTGATGGCGTTAGGGGGCGGGGCCTTTGGGAGGTGCTTACCTCATGAGAGTGGAACGCTCGTGAGGGGGATTCGTACCTCGTTAAAGAGGCTCCAGAGAAATATCTAACCTCCTTGCACCCTCGGAGGATACAATCAGAAGTCTGCAAAGTCCCTGGAAGAGGGTCCTTACTGACCATGCTGGCAATCTGATCTTGAACTTCCAGCCTCCAGAACTATGAGAAATGAATTTATGTTGTTTAAGCCACACAGTTGTGATATTTTGTTACGGTAGGAACTGAGACACCTGGAGACCCTGATTAATACCGTACAAAATAGATGTTATGAATACTATCTTAATGACTTACTAGCCGTGTATATTTATGCTGGTCCCCTAAATCTCTATGTGCAGGAAGTGGGGAATCTACTGAGGATGGGCTGCCATGGTAGATGGTTCTTAAATATGTTTCCCCATTCCAATTTATTCAATAAATATGCGTTGAGCACCTGCCTTATCCCAGGTCAAGTGTAACAGAAAGGTGGATGCAAGCCCTAATATCCCTGTCCTCAAGGCTTTCACACGCTAGCCGAAAGGACATATCCCAAACACCTAATATCCCTGTCCTCAAGGCTTTCACACGCTAGCCGAAAGGACATATCCCAAACACATAATTGTGCTACAGAATGATTAGTGCAGCCCTCACTCTACTCGTTAAGGACCAGGAAGCCCAGAGAAGGGCATCTTAAGCAGCCCAGTGATTGGGCAGTTTCCCAGAACACCTGCACTTTGAGAGAGAAATAGACACCAGACAGGAAAGGCAGGAGAAAGAGCAGGCAAGCTAGCCTTCAGGGATAGATGCACATAGGAGTGCACTGGATGCTGTGAATCCCATGATGACGGGTCCTTTGATGCTCAGAATTAAACTCTATCAATTGGAGACTTCCCCGAGTTAGCCTCCCAAAAGCACCTTATCCTCCATTTCCTTATGCCCAACTCACAGGACTGTTGTGAACAGATAAAATTAATATGTGTCAAAATAACGTGTAAAGTGCAGAGCAAAATAAAAATTAAGCTTTTGACTTTTTGAGGCAGTTAGTGACTGGGGAGACACAGATTCTAGCATTAGTGAATGGAATTCGTTAACTCCATTGGTGATTTAAGAGCTGATTATCTTGCGGGGGAAATGAACATTTCAGAGTCTTTTCTGTGAAGTGATGATAGCTAAAAACACTTCCTTCACAAAGAAAATATATATGTGCGCTCTTTCTAAACTATTAGGCATTATAAAAACATTTGGTGACTTTGGCCTCTCTCTCTGTCCCCCCCTTTTTTCCCCAAGCCCTAAAATGTTTAAAAGATAAATTAGATCCACCTTCATGTTGGTTATAGAATCTGACTGATGTGTATTTGGTTTCAATGTTTCAATCCCATGTATATTCATGAAAGTAGGAGAGGGGAAAATTACTTCCTGCCCAATAGATTCTAATGAGGATTTTGATAAGCAGAACAATCATTAATTGGTACATTTCTATTTCTACTACTGTCAGGCTGGGACAAGAGGCTCCTTATGCAAATCAAGAGGAATGGGAAAGTGGATGCTGATTTATGGATTACTAGTGATAAGTCAACATATTTTTCCGACCTTGAGAACTCAGCTGAAAGACCAAGGTCAAAGACACCAGCTCCCAAATAAGAATGCATAGACAATATTGGGACCAGGCTGAATTTGTGATATTTTAACTGCTTATTGCTGCTATACATGACTATATATTCTGTTATAGTCAATTCTACATTGTTATGGACTGAATTGTGTCCCCCTTCCCCACACCACATTCCTATGGTGCAGCTCTAATCTCCAATGTAACTGTATTTGGAGATAAGGCTTTTAGGCAATCATTAAGGTTGGGACACCTGAGTGGCTCAGTTGGTTAAGCATCTGTCTTCAGCTCCGGTCCTGGGGTTGAGTCCTGCGTCAGACTCCCTGCTCAGTGGGGAGCCTGCTTCTCCCTCCGCCTGCTGCTCCCCCTGCTTGTGCATCTTTCTCTTTCTCTCTCACAAATAAATAAATAAAATCTTTTAAAAAAGGGAAATAATTAAGGTTAAATTAAGTCAGGAGGGTAGAGTCCTCATCAGATAGGATTGGTGGTCTTACAAGAAGAGGAGATCTCTCTCTCTCTCTCTCTCTCTCTCTCTCTCTCTGCACATGCACCCAGAAAAAGCCATTGTGAGCACATAATGACAAGGCTGCTGTCTATAGCCAGCAAGAGAGCTCTTACCAGAACCTGGCCATGCTGTCACCCTGATCTTAGACTTACAGTCTCAAGAACTGTGAGAAATAAATGTCTGTGGTTTAAGCCACCCGTTTTGTTGTGCTTTCTGTTATTCATGTATCCAGAAAACATTTATTTTTGTGAGCATAATCTGTGCTAAATTCTGTGCTGGCCCTCAGGTTAAAAAGGCTATTAGAACCTGGTTTTTGCTTTCTAGCTATTCAGAGTTTAGTGGAATGGACCAACATGATTGATTCATTACAAGTCAGACATAATAGAAGTAAAAGCAAAGAGCATGGGTGCACACAGGAGTGCCTAGGTTGTGTTCCTGGGAGGGTCAGGGGATGCTTATTTTAAGAGGTGACATTCGAGCTAAGACTTGAAAGATGTCTTGCTGGGAGATTAGGACATTCCAGGAAGAAGCAATAGCATGTGGGAAAGTTAGAAGGGAAAACAGAAACTTTGAAGAAATGTAAAGTAGTTTTTATGCATGGAGTACAGGACGGTAAGGGAAGGGGTAGGAAAGAAGGCAGAAATGTAACCAAGGAAGGGATGTCATACATCATCTAGCATTCTAGGCTCAGAAGTTTGAATTTAAGGGGCATCTGGCTGGCTCAGTTGGTTAAGCGTCTGCCTTCGGCTCAGGTCATTATCCCAGGGTCCTGGGATCCAGTCCCACTTTAGGCTTCCTGCTCAGCGGGGAGCCTGCTTCTCCTTCTTCCTCTGCTCCCCCACCCCCACCCTGCCGCTTGTGCTCTCTTTCTCAAATAAATAACCCCCCCTCCAAAAAAAGGAAGTTTGGATTTTTTTATATAATTTTTATTTTGTTATATTAATCACCATACAGTACATCCCCAGTTTTTGATGCAATGTTCCATGATTCATTATTTGTGTATAACACCCAGTGCTCCGTGCAATACGTGCCCTCCTTAATACCCATCACTGGCCTATCCCATTCCCCCATCCCCCTCCCCTCTGAAGCCCTCAGTTTGTTTCCCAGAGTCCACAGTCTCTCATGGTTCATTCTCCCTTCTGTTTACCCCCCCTTCATTCTTCCCTTCCTTCTCCTACCAATCTTCCTATCTCTTATGATCCAGCAATTGCACTACTGGGTTTTTACCCCAAAGATACAGACATAGTGAAGAGAAAGGCCATATGCACCCCAATGTTCATAGCAGCATTGTCCACAACAGCTAAATCGTGGAAGGAGCCGAGATGCCCTTCAACAGATGACTGGATTAAGAAGATGTGGTCCATGTATACAGTGGAATATTACTCAGCTATCAGAAAGAACGATTACCCAACATTTGTATCAATATGGATGGGACTGGAGGAGAATATGCTAAGTGAAATAAGTCAAGCAGAGAAAGACAATTATCATATGGTTTCACTCATTTATGGAACATAAGCAATAGGAAGTTTGGATTTTATCCTGAAAGTAAATAAGGACCTTTGAAGATTTTTCTTCACAAATTTTGGGGTTCTGTATTAAGTGATTATATACTTATGATTGTTATGTCATGTCTTTCTGATAGATTGATACTTTTCTCATTATAAAATACCCTTCTTTATTTCTAGTAACAATGTCTACCTTAAAGTATATTTTGTCCAGGTATTATGGCTACTCAAGCTCTCTTTTGGTAACTGTTTCATGATATATCTTTCTCTGTCCTTTGCCTTCCACCTATTTGTGTCTTTGAATCTGAAGTGTCTGTCTTGCAGACAGCATATAGCTGGATAATTTTGTTTGTGTGTTTTCATTTGACTGATCTCTGCCTTTTGATTTGTGTTTAATTCATGGACATATCATATAATTACTGTAAATAAGGCAAGATTTACATCTGCTGTTTTGTTGTTTGTTTTCTACGTGCCTTATGTCTCTGTCCTCCATTATTGTATTATTGTGTGTGAATGGACTTTAAAAAACTGTATTATTTTAATTCCCTTATGATGATGATGATGATGATGATGATTTTTTACCATATTTATTATACCACTGCTTTCTCAGTGACTGCCCTGGTGATTATAATTAACATCTTAATTTAAAACAGTGTAGTTCAGGGACACCGGGGTGGCTCAGTTGGTTAAGTGTCTGGCTTTTTAATTTCGGCTCAGGTCATGATCTCAGGGTCGTGAGATCAAGTCCCGCGACAGGCTCTGCACTGAGTGGAAAGTCTGCTTGAGATTCTTCCCCTCTCCTCTGCCCCTCCTCTCACTTGTGCTCTCTCTCTCCCTATCTCTCTTTCTCAAACAAATAAATAAATCTTTAAAAAGCCCCAACAATCTAGTTCGGATTAAAAACGACTTAGTTTTAACAGTACGTAAAACCGTGATCCGCTATAGCTCCTTTTCTTCCCCCCTTCCTTCATGTTATTATTGTGATACAAATGACGTCTCTTACAGGTTGAGCCCATCAACATGTGTTCATAATTACTGCTTTGTGCAGGTAATTTTTCAATCAGTTAGAAGAAGGGTTACAAATAAAAATAAACATTCTACTAAAGTCTTCGGTAATTTCCTATGTATTTACCCCTGCCAACGTTCTTTATTTCTTCATGTTATTCCAGTTACTCTCTGTTGTCTTCTCATTTCTGCCTGAAGGATTCACCTCAGTATTTCTGATGGGGCAGGTTTTCTGGACAGCAGTTCTCTCTGTTTTTGTTTATCCAGAAAAGTTTTAACGTTTCTTTATTTTTTGAAAGATGGTTTTGCCGGACATCGCATTCTTAGCTGATATCCCTTTTCTTTCAGCACAGTGCATACATCACTGTCATTCCACTGCTTTTTGGCGGCCATGGTTTCCGGTAAGAAATCAGCTGTAAATCTTATGCAGGATTCCTTGTATGTGATGAGATGCTTCTCTCTTGATGCTTTAGGGATTCTCTCTTTGTTTTTGGACAGTTGGACTATGATGTGTCCGGGCGTGGATGTCTGAGCTTCTCCACTTGAGTTTGAGTTTCTTGGATGTACAGGTTAGTATTTTTCATCAAAGTTGGGAAGTTTTCGGCCATTATTTCCTGAAATAATCTTTCTCCCCCTTTTGCTCTCTTCTCCTTCTGTGATGCCTATTACACATTAAGTGTATGTACTACGATGCTGTCCGACGGGCCCCTTGGGTTCTGTTAACATTTATTTATTTATTTATTTATTTATTTATTTATTTATTTATTTATTTATTTTTCTTATATGGCATAATCTCAATTGGCCAATCTTCAAATTCACTATTTCTTTTTCCTCTGCTGGCTCAAATATTCTGATAAAGGTTTCATCTCAGTTATTGTATTTTTCAACTCTGTAATTTCTGTGTGGTTCTTTTTTATGACTCTCTATTGATTCTTTATCAGGTGAGGCATTGTTCTCTTACTTTCTTTAATACTTTAGACTTGGTTTTCTGTAGTTCTTAAGACATACGTACAATAGATGATTTTAAATCTTTGGTAAGTTCAACATTCAGCTCCCTCAAGGACAGTTCCTACTGATTGTCTTTTCTTTTTTTCTCCCGAGCATGGGCCCTACTTTATTCCTTGCATATCTCTTAATTTTTTGTTAAAAACTCAATATTTAAATGAATATAGCATGGTAACTTTGTTAATGAAATTCTCTCCCCTCTACTGTGATATCTTTATTGCTGTTTGTACTTCTTATTTTGGTTATTGCTGTTTGTTTGGTGAATTTCCTGGATTAATTCTGTAAAGTCCACGCTCTTTGTTGTACGTAACCACTGAAATCCCTACTTGATTGTGAGTCTTAATTTTTAGTGACCCTGGAAAGACACCATGGTGGGCTTTGAGCTATGCTTTGGCATTTAGGTAAGCAGGGGTGGTCTGCATTCTTACCCACTGCTCTGGAATATGTGCTGCCACAACCCTTGTAGACAATCTACTGTGGATATCATCTTGCTTTCCATGCCAACCTAACCCATTATTTGAGTATATAATCAATAATTATTTTCATTTCAATCTACTCTGGAAGCTAGCAATAATACAGTTTCATATTTGTATATTAGTAAAAATCCATTGAATTTGATGACCCTTCAGGGCATTCAAAGTGGTGTCACAGTTATGATATCATCCTTTTCTCAAATAACACTGAATTGACATCACTGTCTTCATTTCATATTGGGAAATGTAGCGTCTAAGATATTCAGTGATTTGCTCAATGAGACAGATGATTGATGGCAGATGCACAATCAATGTCTGGTCCTTTACCCTTTCTACTACCATACAGAGCAGAAGTTGTTAGCCATGTCACATGGAGCCCCAGTGCCAAGGGAAGCCAATCTAAACTGATTTTGCTTGAGATGATTGTTAGAAAGTGAGACACTCGCCCACAGAGACAATTGGAAACCTTGCCAGATCTTTTGAGGGCTCTTCAACCTCCCTGTTGAGAAAGGAAACTCTGCTTCCTCATCACCTAACACTCATGTCACCGTTTTGGTTAGGGCCTTGTCACAACTGGCAAAATTCTTTTTCAGCTGAAAGCTGTTCATGCATATTCAGAGATATAAATTAGAATGTGTGCCCTTAACTGGAAAGAAGTTAATAACCTGTAATAGCCGCCCCTGGCACTCCAACGCTCTTGTGTCTTCATTACGCAGTGGCAAGAGAGAGTGATTTCTCATGGAAACCAGTTTGTCTTTTGGCGTCTGTGTACTAATAACATAATGGTTTACATTTCTGATAAAGGGATGCCTTCTTTGTGGGCTTTTATTCTTCACCTGAAATTTAAACGAATAGAAAATAAGCTTATACTCTTGAAATGATAGGACCTTACACTTGGGAATCATGCTTAGACAATCTTCTCATTGCATTAGTGGAGGAAACTGAGTCCCAGAGAAACAAAGCAATTTTGCCAAGTTCACATAGCCCAAACTAAGAATTCTTTAGCCATTGTTTGCTTTTCTTTCCTACAATACATACTATAATAAGGATCGATTATAGACCTTTCACTGGGTAAGATTTTCAGAATGCTGAGGTATAGAGGCTTACAATTAGGTAGAGGAAACACACAAAAGTTAACAAGCAAACTGCATATATATAAGAATAAGGGTATGCATACTGTTCCTTTGGAGAGTATATCCGTATGGTTAGTTGATGGAATATCTGATTGTTTTCCATTTGTTGAACTCATACTGTAAATATTTACACATTATGTAAATGCAGTGTGACAAATGCTTAGAGACATAATAACATGAATGAGACATAGTCCCTGTCTGCCTAGAGCCTGTAATTTAATGAGGCAGCCCACATATAAGCAAATATGCGAATGACTTCGTGCATTACATACTCAAATATGCACACAAATACAGATAGTGGATGACCTACTCCTACACTGTTTCCATATGTCCTATTACAGCTTCATCTTATTTCAGCCATTTTTCTCTATCTCAGGCATTCTGGCAGCTTATCCATTTCTGATCATGCCAATGAGACAGTCCAGATAGCACATAACCGTGTGAATGTTGAAGCTGTAGTGCCTGGTTTGTATGCCAGCTCTGCTGCTTACTAATCAGGTGGGGTAAGGTAACCTCTCTGTTCCTCTGTTTCTTCATCCATAACATGGATATGATAATATTATCTTCCTTATAGTTTTTTTTTTTAATTTTAGTTCCAGTATAGTTAACATACAGTGTTATGAGTTTCAGGTGTACCATATAGTGATTCCACATTTCCATACATCACCTGGTGCTCATCACCACAAGTGCCCTCCTTAATCCCCATCACCTATTTCCCCCATCCCCCCACCCATCTCCCTTCTGGTAACCATCCCTCATAGGGTTTTCATGAAGAATTGATGAGTAAGGACACACAGATTTTAGAACTGGTTTTGGTCCACAGTTACCACTAAAATATTAGCTATTAGTAAAAAGGAACAGACAATTCTCCACCCCCTTTCAAGGTGGGGAGGGGCAGAGGAAGAAGGAGAGAGAGAATCCCAAGGTTGACCTGGGGCTCAATCTCATGACCCTGAGGTCGTGACCTGAGCTGAAATCAAGAGTCAGACATTTAGCTGACTGAGCCACCCACATGTCAACCCACAAACCACTGGTGCAACAGCCTCAATGGAGCTTGAGGGATTTGTGTTGAACACAAAAAACCAACTTCAAAGGGTATACGTCATATGCTTCCATTTATGCAGCATTCTGAAAATGACAAACTATAGAAATGAAGAACATATTAGTAGTTTCCAAGGGTGGGAGGAGGGGGAGAAGTGATTGGGTCTATAAAACAGTAGCTCAAGGGATCCTTGTGGTGGAACTATTCTGTGTCTTGACTGCGGTGGTCATGCAAATCTCCATGTGTGAAAGAAAGAAAGAAAGAAAGAAAGAAAGAAAGAAAGAAAGAAAGAAAGAAAGAAAGAAAGAAAGAAAGAGAAAGAAAGAGAAAAAGTCCAGGCCAAAACCAAGGCGTTTGGACCAAACAACGGGAGAACAGAGTTGCCTTTTCACAACATAGGGAAGACTGTTGGGAGCGGGGGACAGATTTTGGAAGAGAAATCAGGAGTTTGGTTTAAGTGGGCAGTTGAGAGAGGTGTAGCTGCAGGTAACAATTTGGCATCTGTCAATGCAAATCATTTAAAGCCTTGACATTGGCTGGGATCACAAGGGGGATGAGTGTAGACGGAGAAGAGCAGGGTTCTGAAGACTAAGCTCTGGGAGCCCTCCAAGGTCAGGACTGGGGGAGGGGAAGAAGAGCCAGCAAAGAAGACCCAGAGGGAGCTACTAATAACACAAGAGAAGATGCAAGAGAGAAGGGGGGGCAAAGAAAGGTGATGGCTAGAGGCATATGTAGGTCAAGAAAGGGTTTAAAAAATTTTTTTGTTGTTATGATTGACACTATTAAAGTATATTTCTGTGATGATGGGGATGACTTAATAGAACAAGAACATTGATGATGCAGAGAAGGAAGGGGGGAAATTGCTGGAAATATACCCTAGAATAGGTGACAATGGCTGTTAGCTAGTTTGCAAGTAAATGGTTGATTTAAGACAGAAGTGTGGACGATGCATTTATAGTAGCTGAAGAGAAGGCAGAGTGTATGGGTACGAATGCAGCTATGTTGCAGATATGGGTGAGAGGGTGAAAAAATTCTCTTCTTCCTTTTTTTTTTTTTTTAATTTTCCCAGGGGAAATGAAAGTGAGGCCATCAGGTAAGAGTGACCATGGGGGAGGGGAGCTTGCAGATCAGAGGATAGAGTAGGGGTAAATAGTCATGAAGGTGACTGGGAATGATGCTCCATAGGGATATGTAATAGAATTTCCGTTAGGATTATGAGCCCACCTGAGGAGAGTGACCTTCGAATTTTTTAAGTGATTTTTATATCTGCATATTTGAGTGTTTTTCCCCAGTCAAGATCAGCTTAGCTGGATCAGGAACCAAGCAAGTGGGGAATCATTTAACCAAGATGGCACTTTGCCAGGTGAGTTTGACAAAGGATCAAGGAAGCAGAATGGTTGAGAATGTACTGATAGTGATTTTCATGATGACCATGCAATCCAAGCTGGAACAGGAGGAGGTGAGGATGGGAGGGGTAGGGTAAGAGATAGGGAATAATGGTAACGTCATGGATTGTGGGTTGTAGTGAAGTCAAACAATTTCCTGTCCTCTCCTCTTTAAATAAAAGCCTTTGAAAATAAATTATAGACTGATCTTAAAAGATGTATGATTTAAAATCATCATAATTAAAACAATGAAGAGCTAACATAATTGATTTAGCCAGGTTAAGCAATAAAATAAGATTAATCTATATCCTGCTTCTTATTATTTAATTTGTAAAGTGCAAATTTAATGTAGCTGAAATTGTGAGCAAGTTATACAATGAAAGTTATCGCATTCCTTCAGTAAATACATGTGTGAGCATTTGTTGAACTACAGTATTTGGCTTTGAGAGTAATTAAATAAGAATAATATACAAATTTAAAAGTAATTCGTTGGACATGATCAAACTGCTAAAAACTAACTGGTCCAAATAGCATGGAACTTTACTTTTTGATAACAGGAGATAGAAAATATTAAACATTTTAGAAGATACAATAAAATGAGATTGATTGTAATTAATTTGTTACATTATGATTTGATAGAATATATTTGAAGTATGAAATTAAAGAAGGCACATCTAATTAAAAAAAGTCACATAAAATTTTTATTTGGTAGTTTCATCCAATATAATCTGAAAAATTTTATAGTCCCAGAACATATTTCAGTTATATTTGGAAGAATTAGCATTACGCATCTAGCTTGTTTTCAAGTATTTTTTTTTCTTTCCAGCTGATGACATATTTTTAGGAGTTCAAGAATAACTGAAAAGAATTGCTTATACTTCAATATATGAAAAATGCCATTTACAGGGTTCCATCTTTCTCAGACATGCTACCTGCTGCCTTTGACTTGCTCTCCTAACGCTCTTTACAAAAGCAATGAATTTTTGTAACAATAATCTGGAGGGAGGGTATGAATGAAATAAAGTCTAGGTCATCAAAGAAAAATCACCATGACTCCTACTCCCCAAACTCTATTCCTCCACATTCAGAATATGTCAAAAAGTCTCAATCACCCAATTGCTAAAGCCACGCTTTTTTCTCTTTGAAGAAAACATCGAAGGACTCCATGGTGAGGACAAGATTTTGGTGGAATGATGAATCTTCAAAAGAGTCTTCCAAGAAAGTGGTATTTTGAAATTGCTTTATTTGGTGCCCTGAAGATAGTTTTATTTGAAGCAATTCTCCACAATCAGATTCTGGACAGCTGATGGTTATACTTTCTGTGCTAGAATGGAAAAAAGACCATTGTAAAGAGAAAGGTAGAAGAGGAATCATTGCATGATGCTATAAAGAGCACTTACAGATGATAATTATGTCTTGGAAATCAATTTGCAACTTAATGAGTACGTGAATATTTCTTGGAAAGCTTTGATGGGGGGGCATTTGAAAAGCATTGCTTCTGATCATCTTTAAGGTCCTATTTCAAATAGAAGTTTCTAAGATCACTATATAACCTACACCTTGTAGGTAAGGAAATAGGGCCAAATAAAGATAAAAATCTTGAGTTATTTTCCATACCTGGTGTTGGTATAGTGTTTGGCTCTATCTCATTTATGATACTTACTTGATTGAGCATGGACATGGATTCAAACCCTAGCCCTGTCACTTACCAGTTGTGTTACTCTTGACGACTTAATTAACTTCCTAGAACCTCAGGTTTCCTATCTATAAAACAGTAATAATGATACCTGCCTAATTATGATTGTTCTAAGCATGAAATAAGATAATATATGTAAAATGCCTGGCACATTGCATGTAGCTAAGTAATACCAATTTTCACCTCTTTCCATGTTCATTCCTTTTGTTGCACTATGGTTATTAGTGATCTTTGTTTTCCTGTATGGAAATGATTACTTTGAACATAGACTCCATAGCTTATATTCCTTTGTATAATCCTTTAGTGCTTTGAACAGTACCTAGTGATGAGGTTGTGGAATATGGGTGAGGTTCAGTGGGGTGGAGTCCAGAGCCGACAACCAAGAAAATTCTTGAGACGTCTTTGGTGCAGAATGGTGGTTTAGTAAAGCACAGGGACAGGACCCGTGGGCAGAAAGAGCGGCTGCCCCGGGTTGTGAGGGTGATTATACACTATGGGGCTGGGGGAGGTAAGGAAAAAGGGAGGTTTCAAGAAAGTACTTTCGTATGTGAAACACAACTTACAGGATACCAGAGTCCTGGCCATTGTCAAGTTAAGGTTATTTACCCCTCTGGTAAGGCATTAACATGAAGATAGTTGGGAGCTTCCTGGGAGAATGTTACTTTCCTCCTATCACGTGTCCTTACCAATGGGCTGCAGGTTTAAAAGAAATTTTATTTGATTTACATTTCCTTCTGGAAGCTAGGTTATTGATAGAAATGCTTTGTTGTTGTAAACTGCTAGGACATTTGTAAACTGAGGGAGACTTAAGTCTTGCAGGATTGTGGTATCTATAGGTTAACTATTTCTTTTTCCTTTAGGGCAGCCAGGAGTGCCTGAGGAATGTCACATACATCCCATGGGGGGCGGGGAGGTTGCAGGGTGTCAGTTTCTGCTTTGTGCTCAGCTTGCCTTCTGTCCCCTCATCACCTAGCACACGGTAAGCGCTCAATAAATATTAATTATAAGAATGGAAAATGGGATCTCCTTTTGAAATTCAGATACTCTGGGGGATGCGGTGTGAGGAAACTCAGATGGTTTAATAGCTAATTGGTATCGTTTATTAGCATGTATTAGTTGATAAATTTGCTAAACTTTAGGGCAAATTACCTAGAGATCTGATATAGAGCAAATCAAGTCTTGGTGAGGTACTGAAAGGTGTTATATGCAACTGATAAATTATTGAACACTACATCTGAAACTAATGATATTCTATATGTTGGCTAAATTAATTTAAATTTAAAAAATTAAAGCAAAAGTATCTTCCTGGTCTCTCATTCTATCAGTCATTCTCTAAACATCTATTGAATTCCTACTCTGTATCTTTGTGTATGGAAGTAGAAAAATGAATAAAATAAGATCCCCCTGGGGCACCTGGGTGGCTCAGTCTGTTGAGCGTCTGCCTTTGGCTCAGGTCATGATCCCAGGGTCCTGGGATCCAGCCCCACAACGGGCTCCCTGCTCCGCTGGGAGCCTGCTTCTCCCTCTCCCACTCCCCCTGCTTATGTTCCCTCTCTCACTGTCTCTCTCTGTCAAGTAAATAAATCAAATCCTACAATAATAATAATTATAAGACCCCCCTCTCCACTATCTCACAGTATAATAGGGAAGACAGGCTACATGGTAGGAGTGGACTGTGCCAATCAGGGACGTAGTAATATTATTAACTCCTATAAGGGCGTAGCAGTCTTCTAAGTGCTATACTTGAATTAACTCACTTGACACTCTGTAGGTGGTATTCATGTTTCAGTTTTACACTTATGGAAAATGGGAAAAGTGAAGTAACTTGCTAGAAATCACACACTTAGTAATTGACAGAGCTGGGGATTGAATCTCAGCATTCTGGCCCCAGAGTTTCCCCTCTTCAAAGCGGAGAGTCCTGTTGGTTGGAAGGTCAAAGCAGGCTTTGTGAATGAGCAGTAGATCAGCTAGTAAAATAATAGAGCCTAGTGATTAAAAGCAGTGTCTCCAGGTTGCACAGCCTCAATTTGAATCCTGCCTGTGCTCCTTATTAGCTATATTTTGGGGCTAATTATTTAATCTTTTTAGGTCGCAGGTTCCTCCACTAGAAAATGGAACTAATGACACGTACCTGCAGAGATGTATAAAGGTAAACTAAAATGTAGTGTATAAAGTTACTGGCAAATCGGATCAATCAAGTACAGCTAAAGATGGATGTGTAAGTATAGGCATAGATCAGATGACACATTCCAGGAAGAAGGAAAATCATAGCCAAGTCATGGATGCAGACAGAAAAGGGGTGGGTGCTCTGGGGACCAAGGTGAAGGAAGGTTCTTACTGAGTTCCCAGAATCTCCCTAAAGTAGGGGTGAGGGTGAGATGACACTAGGGAGCCATTACTTGTTTCATAGGTGCCTTATTTTTGGCCAGGGAGTGATTTTCTTTCTGAAGCTTAAGTATGTCATCCCTGAAATAGGCATAATATTGAACTAACAGGTTAGAAGGGATATGCAAGATTGAGTAAGGAAAAGACTCTGGCACACCATAGATGCTCGAACTTCCTTGGTTGAATCTAAATCTGATCTTGGCCAAAGTGGAGGGTCTAGGAATCAGTGACCACGTCATTTTCCAGACTCATATCTTCTGTTCTCTTGCTATCATGCAGGCGGCTCAGTCAGTGTCAGGGTCAGTGGTTGGCAGCATAGGAAGCCAAATCAGAGCTGCTTCAAGACTAGGAAATTACACAGTATCTTCCTGTCCTGCTCTCTGTGTTGGCAGAGTGCAGACCTGACCAGCTAGTTTCCATGTCACTGTTCCTTGAAGCACTAAATGTGGATTGAGAGGAAGCTTTGAAAAGTGTAAAGGGCAGACTTCTTCAGAGACTGGCATGTAGCACATTAGAAAGAAGGGCATTATTGCCCTTCTTGATCAATGCTGAAGGATGGGGCAGTCTGCAGGACATTCATTTTCTGTTTCCTGCTTTATCATTATACAGAAGACAAAGATGAGCCCAATGCAATGCAACCTGGTTCACTTAAAGGCATCTTGATTCAACCCACATACATTGAGCTGTTAAAATATGCCATGCGTTGGGCTGGGTTCATGGATAAGAAAGGTAATGCTGTTTTCAGTCTTTCCAGGAAAAAAAATCAAAAGATTACTATACAGTGTAAAAGTGCCATGAGAGGAATAAATTCTGGGCACAGGAAACATACAGAAGGGACAGATAATTCAGCTGGAGGGTAAGGCTTTGGGAAGGTGTCATCCTTGGTTAGTGAGTAAGAGTTCAGAGGAAGGAGAGGACATGGGCACACTAGGATGTGTGTCCAGAAGTAATGACCTAAGAGGGCACTGAGCATTTGAGACAATTTCAGGTAGTTTAGTGGGGCTATAGGTTTGGATCTTTAAGGACAGAAAGGCAGGTAAAGAGGTTGAGAATTTGGGAATTGAGAATATAGGATTTCTGCTTCTCAATATGAGATATAATCTTATTGGCTTGCTTTTTTAATTTTTAAAATTTATTTACTTGTTTTAGAGAGAGGGGGGTATGTGTGAGCAGGGAGAGAAGCAGAAGGGGAGGGAGAAGGTGAGGGAAAGAACCTCAAGCAGATTCCACGCTGAGTGTGGAGCCCAACATGGGACTTGATTTCACAACCCTGAGATCATGACTTGAGCTATAAGCTAGAGTCGGATGCTTAACCATCTGAGCCACCCAGGCACCCCTTACTGGCCCACGTTTAGCAGTAAAGAGTTTAAAAAAGAACATAGAAAGACCTACAGTTGTGTGGTCTGGGATGCATTCTGCAGTCTCAATGTAATTATCTATAAAATAGTCTAGTTGGTAACTACTCACTGACTTGAAGGTTAAATATGAATGTATGTAAAGTGCCTAATATGGTGTCTTATAAATTAGTGGTCAAGAAATATTAATTTCCTTTTTTATATTAACTCCACTCCTGAAATGGCATTGGGCAAATTCCATCAGGACCTCAGAAAAACAAATTAGAAATAACCCAAAGAAAGAAGAATTAGATGGTCAGAGTGAAGTTTAGAGTTAGCATGCTCTCCTTATTTTGCTAAAGAAACAAACAAACGTGGGTATGATAAATCTATATATTATTGGAGGGCTTTCATGTGGAAGGGAGAACAAACGTATTTAGAATAACTTTGGAAGATCATTTACCCCTCTTCTTTTAGCTACACAATCCCTGCGTATCCTTCATATCTTAGGTCAAATATCACTTCTTAACAGTAAGGTTTTCTTTGTTACTATATGTATTTTTAAAGATTTATTTAGTTAGTTATTTGAGAGAGAGACAAGAGAGTGAGCAGGTGGAGGCACAGAGGGAGAAGGAGACAAGCAGACTCCCTGCTGAGTGGGGAGCCCAATGTGGGGCTTGATCCCAGGACCCTGAGATAATGACCAGAGCAGAAAGCAAGAGTTGGACGCTTAACCTACTGAGCCACCCAGACACCCCATCGCTACTATATTTTTAAAGAGCATTCCTACAACTGATTATTATCTTTGTCTGATTATGTGACCAATGTTCATCTCTCCCCTCAACTGTAAGCTCCATTAAAGTTGAGGCTATGCCTATTTTCTAAATCATTTGCCCTGCCCTTGGCAAAAGACCATGTACATGGAAGCCTCTTAAATATTTGTTGAATATAGTTCCTGCCCTCCCGCCTCACAGTCCCGTGAGTGGGACTTCACTGGAAACACTGATACTACTCAGGTTCTACAGCCTCAGGACAGATAAAGAGAAGACAGCCCCAAGCCTGACATTAGTTATTTTGAGCAGCAGAAACCAAATAGTTTACACAGAATAACTGATGCCCCCTTTTCCAATGGTCGAGCCCTTCACCTCCAGTTCCGGCTACTTCCTATGGTCTTAATCTGAACACGTGGCCATATTGCTGAGAGTTAATGGAGACAAAGTACGTTGCCCATCAGCGGACATTTTCGGAGTAATGAAGTGGAAAATATCAGAGTGAAACAAGGTCACAGCCCAAGAGAGGGCTTTCAGCAAAGGCAGCTCCAGCAGGCACTGGAGGACAAGGGGACTTAGTTGATTGGGAAGGCATCTTAGTCATGCAAATTAATGGAAAGGAAGCAAGAGGGGGTTACCTTGGTGATGAGCAATGATGACAAGGGAGTGGAGACATATGGCAGAAGAGGAAACGCAAAGTTCTGTCAGCATGCAGTGATTCATAAATAACAGCAAGAGGTCTGTGCAGGCAGATTGAAGGAGTCGGGGTGTTATGTAATCATGCTCCAGTGATGCATGAAGGCATAGGGCGTTCTAATGTGCACAGTCTAACATGCCTGCTCTGTCCAAGAAGCCTGGGATTTGTGGTCCTGAAGGTAGAGTTTGCACAGCTAAAGAAACATTTTTAAAAAATGAATTCTCTTAGTGCTTAGATCCAATTTGGGGTAAATCTCCTTAATACCTCTAGAAGCCATTCCCATTTCCATGCTCACTCATCCGTTCCTGCTTACTCAGACATTTATTCATTAATTTATTCAACAACATTTTAGTGCCTAGTTTCAACCTCTAAGCTAGGTGGTGTGTTATTTTCTACTGCCACTGCTCATGTTCAGGTGACAGCCATCCCTTCATGGGATTATTGTAAGAGTTTTCACATTGATCCCCCTGTCTCTGATCCTTTCTCCATTCTTCAGTCAGGATGATCGTTCTAAATGGTGATGTGGAAAATGCTTCTCCCTTGCTGTAACATACATTCCTTCCATCTCCTGTAAACAGCATCCATTCCCTTGCTTATCCTCTGCCTCATTAACATTTTTGACAAGGCTTCATATGAGATTTACTAATTATGAGATGCTTCTCCTGCAGTGACTCAACTGACGGGTCAAGGGGTGGCTTATGACCTGTCTGAGCCAGTCAGAGAATCCTACTTTACCCTGACCACAGGGAGTGCCACAGATTTAAGCAGATGCCACAAGCTAAGCCAATCAAAGCAGTTTTCTGAACCCTAACTGGAGGTAGGGCAGAGGCAGGATTCAAGGGGCAAGGGCTCTCCATGAATTTTCTATTGCTGCAGAACCAATAACCATAAACACAGTGGCTTTAGCAGCTCGCACTTGTGTAGGTGAGGAGTCTGGCAGGTTCTGGCTAAGCTCTCGGCTCGGGTGAAAGAAGGCTGGAATCATGACGCTGAAATGAAAGTATTTGCTGGTCTGAATTCTCACCTGGGGGCTCTGGAAAAAAATCGACTTCCATGCTCATTCTTGTTGGTACTCTTGTTGGCTAGGTTGTAAGACTTAGGCCCCAGTTTCTTTGCTGGTTGTCAGCAAGTCGGGGGCTGCTCTTGGAGACTGCTCACATTTCTTGCCACGGAGTGTCCTCCATCTTTAAACCAGCAACAGTGCATCAAATACTCTCATGATTTGGAATCTCTAACTTCTTCTGCCAACATGTGGAGAAAATGTTTTAAAAGAGCTCTTTTTAAATGTCTTCTAAAGAGTTCATGTCATTGGACTGGGCCCACTTGTGTATCTCCCTATCCTAAGGTCAACTATGCTATATAACATAACCTAATAAAATGTTTGAATTCTTCCTACCACATTCTCTCCCTTCTTTCCATAGCTTTTTATAGCTGTCGGGGTGGAGTTTTAGGGTGCATGACTCCACGTGTGAAGAAATGTGTCTACCAAGAAAAAGAAGGAAACCAATAGGCATGAACACAAGAGGAAACATGTAGACCTCTATGGCCATGGAGTGATGTTGATTCCAGCTGGGTCTCTCTATTCAGCTGCCTTCCCAGGTATGTGAACCAGTTGCCTCTACTAAACATTTTGAGTTGGGCTAATGCCACTTGCAAAAGAACCCCCCAAAATCCTTACAAATAAACATGCTGAAAACCACAGATTCTTCATTTTTCTTAGGACAAGGAGCAAACATTGCACAGTGGCCCATTTGGGATCTGATCCTAGAACACCCTCTACCCTCATCTCTTACTACTTGGTCCCTACATGCACGCATATGCACATACACACACACGCACAACTTGGTCATGCACACACCGACTCTCACACGTCATGCCCATGCGATGCCATCACACTGAATGCCATGCTCTTCCTTGAGTGTGTCTGCCTTTCTCATACACAGACTTTATGCTTTGCCTGATGAGCGCTCCCAAACCCCCCTCCACCAAACTCACTCCTACTTGTCATTTTGCTCACAATTAATTGATCAGTTCCTCTGAGAAGCTTTCCTTAACCACCCAAGAAAAGTTTTGGTACCTTCTCAATGTTCCCTACAGCACCATATTCTCTATAATATCACACAGCATTGTGATTACAATTTTCCTTGCTGTTTCTTCTAAGAGACTCCGGGTTGCAGGAAGGAAGGGCATTGTCTCGTTGACAGTTTGATCCTAACTCAGTGCCTAACACATACTGATCACTGGATAAATGTTTGTTGAATAAAAAAGTAATTTGGACATCATGTAGCCAGGATCTAATGAAAAATAGGATCTCACCAATTTGGGACAATTCAGATTTTACCCTGACCTCCTTCTCTATGTCAAACCTTGGGCTCCTTTTCCTGAAAATTTTCTGCTGTTTTTGACCTCTTGCCCAGCCCATGCTTATGGCCTTAAGAATATTTTAGATTTGAAAATGAGTGCTACCTTCATTTATTGGCCTTAGTATATACCCCCTTGTTTTTGCCTTTTTGACTGGGACTTGCTCTGGCTCCTCTGTCAGTGCCTTGGGAACAATGCAGCTGGTTTCTCTGGTTTGAGGGTCTAACCATGAGCTGATGCATATAGTTGCCACCCTGCCAGATTGGACTTGGCTCTGGCAGTGAGGAGCTAGGCATCAGCTGTCAGCTCTATCATCTCCAGCTTCTTCCAACTGGAATCAATAATTCTTTCCTTCCACATGGTTGGTTCCAACTAATTTTCAGCCAATTCTCTCCAGGATGGCAGTACATAATCAGTTTCAGTCCATAGATGGGTGAAGACTAGAACCAGTGTTTCTGCTGAAAGCTTAGTATTTAATAAGCCTGTGATGAATTCAAGGGCATGTCAAATTACAGCTTCACACTGTTCTGTCCTTATTAACTCGAGTCTTACAAAGGAATATAACTCATCAGTTTGTCAAAGTACCATTACACCCTATTACTAACATATGCCAACTTCACTTATGCGTATTTCCTCCCAGATCCCTAAGTGCATGTGAAGTTCCTGCCAGGCCATTTTCATACTGAGAGCAATTGGATTCCATCCTACTCCTCATGGCTTCTTGTTTGCAGAGGTCTTGCTGATAACACAGATCTGGACATCCTGGCTCCACTGGGAATTGACATCAATCTGTAGTGAACCTTAGTTCACAAGGTCTCCTTAGGTCCCTTCAGGCTTACAGCTATCTTTACCTCTGCGCTACCTTTACCACCACCCGCCCCCTATAGTGCTGGCCCTATCAAAGTTTCCTATATGTTGACTGCCTTCCCGCCTACATCCAATCTTGTTCCCTTCCCTTCCTAGTGCAATGTAGTTGATTCAGCATATTTCATGTATGAAGTCAAGTAAGTGGTGGCACTGATTATATTGTTACCACTGGCCATGCAACTTTCTCTTAACTTGACTCTTCCCACCAGTAAAGTTAACACGTTTAAAGCGGGACTCTCTCGGGACCCTGCTGGTCTCTGATTCCTGAGTTCCATCTGAGTCCTGCCCTTCGATTTCCTTAGTTTTTTCACCTATTTTCCACTTTCTTCAATAGACTGCTTTAGTTTCAATCATACTTCTTTTCCAATCTCACTTCATTTCTTTGCACGAAAGAAACGATTTTAGGCTTAAATGACTGAATACCACTTCTGCCTCATCTCACAGGGTTCAAGGTATATGGCACTCATTGTCTTATCTTTATAATAGCCCAAGAGACTGTTTTAATTTCCTTGTTAATCAGTGCTTATTTAGAAGTTTTTGTGTATGTATGTGTGTTTTACTTCTTAAAAAAGTTACTTTTAATGAAAACAAGAAAGAAAAATCAATGAAACTGAAAGCTGGTTCTTTAAAAAGATCAACAAAAATGATGACCCTCTGGTAAGGCTAACTGAGAAAAAAGAGGGAAGAAACAAATTACTAATATCAGAAATGAGAGAGAGGCTATTACTACTGATGATGCCGTAGACATTCACAAGAATATAAACCAATATTATTAACAGCTCATGCCCACGATTTAATAATGTAGATGACATAGGCATATTTCTTGAAAGACACAACTACTAACAGTGACACAAAGGAAACCAGATAATCTGAATAGGTCTATATCAATTAAGGAAATTAAATAAATAACTAATAACTTTGGGAAAAAACGCACAAGGTGTTAAGGTCTGCATGTTTGCGTCCCCCTCAAATTCACATGCTGAAGTCCTAACCCCGAGGGTTATGGTATTAGGAGATGGGGCCTGTGGGAGGTAATTAGGTCACAAGTGCAAAACCCTCATGAATGAGATTAGTGTCCTTATAAAGAGACCCCAGAGAGCTCCCTCAGCCTTCCCACCATGTGAAGAATAGCAGAAAGACATTGTCTGTGAAGCAGGAAGTGGATCCTCCCCAGACACCAAACCTGCTGGCACCTTAATTTTGGACTTGCAGCCTTCAGAACTGTGATGCATTTCTGTGGTTTATAAGCTACCCAGTCTTGGACTAAAACAAAAAGCCACATGGATTCACTGGCGAATTCCACTCAACACGTAAGGAAGAAATCCTCTATTAAGTTTGTCTATAATCTCTTTCAGAAAATAGGAGAAGGAACACTTCTTAAATCATTCTATGAGGCTAGCATTACAGTAATACCCAGATCAGGTAAGGGTAGTGCAAAAAACGAAGACACTAGAAAAATCTCTCATAACATAGATGCAAATACCTTCAACAAAGTACAGCAAATAAAATTCAACATTATAAAAAAAGAATTATACACCACAACCAAGTGGGATTTACTCTAGGTGTGTAAAGCTTGATGAACATTCACAAGTCAATTAAGGTAATCACTGCACCAACAGGATTAAAAAAACAACATATAAATGTGAGACCTGAAACCATACAAATCCTAGAAGAGAGCACAGGCAGCTATTTCTCTGATATTGGCTGTCACAACATTTTTCTAGCTATGTCTCCAGAGGCAAGGGAAACAAAATAAAAAATAGACCATTGGGACTGCATCAAAATACAAAGCTTCTGCACAGCAAAGGAAACAATCAACAAAACTTAAAGACTACCTACGAAATGGGAGAAGATAGTTTCAAATGACATATCTGATAAAGGGTTAGTATCCTAAATATATAAAGAACTTATAAATTTGGGGCACCTGGGTGGCTCAGTTATTAAGCGTCTGCCTTCGGCTCAGGGCGTGATCCCGGTGTTCTGGGATCAAGCCCCGCATCAGGCTCCTCCCCTGGGAGCCTGCTTCTTCCTCTCCTACTCCCCCTGCTTGTGTTCCTGCTCTTGCTGGCTGTCTTTCTCTGTCAAATAAATAAATAAAATCTTTAAAAAAAAAAAAAGAAGTTATAAATTTAACACCAAAACACCCCCCAAATAATCCAATTCAAAAATGAGCAGAAGACATGAACAGACGTTTCTCCACATAAGACATCCAGATGGTCAACAGACATAAGAAAAGATGTTCAACATCACTAATCATCACGTGAATGCAAATCAAAACCACAATGAGATGTCACTTCACGTGTGTCAGAAGGACTAAAATAAAAACTACAAGAAACAAGTGTTGGTGAGAATATGGAGAAAATGGAACCCTTATACACTGTTGGTGGGAATGCAAACTGGTGCAGCCACTGTGGAAAACAATATGGAGGTTTCTCCAAAAATTAAAAATAGAACTACCACAGGATCCACTAATTCCACTACTAGGTATTTACCCAAAGAATATGAAAACACTGATTCAAAAAGATATATGCACCCCTATGTTTATTGCGACATTATTTACAATAGCCAAATTATGGAAGCAATCCAAGTGTCCATCAATAGATAAATGGATGAAGAAGTGGTACGTACACATACACACAATGGAATATTACTCAGCCATCAAAAGGAATGAAATCTTGCCATTTGCAACAGCAGGGATGGATCTAGAGGGTATAATGTTAAGTGGAATAAGTCAAAGAAAGATAAAAACCATATGATTTCACTCATATATAGAATTAAAGAAACCAAACAAGTGAAAAAAGAAAAAAAGAGACACTAAAAAAAACAGACTCTTAACTCTGGAGAACAAACTGAGGGTCACCAGAGGGTAGGTGGGTGGGGGGTGGGGGATGTGGGAGACAGGTGATGGGGATTAAGAGTACACTTGTGATGAGCACCGAGTAATGTACAGAATTGCTGAATCACTATATTGTTCACCTGAAACTAATATAATACTGTATGTTAAGTATACTGGAATTAGAATAAAAAAATAACAGTAATAAAAGAAATAACATGATGCAGAACAAGCATTTAATAAAATCTAATACCTCTTCATGGAAAAAACATTCAGAAAACTAGGAAAAGAATGAACTTCCTCAACTTAATAAAGAACATCGCGTAAAACCTACAGCCAACATAATACAAAATGGTGAGAAACTGGATGCTTTCTCCGTAAGACTGATGATAAAGCCGTACCTCCTCTTTCACTATTCTTATTTGATATTTTGCTAGAAGTCCTGCTAGTGACAATTAAAAAAAAGGAAAAAATGTATACAGATATACAGATTGGGAAGGAAGCAATAAAACTGTTTTTATTTGCAGAGGACATGCTTGTCTATGTAGAAAATTCTAAGCAATCAATGAGAAAACTCCTGGGACTAATAAGCAATTACAGCAACCTAACAGGATACAATGTTAGTACACACAAACCAACTGCTTTCCTATATATCAGCAATGAATAGTTGTACTTGGATATTAGAAAAAAATACCATTTACGATAGTATCTAAAAATGAAAAACATAGTTATAAATCTAACCAAATATGTACAGGACTTAAATATGAAAAACTATAAAAATCTGATGAAAGAACTCAAAGAAGGATCAAATAAATGAGAAATAGTCCATGCTCCTGCATTTTTAGGCTCAATATCATTAAGATGTCAGTTCTTTTCAACTGATCGAGAGGTTCAGTGCAATCTCAGTCAGAATACCAGCAATCTATTTTTCAGATAATGGAAACAGGTTCAAAGGTTTATATGGAAAAGCAAAATGCCTAGAACAGCGAAGGCAGTACTAAAGGACAGGAACAAAGTCGGAGGACTCATATTACTAAATAAACTTCAAGGCTTGCCATAAAGCGACAGTAATCAAGTAGCATGGTATTGGTGAAAGAATAGGCACAGAGATCAATGGGACAGAACAGATAGCTCAGAAATAGACCCACACAAATACAATCGACTGATCTTTGACAAAGGAGAAAAGGCAAGCTTTGGGAGCAGCCCCATCGTCCATTATATTTTGCTGGAGATTTGACCCATACCTCGAACATCCCACATCACTAAGAATAACATCAGTACCTAAGAATGAATCCAGCAGAAAGGAATTTTTTTATTATTATATTTGAGAGGGAGAGTGAGCATGAGCGGGAGGGGCAGAGGGAGAAGGAGAGAAACTCTCAAGAAGATTCCACGCTGAGCACCGAGCCCGGTGTGGGGCTCGATCTCACGACCCTGAGATCATGGCCTGAACTGAAACCGCAAGTCGGATGCTTAACAACTGAGACACCCAGGTGCCCCAGGAATATTTTCGTTACTGAAATATTTGGCATTCCACTGCTGAACAACATTCAAACAGTTCTTGTGTCCACCTGTCACTGTGCCTTGGTATCTTGTTTGGCAGTAGCATAGACGGGGGTATGGCTAATCATAGTACACACACGTTCCTGAAACCTGCCCGTGATTGTCCATCTTAGGACCAGAAATTGAAATTTGTGAGTAGGTCCTCTGTCTCACTCTCTGACATTCATCTGCTGTTGAAAATTGCACTGGTCCTCTTCTCTTTTGGTCTCACTACGGCACCATCGCAAGTCCTCCAAAGCCCCCTCCTACGTGTACAATGAGGCACTCACTAGAGTCAGCTAAGGCTAAGGTGGGGGGGGTCATTACAGGGGGCCTCTCAACAATAATTAAATATTGAAGAACCTGGATTAATAGAGCAGGATATAGGGTGAAGGCTTTGCTTCCTATTGCTCTTGAGTCTTCCTCTACTTGCTTGCGGAAGTACCTTGGTACCAACCTCATAACTCACAGTTAGATCATTAATGGCTTAGATATCCTGGAACAAGGTTTACTAAGTAGCCACCATATTCCCAGAAGGAGGCTGGTTGACAATGCCAACATCTATGCTCATCCCCCATTTGGCGACCATATTCTGACTGTGCAATTAAAACTGACATTTACAGAAGGTACCCTCATGCTTGCTTTCTCCAAGAAGCCCCTCTTCGTATTCTCCAAAGACGAGATAATACTTTGAATAGTTTGTGTTGTATCCGCTTTTGCTATTAATCTCTGAAAAATGATGGGAAATGTTGAAAGACTTTGGGCCACGGCATCAAATTGATATACCTCCTATGGGAGGCAAGATACTATTTTCCTCTTTTTCTTTTAAGCCAGAAGTATTTTAAAATAACTATTGTATAAACTCTGCACTCCAAAATATTGGCTTTCTCATCAACAGAGACAAGAATTTCGTCTGTTTTGCTCTCTATTAAATCCTTAGATCCTGAAAAAGTTCCTAGAACAATCACTGGAGAATAAAAACGTTTACTAGGTGATTTATAAAGAAATGTTAATGGACTCATGTGTGAATTGCTCTATGAATAACTTAATGAACAGAATATGATTTGGTGTTCACTATACAGAATATGGTATTTACCCACAAACATATTTAGTCTTTCTCATTCCCTACCAAGAGATGGGGGCACAGGCGGTATGGAGCTGAGAATTTCTGCAATTAATCACCAAAAGCTTTTAGAAGCCCCTGACTTTGAAAGGAGAAGGTTTTCTAGGTCCTCCCCTCAAAGATCAAGAACCACGAGCTTCTACTGAATGCTATCCACATTCCATTCCTGAGGACAAGAGGTTTTACTTCTGCTTGAGGCATTCTTTTTCTATTCTCTACTCTTCAGATATAAGAAAATCTCCAAAATGAAAGTTACCAGAATCTAATTTGAGAGGGGAACACATTGGTTAAAGTCCCTGAGAAGAGCAGGGGTGCGTTGGCTTCCCTCAGCTAGTTGTTTCTCTTTGCAGAGGTTTCCACAAGCAGGACAAAAGGAGCACAACCTCTAGTTCCTGAACCTGGGTGCTGCTGATTGTACGGGGCCAGCACCTTAAAAGGTTGGAATTTGTTACCAAAAAATGCTTCCATTCCCTCTATGCCTCCTGGGTCTGGAGGCGTGTCAGCGACTGTTTTCTCATTGGTTCCAAACAAATCCCCAACAGAGAATTCCAGCGGATGATAAGGAACCTAAAGCATGGGAAGACTTTGTCTTAAAAGCTGCTCCAATTTTACAGTCAACTCTTGGGACCGACCAAACATAGGTGAACAGAAGAAGGTGAGACACTTCATCAGGACTCTCTCCTGGCAGGACACAGGAGAGGCTCATTTCCAGGCCCTTCTTATCCATCTCTAACCCTTTGCTTAGAGCCCCCCAACACTGGGGATGTCAGGGCTGAGTTCCCTTTCTTATCATGGTCTCATTCACGTGTTTCAGGCTACCTCCGAGGTACCAGATCAAGGACGGGTTGCCTATTCGGCTGTTGGAGTTGCCTGGCCTTGTAAGTTGGCTCTTGGGTAGCCTGTAAAAGTGTTCCTGCACCTTGCTTCCCAGTCTGCAAAACTCAAGCTCAGGGTACAGACTGGGGCTTTGTCTTATCTGTGGCTCATGGAAGGAGCAACTGCTTCTCATTGTTCTCTTTCCTGAGTAGCTTCAACAGCTGGATGAGTTGAGTGGAGAAATAAAGACATGTTTTACTCAGATTAGACCCAGAGGATGCCTGCTTTAAGTGGCCTGGTAAAAATCTCTCCATCGTGAAAACTCCAGCTCCAGGAAATATGTACTTCGTTGTGCTATGGTTGGGATATGGCTCCCAATTCCTTCAAACCCCTGTTGACAATGGGTAGGCCTTCAAGGATGCTTCCAAGAGTGGGCCTCACATGTTCCATCAGCCTTTTCTCTGCCTCTGAGGGTGGCCCTTGTGCAGTATGTTGGTGTTAGGGTAGAGCATCCTGAAAATAGCTTTAAATGCTGATAATATTATTTCCCTTCATTCATAAGAGACATAACTTCCCTAACAGTGTCCCCTAATGCTGCTGTGGTCTTTGGGAGCCTGTGGGTATACTAAATGCCTTTGAATTACAATGAGTTAAATGGCGAATTTTATGCTATGTGTATTTTACTACAGTAAAAATTTTGGAAAAAACTATGAAAATTATGACAATTTCAGTAGAATATTTATATCGTAGAATTGCCTTTCTATATAAACCTTCTAAAGCCATGGATGAAGAACAAAGAGAAATAGTTGCTTAAAAATTGAAAGGTTCTCTTTGGTGTAATATGCCATAATAATGTTTATGGAATCTGAAATATATTTGAGATCCCAAGTTAATAGCTTTGAATGTAAATATATTCTACGAATATATCCTAAAAAATAATAAACTGAGTAAAGAACATCAGAGGAAAAACACTAAAGATAAAAATGCTTTTAAATGTAAAAATATGTTGTGCCTCACTTATAGTTTTAAATAACAATTTTAAATAAAAATTGAAACAAAGAAATAGTTTTACACATAGGACTAGAATTTATGACATTGAAAACATCCCAGGTAGACAAGAGTCTGTTTGTAGACACTCTTACATGCTGTTGGAAGCTTACATTGCTATGGTGAGTTTGAGAGGTGATTTTGCAATTTTTATCAAAATTAAAAATGTCCTAAACTCTGTCCCTCCAATTCCACTTAAATAATTTTATTTTTTTTTTATTTATTTTTTTGGAGAGGAAGAGACATGGGGCTCCATCTCATGACCTGACATCATGACCTGAGCCAAAATCAAGAGTTGGACGCTCAACCGACTGAGCCACCCAGGAGCCCCTCCATTTAGATGATTTTATTCTGTAGCAGTTTATATGACAGAAGTAATAACATGAGTGTTCTAAGGTATATACGTGTAAGAATTTTTATTGCAGCCATATTTGTAATAACAGAATGAATCAAAACCACTGAAGGGTTTCCAATAGGGTAGGAAGCCTTTAAATTAAATACAGTATAGTGAGGTGCCCTACACCCACTAAAATACCGAAGGAGAGCTAATAAGGAAGTGCCAGAATAAAAAGGGATCCCCTGTATACAATTATGTGGAAAAACGAAGCTGCTGAAGAATATTTATAGTAGGGTCTCAGATGTGAGTCCTGGAAAAGGTAGACTGGGGGACAATTTTGTCTCTTATTTATGTACCTCGAACATTTGTCATCATGCCTGAATTTTAATTTGTTTTGCTTTTTTAAATTTTTGTACTTAAAAAAAAATCATCGTATCTTTCTATCTCTATAACTTTGAGAAGCTTTACTTTTCCTTGCAGGCTAATCATCACTCTTGCAACTCTGTTCTCTGGGACAGTGAAGGACTTACTATTCCTTCTAGAGCCTTTGCTTATTTGCAGAGAATTGAGTTCTTTCCTGATCTCAGGAGGAATTTGCTTTGTCTCACCCTCCTCTTTTGACTTTTGGTAGGCTTCTTGCAGCCCACATTCTCCGGGGAGTCCCGAACCTCTGTTTTCACACAGGCTAATTGGGGGGGTCAGTGCTGGGACTCGACCAACTTCCTTAGCACAGCTCCTCCAGTGCTGGGGTTTGCATTTATAATTTCCTCATGTGTGCACGTGCTGCCAGAAATAGCGACAAAATCTGTCTAGGGGCACCGAGGGTGGGATATCCTGATCTGAAATGTACACGCATGAAAACAAGTCACCAGGTGGCAGGAATTCTGTCCACACCTTCTTACTCTGCGTGCTTCCTGCTTTCTCAGCTGTCTATCCTCATGTCTTCTTGCTTCCTCTGCCACCCTTCTCCTTCCTCTTCTTCATCCTTGTCTTCTGACACACTTGGTGTTTGTAAATTCAAGGACTCATTAAGGGGAATGGCTTCACGTGTGTATCATAGACCAACAATACACAGCAGCAGGTTAAGGCTTATGTTTGGCTGACTGGAGAAAAGGGTCCGCCAAGCCTGATATGGATTCACTGCACAAAGGCCAGAGCTGCGGGCTTGGGGAAGGGATGAAAATGATCAGTTCCATTGTGGTCGTGTCCCACTTGAGCTCTCTGTGACATATTCTGGTGGGATACACAGTCTGGGTATTGGGGAGATCTGGGCTGCAGACACTGGGTGGAGAGTCACCAGCATTCACCTCGCTTACAAGTGGCAGGGTTGGAATACACCCCCAAGCTGTGTGACTCCCAAACCCTGAACACGACTGACACTCAGTGCTGCTGGCTTCTCAGATGACCCTGAGCTCATCTTGAACTTTCTTTCTTTCTTTTTTTTTTTTTTTAAAGATTATTTATTTATTTATTCATTCGACAGAGATAGAGACAGCCAGCGAGAGAGAGAACACAAGCAGGGGGAGTGGGAGAGGAAGAAGCAGGCTCATAGCGGAAGAGCCTGATGTGGGGCTCGATCCCATAACGCTGGGATCACGCCCTGAGCCGAAGGCAGACGCTTAACCGCTGTGCCACCCAGGCGCCCCTCATCTTGAACTTTCTTAACAGCTCTTTTTCATTAATACAGTAAATGGGTAAAAACAGCAACCCGTTATGGGTG
The DNA here is from genome assembly GCF_023065955.2 of Ursus arctos. NCBI lineage: Eukaryota > Metazoa > Chordata > Mammalia > Carnivora > Ursidae > Ursus > Ursus arctos. The sequence goes on along the minus strand of NW_026623078.1, from coordinate 77,102,081 downwards.
TTGGGCTTCCTTAATTATTTGGAAGATTAAGCAGTTGGATGCATCTTTTCAAATGGGGGAATTCTGAGTCTTAGAGCAGTCATAAGTTGTGGCCATTAGGCACATGTCAAAAAATCTGAGCTTCAGTTGGTGGGAGCTGGCTGGGTCCTTAGGGATTATTTATTCCTAAAATGTCATTTTCAGATGATGAGGAAACTGATCCCAGGGCTGTGAAGTGGTTGGTTCAAAGTCACAAAAGCACTGGATGGGAGTGAGTCCTGGGTCAGCTTCCCCCATTACTCCGGGATGGAGATTGATAGAGCCTCAAAGGTAGGAGGACATCCCTGAGTAATCATAAAGTAACTTAAAGTACAAGTAGTTCTACTCCACCTGTCCAGCCCCGTTTGCCCTCCTCTAAGATATCCCTGATATCCTCAACCCCAAACCTGCAACAAGAGTATTTGTTTGACCAGACAAAGCAAACACTTTATAAAAGACCAAGTCCCTTGCCATGGGTAAAAGGCTGAGAATTAAAAAAAAACTCCCCTCTGTTTATTTTGTTTTACACAATGAGCAGCATAGAAAGTCCTTTATGCAGGGCAATAGGAAGCTCACCCCACGATATAATTGATCTTATCATCTGTGAGGTGGGGCTCACGAACACTCTATACCTATGAACCTTTTGACATCATGGCTTAGCAGCCTCGCAGCTGTACAAACATCGGTTTAAAGTCTAGCAACAACAATTACCAGCTGTGTGATTGTGGAAATAACTCACCAACCAGAACCCTGAATTTCTAACTTGTGAAATGAGGATTGAAAATACCTATTACTGGGGCGCCTGGGTGGCTCAGTCGTTAAGTGTCTGCTTTCAGCTCAGGGCGTGATGGGATCGAGCCCTGCATCGGTCTCCCTGCTCCGCTGGGAGCCTGCTTCTTCCTCTCCCACTCCCCTTGCTTGTGTTCCCTCTCTCGCTGGCTGTCTCTCTCTCTCTGTCAAATAAATAAATAAAATCCTTAAAAAAAAAAAAAAAAAGGAAAATACCTATTACTTACAGGACCATTGAAGTTTAATAAACAGAAGGAGGGGTAGCTCTTAGTCCAGTGCCTGAGAGACAGAGCTCAATAAAAGGTTTGCAGAAAATGGGGTGCCTGGAAAAATTTGCTGGGTTTCCAGGGAGCATGTAAAACAAAGAGAAGAAAGAAATACCACTTAAGAAAAATTCCCAAGGAATAAGTAGACTTGATGAGATATGGGATAATAAAGCTGAATGATAATTTTGATATGTCATTATAAATACTTTGTTTTTCTGAGATCTATTTACCCAGATTAAGAAGGATTATTCCCTTGTCTGGCAGAGATTTGAAGAAGTGTCTGCACTTGCTCATAGTTTTTTAGTGACTTAAGTCAGTATTTGCATTTATTCATTCATCAAAAAACAATTCTAAGTGAAATAAGTCAAGCAGAGAAAGACAATTATCATATGATTTCTCTCATCTATGGAACATAAGAACTAGGAAGATCGGTAGGGGAAGAAAGGGAAGAAGAAAGGGGCGGTAATCAGAAGGGGGAACGAAGCATGAGAGACTATGGACTCTGAGAAACAAACTGAGGGCTTCAGAGGGGAGGGGGTGGGGGAATGGGATAGACCGGTGATGGGTAGTAAGGAGGGCACGTATTGCATGGTGCACTGGGTGTTATACGCAACTAATGAATCACGGAACTTTACATCAGAAACCAGGGATGTACTGTATGGTGACTAACATAATATAATTAAAAATATTATTATAAAAAAACAACAACAATTCTTTAGGGGTGGCTGGGTGGTTCAGTTGCTTAAGTGTCTGACTCTTGGTTTCAGCTCAGGTGGTGATCTCGCAGGTTGTGAGATTGAACCCTGAGTTGGGCTTTGTGCTCAGCAGGAGTCTGCTTGGATAGTCTCTCTCTGCCCCTTCCCCTGTTTGCACACACTCTCTCTCTGAAATAAATAAGTAAATCTTAAAAAACAATAAAAAACAAACAAACAAAAGCCCAATTCTTTAGCCCGATTGTGAGCTAAGCGTTTTCCTAGACTCTGCAAATGCAAACACAAATTGGAGCTGTTTACCTGCCTTCCAAGAGCCCACAAGTTTGGCTCTTTCCTGCTCTTCCTTGCTACAAACAAGGGAGTGAACTGAGATTTAAAATACAAACCACAACTTGGAGGGGACCTTGGTGAGCACACAGCCTGCATTCCCAGTGTAGGAATGCACTCTAGGCCATCGTGGATAGGTGGTCATCATTCCTCCTGGAAAACCACTGATGAACACATCTCTTTTAAAGGGCAGCCATGCCCAGTGTGTTCTCGTCTTTACTCTGTGGGCCTTTTATTCAACCCACTTTATGCCTATAACCTGATTGCATTGGTTTCTAATCTCTACTGTGCTGGCCTTTTACTGAACCAACTTTACCCCTAAAACCTGATTCCATTGGTTTAGTCCAGCCTTAACTCTAATTATTTGTCTTTATATAGCAGTAAAAAATAATAACAGTGGAGTCAGAAGAACCCGTGTCATCTTGTGTTGCCTCTGACACTTACAAACTGTGTGAGCCAGAGTGAGCCTCATGTAAGAATGGGAATGCTGATATCCACCCAAAGGTGATTAAGCGAGGATTAGATGATGTAGGTTAGGGGCTGACACTGTGCAGGCGCTCAGTAAGTGGTCACTCCCCTACTTCTTCTTAGTGCCGGCACTTCAGATATCTCAGCACACAGATATCCTTTGAGGTCCTCCTGTCTCCAGGCTAAACAGGCCTAATTACTTCATCAGTTCTTCAAACGAGAGGATTTTAGTGTCTATCTTTTCTCTGTCTTGCTTTAGCTTGTCAACGTTCTTAAAATCTAGAACCTAGGAGAAAACCGAATACTTCAGACTTCAGAAGATCATACCAATTAAGATTAGCAATGCCATTTTCCTTGACATAGGATTTCTGTACGTATTCTAGGTGTTTCCTTGCTTTCTGTAAAGTATGATAAAGCAGCTCACTTTACTCTATCTTGTACAGCTGAAGTTCTTGCTATCTTTAAGGTTTAACTCTTGAGATGGTTTGGCTCCTGCCCATACTTCCTCAGTGCTGAAAGAGGGCTTAATTACTTATGTGGGGATGAGTTGAATGCTCTTCCCTAAATCAGTTACCACTTCGTGTCTCCTTCAACTTCTGAAGTTGCCCCACCGAGCATGGAAAGTCACTGAATTTTGCCATGTATCTGCAGAGTATTGTACAGAAAACGAGTTTTGAGTTTTCTAAACTGGGTACTAAAAAGGATAAGACTTTTCCTCCTTGAAATCCCATGTATTCTATTGGAGGATGATTGTGATGGTTAATTTCCTGTGTCCACTTGACTGGGCTATAGGTGCCCAGATATTTGACTGAACACTATTTCTGGGTGTGTCTGTAAGGTTGTTTCTCCAAGAGATTAACATAGGAACCAAAAGACTGAGTAAAACAGGTTGTCCTCCCTAATGGGGGTGGGACAATCTCCTACAATCTACCGGAGGCCTTGAGAGAAGAAAAAATCTTGAGGAAGGGAGAATTTTCTGCTTCTGCAGACATCGGAATTTCGCAATCTTCAGACTCTGGCTGCAATTACACCTTCAGCTTGTATGTTTGTCGGGCCTTCTGACCCGGACTAGAACTATACCATTGGCTCTGCTGGGTCTTCAGAGTGCCTACCGTGGGTCTTGGGGATTCTTGGTCTCCATAACTGCATGAGCCAATACTTATAATAAATCGATGTATTCATATCTGTAGCTCTATCTATATTATCTATCTATCATCTCCTATTGGTTCCATTTCTTTGGAGAACCCAGACTAATACAGTGAAAAAACACCCTGTACTTCCCCACCATAAGAATCACCACCCTGTGGCAATGTTTCTTTTTCCATTGACTGCCTTTCCACTAGACTGTAAATTCTGTAATTCTTTTTGGGGGGAGGGAGAGCCCTTGTGACCCCAGAGCATAGCAAAATGACTGGTACATAGTAGTTGCTCAGTAAATATTTAATAAATGAACAAATACGTGTTCAAAACTCAGCAATGAATGCATTGCTGCATGATCTTGACAAGTGGCCTTACCTCTCTGAGTCTCAGTGTCATCATCCAAGTCATTTGGGGATAACAACAGGTATCTTACAGAGTTGTAAAAACTGAAGTAGTTAATATAGGCAAGAATTGCCATAGGTGAAAACTAGGGGATTGATAACACTAGGTAATTGATTGATAAACTTTTGTGCTATGGGACTCTACCATTGGAGCCATTCTTTGAAGAATACAATATTTGAGTAAAACAGAGCTTGCTAGTCTCACTGACAAAATTGGTATAAATGTTTATGATGAAATTTATGTAGACTAATTTGAAAGCCATAGGAAGCGGGGGATCAGAGGGTATTTTATGCTGTTCTTGGGTTTGCCTCACTGTTGGAATTGCATTAGAATGCACTGCGGGGTATTCTTGCTGCTCCTTATGAGACATCATGGTATAATGGAAAGATCTTTGAACTCATACAGAGTTGAAATTGAGTCACGATTTTTAAAATTTATTGCTTGTTAGGGGTGCCTGGGTGGCTCAGTTGGTTAAGCATGTGACTCTTGATTTTGGCTCAAGTCAGGATCTCAGGGTTGTGAGATTAAGCCCCAAGTCAGGCTCTGTACTCAGCAGGAAGTGTGCTTGTGATTCTCTCTCTCTCTTTCTCTCTCTGCCTCTGTCTCTCCTCCCACTCAGGCGTGTTCACTCTCTCTCTCCCTCTCTAAAATAAATAAACAAATCTTTAAAATTTACTGCTTGTAGAACTAGAGACCATTGCTCAACTTCCCTGAGTCTCAGTTTTCTTACCTGCAAATTAGAGATAAAAATGCCTAACAATTTGGTCACACTCACAATGTTCTTGGGGAGCACATTTGAAACCTTGTTTCTAGCTTTTGGTACAAGCTATCGTTATTTAAAAGCAGCATGATTTTTCCCACTCCCTCTCAGTGTCATGGTTCTCCAGTGACTACGTTTTCATACAGGGATGAAAGGAGGAGATCAGAAGATGGGGACTGAGGGAAGGGCAAAGAGGCATCCAAGGAGGACAAGGGTGCTACAAGGAAGATGGGATTCTGTGTTCGGCTTGGTCTACCTCCTCCTATTTCTGGACAGCCCACCTCCTGCTTCTCACCTGCGAATCAGAGCCTCTGGCTCTGCAGAATTACTTACCAATGCACCACATCCCTTTACTCCTCCCTGCCTGTGCCCATGCTGAGGCCTCTGCCTAGAGTACCGCCTCTCCACTTCACAACCTGGAATATGGGAGCTCAGCTTTCAGGGCTCAGTTCAGAAATCACTTGATCTGTCAAGCCTTTTTGACGAGATGGCACAAGCTGGGAGTTGGACATTCCCTGTTCTGAGTTTTGTCAGTAATTTGTACTACCCCAAACACTGCTTCGGTGCTTTTTTATTATCAATATTTAAAAAAAAGTAAGAGTGGATACTTTCAACTGAAATTTTGTGGTTTCCCTTAGAACTTTTGAGAGATGGTTCTGGATCTGGATCAGAAGAAAGGACCCAGAGATGAGTAGTTAGTCTGAATATTGAGTGAAAATAATTTGAAGTTGGAGGAAAGGTGGCGATTAGAAGGGATGAATGAGAGATCAAAGGAGAGACAATGAAAGAAGACCACCAGGTGGAAAACAAGGAGCTCCAGGAGGATGCTGTGAGTGGTGCCCATTTGACAGCTGAAGGACACGTGGGTCCAGCCTTGTCCAAAGATCACTTTTCATTTGTGTTTGGGAGACTGCTACCTGCATTGTGGCCAGATGGAACTGAAATTGTTGGGCTGATTTTATATGAACATCAGGCGATAGCAAAGTTCGGTCTGATGGGAAAGAAGAAAAGCATTACAGGAATACGTGATGATATGCAAGCTGACATAATTCATCTGAAACAGGAATGTGGAGCCAGAGGGACCTGAGGACATAAGTGCCCTGGGAGTTAACCAGCATCCCATGGAAGTCTTCACATTTTCCTCATGTCTCCTAAGAGGATTGGAGACCTGAAGGAGCAGGGTGACTAGAACTGACACCAGTTATTCTCAGTCATGCATTTAAGTACCTACCCTGGGCCAGCCACTGAGGTCGGCTTTAGGGATGCAGTGTGGGCAAGACCAGAACTGGTGCTAGACTTCATGGCACTCAAAATCTGGTAAGTGGGATTCTGACCAATCATCACAGGAATACATGTCAGCTGTAAGGAGACCTAAGAAAGGCAACTACTGTGTCCCGGGTTCTTTGCTAGGCCCTTGGATATACAGATGGAGAGAATGGAGACTTGCACTATAACCCCTCCGAGTATAGCGAGCAGTACTATACATCAGTCTCATTAAAGGCACCTTCTCTACTGGGGAGATGTGGAGAAAGTAAGACTGAGAAGCCAATGACAGAGGAAATAATGTGCAATCTAGGAATGCATCTGTCTACCTTAGTGAATTACTTACTTACATTTAATTTACAAGAAAAACCCACTTAAGGCCAGTGAGTAGTACTTTCAAAATCCTTGAGGCATATAATTAGCTCTCCTTTTAACCTTGCCGACATGAGAAGGGCAGATTTTTTTTAATGGTGTTAATTATTAAATTGTGTCTTTCTCTTAATAAACTACTCCAAGTGGCACACCAGGGAGACTTCTTTAGCCTTTGTGAAACTATCTCTTATATTCGGCATAAAAGATACAAGAGGCAGAGCTGGTTTGCCTGGCTGAATCTTGGGAGATTTTAAATGCTCATATGGGACCTCCATGCCATAGAATTCTGGTAATATACAGGCTAAGGCCGACTCAGAGAGAAAGACTTTCCCAAAGACCTTTTATATCTCAATATTACAACATACCAAATCTCACCCAGTGCTCCCATTCTGTTATCTGTCACCGTTCTGTTGCCATGCACTGGTCCACCAACATTCCCAATGGGACAGGGGTTGAAGAGAGAAATGGGATGGCAGGAGTTTTATTAGATTGGTCTTGTTTACTGTCCCATTATCCTTTATACCAAGAGTTTTCCGATTCTATGTTCTTGTAACCCCATGAGCTTACCATTAAGTACGGGCTTCCCTAGTTGTATGGCTGCATTGGTTGCAATAATATAGCATGTGACTCAAATTGATATAAAAAATAAAGGGAGCTTAAGTGCTTGTGTAACTAAAGTCTTTTGGCAATTCCAGCTTCAGGCACAGCTTGATACAGAGGCACAAATAAATGTCACTAAGATCTATACACTCCTTGCCTCCTTGGCCTGCTGTCTTCTGGGTTCGTTTCCACCTAAATTTGATTTTCCTTACAGTCAAAAAATTGTTGCCAGTAATTTCTTAGCACTGTATGCCTTCGTTTTCATACCCAGATGAAAGAGAGCATCTTTGTTTCAACATTTGTAGTATTATCTAAGATTTACTGTGATTGGACTGGCTTATGTCACATAATCTTCCCTAGGTGATCTGTCTGGTCAGAGGGAAGGAACACTAATTGGCTTAGCTCAGTTTTTATAATCCAACCCAGGAACCTGAGAGATAAAGAGATAAAGTGGCTTTTAAAGATCACAAGGCTATTGATCTAGTAGGACTTTAAACGCATTGTTCTTTCTTATGCACGACACTTGCAAGCTACCTGTGAATGCAGTGCCCTCTTGTATTTGTGCACTGACGGAGGGGTCTGACTCTTGCATCCGGTCAACCCGGTCATCTCTCTATTTCCAGTCATGGCTCTTTTATTGACCAGTTCTATGACCCTCCCTTAAGTCCCACAACCTATGCCAGCCTCCGTTTTCTCCCCTCTAAGGTGTGAAGGAGGATGTTCTGCATCAGGACAAAGGCATTAATGCCGACAGAAACACTGGTAAAATTCAAAAGGTGGAGGTATTCGTTTTTACTTGTTGTTGGACAGCTCCTCTGTGATGGGCGCTGGTAATCCCTGATGGATTCTTGATCTGCAAGCTCTATGAAGATAAGGATCGGGTCTGTCTGGGGCAACTGCTCCTGACCACACAGCACCGTCCTAGGTACATGGTATAGTCCCCAAGAGTAATTTGCTAAACGAATAAGTTAATCCACATTCATTAGCCTGAGATTTAGAAGGCTGGAGGCTTTATTACATACAACCATAGGCAAGCCATTCAACTACAGTGTGCCTCTCTCTCTCTCTTTTTTTTTAATTTAGAAATTGGGGATAATGGTAGGTTATGAGAGTCAAACGAAGAAAAATACATAATGCCCCTAGAACACAAGCTGACACACAGAAAGGGAGGATGTTAATTACAACATACTGTTGACATCACACATCTTAGTCACAGAGGACAATCCAGTCAGGATTCATTGAGGGCTTCCTATGTTGCTAGCCCAGTGCTGGCCATGGGGTCTACACAGATAAAAGTTTGAGAAATTCTTGATCCAGGGGGGCCACTGGGAGCCAAGCAGGCCAGAATTCTCCTCTGTCCTCTGAGCAGACATTTCGGATTCTACAGGAGGCTGTTTTTCTCTTTGTCAAAAGACAGCTGGGCTTTCAGGTGTTGAGATGAGTTAAAACTCAAACATTTGGTGAAGAAATGGAGGGGGTCTTTATAAATAGAAAACAAGTGGGAAGAGGTTTTATTGAGGGAATTAAAAAAAGCTCCTGGGCATCCTTTAAAACAGTGCCATTTCATGGAAATATCCCACTTTGCAGTGGCTCGCTTAAAACGACTTGTCCCCGATTTTGAAAGTTTCATCTATTGCAATGAAGAGAATCTAAAGATGAGCTCCAGTGGCCTCTTTCTGCTTTTAATGAACCAAAAAGCTCAAAGTTTCTATTTTCTATCCTATGCAGAGCCAAGGTGGAGAAAATAGTATTGTAGAGACAGGCAGGCATGAGGTCATTTTATGGGCATTATTTTTACCAGATTATTCTGGAAATGAAAATTTCTTGGGGAGAAATGTACTAAAAACTTAAGCATTTTAAAAATAAAACTAGAATAAAGAGAATAGAGAGCATAGAGTTCACCTAAGTTCAGCTCCATAACTGAGACAATTTCTGGTAGCTGGCTTGACTATGCGAAACATGGAGAAATTTGGTGAGAACCTACTTAGTTATCCATTCCTGTGCAAGGGGAACCAAGGAAGAGTAAATCAGTGATTTTTCCCTAGGAGGCAATTCGAAACTAGAAGCGAACCCCAAATACCAGTCTACAGAGGACAGTCTCTGTTGAGCTTCTAAAGATGCCTAGTCCCCCCTCATTATGTTCCTCATTGCCTGGGTGAAAGAAGCATCCTTGGGTTCGCCCGGGGAATGCGGTTATGTGGTTGTATATAGGTAAATGCATTGTAACATTCTCATTTCCCTGATTGTTCTGATTTTTCCTCAACACTTTCCAAAGAAGTTCTGATGTCTTCACCTCACTTCCTGCAAGTCATTTATAACCACCCTTCAAGGAGCCAAACAAAGAAACCATTGTCCAGTCTTCCATAGATCATAATTCCTGAGTTATGGATGAGTCCTGTAAGTTGATGAATTCTGTAGTCATGTTTCCTCAGTCCCTCTTATACCTATTAGTCAAGTACTGCAGTTCTTCCGGTGTGGAGGCTCTTTTCCCTGGAGCAAGGATTATATTTCTTCACTTAGATTGGGCTGAGGCCTGACCCTTGTTATTGACTTGGAAGCAGTGAAGGGTCATGGGGAAAAATCTTGAAGAAAAACAAATGCCGTCTTGGGAGGCATTTGATAAAGTCATCACATGTTTCCAGGCATATGGAAGATGCTCTGCTCCAGCAAAATAGACCGGAGTCCCCACGGGTACCATCTAGCCATTACACAGGTGGGCCAGTCTCTCTTTTCCAGGTGATGCTCCATGTGTGGTTCCTTCTAGTGTTGGCTGTGACAGCCTGGATCACAGCCGTGGGAGCATAACAAGTCATTACTAGGGCCTCTCTGGCCAGAGGGGCACCAAGGGTGTTTTTCTGGGGTGATACAAAAATCAGATCCAATAGAAACCATTTATTTGATATTATGCCAAAGAAATGCTGGCAGTTCCACTGTGTTTTACCATAAGCCATCCTTAAGGCCAGGCTTTGAGTAGGCATTCATATAAGCAAGCTATTTGGATTAGTCAAGATATTGAAATCCAAGTCTTGGGTAAGTGCTCCCATGCTAGTGAATTCTTCCCTGCGCAGTATTATATTCTGCTTTGCCTTCCTCATGACCCACTCTCCTTTGTGTTCTTTCAAGTCCTGCCAGGACATATTAGGTAGATCTTGCAAGTCCTTTAGTGTGTAGCCCTGCCCTGCTGGAGCTCTGCTAGCCCTGACTCTAGTTATCAGACTGGAAGCAATAAGAGTGATAGGATATTAAGCATCATTTTGCAAGACACCTGTTTCACGTGCAAAGATTTCTTTTGCCATGAGAAGTGTTCAGAAGATTTTAAGATTCTCAGGCTTGTCTAGACAAATACACATTCCCAGGTCTAAATAGTTCACTCTTTCCTTTGCAGGGTACTGATTTTGACATATAAGACTTGCTGACACTGTTTATTTCCTCTTTTGTGCAATTATTCCACCCCATACAATCTGATTTACATAATCTGTCTTCTGGCTATAAAGGATGAGAGTCTCCTTAATTATCATAGAGGATTCTGGATTTTACAGCATGTTTTAAGTTGGCAATTAGAAACGTTGAGCTATTTTTTGCAAGGTCGCTTGTGCCCATACCCTGCCTCCCCAACCACTCTACTCCATAATCCTTTTATTTTCTTTGCCAGCAAATTGACTAAGCATCACAGCTACTCCATCTCTCAAAATCTTGTCCTCATCCCATTAACTACAGATGAAAGCCCATACTCATGATGCCCCTGCATCCCACTCACTCCCAGAAATGGAGATGTTATTGCCATTAGACCAGTGAGAAAACCAATTCCCAAATCTTATTTGATAGTCTGCTTTGTAGAACTACTCTTGTTACCAATAGTTTTAGGCAGGGTTTCCTAGAAACAGAAACTGAGGTGAAAATTAAGTGGTGGCGGTTTATTCAGAAAGTAGAATTCTAGGGTGGCAAGAATAAGAGAAAAGTGAAGTGAGACGGGTAAGGGTCAGGAAGCAATGCAAAATGCATTGATCGCACTGGTCAATGCTTCATGATGAGTCACAAAGAGACTTAGTTGGTTGCTATGCAGGAGTGTCTATTTGGTCATGTGGGCATTTTTGTACACCTCTGGCTATATGGAAAAGCGCACTGAAGTGGTCCATTTGAGGAAGAAACAGAAAATTGACTAGAGTCTCTCCCCTTTTTCCTGCCCCTCAGATCAAAGTCTTACTCCATAGGAAGTTAATTCCTCTGCACAGCTGGTTCGTCCCTTTGGCAGCTACTGGGGAATCCAGGTCCCATGACTTTCAGTGTGGTTTTTTCATCTGAAACAGGAAGTAGGAAAATCAAAGAAGAGCCAGGGACTCCAAGCATTCAACTGGTCAACCTTGGATCGTAGATCCACTAGGCACTGATGAAGTCAGTGGTGGCAGCTGGGAGAGAGCTAGTGGCTGTAGGTCTGGGAGATAGTTGAAACTGAGAGAATCTTAGGAGGCATATGGATATATCTAATACATCAGTTTTTATAACAGCAAGACTGGGTCCACTCCTGTTGGAACAGGATGCAATGTAGGTACCCAGGGGTTATAATTTTTTTTTCTGGTTTGCCTTTGTCATGAGTTGTACCCACTATCAAAAATCCTACCATGAATAATAATCAGAATATATATATATATACACACATATATATAAAATATATAAATATATATAAAATATATATCACATAAAGTGTCTCAAATACTTACAATATCTCAAATACTTTACATGCTTCATCTTCTTTTGTGTCATAACAGACGATGTAAGCACTACTGTTAACCCCATTTTCAGATTAGGAAACTGAAATTCAAAGATTTTTTAAAAAATATTTTATACACAATGAAACATGGAACACTACATCAAAAACTAATGATGTACTGTATGGCGACATAACATAACAAAAAAATAAAGATTTTATTTTTATTTATTTGAGACAGAGAGAAAGAAATAGAGAGCTTGAGCGGGAGGTGGGGGGGAAGGGCAGATGAAGAGAGAGGGGGAAAAAGACTCTCTGCTCAATAGGGAGCCTGACAGGGTGCTCAGTCCCACCACCCATGAGATCACCAACTTAGCCAAAACCATGAGTCAGATGCTCGCTGACTGAGCCACCCAGGTGCATCTGAAGCTCAAAGATTTGAAGAAATTTCCTGAATATCGCATTGCCACTAAGTGATAGAGTCATAATTTGAATGCACAACTATGTCATTCTTTTTTTTTTTTTTAAGATTTTATTTATTTATTTAACAGAGATAGCCAGCGAGAGAGGGAACACAAGCAGGGGGAGTGGGAGAGGAAGAAGCAGGCTCATAGCGGAAGAGCCTGATGTGGGGCTCGATCCCATAATGCCGGGATCACGCCCTGAGCCAAAGGCAGGCGCTCAACCGCTGTGCCACCCAGGCGCCCCATCTATGTCATTCTTAATCCCACCTCTTAAACTAAATATGAACTGCTTTGCATATTTGAACCTAGTTCAAGGAATTTCTATAGGTGTTCTCTCTCTTATATGTAAATGTGCCTACTTGCCAGGAGCACTTATTACTCGTAAAGGATTTGATAATTCAGATTTGGATTTATGGAAGCTTAGCTCAAAAGCCATAATCAAATAAAGGCAAAGAAGGGTCAACATCTGTCCATCCTTGGCCGCTTGGACGCTTCTTGTGTGGGCTACAGCACCCCCGACCTCTCATGGAAGAAGGACACACAGCATAGAACTAGATGTGGGATTGAGGCAGAAGCTTGTGGGACTTTGATACACTGTCAGGAGGGAGTGGGGCCAGAGTGGGGCCTTTCTTAGCAAGATGTTGGACCTCACAAGTTCTGAGCCAGTAGTAATGGCTGCGGAATACTTTCCCAGGTAAGCATGTTCCATGAAGACAGAAAAATGGGCTGTGTTTCCTCTGGCAGGTGCACACATCTGCAGAGCAGTGTTTCAGTTATCCCGTCTGGACACAGCCTTCTCTTTCACCCAGTTACAATCCTGCGGTTCTTTTTTTTTTTTTTTTTAATTAATTAATTAATTAATTTTTAAATAATTTTTATTTTGTTATATCAGTCCTGGTTGCTTGTGATCATTGCAAGCTCTTTAGGAGAGTATTTTTCCTTTCTCACTATTTTACCTTTTATTCATTTTTTTTTTAAGATTTTATTTATTTATTTGACAGAGAGAGACAGCCAGCGAGAGCGGGAACACAAGTAGGGGGAGTGGGAGAGGAAGAAGCAGGCTCCCAGCGGAGCAGGGAGCCTGATGTGGGGCTCGATCCCAGGACCCCGGGATCACACCCTGAGCTGAAGGCGGAAGCTTAACGAATGAGCCACCCAGGCGCCCCTCACTATTTTACATTTTAATCTCAGAGATTCCAGGGATTCTTTAATTCCATTATTGTAAATCATTAACTTTGGTGGGGTTTTGTATGATCCCTTGTTTCAGGGGTGGATTCTCCTCTCTGCTAGACTATAAGTTCCATAAAGACAGCAAACGTGCCAGGCTTGTCTTCAGTCCTATTTCCATTACTTGGCACGGGGCTGGGTGTAGGATGTGTTCCCGAACATTGTTCTCTTTGATTGGATGAAGAAAACTTTACCTCTTAACATGTAGGAATTGGAAGAGTTATTTGTGTCAGTTCTGCATTCTGAACCTGGACTTTTCCCTAAATAATAGGCACATAAGAAGTTTTTTCTTTTTGTGAAGATCCTTTTCTTGCAGGCAGTTCATAATTTTTTTTAAAGATTTTATTTATTTATTTGACAGAGAGAGAGACAGCCAGCGACAGAGGGAACACAAGCAGGGGGAGTGGGAGAGAAAGAAGACAGTTCATAATTTATCCATGTATTTATTAAACGGTGATTTGTGTCTCTAAAAAGAAGTTCCTTAAATCTGGACTTGTGTAGGTTAGGATTAATCCTAGAGGCCCTGGCAGAGATGGCCTGGCAGGTAAGGAATAAGTTGTTCCCGCCCTGAGAGGAGAGGAAGCCAGGCAGCCCCTTGCGAAAGCAACTAGTGTGCAGATTTGATGTCTTGCTAGTGCCCCTTTGCCCTTCCATAAGAAACATACACTTCTGGAATGACGTAAAATTCATGTTAATTATGCTAGCAGGAAAAGCACAACTTTTTAATATTTAGCTAATAACTATGCTAGTGATGATCATAGTAGCTATGAGCTAATGATTAATTGGGATGACTATTGTAATAGTAATGGGAGAACAGATTTACAGAGAGATTAATTAGGAATACATTTTTGAGAGGCTGGAATGTATGAGACAAAAAGAAGGTGAGGCAGAATTGTATAGTGGAGAGAGCACCAGCTAGAGAGTGAATTTAACTGATCGATTGATTAATATGTGCATTTATTCAATAAATATGTATTTACCACCCACTCTTCTAAGCTTTAGAGATACAGCAGTGATGAAAAGAAAATGTTGCTATCCTCATAGAGCTTACATTCTGTTATGGGTTGAGTTGTGATACCCCCCACATAAATTCATAAGTTGAAGTCTTTATACCCAGTACCTCAGGATATGACCTTATTTGAAAATAAGGTTATTGCAGATGTAAGTAGTTAAGTCATCCTGGGGTGGGGTCAGCCCCTAATCCACTATGACTGGTGCTCCTATAAAAAGGTGTCATCTCTCCCCACTCCCAGCTTTATTCAGAAGAAATTGACATATAACCATGCGTAAGTTTGAGGTGTATAACATGATGATTTGATATACATATATATTAGGAAATGATCACCACAATAAGGTGAATTAACACACACATCACCTCGCAGTGACCATGTTGTGTGTGTGTGATGAGAACTTTTGAGGTTTACCCTCCCAGCAACTTTCAAGTATACCATATAGTGTTGTTAACTATAGTCACCTTGCTGAACATCCCATCTTCAAACTGGAAGCTTGTACCTTTGACAGTTTTTACCCATTTCCTTCAAACCTCCCTCCTTCCTCCCACCCCTGCCCCTGGTGACTACCAATCTATTCTGTTTGCACGAGTTGCGTGGTTTTTTTGGATTTCACATTTAAGTGAAATCATATAGAACTTTTCTTCGTCTGTCTGACTTATTCACTTATATTGTGAATAATACCTCAATGAACATGGAGGGGGCAGATATCTCTTTGAGATAGTGATTGCATTTCTTTATGATGTGTACCCAGAAGCAGGATTGCTGGATAGTATGGGAATCAGTGTCTTAGCCTCTCATGTTCAGTATACGTTTCTTTTTTTTTTTTTTTTGAGATTATTTATTCATTTATTTGAGAGAGAGAGAGAGCATGAGTGAGGGGAGGCACAGAGGGGTTGGGAGAAGCAGACTCCCCATTGAGCAGGGAGCCAAATGCAGGGCTTGATCCTGGGACTCTGGGAACAGATCTGAGCCGAAGGCAGACACTTAACCAACTGAGCCACCCAGGTGCCCCAGTATATGGTGTCTTTTATGAAAAGCGGTTTTTCAATTTAATGTAGTTTAGTGTATTAAAATCTTATAATATGATTCGTGCTTTTTGTTTCTTGCTTAAGAAGTCTATCTCCAAATCAAAGCTATAGAAATATTCCTCAATATATCTTCTAGTTATTTTAGAGTTTGCCTTTTCTCAATTAGTCTTTAACTTGTCTAAAATCAATCAATCAACCAAGTATTATTTTATATACGAAGGATAAATTTTCTTTTATAGTAAAAATTGCTGTAGAAATAAGTTAAACACCTTGGATCCCTCATCTGAACAACATAACCCAGAAAATGATATTTGTGACTTTTTTCTCCATTCTTCCAAGGATGGTACATAGTTAATACCCCTCCAGATAGATAGGAGAGAAGTTAATTTATTAACACAGTGGACACCATAGAACATTAGGTCTTACTTCTTTTGAGGGGAGGAACCCATCTGAGAAAGGTTGGGTTCAAGGGAGATAGAAATGGGGGATTCCATATTGGACATTTTAGTTGTGCTTTTTAGGCAAACACGCAGAAGTGTGTATGTGGCAGGTGGAAATCCCAATGTGGAGCCTGGGGATAAGTGAAGGCCAGATGTGAAAGTCTATTCACCATCATTAAAGTTATGAGATACGATCATAGTTTTTAGGAAGATACTGTAGGTAAAGAAGATCAGAGGAGCAGGTGGAGGGAAGTCGTCCTTGAGGAAAACAGCTGAGTATGGGATCCCGGAGATGCGGTGAGAACACTTATTGAACAGTGGTAGATGCTGTTATAATCTAAAGCAGAATGGGAATAGGAAGGTGACTATTCAATTTATAATATGCTGTTCCCTGGGGATCTACCAAAGAGCAATTCAATGGATAGTTTAACTGGAAACCAGATGGTAACGAATTATTATAACAAATAGGAAGTGAAGTGACAGAGGCAATGACCAGGGCCATTGCCCTATTTTTATAGATGACAAAACTGAGTTCTGGAGGCTTAACTGACTTGCCCCAAAGTCCTGGAATTCCTCTGGCCGTGGAATACTGCGAGGCTGTATTTGAACCAGACTTACGGTGGGGATCATTTTATTATGTACAAAAATATCAAATCACTCTGATGTACACCTGAAACTAATAGTTATATGTCAACTGTACTTTAATTTAAAAAAAATCTGGTTCTTCTGCCTCTAATCTTAAGGCATCTCCCAAGCGTGTGCTATTTAAGACCCTGAGGCCTCATCGTCTTATTCCTGCCCCAGTGTGGCAATCAGCTCTACGTGGCCAACAAGTCCATTAGCAGACCCAATCTCACACACGCGCTTCCTGTGTTGTGCTCTAGGACTTCTGGGTACACTTTAGTCATACACCTGTGCACCTTGGAATTGCCTAATGCTCTGTAGGGCAAACCTTGACCAATAGGAGAGAGAACTACTGAATAAATAATTGACCTTCCCTACCTCCCAGCTCCAAGGACTGTCCTAAGAGACATCTTCTCTGAGGATAGTCCCAGAGGATCAAGACATCAGTCATACTTAGTGTTGTCTAGCTTGATATTGGCTCTCCCTCAGGGTAGCTCCTGCTCCTTCCCAGCCTCACCATCCCCCTCCGCTCCTTTCCTCACTTTTGCACCCCGGAGTTGCATTCTTAATAAAGTAATACAGCACTGCTTTCTGGGGCACCTACCTAAGATATTATATATCACTGCATTCTCATGTTACTAATTTGCCAAATTCTGTCTGCCTTGGAGTCTTCATATGCCTGGAATATACATCTCCACCCCACTTCACCCTTTACTCTTTTTCTGTCTATAGGTCTCAACTTAAATGTCACCATGCTGTCCTTACCCATCTGACTTTCAATACCAATCTGTATTCTCCTATGCACTGCCTAGGTTTCCTTCGTGATACCTACAGCTGTTAGTAACCATAAACACATATGTGTGAATATTTGAGTCATGTGGGTTTCCACCTTAAACACTAAGATTCATGAAGACAGTGTCTTATTATTTCTGTATGCTAGTGTCTATGGTAGTGCCTGGTATATCATAACTGCCCAATAAATATTTACTGAATGAAAGAAGTGAATGAATAAGTGTGCTCTCTCATTCTTTCATGACTTCTCCTCTCCAGGGCCCAGCACACATAGGATTGAGTCTGTAGGGATGGGTGCAGATAGCAGAAACATATGAATATGGTCACTTTTTATTACCTAGAGTAAGCGCTGGCTTGCTGGCCAATAGATTTATGGAGTAAGACCAGCCACCTGTTCCCTCTCCCTTCAAGCACACCAAAGATACATTCTCTGGAACTCCATCAGTTAAGACGTAGGGAGAAGGTACGTATTAGACTCCTTTGAATCCCAGGATTTCGAAATTGAACACTCTGCATCATGATGCATCCATTACACTTCTTCTTGCTGTGGTGATGGGTGAAATCAGCTCGCCATCTTTGGTAGATGCCCGGTTCACATTTGGCATTTACTGTCCTTGTTCTTCTTCTTGTTCTTGTTTAAGATACATTCAAATTCCAAACCCTCATAACCGGATAATACAGAGGGGGAGGGGATGTTGTCTGAGGATCACATTCTTTCTTTTACCCCCTAAATGGCTTATTATTATCTTAGATAGCTAGAGGAAAGCACTTTTCCTTTCTCAGGACACATTGGAGTAGAAAAACATAACTCAGCAAAAGAAATATCCTCACTGAATGAAAGGTAAAAATGAATTCAATGTGATAAAATTACCATCAGCTGAAGGTATTTCCCTCATTCACTATTTTACCCTACGGTTTTTCCTACTAACTCATTGTTCATTCACGCATTCACGAAGGCTGGGTGTGGTGCTCGCAGCCAGGGACACAATGATAAAATAGTGCATCTCCTCAGACAGGAAGGAAAACTATCGTGTGCAGTAAAGGTAAAATGTAACAAATCCTGTAATACCAAAGCAACAGGATGCCACAGCAGCAGGTAAAAGCCTCTAGAAAGTCTCATTCGGTCATGGAGAGATATCTGCCACTTTATGACTCATGGAGTCTCCCAATAGCGAATCCTGTTTTCTTTCTAATTAAAGATTTAAGAATTCATGTGATTCAGAAGCTGAATGGCAAGTCTCATGTTGAAAACACAAATTTCCAGAAGTGAGTCTCAAATATCGGAGTATTAAAGAACCAACTGAAAAATGTGTTAAGTATGTATGTTCCTGGGGCGCCTGGGTGGCACAGCGGTTAAGCGTCTGCCTTCGGCTCAGGGCGTGATCCCGGCGTTATGGGATCGAGCCCCACATCAGGCTCCTCCGCTATGAGCCTGCTTCTTCCTCTCCCACTCCCCCTGCTTGTGTTCCCTCTCTCGCTGGCTGTCTCTATCTCTGTCAAATAAATAAATAAAATCTTAAATAAAAAAAAGTATGTATGTTCCTGCCGTCCTCCACACCCAGCCTCCTGAGCTCAATCTCACAGACGCTGACTCAGTAGGACTGCTGTGAGCTCCAGGAATCTGTGTTTATAAAACACCCCAGCTGATTCTAATGGTGACGAAGACATGGCAAGAGTCATAGAAACATTGGTTTAAGGACCTGCTATTAAATATTTTTTAATTCTTTTTTCTTACTTGAAAAAGAAATTCTGTGCCCTCCTTACTACCCGCACGTACTGCATGGTGCCCTGGGTGTTATACGCAACTAATGAATCATGGAACTTTACATCAAAAAACAGGGATGTACTGTATGGTACATAACATAATACAATAAAAAATATTATTATAATAAAAAAAAGACAAAAAAAGAAAAAGAAATTCTGTATCTTTGCATCCTTTTTTCAATGCAGCATTTTGACTCATCCTGTCCTAAAGGATGACTCGGTCAAAAAATGATGAGCTTACTGTAATAATATTGCCATTTCTATCTCACTTTATAATTTATAAATTAATTCATCCACTATTATTC
This sequence comes from Ursus arctos, assembly GCF_023065955.2. Classification (NCBI taxonomy): domain Eukaryota; kingdom Metazoa; phylum Chordata; class Mammalia; order Carnivora; family Ursidae; genus Ursus; species Ursus arctos. The sequence continues at coordinate 77,082,601 of NW_026623078.1, read as the reverse complement.
ATTCATTCATCAAACATTTATTGACTGCTTTAAGCAGCACCAGGTTTTATGATAAGCGCTGGGGATTCAGAAAAGAATTCCTTAAGCTCATACGTAAAGTTCGTACAGGTGTATGTCAGTAAGCAGGTGCAGCGCCATGTTCCTGGCACTGTGGATAAGAAGAAGGGAGGCATAAAAGAAGAAAGGTTCAGCTTTTTCTCAGCGGTGAAGGGAGACGCATGTGTCAGGAGTGACTTCTTGTTTTCTTAGTAGTAATAGTAGTAATAGCAGTAGTAGTATTTTTATTATCTTGGCCAAAGCATAGTCAGTATCAGGGTCGTCCTATGATGTATGGGACTCTGCACAAATATTTTTGGTGAGAATTTTTTTCTATACATGCAATTTGATTAAAACATACATTATAAAGTTAATAGGCCCACATGAAGCAGAGCATTTGTTTGGTGAAGATTTAGAATAATGGGTAGAGGAGGGATGGTTATGCATTTGCTTATTCTCTAATCATGGCGCGTTGAGATTCTTCACAGAACCTGGGCACCATCTCTTCATATTAAGGTGCAGGAGCCATCTCACCGTGTTCTTTATCATCAAATGTGCCATTCTTGCAAATTGCATATTTCCCACCACAAGAAAAGTGTAGCATACTCATAATGTCATGGCTCTTTGGCACCTGTCTGTGTTGAAACAATACAGACCCTCTTGCATCTGTAGCTTTGTAATATCATTACAACCAGTTACCAGTTACAACATAACTCATGATACAATATCTTCCTTTTAGCCACCCATGGATACTGGCTTCCAGTTACTCTCCAAGGTTGTTACTGCATTTTGGCAATCAAGACTACAGAGGCCAGCCTTACCCAGAGTATGCAGGAAAATTTGAACAATATTTTGTTTTATGACCGTGTTACATTAACAGAATTTTGTAGCATAAAGGTAGAACAATATGTCTTCCAAACTTATGCCTTCTCTTAAACTTCTAAGGCCATAATGACTGCATACCTAGAATGTGATCTCTTTTAATGGTGACCACACTCCTGTCTCCCATACACATACTGCCACCAGCAGGTAAGAGCGTGGGTGGAGCAAGAAGAGCAGCCCAACGAGTGCAATAAATGTCTATCCTTTGTCCAGAATGATTTAAGACCAACCCTGAAGATAGCACCACCTAACTGCATGGATCAGAGAAAAGAGAAGCAACAACTGATATTACAGAGAAATGGTCTCCAAAGATCATTCAACTGGTTGAATGGTCAACTCCTGAGGACTGCCTAACACATGACACAGAGCTAGTGATGGGGGTGGGTGGCCGCTCCGGGTGTCAGTGGCAGTGAATACAGGGTGAAGAGCACATACCTCTCCCCCAGCCATCCTGAGGTGCCGTAGAGAGGAGGTAGTATCATGGCTGATAGATGAGTGAGAGCTGATCCAGTCCAAGCCCAAGGCTTGGCAGTGAACCCTTGTTAACCCATTGTTTGCTCAGAGCCCTGAACTTGTCTTATGCTTGGCATGAGTGAGAGTCACTGCAGCTCATTCTGGCAGCTCAAGCTTGCCCCATTCTATAAAAGAAAAATCACACTGACCTATGGGACTGATGTGCTCACCAGGCCATTCTCCTGGAAGTGGGGCCAGTTGCTACAATTGCCAATTAGGTACAAATTCCAGAGCAATTTGGGACATTTGGTTGACCCCACACAGGGACGATGGTCAACGGTTCTCTGAGGGAGAGAAATGGGGACCAAGGTCCACACATGTCCCGCTCTGGGATTAGGGTCCTCTGTCTGGGTTACACTATTGACCTTAGCTGCTTCCAGACACTGGAAGGGGACTTAGAACACTTTGAGGAAGCACTCCAAAGCCCTGGGCCCACTGAGGCACCGGGTTTGGGCAGAGGCCCATTTGCCAGAGTCTAAGGGTGGTACTTAATATTATTACTGTTACATTATAAATAAACAGGTTTAAGAGGCCAAGTGACTTGCTCTGAATCGTACAAATAATTAAGGGAATAAACGGAATGAAATCTAGTTTTCAAAGCTCCCAAACTCAAAGCTCCAAACACATGCTCTTTCCTGCAAACATCCAATTAATTTAACATCAGCCCAATCATGCAAAATCTGAAGAATAATTTATTGCATACAGAAAATTTTCCTGCATGATAGAAGCCAAATTAAAATGGACTTTTATTGACTGTCTCAGATTATGCAAGACAATGTGCCCCTCTGAAGGCAAGGACGCTAATGATTCTTTAAACACATTTTATGCCTGTGCAGCCCTTAACTTACAACATTCCTGGGGGCTCAGTCAGACAACACTTACCATTTTTACTTCTCAGCTGGGAATTTGACTGCTCTCCCAGGTCTTACACCTTCCAGTGGTGGGCTTGCTGTTCTGACCCAGCCTCTTCTACTCCACAGCTCAGGCTCTGCTTACCGAGTCTCCCTGAGTATCTTAACCATTTCAAACAACCTGTTACTCAGCATTCTTCAGGTTTAATTATTACTGATTACCATTCTCAGTTTCCTCTACTTTCCACTCACATCCTGCTCAGAGCGAGTTACTATGGAGACATGACATATTATTGGTCTCTCTGTAGGATAGTGACCCGGCATATTTAAAAATGTTCTGGGTTCCTTAGCAACTCGACTGGCATTATCCGCCTTTGCCTCGCTGAGCTGTTCTTTTGCTGAAGCAAATGAAATGTGGATCATGGGTAGCTTCCGGGGACGGTAATGGAGCTGTTAGAAAGGAAGTGAGCATTACATGCATCTAATATAGACTCCATTCCATCAAATGCCTGCCCTCTGTCCACTGGAGCATTTTTTGAAAATGACTAACAGTGATGAAATAGGAAACTAGAAGATTTAACCTTCGAAACTTTAATTCCCGTCACTTGCTTTGCTGTGAACTTTGAATGTTATTAAACTCTCCCCCCCCCCCCGTATGGACTCTGGGAAACAAACTGAGGGCTTCAGAGGGAAGGGGGGGTGGGGGAATGGGATAGGCCGGTGATGGGTATTAAGGAGGGCATGTACTGCATGGTGCACTGGGTGTTATACGCAAACAATGAATCATGGAACATTACATCAAAAACTAAGGATGTACTGTATGGTGACTAACATAACATAATCAAAATTAAAAAAAAAAAAAAACTCCCCCCCGAATTTCAGTTTCCGTATATCTAAAATAGAACATAAGATTGTACCTCCCTCATAGACATTTTAAAAAAGCAGTCAGTTGTGTGTGTGGAAATGTTCTATACATGACAAAGTCTTGTGTTACTACTTTTAATGCAGATTCAAATGTTCATTCTTTTTTTTTTTTTTCCCAGCAAGATCCCTGCTTGGTGCAGAGCCTGATGTTAGGCACCAAGGAAGAAGTCGGGGATGCCCCGCCAGCCGCTGGATAGCTAACCACTGGATTGAGAGATGAAAGATGAGACCAATCAGGTTGTTTCGTTCAAGGGCCGGGGCCAGCTCACGGGCCGTGTGCAGGTAGCTTGCAAGGGAACACCACAGCCACCAACAGTACGCACTATGGTACAGAAGGGGAAAGTGAGCAGGGGTGGCCAGGGGAGGCATCTAGGACTCTCTGAACACCTTGCGGGAGCAGAGAAGACCCTCTGTGAGCTGGCTGCTCCTTCCTCGTGTGGCTTCATCTTGCTCCACCACTGACCACACCTGTTGGATTCCAGGAACGCAGTAGTGATTTCACAGCTAGGTTCATGTCGTAACTCCAGTATTTACTACTTCCGTGACCCTTAGCTTCAGTTTTCTTGTCTGTGTGATGGGCATAATCATGAAATGTAGTTCAAAGTTGTATTGAGTAAGTCATCAGGGGGGTGTCTGCAACTCAGTATGTACTCAATAAACCTGGGCTCTTACTGTTCCAGAACACGTGTCTTCTGCCTTTGTGCCTTTGCACAAATGTTTCCTTCTTTGTTTTTGTCAACGTGGTATCATTATTATTCCAGGTTTGACTCATAGGCACCTCTCTTGGAAGCCTTCCGTGATCGATCTTACTTCCTCTTTTTATCCTGTCCAGAAGATTTGGCTCTTCTGTATGTTGTGTGTGTACCTAAGATGTCTTGTACGTCCCTCTGTTATAAGCTGACCGTATTGCACATTTCATTGTTTACATTGTGAAAATAAATGAAGACCAACCCAAATGAGAAAAGCCAAGGCGATTTATTCTAACCTTGCTATAGCAAGGGAGTAGGGCACCATCACTCATTTGGTAGACACTCAAAGGTGGGTAGAGGCGTGGTGGAGCTTTACAGCAGAAAAAAGAGAAGCCTTCTAGTGTGTCCTGATCAAAGGCTCTTGGCATGGGGAAGCCAGAAGCAGGCTAATTAGAAATGGGGTGTTCTATGCAATTGGTTAGGGGTGCATACTGGACTTTTCTGCTTGGTCATAAGCTGGACGCAGGGATAGAAATTAGGAAAGCTGCCAGTTATTAATCGAGTCCTGGCCATCTGGGGCTAATTGTTATGGAAGTTGTGTAGCTTCCTGGATTGTCACTAGACATAGCAATCTCGATTCTTGCAAGTCTGACGTAGAGCACGCTGCCGTTCATGTTGTTCGTTGTGGATAAGAAGTTGGTTTCCTGGGCAGGTTGCTGCAGGTTGTGGGCCAGAGTTCTATTTTTATATACAGTCTGGCCATTTTCCATTTGCATATTCAGTCTCTCAACATATTGGTCCAATTAAACTTCTCGTAACCAAAGAACAGGTCTCAGCTGTGCATGTACCCTAGCACCTAACAGCGTCAGAAAAATGGTTGTGGGTTGATAGTTGTGTGGAAGGAAGAGCAGAAGAAAGGAGAGAAAATGAAGGGGGCAAGGGGGATGGCATGCACAGAAGGACAGGAATGGAACTGAATGCATATCTGGGGGAAACATTGAGCAAATTGGCTTGACAGGAAGCAGTGCTACACTGCTTCCTGGTAGGTGAATAGTGCTGAACCAAGTTGATTTCTAATGACTTTCTAGATGGACTTCACCCAGCAGAGAAGAGTCTATCTTTAAGTGGCCAGGGGTTAAGAAAGATGGAGAAATACAGCGAGGGGTAAAGGTAACACAGAAACTGATGACTGCCGTGGAGCTCAGATGCTTCGAAATGGAGTCATAGTTATGAAAAAATCGTTTTGAAATACATTGTGGCTTTATAGAGTTTCAGGGAAATAATCTGATAAACTACAATGCCTCTGGAGAGTTTCATGAGTTTTCTGAAAACTTTTCATTTTATAAACCTGAAGGAATGATCCTTTGCTGGGTGGGATTTGGGACCAAATTTCCTGAAGAGAGGGTGTCTGAATAGAATCCTTTCCCCAATGTTTTTTTTTCCAGAATGTGTTATGGGGGTGGGTGTGGGGGTTGGGAGACTGGTTTATTAGATAATTCACCATCAACAAGGTTGTCTGGTCCATTAAGTTTGGAGAATCTGCTCACCCTATCATCCCTCAGAGGTGCGTGATGATGGAGTCGCCATATTGAAGGTCCTGAAAATCTTGCAGTTAAAAAGTTTAACTTTAGGGGTGCCTGGGTGGCACAGCAGTTAAGCGTCTGCCTTTGGCTCAGGGCGTGATCCCGGCATTGTGGGATCAAGCCCCACATCAGGCTCCTCCGCTATGAGCCTGCTTCTTCCTCTCCCTCTCCTCCTGCTTGTGTTCCCTCTCGCTGGCTGTCTCTATCTCTGTCAAATAAATCAATAAAATCTTTTTAAAAAAAGTTTAACTTTAAAGAATGCCTTGTTTCAAAACCTTAACTAACCACAGAATTCTGTTTCTGTGAAAATACTCGGTTCTGTGAAATCTACTTGGATATTGCTGTTTTAAATATTAATTTTCACGGATGCCCTAATTCCATAGATAAAGCAAGGTTAACATGTGTCTATGTGTCTGAAAACCTTGCTCACCATGGTGCCCCCCCCTTTTTTTTGCTATTTTGCAGTTTGATGGGTGCCTTTAGAACATTATCTCTTTTGATCTGCAGCTTTCTAGCGAGATAATGAGAGGCGAGATCATCATTTTTATCTGATAGTTGAGAAAACTGAGGCCCAAAGTGGTTCATGTGAATAAAAATAAAATGAAAAGTAGGGGCGCCTGGGTGGCACAGCGGTTAAGCGCCTGCCTTCGGCTCAGGGCGTGATCCCGGCGTTCTGGGATCGAGCCCCACATCAGGCTCTTCAGCTATGAGCCTGCTTCTTCCTCTCCCACTCCCCCTGCTTGTGTTCCCTCTCTCACTGGCTGTCTCTATCTCTGTCAAATAAACAAATAAAATCTTTAAAAAAAATAAAAAAATAAAATAAAATGAAAAGTAAATAAATGCATGAGTGATTGAGTGCCTCGGGGGGCTGGACATTTACAATGGTGTGCAGATTTCTCCAGTCTTACAATTTCCATGATTTATCAAATGTCTCTTGCGTGCCTCCTTTGAATCAACCACTTTGCTTGAGAGTGCGCAGATCAGTAAGGCAAAGTTCCTGACCTCAGCAAACCCACAGGGTACTTGCAGAAACAGAAGACAAATACTAATTAGAATCCCATGTGCTATAATCAAGGCAAACTCCAAGATGTCATAGAAGCAAAAGGGAAGGCTGCCACACTACGGGTCTTTGTTTAATTTAAGAAAAGGTCCCCTTCCATGGAGACAAACCATGTGAGTACAGAGCATGGTGAGCAGGCCCCTTTGTGCAAAGGAAAGCCCACTCCGGGGTGTAAAGCATGGTGAGAAGCACCAGGGTCAGGGGCTACTCATTCACTCTTTCTCCTTTTCAGGGTAGGAAATCATACCTGTCAGTACTGAGGCATCTCCAAACTTAGTGCTCTAGGAAATTGTTGTTTGGATTAGAATGGAAAATCAATAGAAGCTTCTAGAAGATGTACCATGAGCTGGTTCTTGGAGGATGAATAATTATTTCAACAGTGGACAAGGAGATTGGAATAGATGGAGGGAACATCATGGGTGAAGGCCCTGTAGGGACCAAGCACCTTCTAGGATCTGGGGAAAGGCCAGTGTACAGAGGTAGGGAGGGCATGGCTGAAGATGAAGGGAACTGAAGTCCTGATTCAGGGGAAGTGTTAAAGGAACCCTGATCTTAAGGGCAGAATAGGAAAGAGTTCACTTCCACATCCAGAGACAGGTGCAGTACTAGGCACAGGGTGTCCTCCAATAACATGGGCTGAAGAATATGGAAGGCGGACTGGAAACCAGAGCAGCTCCCCAAACTAGGTTCAGAAATGTTAGCCAATGACTGAATTTCCTTTGAGCTACTTTCACTGTTACATGTATGTGTGGTGCAACTACTATAAGCCAGGCGTTTGAGGTGGCTGCAACCCCAAGAACAGACGTGGTGATTACAGTGCTAGGGGGTGAGTGAAGAATAGAGCTATTGCAGGGATAGAGAGGAAAGGTCCCAACCCAGCAAGCAGTGGCCATGGGCTGTCTTGAGAATGAATAAAATTGTATCCAGGTGAAGTGAGAGCTTCCTCCAATACAAATCCACTTTCAGAATTAGAAAAGTCATTCTCTTTGAGTAGATGAGTCCTCTGAAGTATATGCCCTGTGAGTGTCCCTGCTTCCAGGCTAATGTAGCCCTGGGACAGGTTGGGTTTTGCTCCTAGTTGAGGTCCTTCAGGTGCTCACCCTTGCACAGTAAGACCCTACACAACCATTTACCCACTCATGGTAGACATGAGTGGAGAGGGTGTTCCAGAGAGTGAGACTACCAGGAGAAAAAGTACTTAGACCTGACAGAGTATGGGGAACTGGAAAACCTGGAGAGGTTTGGTTTTGCTGGAGCGTGTAAGTGTAAATCACAGAGAGGTGGGAGATAAGGCCACGTTATGGGCAAAGTTAGGTCATGCAGGTCCTTGCTTGCCATGCAAAGGGATTATGGGCTTTATGCTATAAGCCATTACTGCCTACAAGACCATACAATGTCTCTAGGCCACTGTATGAGAATACCCTGGGCCGCTAATTAAATACCATATTTGGGCTCCACCAGATACGTACAGTATTGGAGTCATGGAATGTGGGCCCCAGTCATGTGTGCTTAACAATTTCCCCGGGTGTTTTTTATACCCATGCAAGTTTGAGAACCATGCTGTGACAGCTGGAAAATCATAAGCAAAGAAGGAATATTGTTTGATTTGTGTTTTGGAAAGATCACTCTGGCTGCCGAGAGAATGTGGCATTGGTGTGGGGAGGGCTGACGAAATAAATAGGACAAGGCATAAACAAGCACCGGAGTCTGATGTGCCTTGAGCAAGTTTCTTCATCCGAGAACCCTATGTCTCCTCCTTAGAAGAATAAAATATGACTTCTATGGACATCCAAGTATCCGCCAACCTATGTGCCATAGGTTATATATATATAACCTATAACATAGGTTATAATTCCACCTATGTATGGGCCCCGTTAAATTTTTGTGGATAATGGTAGTGATTCAAAAGGGCCCTCTCTTGGTATACAGGTAACACCCCTGACTCAAACATGAATCAGAAGCACTTAGAGGTTTATTCATGCCTGTTTTCATTGTTAATTAATGTTTCTCGTTGGCTCTTATTCATGATGCAATGGAATTGGTTTTGAGCATCTCAAAAACATATAATTAATTGCATTCAGTTTCATTTGCAACAATTACTTGATCCCAGCCAATCAGCATTCTCCTGGATGTAATTAGCCACTGCAGTGATAGTGGTAGGCAGATGGTTAGTCATGGACGAGCTGCAGGTTAGATGTGCTAACTAATTAGGCTAAAAATCTTTTGCTAAAGAGCTTTGGTGGGCTGCAGCTTTAGGTCAGAGCAGCACTTCAGGTCTGGTGTTATATCCTGGAGACGTGGACCCCAAAGTGCTACCATTTGACAGACCGTGAAGTCGTTTCGGATAACTAATACAAATTCTATTCCATAGATCTGCCTGCCAGTCCGTGAGACTCAATCATTTACGGGTGTTTTAGTCAAGAATCAATTCCCTCTTAAACTTAAGGAAGGAGGATTTTGTCAGGATATAGGGGGCTCATTCAGAACTCAGAGCAAGAAGGTCAACAGCCCCATGGGAACTACAAAATCATTACACATCTACTCACGCTCTCTTTTTCGGAGACAGTACATTTTCTCCTTTACTCTGTTTCCCTGTAGACCAAGTTCCTTGATAAGGCACTTGTCTCTGAGCCCTCACAGCTTTGTGTTAACACTGTGTCAGCTCAAGCCCAGATCCATCCACTCTACTTGACCAAAATGCTTCCCACATTTTGGTGTCTTTTAGCCCAATTTTCACAAGTAAGCCTCAGCTTCAGGGCTATGGTTCTGCGATTCATCCAGTTATCTTTGGTTAAGTATGAGGCATAATCTGGCCAAACATGTAGTTCTAGGCACTTCTTTAGCAGGAGGGGCAAGGCACTTCCAAGAAGGGGAACTGGGTGTATAGGAAAATGATAAAAGCAGGTTAAGGTCATAAGACTAACTATCTTAAATGTCTCAAGCACCCACCACCCAACCCATGGAATTTACTGTTGAAGAGAAATCGTATCTTCCCTTTCTGAACAGTAAAAAAAAATTTTTTTTAAATCACTTTTCTTATACTTGTCCTTATCTTAAACCATCTTCCCTGGAGACTAGAGAAACCCTAGCAACTCTATCTTGAAGAGGACATAAACCTTTTCCGGATGTCTCCTCCAGCTTGGACCCTGAGAAGGAGTAGGAGAAACAACATGTATGTGTAGGTCTGTGTGTCGTGTGTATTCATATGTGTGTGCATATATATTTATTTGCATATGTGTGTATGTATATATGGATATATTTTTCTCAAGTTTTTATTTAAATTCTAGTTATTTACATACAGTGTAACAGTGGTTTCAGGTTTAGAATTCAGTGATTCAACACTTACATACAACACCTAGAGCTTGTCACAAGTGCGCTCCTTAATCCCCATCACCTATTTATTCATATATGTGCTATATGATCAGAGATGAAAGAAACGTAAACTTTGTCCTCAGGGAGCTTGTCATCTAGTGAAGGTGGTGAACACATTCAGAGACTATTGTAAAATAGTGGGGTTGTTTAGTGACAGAGATATACCTGGAAGGGATGGATGAGAGGACTCTTAAAGGATGAATGGGAGGACACGTAGAAGAAGAGAAAGGAGATTTTGGGTAGGGCTGTAAGAAGGGGGTCTGAGCCAGAGAACAGGAGGTGAAAGAGCCTGATGTGTTCTAAGGCTCCCCAAACAATCAGGCCTTGGTGGAACATCATTGCCCAAGTGGGAAGAGATAGGATTTGAGACTGGAGAGATAGCTGAGGACAAAGTAATAGAAGGATTTGATGACACACTAAGAAATTTGACCCATATTGGACAAATCAGTGTTTTCACGCTGTACATCAGTGGTCTCCAGGGTACAGCTGATAGAGCTTAGAGGCCCTATCTAAGACCTACAGAACACAATCTCCCAGGATGGGGGTTGAGAAGTTCCTTAGGGGATTTCAGTGTCCACTAATTTTGAGAACTGTTGCTGTGAAAGATGGAGGCTCATGGGAAGGCTTTATCAAAGGAAAGACGTTGACACACTTGCCAGCATAAAATGCCGTGGTCTGTTGGAAATAACTGAAGCCTAATCTACTTATGTTTCACCCGACTGAGCTATGGCTGGCAGTCTTGCTGCTAGAGGAATTTGAGGATTCAGAACTAGAAAAGAGTGACATCTAGATTCTCAGGCTGCTTTGTGGGCTCTGTACTGGTCCACTAGGTGTATCTCCTGTTGATAACAGATTCAGGAATGTGAGAAATGACACCAAGAAATACTTTTAGAAGAAAGATCCTGACATGTTGTGTTCAGCACTCTGGCTTCTCATTTTATTTCCAGATGTGTGAACTTAAGTCAGTCACTTCACCTCTCTGAAATCCAGATTCCCTGACTTTAGTATGGAGATGCTAAATAAAGATGAAATAATATATATGTAATGCCTGCCAACTTGTCAAGTGCTGTAAGACATCTCAGTTGGGTTCAGATAACTCCATTTTCAAATGATTTTTTACAGAAGAATCAGAATGTCCCCTACTCTCTATTCAGAACTTAATATGTACCCAACATGAAATTGAGTACTTTGGACAACTTAGTTAATTTAATTTAATTTATTCATCAACCATAGCATGAAGGAATGGTATCTCCAAAGTACAGACGTTAAAAATATTAAGGAAGTTTCCCTAAATCCCATAGCTAGTAAGTGGCAGCTTCAAATTTAAGCCCAGGTCTTGCTGGAGCTAATCACGTGTTCTTACTGCTGAGCTATGTTCCCAAAAAGCCACTGGCTTTGAAATATGCACTTTTAGTGTTTGAAGTTTGCCTTAGAAATAAGTGCCTTTTCAATCAACTTTATCTTCTGGTTGTGAACAACTTTCTGTATTATTAATATTATTATTATTACCTCTTGGGGATTGTTTACTCCCATTGTGGAATAGTGAATTATTTGTTATGACAGAAAAAAGAAAGACAAAGAGGCTGAAGATATTGAAAAAATATATGAAAAATGACTTGATATCCTAGTTAATTGACGTTGCACTGGAGCAAAAGTCTTAGAGAACAGAACAAGTATTCATTATTTTAATAGCAGTGAGGAGAAAAGTTAAAGAAAATGAATTTTATCAATCTTTTCCCACATGTGTTAGAAATGTGAAAACATCAAGCACAGCTAAAAAGTATTATCCCGCTCCATGACAATTGTTGGAAAATTCAGTAATTCATTGGTGTTTCCCCATTTTCTATCCGCTCAAATATCTGTATACTCATGTCCATCCATCCATTCATCCATCCATCCATCTGTCATCCATCCATCCATCCATCCATCTGTCATCCATCCATCCATCCATCCATCCATCTGTCATCCATCCATCCATCCATCCGTCCATCCATCTGTCATCCATCCATCCATCCATCCATCCATCCATCCGTCCATCCATCCGTCATCCATATGGTCATTTCCCTTCTATCCTTATATTCATTTACCATCTTGCATCAATTTAATAAGTATATAAAGGATGTTAATTTTCCACGGTAACCCAGCTATCCTTACTGAGTCCCTACTATATACCAAGGGCATGGGAAAGACTTTTATGTATATCACTTCAGCCTAGTGTCAGGCACTTTGTAGCAATGAAAAGAAATATGAGCTGTCTCTGAGAAAGCCCCTGCTCTTCAGGGATGAAGAAGAAGGACAAGCCATGACCGCAAAAAACAATTAACTGAGAATACATAAGTAGTGGCTTTCCTTTGAAGATAAAACCATATTAGCTGTGTCATGCAGGAAGGAACATAATTGAGTTCTAAATAAACGTCTTCAAGAGCAAATGTCTAAGAGAGAAAATGGGAGATACAAAGGCTCTTCATCCCCCAGGTCCTGGTTCAAAGATCCCTTCCTCTGGGAAGCCTTCGGTGAAGCCTGATTCCTGAAGCACGAATTGACCTTGTTCTGCTGTGCTCACAGCCCTCTGCCCCAGCTTCTCTTACAGCCCTTTGTGTCTTCCACGTGTCACCTCAGGATTTCAGGAGACTTCGAGGTGGACTGGAGGGAGCAGAGACTTCCATGAAATATAATCTGGGCTAGGATCACCACCTTTTCTTCTCATATGGGATATCTTAGATGATAATTTTATGAGTCGATGCCTACCAATAGATTCACTTATTTGACCAAGCCCTTTACATGATCCGATGTAGTCCTCACTCACCCTACCCTGGCATTTTATGCTATCGCTTTTTTTTTTTTTTTTATTTTCCAAATGTGAAAAGTGCTGCAATTGCTCTCGTAAGGGCCAGGCTAGTTTCAAATGTTTGTCTGCAAAATCCATTCCGGTGCTACTCAGTTCACTTAGTTGCTCGCCATGCCAACCTCCTCCTCTGTAAGTTAGGTCTGGACGTGTTTTCCCTCAGAGTCCTGGCACAGCGCTGCAGGCAGTGAAGATACCGGGTAGTACGGGCTCCGCGCCAAGCAGAGGGCGGTCCAGCTCCACTCCACTGCACTCCACTGCACTCCACTCCACTGCACTCCACTCCAGGTTTCTTGCTGTTCCTCCCAGATGCCAAGCTCAATCCCACCTTTGGAGTTTTGTCCCTTCTGTGTTCGGTGCTCTGTCCCCAGCTAGAGATAGGCATGGTTCACTACCCTCTTTTGCAGGCCTGGCTTCTAGAGGCCAATCAAGTCTCAACAAAACTGCCATCTCATGGTTAAGAAATCTCCTGATGGACTCTGGGAAACAAACTGAGGGCTTCAGAGGGGAGGGAGATGGGGGATCGGGATAGGCTGGTGATGGGTAGTAAGGAGGGCACGTGTTGCATGGAGCACTGGGTGTTATACGCCAGTAATGAATCATGGAACTTTACATCAAAAACTAGGAATGTACTGTATGGTGACTAACATAGCATAATAATAATATATTATTTAAAAAAAAAAGATTGCTCCACAGACTTGCTGTGTAAAAAAAAAAAAAAAAAAGAAAGAAAAAAGAAAAAGAAAATCTTGAACTTGAAAAAAAAAAAAAAGAAATCTCCTAGTGACTTAAACACAGAAGCCCACACCCATCACTTTCTATAAGCTCTGAACTAATTTGTTTTTCTTCGTGTTCTTTTCACTGATGCTATATATTAATTTATTTTATTATTCAGTTCTATTTTCCCTTGTTTATTTATGATTAGTCAAGCAATTTATGTTTATTTTACCCATCTTCATTAGTTAGTTATAGATTATTTTACTTATTTATTTATTTTTTGTTTTTTATTTACTTTTTTTTTATTATGTTATGTTAGTCATCATACAGTACATCATTAATTTTTGATGTAGTGTTCCACGATTCATTGTTTGCATATGACACCCAGTGCTCCATGCAATACGTGCCCTCCTTAATACCCATCACCAGGCTAACCCATCCCCCCACCCCCTTCCTTCTGAAACCCTCGGTTTGTTTCCCAGAGTCCATAGTCTCTCGTGGTTCAGTCCCCCTTCTGCTTATCCCCCCTTCTTTCTTCCCTTCCTTCTCCTACCGATCTCCCTGCTATTCCTTATGTTCTACAAATGAGTGAAACCATATGATAATTGTCTTTCTCTGCTTGACTTATTTCACTTAGCTTAATCTCCTCCACACCTGTCCATGTTACTGCAAATGTTGGGTAATCATTCGTTCTGATAGCTGAGTCATATTCCATTGTATATATGGACCACATCTTCTTTATCCATTCGTCCATTGAAGGGCATCTCGGCTCCTTCCACAGTTTAGCTACCGTGGACAATGTTGCTAAGAACATTGGGGTGCATATGGCCCTTCTCTTCACTACATCTGTATCTCCGGGGTAAATACCCAGTAGTGCAATTGCTGGGTCATAGGATAGCTCTATTTTTAACTTTTTGAGGAACCTCCACACTGTTTTCCAAAGTGGCTGCACCAACTTGCATTCCCACCAACAGCGTAAGAGGGTTCCCCTTTCTCCACATATTTTATTTTTTTAAAAAAAATTTATTTATTTGAGAGGGAGAGAGAGAGAGAGAGCAAGAGAACAAGCAGAGAGAGTGGAGGGGGAGAGAGAGATGGAGAAGAAGACTCCCCACTGAGCAGGGAGCCTGATGCAGGGCTTGATCCCAGGACCCTGGAATCATGACCTGAGCCAAAGGCAGACACTTAAACGACTGAGCCACCCGGGCACCCCTTGATTATTTTACTTTTATTTTAGTGGTTATCTTGGAGACTAAAACACAAACCCCTTATTAGAATGTAATGCAAATGAATAATGTTACTGCCTTCCTGACAACGCAGGGGCCTTAGAATAATTAGTTTATTCTTTCACTCATTTTGCATTATTGTTCCATCTATTTAAATTCTACATATGCTTAAAATGCTACATGATGCTGATATTGTTTTGTGAAGTTCATTTCCATTTATGTTTGACCATATATTTACCAATTGCTTTCACTCTAAATTTTGAGGACAGACAGCTCATCTGACTTAGAGAAAGAAGACTTAAGGTAGGAGTCAAAATGTGAGGCTCAAGAGGAAAACTAAACGGAGAAGCCAGTTGGTATTTATCCAGTACCTGCATATAAACATATATGGTAACCTGTGTGTATATTTGTACGTAATATGTGTGCATATGCACGCATGGCGTTATCCTCAGAGAGATAAACAAATATAGTAAGTTAAAGAGCTAGAGTTCAGCCCTAGAACTTTCTGATTCCAAACTACATTTCGATATATGGCCCTGCATCTCCATTTTCTCACATGACTTGTTTTCAACTGTTGTTGGCTTTTTGTAAAATGCTGACCACGTGGGGGTAGGGGGAGTGAAGTGTTTCTTTTTTTTATATATAATTTTTATTTTGTTATATTAGTCACCATACAGTACATCCCCAGTTTTTGATGAAGTGTTTCTTAAAATAGGTAGCTTTCTATTCTAGGACTCCTTTCTGTCTGCTTTTATTTTTCAGTTACTTCTTTTTTTTTTTTTTTTTTTGAAGACTTATTTATTTGAGAGAGAGAGTGTGTGCGCATGCACGCAAGCAGGGAGAAGGGCAGAGGGAGAGGAAGTGCAGGAGACCGTGCGCTAAGCACGGAGCCCAACAAGGGGTTCAATCTCAGGACCCTGAGCTCATGATCAGAGCTGAAATCAAGAGTCTGCTGCTTAGCCTACTGAGCCACCCAGCACCCCTCTTTTCAGTTACTTCTTAGGGGAACACCGAAGCCATCATTTTTTTAAAAAAAATTACTTAAATTCAATTTAATTAACATACAGTGTATTATTAGTTTCAGAGGTAGAGTCCAGTGATTCATCAGTTGCATATAACACCCAGGGCTCATTCCATCAAGTGCCCTCCTTCATGCCCATCCCCCAGTCACCCCATTCCCCGCCCCCCCACCTCCCCTCCAGCAACCCTCAGTTTGCTTCCTAGAGCCAAGAGTCTCTTATGGCTTGCCTCCTTCTCTGTTTTTTTTGTCTTATTTTATTTTTCCTTCCCTTCCCTTATGTTCATCTGTTTTGTTTCTTAAATTCCACATAACAATGAAATCATATCGAAGCCATCATTTTAATTATGCATCAGTGGTCATGTCCATTAGACGAGGAGTCTTTTTAAGGGCGAGAACACTTGGTCACTTCACTGTTTTGAAAATGCAGGCTCTCCATCCAGTATCAGAAACCCTGATGATAGGTTATTTGCAGCAAAGAAGGATTGAGGATATACACAACGGGCCGGAAAACTTCAAGAAGGCTTCTGAAGCTTAACTTTTTTCACATCAAGTGAGGAAAACATTGGCTTTTGGTGGAGAGCAATTTAAATTCAGGTCAAGTTAGAGTGAGTATCTCTCAGAATAATGTCATTTGGACATAAGCCTACTTTTTCCTGAAGAATCATGTTCCTCAGTGACACCTGTGAGCTGTCATGCTTGTTCCTGGGGCTGGATGACCTGAGAGGGTTCTCCCATCCCACACTCAGCCCCGCCTGCCACCTCCGTCCTCTCGTCCTCTCTCATGCCCTGAGCTGGGGACTCCGTTCTCCCTGCTTCAGGTGCTTTGCCCTCATCAGAGGGGTGGTATGAGGAAGGCCAGTTAACTAACAATTAGAGCACACCCTTTGTTTCAGACTTTACTGAAACTTGGGCCCCAGGTGTAGTAATAACAATAAAGAGGGTTAAAGGAAATCTTTCTTTTTTAATTTAAATTCAATTAGCCAACATATAGTACATCATTAGTTTCAGAGGTAGAGCTCAGTTATTTATCTGTTACATAGAACACCCAGTGCTCATCACATCATGTGTCCTCCTTCATGCCCGTCACGCAATCCCCCCATCCCCCACCTTCCTTCCTTCCAGCACCCCTCAGTTTGTTTTCTAGAGTTAAGAGTCTCTCATGCATTTTCTCCCTCTCTGATAACTTCCCATTCAATTTTCTCTCTCTTGCCTTACGATCCTCTGTGCTGTTTCTTATATTCCACATATGAGTGAAATCATATGATAATTGTCTTTTCCTGGTTATTTCACTCAACATAATCCCCTCCAGTTCTATCCACGTTGATGTAAGTGTAAGTATGCATCCTTTCTGATGGCTGAGTGATACTCCATTATATATATACATTCATCTGTCCATGGACATCCGGGCTCTTTCCACAGTTTGGCTGTTGTGGACATTGCTGCTATAAACATTGGGGTACATGTGCCCCTTCAGATCAATACATATGAATGTATGTAGGTAATCTTTGGGGTAAATACCTAGTAGTGCAATTGCTGGATCATAGGGTAGCTCTATTTTTAACTTTTTGAGGAACCTCCATACTGTTTCCCAGAGTGGCTGCACCAGCTTGCGTTCCCACCAACAGTGTAAGAGGGTTAAAGGAAATCTTGAGGTGTGCAAAATAGTCTCAGAAATTATGGGAAAAATGAAAAAGAAAACCTTATTATGTATGGTCTTTTCTTGGGTTATCTCAGGTCCTAACCTTACTCTTTGGAATCTCCCTCTCCTCCCCTTCGTAGAGAAAGTGCCCCTCTCGCATCCCTACAGTCTGTATACATACACATGCATAAACACATGCACACACATGTGTGCACTCACACGCGCCTGACACACATGAGGTGCCGAGCTTCCTCTATGTGCCATGTCTGTCTTAGCTCTAAGGCAATTTGCAGAGCACAGCGACCCACCTGGCCACGCACTTGCCAGTGTCAGAGTTCCTGGGTCTTGCTTCTCAGCAGGGGGTCATTCGGGAGAATGGCTCCATATGCAGTTGGATGCTTCAAGTCCAACAGAAGAGTCAAAGGTGGGCTCTGACATGCCAGGTTATACCCTGTCCTCCAGGACTTTTCAGTTTGTATGAGGTGAAACAATGGACCTTAATTTTTCTGGAAAGGTTCTAATGGTGCCTGTGAGTAAATGACATGCCCAGCTTCTTTTTTTTAATTTATTTTTATTTTTATTTTTGATGTAAAGTTCGATGATTCATTAGTTGCGTATAACACCCAGTGCACCATGCAATACGTGCCCTCCTTACTACCCATCACCAGCCTACCCAGCTTCTAAGAACAACCGAAATATTTCAGACTAATAAAGTCTAATCTGTATTAATAAAAAGAAGCATTTTCCTAATGGAAATGGAATGGAATATAGTCTGAATATATTTCCCATGTTCTCATTAGAGATAAAATTGTTCTGTAGAAAGGGAACAAGAGAGAAGGAAAAAAGGAAAACAAATACCAATAGGAAAATAAAGGGGGCTGTGTAGACATTGGTGCGTGAACCAGTTTAATAAACTTGAGAGGAGGGAGGCAGGAAAGGAAGTAACATGTGTTAAGCAGTTAATATGTGCTCAGACCAGATGCATTTGTCAATGTTTGATAACATATTTCATATTCATTGAAATCATTTGTGCTAGATATTATAATTCTCATTTTCTATAAGACAAAAATGTTACTACACAAAAACTGTAGATTTTGAGGTCAGTTTTTGTGGTAAGTCACAACACGTGTGGACTGTTCATTTTCAGAGTGTATCACTTCATATCTATAGCTGTTTGTAGGTTTGGTTCATGGAATCACCAATGTTGAAAGTTATTTAACTCCTGTAATTCAGAAATCTTCAGAAGAAGGTATTAAATTTGATCATTATAGTAACGCATCAAGATGATGTGATACCACATGAGGGAAGACATTTTTTTTTTTCCAGGAAATGTTTGCATTTCAGCTAACATTTCCATCAGGAAACGCTGATCATCTTCGAAAGGAGAAAAGTATGCTCTAGTCACGGTCCATCACATAAAGAAGGAGTCTGACATCTCCCCAGAGTGACTGCTCCCCACAGACATCAACCCCTGGCACGGTTCCTTGTTAAATTCTCCATGAATTAACATCAGCCCTTCCTTTCTGCATTTCACTCCTCTCTGGCTGTCATTAGGTCTGTTCTGCCAATTTCTGGCCATCTTTTCTCCCCACTCCATTTCAATTTCCCACATATTCCTGGTTCTATTCATTGGTTCCAGTTTTGGGACATCTGGGTGGCTTAGTTGGGTAAGCATCCAACTCTTGGTTTTGGCTCAGGTCATGACCTCAGGGTTATGAGATCAAGCCCCAAATCAGGCTCTGTGCTGGGTGTGGAGCCTGCTTGGGATTCTGTCTCTTTCTCTCCTTCTGCCCTACCACCCCCAGCTCTCTCGCTCTTGCTCTCTCTCTCTCTCTCTCTAAAAAAAAAAAAAAAAAAATACAGGATCTTTAAAAAAAAATTGGCTCCTGTTTTTATTTTCCCTGTTATAGCTAGAAAATGTTTAACTGGGGCAACTTTCCTTGCATAGTTACTGTTCCTGGCTCTATCCTAGATTCCAATTGGATCCAGTTCTTTGTGTTTTGTTTTGTTGTTGCATTTTTTAGCCAGTGCTCAGAAGAAAGATACCAGGACTTATTATACTAGATATTATTTACTCATTGTTCAACTCTTTGGTATAGGAAGGTATCTCTCTACACTCTTTTAAAAAATTGTTTCATGCATGATTTACGTGAACAGGCATGTACAAGGGGTAGTCTGAAATAGCAGGGAGTTCCCTGGGCTCTGGAATCCAAGGATCTGAATTCCAACTTCACTTGCTACTTACTAACATGTGATTTAAGCCAATGATGTATTGTGTCTGGATCTGCTTCTTGTGTTGCAGAATGGGGGATAATCATGCTTATTGTGACCACCCCCACAGCATTGGTTGTATTGCCTATGCTACAAACATGGGGGGAGCTGTGCTGGGGGATTGTTCATGGCTTGCAAGCAGTAGAGAAGAAATTTACATTTCGTGTTATGTCTGCTCTAACATATGAAATGAGTGATGAAGGTGAGAGAGTACAAGAGTCTGGCTTTCTGCTGGGCTATTCCCAGAGTCGTAACAGAAAAAGAAAGCAAAAGAGAATGGAACTGGAGCAAGAGGAGTGTTGGTTTGGGATACAGCCTACTGGTTGTAGAACTAGGCAGGTGCTAGTGGGATTCTGGGGCCCTGCAAGAGGTCATGTTCAATGAGATTTGGACAGAGTTTCCTGGTTACTCATGAGGGTTCTCTGGAAAGACCCCTGCCCACTAACTCTAGTTGTTGTCTGATACCCCAGCCCTGAAAAATAAAGGAATAGAAAATCCTCTGGTCTCCGAGGCAAGAGGCATTGGAGAAGTCCTGTTGGCCTTACCTATTTTTGATTCTAGGGCCAAAATAGTTGGAACAGAACAGGACCTAGGTATATATCTGGGTGCTCATCCTTATAGGACGGTGGTAGTAGTTGGAGAAATCACTGCCAGACAGGGGGGCCAGATGGAGATATAGTATGAGAGGAGTGTTGTGAAGAGAAAGCCTTATGCTATTGAGATGATGAAATTTCCATTGAAAAATCTATCATCTCTTGGTCAGTCTGTATTTCTTTAAATAGTAAGAAAGAGCCTCTTATAACCTACCCACATGTGATAGAAAGGGAGCTTCTATCAAAATCACATCATTACAGATACCACCTTACACCAGTTCGAATGGCAAAAATTAACAAGGCAGGAAACAACAAATGTTGGAGAGGATGTGGAGAAAGGGGGACCCTCTTACACTGTTGGTGGGAATGCAAGTTGGTACAGCCACTTTGGAAAACAGTATAGAGTTTCCTCAAAAAGTTAAAAATGGAGCTACCCTATGACCCAGCAATTGCACTACGGGGTATTTACCCCAAAGATACAGATGCAGTGAAAAGAAGGGCCATATGCACCCCCCCATGTTCATAGCAGCAATGTTCACAGTAACCAGACTGTGGAAGAGGCCGAGATGCTCTTCAATAGAGGAATGGATAAAGCAGATGTGGTCCATATTTGCAATGGAATATTACTCAGCCATCAGAAAGGATGAATAACTATCATTTGCATTGACATGGATGGAACCGGAGGAGATTAACTAAGTGAAATAAGTCAAGCAGAGAAAGACAATTATCATATGGTTTCACATGTATGTGGAACATAAGAAATAGAATGAAGAACATTAGGAGAAAGAAGGGAAAAATAAAGAGGGGGGAAAAATAGGGGGAGATGAACCATGAGACACTATGGACTCCGGGAAACAAACTGAGGGTTTCAGAGGGGAGGGGAGTGGGAGGATGTGTTAGCCCGGTGATGGGTATTAAGGACAGTACGTATTGCATGGAGCACTGGGTGTTATACACAAACAATGACTCATGGAACACTACATCAAAAACTAATGAAATGCTGTATGGTTACTAACATATAATAAAAAAAAAAAAGAAAGAGAGCTTCTCAATAGCAATCGTTTCACACGTATGTGTGACACATCCCAATTATCATGTTTACAAATAATTTTTGGATGGATTTGTTAACATGTTTTGAGAATTTGTTATTTCTCTTTACTGTGCTGGGCCCCTTTACACAATTTATCTTATTTAATTGCATCAAATGCAATTGATATGTTGGGGGTTGACATCTTGATTCTATGTGATACTTAGGTTGAAATTTGCCCAAGACGTGTAGGTGGTAAATGGCAATCTAGAATGCAAACCCAGATCTGTTGAGCCTATGCCCTCTTTCTATTATCCACAGTGCTTTGAACTTAACACTGTCTTACAAATCGAGCCTATAGTCTAACACTTGGAAAAGCCCTCAGTGTCCTCGATACATGGTGATTGTTTAAAAAGGTGAACAATGTGTAAGAGACAAAACTTAGTCTAAAGATGTTATCAGCATTTCTCCTTCTTAGATTATCAGAATGTAGCTCATGATAAGTGCTCAGTAAATATTGGTTGAACTCCACCTTTTCTTGATCACAGCTATGGTAGCATATTAATTTCTGTATCCTACCTAGTGACCGGCACAGGGCTGGACGCTGAAGCAGTACTCAAGAAAAATGTGTCATTGATTGATGTACTAATGTTCTCTTCTAAGGGCAGGTTCTAGACAAAAAAAGTTCTATAGATGACATGCTGGTCAACCCTTTCGAAGCTGGGAATGTTCTCTCTTGTTCAGCTTCATCCCTTAGATTCTCCGCCCTTCTCCCTTGAATGGTTTATGTTCTTTCATACCTCTGGGCCTCCGCATATTCAAGTCTTTGGCTTATCTTTTCGTTTGAAGGACTGCCTTGATCCTATCTCCTCGTTATCCAATTGGTTAACTTTAACTCTTTAAAACTGGTCCATTGCACTTAGGTCAAGCCTCAAATTCTCAGGCAAGCCTGTTTTGCTCTTTGCAGACTTTGGTAAGCAGCTCCATGCCACTCTTCTATCTATCATGATCCTTCGTTTTCCTGTTCACATTGCAATGTGACTTTGTACTTCGTGTGGGCATGTGTGTTATCATAGCTGTTGTTCTATTCCCGGCAGCTTAGCGCAGTTCTGGCACATGGTGGGTGCTTATTAACTGTTATAGGAATGAGCAATTGTATCCTCAGTCAGTCCTTCCTATGATTTTATTGATGGTTGATTTTATGACTTAGATTTATTCTTCCAATAGTCTAAATCATGCCCACGCTTGTCTGACATGATCAATATTATCAATAAAATATTGAGGGAAAGATAAAAATGACTATCCCTTTTTAGGCACCTATTATATGACAATAACTACTTCACATGTAACATTTAATATGTGTCGAATCAGTGGAGTAGTGCCTCTGTTGACAGAATAGTGACTCCCCAGATCAAAATGGCATATTTACCTGCAAAGTCATTTGAAGAAGGTAGAGTGCTCAGTATGTGGGTAGGAGAATTCCTTTTCCTTAACCTCTTCCTTTGTATGGTCAGGGAAAGAGTGTCTATCTTTTTCTATCTGTCTCTCTAGAGTTGGAGAGAGATGGAGAAAGAGAGAGTGATTTATTATGAGAAACTGGCTCATGTGATGATGGAGGCTGGGAAGTCCCATGATCTTCCATCCGCAAAGTAGAGAAAGCTGGAGAGGTGCCCAGGAAAGCTGGAGGTGAACAGTATATAATACACATACAAAGTATGTGTGAATTGACTGTGTTATAGATAAGGCTTCCAATCAACAGTAGACTATTAGTAGTGAAATTTGGGGAGAGTCAAAAGTGACACACAGATATTCAACTATGTGAGGGAGCTGGTGGCCCTAACTCCTGTGTTGTTTGAGGGTCAACTGTAGTTGGTTGCTAAGGCTGTCGAGTGGCAAAGCCTCTTACAGTAGCAAGCTGCAAGTGTTGGGGCTGAGACCTTGGAATATTTGGCTTAGTTCAAAAGTTCATGGTTCCACTGGTGAGGGCTTACATAACGCCCATCTCCTAAATGGTCTGTAGGCTCTGTCATATCTTTGTATCTATCTATTTTCTTTTTTTTTTTTTTGAGTTTTTATTTAAATTCCAATCAGTGAACATACAGAGTTATATCAGTTTCAGGTGTACAATATAGTGATTCAGCTCTTCCCTACATCACCACGTGCTCATTGCAAGTGCCCTCCTTAATCCATGTCACCTTTTTCACCATCCGTTCCCTCTAACCTCCCCTCTGGTAACCACCAGTCTGTTCTCTATGGTTAAGAGTCTGTTTCTTGGTTTGTCTGGGCTCCATTTTAAAGCCACTGGCATAAATAACTCCATTTCGTTTTACCTTTCATACTAGGAGTAGTTTTTGATTGACAGGTTTATGTAAGATAAATTTATATGAAACATCGAACACCATGTGTGGCATATAGCTGGGTCACAATAAATATTTTGTTTCTCCTGTATTCATTGTTTCCATACTCCCATTACAATTATTTCAATATATTCTCTGGATCCAATAGAGATTTCTTCTTCCCACGTACAGGAGCCTTTGCTTTTATTTTTAACAGAGTTGTGCACGAATGCATTTCCTCATGAGAAGTGCTCTTGTTAATGTTATCCTGAATGGTAAGTGTAGAATTGGATTACACAGTAAGAATACATTTGAGTCTTCAATTATTAATAATGAGTGCCCAAGCAATTAACAAGTCAAGTTACATTTGCTGGGAAGTACATGAAAGTAATATTTTTATGCAGTGATCAGAGCAGCAATTTCTAAATTTCACCTGACCATCCGCAAGTGGAGAATATTACTCTCCCAGTGGCATCTCATTGTGGTCAATTTTTATTCTCAGTGAGACTTAGGTTATTTTGAAATCCAAGAGCTCTCAAACGGAATTTTATTAGCTTGTACTCACTCATATTCCAGGCTGTTCTACTAGCCCCATACACCATACAGTCTGATACAGTACAATTCTAGCATGATGAGCTGAACAAATATTTATTAACCCTATGCATGTAAGCGGTGGAAGTTATGACATCATTCGGTGTTGCTCTGGGGCCATGCATGTTGAAATTTTGTTTTGTTTTATGATCGAAGAATCGAAGAGTTGATCATCTTTATCAGGGTTCTTAATACGAAATGCATTCAGGACCAGGAAATGAAAATGAACAGGTAAAGCAGGTGAGGTTTAAAAAAAAAAACAACAATAAGAGTAGACAGAAAAGGTGGCATAGTGGTTAACAGGAAAGGCATGGACCCACCTGAAGGGGTGGCCAGGATCCAGCACTTGGGAGATCTCGGGCTTTTTAAAGAGAAAACAGAAGTCCGGATCTTTGATACAACGTCTTTCACTTTTGCAATGTTGGCACCTACTTTCATTGGTTTTTTGCAACACCCTGCAGGACCAATACCTTTGCAGGCTGGATATCAGTTTCAACTTCTGATCTTAAATGTATCAACGATCAGATTGATGTCTATATTATTGTTTCTCCCAAAAGAGTGAAGAGAAAAATTACAGGGCAGAAGCATGCTCCTTCTTGGTCAATGATTTTATTCCTCTCCGGATGCTTGCATTGTGGTGACTCTAATAACTTCCCAAGAGCAGGGATCTTGGTTCATCTTCTTTCGGAGA
The DNA here is from genome assembly GCF_023065955.2 of Ursus arctos. Lineage (NCBI taxonomy): Eukaryota > Metazoa > Chordata > Mammalia > Carnivora > Ursidae > Ursus > Ursus arctos. The sequence continues at coordinate 77,057,734 of NW_026623078.1, read as the reverse complement.
TTGCGAAAAACAGAAACAGAAACATACAAAATTACCAGATTTTTTCCTCTGCCTCAGGGCAGCTCAACAGGAGCGAGCTACTGCCTGGAATAGCATGCCACTCATGCTGTTTGCCCTGCGGTTCTCAGACGAGGTGGATGTTATTTCCCGAAGCCTTCCTTGATCTCTGTGTCCCGTAGCACTGAGTCAAGGAGGCCAGGCAGAGAGTTAGTTAGGAGCTCAGGTTTTGGAATTCGGTGGACCTGGCTTCGATTCTCAGATGAATCGCTTACTAGGCATGAGAGTGGCCTTGTTGTCTGAAACCTTCTACCTAGTTTTGGCATCCGTCCAGGGGGGGTGGAAATGTTTAAACCACGGATTTACTCTTTTAAATGAGAAGATTGTATGGTATCTCCCAAAGTCTCTGGCACATGATAGCTGCCTAGAAAATGGCCTTTTGTGTGCTTAGGCATATATATGACATATGTACATTAATGTGATGAGGACTATTATGTATGTAATGTGTAATGTATTCTAGCACTTACACTGCATACCGATTACGCTTCTCTTCCCTCTCAGATCTGCTCTGCGGTAGCCAAGAGTATGTCTTATTCATTTCTAGTCTCCCCTATTTTCAGCACAGTGCCAGCCCACACAAGGCATCCCTTGAAAATGAGACATTTGCTGCCCTGCCCAGGTTGCAAGACTCTAGTGACAACAGGATAATACCCAGTATCCCCACTCTGGTCTCCTTTCTTGGTCTTTATTTACCATTAATTTTTTTATTCCCCATTAATTTTTTAAAGTTCTCTTGGCTACATTTTTCCTCTATTTTTTCTTTGGGACCAATTAGGGGGCAGCTAAAGGAAGATAGGACAAAATTAGTGGAAGAAGAACAACAAGAAAGAGGAAGAAAGAAGAGTTGATAGAACCTGGTAAGAAAAAAAAATGGGGGTGCCTGGGGGGCTCAGTGGTTAAGCGTCTGCCTTCGGCTCAGGGCGTGATCTTAGAGTCCTGGGATCGAGCCCCACATCAGGCTCCTCCGCTGGGAGCCTGCTTCTTCCTCTCCCACTCCCCCTGCTTGTGTTCCCTCACTCGCTGGCTGTCTCTCTCTCTGTGTCAAATAAATAAATAAAAATCCTAGAAAAAAAAAAAAGAAAACTGGGTAAGATTTGAAAGGATAGCTGGAAGGGGTTGAATGAGAAGAAATGAAGACAAGACAAAGAAAATAAGAAGAAGGAGGAAAATAGAAGGATAGACAGTCGTGTTTAACTAGGTTATGCTGTGGCAATAAAACAGTGCAAAAGCCTCTGTGGATTAAAGCAACAAAGTTTTATCTCTCACTACTTGTGGTTTAAGAGATTTCTCTCCCATCCCTTGTGGGTCCCCTCCAGCTCTGCCCAACACCTTCTTTCTTCCAAGACCTAGGCTGATGAAGCGTCGCCTTCGGGAACATTGCCAGTCTCGTGGGGATAAGGGGGCAGATCTCTTAAACCATGAGTGGTGTGTGTGTGTGTGTGTGTGTGTGTGTGTGTGTGTGTGTTTTAAAGATTTTATTTATTTAATTGAGAGAGGATGGAGAGAGAGAGAGAGCGAGCTCACAAGGAGGGAGAGGATCAAAGGGAAGGGAGAAGCAGAATTCCCACCAAACAGAGAGCCTTATGTGGGGCTCGATCCCATGACCCTGGGATCATGACCCAATCTGAAGGCAGACGCTTAACAGACTGAGCCCCCCAGGCGCCCCCACGAGTCGTTCTTAAAGGCCCAGAGCACTTGAACACACATCAGTTCTTGATATTCTTTGACCAAAGTGAGTCTGTCACTCCTGGTGCCCACATGGTGGAAAGTGTAGTGCTCCCCAGAAAGGGGGTGACTGAATCATTTGAAAGTCATGCAATCTCTACAGATGGCAGAGGAGAAAAATACATTGAATGATGGAAGTTTTAGGAAAATCAAAGAAATATTTGGGAAGGAGTTGGAAGGTAGATGAAGCGAGATGAACATCAGGAGAAGAAATAGAAGTTGCAGGGGAAGTAGCAGAGATAGAAACGAGAAGAGAAGAGGATAAATAGGGGCCTCCCAGGGTAGGGCTGATAAATGGCAGTGTTCCCATAGCACATGACATGGGGAGTGAGTACGGCCTTTAGAGACCGGTAAACCTAGGCTCGTCCTGATGAGCCTCACAACCTGGGTCACTTTACTTGACCCTCATGGTCCTCCATTGATCCATTGGTCCTCCACTGATCCAGTTAATCCAGTCTCATAATGTTATTGAAATAATTAGATAATATAAATAATTGTGAGATTAGGTATTGATTTTGGCTTTTTCCTTCACTCTGGGAATAATAGACTAGGGTCTCCAGTTAGGGAAAAAGTGTTGTCATGTGTGTTATATCCTAAAGAAAGCTGCTAACCAATAAACTGAGGAGGTGGGGAAAAAATCTGGCTACCTGTAGTCACCACATTAAGCTACACCTTTCCCAGCCTATGCAATACAGAGGGGAGAGAGCAGGCAGAGCCAGAACCAAGAATTGTCCTTCCAGAGATGACGTTTTTGTAGACAGATGCCTTTTCCTTCCCATGGGTACATTTACCCCTTTCCCAAAGTCCATGTGATTGGGGGCACCTGGCGAGAAGGGAGAATGCAGGCATCACGTAACCTGGATGGATGGTGCTAAGTCACAGAATTATTATTCTCCCTTCACAGATAAGGAAAGCGAGGGCCACAGTACAAAGATCACTCAAGGCTGACAGGGGAGCCAGAATTCCAGGCCAAGGTGGCCTGACCTTACAGTCCAGCCATCCCTTAACCGTGTTGCTTAATGGTCTTCTTGGACAAAGGAGGAATAGCAACTGATCATCTTCCCGTGTATCTGTTTCTCTATTCCCAAGGCCAACCGGGGAAGGACTCTGGCTGCTTTGAGAAGGATCCTGATCTTAACCATAACACCAGTGCCCGGTTCTTCCTTCCCTTACGTTTCTTACAGTATGATCTCAATCCCTTCTCATGCTTCTGCTCTTTTTAGGTTTCAGCTTACCTTTCAAAAGAATATAGCCTAAATAAATACATAAAATAAAAAAATAATATAGCCAGCTACTAGTTGGCATGAATTTTTCTCTCTCCCTGTGTGTATACATATATACAGTGTGAAATGTGAAATATATGTAGTACTGTGTATGCGTAATTCATAATCCATATGTATATGTCAGCATGAATTACGTACTATATAAAAGAAAAGTATGTGGACTTTTCCAAACTAACACGTACTTGTATCTCTAGTTGTGGAAAATGTAGACTAAAGTAATGGATGACAATAAAAAGAATCCTTTCTTTTCAAAAATAGTTTATAATTGGATAAAAACGTATCTCTTGAATGCTTTAATTTGAAAGCAATCAGTGATTACACCCAAATGATTTTGTCATTTTCTTCCCCTCCCTCTTTTTTTTTTTAATCACAGGCCAGTCCGTTCACTGAGGTTTGATGGAAATTTGGAGGGAAGGGGCTTTTTAACAGTCTCCCAGAAAGCTGTAATACCTTGTTGGGAATGAGAACTCCAAACAGAGAAAAAACAATATCAACCAATCCCATGGTCAGAGAACCCTTCCTACTTTCCCCCAGGCACCCACATTACAAAGGATGAAATTGATTTGAACCTCTTTTAGATGATTCTTTTACCAGTTCCTTGGCTAGCCAGAGGAAGCTACTTCTGTGACGCTCTTGGCAAAACAATAGTGTGCTCAGCACCTGCAGAGTAGAGATAAGTAAACAACCCACTTTTCCAGGAATATCTTGAATTGAACTATTCTTAGCGGCTTTAGGGGTGGTTGTCCCCTCCCCCCACATACACAGAAAGAAAAGAAACAAAGAACCACCACCAAAAATGGTGCAGAGAAATGGGGACAACATAGCACTGGAATTCTTTTTTTCCCTTACTAGGCAGCAGCACTCCACCAATATTTGAAAGGGAGGACCAGACACTCAAGCAGTATGGGCAGTCTTGTTCAGAATTCAACATTTTAAACACCCACAACAAAACAAATCTGTTGCATGTCGTCGTGTGCAGTAGCAGAGCTCAAAGTAACCTGCCAATACGGACCAAGCAGGCAAAAGAATTGGGTGAGGATAACTGGAACTAAGAAAATTCCTGCATTCCTTTGAGTCAAATCATCCCTGACTTTTACTACCAGCTGATCCAGCAATCCCACCCCTGGGTATACATCTGAGGGAAATGAAATCAGTAACTTGAAGGAGTCGCTGCAGTCCCATGTTCATTGAAGCATGATTCATAATCACCAAGACACGAGAACAACCTCCGTGCCTGTCAACGGATGAATGGGTAACGAAGATGTAACACGCATGTATGTATACATGCACACACTGAACTATTACTCAGCCATGAAAAGGAAATCCTGCTATTTTCAGCCACATACATAACCCTGGACAGCATTACGCCAAGTGAAATAAGGCAGCCAGAGAAAGACAAACACGGGGCGAACTTACTTCCTTGTGAAATCTAAAAAGTGGAGCTCAGAGGAACAGAGAGTAGCATGGCGGTTGCCAGGGCTGGGAGGGAGGGGAAAACAGGGTGCCAACTTCCAATTAGAAGATGACTCGGTTCTGGGAATCTGCTGTACAGCACGGTGACAAGAGCTAGCAATGCTGTATTGTCTCCTGGAAAGTTGTTACCAGAGTAGATCGTAACATTCTCACCACACACATGCACAAAAATGGTAATTAGGTGAGGCGATGAAAGGTTTTGCTGTTGATTAACCTTATTGTGGTCATGATTTCACATATGTACACGTATCAAATCATCACTTGTACACCTTCAACTTACCCAATGTTGTGTGTGAGTTATATCTCAACAAACATTTTTTGTTGACTTCTGGTAGAATACAAAAAAAAGCCCATTCTGGACTTGAAGAAAACAGAAGAAAAAGGAAACAAGCCGTAAGCAGAATTTGACACTTGGGTTCAGGAAGGGGGGGCAACAAATGGGAGTCCTGTCTCAGCTGTTGCTACAGCACGAACCATTTCCACATTGAATGACTTAAAACAACAACCGTTAATCTAGCTCATGATTCTGTGGGTCCACAATCTGGGCCGGTCTCAGCTGGACAGTTCTGCATTCGACTGAGCTTACTCTTAGGTCTGCAGCCAGTTAATCGGTTGGCTGGGTGTGTTGGAGAGAAGAGGGCACAGGAGTGGAAGACGTCCAAGAATGGATGTGAGTCTTGACGCAGCTGTTTATTACTTACGTGAACTGCAGAGATGCTCCTTTCCTTGTGCAGAAAAGGGAGCTGAAATTATCATCTACACAGTTTCGTTGCTAAGATGGAATAGGAAGATGCAGATGACACGGCTTTCGAAATTACAAAAATGTACCTAAGTTCTTTTCATCAAAGTACCCAAGGAAAGACTGACATAAATGAAGAGAGAAATAGATAACTCAACAGTAACAGTGGAGACATCAATATTCCACTTTTAACTGTGAATAGAACCACTAGACAGAGGATCAGCAAAGAAATAGAAGGCTTGAATGACAACACAAACCAATTAGACCTAACAGATGTCAACAGAGTACATTACTCAGCAACAGCAGAACATAGATTCTTGTCATGTGCATCCAGAATGTTCTCCAGAATAGACTACATGTTTGGGTCTACAACAAGTCTCAAAAAATTTAAAAGGAATGAAATCATACAAAGTATGATTATGTGACCATAATTGAATGAAATTAGAAATTAATACCATGCACGTCTGGAAAACCACAAGTACTAAAAATTAAAACACACTCCAAAATAACCAGGGTTCCAAGAAGAAACCACATGGGAAATTAGAAAATGCTTAGAAACAAATGAAATTGAAGATACAGCATACCAAAACTATTGAGACACAGTTAAATTAGTGCTTAGAGGGAGATCTATAGCTGTAAATGCTTATGCTATGAAATGCTCTGAGCGAGGTTTCAGGCTTAATATTCAGATCACAATAGGTGTGTAATAATGAGCTTTTTAAAATTTGCTATAAAAGTGAGTAATTTGGAAAGAGTAATTAAAATGAGTAATTTAGGAAAGAAACTTGAAGCTTTTGTCCCACAGATTTCTTATGATGCATTTGTGTTTCAGATATAGGGCACATCTGTCAGAAGGTAAAATAGAGGCTAGTATCATTGAACGTGTTTGAGACCTAAAAATGGATAAGCCCAAAATATTGGCAGCCATGAGGCCTGAGTTTGGAGATGAAATTCTGAACGCTTCATTGTTTTCTTGGATCATTGGCATGCCAATTTCCTAGAAGGAATTTGGAAATCTTTTTTAATTTTGGTGTTTAGTTTTGATTCCAGCAGGACAGATGTCTCTAGCCATCCCCATTATGTCTATCAGCTGTTGTTTTATGGCGCTACATTCACCTCAAAGTCTTGTTCCAAGTCATGCTCATTTTCTGTCTGCCTGCCCAGCTAAGACGGACAGGACGCCTGTTTGCCGTATCGGGAACGGCATGTGTTAATTTACCCATCCCGATCTTAATGTCTGCCTCCTTCTTTATGCATTAAAGAAATTGCACTTATTGGATTTACTGGTCAGTCTTTTCAGATGTAATCTAGACTGGATAGAAGCCTCCACGATTTCCCCTGGTCTGTTTCCAGACTTGCTCAGAACACGTTGTTTGCAGCTCCGTCTCTTAATTACCTGTGCCCCCACTGGCTCTTATTATTACTCTTGTAAATCGTCATCACCTGCTCAGCATCCAGGCCTGCACATTTGTGTAGACAAAGAGCCAAGAGGATGCCTCACAACTGTGGGGCTGTAATTATCCATGGCACACAATAATGACTTTGGACCCTGCTGTTTTTGTGCAGTAATTAACAGGTGCAAGCTTTGACTGCAACATTTTCCCCAACAGTTACTGGAGAAAACACTGACATCTGGGTAAATAGATTAAATATCGAAACAAAGATGCTGAGAAGGCCTCCTGACCCTGCCATTAGCTTGCCATCACCAGGTGGCAACACACTCTGTGAAAGACAGGGCTCGGTACAGGGATTAAGGGGAAGTCTTTTGGGGCCAGTCTACTTACATTCAGACCCTGGCTCTACCCCTTTGTGGCATGTCATGAGACCCATATAAGCATTAGCTCTGTTATGACATTGCTAGAAGCAACCTGGCACTGTCTTTGTTTCCAGCTCCTAAACACGCCATTCCAATCCCTTCATGGTCTGATGCTAGCCATTCTTCCACAGCTACCTCCAAGGAGGCTTTCTATCTAGACATTCTGGATGATTCACCAGTCCCCAAATGTGTCCTGCACACCAAAGCATTATAAGAATTATTCTCATAATTATACTTTTCTTATTGCTTGAAGCACCCCACCCATTCTCTCTAGCTTCATAGTGGCTTTTGGAAAGGTCAGGAGGTACAAGAAATTTAAATACCCGTGGGGCATCTTTTGATTGGAGGAAGAAAGACTATGGGAAGAACCTAATGGGTAAATTCTTCTCTCTTCCTCTCTCCATTGGACTGCATCAAATATGATTTTCTGCCATACTAGAGGCAGACTGTGTGACCAGGGAGGGGCACCTGAGGGATAATGGGCCCAGGGTTGCTGGGAAACAGTGGCAGGTGTGGTGAGGTATCATTGTGCGTTTGCTTCTCATCCTTGCTTCTCTCTTTCCTTTCACCTTTTTTAATTGAAGAAAGGTTGACACACAATGCTATTTTCGTGCTTAAATAGTGCTTTGACAATTCTATACATTACCTAATGCTAACCACGACACGTAGGGTTGCCATCTGGCACCATACAACTTTATTACAATATTTTTTAAAGATTTTGTTTATTTATTTATTTGAGAGAGAGAGATAGTGGGAGGGATAGGAAGAGAGAATCTGAAGCTGACTTCATGCTGAGCTCAGAGCCAAACAGGGCTCGATCCCACAACTGCAAGATGATGACCTGAACCAAAACCAAGAGTAGAACACTTAATTGATGGAGCCACCCAGGCACCCCCAACTTTCTTACAATATTATTGAATATATCCCTCTGCTCTAATTTCCATCCCCACGGCTTGTTTATTTTATAACTTGAAGTGCGTACCTCTCAATCCTCTGCGCCTGTTTTGCCCATCCCCTCACCCCTCCCCTCTGGCAATTACCAGTTTGTTCTCTGTATTTACGAGACTGTTTCTGTTTTGTGTATGTTGGTTCATTTGTTTTGTTTTTTAGAATGCACAGGTAAGTGAGATCATGTGGTTTTTGTCCTTCTCTGTCTTTCTTATTTCACTTAGCATAATACCCTCTAGGTCCATCTGTGTTCTTCTGAATGTCAAGATTTTGTTCCTTTTTACAGCTGAAAAATATTCCAGTGTGTGTGTGTGTGTGTGTGTGTGTGTGTGTGTGTGTGTGTACTATGTCTTCTTTACCCATTCATCGATCAGCCGACACTTAGGTTGCTTCCACATCTTGCCTATTATAAATGATGTTGCAAGACATATAGGGGTGCAGAGACATTTTGATGTAATATTTTCATTTTCTTTGGGTAAATACCCAGGAGTGGAATTACCGGATCATATGGTAGTTCTATTTTTAATTTTTTGTGGAACCTCCGTATTGTTTTCCACGGTAGCTACTCTAGTTTACATCCCCACCATCAGTGCAGAAGGGAGACGGGTTCCCTTTCCTGCACACCCTTGCCAGCACTTGTTATTTCTTGTCTGTTTGATACTAGCCATTCTGACTGGTGTGAGGTGAGATCTTGTGGTTTTCATTTGCATTTCCCCAATGATGAGTGATGTTCAACATCTTTTCATGTGTCTGTAGGCCATGGAAAAATATCTGCTCAAGTCCTCTGCCCATTTTTAAATTGGATTATTTGGTTTTTGGGTGTTGCATTGTATGAGTTCTTTATATATTTTGGATCCTAACCCCCCATCAGATGGTCTCATTTCTTATTTGCCTCATTTTTGCTGCTCTGGGATTGTACTTTCCAGGAAAGCAGTGGCACCAAATTTTTGCCTCAGGCTCTATTTCTAGAGAACCCAAGTTAGGACATTGTTCCTACTCGCTCCAAAAGTCACTTGTTATGTGATACTTTCTTGTAATATACATTCCCCGTCTTGCTTTTTTGTAATCCAATGCTACTCAAAAAAATAAATCAATCCTGTTGAGATTCTAGACTATGCTATATGCAGAATACTGTGCTGAAATAATATGAAAAAAACCCAAAACTTTGCTTTCAAGCTTTAGATACTGAGTCTGCTAGACTATCAATGTCCTGAAAGGAAAGTATCAGAGAAGGAAGAGCCAAGCATCCTGAACAAGGAGGCAAATTCCTGAGTTGTGTTTCTGAGTCTTTCAGTTATTAGTCCATTTAGTGAGTCAGATCCTACTATGGTCACGCTTTGTGCTAGGCAAGCAAAGCAGCCTTGCTCATTGTTCTCAATGAAATCACAGGCTAGTGTGAAAACCAAAGACATGCAACGGGCCCTCACAAGGCACAGTAACAAGTGCTTTTGTGGGGATATATTCTCAGAGCAATGGCAGGATTTAAGAGGGACACCTAACTCAGGCAGGTGGAGAAGGGTGTCATGCAAGGATTCTCCCAGGAAGTTAAATCTAAGCTGAGACACAGAAGAGGAATCTAAGTTATATAGTTGATCAGAGAGGGTATGGGTAGGAAAAGACATCCCTGGCAGAGGGAACAGCATATGCAAAGGCACACAATAAAATAGAGGATACGAAAATAGAGTTACGGGGGTGCCTGGGTGGCACAGCGGTTGAGCGTCTGCCTTCAGCTCAGGGCGTGAGCCCGGCGTTACGAGATCGAGCCCCACATCAGGCTCTTCCACTATAAGCCTGCTTCTTCCTCTCCCACTCCCCCTGCTTGTGTTCCCTCTCTCGCTGGCTGTCTCTATTTCTGTCGAATAATAAATAAAATCTTTAAAAAAAAAAAGAAAATAGAGTTACGATTTTTTTTTTCACATGGATGGAGTATGTGTTTTGAAATAGAGAAAACTTGTGAGAGATGAGGTTGAGGAAATAATATCAATTCTTCTTTGGTCCCTTATTTCTTTATCTGTAAATTAAGTAATGAAGACTCAGATTGTGTTTAATGTGCCATGACACAGGGAATTGTGGAGAAGGCTGTGACCCTAGATGCCTGATAATAAACCTTGAGATGATGAAGGTATAAGGAATAGGTCTGATGTTGCACTCAATTCCAAGAGGTGACAATATACCTTCCTTAACAGCACTACACAAAAGCTTCAAAGTATGAACAAGAAGAACTAACAAACACCTCACAGTGATACTTCTTGAAGCAAATAGGGAAACTTATAGATAGATAGGTAGATAGATAGATAGATTTGATAGATTTTATATATATATATATATATATATATATATGACAAATGGGGACTCTATTTGTCTATGTATACATATTCTATCTATCTATCCATCTATCTAATCTAATCTAATCTAATCTAATCTAATCTAAGTCTCTGATATGTTTTGAATTGACTCGATGCTATTCCTTGACCCATAGATTGAATTCTGTACAACAACTGAAAGGCTCTCATATATTGCTGATTGTGTTTTAATTTCTAGGGAGCCCAAGAATTGTCCTTTCATATACTATTGCAAAAAAATAAAAATAAAAAAAAAAAGGTCAGCAAAAACAGAGTCCTTCAGACTGCACTGAGGCCATCATAGATGAAACGAATATTGAGACCATATTGGGGTTTCATAACTGAGATCCATAGTTTGGGGAAGATGAAAGTTTCCATGCAAAGGCATAAGGGAATAACATTCCCATTTCTTCTTGTAAAACATTCTTACTTTTCTTTCTCGCCCCATGGATCCGCTATGGTAGCATAACCCATGGGAGTACCTTCCGACGCAAACGTGCTCTGTGCTTAGATGAACAGGTGAGGCTAGGGAAGAGCGAGAGAATGGAAGCATGGAAGGGGAGACTCTTCAGGGACAAGGGCAAAAGTAGTTTCAGGGGAAAGTACTGCATGTTCCAGCTGAGCTCAGCAGAGTAGCAGAATTGATGGGGAGCTGGTTAAACATAATGACTGTGATTTCCCCTGGTATGCCCACTATCCCCATAACCCACAGGAACTAAGTATGGCGGTGCCTATAATGGACCAGTCACAACTGGAGTTCTGCCCATTCTTCTTAAGGAATGGTACTCAATCTGTATATCACCCCATGTATCGTTCCCAATAATTCACTGAAAACTATCTTGAAAAAGTTAATCTTGTGTTGAAGCTGAGAGCACTGAGACACAGTGCCTGATGTCATTGGAAATCTATGTTATTCGATTCTCCCAGATTCTCTCCAGGGACAGGGACAAACAATTCAACAAAGAAGTTTTTAAAGGCACGCAGCTTCTTTCTTCTTACCTTCTACCGAGCCTAACTTTTCACTAAACACCACACACGTTGATGTTATTTTTATTTCTAATCTAACCATTAGATAAGTTGGGGTGAGTGGCTATGGTCTCATGTTATACTAGAGACAGGAAATATATTAAAATCAGAATATTGGGTGTAGGACTCAAAGCTAGTCAATATGGAATCTGAAGTCGCTGGGTCTGAATGGTCCTTTCTTCTTTAAAGCTTTCGCTATCACCTCTTCCCTTCCCAAACCAGGGACAGTTGTCCACTCCTTTGTCACCTCTGTATCATTGCATCTGTATAGAAGCTTGTTTCCTTATTTAACTGTGAGCTTCTTGAGGTCAGGGATCCAAGCTTGGCAATAACAACTGTTTCAAGAAGGAGAGATGGGAGGGAGACACGGAGAGATGTTATTCCCCTTTACAGTTCAGGAAGCTGAGACTCAGAGAAGTTGAAGGCATGTTTTATGCTATCTCTCATCCTCCAGCCATAAAACATGAAACTGAGGCTTAGGGAGTTTTAAGTCACTTATTCCAAGAGATCTGGGTTAAAATACAAATCGAGAGCGACTGACGACAAGTCCCATATACTTTCAACATAGGAGATGCCACTTCACATGGGTTAAGAGCTTGGCAATGCAGTCAGATAGCCTGGCTCCAAATCTTGGCTTGACCACTCACTATGGGCACGACATGGGGTATCTATCAAACTCTCTCATCTGTAACTTCCCCACCTGAAACTGGAGAAAATATTTGTAACTCTCTCATGAGATTTTGTGATGACTGAAGTGAAATAATCCATTGAAAATGCTTAGGATGGGAGCGCCTGGGTGGCTCACTCGGTTAAGTGCCCAACTTTTGATTTTGGCTCAGATCATGATCTCAGAGTCCTGGGCTTTAGTCCTGCCTTGAGCTCCACGCTCAATGCAAAGTCTGCTTGAGATTTTTCTCTCTCCCTCTCATTCTGCCCTTCCCCCCCCCAGCATGCACACTAAAAATAAAAAAAAATAAAATTAAAATCTCTAAAAATAAAAAAATAAAATTAAAATCTCTAAAAATAAAAAAATTAAATTAAAAAAAAAAAGAAAATGCGTAGGATGGTGCCTAGCACATGATAGTAGTCAAATATTAACTGCTTTTACTGTGACCATCTCCCATCTGACCATTGCTGAACAGTGCTTCTTTGTACAGGTGGTTGTGATTAATTCCACATGAGATAGAGGCCATACCCACCACTGCCACAGGACTGTGATGGGTGGTCAGGACTTGGGGGCTTTGACTCTAGCCTGAAGTCAACATTTTCTGCTCTCTATATATCCACCCTTATTCATGGCTTCTTCTGGTGTTTGCTACTTTCCAAGAGTAAAGAGTAGGCATTTGGATATTCTTGGAGTACTTGACCTTCAACTATTACCCACAATCACTGTTGACACCTCTGTCTGTTGCGTCTTCCTGCTTCACTCTTGCCTGGTTCTAAGACTAAGATAAAGAATCAAATTACACGCAAGGATATCCATAATTATGAGAGTAGGAGTAGAGACAATGATGCCTACAATTTATTCCATGCATGCATGTGCCAGATACTTTATATGCCCACTTTATATGCCCACTATCCCCATAACGCACAGGAACCAATATCTGCACTGTTAATTAATCCATTTCATTGCTAGGAGGGTAAATATTAATGTATATCTATTTTGTTTTTCCAATCAGGTTCTTGAACCTTCACTAGCAGAAAATCCATCATCTACCAACTGACTGTCCTCCATGCCCTAAATTTTCCAATTACTCTGGTAGCTTTCTCAGTATCAAATGTTCCAAACAAAAAGCGGGGAGGAAAACAGAGGGTGTTAGAGGTCCACTAACCATGAGCTTTGGTTGTGGCCACATGGGTCCTGTTTGTCTGGGCTGCCGCTGTGCTGATGCCTGAGTTCATCTCATTCCCTCTGATTCTCACAGTGGAGTGTCACATTTGAGCCAGATTGCCGTTCTTTTAGTTCTCACTTGCACATTTAGTAATTATCCCCAAGCATGATGCTGAGCCAGGGTCCGGAAGAGCTTTCAGCCCATCTGGAGGACACGAAATACAGCACCTTGGAGTTGAGCATGTATGAGCAGTTCAGATGGGCTGCCCCCACTCCTGGTGGCGGGCATGGAGTTCTTCTCTGGGACAATTATAATTTAACAGAGAAATTCTTATCGTGTTGATTTTTAAAAGGGAAAGGAGGTAGATTCTCAGTTTCCTTTTCTCTGGCATATTTTTAAATCCCTAGCCACTGTAATTACTCCAGGGAATGGCTGAGACTACAAAAATGTTTTCGGGGAAGGCAAAGGTTTTATCAAGCACAAATAATTCATTTATATACTTTCCCCAGGGTCATGAAGATAGTTTCACCTTATATTTGTTTTAAAAAGGGTTATAATAGGGGCGCCTGGGTGGCACAGCGGTTAAGCGTCTGCCTTTGGCTCAGGGCGTGATCCCGGTGTTGTGGGATCGAGCCCCACATCAGGCTCCTCTGCTATGGGCCTGCTTCTTCCTCTCCCACTCCCCCTGCTTGTGTTCCCTTTCTCGCTGGCTGTCTCTATCTCTGTCAAATAAATAAATAAAATCTTTAAAAAAAAAAAGGGGGGTGTTATAATAGCTGACGTTTTTCGTTCTGGGCCAGGAAGCATTTTGAAGCTTCTCCCCCTTGTAAGAGATTATCTCATCGGCATCTCCATCAGCACCAGATTTAGTCTAAGCATTCCTTTTTGATAGTTATTATCTTCATTTTACATATGATGAAACTAATTCAGAGAGGTTACCTGTCTCCCGGCCACACTGCTAGTAAGCAATAGAAATGGGACTCTAATTCAGATTGACCTGACTCTAAGCCCCTGGTTTCTGTGCAGTGCTCAGTGCTCACAATTGTCTTGGAGCCTAGGGGCAACCACATCCGTATGTTCCTTCAAGGTGGACACTGGAGCTTAGAGGACATTCCTTCATCCCTCATTTCCTTCTCTCTCTCTCCCTCTCCCTCTCTCTCTCTCTCTATCTCTCTCTCTCTCTCTCTCACACACACACACACACACCTGTCAAATAACAACTTCGAGAATTGGGTACTGCCAAAAGGTCTAAGTCTGATACTTTTCTGTGCCCCTCATAGGTAAAAATATAGCCTTTCTGAGACCTGGGGGAAGTCCTTCCAGGGCTCATGACTTCTCTCCCGACAATCCACTAGTCACCGGCTTCTGTGGAGCTTATAGTTAGTAGGGAAAGCTGCAGCGTCCAGCCTCATCCATCCTCAAGGAAATTTCGCTATTAATTTTCCAAAAGGCTTCAAATTTCCAGCCATGACTGTTTACCCACCGGCCCACTGAAATAATCTGATGGATAAAGGCTGGTCTTGATGTACCTTCATTCTTTTCAAGGGAGGCTAAGAAGGTAATTGGATTGACCTCTGAATGCACGTCCCATCTCCCACTGGAAGGCGGGGCCATGTCCTCATTCAGAACACCTGTTGCTGAGATGGCCATGCGAGTGTCTGCCATGAATCAAAACTCTTTCATAAAAACCATCTATGAAAAGCCTACAGCAAACATTATTCTCAATGGGGAAAAGCTGTAAGCCTTTCCCTTAAGATCAGGAACACGACAAGGATGCCCACTCTCACCACTATTATTCAACATAGTACTAGAAGTCCTTGCAACAGCTATCAGACAACAAAAAGGGATAAAAGGTATCCAAATCGGCAAAGAAGAAGTCAAAATGTCTCTCCTCGCAGATGACATGATACTCTATATGGAAAAGCCTAAAGAATCCACTCCCAAACTATTAGAAGTTATAGAGCAATTCAGTAATGTGGCAGGATACAAAATCAAGGCATTTCTATACACGAATAATGAGACTGAAGAAAGAGAAATTAGGGAATCCATCCCATTTACAATAGCACCAAAAACCATACGTTACCTTGGAATTAACTTAACCAGAGACGTAAAGGATCTATATTCTAGAAACTATAAATCACTCTTGAAAGACATTGAGGAAGACACAAAAAGATGGAAAAATATTCTATGCTCATGGATCAGAAGAATTAACATAGTTAAAATGTCCATGCTACCCAGAGCAATCTACACTTTCAGTGCTATCCTGATCAAAATACCGAGGACATTTTTCAAAGAACTGGAACAAACAGCCCTTAAATTTGTGTGGAACCAGAAAAGGCCCGAATCGCCAACGAATTGTTGAAAAGGAAAAACAAAACTAGGGGCATCACAATGCCAGATATCGAGCTGTACTACAAAGCTGTGATCACAAAGACAGCATGGTACTGGCACAAAAACAGACACATAGACCAATGGAACAGAATAGAGAACCCAGAAATGGACCCTCGGCTCTTCGGGCAACTAATCTTTGACAAAGCAGGAAAAAACATCCAGTGGGAAAAAGACAGTCTCTTCAATAAATGGTGCTGGGAAAATTGGACAGCTACATGCAAAAGAATTGAAACTTGACCACTCTCTCACACCATACACAAAAATAAACTCCAAATGGATGAAAGACCTCGATGTGAGACAGGAATCCATCAAAATCCTAGAGGAGAACATAGGCAGCAACCTCTTTGACATCGGCCAAAGCAACCTTTTTCATGACACATCTCCAAAGGCAAGAGAAACAAAAGATAAAATGAACATGTGGGACTACATCAAGATAAAAAGCTTCTGCACAGCCAAGGAAACAGTCAAAAAAAACTAAGAGGCAGCCCACGGAATGGGAGAATATATTTGCAAATGACACTACAGATAAAAGACTGGTATCCAAGATCTGCAAAGAACTTCTCAAACTCAATACACGAGAAACAAATAAACAAATCAAAAAATGGGCAGAAGATATGAACAGACACTTTTCCAATGAAGACATACAAATGGCTAACAGACACATGAAAAAATGTTCAAAATCATTAGCCATCAGGGAAATTCAAATCAAAACCACACTGAGATACCACCTTACACCAGTTAGAATGGCAAAAATAGACAAGGCAAGAAACAACAATTGTTGGAGAGGATGTGGAGAAAGGGGAACCCTCCTACATTGTTGGTGGGAATGCAAGTTGGTACAGCCACTCTTGAAAACAGTGTGGAGGTCCCTTAAAAAGTTAACAATTGAGCTACCCTATGATCCAGCCATTGCACTACTGGGTATTTACCCCAAAGATACAGACGTAGTGATGAGAAGGGCCATATGCACCCCAATGTTCATAGCAGCATTGTCCACAATAGCTAAATCGTGGAAGGAGCTGAGATGCCCTTCAACAGATGACTGGATTAAGAAGATGTGGTCCATATATACAATGGAATATTACTCAGCTCTCAGAAAGAACGAATTCTCAACATTTGCTGCAACATGGATGGCACGGGAGGAGATAATGCTAAGTGAAATAAGTCAAGCAGAGAAAGACAATTATCTATGATTTCTCTCATCTATGGAACATAAGAACTAGGAAGATCAGTAGGGGAAGAAAGGGATAAAGAAAGGGGGGGTAATCAGAATGGGGAATGAAGCATGAGAGACTATGGACTATGAGAAACAAACTGAGGGCCTCAGTGGGGGAATGGGATAGGCTGGTGATGGGTAGTGAGGAGGGCACGTATTGCATGGTGCACTGGGTGTTATACGCAACTAATGAATCATGGAACTTTACATCGAAAACCAGGGATGCACTGTATGGTGACTAACATAATATAATAAAAAAAACATTAAAAATAAACCTCTTTGACCAATCCTCCTTGAAAGCTTGTCACTCTCCTGTGCTTCCACTTGATGCACGTGCCTGGCTCCCTGAGCTATAAATGTCGAGTAGGTTCTAATTGATTATCTGAGGCCAAGAGCTTTCATAAATGAGAATCATAAGGTGGATTTCTTGAGTGAGTTCTAATTTTCCAGTGCATTCAAAAACAGAATTCAGGGGGTAATGTATATTCAACAAGATTTTTAAAATAATAATTTAAATAGGAATACCTATTAATAGCAATAGCATTTGTATTTTTAGCATGCCTGCCCTGTATTTTTTAACCAGGATCTACAATCTTCTCAAAAGCCCTTCATGATAGTTACTATTAATCCCACTTTACAGATG
Source organism: Ursus arctos (assembly GCF_023065955.2). Lineage (NCBI taxonomy): Eukaryota > Metazoa > Chordata > Mammalia > Carnivora > Ursidae > Ursus > Ursus arctos. Next base: position 77,040,243 of record NW_026623078.1, on the reverse strand, counting down.
ACAAAACTGAGTCTCACAGATGTTACCTGCCAAGGCTGCAGAGAGGCATGGCTAAGCTTCAGACTAGGTTTGAATTAATGAATCCTATGGTCTTTTCATAAACATGTATTTTCCTTATTAACTCTCAGTTTGTTTCACCATTTTTGTTATGTCTGATATTTTGCAGCTTCATTTCTCTAGCTTTAAAACCTACTGTGTGTGTGTCTTTTTAAAGAGTTATTTATTTGAGAGAGAAAGAGTGTGAGCATGAGCAGCATGGGGCAGAGGGAGAGGGAGAGAGAATCTCAAGCAGACTCCCTGCTGAGCATGGAGCCCAACAAGGGGCTCCATCTCACAACCCTGAGATCATGACCTGAGCCAAAATCAAGAGTCAGATGCTTAACTGACTGAGCCACCCAGGCACCCCTGAAACCTACTATGTTGTGTAACCCAACACTTCTATTCAATTCGGCAAGTGTTTATTAGGCATTTGCTACTGTAAAACACAGTGTTGGGTCTTCCGAGCATAAAAAGAATGATGGTAGACAACATCCTGTCTCTGAAATAAATTCTGTATCATATTGTTTTATTTGCTAAATATTTCACCTATATTAACTATAAATTAATCTTGTACTTTGATACTAAATGAAGTTCTTCTTGTCTTAGGCAGAAATTCTCTCCAAATTAGAAATTGTTCTACTAAAAATTACTGTCTTCAATGACTGCTCACATAAACACTCTTAACATTATAATTAATATTAAAAACAAGTGCCTGATGTGTCAAGGTGGACTCAAAGTGTTTTCGTTGCTTATATTTCCTTATGTATTTTTTTTTACTTACACCATGATATACCAAGAAGAGTGTATCAGTTAGCAATTGTTGTATAACAATCACCATGTATTGAACCCATGTTTCTTTATGTTGGCATGTTTGGGTGGGTTTATCTGGATAGTTCTCCTGGGCCAATTTTGGCTAATCTTGGTTGGGTTTACTCACGCCTTAGGGTAGCTAGTGAATAGGCTGGGGCTGGCTAGGCTAAAGTGATGTGACAGCTACTCTTCAAAGATAGCTCCCAGTGAATTATGCCTCTTGATATTCATGTCCTCCTACAGTTGCTTTCAAATCTGGGTTGGTCCTGTGACCAGTTTTACAAATAGAATGCGGAGGAAATGGCATTGCTCATTTGAGGTCTAAGCCCTAGGAAAGCCTGACAGCTTCCACTTTTGCCCTTTTGAAAGCCCTGGGCTGCCATGTAAAAAGTCCAGCTATCATGCTGGGAAGATTGCATGGGGCTACAACATAAAGGTAACATGGAGAGGTTTTGAGATGAGAAAGAAAGAGAGAGGAGAGGGGGAGAAAGAAAGAAGAAGAGGAAGAGAAAGAGAGGAGGAGGAGGAGGAGCAGGAGGAGGAGGAGGAGAAGAAGAAGAAGAAGAAGAAGAAGAAGAAGAAGAAGAAGAAGAAGAAGAAGAAGAAGGAGAAGGAGAAGGAGAAGGAGAAGGAGAAGGAGAAGGAGAAGGAGAAGGAGAAGGAGAAGGAGAAGGAGAAGAAGGAGAAGAAGAAGAAGAAAGGAGGAAGAAGAAGGAGGGGGATGAGGAGGGGGATGAGGAAGGAAGGAAGGAAGGGGGGGAGGAAGGAAGGGGGGAGGAAGGAAGGAAAGAAGGAAGGAAAGAAGGAAGGTAGGGAGGAGCCTCATAGACAGGGACTAGAGGGGAGAGGAGGCAAGAGGAGGAGAGGAGAGGGGAGGCGAGGGGAGGCGGAAAGACCCATCTGTCCCAGCATCTCAGTCTTCCCTACTGAGGCATCCAGACATACGAGTGACTCATTTAGGGTGTTTCCCATTCCAGCAGAGCCCCCAAATGAGTACAGTTTCAGACAGCATCAAGTAAAACAGAAGAAAACCCAGCTGAACCCAACGAGCACACAGGCATATGAGACATAATTAATTTTTTTAATGTCACTAAGTTTTAGAGTTGTTTGCAGCAATAGATGACCAAAACAGATGGTCTCACTCATATCTGCCAAATAGCTTGCTATCAACTATTGCGCTAACAGAGGTTTCTGGAACACATGTGTCGATATCCAGCAGGGTAGCCAGGTTTAGGCCTACAGTGGCAGCAGGTTTCCGAAAGAATAGGCAGAAATATACAGTTCCTCCTGAGGTTTTGGCTCAGAACTGATACAGAGTATCTTTTTCTGCATTTTATTGGCCAAAGCCAGTCATAAGGTCACTCTGGATCCAAAGGCAGAAAGATAGACTCCACAATTACATAGAAGTTGCTGTATAGTCACATTGCAAAAAAAAAAAAGTTAATACAAAGAGAGATGGAAAATTTCAGTCATTTTTGCAATCAACCATATGAGACAATGATTATTACAAGCATCGTTACAGATGATGAATGGTGGTTTAGAGGAGGTTAATCGAGTTGGCCAAGGTCCCACAGCAAGTGTGTGACAGAGGTGGGATTCTAAACCAGATGTGTCTTCTCCTGAGTTCACATTTCATCCTTTCCACCACACTGCATCTATGCTCTAGCGATTTTTTTTCTGTTGTTTATTATTTATTTTAGCTCTAGTAATCTTTCCCAGGTGAATCTTCAAGTGTATTCCATATATTTTGGTGACATTCCATAATTTAAAAATGAGAAAATTATAGTTACATGACTGTAATTTCAAAGTTGGATCCTGAATGCATTAACCTTCAAGTCAGAGATGTCCAGGGAGCTATCAACTCCCCCTCTTGAGCAGCTGGGCTTGTCACCGAGCTACTCAGAGGGGTTAGTCATCGGGGTTCTTCATTAACTGCTAAACAATTGGTTCCAAATGAAAGTTTACAAAGTTACAGCTGAACGACTGCAAGAGACCCTAGAGACTGGACACCTTTCTGATGAGCTGATTCACTTCCTTTCTGCCCTGTTTCATGTCCATGTTGAGGATGCAACTAGAATTTTCTCAGCTAATTAAAAAAATAATTTGGTCCAATGTGGCCATTGATAGAGTTGCGAAATGACTGCACATGTGTTTGATGAATTACCCAACAATATTCAGATTTTTGTAATGGACAGATCAGGTCATGAGACTGTCTGTTTTTCCCATCAGGCCTATGGAGATCCTAATATTTGTGAAAGGGACAGTTCCCGACTCTCAATAAATGGTATCAAGTAGTAGTACTACTAGCAGTAGTAACAGTTGTAAAGAAGATGGCGCCTGTCTTTTAATAAGCAGTTACTAATAGTGGTAGTAGTACTAGTAGTAGAGTCATTACTACTGATAGTAGTAATAGTATTGCTAGTAATAGTAGTGAAATGGGAGTAATAATAGCGGGTCTTTCCCATGCTACTCTACAGACACAGATCCACTCCCCACCTTTACTCAGGATCATCCCTCACTCTTCTTTCTTCTTAAGCTATTGAAGTTCTAGATATCTTTTCAGCATTCACTATAAATGTCACCTTTGCTGGGAATCCTTCCTCTATTGTATAAATTAGAATCAATATTTTCTCATCTTTCCTCCCACAATGATTTGTTCCTACCTCTCTTAGAGTTATCACTTCATAAATATACTGAAATTAACTGTTTATTGAGCTAGATTTCCCTCTACGTTGTACAGAAGACACTGTTTTCTAACTTGTTTGAATTGAAAAAGTGCTTAGCACAATATCTTGCCCATCGTATGCAATAAAAATGTGTTGAATAAACAATGCAAACTGGATCAGATTGAGGTTGTATTAAAAAGTAAAAGAAATTCTTATATCTTCTGCCCATTTTATGATTTGTTTATTTGTTTCTGTGTATTGAGTTTGAGAAGTTCTTTGTAGATCTTGGATACCAGTCTTTTATCTGTAGTGTCATTTGCAAATATAGTCTCCCATTCCGTGTCACTTTTCCAATGAGGACATACAAATGGCTAACAGACACATGAAAAAGTGTTCAAAATCATTAGCCATCAGGGAAATTCAAATCAAAACCACACTGAGATACCACCTTACACCAGTTAGAATGGCAAAAATTGACGAGGCAAGAAACTACAATTGTTGGAGAGGATGTGGAGAAAGGGGATCCCTCCTACATTTTTGGTGGGAATGCAAGTTGGTACAGCCACTCTGGAAAACAGTGTGGAGGTCCCTTAAAAAGTTAACAATTGAGCTACCCTATGACCCAGCCATTGCACTACTGGGTGTTTACCCCAAAGATACAGACGTAGTGAAGAGAAGGGCCATATGCACCCAACGTTCATAGCAGCATTGTCCACAATAGCTAAATCATGGAAGGAGCCGAGATGCCCTGCAACAGAGGACTGGATTAAGAAGATGTGGTCCATATATACAATGGAATATTACTCAGCTATCAAAAAGAACGAGTTCTCAACATTTGCTACAACATGGACGGCACTGGAGGAGATAATGCTAAGTGAAATAAGTCAATCAGAGAAAGACAATTATCATATGGTTTCTCTCGTCTATGGAACATAAGAACTAGGAAGATCGGTAGGGGAAGAAAGGGATAAAGAAAGGGGGGTAATCAGAAAGGGAAATGAAGCATGAGAGACTATGGACTCTGGGAAACAAACTGAGGGCTTCAGGGGGGAGGGGGGTGGGAGAATGGGATAGGCTAGTGATGGGTAGTAAGGAGGGCACGTATTGCATGGTGCACTGGGTGTTATACGCAACTAATGAATCACGGAACTTTACATCAAAAACCAGGGATGTACTGTATGGTGACTAACATAATATAATAAAAAATATTATAATAATAAAAAAAGTAAAAGAAATTCTCAACAGTAATGTTCTTGAAGTATCAGGGATGCTATTTCTACATAGAGCAGGACCTTATGTTACAGATGAACTCTGTTAATTAATGTGTATTCATCCAAACATACCATGATGGAATCTAATTTGCTTCAGTGATGACTGGAACTCGTCAATCAGAGTACATAAATAAAGAGATCTGAGTCAGGTTAAATCTTGCCAAGGACAAGCACAAATTTGCAAGTCACCACTAAACTGGTGTGGCTTTAATTCCAACGATTGACGCGTGTGAGTGATAACTCAGTGATATCTCTTAATGAGCACATGGTCATACTTGGTTCTGAAGACTTAATAATAATCAGGTATTTGATCCAATCTGAGGAGGGTGGTTAACATTTGCCAAAATGTTAGACTTTATAAGTGTGCCTTTAATAGAAACAATTATTTTTGTGTATAAATTATTCATAAGGCTTTTAGAAATTCGTGTTCTAAAAAGAAGCTCTATGCCTCAGTGAAGTTCGTTGAAATATTCCACATATCCTCTGAACACATGAAACAGAGAACTGAATTTTATCAAACAGAACTCTCCAATCCCAGGGATCCAGCCCTTTTAGGTAAAACACTTTATAGGATAATTAAGAGCACGAAATTCACCTGGTGATTGTGTACTTGAACATTTAGAGATTCCTAATCATAAATCTGAAATAAAGCACTTATTTATTTATCCTTTGCCTTGTTGCTGAAAAAACTTGAGTAGGTTATAAGATTATATAAAATACCAGAAGACAAAGGTAGATGAAATTAAATATGGGTGAGAAAGGCGAGTAAAAAGAGCACAAATACGACATAAAGCGGCAATGAGGTTAATGGAAACTCGGCCTCCATAAATGCCCCATATTTGTTACGGCAAGAGAGGAGAAGAGCATGTACAAGGTTCTGAGATTTCTAGCAGCCGTACCAGGAAAGAATTCTGATTAAATGCATGTGGTCCAAACAGGCAAAATGATCAGCAAAGTACAACGGACTCCAACAGAAATGTGCAGTAAAACCGGATAGACAGTATCTTCTGCTCTATCTCTGTAGTAGATGCAATAATGAATTTCATAAATCTGTATCACAGAACATCTTTCAATATGGGCCACGGCATTTAGCCCACTGACTGAAATAGACTCTCTAGCTATCAACCGTGTCTACGTAAAGGCAACGAAGAGACAGGGTACACTGGGACAACGTTGGCCTTGAACATAGGATTCTAGTCTTCCAATCATATTTACGCTTTTAATTAGCTGTGTTACTTCAGAAAAAAACCAATAAACTAATTAAAACCTAAAATTGGGGGGGCGCCTGGGTAGCTCAGTCGGGTTGTGTGTCCAGCTTTTGATTTTGTTTCAGATCATGCTCTCAGGGTCCTACGATTGAGCCCCGCATCAGGCTGTGCACTGAGCATGGAGCCTGCTTAGGATTCTTTCCCTCTGCCTCTGCCTCTCCCCACCACGTGCATGTGCTCATGCACTCTCTCTCTCTCTAAAATATTAAATAAATAAATAAAATTTTTAGAAATACACCTAAAATTGGGCCTATGTCAGATCAATCTGCTTTCTAGATTGTTTTGAAAGTCAAAACGTGAGACTAGAAAAAGAAGCTAATACATGTTGCAGGAATAAGAGTTACTTAATTCTGAATCAGACAGAATAGTTTTGTTTTGTTTTGTTTTTGAGAAAACTCCAAGATTTTCTTCTCCTTCCGTGATTACTCAACAGAGTAATAGAGGGAATCTATCCTCTCCTAGGATTTCTTTTTTTTTTTTTTTAAGATTTTATTTATTTATTCGACAGAGATAGAGACAGCCAGCGAGAGAGGGAACACAAGCAGGGGGAGTGGGAGAGGAAGAAGCAGGCTCATAGCAGAGGAGCCTGATGTGGGGCTCGATCCCATAACGCCGGGATCACGCCCTGAGCCGAAGGCAGACGCTTAACCGCTGTGCCACCCAGGCGCCCCTCTCCTAGGATTTCTGTCCATTAAACGTAACTCAAGAAATACTTCCTGTGCATCTCCCTTGTGACAGATATAGTGCAGGCAAAGGCAGCGTGTGTGGTATAAAACCTCCCCTCTCTTTCTCCTTTTTTCATCTCCATTTGAATAATGAAGGTTGAATCCCTCTAATTAAATATGTCCCACTCAGAATAGAATTTATTTATATTTTTAGGCAAGCGGTTTTTCTCACTAGGCGTTCCATTCCTTTCTGGGACATTTTTATTAGGTAGAAAATTCTTCCAGAAGAGCTTTTCATTAATCTATGTTCTTCCTCTGCACAATCCTTTTCCCTCTGCAATGCCCTTTTTGGACCCGTTTAGCAGATCCTCTGATGACCTTTCCTGTAAAGATGGAACTCTGAAAGATCCTGGACTGATCTGGACAGAAACAGGACACATCCCAACTTGTTCAGTTTCCTGATCTCGGAGATAATTTCAACATTATCCTTCATGGAGACCAGACAGCATCTAGATTCTCTGTGAGGATCAAGCACGATAGTGATTCACAAGTCATGCCTTTTTTTCCAGAGCCCTCCTCTACTCCATGTTGGTCTAGGATAAGGGCTGGACTTCCACCCAACTCCTCTTCCAGGTTACTTGGAGTAGCTCTGAAGAACTACTTTCACCATTAGGACTAAAGCCCTGTACTGAACAGTATCATTTTCCCTATATTCTGGAGCCTAGCTCTGAGTAGTGACCAGTAACTGAGTTCTACCTATCCATGGATAGGCCCTCAGATGATGGCCAACTCAATGACAAAGATGCATTCATCCTTCATTTCATTCATTCAGCACATGTATTGAGTGGAGTCAGGTACTATTCTGGACTCTGAGGATGAAAGATGAATATCATGGAGATTACACATCATAGGTATCCAGAGGATGGAGACATATATACACCTCAATAAACAGGTCATTGTAACTCTGTGTATTAAATGGCATACTCAGAGTACTCTGGAGCAAAATAACAAGTATTGATTCAGTCTTAGAGAAACAGGAAAGGCTTACTGGAAGAAGTAACATTTGAGCTGAAACTTAAAGATGTGAGGAGTTAGCTAGATGAAGGAAGTTCTAGGTAGAGGGAACAGCATGTACAACAAAGACATGAAATCAGGAAAGAGCTCAGCTCATCCATGAGACTGAGAGAAGCTCAGCATGGGTATAGAGTAGAGTATAAGGGGCGGTGTCCATAGATGAGGCTCCAAAAGTAAGAAGGAACGAGTCCTTGATAAGCAAAGGGTAGTCTGTGGACCAGCAGCATGGTCAACAAGCATCCCCTTGTTGTTCATTAGAAATGGAGAATTTCAGATCCCACCTTAGACACTCTGAGTCAGAACCTGCATTGTAACAAGATCCCCAAGTGATTCACCGAAAATTGAGAAACTAAGTCTAGGCCATATTCAGAAGTTTTCTGTAGGTCTTAAGGCCCTTGGAGATGACACTGAAAATTTCTGAACAGAGTTGCAGTGTGATCACTGCTATGCTCAGAAAGACCCTTTTACTTTCGGGGAGGAAATGGACAGTGCTGAAGAGAGCTCTAGCAGTTGTCTGAATCTCCCACAGTATGCCTCTTGCTCTCACTGGAGAGCTTCCTGCCAGGTGCTCTTCGAATCATCACTGAGCTTGCCACACCTATTGTGTCTGTAACCCTGCTGGGATCCAGGGACATCTGTTCCTTGTGATCATTTCCTGAAATGGCCCCACCACCAGGAGGCTGGACACCAGCTCCTACGTTTTCTACCAAAAATGATTTCTCAGGCAAAGACGCTTCTCTTCATGGCCACTCTCTCCATCCCAGTCAAGACATCCCTTCCTCCCTAGACCTTCGCGAAAATCACCTCCAGATGCAACATTGTAGCTGAGAATTCATTGTCTAGACAGCTGTTCAAATCCCAGGTCTACATTTGCTTACTGTGTAAATTGGACACGTTATTTAACCTTTCTGAGTTAATTCCAGTTAACTGTAGCAAGGTAACCCTTCTCGGGTTCCTCATGCCATAAAGTGGAAATAATGACAATAATACCGACTTCGAATGTTTTTTCTAAGAAATAGAGAATGGTTCAATACAATCACTCACATCACTTGCCTTCAGTCCAGTCCTGCGTAAATCCATCTCACTGCTGATGTCTCTATTCATGTTTCTTGGCCAGAAATTCTTGTTGCCCTGAATGCAGCCCTGAGTTGGGATGGGACAGGGCCATAGGAGGCAGAGCTTGGGAGTGAGGGAGAGCTGATATAATATTGAAAGCCTAAATCAAATGTGGACTATTGGTCAGTCTAATAACAACTTGAAAGGAGAGACAAAGAGCTCTAAACCAGGTAAGAGGACAGAAACCTGAGACTTCAGGACAGGACAAACAGAATTGGGCAGGAGGTAAGGGGAAGATGGCATGGACAAGATTCTCAGAAATGCTGGCGAGTAGCAATTGTTATTTTTCTAAAGGGAGGGGGTTCTTATACTCTGGGATATGATGGAAGAGTCTCTTAAAAGTACATGCTCATTTGGAACCCCAGAGTGGTCTTCTAAGAGCCAAATAGAACCAGGCTTCTCTTCCGCTTACAGGGGTTTCCATAGTATTCGTTATAAATGAGATACAATTGACCTTCCATACCTGTCTGATCTTATTCACCACTGCTCACTATGTACTCCAGTCTCTAGACCTATGGAAAGAATCACAAATTACTCAACTTATCTCCCCTTTCTATTTGCTTCTCCCTCTACTTGGAAATTCCCCTCCTGGTGTCCAAGCATACTCCTGACTATGTCTCAAGGTCAAATTTAAGTATCAGCTTCCTTTTTGAATTGTTTATTCATTTCTGGAAGAAACAGTTACTTCCTAGTTTATATCCTCTCAGAAGCTCATCTCTAAATTCTTTAAGAATAACTGTCACTAGGTATGTATATACACATGCATCTATCAGTATTCAATTATACATAGATCTGTATGTATGTGTGTGTGTGTGTGTGTGTGTGTGTACAAAACAAGCAGAAGAATCTGCCACCTCCAACCCTTACTCTATTCAAGATGAAACATAGACTTATTGAGTCACTTGGGATGGGGGTATAATTTATTTAAACAGACCTATGATAATATTTCTGGAAAAAAATTTTAAAAAAGCAAAAAACAAGAAAGATGAATATGGAAGGAAGGGAGGAAGGAAGGAAGGAAGGAAGGAAGGAAGGAAGGAAGGAAGGGAGGAAGGGAGGGAGGGAGGAAGGAAGAAAGCAGAATTTATTCTATTGTATATCTAAAAAATAAGCTACTTCCTGGATGGATGGGGTCTGGCAATTACGACTCTTGCTACAGTAACTGAAAGGTAGCATTGTCCTTTGCCTGTGTTCCTGCTTCCATTTCAACCTACACTGTAGCTTAGAAGCTGGAGATAAGTAGACAGCCCTCAGTGATGTTTAAGCAGAGAACAACATCTTTCTGCACTTCACCGACAGCTATTCAAGCAATGCTAGGCTGACAGGAGGATCCAGGCCACTTGTTATAAATAATGCAGCCATCTGGTATCCCAAGAACAGAGCCAAGGGTACTCTCTCCTCTATTCCAGACTGAGTCTTGATTCAGAACTCACCCCACTGGAGACAGAAACAGAACTTGTGACTACTCAAGCCTCCTCTTTGGTTTCAAGCTTCCATTTGCCCCAATCTTATGCAGCACCAAGAGGTGTCTTGGCTGTGTGTGGAATGGTGACAAAACCCGTTGCATGGTCTCCATCAGAACATCTTTCCCATCTTAAGACATTTTAACTGTTCTTACAATAATACAATCTAAATATAACCCATGAACTTTCTGAACCTCAGGACAAGTTCTCTAGTTCCCCTTGCAACAGGATTGCTTCCTTTCTAAAGACCGTCCATCCCGTAAAGACTCTTGAGCAGCCATTGCTGTTGAGCTGGTTCCCACGGTACATTTCTAGAATACTGTGGTAGTCAGTAAATTTGGTTATTGAAAGAATGAACAAGCCATTAGAGAATTCCACTCAAACACTCATTTAGCACTTTGATAGTGCTGGTGGTTCAAAGAAAAAAAAAGACATTAGGAGAAAATCTTTGAGATTAAGGACTGGCCAGTGTGGTCATAGACTTTATACAAAAAAAAAAAAAAAATGGTCGGTAAAAGGAAGAACTGATAAATTGGACCTCATCAAAATTAAAACCTCTTTCTCTGCAAAAGCCCAGGTGAGGAGAATAAAAAGGCACGCCCTTTGGCTCAGGGCGTGATCCCGGCGTTATGGGATCGAGCCCCACATCAGGCTCTTCCGCTATGAGCCTGCTTCTTCCTCTCCCACTCCCCCTGCTTGGGTTCCCTCTCTCGCTGGCTGTCTCTATCTCTGTCGAATAAATAAATAAAATCTTTAAAAAAAAAAAAAGAAAATGGACAAAAGACATGAACAGACATTTCACCAAAGAAGATATACAGATGATAAATACGGACGTGAAAAGATGTTCAGCATAATTTAGCCATTAGGGATCTGGCTAATCCACTATAGATGGGGCTCTGCAAAATGCAATCTACTTTACGCTAACACTCATTTAATTCCGACAAAAATACAAACTTTACTACAGTATAGTTCTATTCCTTTCCCCCTCTGTTGTGTTATTATTTTCATGTTTATAAGACCTTTATGTCATAAACACCTTTCATGTTTATAATACAATGGCAATGTTTATATATTGTATATAAACCCAACAATTAAAATTCAGTAGGATAAGCGTTGATCTAAACAATTTTGTGGGTTTTTTTTTAATAATTTTTTATTATATTACGTTAGTCACCATACAGTACATTCCCAGTTTCCGATGTAAAGTTCGATGATTCATTAGTTGCGTATAACACCCAGTAAATTCAGGGTATTTTGTTCTTTGCCATTATATTTTCTTTAAAAATTTTAACGTATTTCCTTTAATTCTTTGAACATATTAATAATGCCTGCTTTGAGGTACTTACCTGCTAAATGAGTCTGGCTCTACTGAGAGCCAGTTTCTATTTATTGCTGTTTTTCCATAGAAGTACTCAAATTTTCTTGTTCTTTGCCTGTCTCTTATTTTTGTTGTTGTTAAAAGCTGAATATTTCAGATAATACAATTGATTGATTTTTCTAAGATGTTTCTTTGTTTTGTGGTTTTTGCGAACTGCCTGGACTTAAACTGCACAGTCTCTATCCCCCACATGTATGGCTGCTGGCTGATATGTCTGCTCAGGTATTAAATCTCATTTTTTATCTTGGCTTTCGGGGGTTATCTTGTATCTGCACAGCTTAGTGGTCAACTGGGGGGTTTGGACAGAGTTTGTGTTCAACTATCTTGGGCCTATAAGTCTTCGGACTGCTGATAGATTGGTGAGGGGAGTGCCCATTCCAATTTTTGCTTAATCCATGGCTACAAAGATTTTCTCCTATGTTTTCTTCTAGAATTTATATGGTTTCGGCTTTTACTTCTAAAGCAATGAGTCTCTTTTGAGTTAATTTTTGCCTAAGATGTGAGGTTAGAATCAAGGTTCAGTTTGATTTTGCAAATGGATATCCAGTTATTTTCACACCACTTTTAAAACCAACTATCTTTCCTCCAAAGAATTACTGTGAAAGATTTGTCAACAATCAATGAACCACATATGTGTAGGTCTATATCTGGAATCTGTTTCGTTCATTTACCTATCTGTCTATCCCTAGGCTAATGCAGCATTGCTGAGGACGTTTTTAATAGCAGAAAGAGAGAACAGGACTTACATTTTCTTGTAAGTCTCTACAAGGGACTGAAGTGTACAATTTACATGCTGTAAATATTTCCAATAACCACTTCTTCAGAACCATGCAGAGTAGTTCCTCCCCCGCCGCCGTAACCATAAAGAGGGACTGTTATCTCCTTATGAATCTTCTGATATTTCTCATGGGTTTTATATGGCAATACCATTAGAAAGCATTGCAAAGGGGGAGCAAAGCAAGCTTAAGGAAATTAAAAAAGAAGAGACTATTGAGAAATGAGCCATAAATATTTTTTGCATGTATCCTACCAAGATAGGATTGTTTCTCCATGCCCTGTTGCTTGCCCTCTCTCTCTGGTACCTCTATTTGGTCAAGACATGATGCATATAGAGATTGTTCAGCAAAAGCTCACTGAATGAAATTAAATAAAGGATGACTAATTGATGAAATGAATAATTTATTGTCCTCCTTGTTTCATCTGGATATTATAAATGCTACTTTTTCTGATGGTGCTAGCTAATTAAACCCTGACATGTTTCTCCCCCAAAATAGTACCAGCAATTTAGTCGGGTAGATTTCTTTTAAATGCCAAATAGGAAATCATAGGCCATACCTCAGTGTGTGCTTAAAACGTGCTCTTTCAATCGGCTGCTGTTTGACTACTGGAATATGAGGGGCTGTCAAAACGAAAATGGAAATTAGAACTGGTGGGGGCCAACCTATTCATTTCGTGTAAGTTAGTGCTAATGAAAATAATATAGCTGTTGAGATACTCGAATCACTTAGACGTGTAAAAATAATAAGGCAAGTGATAATATCTTCTATTCATTCCGTGCTTTGAAGCTTTACAAGGAATTCTGCATCCACAATTTTACAGGATTTTAATGACAAGGATGTGAATTTATATTGTTATTTTCATTTTACTGGCAATAGCTCACCTTATTGGGGGTTTACAAGGCACTTTCCATGTGACTCTGCATCAATCCCCCTGTTTAATCGTCACAGCAGTTCTAGGGGTTAACACTTAATATTCTCTTTTCTAAGGATGAAGAAAATCAGGCACAGAAATATTAATAGCTGGTTGCACACAGTCACCTCAGTAATCACTGGCGGAGTGAGGATTCCAACTCATTCAGCCTGGCTTTGGAACCTATACTCCTGGTAAAACTATGAAGTGAAAACACAGCCTTACTTGCTTAAGGAGGAAGAATTAACATTTGTAGAGAAAAGCTAAGCATTGGAAAATGCTACCTGGCATTTTTTCCCCTGCAATTTGCTTTTCTTTTAATCTGTTTATGTTTTTTATTGGGTTTCCTGTGCTGACCACACCATTATGATTGAATTTTGACTCAAATAACAGAATTAGTTCTACCATTTTGTGTCAAGCCCGAAGGAGGAGTGAATCTACCATATTGATGTTTATCATTTCCATAGCTGGGATCAATAGTAATAAAAGTCTGTCCTTTGAACGCAAAATACTAGTTCATATGCTCTACCAGGGGAACGCCTGAGACATTTGGCTTCCTTTTGATGTTCTAAGGGATTGAACGGAAAATATTATGCAGCCTATAAATACACACACAAAACTAGTTATTTAAAGATAGAAATCAATGTCACTCAATTGGTTTTACTTAAAATACCTACACATTAGTCAGCTCTTGTTTCCAAAGATGGCAGATCTTACAAGATGTATTTGTGACGTGGCCTCTTGTGTCCAAATTAAGGGGGTTTGCTTTATATTTGGACAATGCATTTTGTTTTAATTAATTTATAATTCAAAGAAGCCATATATGTCTATGCTTTAAATAGACAAATAATCCTAAAATTTCCCTGGTATAAGTCAACCCTTATTCATCCCCTTCAAGGTTGTAACTTCAACAGTTCTGCATTTTTTCTCTAGTATTTATCTCCATACTTCTAAATAATATGCCAACATTTAATGATTGTTGTTTTACTTTTTTTTGTTTTTAAAGATTTTATTTATTCATTTGACAGATATAGAGAGAGCCAGCGAGAGAGGGAACATAAGCAGGGGGAGTGGGAGAGGAAGAAGCAGGCTTCCAGCGGAGGTGCCTGATGTGGGGCTCGATCCCATAACGCCAGGATCACGCCCTGAGCCGAAGGCAGACGCTTAACGACTGAGCCACCCAGGCGCCCCAATGATTGTTGTTTTTCTATTAGAAAATAGTTCTTGGCTCTTAGAAATGATACAGGTAAACTAAGCTTTCCTATAACTTCTTATTTCTCTTCCCAATAGTTATCTTATACTCCTTCGCTAAATTAAAGATCAGCATTTACATGACAATGACTATACAAATGTTCTTTGCTGGAGTGAGTTGTGTCCTATGATTCTACCTCTTCTCTTGACAATGTTCCGTTTATCTGGGGAAATGTTCCATTATGCCTTCCACACACCTATTCATATTTTCTCTAAGCTAAATCATTAGCCCCCTCTTTCCCTAGAACAATCTCTAAGCCATCATTACCACCTGCCTAATTCTTCCCTACTATGCTGTCTTCCTTCGATCTCTCTGGAACGTCATCACGGGACTTCCTTATAATACCTTTTGCTGTTGGATATCCTAGAGCCGAAATCATATGCCTTCTGTCTTTGCCTGCTTTCTTATATTCCTGATTATGTTCCCTAATAGCTTCCTGAAGATAGCTGATAGCAAATAAATTTTGACACAGTATCTTTGCATGTTCGAAAATTTCCTTTTTGCTCCTCTCACGTTTGGTTGATTGGTTGACTGGGTAGACCATTCTAGATTAAAATTATTTTTACTCAAAATATTGAAAACATTGATATTCTGTTATTGTCAAGAAGATGGCTGCTTTGGGGATTTTTGACACTTTATATGTGACTTGTCTTTTTCTTTGGGAAATTTAAACATTTCTCTTTATCTTTGTTATTGTGAAATTCTTTAATAATATGCTTAGTGTGCACTTCTTTTTTTCCCATTCAGCCCCAGACATATACTAAACCAAAGACTTGTGTTTTCAATACTGTGAAATCCTACTGTCTTTTTTGTTATTGTTAATTCCCTCCTTTCCGTACTCTCTGTTCACTGTGTCTCACTCCCTTTTCTTTTTAAATTCCTATTCTTTGGATATTATACCTCCTAGAATGATGTTCTGATTTTAATGTACTTTATATTCCTTATCTCTTGGTTTGTTTACTGGGAGATTTTCTTAAATCTTATTTTCCAAAGTTTTAATGCTATTTTAATTTCAGCTATTGGATTTTTATATTTGAAAAGAATATATAAAATTCAAAGATTCTCTTTCTTTTTTTCTTTTTTTCTTTTTTTTTTTTTTAAAGATTTTATTTATTTATTTGACAGAGAGAGACAGCCAGCGAGAGAGGGAACACAAGCAGGGGGAGTGGGAGAGGAAGAAGTCAGGCTTCCACTGGAGGAGCCTGATGTGGGGCTCGATCCCGTAACGCCGGGATCACGCCCTGAGCCGAAGGCAGACGCTTAACGACTGAGCCACCCAGGCGCCCCTCTTTCTTTTTTTCTAATATCTTACCCTTATTTCATAAAGCAATGGCATCTTGTAGCTTTCTCAGGATAGAAATTCTAGTTGGGGCTATTTTGTGTGTGTGTTGGAGGGTAGTTTATATTTTCTTAGTTTGGACATCATTTTAGTTTCTTCCAATTTCCTTTTTTGTTTGGTTATTTTGCTCTTCCATATATGTTGGAGACTTTCCTTAAATATCTGGTTATCTGTTGTTTTATAACCAAGACAAGGGACTGAAATCTTCTGTCTGTAAGATGGGCTTGTCTACAGCTGGGCTTCATCGTGAAGTAATCAAAACCAGTATCAGTGTCCCGCTTATAGAATTTTGGGAATCTGACAACTTCGTTTCATTTTATCTTGTCTCTGTCCATTTGCAACCAGGCCTGCAGCATTTCTGCCAGCATAACATTCTCAAAAGCCTTATGGATCACTTGTGTATGACACCCGGGCTCATACCATTAGACAAGAGGGTCCTTCTCAGATCCTTCCTGAATAACTCCTATTCCTAGTCCTCATCTCTACTCCTGGCTTCCGCTGAGATGATTGAATGTATGCATCAGTCAGACATCCATTCTCTTCAGCACAAGCCGATCTAGCCAACCCCTGGTCGGGTCTCCGGAGTGTGCTATTCCAACGGTGAGCTGCCTAGTGTTAGCTTCCTTTGCAGTCTAGAGAGGCAGGGAGCCTCTCGAGAATCATCCAGAGCTGCTTCCCTTTGACTTAACGGTTTCTTCTCCGGGCCATTTCTTTCACCTCACATTTTACTATAAATAACAAGGAGAAACCAGGTTGTACTTTCCACAATTCCAAAGCCACTTCAACATTTTTGAGTATTTGTTACGGAAGGATCCCTTCTCTCAGTGCCAGAATCACTGAGAACCATCCCCATTTATGGTGATCTCAGGATGGTTTTCCTCTCAAAGACTCGCAGATTTCTCCAGAAAGTAATCCACTCATATTTTACTTTAGAGGAATGAGGAGAGGAACTATTTCCATCATTTTGGGGGTAGAGGCAGACTTTTCTTAAATCCCACTCTGTCAGTTCTGTGACACCTCCCCCTTTACTCCACCTGCTGTCCCTGAGCGTGAGTCTCTCATGTCCAGTCTCTCCAGAAAATAAGTCTGCAGTTTCCTCCAGGGCCGGTGAGGTGGGGACAGGTGAGGTCTAACTGGTTCTATATACACAGACTTCCAACAAGACGCTTTGGTGTTGCCATTGGGCATGTTTCGTGCCTCCATGTTCATCCCGGTGAAGCTCCTGGGGGTGACATGGGCCTCCTTACTCAGTACCGCCCCCTCCCCGCCCCCCATCAAAGCACCAAGTCAGAGCTTGCTTTCCCTGCTTTTCCAGCAGCTGTTTCTCCACTCACTATTTTTCCTCAATGTTTCGAGGCTTTTCTTCTGCCATTTCTCCATTTTTTTCTCTTTATCTTTTTGGGTTGTCACAATTTAAAAACCAAAAGTACTATCATTTATTTATTTATTTTAATGTTTTTTTATTATATTATGTTAGTCACCATACAGCACATCCCTGGTTTCTGATGTAAAGTCCGATGACTCATTAGTTGCGTATTGCATGGTGCACTGGGTGTAGTATTATCATTTTTAAAAGGTTTGGAAGGGAAGAGGAAATGGACTTATGCAATCCTGAATATTGAACTGGAAGTCTATAGTGCTAAAAAAAAAAATAACTATGACTACGACCTTAACCTAACAGCATAAAGATTTAAAGAAATATTTTATATTTTACAATTTATAAATCACTGTTAGATAAGGTAACGTGTGTACTTAAAGGTGTCAATTCTTCTAGCATATCTTTTTTTTTAATAATTTTTATTTTGTTATATTAGTCACCATACAGTACATCCCCAGTTTTTGATGCAATGTTCCATGATTCATTATTTGCATATAACAACCAGTGCGCCGTGCAATACGTGCCCTCCTAAGAAGCCTAAGAACCTGGAGCATATCCACACATATATATGCATATGTTGATTGGGTCCTTTGGGAAGTATATGTAATTAGATGCACAAGGGATTTATTGGGGAAACACCTGTGAAAGTTAAAGAGGAGAAAGTTGGAGAAGGTGGGCGAGCTCTCAGAGTGCAGCACAGGTCCAACACCTTTGAAGGAGAGGGAGCAGGGAGGAGTAAGTAGAATCCAAGATAGTGGTATTATTCCTAGAAAGGTTCATCCAAATTGATATGAGTCCTCAAACCGAAGCCACCTACTGGGAGTCCCAGGGGGCCTGTGTTAGTATCTCTTCTATGCCCTATTATTGGCTGACCTTATCTTTCATATAAATACAGTGGTGGATCTGTATTACCGAGTTAATATAGATAGAGTGGGGACAATAGCTATCATTCGTAGCGACCTCTGCTCCCTGTAGCAGGAGACCCGAGGGGCATGTTTTCATGACTGCATGACACAAAAACTTTTTAAATTAAGTATTTACTTTGTCATGTAAAAATGAAAATAATTGTCATGAAAAAATCAAGAATATTCTGTCTTTCTTACATTTATTCCATAGGCTCGTATTTTTTTAAATTCATATATAGTTGGGTTGAACCCCATAATCTATTCAGCCCTTAAAGTCTTTATTAGGTCCCTGACTGATAAAGACAACAAGAATCACTCTGTGTTCTCTCTTTCCTGACTGGGTCTTCTTTTACTTGGCAATGTGTCTTGGCTAACAGCGATCGATGCCTCGCACTGGGCTGTGTACATATGTCCTCTTAATCCATACTGGCGGTGTATCTAGAGGGGGATGCATGTAGGATAGACTTGCTGCTCTGCTGGTTGATGAGACTCCATTCAAAAACTGGAGGAAAGGGGCGCCTGGGTGGCACAGCGGTTAAGCGTCTGCCTTCGGCTCAGGGCGTGATCCCGGCGTTATGGGATCGAGCCCCACATCAGGCTCCTCCGCCATGAGCCTGCTTCTTCCTCTCCCACTCCCCCTGCTTGTGTTCCCTCTCTCGCTGGCTGTCTCTATCTCTGTCAAATAAATAAAATAAAAAATCTTAAAAAAAAAAAAACTGGAGGAAAAAAATGACGGCTCTTGATTCAAACAAAAAGCACAAAAATACAGTTTGTTCAGGTGGAGAAAACAAAAAGAATACATTTTTCTTTTTTCTATCACTACATGGCTTCCTGCCTTAGACCTTGGGAACTTTCTGGGTCTGACATGTCCTTGTCCATAAGAAGGAGAAGGGGGATGGTGCATAATCTATGATCCTTCCAGCTCGAATGGTCTGGGACTCTGGGTACGACGCGGTTACGCTGAGGCCAAGCTGTTTTTCTCGCTGATTGCTTCTATTCTCTGCCTTGGCGGTACTGTACTTCAGGGGAGGCAGTTCAGGGAGGAAGAGCAGCTGGCATACTGCAACGCAGCACTTATTTTTAGCCAGTGATAAGCTGCAGATGTTGGATTTTTTAAAAAATCTCTGCTTCATGCAGTACCAGAGAATTCGTTGGCCCCCCATTATTGTCCGTGTGTCGCTCCTGCCAATAAGACACTGATTATAAGCTCGTGTCTGGAAAATGGAGCGATTTTCTCTTGATGCACGATTGGGACAACAGTGTTGGAACTGTTAGCCCCGAGAGAAACATGCAGATTGATGGACGAATTTAGCCGGTCTAACTCTACTTTTAGTATACGTGTCTGTGTGTGTGTGCAGGGGGCTGGTTGGGCAAAGCACCTCGTCAAATAATTCAAAGAGAATCTGTCATTCCTCTTTTGGTGTTGGACACTTCGTATTGCATATGTTTACTTGTCTGTCTCCCTAAGCGCCTTGAGGCCAAGCACTATGTCCTCTTGGTTGTGCCATTCACAGCACTCAGCACAGTGCTGGTCACCTCACACAGACTTGGTTATGTTTGCTGAGAAATGACTAAATGGTTGGATGAATACGTTTAATAAAGAAATGGTTAAAAACTTTGTTGAATTAGAGCTCTACAGAGGGTTCTAAGAGATCATCCCATATCTACCCAATGCTTAAGGCTGATTTTTCGATGGGAGCCCTCTTGCTATTTTCAAGAGTGCTTAGGAATCCACAAATACATGTTGAGCATCTATTCTGTTCCAGGTACTGTTCACGATGCTCAGGGTGCAACAGTGAATCTGGAAGCGTGGGCCCTTGCCTCCTGGGGACTTGATTCTAGCAAGGAATAAGACCATAACCATGTTAAAAAGGAACAAATATAATTCCAGTTACTAATACAAGCTATTAAGAAGAAGGAGGCAGACTATGGTCGTCGATAATGCTGTTTATAGATGCTTTCAGTCCTCCTTCTGGACCCATGTGAGAATGGCTCCTTTCTGCCCTCTTAAGTTAAGTATGCCTGTGATGACTCACTTTGACCAGTAAATAACCTGAGCAGAAATGACAGGCATCACTTCTGGGTGGAAGCTTTAAGAGCTGGTGCTTGAACTGTCCATGCTCCCATCTCTGTCTCCCTGCTGTAGTTACTAGTGATGTGTAAATGGTGCATGACCTGGCAGCCTGGTTCCTGCAGGAGGAAACACTGGAGCAGAGCCCACAGCTGACTTGCGGTAAGTAAACCAAGTTCCAATCCCAGTGTCTGTGTTGGGGGTCGGGGGATGGCGTTCCACACAATGCCAAGCAATTCTCAGATGCCAGCAGAGTGTCTGAAACTTCAACTCACTTCTGACATGACCTATCCAGAGGTTGCATCCGATTCCACAGATTAAGGGTTAGTCCTATAAAACTGCCTCCCCCCTCCCACTTCAGGTGCCAGTCACAAGCCCAGGCTGTCACCTGTGCTCTGACCCACCAGCTACAAATTGAAGTTTCCAACCTCCTCCCCAGTTCTGGATGTCAATCACAAGCACCAGTTGTGACCTGTACTTCTGGCCAACTGGCTATAAATCAGAGATGCTCATGTCCCCCTCGTTGGGTATGATTGATTTGCTAGAGAGGCTCACAGAACCCAGGAAACCCATTTATTTACTCAATAGATTACCAATTTGTTTTTAAAAGGATGTAACTCATGAACGGGCAGCTGGAAGAGACGCACAGGGTGAAGTCTGAGGAAAGGGCATGGAGTTTTCCCTGCCCCCTCCGGGAGCGCCCCTCTCCCACATCTCCACATGGTCACCAGCCCAGAAGCTCTCAGAACCCTGTCCTCTTGGGGTTTTATGGAGGCTTCATTATACAGGTATGACAGATTAAATCATTGGCCATTAGTGGCTGATTCAACCCCTAGCCTCTCTCCCCTCCCTGGAGGTCAGGGCGTGGGACTGAAATTTCCTATCTTCTAAGCACATGGTTGGCTCTGCTGGCAACCAGCCTCCATCCTCAGGTACAGTCTAATCTCACCTCATTAGCATCACAGAAGACATGTTTATCACTCCCAACACTCAGGGGGATCTCAAACGTTTGGGGGAGCTGTGAGCCTGGGACTGTGGACAAAGACCAACTATATATGGGAAATACATATATATATATATGTAATCTGCATGACCAAATACATATATAAGTCACAATATTGCAATAGGGGTGTGAGCAAGGACTCAATCTTGGATGTCATAAGCTACTGTGTTAGGGAGGTGGTTTTATCCTGCAGCATGATCTGTCTTACTCTTACTGATTCATGGGGTGATAGGAAAGATGGCAGAGGGCTCATGTAGGTGGAATGATTGGGAGAGGAGCAAGAAGGGAAAGACCTTCCTGAGGAAAGAACACTTGAGCAAAATAACATTTGAGCATAACTGGAGTGATCAGGAGGAGTGAAACTTCTGAAGATCTGGGGGAAAGGCTGCCAGACAGAAAGATGATCATTTGCTAAGTCTGAGAGGAAGAAGCAGACTTGGCTCATTCAAGGAACAGAAGATCAGCATGCCTAGGGGTGGAGAGAGCAGAGAAGAAAACATGGAGCCAGTGTTCAGATCAGGTAGGACTTCAGAGGCTGTGCTCAGGAATGCGGATGGGAAGCCATTGACCTGATTCGCATTTGTAAAACCTCGCTGTGATATTAGGTGGTGAAGTGCTTTACCCCTTCATAAGCAGGGTGTCCAGCAAGGAGACCACTGTAGTCGTCTAGGGAGGATGTGGTGATGGCTTCAACTCAGGTGGTGGTGGGACAGTTGGTGAGATGCGGTCATTGTCAGTATTTGAAGACGTTGTGTCCATCCGAGACGCACTATCCTTTAGAAACCAGTCTGCATTTTGCTGTATAAACATGAAATAAGATTGAGGTTTTTATGAGGAAGCATTGAAATCTATTTTCACAAGCAAATTACTTTTACATGGGGTCTGCTCTCAGCTCAGACGCATCAACCAAAGAATCTCCATAGTGTTTATAAAGGGAATATAAAAATTTTTTAAAAAGGAGCAGTACCTTGAAATTTTATATTCAGAAGACATTCATCTTATTTTATTTAGCAGGGCACTTAGGCAGTATGTAGAAATTTTGTTTGTTTTGTGTTACTTGTTCATAAAAATCATGTTTGAGGGAGAAAATGAAAGTATGCTACTTGGAATTGGAACCGGGGTTCTCACTCTTGGTCCTGCTCCTTACCAGCTCTCTGATGTTGACACTCAGTTTCTTTACTAGTGCATAGGCATAACGTGCCTGTTGGGACCAGTGCTGATGCTGGCTCTTGAGATCTCGATGCAAGTAGACAAGCTAAATTTTTTAGAAGACCACAAAATATCTACATATTCTAGGGAAACCAGTACTATCTGTGGCAGCTTGCCTTATTCATAAAGACAGGTTACCGTCTTTATTTTTAAATGTTCGTGTGTCTTGTGCACAATAGCATGGGAAGTAAGTGTAGATAGCTTCCTTTTACACTTGAGGAGACTAGAGCCTTCTTTGGAAGCTGATGTCTGTCACAGCTTTGGGTAACAAAGTACGTATCAACTACATATGCCAAGTACGTATCAAGTGTTGTGCTAGGTTCTGGGATACAAAAATAAATATGTGGTCACCATTCTCAAATAATAATGAGAATAACCCTTATTAAATGCCAACATTTATTAAGTGCTTACCATGCACCAGGAACTATGTCAACCCTCATTATGTCACTTCGTCTTCTTGGTGACATTGTAGTGTGTGTGCTGTCATTATCTTTACCTCACCAGTGAGGAAATAAGTATAGAGGATTTGACTCGATCAAGGTCACATAACCAGAAAGGGGGGTGTTGGGGTTTGAACCCCAGCTTGCTCAGATGCCTTCTGACTCAAGGAGCTCCCAGTAAGCTCTTGGTTGGGTGACGTCCCAAAACTGTTGAGTCTCTCCCTGGCTCCAAAGTCCAGTTCATGCTTCTCCACTACCAGGAAGCCTTGTAGTTGCCTCTTGAATCTGCCTCTAGAAAATACAAGTGAATAAAAGCGCTTCTTACACTGGGTCAGTCAAATGTGGTGATTCACTAAAACATCACCAGGTGGCTGCCAGCAAGGGCAGCAAGACAGGCTGGCAGCAAGGATCTGCCAGCCATGAGGGCCACGTCCTGACTGAAGTTCGGGCAGGAGTTTGTTATCTGGCGGGGCCACACTCTTCCTCTCTCTGCCACCCAGAGGCCAGCCCAGAATGAGGTCTATGTGGACACCAGATTGAGAGCACATGACTTTTTATCCCCAGACTTCCAGGGAATGAGAATAATGCACAACAGACTTGGGAATTTCACAGTGTGCACATTGGCTATTTAGGTATTCAGGGTTTAGGACACTGATCAAATTAATTTTGCCACCAATTGAACTGCTCCCTTAGACAGGGAATGTGTATGTTTCTGTTTCTTCCTCTGCAAGTCCATTTCTAGCTCTCAAAACGTCTCCCTCCTTCTAAAACACAGGCATGATCGTTTGATTAAAATAGTTCACAGCCCGTGTTGACCTCAGATAAATACTGAAAACTCTTCATATGAAATCCAGGGGGTGTCCTGCTTCTGTCCTTGTTATTCCCCTGCCCACCTTCTTCTCAGATGACCCGACCATCCCCAAATGTGTTAGACGCTTTCACATATTTGCGACTGTGAACATTGTCTTTTCCTTCTGCTCAGAACACATGCCCTCTGACCTCAGCTTTCCAAGACTCTCTGTAATTACCCCCAATCTTGGCCTCTACCTCTACCCTTGGCATTCATGAGTGTGCCTCCAAAGCAGGCTCCCATCTTTTCATGTCTCTGTCTAGAGTACTTAACACAGCACCCGGGATAGTAGCTGTGAAATAAGTATTAGAGAATGGGCTTTGTCTTTGCTATTTGTGTCTCTCTTTGTGGGTCTGAGTTTCTCTTTCTATTTTGATGTCTGTTGTCTCCACCAGCACTTCCCCAAAAATCAAACTTTTCTTCCATCTCTCTTCCATTGGCTTCCACTAACCAGCTAGATTAGCACTGAGCCCCTGTACTTATTTGGTGAATTTTTCTTTATACTTCTTGCTTGCTAAAATACTTGGCTCTCTCATTTGCTAACTCAGGGTCCAGAAGCATAAGAATGCTCCTTTTAACCCTTCCTAGGATTATCTTTTCTAAAACAGCTAGAAAATCCAACCAGAAGAAGGAACTGAATTTTCTGTTCTTCTTTGGGCTGTAGACAGTTCATTTATTACCATTCAACCAGCCAATGGCACACAACCACGGTTCATGTTTGGAAGATGGGCCTGTCTGAGCTCTGTCAGCTGAAATGACTCATGTCAAGAAATGACGGATGCATTAGCCTCATTTTGCAAATACGTAGATAAGAAGAAGTAAGGCTTGTGAAAGGCCATGTAGCATTGAGGGAGAATGGATTTTGGACGATGTAAGCATGGAACTTTAGTTAAGAATGCCATAAATCATTCATCAGTGAAAACCATATTATAAATATTCAATGGGCCAAGCACTGTACCAGGTACTATGACAACACTGATGAATAATAAATTTCATGGCCTTCAGTAGGTGAGTTCTTTGGAGAATCGAACAATTATAACACAATGTAATAAGTTCCATCCTAGAAGCTGTCCAGAGGGGCTAATTTTACACCAGAGGATGCGTAGGATCAACCTGTCATGCTCAATTCGGATTTTCACTAAGTCCCTCTGGGCATTGTCTTCAAGGGAAACTGTCAGGTGGCATAGTTTTTCTTCTCAGACCTTCTGCTAATTCCTGAAATTGAGGATAAGCCCTCTTGACAGAAAGTTATTTTAAGAACTTCAGCAAGCAGGAAATACTCTGGGATACCCTATTTTTTTAATTCTTCATTTAAATTCAATTATTTAACGTACAGTTTCAGGAGTAGAATTAGTGATTCATCAGTTGCATATAACACCCAGGGCTCATTCCATCGAGTGCCCTCCTTCATGCCCATCCCCCAGTTTCCCCATCCCCCCACCGACCTCCCCTGTAGCAACCCTCAGTTTGTTTCCTAGAGTTTACTCTCCAGAGTACCTCAGGCAATCTATATCGATATTAATCTGGGATACCCTCCTAAGCACTATCTATGTAGACTGCTTGAGGTGCTCTGGAGATTGAGAATTTGGGGGTGACTCCGGTGTGCCCATTAGTCCTTTATCCCTTCTCCCAAGTGTTTCTAAGAGATTTGGGTTGTGTTTGTTGCTTTGGTGTGCAGCTCCCCAGCCTCCCATGCCTCCCTCGGATGCACAAACCTGCAATTCCCTCTTCTGCTCACTTTCGGTCAAAATATCTTCTATCTTCTCCAACAATCAGTGCTGGTCTCCATGTCCTGCTTCCCGGGCTGCTTTTCAACATGGCCAGACAGGATAAAATGTAATTGTTTTTTATTTTGTTCGCTCCACCACCACCACCACCTTTTTCCTGTTTTCCCTTGGCTGGAAAGAGACTCTGTGTGTCCACTGAGTTTTTAAGGCTCATCCAGCCCAATCCTTTGTTCACACATGCCTGCCTCACTGTCTCCTCATGCTAAGGGAGACACCGCTTGTGGCCACACGATTCCAGGGTGCATTGTTGGAAGCTGATCAGTGGAGACTGAATTCATTACAATCAAGCACCACATACCACAAGCCCTGCCTTAATGAATATTTAGTTTTTAAACATCGAGGCTTGCATGGTGGACTACGAAATTTTAAAAATATAGAAAAAGATATGGAGGCACTAGTATCTATTCTCATCAGCCAGAATAAACACTCACATTTGGTCCATTGGCTTCCAGTCATTTTTTTCCCTATACATGTTAATACTTTTTTAAATTATGCAACTAATATGTATGCAGATTGTATTTACCCTTTTCAGAAATATCTGGAGCATTTTTGTTAAAGCTTGAAGCCCTAGTTGACCTCTGTCTCTACACATGGTCCTCTTCCAAATACTGCTCCACCCCAAACCCACACACACCCCTTGAAGGATAGCATTATTTTGAGTTTGGGTGAATCCTTCCAGTGTTTTCTATACTATACATACAAAACCACAGAAAATATATAGTATAAGCTTTCAATTCACATACATGCTTAGTAATGCATGTAACATGCTGTCACTTTCTTTTTAACTTAAAAGAACTATTTGGAGATCTTTTCCTGCTATTCCATGTAGACTTCTCTGAACCCTACTCCATCATATGCACCTACTACTTTTAATCCAGTCCCTATTGTTATACATTCAGGTTGTTTCCAATTTCCCCCCCATACAAACAATGCTCCCAGGATAGCCCTCTGCTCTTCCTGTGCTTATTTCTCTAGAACAGGCATCCCAAGCTCAATAACCAGATCATAAGATAAACATACTTTTAGATTTTTGTTGATCATGTGTGAGAATGTTCTTTGCTGCAGAATTCAGCAGTGGGCTTGAATATCCTCAAAATATAGAATTCCTTAAGCTACACGTCGGACCTGTTTATGTTACCAAAAACAGACAGTTGGTAGGAACCCCATGAAAAAATGAGGGGCTAAGTTTCAGAATAACTTGGAAATTTTTTATGGCAACCATGAAGGACTTCAACATTTTCAGTTACGATGTTTAGAACACTTTGACAAGTTGAACTCAGCTCAGGCTTCTGAGGGAGGAACCTAAAATTGGATGCCACTGCCCTGGAAAAGCCACATGGCCCTTAGCTACTGTTAAGTGTGACCGCTTCCAAAGGTTTTTAAAGCAGCTGGTCATTTTATTCAAATGAGATCTTACCGGGAAGTCCACAGTACCCTGCAAAGGGTGGCACGGTACTCTGTGGCCACCTTGTCCTGTTGGCCCCGCCTCCACACATTCCAGCAATCTCCACCAGGGGTCACTGAGGAGCACCAGTGAGGCACGTTTGGAAAGCCAGTAGTTAGCCCAAACTCATTATTTTTGTGATGAAGATGATGAGGAGCACTGACCTCCTCAGGTGTTCTAGACGTATCCAAAACTTAGGGCTGGCTTCCCTTTCTCAGCCATGCTTTTCTTTGATTCCGGACATTAAGTGAAAGCAATAACGTCCCCATACTTCTTATCCAACACAATGTTAAGCAACATTTAGGAATGATCTGCATTGCTTTCAGTCTTCCATCAGAAGCGGGGCTTTTTTGCCCCCCCCCCCCCCCACGGTCCCTTTTGGTTGTGGACATCACGCTGACAGATCTCACTAGGACTTAAGGCAGACACACTGAGGTTCACTTGAAAGTCATGGCTTGAAAAGAGGCAGGTATTCTGATCTCTTCGTTATCTCCTTAAAGTAGAGATGATGAGCTGAGGTGATGTCCAAACATGTGTTTATGACTTCACTGGAGCTTGGTGAACGAGGTAGCCCCCTTTTCCCATTATGCAGAAAATAAATATAACTTTTAGAGAGAGAGAAAATTTCCCCCCAAATGTTTCAAATGTTCTAAGCCCACGATTGTGGGCTTGAAGCCCTAATAGTCTCTAAGAGTTGGAAGGAAGGAAGGAAGGAAGGAAGGAAGGAAGGAAGGAAGGAAGGAAGGAAGATTAAAAAACTGTGACTATTGCCAATTGCTCTTTTTTTTTTTTATGTTCAGTTAGCCAACGTATGGCACATCATTAGTTTCTGATCGAGTGTTGGGTGCTATTGCCAATTGTTCTTAATCAAATCTCCCTAAGTTCCAGCTAGCCCTTCACAAAAGATAAGTTATGCATATTTCAATAAAGGATACAGCATAGAACAACCCATGTCAAATCACATGATTTGACATCAAAAGCCCAGCCTCCAAAATAGCATAATAGTCTGCCATTTTTAATACAGTATTTCCTTCCCCCAGAAGTGCTTTGTAGCTGTCCACATGCTGCTAGAAAAACTAAAGCCACGTGGAAAGTCTCTGCAAGGGGAGCAGGGCGTTCCCTGTAAATTAAGAACTACCTGCTTATTTACCAATAAAACTCCCTGAACTCTAAATCCTGTATGACAGTGCTTTTCGGCTGGTGTCCTGTGGTCCAAGCCTATGCCCTGAATGTTTTACAGGTGGCCAGATATGCAGTGACAGAGGTTTGGGTGGTGGAGTCTGACAGCTTGAGGTTTTCAGGGCACAACCAGCTTCATCTGTTGCCCTACAAATATTATCATTTTCTGCAGGCACCATGGTGTGAGAGATAGTGGGAATGTGCAGAACGACCGAAGAAATCAGGTTGAGAGCAGTGGGCTGCCCACTCTGCCTTTTCTTTCCTGCCCCAGCTCTGGCCCCTCTTCTGTGGATTAGCTGCCTATCCTGCAGCTCTCAATTCAGACCCCTCCCTTCCTTGTGTGTTTTTGATTTCACTTAAAGGAGTTACCATCTCATACAACCAGTTTTCAAAATGCACTCTTGAACTCATTCCTGTGTCTGGTCCTCTAAGGTGAAGGCACAGGGATTGGACCTCCTCATTCAGATGCAACTTCCTCCTCATTCTTTCTTCGCTCCCCCTCTACTAGATCAAGTCTCTGTCCTGTTCCCTAGATAATTGTACCTATCTCCTGCTCTTACATTTCTTACCTTCTGCCAATCACGTCCCTCAAAGACAGCACTGCCTCCCATGAAGACCTCCCCCAGTGCTTTGTGACCTACAGAATAAAGTGCAAACTCCCTAGCATGGAAATTAAGTAACTTCATGAGCTTGTCTCAACACGATTTTTTTTTTTTGATGTCTCTTTTCCTTTTCATAAAATTCTTAAGAAGACTACTGTTTTTTTTTTCATCCTTCAGTTCATTTTCTCTGGCTGTACACTCTGCTTAGAACCCCTGCCCTTCTTCCCACAGAATGTGAAAGACTAAATAAAACACTGCCTCCTCTGTTGACTCTTCCACCACCCCAATTCCTTACAAAAAAAAAAAAAAATTCTCTTTTTTAGGCACTCTGACCATACAGCTTTTGCTTTCAATTAATGTTTATTCTTTGCATTTGTCCTGTATTTTTCTAGACTGTGTACACCCTATCCAGCCCATTAAATCATAAGTCCTGTGGGTGCAGAGACTGTCTTACATGGTTTTGTGTTCCTACAGTGATATTCATGGCACCTTGTAACTGGCAGGTGCTTTCTGCATGTTGTGCGAATGGACACGTGCATTATACACTAGAGTTCTTATGTATTAGCCTGTTCACCATTGCACTGTGGAATCCTTGAGGGCAAGAACATCCCCCAAGATGGCACAGTAGGAAGAATACCAGCTCCTGTGGGACTGCCTGCCTTTGGAGACCACCTCTGGCACTTTCTGGCTTTGTACCTTGGACCATTTCAGGAACTTCTCTGTCTTCACTTATGCAACTGTAAAACGGGGACGATTATTCATTTACGCATCAAATGTGTGTCTACCAGGGGCTGGCAATATGGAACGGAGGTCAGCAAGACAGGCAAAATCCCTGCTTTAACGAAGCTTCCATCACTGTGAGAAAGACAGACAATAGAGGGGTAGGGAGAATAGTACCAGGTGTTTTATATGTTCTAAAGGGAAATAAGGCAGGGTCAGCAGAGAGGGGATGAGGAAATTCGTTGTTTCAGATACGGTGTTTAGACAAAGCCCCTCAGAGACCTGACCGGCATGGGAGTGAACTGTGCAGACACGTGAGGGGAAAGCATTTCCAGCAAAGGGAACCTCAAGGACAAAACCCCCGAGCGACGTCACCACTGATATCTGAGGCACTGAGAATTATAAGTAAATGAGTTAACACAGAGTAAAAATGCTCACTGTTATTATCTGGCATGATTTCAGGCACATAATAGCATCTTCATAAATATTTATTAAATGAACACATGATTGATTAGAAGGAAAGCCAATATGCCAGTATTTGTTGAGTTTCCAATACGAACCACTGTGTCAGGAGCTTTCCAACATCCCCTCCGGGATCAGGAGTACCATGTGCTATGGCTGGCTACTCCAGACCTCGATTTCCAGAACTCACAGCTCTTTTGCTTATTAGTTAGCTGCGTGATCTTGAGTGAGTCACTTAATCTATCTGTGACTCGATTTCCTCTTTGTTTGTAAAATAGCATTAACAACAAGACCTTCTTCCTGGGGCTGCTGTAAGAATTAAATGAGTGAATGTCTCTGAAGCATTCTTAATAGGACCTGCACAATGTCAGCCGTCTCTCCGATCCTTAGCTTACAGATGGGGACACCCGAGAACAAATGGTTTAAGAAATGCTCCCAAGGCCACCCAGACAATGAAGAATGGGGAAGAGATACAAAGTTGGGTTTTTCTGCCCACATCCTTTCCTAAGAACACTGCACCAGGAGATGGGGATGAGGGCAGCGGGGTATCACCCAGTATCCCTTGCTTCTCCCTCATTCCCTGGAGGATGACCCTGATCACAGACTCTCAGGAAGAACAATGCTCAGCAGCATTTTCCCGGCTGGCTTTCTGAATTGGTTCTAATCTTCTTTAACTATGCAACATGATGTCTCTGAATGGGGACTTTCAGGCTTCTGTGGGTGAAGGCTATGTTTAGGTCCATAAACTCTCCAAATGCCGCAGGGCAAATGTTGTTGATTCCCCTCCCCCTCCTTCTCAGTAATGTGTGATTTTCATTTAAAGTCTTCTATTTACTGCCCTGAAGAGGCCCTGCACTTCTTTTCTGGTTGTCAGAGGATTTCGCTTTCACTCGTGAACCACACACACCCGCAGGGAGCCAGCCCCAGGGTCTCCACGCGGGGTCTTCACCACACCCCTCAATTCTGACATACGTTATTTAGCTCTATTTCTGAGGACTTTCACCTTTAAATGGCAGTTTCACTGGGCTGTTTTGTCTCTGCAGATAGCAAGCAGACCGTTCTCTCTCCATCTGTAGCTGGTACTGTGGGTATTTTTGACTTGAAAAGTTCAATGAAGGGGAAGAGGGAGGGGAATTTGTTTTCTGTTGGTCGTGATCTTTCTTGCCCTTCTCCTGCGTGTCCTCCCCAACTATTCCTTTTGCTCTCTGACGTGGTCCATGTGTATTAGCTCTCCATCTCTGGGGGTTTGGAATCTCTGTTATCCCAGAACTGCAGCTTTCCAATAATTATTCAGAAACAAGAGACCAAAAGAGAGAGGGCGGGAGAAAGCGAGACTTTGTGAGTACAATCATTTGAGAAAACAAATATCTCATGATAACATATTTTGCTTGTTCCAAATTGGCTTGGAGTTGATTTACTCATCGGAAATGCCAAAAGACAAATGGGGCCTCACAGAGATGAATGTGAAGTTTGCATATTTACAAACAGGCTTGTGTTTGGGCGGTGAGGGCACACACTTCCCGCCTACTCGTTACACCGTAATTTGTCGTTTTACATGAGTGGTATCAAATGAACTGCTAATAGACGAGGAAGGATTGGTTGGGCTTGAGTTCTAGAATGAGGGAGGTATACAAGGGGCTTTAGAAATTCTCTAACCTGAGACCTTCATTTTACAGATGAAAAGATAAAGCATGAGTGACGTGATCCAAGTCCCACCAGCTGTGGAGCGGCATAGTGATTGCTAAAACCCAACTGCTAATTCATTTAATTCTTCTGTGTTGGTGGACCAAAATAAAAATAAATGATATTTAAACTATTTATTTGATGTTACAAGAGTTGGGATGTAATACACGATTTAAGAGAGACTAAAGATTCGAGCAACTATAGACCCAAACTAGATTTAAGACTCAGTCTTATCTACTGGCTTCTAAATTGCACTCTGGGGAGCCTTCAGGATCCTAGGGAGGCACCTCAGACCCCGCAGGCAGGAGACGCTGGAGTGGAGTGGCTGGAGCTCTAGCAGATTCTCCCCCATTCCCTCCTACCCCTGACCAGCACCCATTATGAAATTAGAACAGCCCAGCTTTTGTCATTTTATACTTTACTTCTTAGATTTTATTTCTTAAAATGTGTTTGGCAACTAAAAAAACTTAAGAAAAGCTGATGGGATAAAGATCTATATATCTATATCTATATCTATATCTAATGGAATATTACTCAGCCATCAAAAATTGAAATGTTACCATTTGCAGCAATGTGGATGGAACTGGAAGGTATTATGCTAAGCTAGATAAGTTAATCAGAGAAAGACAATTATCATATGATCTCCCTCATATGTGGAAAGCACAGGGGAAGGGAGGGAAAAATAAAATAAGATGAAATCAGAAGGTGAGACAAACCATAAGAGACTCTTAACCATAGGAAACAAATTGAGGGTTGTTAGAGGGGAGAAGGGTGGGGGATGGGGTAACTAGGTGATGGGCACGAAGGAGGGCATGTGATGTCATGAGCACTGGGTGTCATATGCAACTGATGAATCACTAAACTCTACCTCTGAAACTAATAATACACTAGAGGTAAATTAATTGAATTTAAATAAAAAATAAATAATAATTTAAAAAAAAGAAACTAGCAAAGGAAAAAAAAAAGAAGAGCTGATTGGGTTCTACCAGCCTGTTTGCAGAGAAGCAGAGAAATAATTTTCTCCAAGTCATTAATTAAGTTAATGGTGAAAAAAGAACGAGACCACAGGTCTCTGAACTCCTCATCGAGTGGATTTCCCTTAATCAGAATGCCACGGAGGAGGCATCTGATGAGCGCTTAAGGACAGGGAAATGCGACATGTCAGATCCTGCCCCCTCTGGCCTCGTGCCAGTTGCAAAGTAAATGAGGAACTCCAACCAAATGAAAGAAACCAAGTTTTAACTGGCTCATATAGGGACAGAGTTCATAATTAATGTAAGATTATACAGAGAGGTTTTCCTCAACTTACCAGAAGGTGAACACAAAACAAGGCCTGAAGAAGAAAAGAAGACTCAGATGCAACCTAGAGGGTGTTAGATCACAAGGGAGCCAGGAACGGGGTATCTGATGGAATGGAGCAGATGGAATGCAGAGTTAGAAGGTCCAGGCAGCAGTAGTCAGGGGAGAATCAAGTGATGGCACAGGGGCCAATAAAAGTCTCCTGAAAGCCAGGAGAGAGTAGAAGGAAGGGGAATCGACTGGCATAGGCCAAAGGGCTGGGTGCCTGAGTGGTCGGCTTTGGGATGGTTTCCTTAAGCTTGCTTGCATACAGCAACCTATGTCCCCAGAATCTTCTGAACAATTACCACAGCCAGGGACTGGTCACTTCACAAGTGTTTTAGGGCATTGTCTTGGACCTTTGAATTGTCACTTCTGTGTGGACAGCCTGTTATTCTTAACTCCGGCACATACTGAGATTTTCCAGTTCTGTCCAGTTCTGTCCAGTTGACACCAGGTTTGTGGAATCTTTGCCTTTTTCAATCAAACTTCAAGATAACACTGCCTAGATCATCCTCAGGGCAAGAGGCCCCCCATCCCAGTGCAGAACCAACAGGAATCAGGAGAGTAAGTGTAGTTCTTCAGCTTGAGATAGGGGTTTAGCGTGAGCACTTGTCTTTCTAAAAGAACCCAAAGAAAATGAAAACACGAATTCAAAAAGATCCATGCTTCCCTGTGCTTACTGCAGCATTATTTACAAGAGCCAAAATATGGAAGCAGCCCAAGTGTCCACTGACAGATGAATGGACAAAGTTGCTGTAGTATATTCTCTCTCTCTCTCTCTCTCTCACACACACACACACACACACACACACACACACACACACACTCACTGGAATATTACTCACCCATAAAAAAGAATGAGATCGTAACCATCTGCAACAACATGGATGGATCTAGAGAGTAAAATGCTAAGTGAAATAAGTCAGGTAGAGGAAGACAAATACCATATGATTTTACTCATATGTGGAATTTAAGAAACAAAGCAAATGAATGAAAAAACAAACACAAAACAGACTCCTACATACAGAGAACACACTGATGGTTATCAGAGGGGAGTGGGGTGGGGGGATGGGTGCAAGAGGTGATGGGGATTAAGAGTACACTTACCATGATGAGCACTGAGTCACATGCAGTGTTGTTGAATCATTACATTGTACATCTGAAACCAACATAAACACTTCATGTTAATTATTTTTCAACCAAAAAAAAGAAGAAAGAGGAGTAAGAGCCTCAGCAAAACTGCAATTTGATCTTCCTGCTATTTCTTAGGTTCCATAAATGAGTGAAACCATATGATAATTGTCTTTGTAGCAGGAAGACTGGTAGGAGAAGGAAGGGAAGAATGAAGGGGGGGTAAGCAGAAGGGGGATTGAACCACAAGAGACTATGGATTCTGGGAAACAAACTGAGAGCTTCAGAGGGGAGGGGGTGGGGGACTGGGATAGGCCGGTAATGGGTATTAAGGAGGGCACATATTGCATGGAGCACTGGGTGTTATACGCAAACAATGAATCATGGAACATTGCACCA
Source organism: Ursus arctos (assembly GCF_023065955.2). Lineage (NCBI taxonomy): Eukaryota > Metazoa > Chordata > Mammalia > Carnivora > Ursidae > Ursus > Ursus arctos. Next base: position 77,005,609 of record NW_026623078.1, on the reverse strand, counting down.
AAAACTAAGGATATACTGTATGGTGACTAACATAACATAATAAAAAATTATTATATAAAAAAAAAAGAATTCTATATCTGCACCGTGTGCCATGTGACCTTGGGGTATCTGTGACTTGAGTGGATAAAACCATGATCTTTGGGCTTGGCCAAGTAACTTGCTTTGAATGTTAATGGACTTAGGAACCAAGCCTCCAATGTGTTTGTATTAAATGCATCGTGTTGAACGCTTTGGCCTATTGTGTTTCTGCTATTTGTGATAAGAACAAGCTCTGAGTAGGCACTTGTTCAAGTAGAATAGAGTATGCAGCAGACCTGCACCCAAACTGCAGCCTGATGCAAGCCCAGCGAAGCCTAGATGAGGTCAGCAGAATCCCAGCCAACCCACAGTTCTGGCTGCAAGATAAATCAGTATCTGTTGTTGTTAGCCACTGAGATTTTACATTTCTTTGTTATACCTCATTATTGCTGATCAGAGTGAGTGCCTTTCAATAGAGAGTCCTGTATCATAGGAGACAGCCCAGTGGTTAAGAGCTTAGCTCTGGAGTCAGGGTGTTGGAGTTTGAATCCTGGCTCTATTATTTATGAGCAATATAACCTTGAGAAAATTAATTAAATACTCTGTGTTTCTTTCCCTGTAAAAGGTGGGTCACGAGCATTCCTATATGATCAATCCTCATTATTCCTAGATTCTGTATTTGCAAATTCACCTACTGGTTCAAATTTTTTCGTAGGCTCCAAACCCACACTTGTGGTACATTCACCATCATTCATGGGCATGTGCAGAGAGGTGAAAAACCTGTCCCCTGATGTGCATGTCCCCAGCTGATGTTGAACAAGGCAATGCTCTACCTTCTTGTGTCGTCTGTCCTACTGTAAACAAACGTCCTTTAGGGGGCCTAGTCGTGCCGCAGTTTTTGCATTTTTGCATTTGTAGTGAATTCAGTTTACAATGCCCTCCAGTGTGGTGCGAAAGGACTAACTATTGCTCCTGAGCTCAGGAATGCCGTGATGGGCCTTCTGGAGGAATTAAGCACGTTAGACAAGCTTCAGTCCTAAATTCTAGTGCTCTTGACGGTGAGTTCAACGTTAATGAGTCAACCAGATACATTAAGTAAGGTATCTTTCAACAGAGACACACATAAAACAAAGTTAGGTGTTGATCTTTTGGCAAAAATGTTGTAATCAGAGGCTCCTAGGAACCTAATCCTAATTTCTTTCTTCTTTTTTTTTTTTTTTTTTTAAATTTTATATATTTATTTGACAGAGAGAAAGAGCACAAGCAGGGGCAGCAGGAGAGGGAGAAGCAGGCTCCTTGCTGAGCAGGGAGCCCGATGCTGGACTCAATCCCTGGACCCTGGGATCATGAACTGAGCAGAAGACAGATGCCTAACCGACTAAGCCATCCAGGCACCCCTCTAGTCCTAATTTCTAAACCTAATCCTAATCCTGTATTTCCCCTAAAATCAGCAGCTGAGTGTTCAGTAAGGCAGAGAGTAACAGCTGCTATGACTAACGAGAACTGACTTTCTAGAACATAACTACCGTGAGTAACAGAGCTCGAATATGCTTACCCCATAAGGTTCTTGTGAAGGATAAATAAGATAACTTAGGTTATGTAAGATACTTAAGGCAGGTGCCTAGAGTATAGGAAATGTTTATAAATATTATCTATTATTTAGTCATCCTCAGGAGTCCATATGGCAATCATAAGAAACTAAAATTATGTAAGTTGAAAATATAATGATGTGAGTACTGTTATTAACAAGTTTACAGATAGAACTTGCACTGATTCTGCAACAGGGAGGGACTAAGACTGAAGGTGACTGACAAGGAAGGTCAGTACAGGGAGGGGAAGACCATGTCATCCAAAGATTTTTATCAGGGATCCAAAGAGACCAAGAGATATTTGGAAAGATCGTTAGACCTGTGGCCATTATCATAGACCACCTGAAACCTAAAAGGATTTGATCCAGTGGCTTATTATTTTTTTTAAAGAAGTGAGTTTTGTTTTGCTTTGTTTAAGTTTTATTTATTTATTTTACAGAGAGAGAGAGACAGCCAGCGAGAGAGGGAACACAAGCAGGGGGAGTCGGAGAGGAAGAAGCGGGCTCTCAGCAGAGGAGCCTAATGTGGGGCTTGATCCCAGGACCCCGGGATCAAGACGTGAGCCGAAGGCAGACACTTAACGACTGAGCCACCCAGGCGCCCCCAGTGGCTTATTTCTTATACACTCTGCCACACTGGTGGAGGGATTTTAATCAGCAGGTTTTTCTGGGAGGCCACAGTGACTGGAGAGAGCCAGAGGTCTTTGTTTCTGGCATTTTCCGCACAACTGGAGATAGAATTGTTGTCACAGCCTGCTCCTGGCACTTCCTCAGAGTTGGAGGGTAATAATCACAATTAAAAGTTGACTATACAAACTTGTAAATTTTCAGAAGCAGAGGCTTGTATTTTCTGGCGAGATCGATTCTTTAAACAACTTAAAAAACAACAACTCTGAGCATAATGGTAGCATAATTTTCATGATGTTTCCTGTGCATAGGGTTCACTGAGACTCTTGAATCTGCAGCTTTAGAGTTTTAACCCTGGTTTGTCCCCGGATAGATACATATGTTCCCAGATGACATTGAATGGTTTTTCCAGGTTTTTAGCATTGCAAGTCCCTATATCCTACCAGAACCTTTAATCCCAGGTGAAAAGGAACAGTTGGTCACCTACTAACACATTGGTCCAAAACTTAGTGGCTACCAATATCAATTTATTATTCTTTCTCCCATTTCCGTGGGTTTTCTATGATTCGTTGGGTGATTCTTGCCTGGGGTCTCTTGTTCAGCTGTGATTAACAGTGGCTGCTACTTATCTCCACAATGTGGCTGTTACCCACCACTCAAGGCTGTTAAGTTCAGTGATAAGAACTGAGTAAGAAAGGCTGAGCACAGTGCCTGATACACAAAGTAGAAAACAATTCAAGCCAGTGGTGATGGCAGAGTGAGGCCATAGCTAATTAGAACTGGCCCAGGGAAGTTAAAGAGCTGTCCCACTGATCCCCCCTGTTGCCTGTCCATGAAATAGCAGAGCCTGGGTATGAAAATCTGCTGCGTTGACAGCCATACTCATGCCATTCTGCCTCAGGAGTCAAATCAGAATGTTAGACTACTTGAACCTTAAATTCCTCTCCAACTCAACATTCTATGTCTCTCATAGTCCTTGTGTGAACGAACAAGATCCAGGTCCTTTCCATTAGCTCCTCTGTTTTCAGCTGAAAGGTCACATCTTCAGGGACATGTGTCAGATAGCCCTGTTCCTCCTTTGGACCAGAAGAGATGACGATACTGTCACACACACACTTTATGATAACCACCGTTGCAATGATTTGGTTAAAATCTATTTTGGCTTCTGGATTGTGAGTTTGCTGTTGAGTACCCAGTGTCCAGCACGACGTTCATTGTGTAAGCAGTGTCATGTAAATACTGGTTAAAATAATAAATTTCGTAAAACTCTATATACCGATTTTAAATTTTCTTCAAAATGTGAGAGAATTGATTCTGATGATGGTGAATGTCAACATTGTATTCCAGGATTGATGTTCTTTGATTTTCTATCTTCCACTATAAGCAAGATAGATAGGAAAGCATAAATTGGTCAATTTCCACTCTATTTTTAGAATATAGACTCAAGAGGGAGGTAATACAAATTCTCATGATATTTGAACATGTCAAGGAAAAATTGTATATTAAAACCTGTTTCAAATTGAACATTTGAAGTGGCCATTCCTAACGAAGTTTCCTGTTTCTGTTGTTTTGCAATTTAAACAAAATTCTTATTTTAAAACTCTAATGTGCTTGTTTCATAAAGAGTGTGACATATTTTTGGGTACCCTTTTTCTGAGAAGCCTTGAACTCTGTTTGGAATATACCCCGTTATCTCGGACTCTGTTCATAACACCAAAATATCAAGAAAAATAGTTAAGAAACAGTTTTCATGCCCAAAACAAAAACAATCCCCTCCCTACTCTTGATATGTTGCCATCTAAGAAAATCTACTGGCTTTTTGCTTCCCTGAGAATCAAGAATCCAATTTCAAAGGACTTAATTAAAGAACATTTTTTAATTGAGTTACAAAATAGGCTGATCAACCTGACTAAGTTAGGAAATTGACTTGGGAGGACAGCCGTGCACTAGCTGCTATTTTCCATGGATTCTAAAACGTTTAACAAACCCAGTTTTTTGTCTTTCTGTGCCTCACAAAGTCACAGTTTACCAAAATAGAGAATCTTGTGCTCAAGCTCTATTGACTTTTTTGAATGAAATCCCAGTGCTCTGGGGCTCGCAGGTGTCGTGTAGAACTCCTCTCCTATGGGACAGATGGGCCAGCGAGCCCAAGCACAGACAGGTCTGCAGGGTCTTCCTCCAGAGAACTCCAGATGGTTAACAGCACAGCTGGAGCCAAAAGCCAGTTCTCAGTTCAGTACTTTTTTGTTTGTTTGTGCCTTTGTTTTTGAGGATGTGGAGAGAGGAAGGGAGGGTAGAGGGCTGGAAAGATACATTTGTTTTCAGGGTTTTTCTTTTGCAACCTTATTTACATGCTTGAGACCATCTTTTACTTGTAATATTTCTACCCACTTTTTAACTTAATACCATAATAAAAGCACTTTTCATGTTGCTTTTGAAATTTCTCTCTCTCGCTCTCTCTTTCTCTTTTTAAGTAAGCTCTACACCCATCGTGGGGCTTGAACTCATGACCCTGAGACCAAGAATCCAATGCTCTACTGACTGAGCCAGCCAGGGGCCCCCAATCATGACTCTTCATACCCCTCGCTTTTAGTGCTGACGTACTCTTCTGTTGAACGCACGTGCCACCATTTACTCCATTGAGCCGTGTGGTTTGCCATTTTTGTAGCTTAAATAGGATCAGCATTAGCGAGTTCATGTCTTTGAACGTGTAACTCTCCATTCCATGTTACAGGATCTGTCTAGACTTATAAATTGGCTGCAGTGGATATCTTGAGGGAAATTTACATTTGATCCACTCAGTTTTCCCACAAACATCACCCAGGTGCTTGAGTGTTACCAGCCACTTTCTCCTGGGGAGCAGAGAGCCTTGTTGCTAGTCTCCAGGAGGGCTGGTAGGAATCAGTAATACTCCCTTATCTCTGGCCAGGTCTTGGAAAAATGGCAAAGGGGTGGTTTCAAACAGCCCAACACTGTCTCCACCCATATTTGGTGGGCGAGCACCTCTGTGGGGCCTTGACAAGGCCAGAAGAACGAGCTCCTCTAATTCTGATACTGCTGTACCTGTGCTCTGCAGAAGTATTTTTGTCTTAAGTTGTATCTTTTAGCTCTATTAAAGAGCCTGTAATTTTGTCCTTGTCTATTAATATCTGTGCATCAAATACAACACCAACATCCTATGACAACTGGACATTATTTTAACACATGAAGCTGTTTTTATTTGGCATCAGTTCCTAGAGAGGGTTTTTTTTCTTTCTCTTTTCTTTTCTTTCTTTCTTTCTTTCTTTCTTTCTTTCTTTCTTTCTTTCTTTCTTTCTTTCTTTCTTTCTTTCTTCCTTCCTTCCTTCCTTCCTTCCTTCCTTCCTTCCTCCATTCTTTAAGTAGACTCCACTCCCAGCATGGAGCCCAACACGGGGCTTGAACTAATGACCCTGAGATCAAGAGTCATGATGCTTAACCGATTGAGCCACCCAGGCACCCCCTTAAGGGAGAGTTCCAAACAGAATTCCTATAGGAACAAATGAAAACATTTTGAAGGCTCTTTCTATGTCTTACAAATTGATTTCCAGAAGGGTTATATCCACCAATAATTGATCAAAAAAACTCATTTTGCTGCATTATCACCAGCCTCAGGTGGCATGATTAAAATATATAAATCTGTCTTGGTTCTCTTGGTGACCCAGTTTGAAGCCGTCACTGCATCCAGCTCTTTAAGCAGAAACGATAGTTGATCCCTTTATCTTCATCCTTAGTTTTTGTTGAGGGCTAAAATTTGGGGACAAACACTTGCAAGGAATCATGGAAAGAACAGCTTGCCTTTTCTACTGCTGCCTTTGGATCTTCAGATGGCCAGATTTTTTTTTTTTAACATTGAAGTTGATATTGCAAGGCAAAATAACAGCTTGACTTTCTACTAATTCCATTTGAATTCAGACACGCTTGAGAGATTAAAATTTTTCCTTGCTTGTAAACTGGGCAGAGCTCTGATAGTTTTTAGGGCTGGAGAAAAAGTAGGATGTTTTTAAATGAGTGTGGGTGATCATTGGGACTCCCGGCTAATATTTATCTAACTAGAATCGTTCATGCACTTGTATTTTTCGGGAGCAAATGAACTATGGGATGGAAAGAAGCCATGGACAGAATTCACAAAGCTGACCCGGCTGCATTGTTTGGGAATTAGGCAACACCACAAAGCAATAGGAAGGATGGGATTCAGAATGAGGATGCTTCTGGCTTCTGTGGCCTCTGTCAGTTACTAGCTCTGTGGTTTAAAAAAACCTCTTCTCTTTACTGAGACCTAGTGTTCTCATCTCTGAGCATAGTGTGGCTGAGAACATTCCTGAGATCATGAGTGTAGAGTACCCAGCACCCTGGAGACACACCATAAATGCTAATAAGGTCAAACACACTGCAGGGCTTCTGAGCACAAGCGTTAAGCACACAGATCCGAATCCAAACACTGTCTCCAGGGGATTAATTTTTAAAACTCTCTGGAATTCACTTTCATTTGGTAAAATGATGACACCTACCCTTAAAGATGTGGTGAAAGATCAATGGAGATAATGTATGTGTCGTGTTTAACCTTATGCCTGATATAGGGTGTTAACTGAATGGTGGCTGATTTATATTGTTAGATTATAATATTTTCCCTCAGTCTGCTTTCGTCAAGCACTTAGAATGCTGTCACAGATTCCTTTTTCCATCCAGATATTAAGATGTGCCCCAACGTGCTTTCCAAACCCTAGCTGCTTGTCAAAAAATGAAACTGGGTGTCACTTTGGTCTACTGTGCTTTTCAGAGTACCTTCATAGTGGCAGGTTGTTTTTCTGGATGTGTCACAAGAATACGTGGTAATAGATGCTAAACCTTAAGGCTCTCTTTGCATTAACGATGTCTAACTGCTTGTATTTTCAAGCTACACTTTCTTTTACGTGGGTGAAGCATTCTTAATTAAATCCCCTTTTCACCAGCTGAGTGTTTGGCCTTGAAAATGAAGGTTAGCCAAAAGAAAGACTATATCTCTATATGTAGGTATGTGTATGTAGAAAGACAGATAGACATAAAGAAAGATGACAGATGAATGGATAGATAGATAAATAGACAGGGAGGCCTACATTTAATTACCAGAACAAGAAATTATTATGCTATCAAACTTTACTCCTCTTAAGTTTATCTTTGTTTTTTTTATAGTTAGGTCTCTATGCAAAAGCACGAGCCTCCCTTGCCAACTCCTAGTGTCTAGCCTCTAAAAAATGTGGACATGTCTTAATAGTTAACCTCCAGATCATGTGATCCAATTTCCATAAGTTAGCAAGAACCAGATAACAGTTTTAAATGTCTGTCACTTAAAGGAGAGATAGATTACTTTAACAAAAAGGACACTTGTTAGAACAGGAATTCTGTTAAATGTCTCTCAAAACCAGGGTCTGCCTAAGGTCAGCCTTGTCCTTGTTACTTGGCCCAGCTCTGCTCTTCAGCACCAGATTTAGCCTTTCAAAAGCTGTATGGCTGATTTTCCACTTTGTTTCTTCCATCCCTGATGTAATTGTATAAAAAAACCAGCTGCACGAAAAAGCATTAGAAAGAAAAATATAAGTAAGGGGTAATCAGCTGAGCTCTGCTTGACTCCCAGGATGAGCGCCGGGCTCCGGCATGGTCTTCATTATACCCATCATGGCTGGAACTACAGTGGCTGCAGCCCTGAGGTCGTCTGGCTCTGACCACGGACAGTCTGGACCCTGCTACCCCTCTAGTGTTGGGTGAGATGCCATACCACAGAGCGTGAGCTACGCCATTCGGAGCTACCTCCATGAATGCCAGGTGATGAAATGCAGAAAATGCAGGGAAGTCATTGTCTCATTCAGTGAAATTTGACCACTTGGAGAAAGAAGATGGGAGACAGCCAACATGCCAGCTCTTCTGTCTCTCCCCCTGAGAGTCCAACGAGATACTCCCTACATGACACAGCAGCTGGCTATGTATTTTTCTGGATGTAGAGATGGCTCTGTAATTCACCAGCTTGAATCTTTTCCCTGCTTTACTCCCTTTTCTCCTACTCTTGTTTAATTGGAACGGCATCTCCTAATAAGCCATCAACATTTGAGCTTTGATTCAGGCTATTTTCTAGGGAAACTGGGATAGGACAGTTATTTCCAGGAGTTGTCCTGGAAAGACCTAAAAGTTGAGATTCGGTACTAAGATGGACTCTCTAGAAGCAACAGGAAACCCATTGTTGCAAGTAAGTGCAGTATTGATAATCTCTGGCAGGTAATGGCATCATAATGATCAAAAATGCTCATCTGTAGATGATATGATGACGCGTAGGATGAGATTAAGTCATTACAGAATCAAGTAGCTTCTGTATTAATCTATATAAAGGAACTGGTAATTGAAGAATTGTACAGTGTGGTGCCTCCCTTTGCTAGCATTGGAGCAAGCAGAAAAGGGTAGGTTTAATAGAGTTAATTACTGACATCATGCTTGCTATGAAAATCAGAAGGCCATCATGGCAGTTTAGTTTTTTAAAAGATTTATGTATTTGAGAGAGAGAGATGGGGAGAGAGAGTGAGCCGGGGGCTGGGGAAGGTATTGGGGAGGGCTATTAGCACCTTTGAGATAGAATCTCTTCTACAGGCCATGGAACTGAACCCTTGGATAGCTTAAAGATGATAGGATCCTGGACTAGTAGAGGCCGGGTTTTAAGACTTAACCATCACAAGCAAAGCAGATATAATGTCAAGGTTAGAGTAGTGATACGGTGTGTTGACCAAATCTATGGCCATGGCTAATATATCATAATATTTGGGAAGGCAGTAGATGGGGACCTAATAGGGTATTACTTGATTTCTAAAACCAGAAAGAAGAAATTAGATCTGGTGAGCAAAAGGCTGACATCGGCCATAAGAATGGAAAATCACAGAACCACATCACAAAATCGATATCACATTCAGGTCCCAGACCTAGCTCAGTTCGTGGTCCTAGAGCCCATTGATGGAGGGGGAGGCCGGTCCTCTTGAGAAAGGATCCTGTCATACCACCAAACGCATGCATAGTGAGCTCTGTCCCAATTGTTCCCCAGGGAATCTGTGCTACTTTCCAGAGTAAGTAGGTAGTAGGGAAGAGTTCTTGAAGATAGTTAGATACGAGATCTAAAGCACTACTGATATCAGCAAAACTAAGGGGCCAATTTAATGCTCAGCTAGAGTAGGACTTAATTAAGCTACATGGTAAATTTTCTTAGCTGTCGTCTTTCCCAAAATGGATGCAATAGGTCCACACGTTCATACTATAAATATGTTCACTTGTCATCCTGTGCTTGTTTAACTGCTCCCAAAATGACTAATTGGGAGTGTGTGTTAGCAGTCTCGACAAATGAGGAAATCAAGGCACCAAGAGATTTTCAGTAATTTGCCCAAACTTACACAGCCAGTAAGTAAAAGTTCAGGGATTCAAAGAATCTAGCCCTAAAGCCTGCACTTCATCAGGTCCAATCTCTTCATTCCCAACCAGATACAAAGTGTGACTTTAAGGATTATTACAATTGATTAACCCATTTATTTCAGATTGTGACCTCAGGCATCCTCAACAATCCTTTGCTGGCATCGTAGCATCTTCGGTTCAAGAATTCCTCCAAATTTTTATGCAGGGGGACACCCACACCAGGGAGCCCCATCCCCAGTGGGGCGCTAGATAGATAAGCAGCCCTTCTAGGGAAAATAATTTATAACGAGAACAGCTTTGGAGCCGAGTGTTCTACGTACCATAAATACACAGGGTGGAATGGTTTTGATACTCTCCCAGAGAGAAAAGATGATGGAAGAAACCCTATTTTTCTTAAAAGATAAGACAGAGCTAGCTTTTGTCACTCTAGAATGGGTAAAAGGAAGACAGCATCAGGCTGTACCTTTTTTTTTTTTTCCAAAGTTGCTAACTCCCTTACAAAAACAAGTGCTGTGCAGTCCTCATTTTAAGAGAACTGCAGCTGGTCCACTTGGATCCCCCTGGAAGACAGGAGGTGACTAAAAATATAAGTTGAGTCCAGCTGATTCAGGTATCTCATTAACTTTAAGATACTTAAAAAGATCCACAATTTAAGATTTTATAAAACACGACCAGGGATATTTACATAACAATAAATACTCCTGGGGCAAAAGCATTCTTAGAATTTTTGACATGAACATATGTGAACTCCACACAATAGAAAATTGGAAATTTCATGGCCATGTGATTCTGGTGTTAATTAACAATGCGTCCTTGCTGTACTATAACGGTTAGGAGGAGCTAATGTTAGTGTCTGCAACCTACGCATTGTTAAATCCACAGAGTTAAGTTCTCTACTAGTTCAAAGGCTGTAATTATGTATATTCATATTTCTATGATTTATTTTATACACATTTTATAGAATGATATTTGAAGATGTTTTTATCCCATTTCTAAACGAAGGTATAATTTTCATGCAATAATTTCCTTTTTCTGGTATTAGCCAAGTTTTGAGACGTGCATACAGTCTTGTAAGTCCAACCCGAGTCAAGAACATATCCAACACCTCCAAAAAATCTCCATGCACCCCTCTGTAGTCAATGCCACCACACTGCCCCGGGGTTCTACAAATGGAACGTCAGTATGTGGACTTTGAGTCTGGTTTCCTTCACGCAGCATAACGCATTTAAGTGTCTGTCATTCTTTCCTTCTACTTGGTGGGTAGTATTCCATTGCATGCATATACCACAGTTTTTCATCCATTCATCGGTGGAAGGCCATTTGAGTGTTTCCAGTTTGGAGCTATTAATAACAAAGCCATTATAAATAGTGACATAAAAGTTTTCGTGTGAATCAAAGTTTTCATCTCTCTTTTTTGAATATCCCAGAGTGGAATGGAGCTGTGTAGTCTGTGGCTATTTAACTTTGTAAGAAACTGCCAAGCTTTCCCCCACAGGACAAACCATGTTGCACACTTGCAGTGTGGCTGGAGTAAAGGGATGGGGAGAGAGAAACAGGAAAACATGGTCAGAGTGGTCACAGGGCGTGATATGTGCAGGGCATTGTCGGCCATTGGAATTTAGTGTGAATGGAACAGAAACCATGGTAGAGTTTGGCACGTAGGGAGGATAGGAATTAACTTACATCTCAAGAGGCTGGTTATAGCAGGTGTGCTGAGACTGGACAGTAGGGAGATCATGTGGAAACAGAGAGACCAATTATCAGACCGTGGCAATACTGAACATACAAGAACAGAGCAGCTTATGTCAGTGTATTCACATTGGAAAATATGAGAAGAGCTAAGGTTCTATCACCATTTAGAAGAAAGAGAAAAAGGATTTCCTGGTGCCTTGGATTTAGGTTGTTTCATAAAAGAAAGGAGTGAAAAAAGGATGCCACAAAGTCCTTCAGGATGAAGGCAAAAGACAATAGAAGAAAGTTGTCACACACAAAGAGTGAAGAGCGCCAGAAATGCTAAATGTAGGGCAAGTAAGACGTCAGCCGTATAAAATGTAATTTAATATGGAAGTAAAAAATGACAACGTATTGTGAGCTTAGTGAAATATGTGGAAATAAACAGCACAAGGACAGGAGGGTAGATGTGAGTACCCAGTGTAGGTTCTTAATGAAGCATGGAGTAGTGGGATAGGACGTGAAGCTGGATTGCGATGACATAAACATGCATTCATAGACTTCAGAGCAGCAGCGCACAAAGAGTAGTCATCTTCAATCTCATAGGGGGTACGTATGAGAAACCTATAACCAGCATGTTTAATGCTTGTCCCCAACACCAGAGGAAAACAGCAGGGGCGACTGCTCTCAACACTGCTGCTTCAAATTGCCCATCCTAAGTAAATTAGGAAATGGATTTACTCTTCAGCCTGAAACAACCAAAAACCAAACAGAATAGATAAAACTATTATGTGTATATGTATATGGAAGCATTTATACGTATATGATATGTGGTGAGTGGATCTGTATATCACCACATGCATACATAGAGAATTCACAGAACAGAGTAACTAAGAAGACAGAACAGCACAAAGAGAAAATTCTGGAGATTTGAAGAGTCCTCCCCACTTTCAACAGACTAGCTATGTGTGCATGAGTGTGAAGAAACTGTGCGAGGTCCAAGAAAGAACTACTGGAAGAATTGGAGAGATGTGTCCAATACTCACGTGGGGCTGGAATAGGGCCTTTTCCCATCATTTGGACTAGAAAAGATTGGGAATCACAGGACATTGGATAGAGTACATAAATGGGTCTTACATTCATACTGAGAGTAGGTAGTAGACTGAGCATTACTCTGATATCATTTAGCACATTTCAAAGTCTCGAAAGGATTAAATATTTGAAGTAATTTAAATGCAGACCAAAACAAAACCCAATTAAAATATACCCAGCACTGAGTAGGTAAAATTCACAATGTCTGGAATCCAATAAATATTATGAGTCATGCAAAAAAGCACAAAAATATGACCTCTGTCAGGAGAAAAGTAAATCCTTTGAACTAACCGAGAACTAATGCAAATATCAAAATAAACAAGGACATCCAAACAGCTATTTTACTATATGCCACTTACAGAAAAAGTTAACTAGAATCAGTCATAAAAGATAGGAAAAAAAAAAAACCAAGTTGAACTTACAGAGATGAAAATATCAATGTTTGAAATGAAAAAATACAATGGATGTGGTCTATTATTGCAGAAGAATATAGTAGTGAAATGGAAGAACATAGCAATAAAGACTATCCAAAAGGAAACACAGAAAGAAAAGAGAGTTTTAATTGATGACTCAGTGAGTTGTAGGAAACATTCATGAGGCTTCACATGTGTGTAATTTATAAGTAAATGTAAATCTACAATATCTCAAAATAACATGCTTAATTAAAAAAGCATGCCTTATTATTTTTTAATAATTTTTTATTATGTTATGTTAGTCATGCCTCATTATTAAGTAAAATTTAATCCCTATCAGTCTTAGTAAAGAAATTCAGTTTTAAGAAGTAGGAAAATCGGTAGAAGAAAGGGAAGAAGAAAGGGGGGGGTAAACAGAAGGGGGAATGAACCACGAGAGACTATGGACTCTGGGAAACAAACTGGGGGCTTCAGAGGAGAGGGGATAGGGGAATGGGATAGGCCGGTGATGGGTATTAAGGAGGGCACGTATTGCATGGTATACTGGGTGTTATATGCAAGTAATGAATCATGGAACTTTACATCAAAAACTAGGGGTGTACTGTATGGTGACTAACATAATATAATTAAAAAATATTATTAAAAAAATAAAGGGACATCTTCATCCCTATGTTTATAGTAGGAATGTCCATAATAGCCAAACTATGGAAAGAGCCCAGATGTCCATTGACAGATGAATGGATAAGGAAGATGTGGGATACACACACACACACACATACACACACACACACACACACACACACACACACACAGTGGAGTACTACTCAGCCATCAAAAAATGAAATGTTGCCATTTGCAATGACGTGGATAGAACTAGAAGCTATTATGCCAAGCAAAATAAGTCAATCAAAGACACTTCTCATATGATCTCACTCACATGTGGAATTTAAGAAACAAAACAGAGGATCATAGGGAAAGAAAGGGAAAAATAAAACAAGATGAAATCAGAGAGGGAGACAAACCATAAGAGACTCTTAATCATAGGAAACAAACTGAGGGTTGCTGGAGGGGAGGGAGGTGGAGGGATGGGGTAACAGGGTGATGGGCATTAAGGAGGGCACATGATGTAATGAGCACAGGGTATTATGTAAGACTGATGAATCACTGACCTGTACCTCTGAAACTAGTAATACATTATATGTTATTTATTGAATTTAAATTTAAAAAAAAAGAAAAAAAAGAAATTCAGTTTTAATTAAGCAATAAGTATAGACTGGGGGAAATATTTACAGTATATACTTACAGAATGGGGAAAATATTTTCAATGTATAAGCTGGACAGAGGAATTTTGTCCAGGATACACAACACTTTTTGCAGCTGTATAAAAATGAAAAAATCCCATTAAAAAATTTGGCAGAAGATATGAACAGGCACTTCAAAAAGAAGATGCACGCATGGTCGATAAACAAATGAAAAGATACTCAAAGCAATAGTTAACAGGGGAATGCAAACTAAAATGACAGTAAGAACACTGCACACCTGCTATCATGGGTAAAATTCAAAAGCTCATCATTCCATTGGTGGGGAGGATTGGGGGGACTGGCAGGTATGTCTGCAAATGACTGTCACAAAGAGGTGTTGTGAACCATTGCTGATGGTAGGGACTAAAAGTTGGATGGCTGGGGAAGAATGAGGAAGAATGACCTGCCAGTGTCATTTGGCATCAAAGAGGACTTTAGGCCAAGAAGAGCAATGGAGAAAAATCACATACTTAATAGCGCTGGAGGCTAGAGCATTTTCAAGGGAGAGACCGATTTCTGTAGCGCACCAAGGCAAAGGCAACATTTAGAAAATTGAATCTGGGGAATTTTTATGATGGCTGACCATAGTTCCGGTGGCTTCATGGTGGGGGGTGCTTCTGGGATTGAGAAGACATGAAAGAGGGATCCACAAAGGACTGGACACGGTTGTACCGAGCGGAGGAGTCCAGGCATGGACAATGTCCTCGCAGTCTCGTCCTCAGATGGGTTGCTCAAGAGGCATAGAGTGCACAGCGAGATTCCTCTGACCGTCTCTGGATGAATCACGAGGGTGGAGACGTGAATGGCAGGGAAGAGAGAGGTGGAGAGGTTTGCTTCCATCTTGCATAAGTACCAGGGTCCGTGGTCTGCCTGCCACCTCTGAATTTCTTTTTTGTGAGAGAGAAACTGTTGTTTAAACATTTGTTATTTGGGGCTTTTCTAGGATGTGTAACTGAACCGAATTGCACTTGATACGGTTTGTTTTCTGTGACGCGCTCTGAGGTGAGAGCCGGAATTGAATCTATTAGGCTACCGGGCCATCCATGTTGAGCTCCGACTGGGAGATGAATGAGTAGAAGACAGTTCATAGATCCAGAACGAATTCACCTCAGCTTAGACTCAAGAGAGGAGAATTCCTTTCATGGAGAGACTTGGAAAATTTTCAAAGCAAGGGGTAAATTGGGGCCTTCAGAAAAGGACCCGGCTACAGCAAGCCCCTGGAGCAACTATTTTGTTTTTCCTATGGTTTAGCAAAATGGATAGACGTTCGTTCTCTGGTACGTGGCTGCTTCCGCCACCAGTGTGAATTAGTCAACAGGGGATTAAGCCGAAGCTTCTGTTCCGCAGGACCTCCTCCTTCAGCTAAAGCTGCTCCTGAGGGGTAACAAACGCACGAACAGCATCACGGGAGGAAAGCTGCCCAGCAGTGCTGGGCGTCTGACAGATGAAGCCAGCAGTCCTGGTATCTCAGCACATCTGTCGCCTCTCCGCAGGAGTCACCCGTCAGTGCACCACTGAAAGGGGCCGAGCGCCCTCGGAGTCCTGCTCCATGTCTTTGCTTCCAGATGCTTCGCTAAAGATGGCGATCATTATCATGCCTGAGTGGCCCAGCCTCCCACATCTCAGGCGGGACTGAATGCTTGATGGATGCTTTAATCTTGGCCCTGGCGAAGGGCAGCATACATTTCAATGAGGATGTGGCCAGAAATCTCCCCTGAACAATGCCGCAGAGGCAGTGAGAACAGAGGACTCGGGGTGAGGTGGCTTGGCTCGAGTCCTAGTTTATTCACCTCTGGATTTGGTGAGTCTGGAGAAGTCACTTAGCTGTTAGAAGTCTCTGTTTTCCGTGTGATGAAGGACCCAGACTCACTTAATGGGCTCCTACTAAGAGCTAACGGCTGTGCTAGGAGGAGGTCCAAGAAATACACAGTTCCTGCTTCAAAGGAGCTCATAGGTTGGTGAAGGTATGGGATATTTGTTGGATATTGTCTTCCTCATAGAATTTTGAGGAAATTTAATCCATGGTGTATATAAAAAGGCTTAAGAGCTTAAAAGACTTACTAAACGTAAGCTGATGCTACAGCTTTTGAAGATGCTGATATGGCGAATCATGTTTAGCGGCAAGCTTACAGTTATCAGGGATGTTCTAAGACTTGCCATGGTACAGATTTCTAGTATTCACTCTTATTTGGTTCCCCATTCCTCCCTGGCCAATGGGAGGATTACACTTACCTACCCACTTGAACTTAGGCCAGGTGGCTTTGACGGATGGGGTGTGATCAGAGGTGAGATGTATTATTTTGGGACCAAAGTGTATAATTGCTGGTGTGACGTCTTCAGTAGTCTTGTCTTCTGCCTCGACAATCAAAGATGCCTTCATTTCCAAGTGGTGCAACCATAGGACATTGAGCTGTAGGGATTTTTCACAGGGAAGAAATACATTCTTACGGTTTGAACCATATTAAAATTTGGATGTCGTTTCCCATCTCATCCTGGACTAGATGAGGTCTTGGGTGGATGAAAGGAGTGCACGTAATTTGTCCTACTTGAAACTAAGATGCAGTTCTAGAATGGTGTAATTGGACTATCTTTATCTCCAGGAGAAGCCTGCTCTTTTGTCTGCAGCCTGTGGTCGGTGCCCCATCTCAGGTTCTGAAGGGCTGCCTTTTCCCTTGGTCCTCAGGTTAGCCAAGTGGAAAGGGCCACATTTCTAGACTTAGGTTGTCAAAGGTTTAAATCCTGGCTTTGCCATCTGTTCACCCTGTGACCTTGCACAACTGACCAATGGACCTAACTCTCTGAATCCCTATTTCCTCAACTAAAAAATGGGGATATTCACAGCTCTTACCAGTCAGGGTTGAGGTGGGGATTAAGGGAGATGATGCCTGTAAAACGATTTAGCAAACGATTAAAAACTGATATTTACTGTTGTTGATGTTTTTGGTAGTATTTCCCATTCAATGACTGCAAGTTCTAACCGAAATATAAATCTCTCCTTTTCTTGTAGTTGCTTGTGTGCCTGGCTTTTCCATTTCTTTTTTATTTAATAAGATTTTTTATTATATTATGTTAGTCACCATACAGTACATCCTTAGTTTTTGATGCAAAGTTCCATGATTCATTACTTCGTATAACACCAAGTGCATCTTTTCCACTTCTATGGACACTGTAAATTCCCAGAAGAAAGAGGCTCTAGCTAGGACCTATCAGGTAATCCCTGGATAGACACTGCTGATTCCTTTCACGTGCTGCTGCAGGTGAAGGAAACCAAGCTATGCACAAGACAAGGACCTTTGTCATTATGGTTATTATTTAAAATCTGCATAGGGTTGTTACTGCAACTTCCACAGCTACCTTCTTAGAGCTGGACAGTTGCTCAGGACACTTTCATTTACTCTCTGGTCACTGAAATAGCTTTGCAGTCCCCCTCTCTTTTCTCCAGTCTTTTCAATCTAGTACATTCTAGATTTACAATGCAAAACTGATCGTGTTATTCCTCTCCTTAACGCTCTACAACGATGCCCCCATTGCTTTCAGGATAGAGTCCAATTTTCTTAATACAGTAAGGCCCTCTGTGATCTGTTGTACCACTTTCTGTCTTCTCTCACCTCTTCCCTCAGGAAGCCTCATTGAATTACTTCCAAGGCCTTGAATTTACCTCGGTTTTCTTATCTCAAGTCCCCTGTCCACAACTCTGTTCTTCTCTGGTCTAGGTTCCTTCTCTCCCTGTCTCTCCTCGAGTTTGCTTGGCTAACCGACTTCTCATTAGCTTAAATGTCACTTACATTAATGCTTCTTAAAATGCAAGGTGCACACAGATGACCTAGAGATCTTGTTATAGTAGAAGTTCGGAGGCAGTAGGTGTGAGCAAGGCCAATATTCTGCATTTCTAACATGCTCTCAGGTGATGCTGCCATTGCTGCTTGGTCCGTGAAGCAGGAGTGCGTGACTCCCATTAAATATGGACTATGTGGTGTCCCCCTGTGCTTTTACACAAGTCTGGCCAGCTGTCCCTGTGTGTCATATTGCACTATCATTGCATGCCTACACCTTAAACCCCTCAAGGCAATGTCTCGATTTGTCATGCTGTTTTACTTTTGTATCCCAAGTGCCTAGTCCATGCCTGCCACACAGTGATGTAGCAACAAGTATTTGCTGAATGAGTGATTGACAAGGGATGTTCAGGAAGCCTCCCTCACCTCAAAAAAAAAAAAAGGATTGTTAATTGTGTCTGTTTGAGGATCACCGTAGAGCCTTCCTGTGGTAGACAAGAAGATGTACTTCCAAGATCTCCCTTCAAGAAAGGACTTGCTGCCTTGTGTAGAATACATCTAGAGACTGATCAAGACAGGGTAACTGTCTTGGCCAGTTGGGCTCGATGCGAGACAACTCTGATGGGCAAAATTTGCTCTGGAGTACGTGCCTGGTTGCCTGAGCTTTTGCTGGATCTGCATGGAAGTGTGCCTTCTCCCTCTGCTAAATCCTGCTTCCTCTACCTTCCTTTGACAGGTTCTGATTCTTATGAAACATTTTGCAGTCCAAACTCTAGGTTCAATGTCTTCCTTCAGTGAATACGACTTTCTCCACTTCCTCATCTTCTTATCCTCACCGTCACTTGTCACAGTGTCTGACACACTATAGCTAATAATCTTTCAGTTAAATTTAGCAGATAGCTGAGTTCCTATCATGTGCTAGGTATTGTTCTAAGTGCTTGGAATACATCAGTCAGCAAAAGAGACAATAGTCCAACCTCAAGATTTTACATTTTTGAGATACTAGACAATGAACAAGAAAATCTCTACATTATTTCTATATTCTATCTCTACATTATTTCTATTATATTATTTCTATATATTTCTATATTCTTGTTCAATTTCTATACTGAACAAGAAAATCTCCACATTATTTCTATATTTCTATATGTTATGGGGGTTAAATATTATGAGAAAATAAGGAGCAATGTAGGGTCAGGGGGATTGGGAATGTTGGTGATGAAAAAATGTAGGGGGTTGCAATTTTATATATTAAAACAGCATGGTTTGGGTGCCCACATTCAGAAGGTAACAGCTGTTCAGGGCTTGAAGGAAGTGATTTAATCGTACATTTATTCTGCCTTGTGGAATTACTCACCAATCAAGCCCTCATAGCTATTCAATTCTATTGTATTTATATATCCTGTATTTGCATATTCACGGAACACTCAAAGAACATTTGGAAAGGTACCCAACAAATACATAATGTTGACGGCCTCTGAAAAGAAGCAGTTGGCTAAAGAAAAGTGATTGGGAAGAATTGTGAAGTCTTTATATATTTTTTACAGAAATAAATACAATCAACATTAAAATTCAAAGAATCCCAATGGAATTTCCAGAATGCAGAGCACACATGCTCATAACAGGTTCCCAGAATCCTATTCAGTATCAGTTTATGGATTTGAATTTAGGGCGATCATGGGCAGTGATCAGACTTTTTTCTTTTCTTGTAAATATCACCATATTCTGACTGAGACTGGGCCCTGATTTTTCTTCACCAAAGCCTTTCTTGCTCTTGCTCAGAATCTGAGCACAGTACTCAATGTCCCCCATTTTCTCTGTGCCCCAGAGTCAGGTAACAAGAAAACCATCCAAAGTAACTCCTTATGAGCTTTTAAAGTGTTTGTGTCTTCAGCAAATGGAGTGGAGATAATAAAATCTATCTTGCAAATCTGCTGTGTTAACTCACTGTGTTCAGTGAGTTAATTCATGTCGAAGTACTTCACAAACTGCAGAGAGCTATAGAGATCAAAACTTTACAACGAAGTGGTAGGGACCGTCATCTCCTCCTTGAGGAAGTAAGGAAGGAACAGGGGAGAGAGAGAGGAAGTCAGCCTGGCTCTCTAACCTGGTGGCTCTGTCATGAAGCTCTTCCAGCTTCTGCCCACTTCCATGGGGCACGATGCAGATCCCCAGGACCTAGTGCCGTGGCTGAGGCAGGGAACCTTCCTTGAAGAATATAGAACTGCTTATTTATTCATAGGTAAAAGGGAGCCCTGACTGGGAAGAAGAATCCAGGTTCTTGATAAGGCAATGGTCTTCCTGTAATGTTCCTTACTTCATTCTCATTCTTGCTTCCCCCAGCCGTCTGAAATGTTTCTCTTATTGGGCAATAGGCTAGGGACATATTATGATCTCCTTGCTAAGGTGGGAAGATGGTCCTCAAAACTCAATCCAATTCCATTAAGGTCTTCAAACCTATTTGATACTCATGTCCGTTCACCCCAGGAATTTTATATGTGTGCAGAATGGCAGGGAAGAAATGGTTTCAGTTGTGTGACTCTTATGTGGAAGAAAGATCAGGCTTGTTGTGTGTAGCCCTCAAGGGCAGGAAAAGAATCGATGGGTAAAATTTTAGCGAGATGAGTTCAGATCAATATTGAAGTACTGTGGGCTATGAAGCTCTAAGACTACAAAGATTAAAGCAACGTACTCTCCGTTCTCAAGGAACTCAGAGTAGGGGAAATGAACATTAGACAAATACACACAAAATAATATGGTGATTGCAATACTACAATGTTATATAAAGTTCCTGTACACATCTCAGGAAGAATAATTAGAATACAAAATGTCACTTATTCTACCTTCAGAATTTTATGGGCACTCTGTATTTCCAGAATCCCAATCTTTTTACCATGTCCATCATTACCACTATGGTCTAGGACACTACAATAGCTCTCCAGGATTATCAAGATAGGGTAGCTTGCTGATTCCCAAAATATTCCCCAGGCGATTTGTTTTCTACATAGCAGCCAAAGGGATCCTGCTAAATCATAATGTAGAAATTTCATAGCCAGTGATGGCGGAAGACCTGATACAAATTAAGGCCACTTGCTGGATAAAACATATGAAATAACTGCTTTTTTTAATACTTAAATATACATAGAAAATGTATTCTTTTTTATCTTACTAATAGTTTTGATTAGTTATGTGTTGAAATGATAGTATTTTACCTTATTTTCAAATTTTTGATTCTGGTATAGTTAACACACAGTGCTATATAAGTTTCAAGTGCATAGCATAATGATTCAATAATTCTAGACACCATTCAGTGTTCATCAAGATAAGTGTACTCTTAATCCCCTTCACCTGTTTCACCCATCCCCCCCACCCATCTCCCCTCTGGTAACCACCAGTGTGTTCTCTGTATTTAACAGTTTGTTTATTTGTTTTGTTTCTTAAATTCCACATATGAATGAAATCATATGATATTTATCTTTCTCTATCTGACTTACTTCACTTAGCATTTTACCCTCTACAACCATCCATATTGTTGCAAATGGTTAAGATCTCATTCTTTTTTATGGCTAAGTGGTATTCCGTTGTGTGTGTATAGGTCATATCTTTTTTATCCATCCATCTATTGATGGACACTTGGGTTGCTTCCATATCTTGCCTATTGTAAATAATGCTGCAATAAACATAGGGGTGCAAATATCTTTTCAAATAAGTGTTTTTATTTCTTTGGGTACATACTCAGGAGTGGAATTATTGGATTACATGAAATTTCTTTTTTAATTTTAATCCCAGTATAGTTAACATGTAGTGTTATATTAGTTTTCTGTGTACAAAATAATGTTACAACAATTCAATGCATTATTCAGTGCTCCATACTGTTTTCCACAGTGGCTGCACCATTTTATATTCCCACAAACAGTGCACGAGGATTCCCTTTTCTCCACATTCTTGCCAGCACTAGCCATTGGAAATTTAAAGAGGAATCCTTGGAGAGAAAGAACAGAAGGAATAAGAACCAAAATCAGACTATAAACTCCTGCTAAGTCCTTGGATGTCAAGTATGATTGTATGGAGCATATCCCCAGGAAACCAATACAAAATACAGACAAAAAAACAAGGAGACATGTAATCTAGAAAGAGAGAGCTACCTGGGGTCTGACCTGTGGGTGTGCTGGGTTTTGTTTTCACTGAGTGCATCCCCCAACTCTGAACAGGACAGGTGACAAAAAAACTGAAGCTTCACAGCTTTGAAGTCTCAGAGGACAAAGCCCTAAACTAGCAGAATGGCTGAAAATTCTGAGGGATTCCTGGCAAGCAAGAAACTGCCGAAGAGGTGAGCCCCATCACTGTCTAACCTTTGGGTGAATGCCAAGTTCCACGTTACCCTCTTATTTTCAGCACTTGTCTTGCTATTTCCTTCCTCAGGTACTTTGCTCAAGCCATGTGTTCCTTCACAAAAATACATCTTCTAGACTCATTTTTCAAAATCTTATCCTTTAAAAACACTTCCTCTAGATTGTGAGCTACATGAAGGTAGGACTGTATCTATTACGTTCGCTGCCGATGCTCTAGTGGCTCTCAGGAGCCTTCCACACAGCGATGATGATGATGATGATGATGATGATGATAGTGTAGGCACAGTACACATGTGTCGAGACTATTCATGACAACCCTAAGTCTTGCCGTGGGATTGTGACGGAGGCTCTTTATAAACCTCAACACCAGAGACCTCATTCAGGGACACAGGATACATAAGATGGTATAAGGGCACTGGTTTTAATTAAAGAGACAAAGTGTGCCTGAAGCCATGTGGATGGGATGGGGATGGTCTTGTGGAACTGGGGAACTTGAGGAAGTCTCAGTGAGGTACAGGGTTTAAGAAAATGATGCACCATGAGATAGAGCCTGAGGCCCATTCTCAGAAGTGGGAGCGAGGCGTGGAGCTCTGCACAGCAGTGACCCTAACTGTAATATTGGAAAACCTGGTGGGCCACCATCGATGGTCATGTGTTCTCCCAGTCATTTGTTACTAATGATCATACAGAATATTCAAATAATGCACTTTGCATTTTTTTAAATAAAGTGGGTTCAAGATTAATTCAGTAATAAAGCTGAGCTTACTCATCTGCCTTCTGATATATTTTCTTGAAAGGGTCAGAAAAAGTTGGGACTACTGTTTCTGCATGGTCTGGGTCTATATGTACTCCAGAGTGTTTGCACAGGAGAATGCCTTCTGTCAATGATTTGTAACAGAGTATAGGTGGAGAGGTCCTGCTCTGAATTACAGGTGAGTGTTTGAGGAGGGTGGAAGATCTGAGCCTGGGGCGCCTTGAGGCAACAGTGGAATCGGATTTTCTCTGGAAATCTTCCACTTGGTGCTGCGATAACCACCGTGTTCTCCCATTGACCTCAACTATCTCAGAGCAGGTGGCAATTTCTAGGGAGGCAAAGGTGAACTAGAAATCACTGTCCCCAAATTTCCTGTTCCCAAGAAATCTGAAGTATTTCAGAAGACTCAAAATTCTTTTAGAATTCTTAAAATTTGGCTTGACTTTCATGCCCCCTCCTCTAAAAGCGATTCCCTGAAGGACTTTCTCAAAGTACGTCCTCCTCCACCATTTGTATTAATACAAGGAAAGACACTTATACTTCACTGGACATGCTCTCTGTCCTGTAAACTCTCTGAGAGAAGGGCCACTTCTTTTTATTCACAAGGTGTACTCAGGTTTCAATACAGTTCCCAGCATAAGGAGACACCCTAAATATTTTTTTGAACAAAAGAATGAAAGGATTAATGGCTTAAAAAATGAGCAAATGAATAAGTATCTCTTTTAAAGCTCCGGAAATGTTCTGTTTGGAGAGGGGAGGTTATTTTCAAAAGCTCCTCCTGGGGCCCACGAGAAGTATTGAGAAGTCTTTTCTGATTAACATGCATTTGTCCAGCAGCACCAGCTGCGACTAATTCACCCTTGTTTCCCCGGGATTGACTTCAGAACTCATGTAATAAATGGCTGCAGTGGCTTTAATGACAGCATCGCCTGGACACACTGAACGCCCAGCAGGCAGCTCTCGAGCGCAGCAAGGGGCAAACACCAGATGGCAATCTTTCAAAGCCCAGAATCAATTCACACCAGTCTCACTACAAACTGCCCATTATTTAGACTTGAAACCATCATCAGTGTCCTACAAATGCCGAAGGAGACACTAATAACTGGCATTTCGATTCTAGGGTATTGATGTGTGCACCGGGGGGCTCGGGAATTGTGGTGCTGTGTGATTAGTGACCATGAGGCCAAGATCAACTGACCAACATGTGACTTTGGAAGGTCACTTAGTTGCCTTGAGCCTAAGTTTGTTCATCTACCCAATGGCGATACAGATGATTTTCCAACAAACCATGGAGGCTAAAATGGCACGAGGACACATGCCAGCTGCTGGTGTTAAGATGTACATACCCATGCAAATGCATATACACAGACACACTTGATGTCCACTTATTTTCTGAAATAATACTTAAGCATTCTTCTATTTTTAATTAAAATATTAGACATGATTTGAGACAAACAAGAAGACATGATATGATTTAAGAAGATATACAAGGAGGTCTAGAGAATAATAAAGTGGACATCCATGAATCTACCATCCATGTGAAGGAGTAGCATCTTTTCATTACAGGTGAGCCTCTTATACTTACCACACTAGCTGCACCCTTCTCTTTCCCTCGACGGAGGTAATAACTCTCCTGAATTCGGTGTTAATCTGCCTTAGATTTCTTCATGATTTACTATTGCTGTGCTTACTGTTAAACTACATAAATCATATCATACTAATTGCATTCTGTAATTCACTTTTCTGGATGCCGATTTTATGTGAGTTTCTTCCATATGGATATGTAGA
Organism: Ursus arctos; assembly: GCF_023065955.2. Taxonomy (NCBI): domain Eukaryota; kingdom Metazoa; phylum Chordata; class Mammalia; order Carnivora; family Ursidae; genus Ursus; species Ursus arctos. Next base: position 76,980,792 of record NW_026623078.1, on the reverse strand, counting down.
ACTTGGCTCACTCATTTTCACTCCTACATCATGGTCTTTTAAGTGAATCTATAACAATTTATATGCAGTCTTCTACTGGTGGACATTTAGAATATTTTGAGACTTTCTTTTTCCCTCTTGAATACATATATAAATTTTCTAGATTTTGCCAAAGTGTTCCTCAAATGAGTTGTAGCAATTTATATACCCACAAGGCAAGCTGTGAATAAGAGCTCCTTTAGTTCCTCATCTTTGCCAAACCTTGGTATGGTCATGGAGGCACTGTTTTGCTGATCTGTTCGGTATGGAATACTCATCCGTCATAGCTTTAATCTTCATTTTCCTGGTTAGCAGGGTAGCTGTGAAGTAAAACTTTCTTTTTACATATACCAACAGACCATTTGGGATTTTTTTCCTATAGGTTGCCAATTTTTATTTTAATCAGTTAGAAATGCTTTCAGTAAAAGTAACAAAAACCTAAATAAGTTTTTTAGTTTTGTTTTTTTTTTTCCCCCATCTGAGGAGAGTATGGAAGAGGGTAGATCAGGACTGATGGGACATACCTGTAATGTGTGCTCCATGATGCTTTTAGTGGTAAGTCCTTCCAACCGCAGCATGATAGGTTTGCCATTCCATGGTCACAAGATGGCTGCCCCTTTTCCAGTATAGCATCATGGTCTCAGGCAATCAGAGAAGCTCTTGTTTCAGAAAAAAGAAACTCTCAGAAACACTCAGGTTATCTGTGCTTATATTTTAATGGCCAAAACAATATAATGATACAGGGGAACTGAATATTAAGCTGAGAAAATTAGCCCCAAGTACAAATCAAAGTACTCTCAGTAAGGAAGGATGGGAGAAAGCCTGTTGATTATGGAATCATCAGTGTCTGACACAAAAGCATTTGTCCTGTATGTTCTTTTTTTTTCTTCTTGGTTTGTAGATACCAATTCTTATGGATACAAATTCTTTGTTGGTGTTAATGTTACAAATATCTTATCCTTTAATCAATAACATATGATGATTTTGATAGATGTGAAAAAACATATGATAAAATTGAACATAAATTCATAATAAATCTCTTAAATTAGAAACTTAAAAAATGTTCTCTACATGATAACAATAGTTATTAAAAGGGTGCCTGGGTGGCTTGGTTCGTTAAGCATCTGCCTTCAGCTCAGGTCATGATCTCAGGGTCCTGGGATCAAGTCTCATGTTGGGTTCCCTGCTCAGCAGGCAGTCTGCTTCTCCCTCTACCTCTGTCTCTCCCCCTCTCCCCCTCTCATGCGCGCCCTCTCTCAAATGAATAAATTACGTTTTTTTTTAAAAAGGTAATTATTAAAAACCCCCAGTAAGTGTCATTCTAAGTAGGAACACATTAGAAAAATTTGAGTCAGAAAAAAGACAAAGATGTCAATGGACATCTATTCAACATCACATTGCAGGTTTTAGATAGAGACTATGGACAAGAATAATAAAAAGTAGAAAGTAAAAAATAAGACCATCATTACTGGAGATGATACTGTTATTCATAGATAGAGCTCAAAATAGTCTGTCTATAGACAAATTTTTAAAAATCACAAGGTTTGGCAGTGCAGCTTGATATAAGATACACACGAAGTCTCAAATTACTAGGAACAAAATGAAAAACAGTCACTATGTAGAGAAATCCCACAGAATATTGGGTACTTAAGAATAAATCTAATAAAACACATGCAGAATCTCTATAGGAAAGCTCATAAAACTTGAAGAGACATTGAAGAAGACCTAAATAATTCAGGATACATGTATTATGCCTATAAATAAGAAGAAAGCATAACATCATAAAAGTAGATTTTCCCCAAATTCGATGTAATTTTTATCCAAATCTCAATGGCAAACTTCACAAGTTAACTCTAAAATGTTAATGGGGGAGCACAGGATTAAGAAGAAAGAGATATTTCTGAGAAAGAAGAGCCGGGAGAGGGAAATTGATTTATCAGATGTTAGAAATTATTATCAAATTTTAGAAATGATTGCCATGTGGAATTGGTACTTGGAGAAACAAATGGACCAATGGAACATGATGGAGAGGCCAGAAGTGAATCCCCGTGCCTAGAATGTGAGTCTAGGTGAGAGGAATCATGTCATATCAGTGGGTACGGAGAGAGCGTTCCTCAAATAAAATTAGAAAAATGGTCACCAGTTGGAGAAACACGTTGACAGTGGTGATTTAGCTACCTCGTACTCTACATCACAAGCAGCTCTGGTGGATCAGAAATTAAACTGCATGGGGCGCCTGGGTAGCGCAGTCATTAAAGCGTCTGCCTTCGGCTCAGGGTGTGATCCCGGTGTTCCGGGATCGAGTCCCACATCGGGCTCCTCTGCTGGGAGCCTGCTTCTTCCTCTCCCACTCCCCCTGCTTGTGTTCCCTCTCTCGCTGGCTGTCTCTATCTCTTTCAAATAAATAAATAAAATCTTAAAAAAATAATAAAATAAAAATAATAATAAAAAAAGAAATTAAACTGCAATAGCTAAACTTAAATGTTCTGGGAAAATCCAGGTCATTCTCTTTCTGACCCTGAGACAGGCAAGCATTTTTAACATCAGATTCAAAAAGGCATTAACTTTTAAAAGTAAAGAGTAGATCTAAGTATAATAAGATTAAATTGTCATTATGAAAAGGATATGAAAGGTGGAAAGGAGGGTATAAACAGGGAGGAGATAGACACACGACCCACAACTAGTGAAGGGCTCCTCAGAATAAAAACTACAATAATGGAAACAAATTACCCAATACAAAAAACCAGCATCAAATATAAGCAGGAATTTCTAAGAGGAGGAACTAATGCTCAATAAGCACCTAAGAAAACATTCAGCTTCTTTTAATGATCATGAAAATGCATTCGATAGATACACTTTATATTCATTTCATTGGAAAAACTATTTAGGAGTCTGATAAAACCAAATTTTGAAGAATATATGAATTTTCACGACTGGGGGAAGAGTGAATGGGAAAACAGTTGGACACTTTTGTCGAACTAGACATGTGCAAATCTTACAAACCATCTACTCCATTCCCAGGCATAAATCTAAGAAAACTATCATGTACTTGTTTGTATTGGCAACGATATACACAAGTGTTTATAGCAGCAATGTTCCACTAGCAAAAAACTCAAAACAATCTAAATACGAGTCATTAGTAGAGAGGAGGAATAAACTGCGTGAAAATTACTCACACGATGGAATAGTATATAGCAGTCTAAATTAAGTATGCTGACACCCATCAACGTGATTGTATCTTAGCAACATAATCTCCATTGAGAAAAAAAGTTCCCAGTACTACATATACCATGGCACCCTTTTTATGAAATTCGCCGAAATATATATTCTTTTGGAATATGTATGGATGAGATTAAGCCATATAAAAAAGTGAGTGATTTTATATATTTATACATAATCAATCACTCTCTCCCACCCACGCTGTGGGGCTGCCAATTTTCTCTTTGCTTTGTTTATAGTAGGATATTTAATGGACATAAATGTTAATTTCTAATATAGGCAAATCTGTCAATCCTTTTCTTATTCATGCCTTTTATAGCTTGTTTGAAAAATCTCTAGACCTATTTAGTTTGCATAATTGAACTTTTATAACTCTTGATTAACATCGTCCCAATTTTATCTCCTGACTCACAAATGGATTAAAAAAAAAAAATGTGAATAGGGACGCCTGGCTGGCTCAGTTGGCTCAGTGTCTGCCTTCGGCTCAGGTCATGATCCCAGGGCCCTGGGATTGAGCCCCACATCGGGCTCCCTGCTCCGCGGGGAGCCTGCTTCTCCCTCTCCCTCTGCCTCTTGCTCCCCCTGCTTGTTCTCTCTCTCTCTCTCTGTCAAATAAATAAAAAAAATCTTTTTAAAAATGTGGATATGTATATAACGGTACACTATTTGGCCTTAAAAAGAGGGAAGTACCACCATATGTGACAGCGTGGAGGAACCTGGAGGACGTTATGCCAAGTGCAGTAAGCCAGTCACAGAAGAATGATGGCTGCCTGATTCCACTTCCATGAGGCCGTTAAAATAATTAAACTCATAGAAACAGAGAGTGTAATGGTGATATTCTTATAGAGGATTCTTACAACAACCTTAGGGACTAGATGTCATATGCTCACTTCTATAATTACCTTGAAACTCCCCTCGGGTTACAGATTTCTGCGTTATGCCCAGGCTCACCTTGGACACCTCTCTGGTCCAGGCAGATGTGTGAGGTTTGGATAGGTGGAACTGAGAGGGGGGACATGACATGGCCTAAGGAGTAAATGTCAGCTGTGACAGCTGCCCCAATGCATTGTATAATGTAAGAGCCCCTTTGACTACAGAGGACACTCGAAACCTCAGAGGATAATGGAGTCTTGCCCTTTGGAGACTGAAAGAAGGAAAACGAATTGGTCCTCCATGTAATGGAGCTAATAATTTCTCAGGCCTCACCTGTCTTCTTGGATATTAATGAGCTGAGGCTTGTGCTAAAAGAGGAGATTGTTTCAGGGCACCTGTGTCAACATTTTGCATCTGGGAGTCGACCTCCTAATCCGAGGCACTTGGTATCTTGGTGGGCAGTTAACCAGTTTTCATGCTCCCAAGAACACATCTATAGCCTATGACGTGCAACACCAATTTAGAAAGTGAGTCCACTGGTGTATGTTGGCAGTCTCTTTGAGGATTCTTTAAGGAAACATGTTTGTTGAATAACAGCTTCGGTCTACTTTTGCACCTTGTGTTCTGACAGGTTGAAAAATGAACTCCTCTGGTCTAATTTGTTGCTAGGAATTCGGGATCCATTGTGAATTGGAGCTCAAGGTCTTTATTCAGCATCAAGGAGGTGCCAGGCACTGTGCTGGGTGCTCTCAGGGACACGAAAGACAAGTCAGAAAGAGTACCCACCGTCTGATTGGTGTAGAGTGTATTATTTTCCTGTGCCCCCTCATAGTAGAAAAGACTCCCTTCTTCCAGTCCCTTCACACAATATTTTATGATAAGATTTTGCTTCTGTTAGGCTTGTAGCTGCCTTGAACAAGGAAGGGGATGAGAAGAACTCAGAGCAATACCATTGCTAGAGATTAAATGTTTGTTTCCTCAAATTTATTTGTTGAAACCTAGTTCCCAAGGAGGTTGGGCCATTGGAAGGTGATTAGGTCTTGAGGGTGGAGCTCTTAGGAATGCACTGTGCCCTAATAGAAGGGAGCTCCCTCGCCTTTTCTACCACATGAGGACGCAGGGAGAAGACAAGATGGCCAACCAGGAAGTGGACCCTCACCAGACACTGAATCTGCTGGCGGTGTCTTGATCAACGACTTCCAGCCTCCAGACCTGAGATATAAGTTTTTGTTTTTTATAAGCCACCGAGTCTATGGTGTTTTGTTACAGCAGCCTGAACAGACTAAGACAAAAATGAAGGTAATTTTAGCTGTAGCATAAGCAAGGAAGAAATGATCTGGAAAGTGGTAATGAGAAGCAGAATGAGTGGTGCATTTGCAAGAGTATTTGACAATGTTACAAAAGTAATCTGCACAAATGAGCATCCCTCAGGGCTAATGCTGAGACAGGGGGACAGGGAAGGCACCACCAGCACGTGCACAGATGGTCCCTGTGGCCACATTTCTGCTCCTCCATCCTGGGTCTGACTGGCATGGGTACGGCCTCACCCAATCAGCTGGCAGTAGAGAGAGGGCAAGCCACAATTAATTCAGAGAGCTTTCCTGAGTTTACGTTTAACTTTTTGGAATCCCTCAGCATGTTGGTGTTTTCAAATTTTATTCAGACCTCTCCTCAAATGTCATCTTTATAATGAGGACTATCCCAACCACCATCTCCCCATCAATCTCTGTCCCTTTCAGACTATTGATTTTTCACCTTGGCACTTATTCCTATGTGACAAATGTGTCTGTTTGTGTTGTTTACTGCTCCATGCTTAGCATCTAGAATGGTGCTTAAAATTGAACTAAAATGTCCATTTTTTGGTCATTGAACCTAACTTTTCTTAAAGTTGTTCTTCTGACTCATACAGACCACTACCTTCTTGGTCCATGTTTGAGACATGTCCTACAAGTCTTTAAGACGACGTCTCTTCTGCAGCGGGATCATAAACTGACCAGTGCTCCTCACTCCCCAGTAGAGAGTAGAAATACAATAGGCCATTTTCAGAGGCCAGCTCAGAACCCACTTGGAGCTTCTGGTATTACCCACACAGCAACTACTTTCACTAAAAGCCTCCACAAAACAGCCAAGCAACCCTTTCCTGACAGCTTAGTTTTCAAGAAATATTTTATATTTTTGTGTTTTGCTTTGTAATCTGATCCGATTAAGCATATGGGGATGGGAGCGGACAAAATCTATGGCCAAGGTAACATTTAATTTTGCAGTAAAGACCTGAACACTAGCAAAAATTCATGGAAACATGCAAATGAGATCCCCAAACGCTGGTGCCCATAATAAACCAATTAACAGGTTTTGAAACTTGTCAACCTGCAGGCTTCAGGTGAAGTGAAGAAACACATCTTGAAAGCTGTAGAAATGGACAGATTGGCAAGGCTATGTCAGACTTTCCTGCTCAAGCTGAGAATTCTTTGTAGTCTAAAAAAAATGAAACAGGCACAATACAGACAAAATCAATTGTATGATTTTGTATTCAGCAGCTGCGTTTCACAGTGTTGAAAGATTTATTTAAAAAAAAGAAAAGAAACATGGGGCACCTGGGTGACTTAGTAGGTCAAGCATCTGCCCTTGGCTCAGGTCATGATCCCAGGGTCCTGGGATCGAAACCTGCATCAGGTTCCCTGCTGAGTGGGAAGCCTGTTTCTCCCTCTCCCTTTGCACCTGCCCCCATCCCTGCTCATGCTCTCTCGTTCATATAAATAAATAAAATCTTTAAAAAGAAAAGAAAAGAAATAGAAATTGGCCACAAAGTCTCAATAAATACAAAAATATAATCTCTTTTGGGCAAAATTCTCTAACCGTAACGAAATACCAGAAAACCTCAGAAAGCTACATTTAGAAACAGATTTAAAACAACAACAACAAAAAGCACTTGAAAATAATTTTTAGTACCAAAAAAAATATTCTACTAGAAAACACAAATATTTACAAGTAATTAGGAATAAGTGAAATGAAATAATTAAATATTGAAACTTAGGGGATTAGCTAACGTATAGAGAAAAGGTATAATATAAATGCATATGTTGGAAAATAAAAAGATTGAATATTCACAAGCTAAGCATTGGACAAAGAAGTTAAAAATGAGAACCAACAACAATAAGAAAATTAGGCCAAAGAAAGAACAAGAAAGGAAATAATAAAACTCTGCACAGAAACTAATTTCTTTGTCTATGAGGAAAACAACAGAAGAGGTGATCGACTAAACCAAAAACTAGACTTTTCAAAGCATCATGAAAATAGACATTTTGGCAAGATTGGACCAGGAAAAGGAAAGAAAAAAATAAAATATGAGAACTCAAAATAAGGGAAATGAACAAGAGTTAGTAGGAGACTTTAGAGAACAATCTGAAAAATCCCTTCTCGACTTTTCACCCTAATACGCAAGACTGTTCCAATGAATTGCAACTTCCTATGCCCTGAATTTGTATCTTGGGGAAACAGCAAGCAGCTTATCAGGAAGCCTTACCTAGCTCTGCTGTTTTTTAGACAACCAGGCTAAAACGGCAGGTTTCAATTGGTGCCAAGAAATCAATTTTGTTGTGGTTAAAAACTACCTGGATGCTGGAACCCACAATTTAGAATGTCCTCTCTGGCCACAAGCCAGCCCATTGAGGGGATATGTCTTCAGGGAAAAGGGATTCTCACCTAGATTCTTATCACAAAGACCCTCCATGAGCACCCTAGCTGACGCTTCCCACACCTGACATTCTCTTTCTCTTAGTTAATTCTTCTATTTCTTAACCCATGTTTGCATATATATAATTTATATCCATGTCTTGTTTACTCCCAGATTTTAAACTCTGTGAGCACATGATTAACCTCCTTTATACAGCATGTATCATAATCATTATGTGTTATATTTTGTAATATGTGAATTATTCACTCAATTCTCCCAACAAATTTACAAGGGATGCACTATTTTCACCTGTGTCTTACATATGAAGAAAACAAGGCACAGAAGAGTCAAGAAATTTACCCCTGAGCTCACATATCCAGGAAAAATTAGGTTTAACCACTACTGTGTGTGAGAGCGGCATCATAAGGGGCCATTTAAACCACAGGAGAGGACAGTCACCGGGAAGGTACATTCAATGAGAATTTACCTGTCCTGGAACTAAGCCTGAGAAACTTCATCACCACAGAGATAAGCCCAGATAAAGTGGCTGCAGAGGTCACTGAGAAGTAATGTCCTCGAATGTAGGAGGAAAACTAAGAAGTCAAGGGAAAAGTATATTTTTTTCTGTGATTAAGAACAGAACCAAAAATCTGGGTCCTCTTAGCTTTCCCTAAGCTAACGCTGAGTGCCCTTGTCGTGACTTCATAGATAACACTAGGTTTTGCTTTCACAAAAGGGCTGAAGAGAGCACAGAGTCACTGTCAGTGGACGTCGATGGCCTCCTGTCCAATCACTTTGGCCTGAACTGCACTCAGACCCACGCACACCGTACAAATGTCCCTCCCTCTATGGATTTTCAAAGGATGAGTAAATAAACCACAAAGTTGATTCTCATAAACCATATACACATACATATGAGTGAGTTTTCTAGGGTGACCACATCGAAGTACCGGAGTGTGGTATCTGCAGGTTGTAGGGAGGGTTGTGTTCCAGGTCTCACCTGGCCTCTGGTTGTTCCTTGGCTTGTGGCAGCTAAACTCTGATCTTCATATGGTGTTCTTTGTGTGTGTGTGTCTATCTCCAAATTTCCCTTTTTTATAAAAACATCAGTCCTGTTGGATTCAGAGCCCACACCACTTCATGAAAACTTCATCTTAACCATTTACCTCTGCAATGGCTCTATTTCAAAATTAGGTCACATTCCAACGTATTGGCAGTTAAGACTTCAACATATAACTTCTAAGGGGACACACTTCAATCCACGACAACATAAATGTTCTTCCTCATTAGTTTAAAGTGCCATTCACATTCAGGCATCCCTTCCTTTCCTCCAATCACTGCCATCTGCATTGGAAGCCATATACCATACCAGCGAAGATGAGGGATCTGGATTCCAGACTGCTCGGGCTCAAAACCAAACTCTGCTGATGAGCTGTTTAGTTTGGGGCAAGCAATTTTTCCTCTCTATTCTCAACTTCTTCATTTATAAACTTGGGACAATCACAGTCCCTAATCCACCGGGCTATTGTGGGGAATAAAGGCATCAGAATGCATGAAGTATTTAATTACCTGGCACATAGCTCTGGATAAGCTTTTCTTATTACTATCATTTTACCACCTTGCTTTCAGGTGGGGTTTTAAGTAATCTCTATACCCGGTGTGGGGTTCGCACCAATAGCTCTGGGATCAAGAGTGCCATTCTCTACTGACTGAGCCAGCCAGACAACGCCCCCTGGTGGGGTTCTCATTTATATAGTATGTTCCCATATCTAACATCATTTTTGTCAACACAGAATCCTGTGAGTTAGGCCAGTATTTTCAATCCTTACTTCCAATGTATCAAAGTACAGAGGTGCAGAAAAACAAAGTGGCTGCTTGAATAAACGAAGTAGGCAATGGCAAAACAGTAGCAGACCCCAGGGGATGAGACTGCCAGGCTGTTATCTTTAATCGGCCGTCTGCATGGTTGAGATTAAATTTAAGTATTAAGATTCCATGAAAAACCTCTCAATGGACCATGCCTTGAAGCAAATCCTTAAGTCCAGTCAAACACTGAGACGAGAACAGACATGACATTATCCCAATTTATGGACACGTGCCATCTCCTCTTTTCTTCGGAAATCTAATCCGCCTCTTTAAGATCTCCGGCAGTTCTATTAAATTTATCTATAATATGTTATTCCTGAAACCTTTAAGAGGAGAATGATAAAAAACTGCATGGGCTGCTCAGGACCTTCTGGAAATTATGGGAGGAAAAGTGATGACATTATGTCGGCTTTTGAAATTCACCCAGAAATGAAAGGAATCTTTTTTTTTTTTTTTTTTTTTTTGGCTCCTTGAAGGCTTTCAACATGGACAACGTGAATGACTGAGTTGGAAATTGCTCTGCCCTTGCAATTAGAAGTCCCGCGGTGCCCGAGGAATCTAATTATGGTTGGGAAGTCATAGAACAATATGTGAACCTATCCCCATCAAAACAGTATTTTACTAAGTTCACTGAAGATGAAGACTGAATAATGTGCAAGTGTGAAATCCTCAATTATGCATTCAGTTCCAAGGAAAGAGGTGCCTCACTGCCAGATACTTGTAATTTTTCTCACCCTAGAAATATTGAATATGAACCCTCGGAGATTTCTGGAAAATGCAGTTCTAAACATGAAGAAACAAGACAGGATGACGCCACTCCAGTTCCCTGCCAAGGTAACCCTTTTGTCAGGGGAAAACAGTAGCGACATTTATCATGGCCATTACTTGGTGATGTATCTAAGTGCTGAGTCACGGTGTTGTACCCCTGAAACTTATCACTGTATGTCAACTACATGTCAATAAAAAGCAGATCAACAGACAGACAAACAAACAAGTAAAGTAGGGGGAAGTGCTATGGGGCAGTGGACAAGGGCCACTGACCCAGGATACTGGGGTTTGAGTCTTTGCTCCAGTTCTTCTTTTCTTACCGGCTCCCTCTGAGCGTGGGGCTCCCCCACTCTGGGCCTCACTTTCCTCTCTGTTGGTGGTGTGATAGCTGCTGATGAAGAGTACTCCCTCCGCTCTGTGATTTAGCGGTTCTATAGTTCTTGGAATTAAACTGGGATATTATTAGTCAGAGCTTTCCAGTTTGGGATTTTTCAATCAGTAGAATTTTAACACACAAAGTAACAAAAAGGCTGAGACAAAATTGCTAGATTTGGGGTTTTTTTTTCCGAATAATGATATTTTTAAAAACGACTCCCATCTACAAAAACCGTAATTGCAGTACATAAAAGGCCAGACAATTTCGGACCGCAATTTGAAAAGCAGCGAAGGTGACCTCCAATAAAGAAAAGACCACTGGCAAATTTACTGCATCTGCAGCACACACACACACGCGTGTGCACACACACATTTGTCCGTATTCTTCTTGTTTTTCACGGTCTGGTGAGAACTGTACCACGCACTGGCCTTTGTGAACCTTTGGGGAGTCAAATGAGTAGAAGTGAAATTGACAAATGTATCAGAATGACCAAATTCAATTCGTGCTTCAGAAAAACGTTGACCTAGCCAATTTGCCTTGCACACACAATAAGAAAGAAATAGAGCCCAAGACACGTGGGAAAGAATACATTAGATGACTCGGTTTGACATCTATAGCTGTCTATATGATAGGATACAAGGTGAAAACCAGATCGAGGTAGAATTTTAATTACGTAAAAATGATAGCCTTGGAAAATCGGGGGACAAAACCAGCCAGAAAGGAAAGACTTTGCAAATGTCAAATGAAAGTAGAAGATGCTCAAGTCTCCACTCCTCCAGTCCGATCTGGGGTTGCGAGGAGGCACCTGTATACACCTCATGTAAGCAGGGACCTGCGTGGAGTGAAAACAGGTAGCAATGGAAAGGGAAGGGCTTTTTTTATTTGATTTGATTTAATTTGATTTAATTTTTATTTCAGAAACATGTAAGAGCAAGTACCTTTGAGAACTTCTGGGGAAGTTCCTGTCTGTGGTTTCCTCGAGCTGATGAGAGTTAACATTAGTGAAGTTAATAAATCTGTAAAAGCTCTTTGCCTTATCTCTGCTGCCTATCAGCTAACACTATTGCCTGGAGGAAAAGGTGGAAGGAAGTTCTGATGCAGGGTTTGAGCCAGAGTTTCCCAGGCCACCAGTAGGGGCCATGGCTTTCTCTACGTCTCCTTTCTAAGACATTGCCATCAGCACAGGCAGGAAGTTAGCACCGTCCTTAATACCCATCACCAGCCTATTAAGGAGGGCACGTATTGCATGGTGCACTGGGTGTTATACGCAAGTGATGAATCATGGAACTTTACAACAAAAACTAAGGATGTACTGTATGGTGACTAACATAACATAATAATTTTAAAAATATGTAAAAGGTTACATGAAAAAAAAAAAGGAAGTTAGCACCGGCAGTCAGGAGGAAGGAACGCCATGCACTTTTCAAAAAGGAACTTTGCTCTCTCCCTTGTTCATTTATTCAGAATTGTTTACTTAGCAATTACTATGTGGCCGGCATATTCCAGACACTATAGATAACAGCGATGACTACATCAGGGCCCTGCTTTTTTGAAGCTTCCAGTAAATGGGTGAGAGCACAAATTAACCTATAATTACAAGGCAGAGTGAGAAGTTATCATCTCAGAAAGGAAGCCGACCTGGGAGTGCAGTAGCCTCCTGATAGTTCTGCGTGTGGTGGTGACCGTGGAATAGAGATAGAGCTCCAGGCAAAAGGGAAGATTACGTGTGAAGTTGTCGGATGATTAAGCATGCCTGGACCATTCCAAGAATGGCAAACATCACAGCCTGATGGATGTGATGTGGTTTTGGAATATAGGTGAGGTTCAGTGGGGTGGAGTCCGGAGCCGAAGACCAAGAAAGAATTGTTGAGACGTCTTTGGTGCAAAACGGTGGTTTATGAAAGCACGGGGACAGGACCCGTGGGCAGAAAGAGCTGCTGCCCCGGGCTGAGAGTGGTGGCTGATTATATACTATGGGGCTGGGGGAGATAAGGAAAAAGCGAGGTTTCAAGAAAGTACTTCCATATGTTAAAGAAGACTCAGGATACCAGCGCCCTTGCTATTGTCCAGTTAAGGTTGTTACCCCCTCTAGCAAGGAATTAACATGAAGATAGTGGGGAACTTCCGGGAGGAACATTACACTCTGCCCGCTTCAAGGATCTGTCTATGGCCTGCAGGTTATAAGACATTTAATTGTATTTACATTCCCTCCTGGAAGCTAGGTTACGATAACTTTGTTCTTGTAAACTGCTAAAACATTTGTAAACTGAGGGAGACTCAAGTCTTGCAGGATTGTGGTCTCTATAGATTAACTATTTTTTTTCCTTTAGGGCAGCCAGGAGTGCCTGAGGAAGGTCACGTACATCCCATGGGGGGAGGAGGGGTTGCGGGGTGTCAGTTTCTGCTTTGTCCTCAGCTTGCCTTCTGTTCCCTCATCAGATGTATTCAGTATTATTCTGCTAAGGGAACAAGGGAGTCGATCTAGGAATAAAGAGATTAAAAAGGAAGAGATAGCATTTTTTATGAGTCGCCGACATGGTGTGGTTTAGGGGCAGGACAAGTGGATCTCCTGAAAAGTTGCTGCACTTCCGCTACAGAGTCAGAAGTTTTTACCAGCAGAGAGCCCTCCCTTTCTGCACTGTCAGAGTGACCCATCCTGGTCTATCCATCCCACCAATTCTCAGGCTTTCAGCGGCTGATGCATCCCAGATTGGCGGGCTCCTCTCAGCCCAAGCTCCGATCTTCCATTCTAACCATGGTGGGGAGTGTTTTGTGTTTCTCCATCATTCCCTTTCAGAGTTCCTGGTAAAGTCTAAACCATGAGTCATTGTCTTTTTATTCGTTTTTCTTATCAGCTGGAATCTGGGATCTCCACTTATATGTTCCATCCCATCCTACCTTTACTGGACCCTGAAGACAGACCAGGGCAAGGTGCAGAAGTAGACGCCTCTATATCACTGAGCTCTTCATTATGAAGTGGCCATCCTGTTGATGACCTTCAAAACCATTCCTGACCTCCTACAAGAATCACTCACCAGGAGGAGTGTGTAGGTTTTAAAACCAAACATGGAATTTTGCAAGGGCTTGGTAAGGAAATTCTCTTGTACTTATTTGAACAAACCTCTTCAATCACAGAATCTGGATCTGTTTGGCTACTTTAAATTCCAGTGCAATGCAAAAATCACTTTTACAATATCTCCGATGGGTGGTCATGCCTCGTTTGAACTCCTTTGCAAACTATGAGCTCACTACTTTAGAAACTAACTTGTTTCCCAGCGAGTTAGTGCCAGTTAAAAACTACTTTCTTATATTCAAATAAAATCTGCTTTCTTTTTTTTCTCTTCAGTTTACTTTTAATTCAAATTCAATTAACATATAGTGTATTATTAGTTTCAGAGGTAGAATTCAGTGATTCATCAGTTGCATGTAACACCCAGTGTTCATTCCATCACATGCCCTCCTTCATGCTCATCACCCAGTTAGCCCATCCCCCCACCCACCTCCCCTCCAGCAACCCTCAGTTTATTTCCTATGATTAAGAGTCTCTTACGGTTTATCTCCCTCTCTGATTTCCTCTTGCGTTATTTTTCCCTCTCTTCCCCTATGCTCCTCTGTTTTGTTTCTTAAATTCCACATATGAGTGAAATCATATGATAATTGATTTGATATCATTTGATAACTTGAATCTGAAATCATTTGATAACTGATTGACTTATTTCGCTTAGCATATACCCTCTAGTTCTATCCATTAAAATCTGCTTTCCGGTAACTCTTATCCTCTCTTAATTCTTAAGCAACACAGAAAACTTCTGTCCCTTGGCCACATAACATCACTTTATGTATTTGAAATTAGCCATGAAGAAAACAGCATACCTAGAGAGGTTAAGAGACATGCGTTAATCTACCCAAAATGTCCAAATGCTCAGAATAGCCAATGTCCTTATTTTTAGAGAGACGAATTCCAAGAATTTTACAGCATAGTTCTCTAATTACGTCCCGAAGATATACAGAGTTGCACAGGAATCTCTCTTTCCACAGTAAATGACCTCAGAACACTTTTTTAACGATTTTGTTTGGAGGGGAATATATCTGTTTCTTTCCTTCCATGGAATATCTGTGTTTGCTTATTTCGGCCAGCTTCTCTGGGGTAGCTCCTCACTTAGGTCACGGTCTTCAATCCATAGTGACCTGTTTGCAAAGTAAGCAAAACAGCAAAGTAGGAATCAATAGGATTTGAGTGATGCTGGTCAGTGGAAATGGGAAGGAGACAGCTGACAATAGACTGCATATTTTAACTTTTAAAGCTGCTTTTCCATTCCCGCATCCTATTAATTATGTTCTGTCATCACCCACACAGCCTTTCATTCATTTAATAGCAATTATGTTCTGAGTGTTTAAGGTGATGTATTCAATGAGATGGGCAGTGGCAAACGCTTTGAGAGTCGCAGAGGCACTCTTTTAGTAATTAGGTCAAGTAATTGTCCCTCCTAAAGGGTTCTGAGTGACTTTTAGCAGTTCCTTAAATTCCTTCTACTTGTTTGTGGCCTGTAAAATCTTACCAGCTCCCTCCATGCAGTGTGAAATTTCAAAATATCTCATTGAATCTGACTCTGTGCCAGTTTCTATTTTAATGCATGAATATCCTCTGGTTCAAGCATTTGGTTTCACTTGTTCGGGGCGTTGAACTCCTGTGAGAATATCATAAAGTAGTCGACTCTTTCCCCCGAAAAATTGCTTTCTGTGTTGCTCTATACAGATTCATAGATCTCTGAGGCTCAACCGTGAAATTTATAACTCCCATCCACACAAATTTACGCTGATTGGAAAGAATCCTATTATCTTCCCATCAGCCATCCTACTCCAGAGTGGGGTTGGTTTCACTGACACCTGGTTTCCCTAAATGGGTTGAGACCTCCTTTCTAGCTCTGGCCAAGCGCCTTCCCCAAGGATATCATTCCAGTTGCTACTTGAGGTCCAGTTCCAGTGCCCTAATTCCTGAAACCCTCAAGGCTACCCGGCCCAGCTGAATAACTCCTATATGTGTGTGTGCGTGCCAGACACCCTAGGAAGATCTGTCTTCCATAAATACAGTAACAGCAGCGCCCAACCCCTTAGTAATGTTCTCCAAAATAACAAATTATTCAGCTATAATGGCAATGGCTACCGTCCTTTGTTGAACCCAGGTCTTTCTGAGTCTAAAGACTACTGAGCTTTTCTCTGTGCGTTATTATGTGTATTACCCCAACTGTGTTTTTACGTTTTTGGTTTTGTTTTTTCGGATAAGGAATGATTCTCTGAGTTCTCCGTCTTAATCATGTAGTAAGTGCTCAATAAACACTCTCCTGACATAAAGCCTCAGAGTTTGCTGCCCGGGGTCTCTGGAAGTCTCGTCCCAAGAAAAACCTGGAGTGCACATCCTTCTGCTAGAGCTCTGCAGCCTGCAAAATCCTGGGGGAAATGCACAGAGCTGAATTCTGCTCTTGAAGGAGGCAATCTTGAGCTCTAAGGGTTTAGTTACTTATGCCAAAACAAAAGAGCCAATTTAATAGGATAATTGCCCATGAAAGGGAATTAAATAGAATCAAAAGAAAAATTGAAGCCACAATATTCTCTCGCCTGCTGCAGGAGTGAGGCTAATTGTTTTCTCTGTGAAGTTTCTTTCTGGATGTCTCATTCCGACTAATTTTTTAGGTTATTTGCATTACACAGTAGATACTCATTTTAAGTACTTAGGGAGTAAGATTTCTCTAATTCTGGCTTTTAGAGTTGATTGTTCAGCATGAATGCAGTGCTTTGAGTTGAAAAGTCTATGTCAGAAGGTAGCGGATGGAAAAAAAAGAACATGAATGGTTGTAGAGAGCTCCATCCTTGCATGAGAACCCAGTTTGATGGTGCTGCCAACACCCACTGTTGTCGTCATTTTTTTTAAGGGAAATTGGATCTAGAACAAGAATGCAGTTGTGTCGCACTACTCGGCGGTACGCACAGCACACTTAAAATACTGTGATTAGATACGAACAGCTGACATTGTGAGGAGCTCTTGCAAATTGGAATGGTTCCCCCAAATGAGTGGATGACAGACTGAGCTGTTTGAAAAGAAAGAGCGATACCCCCCCCACCCCCGCCGTGTTAGCATGGCTGTGGGGGAGCAGGCCCTCTCCCTCTTCTGCACTGGTGTCATGAATGTGCATTGTCACGATGTCTCTGAGGACACCTTGGTGACACACATGGGGCCTCAAGAGCCATATGGGCTCTGTGGCAAAACTCTCACATCCCAAGGAGCGCACTCCAAGAAAAGAGTTGTCCAAGGGCAGCAAAGATGTTAGTGCTGGATTTTTTTTTTTTTTTTAACTTGAGCTTCTGGAAATGACATACATTTTGAACATAGAGATTAGCTAAATATATGATAGTGTTCACAAGGATATACTCAAGCCATAAATGGAATTTTGGAGCCTTATTTATTGACATGTCTCCTCCGTGTGGTTATTGAGTTGGTTGGAGAAAGAAATGAAATGAAGCAGAGTTTCTGGAAATTTGGCTTCTGAAACCTTTGCACAAACACCCTTTTCTAAATTGTGCTGGGGCCAAGATGTTACTTAACTCTCTTTAAGAGTTAAGAGATACCATGTTCTAGGAAACGTCTCTTAGGATTTTGCCAATTGGTCTTCAAATTATTCTAAGATAATCTGAGGCCCAAAGGACCCCAAACATTGAGGGAATAGGTCATAATAACCTTACATGTTTATTCTAGGGGACCACAGATCTTTCGAGGGGAGGTAACCTCTGAAATGTTTGCTACATTGGCCTGAAACTCACAAGAGAATTTGGGAAAACAGAAATAAGTGATAAAACAAAGCCATGAATGTGGGCAAGATTGTATACAATGCGTGCAGGGCGAGGAAATCAGAAGGCTTACGGCAGAAGCCCAAGGATGCTCTATATACAAGGGGTGGATTTTCGAAGAGCAGCCAGCAAAGCCAACTAATTAAACCAGCTGATGATGTACAAACAAGGGACAGAGCTGGAACTACGGAGAAGGGGAGTTTTCCAAGTCAGGAGAGAGGAGCAGAGACTTCAGGCAGACCCAGGACTGAAACATATTGATTATCCCTAACCACCAGAGACTACAGGTGACCTAGCTGAGGGCCTTTCAGGGGAAAATGAAGGGTCCGCCAGATTGAAGTGAGTTCAGAAGCGTGAGGTCAGAAGACAGGCCAGGGAATGAACACAGTTTTTTCCTGTGTGATCATGCAGGGAAGAGGATAAAGAATTAGCTAATGGGGCACCTGGGTGGTGCAGTCGTTAAGCGTCTGCCTTGGGCTCAGGGCTTGATCCTGGCGTTATGGGATCGAGCCCCACATCAGGATCCTCTGCTATGAGCCTGCTTCTTCCTCTCCCACTCCCCCTGCTTGTGTTCCCTCTCTCACTGGCTGTCTCTATCTCTGTCAACTAAATAAATAAAATCTTTAAAAAAAAAAAAAAAAGAATTAGCTAATGGGGAATGAGAAGTTGCTGGAGGCTGTGTTCCCACTTCCCCCGCCTTTTCCCTCATTTGTTTAACAAAGGAAGAGGATTTAAGATGTTTAAATGCTATTGGAAGGAGCCAGTTTCTAAAGGAGGAGGGGATCCTGGAGGGCATCCCCAGCAGTGGGAGTGGAAGGTACGGGGGCAGAGCACACAGGCAGAAGAATGTCCCTCCATGGGAGACAAAACTTGCTCCCCACCATATGCAGATGAAGGATGGGGAAAGAGGGTGCCACCACAGGAGCGCAGAGGGATGGAGCATAGACCACAGTTGAGATGACTGGACTAGGGAAGCAAACTGGCTGAGAGGTACCACCCACGGCACAGGGAAGACCACACACCATGAATGTCTAGAGGCATCAGCTTCTAAGGCTGTATCATGTCCTCTGACATCATCCAACAGCCCAGGTGGAGAGCAAGAACACAGTCCATTCTCTGCCCAGCAAAGCCAAACAACTAGGCCAATAACACACAGTGAGTGCCTTCATTCAACAAGTATTTACTGCACATCTGTTATGAGTCAGGCGATGTATTTTAAGCACCTGTGGACAAATAGACACCCCCCCCAGCCCCACCCCCAATCCCCCGGGGAAAGTCTACACTTAATGGAGTTTCCATTTTAGCTGACTCTGTTTTAGAATCAGACTCATACCTGTATAAATTAAAAACATTTCAATTTCCTAGTGATGAATATCTCTTCCTGCCTTCAGGGAAAAAAAATAAAGCCTTAAACTTTTAAAGTAAACACATAAAATGTCAGTGGAATTAAAGTTTGTACCGTAACTTATAGCATACATGCCACACAGCAGACAATATAGCCTTAGACTCAATGAGGAAAATTTTTTTTAATAATGCATAAACCTTTTGAGACTAGTGTTTCTCCTCCTAGACTCTGTGCTCTTTTATTTAAGGGGATGTTTATGATTCAAATTTTGTTTCCAATGCCTAGCACAGTATCTGGCATATATTATTATGCCCAATAAAAGTTTGTAGAATTAATGAATGAATTAGTTTACACATGACAGTTAGATAAACGCCAACAGTGGTCTATACTAAGAGGCTCAATGTCACATCGATGGAAAATATAATGTCTCAGGATTATCTTTCATCATGTTCGGCACCAGACGTATATAGAACTCATTAGCAATGCCAGATGCATCCGTCACTACCACTCAGTATAAAAGAGAAAGAAAGAAAAAACAACAACATAAAAACTCTACATGGTGGCCATAAAACATACAGAAAATCGAGGAGAGGACTTATAACCCTAGCAATGTTAATTTCAGCAATTTTTGTTCACGGTGCAAGTTTTGGGATGTTCAACCAACCTTCAAACTCTTGAAGCTTCAGTAAATTTTGAGTGGAAGATTCACTTAGCTGTGAAATACACTTGTGACCTTGATGTAAGCTGGGTAATCTGGGGCCATAAAACTATGGGAAACAGAAGAAACAAGGTGGTTTGTGGTGGTTGTTGTCCTGAAAATAAAAAACAAAAATTGGTGAGATAGAAGAAGCCTGGTTTTCACAATTTTTGTGTCTTGCAACCTGCACAAATCACTGAAATTCACTAATGTTCTGTTTGATCACATGTAACATGAGCATTCCATTGATAACGAACATGATAGCTGTTTAATCAATGTGTTTGGCCAAAAGTTCTGCAAAGAACGTAGTTTGTAGAGACAGGAGACCTGATTCAAATGCTGGCTCTGCCCCTGGGGCATGTGCCTGCACATGCCCGTGTGTGGAGAGAGGGGGAGGTGTGTGCACGTGCACGTGCGTGGAGGGGGAGGTGCGTGCATGGGCGTGGCCGGCTGTGTGTCTGCAATCTAGCTTCTCTTCATTTCAGTTTTCTTAGGATACTACCTGCTAGGCATGGTCATTCACAGCTCCCTTTTGTGATTCCTCCTTAAAGACTGGTTTTCAAGAAAGAAGTCTTCTCGCCTAAGCAGCGATGTTCTGGATCATGTGGCCTTAGGCTTTAGACCCACTGAAGACTAATTTAGTGGGAGAAAGTAACTCCATGAACTGCCTGTTCAAAGCGAGATAATAGTGATTAGCTAACCCAATCAGATCTTCCTTGGCAGATATTTTAGTTTTTATACGAACTTACTAGATAGTAAACACTTGGCAAGCAGTAACTTATTTCATACATACAAGTTTATGAGGCAAGCATTATTATTACTCTACAGGTATTAACTTTCCCAAGGGGTAGGAACTGACAAAGCCGGGATTTGATCCTCGGTATTCTGGTTCCAAATCTGTGCTTTTTTTTTTTTTAAATAATAATTTTTTATTATATTATGTTAGTCACCATACAGTACATCCCTAGTTTTTGATGTAAAGTTCCATGATTCATTACTTGCGTATAACACCCAGCGCACCATGCAATACGTGCCGTCCTTACTACCCATCACCGGCCTATCCCATTCCCAAATCTGTGCTTTTTACTAGACTACACTGGATGTGACTTACAGAAAAAAGATAATTTGCATCAGGTGCAGAATTTAAAAATATTTATCTAATTCATTTATCCATTCAGAATATTTACTGAGAGTCAATTGTGTTGTGTTTCTGGAACTCTGTTCAGTGCTGGGATATGGGACTGGTCAACAGGAGAAACAGACATGGCTCCTGGCCTCATAAAGACAGGAACATATGGGGGGTGTTCCTGTGGACAGTAACACACCATCAGAAAAATAAATGTAGATCATGAGGCTTCAAAATGAGAATGTGTTTGCACGCATGCTTCTCTTTTCTAGTCTGGGCTCCAAAAGCAACCCTTAAGGATAGGGATATTTCCTTCTCTACGGGGGAGGCTCGGTAAATACCCCTTGAATGAAATTCAGACAGTAGTTAAATCATGTTAAAAAAAAAAAAAACTCTCGGTTTTGAGACAGAGTAAAATATATTGAAACAGATTAATATAGATTAGATGATATTGGAAGAACGCTTATGAACATTACAAAAGATAAGCCTCAGTTTCCTGTAATACTGATTTTCGTGGAAGTCTTGTTTCTTCGCAATGTAATATAAATGAAGTGGTATGCATGTTTTTCTCCTCCATTTGAGATATATCTATGACAAACAATAAAAAAATAAGTAAGTGGTAATATTTGGAGCCAAATAATGAAAATATATAGTTCTATTGTGAATGTAAATGGATAAAGATTCAGTGTTGAGACTTCCCCGTAAATAAAGCAAGCATAATAGCCCCGTGACTCCATGAATAAAGACTAAAATACTTAGCCTATTTTTAGGGATCTCCACCACTCCCATCTAACCATGCCTCTACTCCACACTCCCTGTGCTCCACACATAGACCTTCTGCTCTGGATTCTCTTCTTAGCCTTGCTCCCCTTCTCATAACGGTCCATGATCTTGGCTTTGTTGCCATCTCTGTTTTACCATCTTACTCATCCATGAAGGACAACAAAGCTCTGCTTCTTCTTGGATCGCTTGTGTCTTAGAAGTCCATCAATTCTCCCTGATTCGTTAATTTTATGTTTCTTTTTAAGATGTTATTTATTTATTTGTCAGAGGGAGAGAGAGAAAGAGAGCACAACCAGGGGGGAGAGGCAGAGGGAGAAGAAGATTCCCCAATGAGCAAGGAGCCAGAGCCGGGACTTGATCCCAGGACCCTGGAATCATGACCTGAGAGAAGGGAGACGCTTAACTGACTGAGCCACCCAGGTGCCCTTGTTTTGTGTTTTTAAAAATATGCTCTACCCGTGATACCTCCTTACATCCTTTTATATATACCCAGTACCTAGCTGCCATGTAGAAGGATAACCTTATAAAGGCTGGTGATGCTCTTTGGCCCATATTGTGGAATAAACCTCTGCACGACTCCACATTTAAGTTATATGTTTACTGTTAATTGTGTGGCAGCTGAACGTACCAGTCCTGGCCCCATCAGAAAAATATATTGCATTTTCTACCTCCATCACAATACAGTTGGGCCTTGGGACTAAATTATGCTCAGAGTAATGCTGACAAGAAATCTTGCTTTCCCTATACTCTTCCCTTGCAGCTGGAAGTAAAGGATTCTAGTGAGCAGAGCCCCCTGAAGGAAAGAATCTGGGTCCCTCAGTTATTGCTTTCCTGGGGGATAGCCATCAAAAGAGCCACCAGATTTCATAGGATCATAGAGGAAGAAGAAACACAACTTGATGGTGGTAAGTCACGAAGAGTTTAGGGCATTGGCTAGTATGAAGTTTTCTGACTAATTCAAAGTGAAAGAGGGGGGTCAAATCACCGCCAACATCATAATTATTTTATAATTGCAATTAAATAAATGTAACATTATTTTAAATGCTTGTTTAATACTTACCACTTCATTTCTGAATTTACTGCATCCTAGCTTTTATGTTAAGTACATTTGTCTATTAATTACTTTGATTCTTCAAAGTATATAAAGTAGGTGGCTTTTATACATAAAGACATTCAGGATGGTTGGAGGGGTGCAATAAGGGTTCTGCCCCAGATCTGTCCACACTCCACCTCTGCAATCTACTTGCCCAGCTGTTAGGTACTCCCCTGCTAGAAGAAGTTCAGAAATAACTACCCGAACAACCACCATATTCCAGCAACCAAGCTAGAGACTGAGAGCATGAAGATGGTGTGTTGGTCAGGGTAGGCAACCAGACAAGGTCCCAAATGACCCCACACAGTGCTTCTGAGCTGTGAGTAAGAGTTTTTGAAAAGACAGGGAGGTCTCCCATCCAGATACAGACAAGCCTTTCTGAAACGTGTCGCTGAATGGGGATGCCATCACAGAGGGTAAATGTGCAACCGGACACTCTGCTCTTTTCATTGAATCTGCTTTCTGTTACTTGAAATTAGGTTTGAGTTGTTATCATCTCCAGTGCTATGCATGCAAAGTTCAAAGAAAAAAGACTGGTTCAAATCCAAAACATTAGTCTTTTATTTTCTCCCATAAATAGCACATTGCCAACTGAAATCAGGCATTAACTAAGCTATGACTCAGTAATGTGCAGAGTAGAACTCAAGTACTATGAGTAAAAGCAGCAATTATTCTACATGAGGTAACCAATTTGTCAAAAGAGACATAAACGCATTCAATTTTTCCTTGTCGACTATAAATATTTAGCAATGCTGAACACAACCCATTGGGACTGGAGAGTAACAACTCTATGATTTATTTATCCAAATACACTTGCCTCTCAGCCCTGAGCTATTGGAGCGTTCATAAAAAGTCAGCTTGGGCAGGTGCCTGCCTCCTGGGCACCACCCGTGAAACAAGGACGGTTAGACTAGGTGGTGTGGACGTCTCTGCCACCCCACCTTGTGGTATTTCTATCCGTGGAACAGCAGACGGTACTCTGGGAATCATCAGAGGGTTGGGACCAAGCTCTACTCTAATCTTCACCAGCTGTGAATGAAAGGAAGTATTTTTATTTTCTAAGCTTTGGTTTTTTTCACTTGTAAAATGATGATAATAATGCCTACCACTCTGAGCATATGTGATCATCAAAATAAATATTTGAAAAATGATTTGTGAAGTGGGAAGTGAGATAGATATATGTATATAGATAGAGAGAATGTCATATGTAAACATCAAAATATATATAAATGTCTTATAAAATAGTCACTAAGGGTCCTCCACATGCCATGTGCTGTGCTAATCTCTACGGATTCAAGGATGACAACAGGAGGCCCCCCTGCCTCTTGGTTGTCCATCGTAGTGCAGGGATTGAATAGGTAGGGCTCTAAGAATAGAAAGCCTTTGCTAAGCACTTGTTCTGTGCAGGCTCTGTGCTCATCTCTCTCTTTGAGCCATTCACTTACCTAACATTTGCTGGGAGCCCATTGGCACCAGGCACCGTGGTGTCCCTTGCCTTGTCTTCTCACACCACCCAGCTGTATTCATTGTCATCACAAATTAGGAGACAAGATATTTTGCAATGCTTCTTTCAACAAGGAGATTGAACCCCAGAAAGGCTTAGCTTTCCAACTTCAGAAAGCTAACAATCAGTAAAGTGGGGTTTCTGAATTTAAAATCTGTATCTTTAACTGGCCTGGGAAGAAGGCAGTCAAGGAGGCTCCAAGCGGTGGAGGGGAGAGATGTCATCTTGTGAAAGAGACCTTCAGGTAGATAGGAGATGTGGGGAGCCCTTTCTAAGACCAAGGGTTCAGCAAATATAAAGCCATGGAAGCAGGAAGCAGCATGTCCCTTTGGGGAATCTGAAATATCGCTGAATAAGTAGGCCTTTACTACGTGCTATGCAGCTATTGTTTTATTCCACACTGTCACGTAGTCAGTCCGGTTGTATGTTCCTTTCCTTCCTTGCTCTCTCCCCAACCATTCTAATTACTTTGTGCTTCTCCTCCTCCCAAATTATTTTTTTTAATTGAGATTCAAAGGAAAAATGAGTCCGCCATTCTCACAGCTGGTTGAAGGATTTTTCAAAGAGTCTGGACAGCAGCCTGCATTGGTGTCAGCTCAGAAAGTACATGCTACCCAAATAAACTCATCTCTGTCTACAGCTCTGCAGCTGGAGGAAGCCGAGCAGATGCCATGAGGCCAAGAGCAGCCTCCATGGGACACCTTGAAACAGCAGAGAAAGGGGCTGGCCTCAGAAGCCCCACAAGGGCAAGTCTGCTCTGTGTGTGTGTGTGTGTGTGTGTGTGTGTGTGTGTGTGTGTGTGTGCATGTGCACACGTGCAGATTTCAAACTACCCACAAGGAAAGCTGATCAGAAGGTTTGGGGGGGCACCTGGGTGGCTCAGTCGTTAAGAGTCTGCCTTGGGCTCAGGGCATGATCCCAGAGTCCTGGGATCGAGCCCTGCATCAGGCTCCCTGCTCCACTGGGAGCCTGCTTCTTCCTCTCCCACTCCCCCTACTTGTGTTCCCTCTCTCGCCGGCTGTGTCTATTTCTGTCAAATAAATAAATAAAATCTTTAAAAAATAAAATAAAATAAAAAATTAAAGTTAAGATATGTTTGACATACAACGCACTTGCAACTAGTAAATAACTAAGTCCAGCATAGTGTGCAGTAGAGTTTTGGGGATCAGAGCGACCCAAGCTCAACCTCTAACTCTGTCATTTATGATTAATGTGACTGTAAGGCCCTGGACTTCTCCTTTCATCATCTGTACAGTAAGAAATAATTACACCGTAAATTTTTTATCATCACTATTATTAATTGTACTTGTCAACACTTGAAAGTTGGGATAAAGACAGGGAGGCTGGTTTCAATCTCTTCTTTCTGTTCAAGATTCGTAGCATGTATATGTTTTGTTTAAATTGTTTCTTGAGTAAAATATGTCCTTGTAATAGTCAACAGGACTCAGAGAGAACAGAGTTTTGATGTATTAAATTTGTCATCTTAGGTAGCATAATGTATTAATTGCTGAGGCAAAATAAATTATGTCTCAAATCCTCGGTGTGAATTTATGAGGAAACAAGCCAAAGAAAATGAGGGGCAAGACTGACTAATGAGAAGCAGAACCAGAAAGGGTCTGCTTGGATGGGGAGTGTTGCCAGTGGAAAAAATAAAGAACTGGTTCCTGATCTCAGACAAGGCAAGTCCTGAGGCCCAGTCCTACTCCTTCTGGATAGTGGAAATAGCATCTCACACAGAGGTGCTGTGGCCAGAAGGAGCCATTGCCCTGGGGTCCATCCTGGGGAGCTGTGCAGACACCCCCACATCTCTGAGCCAGTCTGCTGGGGCTGCCATAACAAAGGGCCGCACACTAGGTGGCTACACAATGGAAATTTGGTTTCTCTCAGTTGCAGAGGCCAGAAGTCCAAGATCAAGGTGTTGGCGGTGTTGGTCTCCTCTGATAGCACTCATCCTGGCTTCTGGATGGCTGTGTTCTCCCTATGTTTTCACACAATCTTCCCTCCAAACTTCCTCTTCTTACAAGGATGCCATCTTGGATCAAGGCCTACCCTACCAACCTCATTTTAACTTAATTACTTCTTTAAAGATCATATTTCCAAAGACAGCCCGATTCTGAGGTCCTGGGGCTTAGGGCTTCAACATCCAAATTTTGGGGGGAACAACTTCCAGCCTTCACTCCATGGCTTGGAGAATGGGACCGTGTGATTGGCACCATTTCTATCTTTTCCTTTTGATTCACATACACAATGTCCTTTCCTAAGTGTCCCGTGTTGATGAGTCTCTGAGTCAGTCAAATGAGGTGGATAGACTTGAAAGAGTTGAAATAGGTTCTGAATTACAAAAGTCAGCTGCTGAAAATATCAGTATGTGACTCATTTTATTTGACACTGCCTGAGTCTCAGACATCCCTTTTGTGCGGAAGTCACAGTTAAAACGAAAGGCCTTCAGTCTTGTGAAGTCTAAGGTAGGAAGCCAAAAAAGAGCAAACACAAAGCAAGCCGCTCTAATTGGGGTCAGTGATTCGAAAGAGGACGGGCGATACAGGAGTGTCTGGTAACTCTGGACAGCGGGTTTGTGTTATTCAGATGTAAGGGTTAGGGAGAGAAGGGGTGCTATTTTGGAAAGAGGGATATTTTGAGAAAATAACCAACGTGCTTCCTTTGGAAGACTTCACTGTGCTAGCTTGGTTGGACTCTATAGTGGACGGAGGCCAGGGTGGAAGAGGAGGTAAAAGCCCCCCATGGAGGACCTCAGATGGTAGTAGCCAAGGAGTTTGGACTTCAGCCTGGGGGACCGAGGAGACTTTGAAGAGTGTGAAGCTGGAGAGTAGCCCTTGAAACTCCTGCTGCTTCACGGGCACTGATGCCAGAGCTACTGGAGCCTAAAGGGAACCTCAGCAGGGGTACCCGTGGCCCAGGACCTTCAACCAAACTCCAATGATCTGTAAGTCTTTGTCCGGGCTAATTACACACACAGCATGCCCACACACAGGCATGAGTTATAGGGCACTGCTTAGAATAAGCTATCATACATCAATACTTATTTTCCTAAACATACGGTAGCTACTGCTACCAGGTCCTGGGTATCACTTCAGTTTTGTCCCCTCTCTTATACCTGAGACTTTTCATGCAAGAAGTATCAGACTTATTTATAAAACACTGTCTTGTACATTTCATCCACTCATTTGTTCATTTGTGTATGTGACGAACATTTTTTTAAGGAGCTATTATATGCCAAGCACTCTTGAGGGAGATACAGAAATGAGCAAGGCATGGTCCTTAACAATGGCTTCCTTCTGGCATTACAGTCTCAGACAACTTACATAATATTCTCAGTAGGCCAACACCCTCACCACCCTCGTCTTTTCTAGGTTATAACAGAGTGCAGTTTAGAAGGGAACGACCTGCTGGAAGTGAAGACTGAATGATGATTGACAACAGGGAAAAGACAGATCTTCCACCGCAAAAGTACATGTCATCTAATCTATAAGTCTGCAGATACCTGCATACTACAGCTAATATAATTTATTGATATGCATAAAGATGATTGATGCTTTGCAAAAACGCTCAATCTTTTCTCATTCCTTTCCCCACTTAATTTATGACCAAGCTCTATCAATTGCATCTCCCTATCATTTCTGTGTTCACACCTGTCTCTCCATTTCCCTTGCTACCATCTTGGATCACATCCATACCACCTTTTGCCCAGATTATTGTACTAATATCCTACCAGTCATCTCTCTTTCCAAGAGCTCTGACTCCGATCTGTCCCTCCTGAGGCTGCCAAGCTGGTCTCTTCAAGATACAATTCTCACTAGCCACTTTTCTTTGAACCTAAAACTCTTCAGGGACTCCCTATTGCCAATGGTGTGTTTTTCAAACTGCCATACGAGGTCCTTCATGATTGCCCCTGCAGCCAGTCTCATCTCCGAAAAGAGCACCATTGATTCCTCTAGGTCATATGGAGCAACGTGTGGTTCAGGCCTCCACACGTTAACTCACCTTTCCCATCCCTCCAGATTCTTTCCTTTTACCATTTTCACAGTTTCATGCAGTTCTTATTTTGAATAGCCTTTTCTGACTACTCTGGTGCAACTATGTGGATTTTATACTGTCCCCCACCCCCGAACTCCAAGCAGATTTCACTAGAGCTACTGTCTATAGTGTCCATTTCTGATATGTCTGTTCTGTGCAACCCAGGACATTGGGCATGTTAAGGCCAGAGCCTGGTCTTGTTCATCTTCATGTCCCTAAACCTCGAGTAGTGCCTGGGGCATAATATTTGTCCAATAAATTTGTGTCAGTGAGAGAAAATATAGAATAAATACATGAACAGATGAATAATGAATAAATCCTCAGTTTCCTTTAGACAGGGACATGGGGTAATGGATTAAAAAGGTTTCAATCTCAAATTGTTACAACTTCTTTAAACCGTTTTGGGTATTTTAACAGAATTGTCAATATTTAGTAGGACTCATTGATTTAGAGTATCTCCAATTAAAGCTGTTAGGGTTCTGTACTATTGTGGGCTGTTTATACATTTATGGCTCGCAATAGATAGGTGGTTGACTTCTTGAAATAATGTCCATGCCTTCTCCATCACTGTATCACTCACCATCATTTATAAAAATAAGTACGCTTTATGGGGCACCTGGGTGGCTCAGTCAGGTAAGCATCTGACTCTTGGTTTAGGCTCAGGTCATGATCTCAGGGTCATGGGATCGAGCCCCACATTGGGCTCCACACTCAGCATACAACCTGCTTGAGATTCTCTCTCCCTCTCCCTCGGCCTCTCCCCACCTGCTTACACATACTCTTTCTCTCAAAATAAATAAATAGATTTTTTTAAAAAAAACAAATAAACTTTATTAATACTGTTTTTTTAAAATATTGCTTTTTAAATTTGTGGCTCAATACACACAGCATTCAATTCTTTAACCATTTTTAAGTGTACAACCCGGTGGCATTAAGTACATTGACATGGGCATAAGGCCATCACCACCATCCATCTCAAGAACTTTCCAGCATCTGAAACTGAGACTCTGCCCCCATTAAGCACTAACTCTTCTTTTACCCTTTCAACCTGGTAGGTACAATAGTGATCAGTATTCTACCTTGTGTCTCTATGAATTTGACTATTCTAGTCACCTCATTTAAGTGGAATTATGCAATATTTGCCCTTTTATGGCTGGCTTATTTCACTTAGTATCATGTTTTTAAGGTTTATCCACATTACAGCATGTGTGAGAATTTCATTCATTTTTAAGGCAGATTAATATTGCATTGTATGAATACACCATATTTTATAAATTCATTCATCCATTGATGGACGTTTAGATTATTTCCACCCTTTGGCTCTTGTGGAAATGTTGCTATGAACATTGGAGTACAAATATTTGAGCCTCTGCTTTCAATTCTTTTGCGTATTTAGCCAAAAGTGGAATTGCTAGATAATATGGTAACTCCGTATTTAAATGTTTGAGGAACCTCCGTACTGTCTTCCACGGCGGCTACACCATCTAACATTCTCACCAGCACTGCACAAGGGGTCCCATTCCTCCATATCCTTGCCCATATTATTTTCTGCGTTTTTTTTAAATAATAGTCATCCTAATGCATCTGGATTTATAAATACTTGTAAATGAATGGAAGAGTAAGCATGGGGCACCTGGGTGGCTCAGTCAGTTAAGTGTCCAACTCGATTTTGGCTCAGGTCATGATCTCAGGGTCAGGAGATCAAGTCCCACATCTGGCTCTGCACTGGGCATGGAGCCTGCTTGAGATTCTCTCTCTCCCCCTCTCCGCCACCCCACTTGTGTGCGTGCTCTCTCTCTCTCTACCTAAAAAAAAAAAAAAAAAAAGAAACCATGACCTACTGGGGCCCTAGGTAATGAAGACCAAGAAGCAGGCTGGTAAAATAAATGTAACTGTAGGGTGGTCGTAGCTTGTAAAAAGCACAGACTTTCAGGTTAAATTCCTGGTTCTTCCATTTAACCGCTAAGCAAACCAGGGTGAAACCAGAATTCTCCTGTTTCCCCATCCATAAAATGGATCTAAATGATATCAAGTGTACAATGTTATTTTGACAAACAGAAAATGTCAGTAAAGGTGCTCCTGAAAGCACGATCCCGTAACACCTATTAATAGTGTGATTGTTGCAGTTTCCACCGGTCAGGTACCAAAAGGCTCATGAAGCACTGTCCTTGGACACCTCCCCCTACCCCAGCACTCAGACAAGAGCACTCTGTATTTTCATTTCCGTAGGAATGAGGGAGGACACCGCGGGGAGTCAGGAGTCTGCGATCTACAGCCTGAATCCTCTTGTTCTGAGCAGGTGACCTTGCATAAGCTACCTCGCCTGTGTGTTCTTTTGTTTCCTTCTCCTGAAAAACAGGAAACAAGCACCTCCAAGCAAGGTGGTGAGGAATAAATGAGATAATAGCTGGTCAAAAGTATCCAAGACCTATAATACCTACTGGCCATATTTAACCCTAAATCTCTGTTCTCTGCAGGTGAACGTGGGTGTCAGCTGCTCAATCAGAGACGCTAATCCGGGCTTTCATGCAAACCATCCACTGTGTTCCCTCTTTCCCCACCTGCCATGGAGGATCCGTGAGATAATGCATGTGTGTGATTCCCTTGAAAGTGCTTTGGAAAGCACAGAGCACTATAAAATGTAGGTTGTCATTACAATTCTTATTAAGGATCTGATTCAATGCTATTAAAATTCGACAGCAGGCAGGAGGGGAAAGGCAGGCAGATTTCCAAACAGATAATAACTTTTATCAGCATCAGACTGTGTCCAAAGCATGTGTGTCCTTCTGATCAGCAGTGAAAATAGCTGCAATTAATTTGACGGCCAAGCCAAGCCATGAATTAATGGGAAATCATTCTCTCAGGGATATTTCCCCCCATGAATGGAAAAAAAATGACTGAAGTAATTAAGCAGATATGTTGGTCATGCTGACTTGGAAAATGGTATCAGAGCAGACTTCACTTGTGAGTATTACCTTTTAATCTCCTCATACATGGGAGATGTTGGGGGGTCATCAGAGGCACCCAGGCAATCATTGTGCAGGTGGGGAAACTGAAGGTCAGAAGTGAAGCAACACATTCGAGGTTACTCAGCTGGTAAGAAGGGAAACCAGACCTAGAATTCAAGTTTCCTGAATGTGGCACTGAAAAGAATAATAAACCTGAATTCAGGGCACCTGCATGGCTCAGTTGGCTGAGTGTCTGCCTTGGGCTCAGATCATGATCTCAGGGTCTGGAATCAAGTCCCGCATCAGGCTTCCTGCTCATCGAGGAGTCTGTTTCTCCCTCTCGCTCTGCCTCTGTGCTCTCGCCTTCCTCTCAAATAAATAAATAAATAAATAAATAAATAAAATCTTTAAAAAAAAAAAAAACCAAATTCAAAAGACAGTGATCTGAGTCCAGAATTTGCTACTCTGAAGAGTATGACCTCAATAAAATGTTATTTCTAGGTTTCATTTAAGCCTTATCATTTTATACGTGTAGGACAAGTATTCCAGTCCCTCTATTGCACATTTGACCTAAAATTGGTTCCTCAAAATCTTAATTGGTTAGCACGTGTGGGTTATTCCTTCATTAGCTGGCCTTATCTGGGATCCAAATGTGACATAGAACATTGCCTCTTAAACTGGAATATGCTTGAGAAGCCAGTCGAAATTCCAGTTCTGATTCAGAGAGTTGGAGTGGTTCCTGAGGTTGCATTTCTAATTTGTCCTGTGATGCTGCCGCTGCCAGCTCATGGACCGCCCTTTAGGGTTCAAGGACAGAGAGAATGCAGAGACCATCTCCCACACAGCCCCGCGGGATATTTCATTATCTGAATGACGTCCACCAGCACCATGGAAATAACACTGAGCTTTGCTTCAAACTTACATCAAGAAATCAAAGATGGACGAAGGTTGATGGAAGTTAAGACTATGTCCTCATTGCAAGAGCTTTCTCAATGCTTTCCCAGCCTAGCCACCTTCCTATCGCCATAACAACTGCCATTACACGATAAATATCAGGGTTCTTATGAGGACAAATAACCTGAATGAATCTGTGACTTAAACTTTGTTTCTAATTAGAAGTAATTGTGTTCAGGAATTGATCTCATCATTTTTCAGGGAACTGTAGCTCCTCGTTAGCTGTGGCCAATTTCCTAACTAGCCAGGAATGTTCTGATCCTTTAATGGCAAGAAAAGTATTTAGATCCATCTATGTCTTCCTCATAGCTCACCCCAGCTGCATTTCAGAATCTCCCTGGATCTCAGACTGAAAGAAGAGGGATCCCACTGAGTTTATAATGAGGAGAGTAACCATTCATTATGTGCTGACAATGCACCATGCAGTGTTTTAGGTATTTTGCTCTGTGATTTCATTCATTCTTTATGACACTGAAAAAGATATTATATGAGCTGCTATTATTAACCAAATAGCACATCTAATAAGTGGGAAGTCAAAATTTAAATCTGAATAATCTGAGTCAAAAGTCCACACCCCTAACACCCAACCTCATTCAAATAAAGTTCCAATTCCTATGGTGAAGGTTTGCCATGACACTGCTCCACAGAACCTTCCAATCAAAAACACAGCCTCCCCTCCTTTATCTGTCACCTGGCCTGTCCACACCCTACTCATGTCTTCACTCTCAGCTCAAGTAGGATTTCCAGTAAATTCTCTTTGGAATCCTCAGGTTGGTAGAAATGCTTCTTTGTGTGCTCCAATGAAACCATGCAAGTCTCCAAACATTATCTCACTCAAGACCACCTTAAGATGACCCCCACCGACTCCTAGCTTACAACCATCACGCTCGAATTTGAGTGCAATGTGTT
The DNA here is from genome assembly GCF_023065955.2 of Ursus arctos. Taxonomy (NCBI): domain Eukaryota; kingdom Metazoa; phylum Chordata; class Mammalia; order Carnivora; family Ursidae; genus Ursus; species Ursus arctos. Next base: position 76,947,762 of record NW_026623078.1, on the reverse strand, counting down.
TTCTTATCTTGCCCAAATGTAACTCGTTTCCTCAAATGCTTCACTTTCCTTCTCACACTTAAAACATCTTTCAGAAAGTGTCTTTGTGCACTTCTCTCTCTCCCCTGATTCAACACAACTCTGAGGCTGTGGATTCCATCCACCCTCTCTCTGGATTCCCCAGGACTAGCACTTACTGATTGCTGGATAAATGCCGCTGTGCCGTTTACAGATGGGAAAAGAGCGGCCCATATCGTCCATGAATTAGGGGCCTAGATGCTGGTTGCATGACTCTCAAACCACTGATAGTTCCCCGTGCTCCTCACATACAATTCACATACGACAGATCACACGGATCTGGCTCCCGTGCACGCACCTTGTAAAATTCATATGACAGAAGTGGAGAATACTGATCCACATGCTGAATGGGAACGTTGCTATTGCAGGGAAGCCAAAGGGGAGAATTTGAGAACAGTTAAATATGTGGATAACATCTTTAAAAAGCCTCCCGACCTTATTCAAGTGCAACGAACGGGAGGATCTATACCAAAAGTTGCTTGGAAGTGCTGGCGCCCGATGTCACACGAACGGGTCCTCTGGGTCTCCTTTCACTTCCGTTCAAAGCCAGTATTTGGGACCTAAATTACAAAAGGGTGATTGTTTCCTTTTCAAGTGCTTCTGAATGAGTGCGACCATTATCTGTGGCGTAAAGCACAGGATATGAAATGCACTCGTCAACTACCATTTGGGGCTCACACACGCTATGGAATCTCCACTAAGAAATAATTAAGTTTAGTGAACATTTTCATTTGGGTAAGGAGCCATGTCTTGGGAAAGAAGTACACTTTACACAATCATTCGTCATTCGATTACCCATTCAGAAGAACAGCAAACCTCCATTCCTTCAACACATTAATTCAAAATTGTGTCTGTTGAGCTTCTGTGCAGGCTCTCCGCATGGGGCGAGGCACAGAGAGACGACTGGAAGACAGGGTACCTGCCCTGCCTGCTTGCAGTCTACGGGCTGGGAATAGAAGCATGATCATTCCTGCCCCCAAGGAACTAAAACAATCATTCGTTCTTTCTTTTACTAACGCCACAAGCGCACTGAGAATCTACATGCACTTCCGCTTCCGCCTGCTTGTGGCTATGATTGGCTAGGTCACAGAACAAGGAATTAGTTCAAAGAACAAGGAGTGGGCAGGCAGAATTGACATGCACATTCTCTTGTACACATGAGGTTCCCCACCACAACTTTTCACCCAAACAGAATCTACAAGGAGCTTAGGAAGGCTTCATCGAGTTGCCCAGTACAATGCAGCATAAAAGGAAGGGAAAGTGAATAAAAAATCAGACCTGTCACATTATGTCTACTCCGCACCCATTCCCCTCTACTGCTGGAGTCAGCACATGACATTTTTCATATATTCAGTGCATGAGTAATACGAAGGTGGTACTCATCTTTCAACTTACTAGATATTTATTAGGTGTTTTATATGCACTAAATGTTTTGAGATACAGCAGAAAGCACACATGACTCTTCTCAAGTGCTTTCGTGTCTGCTAAGGACTTGTATTCCAAAGTGGGTAGCACTCCTTGAAGAAGTCTGCCCTAGCAGCTGCCCTAAAGACATCCTGTGTCTTTTAATTTCTTCAGATTTCTCCATCTTGATTTTGTTCAGTCTTATTGTCTTAGTCCTTTGGGGCTGATATAACAAAATGGCACAGACTGGGCAGCTTATGAACAACAGAAATGTGTTTCTCATGTTCTGGACACTGGAAATCTAAGACAGGGAGCCAGTGGGAGGTCTCTTCTGAGTCACAGACTTCTCATAGTGTCCTCCCATGGCGGAAGGAGCGATGGAGCTCTCCGGAGGCTCTTTTAAAGGTACTAATCCCCTTCCTGGGGGCTTTACCCTCACCATCTAATCACCTCCCAAAGGCCCCACCTGCTAACACCATCAAAATGGGCATTAAGATTCCATTTGGATTTGTTGGCGGGGGGAGGGTTGGGTGCGGGAACACAGATATTCAGATCACAGCAGATGCTAGTTAATGTCTCTTATAACCTCTAGCAATTACCCATGTCTGAATCCTGATGTCCTTGGGTGTTAGCTTTCCTTAATGGGGTTTTAGCAATAGTAATAACATAAAGTGTAAAATTCTCCTGTTTGTCCATTTCTTTTTTCTTCCTGAGTTAAAATTGAGATGGACAAGGCAAAGGGCCAAGGTAAAGCAGTCCAAAGATATAGTAGGTCAACCGCCATGCGTTGTGAGACTGTGGAACAGGCTGAGCTTGCCAGAGTCCCAAACCTGGTTACTCAGCCTTACGTTACGTTTCTGGCAATATGACCTACCCAGCCTCTAATTTGTCATTCCTGGCAAAACACACATGGTGGTCTTTCATGACACCTCTTAGATCTTCTGGTCACACCTTCTTGCTGTGATTGTTGCTATGGCAACCACTTCTGCCAGGTGTATCCTGACCCCCCTCCCTCAGCGAGGTGGGACCTCTGACATGTGCCCGCTGGGCCATTCCTGCACATGCCCACGCCAAAATATTCTACAGAGTCAACCCCTCCCGAATTTATGGGGCTGAAAATACCGAACAAATACTTCCCTCTCCCATGCCTTGGGGCACAGATCTGACGTGTGTTCTACAAGGTTTCTCAGAGGTCCCCAGTGGGACTGAACCCCAGAGGCCCAGAGCACTAGTCAACTTCCATAATTCACAGTGACATTGGCTTCCTGACCTTTGCTGGCCTCTGCACTCTCATTCCCTAAAATCAATGTCTAAATGCAAGCCTTGTGTCTGTTTCCATTTTTATGAGAATCCAAGCTTTGACAACAGGAAGAACATTGAATTTCTCAATCCTTTTCAATGGACATGTGACATGACAAAAGTAAGGAAAATATTCATGGGCCAACCCCTGGAGAAAATACATATTCAGAAAGGTGAGCAAGCAGCCAGGTCAGGCGGCACCTGCTGACTTGTGGTGGTCCAAAGAGGTGGTTTCACAGAAAGGCATGGGAACAGGAGATAAAACTCACATCAATTTAATAGAAGACATGGATTTGAGTGCCCCACCTCTTCCACATGAAACCAGAAATCCTGAAATACGGCATCCTCAGAAAAAAGACCAAAATGTAAACACCCAGCTAAAAGAGATAATAAGAAAATTTAATTGTGTTTTCCTTAGCTCTTACGGGGCTGGGGGGGGGGGAACAAATCAGTGTCCCCACGATCTATTGACCATGATATTTGAGGGCTAGAATTAGATTTCTTTGGAATGTAGGATATATTTTAAAGGAGTCCTGAACTTGTAGGACCCAGGTCTTTTCACAAATATGGGTCATCCCTAAAATGTGCTTTCTCTTCATTCGCTTCCACCCCTTCCATTTTGCGCTGTGATTCATCCAACCTTTCTTCAATCTTCTTAAAACACACTCACATTTTAAAAGTTTCGTTATGGAGTTTAGGTATGCTTTTTAGATTGCAAGAGACATGAAAGTCTTTTTTTTAAGATTTATTTATTTATTTGAGAGAGAGAGAGAGAGAGTGTGTGTGTGCATGAGCATGGGAAGAGGCAGAGGGAGAGGGAAAGAGAGAATCCACAAGCAGCCTTCCCAGCTGAACGTGGAGCCTGATGTAGGACTTGATCCCATGACCCTGAGATCATGACCTGAGCCAAAACCAAGAGTCAGCCACTTAATCAACTGAGCCACCCAGGCACCCCCGAGACATGAAAGTCTTTTGAGTAGTGTGATTCAAATATTGGAAATTTCTTGGAACGGAATATCCTACAGACTACTGTGTTTACTCCTGAACAATTCTTCTGATGTTTTATGGTGATTTGATTACAATAGAACAATGCTCCATAGGTTGGGAAAACACTGAATGAATAAAAAATAATGTACTTGAAATTACTGTAGGACTAGGTTCTTACCAGCCCCAAATACAATCTGTATTGATTTTCCTTTAAAACATGTGGCTTAGAAAGGAAGGTAATAACCATCTGAGTTCAAATAGAGATTGAAATATTTTAGCCTGTTTTGAAATTGTCTGAGAAAGGAATTCTCCACAAATATTCTCACAAATGGAATGTGTCTTTTGGCAGAGCTGGGGAATAAAGCAGTGACTTTCCTATTATCGTAGGATTGGTGAGTGTGACTCACATTTTGATGCGAGAGTGGGAGGTCCCGGTCCTATAGCAAGGTGTTAGTGGGAAACAGAATTCCATTCTTGCCTGCCTGTTTTACCTCAGTGAATCTGTCTGCACGGCCCCATGCCAACAGGTGCCTTAAGATGCTTTCTGGGTGAAAGCCAATGTATGCCTTCTGCAAAATGTATCTGAGCAGCAAGAAGACTGGGATCATATTCTTGCCTTTTTTTTCCCTAGAGTTATTGAGATATAATTGATGTATAACATTGTGTAAGCTTAGAGGGTACAATGTATTGATTCGATACATTTATATATTGTGAAATGATCACTATAAACTTACCTAACACTGACACTTCTGTTCTGTTATATAATTACAATTTTTTTTTTTTTTGGTGAAAATAAGATCTACTCTCTTAGCAACTTTCAAGCATATAATACTGTTTTATTTATTTATTTATTTATTTATTTATTTATTTATGAGCGACTACGTGTGTGCATGCAAGTGAGGGGGTGCAGAGCAAGAGGGGGAGAGAGCTAGAATCTTAAGCAGGCTCTACTCTCAGTGCAGAGCCTGACACAGGGCTCCATCTCACAACCCTGAGATCATGACCTGAACCAAAATCAAGAACCAGACACTTAGCTGCCTGAGTCACCCACGCGCCCCTCTAATACTGTATTATTAGCTGTAATCACCATGCTGTGCATTGGATCCTCGGAACTTGTTAATCTGCAAGTTTGTGTCCTTTGACCCATATGCCCTCATTTCCTCCTCCTCCTAGCACCTGGTACCCACCACTCTACTTTGGTTCTCTGAGTTAGCCTCTTGGGACTCTACCTGTGATATCTTTTATTCTTGATCCATCTATTTCAGCTCGTAACCTGGCTTCGTTTCTGGGCTCACAACTTCAAACTCCTTCCACAATGGGTGTTGTCACCATTTGAAAGAGGGAATGAGTGTGTACTAGCTCCTCTCCTCCTTGAAGCTGCCTCTTATAGCTTCTACGTCCGGGGACCTCTCTCCTCTCTTGTTCATGATATTAATTTGTTATCACTTATTCATATTTGCTCTATGGCCTCATATGTGGTTCATTTTTATGCAGGTTCCATTTGAACAACGTATGTTTTCTCTTTATGGTCATAGGGCTCTGTATTTGTCCCGTGGGTTGAGCTTTTTGATACATTGCTCATATCATCTACATGCTTGTTATGGTTGTATCTGTTCCCCTAGCAATTACTGACAGAGGTGTATTCAGACTCTCACCAAATTGGTGGATTTGTCAGTTAGAATTCTATTAACTTCAGGAAGTGCTATATCTTTTTAATGAAGTATAAATTATAGTCATTGTATAGAGGTTTTATGTCTAATAATGAGTTTTTCCTTAAAATCGATTTGCTTGATTTAACATAGCTCCATCGTTTTTCTTTCTTTATTGCTTAGGCTTCGCCTGACATACATTTCTCCACTCTTTTAAGTTCAGCCTTTCAGTCCTACTATTCTTATGGATAATAAGCCAATTAGTTCATTTTCTTCCCCTTTATTGGTAAGCCTTTATCGCTCTTACAACCTATACAGGTAATTGCAGATTTATTTTTATCTACTTTACCATCTTATTTTGTGTTTTCTATATATCTTGCTTTTTCTAGGCTTTTTTTCTATCTTCCTGCCTACTTTTGAGTGACCAGATTTTTTTTTCCTTTATTATCTTTCCATTTGTTCAAGGTAACAGACTCCACACCTTCTTTAAGGTTATGCTTAAAATGTTAACATTCACACTACAGAGATTCTAATAAAAATTTTTCTACCTGTCTCTTCAAAATTATAAGAACTCAAAACACTTAACCTCTTAGTATTCCCCTCCTCTCCTACGTGTTATGTCGTCTGTATTTTCACTTCTCTTCACTTTCTGACACAAAATTAATCATTAATAGTTCTACTGTTGTTTTACTGTTTTATAGAAGTTGTTTATTTTGGTTGATACTTCTGCCTATTTTTTCTTACCTACCATTCTTGTTGAAACTTAGTCCTTCCCTCTGAATTCAGTTCGCTTTTATTGGCAATTCATCTTTTATTTAAGAAAGAAAATAGGGTTTTATTTGACACAGAGAGAGATAGAGAGACCACGAGCAGGCAGAGTGAGAAGCAGGGAAAGGAGACTTCCTGCTGAGCCGGGAGTCTGATATGGGGCTTGATCCCAGGTCCCTGGGACCATGACCTGAGCCAAAGGCAGAAGCTTAACCAACTGAGACACTCAGGTGCCCCTGGCAATTCATCTTTTAGAATAAATGAGGTTCTGTTGGTGGTAAACTGGAGCAGCACCACCTCCTGATTCCAGATGCTAGAGGAACATGCCTCGGTTTCCTTATTTGTAAAATCAGGACATTAATAATACCTGTCCTATAGAGTACTTGGGCGAATTGAATACATTGCATATGTAAAATGCTTAGAACAGTTTCTGGTACATATCAAACATTTAATATTATTTTGAAGGATTTGGGGGAAATGATTCTTCAATAAAGGAGAAACAATCACTGTAGGTTATTATAAAACAAAAAGTCTAAGACTTAAAACAAACAAAATAAAGTGCATCTGAGTCCTGATCTCCACCAGAGCACCTGGCTCTTTGGCTGGTCAGACTCCCACCTTCCAGGGTGGACTCAAGGGATTCTGTTACTGCTCAGGGGAGTTCCCTTCTCGGGGTGGAGTCTATTCCCATGCCAGGCAGGATTCCCATGCCAAGCGGGGTTCTGCTCAGGCTCCCGAAGCACCCCTTTGCCTCTGTGTGCTGGTATTTATTATGAGTTCTGAAACGTTCTCTCTTCCTGTCTGGCTTTCCCGTCAGTTCCTTACAAGCAGCAAGGGCAAGGATTGCATACTTTGCCTCAGCTCACTGGGGAAGGAACATGTCTGTCCATGTCTCTGTCCCTTCACTCATTCTCTCCATTGATTCTTTCCCAAGAGAGGTAGAGCCACCAGTCAGAGCCGGGACTGTATTGGGCTATGTTTCACAAGGTGGGCGACTATTCTTTAAATATCAGGACCCTTGTGATTCAGTCTTTCTTCTTCCTGAACTCCAGATGCTATTCGGTAAAATGTGTTTAGTGAATAAATAAATGAATGAATGACGTGTGAAAGTCCTCTCAATTCTGAAGGGTTGAACAAATGCCAGGTATACATAAAAACATGAAATGTTAGGCATATGTTGTAAGTTTCTTGTCTCACACCCCTTCCCAAGGCTTTATCATGATATTCTCTCCCTTGATTTAATCGATTTTCGTGTACTTGCCCTACACAAGGCCATCTCCCTCCTTAGTACCTTGCTTTTTGACATTATTAAAAAATGCTATCACATCTACCACAGTCCAACCTGCTCATATCTGCACAAACAGCAGCCCCCTTAGGGCTGCATAGCATGTATGTGCAGAGGGCATCTTTTTGTCATCTTTCTTCCTCAGATAAATACACTTCTCCTGTCCGTCCTAACTCACCTTGCTCTGCTGTTTGGATCATGCAGAGTGTAAAGTCAAGAAATCATAGTGCACCAGGGCAGAAAGGATGCTGTGGCAAAACTCTGATGCATTACTCATATCAATCACTACCTCCGGAAAAAAAAAAAATGTACCTTGCATCATCTGACTATCTCATCTAAGAACTCTCTATTTAAATTTGTACAGAGAAAGATAATTAAGGAGGAAGAAGGGGCAGATGGAGGGCAAAAGAATAATGTCTTAGTAAATAATGTGTTACAGAATGATCTTACAGAATTTATAAATCATTTACTCCTTCCAAAAGGAGGAATATAGTTTACATGGTCTAGAATCAGCTTGTATTCAGATTCTGAATTCACTCATTCAGCAAATACATATTAGTCCCTATTACAGCCAAGTCCTATGACAGATGCAGAAAATACTAAGATAAATAAGGCATTGGCTTCCCTTCAAAGTACTTGTATTTTATGAAGTGTAAAAATAAATGGAAATGAAAGAGAAAAAATCCAAAATGTAAGAGCACTGGAGGGCCAGACACATTGAAATTTCATCGTAGAGACAACCACTTCTATAACGATGTCAGACACCATCTCTCCAGACTGTGTGTTCAACCTTTCACTCTATCTTGAAAAACAACCTCCATGAATCCAGCTCAATTTACAAGGTGAATCTCTTTATCTAATAGTCCTAGTATTATCAGTATCTATCTGAAGGACTGACTGTAATTGGAACTTACAACTGTGAATTGAATGAGTGGCTACATTGAATCTTAAAATTAAGAAACCAAAGCACAGAAAAATTTAAGTAAATTGACCAATGTCAGATGATTACTTACAAAGGAAAACAAATTTTAATGCAAGACCTCTCACTGACGTCAAGATTATTTTCGCTAGCTTATGTTCAATATCCAGAACATTAGGGATAAGCTGTTTCCTATTTCTATAATATGAAGAATTATTTTTTATTTACATTATATTTATTAGTCAAGACAAAACTATTTTCTGAGAAATTAAAAGCAAGGTTTGTTAGAGCTGGAAAGAAACCCCAAACTGTTATAGTCGTTTTGATATATGTGAGCTGTCCTTTTAAAACCATTTTTTTAAAATAATAAGTTTTCTGGTTCCACATGTGAAGAACTTGGAAGTTGCCACTCCATCTTAACAATAAATAAAGAATGACAAGACACACCAAAAGGCAATAATAATAATAATTTGAAACAGAACAAACATCAGTACCAGACATAGCAAAAATGTTGGACTTCTCAGACCGAGATTTAAAACAATTATGATTAATATGCTAAGACCTCTAATGGATAAAGTAGACATCATGCAAGAACAGGTGGACAATGTAAGCAGAGAAATAGAAATCCTGAGAAAGAACAAAAATGAAACGTTTAAGATCAAAAAGACTGTAAAAGAAACTAAGAATGCCTTCAGTGGGCTCATTAGTAGACTGCATATAGCTGCGGAAAGAATTTCTGAGCTAGAGGCTATATAAAGAGAGAGCTTAAAAACTGAAAAGCAAAGAGAGCAAAGTCTGAAAAAAACAGAATGGAATATCCGAAGAAGGTGGAACAACTACAAAAGGTGTAGAGTGCATGTAATGGGAAGATCAGAAAAAGAAGAAAGAGAGAAAGGAAGAGGAACAGAAGAAATATTTGAAAAAAACCATGAGTGAGAATTTCTGGAAGATATTGCCAGAAACCAAACCACAATTTAGGAAACTCGGAGAACACCAAGCAGAATAAATGTAAAAAAAAAAAAAAAAAAAAAAAAAAACAACAACAACAACAACAAAAAAAAAACCAAAACTACACTTAGACATATTATTTTCAAATTACAGGATATCAAAGACAAAACATTCTGAAAGATGCCAGATCAAAAAAAAAAAACACAAAAAACAACAACAACAACAAAAAAAACCTCTTATCTATAAAGGACCAAAGATAAGAATTATATTCAACTTCTTTCAGAAACCATGCAAACAAGAAGAGAGCGGAATGAAATATTTAACATGAAAAAATCCACTAACCTAGAATTCTGTGTCTTGCAAAATTATCTTTCCAAAGAGAAGGAGAAATAAAGACTTTCTCCGACAAACAAAACTTGAGGAAATTTTTTGCCAATAGATCTGCTTTGCAAGAAATATTCCAAGTTCTTTATGGAGAAGAAAAATAATATAGGTCAGAACTCAGATCTACATAAAGAAAGGAAGAGCATCCAAAAAAGAATAAGTGAAAAATTTTAAGTAAAACAAAAATTGTTTTTCTTATTCATATTCATATAACAGGTAGCATTTTGTTCAAAATAATATTTGCAACAATGTATTCAATTTTCTACACTTACACATATATCATGTATATATATCATTGTATATGTATAAGTGAAATGAATAGCACAATGATCAAAGAGGCTGGAGGAAGGAGTCATGATTATTTGTTATTATAAGATACTACCTGGATTAGTTGTGAGTGTATATGGCAAACTCCAGGGCAACTATGAATAAAAGTTAAAAAAAAGAAGTGCAATTGATAACTAAGAAAGGAGAGAAAATGAAATCATATAAAATGTTATATTAAAACCATAAAAGGCAAACACAGAGTGGAAGATAAAAATAGGAACAAATAGGGGCGCCTGGGTGGCACAGCGGTTAAGCGTCTCCCTTCGGCTCAGGGCGTGATCCCGGCGTTATGGGATCGAGCCCCACATCAGGCTCCTCTGCTATGAGCCTGCTTCTTCCTCTCCCACTCCCCCTGCTTGTGTTCCCTCTCTCGCTGGCTGTCTCTATCTCTGTCGAATAAATAAATAAAATCTTTAAAAAAAATAGGAACAAATAAAGGGCAACAAATAAAGAGTAATGAATATGGTAGATAAATTAATACAAGTAAATTGATAAATGCTTTAAATATTAATGGTCTAAATGCAGCAATTGAAAGACAGATTACTAGAGTAGATTTAAAAACATGACCCAACCATATGTTTTCTACAAGAAACCCATCTTAAATATAAAGGCTCATAGAGATTAAAAGTAGATGTATGGAGAAAAATATACCATGTTAACCCTAAAAAGGGAGACAGAAATAACTATATTAATCCCGGACAGATCAGAAGTCAAAGTAAAAAGAGTTATCAGAGATTAAAAGGCCATCACATTATGATAAAGGGGTCAGTTCTCCAAGAAATAACAATTCTTAATGGGTATTTTCCCAGCAACAGAGTTTCAAAATAGGTGGGGCAAAATTGATAGAAGTGAAGTAGGAACTACTTCGAAAGTAACCTGGCAGTTTCTGTTAAAGGTAATAATGATAATGCCCTATAAGCCACCTGTAACATTGGACAATCTTTCTTGTAGACATAAAAAGTACAATTCATAAAGATAGAAGTACACAGATAGTTACTACAACATTGTTCAGAATGAAAAGCCAAACTAGGAAGAACGTGAATGTCAGTAATTAGAAGAATGGGTGGGTTGACTAACATCTACCCTATAAAATAGTATATCTGCATTAAAAGGAGTGAGCTAGGTCTAGACACTTTTACATGGAAGGATGTCCATAAACATTGTTAAACAAAATAACAAGTCCCAGAGTAATAGATAAAGAATCTCTTTTTCTATTTTAAAAAGAGAAAACAGTAATAAAACCCTCTGTCTACGTGTAGATAGTATTTCAGCGAACCCAATGCATGATTCCTTGATACATTATTAACTCACACGACTAAGAAAGGACAAAACGTGCTGCCTTTTCAAATAGTGAGATACCACAGTGTATCACAAATAGTGAGATACCACAGTGTATCACAAATAGTGAGATACCACAGTGTATCACAAATAGTGAGATACCACAGTGTATCACTTTCAGTGGTGTTCAAATGATTTTTTAAAGTGAAAAGCAATGAAATATGATATATTCAGCAGGTAGTTACTTATCAAGTGCCTCTTATGTATACCAGGCACTGTTCTGGGGACTGGAGATACGCTAGTGAACAGAACAGGCAAAATTTTCTGCCTTCAAGGATCTTGTATTTTCCATAACCCATGTTTAATGTTTTAAGAGCAGAAAGAAATGTATGGAAGGATACAAATCAAAATAATTAACAGCATCACCTCAGGTAAGTAGATCTGAGTGGTTTGATATGTTACAATAAGTAACATGTAATGCATTATGTAATACATAAATACATACATAATACAAGTATTATACAAGCACATCAATAAATACATAAATACAAGTAACATGTAATGTAATGCATTATGTAATACATAAACATGTATTACTTTTATAATATTTTAAAATCTAACAAAATGTATTTATGTGTTCGTAGGTGTTGGGCTCTCCGAAATGCTTCTGTTTATCCTGATAACATCTAGAGTCAGAACATTCACTTCTCTGGTCCCCTGTGACTCTGGAAAAGAACCCATCCCCTATCAGCCATCCCCACCTCCTGCACTGTAAATGGGAGACTCAGAATCGTACAGCCTGACTGATTCCGAATTTAGAAGACAATCACCATAACTCCACAAAGGACTGACTTTAATTTCACAGCCACGATGCTTCTGCATAGCATTTGCAGAGCTGGGACACTTGACTGCCTTTTACGGCTAGTCACTCTGTCACATCTTAGCCACTCGATAATGGCTCTCAAGCTAGGGTCTATCTCCTGTTTCCCCTCACTCATGGCCTGTCACTTCCGCAAAGCCCAGATCTCTTCAAAAGTGCCACATATCACCCAGACAAATAAAGGCTACAGATGGTGGCGGGATGGCAGCTGTTAAGACTGTGAGCACACTGGCCTCTGTAGAGCTTGCAGCACAATCTTTTAATAGCACTTTCCATACCGGTGGAAAGATCATGAAATGCCTTCAAGCCTTTTTGGGAGGACAGCGGTAGGTCTGACTATCCTGCAGGTTTTAGATCGTCACAGGGCTTATGGTTGAGTTGATGAGATTGTGGACACCCTGACACTGACCTTGGGAGATGGGTTGGGAGGTTGTGGGGAGGTACTGGCAGCTTCTACTCATGAATTTTTGCTAGATCATTCATTCATTCAGTTAGCACATATTTATTTTGTCTTCTTCAAGAGATACTTAATATAGAAGTTAGGAGTAGGTCTGCTTAGATTTGAATCTTAGTTCTGCTACCTAATAGCTTGGATTATAGGAAAATAATTTGATCTTCGCAAGCCTCACCCTCTCATCCATAAAATGGGATTAGTAATAATATATATCTCAGAGTTACAGCAAGGATAAAGTAAGGTAATGCATGTCAAGGACTTAGCCGAGTACCTGGCACATCATAAGTGATCAATACATTTTAGTTGCTATATGCTTGGCACTAAAAAACCAGTAGAAAGTAGAAACAGTAGCTGAAATTGTGGGTCCAAATCAGTAGCCCAAGTTTACTCTATCTTTTGGTGTATAAATCCAAAACCAAATCATCTAGTGGGATAATTGATCTAGAATTGGAGAAACCCTAGCTCTCTCTCAGGTGCAAACATCAGCACATCGAGGTACGTCTGTAACTCGGAGCATGTGATTCTCGCATCAAAACAAACAAACAAAACCAAAACAGCACACACGTGAAGAAATAAAACCACTAAGAGTAAGACTAAAGACCCAACCCAACCAATAGAAAAATTAACAAAGCAAAAACAATTTGGAAGAAATTTACAGAAAATTAAAAAAAATAATTTAATTCAAGAATAGGAGATATAAAAAGATTTTAAAAGAAACATGAAATTTTTGAAATGAAAATTATATAGACAAATTAAATATTTAGAACATGAATTTAAAAATAAATTAGAACATCTCAAGAGAGGATTTATGTGGTGTTGGGAAATAATTCTCCATGAATTTATCACCCTTCTACACAGCTAGGAGTTAACAGTTCAAGTGTTCCTGGACTATCTTTTCAGAAATGTTTATACAAGCAGGCAGTTCTGGAAAGATAAAGATAGGAACTCCCCTGGAGAAATGCATTTACATTATGGATAAGTAAAGATAAAGACCATAACTCCTTCTGGAGAGATCTTGAGGTGTCTCTCCCTGGAGATAGTCTAGCATAATAAATCTAGAGACATTTTCTTCTCTCCCCAGAAACCTTTGCTTTCATGCAAGGGTGAGAAAAATCATGACTCCCTCTGGAAGACAGGATAGGCAGGTTTACCAGCAGCTTCTATGTAAGATCAGGGTTTCCTAAACTCAGGATTTTCTCTTGTAAGACACTCCCTCTACCCGTCCTGGAATTACTTGGCTCTTTCTATGTCATCCTATGGGAGTGCGGGCTTATCAGTTCAAAGCTATGTTATTACTCCGGCTGTTGCTTTGCTGTGAGTAATAAGCCATTTTTGTCTCTGACCCGGAGGTCTTCTGTTTTCCTACCGGTGTCCATTTAAAATGGTGACAAGCCAACTTGGTTGTAAATGGTGTAAATCTCAGATTTTTCACAGTTCCTCAAGTAGCAACCTCATCTCATCATGCAGAACGTCACAGGTCAGAGATGTAGAGGAAGGAAAACTATATATAAAAAAAAAAGATATAAAAAGACATCATGAAGAGCAGATTGGGGAGATCCAAATACATCTAAAAGGGTTCCAGGCTGAATAAATGAAAAACAGGGCAGCGACAATATTAAAGACATAATGCTTGACAACATCCACGCACTGAGTCCTTAGATACAGTGAGCTCATTAAGTTCTAAGAGAGATAAGTGTTTAAATGGCTCTTTTCGGTGAAACAGCAGACCATCAGTACCGTGGTAGATGTGGATGACATTTTTCTGATATGCGTTCTGGTTGTGTTTAGCCAGGATTTAGAACATGGTGGAATTGACGTGGGTCCACAGGGTTAGATGCATTCAGCTCTCCCTTTGGCTCTTGCTTACCCACGGGACCCACAGTGCAGGTGGCTCTCTCCGCGTGGAGAAAGTCTGGTTGGAACTGACAGAGAAGGAAAACTTGGCATCCCTTTGCTTCTTTACACTCCTTGCCTTAAACCATCAGCGTGTGTTAGAATTCTAGCCTACACCGACACAGTCTGCACTTGTGTTCCATGTTTACAAATACTAAACCCTCTCTAGCCACATTCTAATCCCCAGGCAAAAAAAGCTGAGTCCGTGCCCAGATATCACTTAAATGTCATCCTGCCTCCAGAATGTTTCCACTTATAGATTAATGACTCTGCTCCTAGACTAATTTAATCCATCTCTCCCTAAACGCTTCTGACACTACTTTGGTCCTTGGACCTACATTAATAGAGATATTAGTAGAGTTTATAGATAGGATGAATAAACTAACGTAAAGATATCATTCCCCCCCCAAAGGTAATCAATAAACATAATGAAATTTCAAACAAAATCACAAGAGACTTGATGTGTGTGGATGCTGTGTTTGGGTGTGTAACTTACACAGCTGATTCTAAAATATATGTGTATAAAATATATGTGTAAAAGGTAAAAGCTAAGAATAGCTAAGCAATTTTGCAGATAAAGGGAAAAAAGTAAAAGGAGGATCATTTAATCAGATGTCAAGGCCTTTTAAAGAAGTTGAAACTAAAAGATTGCAGGACGTTGTAAGACTGAGCAAGTCGATAAAGAACTCAGAAACAACCTGGTCACACAAGGAAGCTTGGCAGGTGGTAGGGTTCGCACTGCAGGTCAGAGATGAAAGATGAGCAATATAATAAATGCCGTTGGGAGAAAACTGGTGACTTTTAGATAAACACAAACATAAACGATTCCTACCTTATACCACGCAGAAAACAAAATTAGATGAATTAAAGTTTCCATTAAAATGTTTCAAAATTTAGATAAAATAGAATAGTCTATTTCAGATAACTAAGATAGAATACCTTTTACTCATCTGGGATAAGAAATGAATACTTGGGGCGCCTGCGTGGCCCAGCGGTTAAGCGTCTGCCTTCGGCTCAGGGCGTGATCCCGGCGTTATGGGATCGAGCCCCACATCAGGCTCCTCCGCCATGAGCCTGCTTCTTCCTCCCCACTCCCCCTGCTTGTGTTCCCTCTCTCGCTGGCTGTCTCTCTGTCAAATAAATAAATAAAATCTTTAAAAAAAAAAAAGAAATGAACACTTAAGAAAAATACTAAAAGTGAAAACCACAATAAAAAGACTAATAAACATAACTACATTAAAGTTAAAATATTCTGTGTGGAAAATTCACTATAAGCAAAGTCAAAAGATAATCATTACAGTGGAAAAACTGTCACTCACATACACAAAAAATATTAGAGGTCAGAAAATGTTAAAAAAAAAAAACAACAACCCTGCCAGTTTAGTTTTTGTAAAGTCAAACAACTGTATAGAAAAATGGAAAAAGCATGTAAGTACTCAGTTCACAAGAGAGGAAGCTAGAAATATGATAGGTATTTTAAAACTTCCTCAAACTTCTTGTATTCACAGAAAACATAGTTTACAATAAAATTAGATACAGTTTCACTCCTCTTCAAATTGGCAAAAATTTAAATCTACCAAAAATAATTATTTTTTTAAAATGTAGGGAGTTAGGAACTCACATGCTATTGGAGGAGACGTATATGGTTTCAAAAATGTTGGAAAGTTATTGCTAATATGCACCAAACTACACACTGAGAAATCCCACTTCCAATTAAATAGGTTGGAAACTCTCATGAGCACAAGCAAACATGTCCAAAATGCCCATTGCTCCTTTATTTGTAATAATAAAAAAAAAAGGTGGGGGAGACAAAATTTTAATGTTAAGTTGTATGGGAATAGATTAAATATAATTCGAAATACTCAAACAATGGAATGCACTTACAGCAAACAAAGTGATGGGATTATATCTATCCAGCTACCTATTCAAATTATCATGAGTATTTCTTAAAAACCTATTGTATAAGAGAGATCATTGCAGAATGATATGTTTGCCTGATTTCATTTAAATACAAATTTAAGTTGCTTGAGAATGCGCTATATTCTTCTTATGAGTTCATGCATACAGAGCCCAGGATCGTGCAACACGAGGCAAGAGGCTAATGCAACAATCCGGGGACAAAATCTGGCCCCTGCCCTGCTTGCCAAGCTTTGTACCTTCTCAGAGCTTCATCTGCCTGGGAAATCAGCACCATGCTATCTACACAAAGATGGCGTTGCTCATAAAGCCACTCCCTCACAGAGGTGTGTCCACCCAGAGGAGCACTTTTTTAAGAATTTGCCCAAGGCGCCGCGATAGACCAGCGGGGTCTGCAGGCACAGCACTGTATGTATATATGGCCATCAGAGGGGGATTTGCTAGGAAGTTAATACAAACTTCAGCTTCAGGCTTCTCCCTTGAAGGCTCCTTCCAAAGTCCTGGGAGGAAGCCTAGCGTGCTGTTCTCCTGGTCATACTCTTTCATAAATTTTGCAAAAAATCTGATATTTGAACCCAACCGGTTAAGACCATTACCTCTTTCCACTCCACTTTTCCCTGTGTCTAACTTCCTCTGGTGCCAATGACTTTGGAATAGCCTTGAGAAGTGTTAGGATGTCCTGAGGGAAAGTTGAATTGGAAATAATTTAGTCTGGGTTTAGAGAAATACGTTTTTGTGGTTCGGTCACTTCTCTGTATATACGACCCCATGTAGGAATGGCTTCCAGAAGCACTCTTACCGTCCTGTGTGCTAACTCACCAGACATTGGGACATCTACTTGCATGGCCATATGTGAATATGAAAGTCTCCTAAAGTGTCCAGCCCTGGAAGACGTGGGAGATGATTAATCAGGGTTGTCAACCCAAAGGGTGTTTAAGATTACTCACTCCACAAGCAAACTTAATTTACCCTGAAATATTACAGATCATATATGAAGGAAACTTAATCAAGTTGTCCCCAAATTGGACAAAAATCTCCCAAGTTTACAAAGCACTACCAAAATGAAGTAAAGCTTGAACAAATTATTCTAAAGTATCAATAATAAAGAAGCAAGTTTTAACTGTGTTGGAGAAATGATTGGATTATCTTTCTGTTCTCTCTATACAAAATGGTATTACGAACGCATTCCAATTTGAAGTGTCAGTCAAAGAATATGCAACCAAAACTGCAGGGAGCAAGTATTACAGAGGTGACTCAAGCCTTTAGTTAATACAACATTATGTTATTTTTCTGTGTTTTGTCATTTAGGTAACATTTGTCAGCTTAATTTTTTTCAATTGTTATAAGTTTTACTTTCCAAATAAATATAAACCTTTGTTTATATTGAAGACACAAAACAAATGAACAAAGGGGAAATAAGACAGACAGAGGCAAAACAAGGAACGGATTCTCAAGTCTAGAGAATCAAACTCATGGTTACTGGAGAGAAGGCCATAGGGGGATGGGTGAAATGGGAGCTAGGGATTAAGGAGGGAACTTGTAGTGATGAGCACCTGATGTTCTATGGAAGTGTTGAATCACTATATTGTACATCTGAAACTAATATTACACTGTATGTTAACTAACTGGAATGTAAATAAAAACTTAAAAATATTTTAGTTTAGGGGCGCCTGGGTGGCGCAGTCATTAAAGCGTCTGCCTTCGGCTCAGGGCGTGATCCTGGCGTTCTGGGATCGAGTCCCACATCGGGCTCCTCCGCTGGGAGCCTGCTTCTTCCTCTCACACTCCCTCTGCTGTGTTCCCTCTCTCGCTGGCTGTCTCTCTGTCACATAAATAAATAAAATCTTTAAAAAAAAATATTTTTGTTTATATTTTGAATTCGTAACTTTAAGATAAAGTATTTACCCACCAAAATTGCACAGCTTTTAGGCTCCACAACACATGGATCTTCTACACCAGAAATAACTTGGGGGACTACCCACAATCTTTAGGGCCATGTATACCTTTATGAAGGGAGGCAAGGAAACCAAAACTATGAGACTTACTATTGGGAATTCAATAAAAATTGTATTTACTTCTTTAAAAAGCTATCCAAAACAAATGACAAAATTCACATGTTGAGTCTGAATGTAGTTGTATCTATTTCCTATGATTTTCTGATTTCTCTAATTGTTTGAAATATTTCACCTTCTTCAAAAGGACTGAAAACATGTCAACATCTATTTGCTGCATATAGAGGGTACAGGGGAAGTAGGAAGCTCTTGCAGTGGTCCAGGCAAGACGTGGAGCTGTCCTGGGCTAGGACAGGAGCGATAGCAATAGAAAGCAAGGGATGACTCTGAGAACTGGGCAGCGAATAAAATCAATGGGGCTTAGTGACTTGTTGTGAGTGGGCGCTTGGGTAGAATCCCAGAATGATGCAGCAAAAACGGGATGGTATCAGCAACTGGGTGAATGGTGGTACCACTGAGAAGTACTGTCACCAGGGACTCACTGACAAGCCACAGTAACCCACTACCTAGCCCTGCCTACAGGTGCTGCTTGCCACTGGAAGCTAAGGCCAGATGCCAGAAGCCACAACCTCCAAACAAGCCCCCACGACCAGTTTTCAATAGGCTTAATCCAGTTCAGATGTGGAGGCAACCTTCCAGAAGACCTCAAGATCATCAACATCTAAATACAATAAAAAATATACCTACCAGTACCAGGGAGAGATCCTATTGTACCCATTTCAGGGACAAAAAGAGGTGGCACTCTGATCCTGAGAAGGTTCCTCCTCCTTCCCAGAAAAAAATCTGAAGTCAGCTTCCTTACCAGTCCGTTAATTACCTTAACCCCATGAGACCCTGACCATGAGACCTAATCAAGGGGCAGGTGCCTTTGGAGCATGAGTTCCTCTTCTCCGTTCCTTCTCTGGCCACTGAATAAATTACCTGCTTGCCATCAAATACTATTTTGTTATTTGGCTATTTGGCCTGTGGTGTTGAATAGGGAAGGAATCTACCACATCAGTAACAGTGCTTGGGCTTAGAAAGACAGACACGAAGATGGGAGGGAATAAAAGCACCATCTGATCCCAGGCCCTTCTGCCCACCTTACAGGTGGAAAAACTGAGAACCAGAGGAGTATATAGTGACTCCCTTACTTAGGAGATGCTATTTATTCTTAGAGAACCCTTTCTGGCATGGACTTTTAGAATATTTTAAAATCCAGTGTCTCCAGGGGCACCTGGGTGGCTCAGCTGGTTAAGCATCTGACTTTTGATTTCAGCTCAGGTCATGATATCAGGGTCTTGAGATCAAGCCCCATGGCAGGTTCCTTGCTCAGCAGGAAGTCTGCTTGAAATTCTCTCTCTCTCTCTCTCTCTCCTTCCTACCCTCTTCCCCCAAAATAAAATACTTTAAAAATAAATAAATAAAAATAAAATAAAATACAGTGTCTCTATCAAGTATTTAGAGTTAAATGCATCTGAGACTCAAGAAGCAAATTAAATCTATACCTTGGTCATCTTGCTTAACTTCTCAGAGTCGTCTCTTATCTCTACCATGGGGTTATGATGCCTACCTATGAATTCCAGGGAAAATTATATGAGAACAAAGTAAAGAGGTCAATAATTGGATATATTATCAAGTTTCCCATCTTCTTCTCCCCCATACTCAGCAAAGTATTTCCAATGGATCTCATTATTAAAAAATGAATTAACAGAGAATACTGCAAATATGTAATACCCCCAATAAGATGACAAGCAGTAGGTTATGAACTTTGGACACAACTTCTTCACTGAAAAATAAACAAATCTGATGTTATCATTAAAAATGAATGGAGAATATAAAAATGTTTGCTAAATAAGTAACAATCAATCCTTCTCCATTTATATTTACCCACATATTTAACAACTTCCAGCGCTCTTAATTCCTTTGGCAGATTTGATTTTTCATCCTATTTCATTTTCCTTCAGCCTGAAGAACTTCCTTCAATATTTCTTGCAGTGAAGGTCTGCTGGTGACAATTTTTTTTTTTTTTAAGTAGGCTCCACGTCCAGCATACAGCCCAAAGAAGGGCTTGAAGTCATGACCCTGAGATCATGACTTGAGCTGAGATCAAAAGTCGAAGGCTTAACCCACTGAGCCACCCAGGAGCCCCACCACAAATTCTTTAAGCCTTTTATTGTAAATGTTTTTATTTAACCTTTAGTTTTGAAGGATGTTTTATCTGGACATGGAGTTCTAGGATGATAATTTTGTTTTTATTTTTATGTTAGCACGTTAAAAATATCAGACATTTCCGTCATCTTCTGGCTTGCCTTGTTTCTGATATCTGTGAATTTCTTAATTTTGTCCCCCTCTAGGTAACGTCTTTTATCTCTGGCTGCTGTAGGTTTTCTCCTCTGACTGTTTTTCAACAATTTTATTATGTGGTGTGTCATGGCTTGGGAGTGTGGTAAGCCTGGAAATATTATCCATTCAAGGTGATGAGAATGGTGAAATTCCAGATTCTGTCATATCCAGCATATCAGAAGTTCACTGAGAAAAAAAAGAAGGGGAGCTAGCTAATTACCTGTTCTGATGAACAAAGCATGATAACGTAGCCCACCTTCAGATAATCGCTTTTCAAGAAATGGAAGATTCCATGTTTCTTATTCAAAATGATTTTCATGTTTTCTCTAGTAGCAGATGGGTACAGAGGAGTTTAGTGATCATCTGATAAAAATCCTCACGTCATAATGATGTCGAAATCAACAGCCAATCAGTGCAGCCAATCAGCAATACAGCTGAAACTCAATGATCATTTCCTGACTCCTTTATTACCAATGTTTCCAGTCTCAAGTCATTCACATGTCACCACTTTATTTTACCCACATCAATGTACCAACAGAGCGATGGTTGATATTTTTCTTTAAGTCGATTTTAAATCTACTCACTTTTCAATATTAGTCTGTGTTAAGGAAAATATCCTTAAAACTATATATGTTTGAAATATTGGTAATATTTTTTCTAATGCCCTTTAAAATAAATGTGTAATTATGCAACGAGCCTGTTGAAATCATCCTGTATATTACGCTGTGTATGAAATGCCAGTCTGGGCAACGCCAGTCTGCTGCTTCCCAGGGAGACTGAAGAGCAAGGTATGTTTCCTTCTTCTCCCAAGGTGGAGGAGAAAATTGTTTTTCCTAATATCTTTTCTCCCACCAGCCTCGGGTTCCAAGACCAGAAGTTTCCAGACCAATTTGGCTTCTTTTCTCTTTTCAGCACTAGTATGCTCTGTGGTTCCCATTGTCATTCCATTTTTCTGAACATCATTTTCCTTGTGAAAAATTAAAAATCATTCTTACAAAAGCCTTTCAGATGCTGTTTGGATCCTATTTTCTGAGATTTGAAAATGTGTACAAGGACAAAACAAATGAGCTGAAGACAAATAGTATTTATATTGCTAATCCGTGTGTCTACTTATTGTAAATTGGAAGGATTGAGAGTCAGACTTTTAAAAGAATAAGTATAGAAACAATGTACCAAAACGGGGACTCTTAATTTGATGTCAAAAGCAAGAATGCAAAATTGTATCTGTGCAACAGTTCCAATTATAGAAAACTTATGTAAGCACACAAAAAAAGAGCATGAGAAAATATAAATTCTTGCATTCTTTGGACACCTTTAATTGGCAATGTTATAATTGAGATCTAAATAAAAATTTGTGATTTTTAGTTTGTTGTTCTTTTTGTCAATCTTCATTATTCCATAACGACTGGTGTGCATTTTAAATCTCCACCAAAACAATAAACCGCCACCAATAAGCTTCAATCCTACAAAATATTTCGTAGTTTAGTAACTTAATTAAGTTCGAGTTAATCAAGTGAAAGGAAAATTGAAACTACCTCAAGAAAGAGAAAAGTCAGTTTTTTCAGGATTCGTGCTAAAAGAAATTTCTCCAAATGGGGAAAGACATCTATTCACCTTGTAGCTCCTGTGGTGATGTCTCACTGAGCTCTGCTGCCGTCACGACCATTTCATCTCTGGAATTAAAAAAGCAGGAGGGGTGAGAAAGGGTCATTTTCATGCTCATTATTGGCTTTATCCTTCAATGTTATGCTTTGAGGTTTAACTGAGACAAAATTCTAGCCAGCACACAAAATGTTCTTCATGTTTCAGCAGATAATAGTAAGATAATAAATAGGAATCATGTGAAACCAGTTCATTAGGTTTCCAAGAGAAATTGAGTCTTGGATACTCTTTAATACTATCATTTCCTTGCTCCCAACCTGCCGCCGGAGGAAGAAGATCATCTGAGTATATTTATCCAAGATCACACCTCTAGAATCCATTTCATAAAGTCTAGACACAAGAGATTGAAATACAGAGGAAAGTGGGTAATTCCATTTCCCACATCACTAGGATTTATCTTCTGAGTTCTGGCTTTTCTTATTAAGAACCTGACTTTCTTCAGGTGATCAGTGGTGAAAATTCAGTGCACTTCAGCAGACTGCAAACTTACGCAAAGGGCTTTCACAGAATCCATCCGAGTAACTCCAACATTCGCATGCACAGTATCAGAGTGTGCCTGAGTATAAGGTGGGGTACTTACAGGATGACATAGACCAAGATCTGCTCAGGAGTTAAATCAAGGAAACTCCCAAGTTACTGAAGTTGGTAGTGCTTGCTTTTTCCTCAAAGTAGAAACTGAACAAGATTATTATTTGTTAAGATTAGCCATGGGTGTGGTAGTGGTGAGTATCTTTGGGTTTATTGTCAAGAAATTGTCCCCACATCTCAGATCCTATGAACTAAGAGACTATAGAGTATAGGAATAGCTCTGGGAAAGATTAAGAACATGCTGGAGGGTACTTCTCCTTGGTCAGGGGTATACTGCAGGTGCTAGGAATCATATTTTCCCCATCTGGATGATATTTGGTATTCTGCCATCACAGCATCCTGATTTTTTATGGCAACTGCAGTCTGGGAAACAAAATACTGGCCCTTGCTAAGGTAAGGTCAAAAGAGAGCTGGGGAAGAAGCCACTTGCACAGAGCAAGGGCCGTGACTTTGAGAACTTGGCACCCTGGGACACTATAGTCACTTTCCCATGCCTGTGTTTCTAGCACTCCTTTCTGTGCTCCCCTCAGCTACCAGGTGCTCCCATGGTTTATTTAAGGGTACTCTATCTTATAGACTGCCTTTCTCCAGATGGTTGGTGTTGACATGTCATTAACTTAGGACTCTGTGGGGTCATCCTTTGGCTCTTCTCAAAACTCTTTTCTATAAATCTTGTTAAAGACATTATTTTTTAGAGCAATTTTAGGTTCAAAGCAAAATTGAGAGAAAGGTACAGAGATTTCCTCTATACCCCTTACCCCACATAAAAATGCATAGCCTCCCCCATTATCAACATTCCCCACCACAGTGGTACATATTTTTACAATTGATGAACCTACATTGACACATCATAATCAGCCAAATGTATAGTTTACCTTAGGGTTCTTCCATGGTGTTGTACATTATATGGGTTTGGGCAAATTTATAATGACATGTTTCCATCATTATAGTATCATACAGAGTACTTTCTCTGCCCTAAAATTCATCTATGCTGTGACTATTCATTCCCCCTCCACCAACCCCTGGTAACCACTGATCTTTCTACTGTCTGTGCAAGTTTTGTCTTTTCCAGAATGTTCTCCAGTTGGAATCAGATAGTATGAAAAGCTAAGCTTTTCAGATTGGCTTCTTCACTTCACTGTGCATTTAAGATTCCTCCTTGTGTTTTCATCCCTTGAAAGCTTATTTCTTTTAAGCACTGAATAATAGTCCATTATGTAGATATACCAAAGATTATATATTTATTCATTCTTTTATTGAAAGACATTTTGGTTGATTCCAAGTTTTGGCAATTATGAATAAAAGTGCTATAAATATCCTTGTATGTGTATTTGTGCGGACATAATTTTTCTAAAGATTTGGGCAAATACCAAAGAGTGTAATTTGTCGGGTGATATGGTAAGAGTATGTTTAGTTTTTTAAGAAATTGACTTCTGATCTATTTTTCTATTCTTTCAACAATACCATGTTGTCTCGATAACTATAGGTTTATGGTAACTCTCAAAGTTATATAGCATCAGCCTTCTGACTTTGTTCTTCTTCAATATCCCATTGACCATTCTAGATCTTTGCCCCTCCATACAACCATTAGAACCAGTTTGTCTATGTCCTCCACAAAATAACTTGCTGGCACTTTGCACTGATTCCATAGACCAAGTTGGGAAAAACTGACATCTTGATAACAGTGAGTCTCCCTATACATGAAAATGGTATATCTCTCCATCAATTTAGTTTTCTTATTTTTTTCATCAGAGTATTATAGTTTTCCTCCTCTAGGTATTGTACATACTTTGTTAAATATATACCTAAGTATTTCATTTTTGAGGGTGCTAATGTAAATGGGATTGTGTTTTTAATTTCCAATTCCACTTGTTCATGGCTAGTATACAGGAAAGCAATTGACTTGTATATATTAACCTTGTGTCCTGCTACCTTGCTACAATTGTTCATTAGTTCCAAGAGATTTTCTTGTCAAACAGGTTGGGTTTTTTACATAGATGATCATGTCATCTATGAACAATAACAGCTTTATGTCTTCCTTTACAGCTGTACACCTTTTATTTAGTTATTCATTTGCCTTATTGCTTAAGTGAAGAATTCCAGTATGCTGTTGAAAAGGAGTGGCGAGAATGGATGTCCTTGCCTTGTACCAGATCTTAGTGGGAAAGGTTCAAGTTTCTCACCATTAATGATGATATCAGCTGTAGGCTTTGTGTGGATATGGTTTCTGCCTGTGAGTCAGTCCTCTGCTAAGCCATTATTCTGTCCATTCACCTGTGGTCTCTCCAATCTTGGGAGCAATAAGGTTTGCCCCATGTCCTCCCTTCTCTAACAGATCCTAGAAGAGTAATTGATTTTTCAGTTAGTTTAGCTTTTTATTTGTTAGGACAGATTGGTGACTTCCAAGCTTCTCACATGTAGAACTAAAAAAATCAAATCCTTCTACACTTATTTATGTTCATATTTTTTTGGTTTCTTTTAATGACACTCTATGTCCATTTTCCCAAAGTACAGGCACAAATGCCTCATAATAAGTGATAGGATGTTGTTCATTACTTATAATTTCATGTTATTCTGTATTTCCTTGATATATACTCCAAACTAAATTTTTGATAAAATACATCATTCTGTGGGAGTTCTAGGCATTAGCACTATGTGGAAAGTTATTTTTCTTTTATTTTTTTTTAAAGATTTTATTTATTTATTTGACAGAGATAGAGACAGCCAGCAAGAGAGGGAACACAAGCAGGGGGAGTGGGAGAGGAAGAAGCAGGCTCATAGTGGAGGAGCCTGATGTGGGGCTCGATCCCATAACGCTGGGATCACGCCCTGAGCCGAAGGCAGACGCTTAACCGCTGTGCCACTCAGGCGCCCCTAGTTATTTTTATTTTCTATTAATATATTGGTTTAAAAGCAACAAATCAATATCAGTGGATTTATCAGCAAGTGCTTCGTAAACAAAATCTGCTTGTACTTATTTTATACTAGAAATTGTTTGGTTAAAACTCACAACTGGGTTTCTTCGGAGAAAAGCTTGATAAAAAGCTCTGCGGTTATATATAAATCACAGCTAAACTTTAAATTTTATTTTTATAGCAGTTGACATTTTCCCTTAAAAATGCCATTTTGCACAATTCTACATTTCAGAGCTTTAGAAAATAACAGTGTCCAAAGCAATACTTAATGAATACTATTTCTGCTTGAAAATTTATCTCCTTTCCATTATTCCACAGCGTCTCATTATACCAGTTAACCTCTCTGAGCTTCAATTTCTTTATTTGTCCAACGAGGATAATAGTATCCTTCTAACTGTGAACATCAAATTGGGTAATGAAAATAAAGGCATTTTCCAGAGAAATCATCCTATACCCAAGGGATGACATTATGGAAATAATCACTAAATTTGTTTATTTTTAACCCTGCTTCTAATCTAGATGAACTGTGGAAATTACTGTACTGGCACTTTAATTTATACTTAAATTCACAATGAGGTAAATTATATACCTCTCTCTTAGACTATGGACTATGAGAAACAAACTGAGGACTTCAGAGGGGAGGGGGTGGGGGAATGGGATAGGCCGGTGATGGGTAGTAAGGAGAAGCACGTATTGCATGGTGCACTGGGTGTTATACACAACTAATGAATCATCGAGCCTTACATCGGAAACTGGGGATGTACTGTATGGTGACTAACATAATATAATAAAAATCATTTAAAATAAAAAAAAAAATTATATACCTCTCTCTTGTGTCTTCACCATTAGGATAAATATTGTGGGAAATTTTGAAAAAGTAGTTGTACCTCAAATGTTTCCAATCTAGTTGTGGGGACAACACATAGTAAAATAAAATGACAAAAACACATTATTGCAGAAGGGGCGATACCAGGAAGATATCTGATTTTAAAGTCAGATATTCCATAGTTTGAACCCAGTCCAGTCACTGATGAGGTATGTTAATGTTAGTGACTGAATCCCTGAAATGGGAATCAGAAAATTATTTGGCAGAGTTTCTGTGAGATTTAAATAAGATAAAATAATACCCTGGAATGAAGCCAGGGGGGAAAAATCACTTTCCTCTTCATCCCCTACCCATCCTCACCCCCAGTCCTGAATCAGATAACGCCGCATGGAAGAATCCCACTGAGAAAGATTGTTCAAGGAAACTCCTATTTGGGGGTCAAACTGTCATATTTGAATATCCAAAAACATGAAGTAAGAAATCAACACCTAGTGAGGAAAAGAGGAAGCATGGCCCGAGAAAAGAGACCAGAGGGGACTGGGTATGACGTTTGCGAAGTTCACTGAAGAAATTGTTGCTGTTGGAACAAATAAATACGGTGAACATATGTCCTGTTTTCCTGGGACAGTCCTTATCTTTATTTATTGCCCCAACAACAAGTACATTTTTAATAGCTTTAAAAGCTTCCATTCTTTCTTTTTACTGTTTAATGGCCGCCAGTTTTAATGGGCCCCCATTTCATTCTTAAATATATGCTAGGTTTGGGTGATAAATTACACTAGAGAAGATATATAATTAAGAAGGTGGATAGGTTGAGAAAGGTCAGTCATGGAATCCCTTTTTTTAAAGTATTTTAAAGCCTGGATGGCTCAGTCAATTAAGCATCCAACTCTTGATTTAGGCTGGGGTCATGATCTTGGGATTGTGAAATGGAGCCCTACATCAGGCTCTATGCTCAGCAGTGGAGTCTGCTTTTCTCCCTCTCCCTCTGCCCTTCCCTCCACTCGCTCTCTCTCTCAAATAAATAAATAAATAAATCTAAAAAAAAAAAAAAGATAGGCAGTCTATGCTGATGATAGGAAACTATGGTCTACTCTTGAGTCAGGTGTCCAGATTAAAGACAAACTATGATTTACATTATTTCTACTTAGGCTTTTATTCACCTAACTGTGTATCTCATCCAAAAATGCATTTTGTTATTTGTTTCAAAGTCCATCCTTCCTGCAACTCTGGGTCTAAGGATCCTGGAATAACACAAAGATAAATGTATTATGTTGGAATAATCTTTAGAAATCTGACTGATCACATTACATGCATCATATCATAGAAGTCAGCCTCTCTGAAGGAGAAATTGTCTCTACATAGTTTCAATATAACATTGCAAAAATTCTCCAATTTACTCCCTATAGCTTTTTATGACAGTCTACACAATGAAATCTAAAGAATCTAAAATGCCATCCATTGTAAGTTGTAACATTAATTATGAACGTCCAACAAATGAAAAAGTTACCAATTAAATGATACTACAATGTTTTCTTACCACTTGAAACTTTCATTTTGCATTTATTGGAAGATTGTTTTATACTAATGAATACATTTTTATTCAATATCATCTATGTGTATACATAAAAAGGATAAAAATTAAGTACATTGGTTAAGTTTCTCCTAAAATTTCTTCACACTATCTGATTTTTCAAAATCACATTTGGACCCAAGACATTGAAATCTTCTTTATCCCCCCTTTGGCAGAACATCGTCCTCTGCGACTACGGTGTGGGGTTTGCAACATGTTACCAAAGATATTCCACTGTTGCTTCTGGAATTTTCTTCCAAGCAATTTATGCTCCTTCTGCAAGTTTTGATGCACGTTCAGAGGCTATAAGATCGAAGTCATGACTGTTGCCCAGCTGTTAGTAATGTGAAATCCATTCTAATTTGAAAGAGACGTGTATCTTAGAGTTGACGGGCAGGAGGTAAGTCCACATGGCCCTTTGGTGAGGAGACTTGGCTTATCTATGACCTTCCATAGTCATGCCATGACCAGGGTGTGTGACTTCATGGTTTGGAGATCGTATTAACATCAGGTAAGATTTACTGAGTGCTGAGCATCTGCCAGACATGGCCCTGAATGCTTTCATACATCAGCTCCTTATCTTTACAAAAATCCCTATGGAGTAAATATTGATTGTCCTTATTTTATGAGAACGCCAGAGTCAAGGTCCCCAAACGGGTAAATAAAGTAGATTTAAAATCTGCTAATCTATTGTTGGCATCTGAACACTTAATAAAGAAGGCCTTTTGCCTCTTGAGGTGGCTTAAATTTTGCCTATCTGTGGAGGTGGTTCTTATCTCTGATATATGGGAAGTAACAGATGCTTTCTGAACAATAAGATGGGACTACAAAATGTATGATCATCAAAGCTATTCAATGTCGATTGAATGTAGGCAGGAAAAACAGAGTTCTTGATACCCCTTCCCCAAGCTGCTTCCAATTTTACTTTCTTATCAAACATCCCTTTGTGTGTGTGTTCGTGATATACACATCATTCTTTCATTCAATCACCAAATATTCTTTGACTGCCCACTGTGAGCCAGGCCCCTGGCTTAGAGCAGTGAGTAGAACAAAGTCCTGACCTCACGAAACTTACAATTGTGTGGGTGAGTGAGAAAAAGGGGTACAGATAAAAACAAATATATAGTGTGACCCCCAGAGATAGACATAATAGAGAAAAACTAAGATACGGGGCAAAGAGTGGTCATGGAAGTGCAGGGTGCTCTGTTAGACTGGGCGCTTCAGAAGGAGTTTTCTGATACAGGATATGAAATCAGGCACCTGAAGAACCAAAGATCGAATCCTGCATTATTTGGGCCAGGAGATAGGTCACTGCCTACTCTCTCAAGGAGGTCCCCAGCAGAGTGCAGCCCGACAGGACTGAAGAGCAGGTGATTGTGGTGGTAGCAAACACATACTGAGCGCACACCCAAACCAACCACTCTGCTAAGTGTTTTATGTACATCTCCTTCTTTAAAAATCAAAAGTCCTGTGTCATATTTACTATTGTTCCCACTTTAAAAATGGAGGTGTTGGGGCGCCTGGGTAGCGCAGTCAGTAAAGCGTCTGCCTTCGGCTCAGGGTGTGATCCCGGCGTACGGGGATCGAGCCCCACATTGGGCTCTTCCGCTGGGAGCCTGCTTCTTCCTCTCCCACTCCCCCCGCTGTGTTCCCTCTCTCACTGGCTGTCTCTCTGTCACATAAATAAATAAAATCTTTAAAAAAAATAAAAATAAAAATAAAAATAAAAATGGAGGTGTTGACATTGGCACAGGACAAGTAGCTTGCTCAAGGTCGCCACGGAATTGACCCTTATTCTCCCCTCAGAGTCTACTCTCTGAGCCACTGTAAATCCTCTATCCCACAATACATTGATGGTGAGTAATAAATCATAAAGATGAAACATAAAAGGCACAGTTAACAAGTTAAAAGGTCATAGTCTAGATGAGGAAACATTCTTGGTAAAGGGACTATGTTGTATCTTCTAAAAAACTCCCTTCTAAAACCCTCGTCTCTAAAAACACAGATGTCCTCACTCCCTCTCTCCTCCTCACATTCCCCTTTCTGCTTTTCTGGAGCATTTCTTACTCTGTTTTTTGTTTGTTTGTTTGTTTGTTTTGTTTTGTTTTGTTTTGTTTTGTTTTTTGGCACCAGCCAAGGTTTTCTTGTTTTTACTTTCCAATCCATTTTCATGGCAGACTAAACAAACGCTTTCTGTTCTGCATTATCTCCCAGATCAAACACCTTAGCCGTGCAAAGAGTGAAGACAGATGCCCTAGGAGTTGGTATCGACCATGGGTGCCACTGTTTTATTTCTGAGCCAAATCAATGCTGAGTATGGAGCATTGACCCTCATGGTGTATAAAGTAAAGCACTGCTGTGAACATAGAATTGTCAAATTGTGGCATGTAAATGGTGAAAATGGGTATAAGTTCTAGGATGCTCTTCCCTTAAAAACAATGCCAACGCTGAGCAAGTGGAAGATTGTACACTGACTCCTTGATCGTGCTGGAGGGAAGAGGTCTGTAAGCAGATAACAGAGCTGGTGACGAATGAGCGTGAAGTCGAACGATGACTCTAGGGCCCAGGAGGTGGAACAGGATAAATAAAGGGGTGGAGGGCTTGGTCCTCGAGCTTCTGGAGTATTAGGCTGTTCCTAAGGAGCAGCTCAGACATGGAAAGATAAGAAAGCTCTCGTAAAAGAAACAGGGAATGAAGAAGTTGAACTAGATTTTGAAATGTTCCATAGACGTATTCATTCATTTATTTTCATTTATTTGGCTCATCACAGATTTATGAGCACCTGCTAGACTCCAATCACTCGGCTGTATCCTTTCATGGAGAGCATCTCTTTTAATAGATAAACCAATCCTGAGACACAGGGGCTATTTTTTCTCATCTTGCAGATGTGGAGACAGAGGCAAAGAAAATTTGTGCAACATGCCCAGGGCTACACAGCTGCAGAACCAGGATTTCAACAAATATCAAAACTATGAAAAGGTGAGACTTACGGTGAATAAAGCTGGATGCCCAGTTGGGGCTGGAGCCACTTATGTCTCTGGAGCAACTTTGTGCCACATGTAATCCAAGAATCACCTGTGTTAGCTGGAGACTTGCCAAGAATGCAGATCCAGGGGCCATGGGCTCAGACACTCTTGTGGGGGAGGATATAGAGGCAAGGGGCTGAGGATGTGTGTGTCTGATGATCTTGGCTCCTGAGGACCAGGATGAACCTAACATCGGAGGTTGTGCAGAAAGGCGGCTAAGGTGAGGCAGAAATCAAGGCTGGGAGAAACCAGCTGATTCTAGCAAAGTCATGCAGCCATGCAGGGCCAGTTCTGCTCTCTCTGTGCACCTGACCTTGAGGACAAGAGCAAGGGGATGAAGCACACACCTCTCCAGTCACTTGCTGTCACAGTACTCTGGATCATTTATTTGTAGCCTTTGTTCTTTGGAGAAATCATCCCTGGTTGACTGTTTACTTGTTTATATTATTTCGAACAATTTTATTGAGGTATAATTGATATAAAAAAATCTGTACAAATATAATGTACACAATTTGGTGGGAGTGAACATATGCATATATGCTCACAAAATCATAAGCATACCTACCACCGCCAAAAGATCCGTCTCACATAACTGAAACTTTATACCCATTGGACCGCTCTTCATTTCCCCTCTTTTCAGTCCCTGGTAACAACAAATATATTCTTTGCTCCTATGATTTTGACTACTTCAGATTACCTTATATAAGTGGGATCATGTAGTATTTGTCCTGTGACTGGTTTATTTCACTTAGCATAATGTCTTCCAGGTACACCCATGATGTTTCACATGGGAAGAGTTCCTTCTTTCTTAAGGCTGAATAATAGTCCATTGTATGTACGTACAACATTTTTTTTATCCCTTCATCCATCAGTGGATATTTAGGTTATTTCCGTATCTTGGTTATTGTGAATAACATCGCCATGAACATGGGAGTGCAGATGTCTCTTCAAGATACTGATTTCATTTGTTTGAATAGATACCCAGCAGTAGGATCGCTGGATCCTATGGCAGCTCTACGGGTTCCTATGGGGACGGCACCATTTTACATTCCCATAAACAGTGCACAAGGGTTATAGTCTTCACATCTTCACTCGCCTGTGTTATCTTCCATTCTTTTGATAATCGCCATCCTAATCTTCACTGGAAATTAATGATCAGGAACTGAAGGACTGTCACAGAATTGTTTGCCTATGTGTCAGCAGTGCCTGGCCCAGAGGAAGTACTGAATAAATACTAGATAGATGAAGGGACGAATGGATGGATGAATGAATGAAAGGCATACAGGCGTGTCATGCTTTATTTCTTTCTCCCCAAACTTCATGTTTCTTATAAAGACATGGCTCTCCAATGATTGTAATGCACTTCATCCTTTTACTCACTTTTCCCCGCAGGAGACAAAGGAACTGGGAAATTTGGAAAACATAAAGTGACATGATAAGGTCAGACCCTCCCTTCCTCTCCTTGCGAGAAAGCTGTCTGATACCATGTTCTGCTGCTGCTCCTCCAAGGACAGGCTCTCCTTAACCTGAGGCTGTCCGCCCCCCATTCAGAGCTGCCTGTAACCCATGGGTAATTAGCCCAGGCCTAGATTTAGGGAGCAGGCTCCGTAGGCTCTCACTCCAAGCTATCGTCCAACTCTGCCTTCACGGTACGAAGGGGACAGTTTGGTGCTCTACCCACCAAGATATGGGTTTCCCTATCCATTTGTCTAGAACCTGCATTGGCAAGAGGGGTGCCATTTATCAGGCAGTTTTGGAACCCCCCAGGATTCTGTGACTCTAAAATAATCTAACAGAGTCCATGTTCTTTAAAGAACCCCACAAATTGGAAAGCTGTTTTTCTGGAACCAGTATGGGATAGTAGGGAAAGCCCAGGAGTCAAAGTCCTTGTCACCATCCCTGGTGTCGCCATTTACCTGCTCTGTGGCCCAACCACAGCATTGGACCTCTAGGACCCTCAATTTCAGTATTGCTAAAATTGGGATGCTAATTCCTGCTGGCCCTGTTGTGAGGATCCTATAAACCAAATAGACCTACATTACTGAAAGCACTTGGTCAAATGAAGAGCATCATCTATGTTCAGGGGAATCATTATTATTATTGAAATAGAACAATGCTACAGAGTTTCATAATCATTATCAGCCCAAGTGCACTGATGAAATTCTCTTTCCTTGAGCAGACATACATAAAATATTGTGCACATTTCTCTGGTGCACCTCAAGCTCCATAAACTGATTCATTAAAATAAGAGAATTATTCCTGGTTTTGGATAGAAAAGTATTTTCCCTGAGTTGTCTATAAGAGTACCATTTTCTTAACTATGGAAAGAGTATTTTTTATCTCATAATTATAACTGAATGTGATTGGCCTCTTATTACGTTTCTCCAGTATGTGGATTTCTTCCATAAAAAAGCTGTTCATTAACAAATTTGTGCACATCTCATTTCAGAAAGCACCAAAGGTGACAATGGAGTCATCACAGAATTTCAAGTTCATCGCTGCAGTGTTGCACATTTCAGATTTTAAACAAGAAAAAGTTTCATTGGTGTAGGTGTTTTCTTACTTGAAATAAACATGGGTTTTGAGGTCTTGCTTTCAAGGTCCTGGTTTATTTTACGACTTTTTAGCTGTTTTACATCAGGTAACCCCCTCCCCCTGCCCACCTCTCAGAGCTTTGGTTTCCTTACTTCAAAAGAGGTATGAGGGAATTGAATGAGATAATGCAATCCAAGCTAAGAATAAGGTACATACTCGAAACTTCATAAATAGTCACTTAATCCCCCATTCTTGGGCACTGAGTAAAAATCAACTCGTAATTATAAAATTTCTGGTTTTTACAGGTTTAACTATATAGAGTAAGAAACAGCAAAAGAGGTTGTAATCAATAAAATTCTGTTGGCAGGGATGTCTGGCTCATTTGCCAGAACAGTCTATAATTGCATTAATTTGGCACCATTGGAAAGTCATTTTTTAAAAAAAAAAAGTCCTTCTAGGAAGTATTGAGTGGTCATTAAACTTAGCCGGTTTATCATCAGTTCCAAGGCATAATCAACTGGATCCTCTTAGAAACCCCAAGAAGTCATTTCCACCAGTTGGAAAATAATTTTAATCCTTTTAAATGATAATGGAAAAAATTGGAATATTTTACTGTGACACCCACTATGTAGCCAAACTTTATTCATTGTGTAAAATTGAGAAAAGGCCCATGAGAACCTCCCTGAATAGACATTTATGATACGGTTGGCTGAGGGATAGAAAACCTTGGCCAGTGTCTCGTTCCAGGGTATGATCTACAAACTCGGGGTGTTGCACACAGGTATGATCCCTGCCAAGTCAGAGTGTGGACAAAGAACGTCCACAGAAGCGGGAGGGGGGGGGGGGGCTCTGATGCATGGCGGCAGGCATGGCGGCGCTGGAGAGCTCCTCTTTTGACCTGAATAACAGACTCATTCTTCAAAGAAATTAATGAGGAGAAAGCTAAGTGTAGATGTAAAGGGAAAATTGAACTCGCACTTTGGTGTTTGAAAGAGCTTATGTCTAATACTTTTCTCTCTTTTGCCCAAGATTCAGATAAAATGAGATCCTGATGCAGGCATCAAGCAGATGGAGATGAAAATTGTACCCATTTTTAATAAGATCAGAAAATTTGGTTTAGGAGTGAGGTTAAAAGGGTTTCTGAATGCTTCACCTAAAAGCTAAACTTAGCTCCTGAAACCACTGGCCAGTTCTGCAGGGAAAGAAGATCCATGCTAAGTTCGCCGGGGAGCCAAAGCCATTGAAAGCATGCTCAAGAAAAGAAGGTTCATGTGTGAGTGTGTAGGGACACCGCGTCACCGAAGATCCTGTTCTGCCTGTCCTACCTCCTAAAATGTCCCCAGGACTCCCAGTTTCCATCCCCTCTACAACTGCCGAAGTTCTGTTCTTTGTCTGGACTCTCTCACCAGAGGCCCTCCCCATGGAATCTTCCAGCGTCCTCTCTGATCCAGAACCTGGTGGCCATTGTGAACTCCTCCTCATCAGCAAAGTGCCAGCCCACTTGGTGCCTCTGTGCCTTTGCACATGTTATTCTCGCTCCCTGGACAACAGCCTTGCCATATCCACTTAGTCCACCTCCTTTTTCCAAATC
This sequence comes from Ursus arctos, assembly GCF_023065955.2. Classification (NCBI taxonomy): domain Eukaryota; kingdom Metazoa; phylum Chordata; class Mammalia; order Carnivora; family Ursidae; genus Ursus; species Ursus arctos. The sequence continues at coordinate 76,912,260 of NW_026623078.1, read as the reverse complement.
CACCCCAGATATTGCTTCTTTCCGCTCTCCTGGTTTCGCAATCCCTCATTCCTCCCTCTATGCAATCCTGCTTGTTCCCAGAGCCATTTCATTGCACTTGCTATGCAGGACTCTCAATTTGTGTCTACTAGCCTCTCTGCACTACCAAATCTTGAGCCTCACGAAGACAGGAATCGCATCTTTTTTATGTTTATACTCCCAGCATCGAACACACAGCTCAATAATGCTTGAGGAATTGAATCAAATGGAATATGTTGTCTGAAAAATATGAGGCATGACTTCATTAAGCAGGTTCAGGGAGGGCTTCCATCAAGCCTGTATCATAAAGGAGAGAATTTTTTTTCTTGCTTCCAAATGTGCTAGGGCTATAACCGAGCAAATTATTGCTGTGCATGAAAACCTAAGTGCGAGACTTTAAATTCCACTCTGCGGATGTTGCCGTATAATTCAAATGACTCCACATTTTGCACCATCTGTTAATAACCTTTCCATGTTCTTAATGCTGCAAACAAAGAGAAAGAGACAGGTACCGCTATGCAGAATGTCACAAAGAAGCAAATGCATGTCTTACCTCCTGTCTTGGCAAGATTGAGTATTCAGATGCATGCTTCTGTGAGATTAAATTCACTGTCTTTTCAGTGGCAGTTATGAACCCTTTGGGGTGGGAGCACGGAGCACTGGAGACCCAAAGCACTAATGAATTTTTCATGGAGCAATCTTCCTTGCTGTGAAGGGAAGGGGACGTATAGCCAACTCAGGGTTCTCTGAACTTCTGCAGAAAAGAGGATAATGGGGAAGCCATTTGAAAGTTTTCCTTTAGCTATGAATCACTGTACTGGATATCAGCTAAAATTAAGTTCTCTGCTCAAGGACAAACCAAGAACACTGGAGGGAAGTGCAGCTGGGCGGCGAGAGACGTTTTCAGTCTACGTGACTATGTGACTGTAACAAACGTATCCGCATTAAACTCAGCCTCACACAGGGCATTAGGGAGACACCAGAAGAGTGATTGAACCAAATCCATTTTACAGATAAGGAAATGGAGATCAGAGAGAAGTGATAGGACAAGATACCGTCCAATTTAAAATCTCATGATTTCTTCAGGCCTAGACTACTGCACATGGCTTCTGTAGATATGAGTATGTTTCTTATATTTTTTCCCCAAATAGCAGAAATTTCAACTTTCACTTGAGCTTAAGCAAGATGTGAAAGGCATTAGCTGCATAAATGTTCTGAAGAATTCACAGGCATGACTTGATTCAAGCACAGAACTTTGGCAACCAATCCCTCTTAGCCCCGCTCTCTTCTGTGTTACCCTTGTTTTCAGATTCCACATGGTGACAAAAAGGCTGCCTGCAACACCAGGCCTCTATCCTCCTAGAGTCAAGCCCAACAGAAAAAGCACCCACCTTGTTCAGCAGACTTAGTAGAAGTTTCACTGCATTTGGTAGCCTTAAATGGCTCTTGTACCCATCCCTGCAGTAACCCACTATGGTCAAGAGGGTACAGTGCTGTGATTGGCTGGAGTCACATGCCCTCCACTAAAGCTGGATGTGAAGTCAACTCCAACTGGAGCAAGCACATGGGCTGGGCGTGGGAGAGGAGGTGGCTCTTTAGCATGGACTTGGGGAACACCTCTCCAGGGAAGTGGATGCAGAAGGGAAAACTTCTGTCCGTCACACTGCCAGCCAGCGTTCCTAGTTCCCATATCCATTCTTGTCACTTGCACTCCACCCACTTCTGAAATTCCTAAAAGCCATCCCTCCAGATGCAGCCAGAATGATCTCTCTGGCAGGAAAATCTGACTTGGAATTGTCAGGGAGGGAAAACTTTCCATCTATCCTCTTAGGTTTAGCTTTGGGGGGCCTGCAAATTAAACTAACAGAAGACAAAGTATCAAGAGAATGACTTCATTTCACACATGCAGGAGTTCACAGAAAAAAGGGACCCAAAGTGGTAATTAGGATTTGGGGTTTATATAATATCTTAATAGGGGAAGGAGGTAGGAGAAGGGTACTTACGGGAAAACAAATGACTTTTTTGGAAAGATAAACAGACCCGAGGAGAAGAGATGGGGGACAGTTTTGTCACACTGTCTGTTGAAGTGTGGTATGGAGACTTCTATCCGGTGCTAAGAGACCACTTTCCCTGGTTGTTTTTTGGGAAGAGGACTCATGACAACTGAGTTCTTTTGGGAGACGCTATATTTAGGAAAATAAGGTATTTCAGGAACTCAAATGCCTTGTGCTTAAAATAATTTCTATGCCACAGTGGCAGATGCTGGACCCCTTCAAAACCCATCAAGCGTTGCCCATTGCCAAAGCTTTAAAGAGGAAGTTCCCAAAGTATTCTAGACTCCCCATGACCTTGAACACTCACATACCTGGCCTTAGACTCTTCTTCAAGTTTCATCTCATCTCCCGCCACCCACTTCCTGCCTTACCGCCTTCCTTTTGTCACCAAATCCCACTGATCTCCTAGAGTCACCTATGACATCATATTCTCCAGAAATCTCTCTCCAACCCCAGCTTGAGTTCATGTTTCCAAAGTACCCTCCTTATCACCCTGCATTCTACTTACTTCTTTGCATTGAAATTCCTCTTATGTCTGTTGCTCTTTCTATCTTACTTGCTCTCAAGGACAGGAGTGTGCTTTCTTTATTTGTAGAATCCCAGTAACTTACAGAGGGCCTGGCACACTGAGACTGTTTCATCCATATTTGCTAAATTTGCCGATTGTATGTTGAACTATTGATAAAGCCAATATGGTATATTGGAGAGTGCATAGAGGAGTTTGGAGATAGGCTTGGAGGGGAACTCTAGCCTCCACTGACTCCCAGTGTGACATTAGGGAAGTCATTTAACCTCTGAGCCTTGGTTTCCCTACCTGAAAGAGGGAACATTTGCTCTTCACCTTGAAAGCTTGTGGTGAGATCACTCAAACCTCTCAGCACTGTTTCAGGTATACAGTAGATGCTCAAGCAATGCTTGGAGACGAGACCTCTGGAGTCAATCCACCGTACCCAGCACCTTCCACCAACCTCCTCTCATTGTTTGTTGATTCTGGTTGTGACCCTGTCTCTTTGCTATCTTCACTACATGGGAATATCATTGGTCCCTTGGCACCAAACATAAAGTCCTAAGAAACTTCTTGATATGGCTTCACATCTCAAACCCAGAACAGGGGCTGGTAAGTGGAAGGGTGTATTGCTTAATTCTTGACCATCTTTTCCTTGTTTCCAGAAGATTCCACGAGTAATGGGAACCCAGGAAGTTGTGGTGAACTACAGATGACTATCATAATTCCATCCCACAGCTCTCTGAAATTATATTGCAAATCTTGGCTACAAATGCTTATTCTGCTTTCTGCCTCTTTTTGTGTGTTCATCACAATTGTAACATATGAGCCTGTGTAGCGTATGTGGGAACAGTGTTTGACCCACAGCGAGTGTCACAAAAATATTAGCTCTTCTAATTTGTCCTAGCATTTTAAGACACATAAGCCTAAATTTTGTCTTGGTATAAAAGTTTCCCAGAAACCTTAAGAGATGTGAGCTTTGTCCTCAGATAATCATCTTTCCCAACTCCTAACGTTTTATCCCACAAAAAACATTTCCATTTCCACCCCCCGACTATCTTCCTACCCACTTTCCATTCTCATTGCCAACGGCCCACTTCAGGCCTCCATGATCTGCAATAACTCCTTCACTCATTTCCTCACGTCCAAATTTGCCTGTTACAAATCTTTCCTCCTCGCCACGGGACAGATGTTTTTAAGACACAGGTTTGACCATTCACTCTTGGGCTAGCTGAGCACCGAATGATCTGGCCGCTTTTCATGACCCTGGCAATCTTTGAAACATCATTTATTACTGCCCTGACTCCTGTGTTACACTTTCTGGAATATGTGGTGTTCTTTACCATTTTGAATCTGTTACATGTGTCCCCCTCTGTTGAGAAGGCCTTCACCCAGCCTCCTTGTTGAGTCTAGTCCTCAATATCCAGCACCCTGGGAGGAATATGAAGGGAGCGAGGGTTTTTCTGTGTCTGGGACCAGTGGACTTTTCTATCTCCTCATAGAGTTGAAACATTTACAGTGTTTCTGATGTTTAACAGTAAAACAACTTGATGAGGAGGACCTGGGATCCATGTCTAGGACTGCTATTTCCATGTCCAGTATTGGTTTTACAATTAGTTATAAAAGAAGCAAATGAGAGATGGCTGGAGGTGAGGAGAGAGGGAGAGTGAAAGAGAGAGAGGGACAGAAAGGGAGACAGAGAGAAAAAGAAAAGGAGAGAGAGAGGGAGACAGAGAGAGACAGAGAGTGAGATGGAGAGAGAGGGGAAGAGAGAGGGAGACAAGGAAAGAGACACACAGAGAGAGAGACAGACAGAGAGATACAGACAGAGGGAGGGAGACAGAGAGAGGGAATGAGAATTCTATAACTCTGTCAGGGGTCCTAGAATTAAATTTGCTTTGTCTGGCTGGTTCTGATAATCGTTTTTCCCCTTTTTAAAAACAGAAGGATAGATTCTGAGCTGAGACGTTTGGAGACTCATTCTCTGTCACTTCTCACACACACAGTGCTGAGAAATAAAGGTAATTCTGACAAGCCTACTTCTCCTTCCCTAGCACCTTGCCTTTCCTCAGAGAAAAACTCAAGAACACAGATGCCCTCCGCCTGGGTGGCACAGCGGTTAAGCGTCTGCCTTCGGCTCAGGCCGTGATCCCGGCGTTATGGGATCGAGCCCCACATCAGGCTCTTCCGCTGTGAGCCTGCTTCTTCCTCTCCCACTCCCCCTGCTTGTGTTCCCTCTCTTGCTGGCTGTCTCTATCTCTGTCGAATAAATAAATAAAATCTTTAAAAAAAAAAAAAAAAAAAGAACACAGATGCCCTCGTTAAAATAAGCCAGGGAACTCTCCAAGGTTTCAGAAGCCCCAGCTCTCTCCTAGACACTACGGCAAGTTTCTGAAGAATATAGGGTATCGCTTGCTCCTGCTTATATCTTCAGAGACTCACACATTAATTAGAACATATTATATCAAGAATTTTTGTAAATGAATGAAGAAAACAAGTGTTATGTAAGTAGCCCCAGGTTCCTGGGTTTCCTCTTTCTCCCTCCATCTCTCTCTTCCTCGCTGGTTCTTCTGCCTTATTCCACCCCTTTCAGGTACACGCCTGAGCTCCCTTCCCCGATTCTCCTTGGGGCAGCCAGGGACGCCAGTATTCACTGAAAGCACCTGACTGAACACCAGCAGTTAAAGGAATCGCGCAGAGACGACAAACAGTCAGATGTCTCTGGTTGTGGTCCAGATGCTCCCTCCCCGCTCTCCAGCTCCGAGTAGTCAGAACCACTGCTCAGCCCCCAGCCCAGCCACTACCTTCCCTAAAAGTCAACCCGCTTCAGCGTAAACGGTATTGCTTTGTGTCTTTCCCTGCCCTCTCCCTCCCTGATGTGACTTCAGGTAACTTGGGCTCCATCAAATGTAAATCCAAAGAAAACCAGCTGCAACGCTCCCTTCCCTCCCTCTTCCACGTGTGTGTCCTTGTACCTATCTCAACTATGGAATCTAATAGGAAGGAAAGTCACATCCAAGTCCATTGGTAAATGTTCCAGTGAGTAAACCATCACCATGCACCATCTTCTCGCGTGCACCTCTACAAAAGAAGTCTGTGTGGCCATCAGGGTGCCTCCTAGGTCCCCTTTTAAGAGAACCTGCCGTGAGCAATGGAATTGGTTGAGAGCACTCTGCCGTTGTGCCTTTAAATCTACTGCCATGGTTTGATCTTCCAATCAAAGGCATGAGATGTCTGGGTTCTCCCAGTTTTTAGGCAATGACCCAGCATGATGGGACCACTACAGCTGGGCCACTTCTGCCCAACACAGGACCCCTCTAATGGTCCGTCTTTGCCAGAAAGCTTGTCATGGGCTGGCCCAAGACTCTCAGAACTGCCTGCAGTTTGAGGCCACTCCTACCCAGTAATCCTTATTTCGCTGTCTCTTCCAACAATTGTCACACCTACATCATGTTTGGAAGGGTCCCCTGCCCTCCTCCTCCCTTCCCCTTCTGTCCTTCATGGGCATTCTCCTCGCTATACCTGCTATGCCTCTTATTCCTCTAATTCCATTTTGCTGTACATTTCTCAGAGACCTGACCCTGACCCCAAGTATGTCCATTTCTTATGTAGATGGAATATTTGGTTTCAGATTCTTTTTTTTTAAATACTTGGTTTTTATTTTTTAAAGATTCTATTTATTTATTCGACAGAGATAGAGACAGCCAGCAAGAGAGGGAACACAAGCAGGGGGAGTGGGAGAGGAAGAAGCAGGCTCCCAGTGGAGGAGCCTGATGTGGGGCTCGATCCGAGAACGCTGGGATCACGCCCTGAGCCGAAGGCAGACACTTAATGACTGCGCTACCCAGGCGCCCCTTGGTTTCAGATTCTAAGAGAGTCATAAGGACCCTGACCTTAACCCCAAGTATGTCCTTTTCTTGTGTAGATGGAATATTTGGTTTCAGATTCTAAGAGAGTCATGAAGACCCTGACCCTGACCCAAGTATGTCCATTTCTTATGTAGATGGAATACTTCGTTTCAGATTCTAAGAGAGTCATGAAGACCCAAGATCCAATTCTGTCTCTCTCCCTTATAAGCTGTGTCATTTTGAGGAATAGAAGGACTCTGAACATAAACTAACTCCCCCAATGCAGATGGGAGTAAAAGCGTTATCTTTCTCTGTGGCTCGAATATCAACAAGCAGTTAGGAGAAAGAGAGGGAAATGGGGGAGGATTGGGAAGTCAGGAAAGTATCTGCAAGAGCAGATAACAGGTCCGTACTTGTTCTCACTAAGGTTTATCACCAAGTGAGAGTTATGTGCTGAATAAAACTGTAAAGAATACAAAACATGTGTCAGGCAGCCCCAGAGGCAGGCTGCCTGAGTTCAAGTCCTGGCTCTAGCAATTCCGGCTGTGTAGTCTTAGGCAAGTGACCAAACATTTCTGAACCTTCTTTTCTTATCTGTAAAATGGGGATAATGGTGGAACTTATCTGCTAGAATTGTCTCGGGGATTAAATGCACGTGCAGACAGAAACGCCCAGAGCCGTGTCGGCACCTGGTAAGCAGATGTCAGTTTACTTCTGCAACTTGAAGGGCTTTTTGCCCTTCCTTAGTGGCTCCTCGTTTTACTATGCCTCACCCCTCCTGATCCGCCCCAGAAGAATCTATGTACCTGTAACAGCGATCTTAGCCGCGTCCTCGGATGCCAACGACCACCCCCAAACCCAAACACCGACACACACATTTTTTGTGAATATCTTGGCCCTGTGGGTTGTAAATGATAATTCTAATTATCAAGGTCAGGGAGAAATAAAAAGATATTTGGGGTGCCATTGAATTAATATTGCCCCAGGGTATTTTTCTTAGACTTAAAAAAAAAGTGCTAAATGTCAACTCATTTTCTTGTGATTTTCTTTTATCTCTGCAAATTAGAAGCACGCTATCCTGCTAATTAAGGAAACTGGTTAGCTTGGTTTCAGTCTATTGAAGATTTTATTAAACGCTGCTCTCCCATTCGGTTCTAGATAAAATAGGCTCACTTCCGAACATTTATAGATGATATTAAAATGTGAGCAGTCCTTAAAAGGTAGGGATGTTTATGTCCATTCCAGGAATAATGAAGCAGCTATAATGACTGGCCCCGCGCTAGTAGCAGGGGTAAAATCCTGAGTGATGAGAGGTTTGGCCTCTTGATTCCTCCCTGGCTTCCAATCCACTTTCCATGCTTCCCAGCTGTGTGACTGAGCAACTTCCATGACATCTCTGGACCTTTCAGATAATGCCTCCCTCAGCAACTGTTGAAATTTCAGGGGGACAATTCATGTTATGGGGGGCCGAAGTGTATAAATTAAAACTAGCACCGTCCCCCTTTATCTCCCGTATATTAACCTCCTCTAGGGGACAGTCTAGACATTCGCGTTTTCTCTCATCAATGTCTCCAATCAGAGTCAATCAGTGACTTCAGAGGAAGTCATCTAAGTGGAAATGAGGGAGAATGATTGCAAATGTTATCAAGAATGTCTGTCGCTCTAATGTGCTTAAAGCTGCCTCTTAGACATTATGCTTTATTTTCACCTAGAAACTGAAAGGAAAAAAAAGCACTGGAAAGGTCTGGCCAGGAGCCTAATGTGGGGAGGGGGAGGGCATTGGGTGCAGCTGGCTCCATCAAAGAACCATGGCATTTCGAAGTGGGCAATGACTGTAGAGAGCCAGTGGCCCTTCCCTTTCGGTGGGAAGGAACAAGGAGGCAACCGGGATCACGATTTAGAGCCGTGCTTCCCTAAAAGGTAATGTGAATCTTGTTAAAATGCTGATTCCTCTTCAGTAGGTCTGGGCAGGGCTTGAGAATCCGTTTCTAGCAAGCTCCCAGGCGACGCTGAAGTGCCTCGTCCGTGGACCCCACTGTTGGCAGCGGAGGGTAAAGCAAAAGCTCAAACCCCAGCTTTTCATTCACTGGTTTTGGGACTTTGGGCAACTTACTCGATCACTATTCTGAAGGTTTGTCCACCATAAAATGAGATAATAGTAACACCTACATCAGAATGTTCAAGAAAGTAACAGACCCACAATTGTACCTGACACGTGGTAAGGCTTCAAATGTTGGCTATAATTATTAATATTATTATTACTACAGTGAGACGTATGGTCGGTGTGAGCCAATATGAGAGACAAAGCATTGGCCATTGGGGGAAAAGTTAAAAAATTTGGGTTTGATCTCAACTTTGAACAACAACAAAAAAGAGCTTGACGTTTGTGCTTAAATGACAGTATTCCTAGATTAAGTTACTTTCTTCAAATACAGCGTAGATCGCCAGGCCACCGTAACAAAACAGCACAGGCTGGGCGGCTGGAAGGGCAGAAATTTATTTTATTTATTTTCTCACAGTTCTGGAGGGAACAAATCCAGATTCAAAGAGCTAGCAAATTCAGCTTCTGGTGAGGGCCCCAAATGGTCTTTCCTTTGTGCACTGGTGAAGAGAGAGCAAGATCTCGCGTGTCTTTCCTGTTCTTATGAGAACCGCACCCTTACGACCTCACTAAATCTGAATTACCTCCTTAAAGGCCCCATCTCCAAACACAGTCATACTGGGAGTTAGGGCCTCAACAGATGAAATGTAGGGTGACACAATTCAGTCCATAACAAATGGAAAGAAAAATTATCTTATTTTCTGTGTTTTTATGATCGAATGTACAACGTGTGTATAGGCTGACGCAGTTAGTTTTTACCCTCCATTACTCACGGACAGTGCATGAGGCTTAAATCCGTAGTCCAGCGATGTTCTGCCCATTAGCAGAAGTACCCAGAGAAGAACGCACTATACAGCTCTTCCCGGAAATCCTCACCTGTTTGCATCAAAGGCAGAAGGTCAAGTTTTGAAAGGGTGCATTCTAGCTCTTCTCCAGGCTTTGGGGGAAACCAAGTTGGTGTCCTTATTTTTCCCCTAAGATTTTATTTATTTATTTGAGAGAGAGAGCATGAGCAGGAGAGAGAGGGAGAGAGAATCTGAAGCAGACTGCGCTGAGTAGAGCTCATTGCGTCACTCGATCCCAAGACTATGAGATCATGACCTGAGTCGAAACCAAGAGTCAGATGCTTAACCAACTGCACCACTCAGGCGCCCCTGGTGTTACCTTTTTTTAGAAGGTCAGATGTTAAAGCCTATCAAGATTAGAAATGGATGGGGGCGCCTGAGTGACGTAGTCGTTAAGCGTCTGCCTTCGGCTCAGGGTGTAATCCCTGAGCTCTGGGATCAAGCCCCACATCAGGCTTCTCTGCTAGGAGCCTGCTTCTTCCTCTCCCACTCTCCCTGCTTGTGTTCCCTCTCTCACTGGCTGTCTCTCTCTCTCTGCCAAATAAATAAATAAATAAATAAAATCTTTAAAAAAAAAAAAAAAAAGAATATTAGAAATGGACGAACCAATTTTCCCAGAAATTCTACTTTCAGGAATTTACAGACAGTTTCCCAGGTGTATAAAAGGTGAGGCTACAAGGTGATTCAGTGCTTCATTGTTTATTATTTTACTTTATTTTTTTAAACCAACACAGTAAAATTGGCTTTTTGTTGAGTTCTGTAAGTTTTGATGCATCTACAGATTCCTATAACCACCATCAGAGTTAGGATACTAATACCAAAAAGTAACACACAATTTTTAAAAACTGGATTTTTAAAAAAGAACATCAGGGGCGCCTGGGTGGCACAGCGGTTAAGCGTCTGCCTTCGGCTCAGGGCGTGATCCCGGAGTTATGGGATCGAGCCCCACATCAGGCTCCTCTGCTATGAGCCTGCTTCTTCCTCTCCCACTCCCCCTGCTTGTGTTCCCTCTCTCGCTGGCTGTCTCTATCTCTGTCGAATAAATAAATAAAATCTTTAAAAAAAATAAAAAATAAAAAAAGAACATCAATCGAAACAAAAATGGTTAATGTAAATACTTTGATTGACGTTCTTGTAGCCTCACCTTTTATACACCTGGGAAACCATCCGCAAATTCCTGGAAGAACTGGACGAAACTAGGGAAGCAGCCCAAGTGTCCATCGACAGATGAATGGATAAAGAAGATGTGGTGTATAGATATATGTAATGGAATAGTATTTAGCCATGAAAATCAATGAAATCTTGCCATTTGCAATGATGCATGGATCTAGGGTATATAACGCTAAGTGAAATAAACCCATCAGAGAAAATACCATATGATTTCACTCATGTGTGGAATTCAAGAAACAAAACAAAGGAAAGAGAGACAAACCAAGAAACAGACTCTTTTTTTTTTAAGATTTTTATTTATTTATTGACAGAGATAGAGACAGCCAGCGAGAGAGGGAACACAAGCAGGGGGAGTGGGAGAGGAAGAAGCAGGCTCCTAGCGGACGAGCCTGATGTGGGGCTCAATCCCATAACGCTAGGATCACGCCCTGAGCCGAAGGCAGATGCTTAACCGCTGTGCCACCCAGGCGCCCCAAGAAACAGACTCTTAACCTAGAGAACAAACTGCTGGTTACCAGAGGGGAGGTGGGTGGGAGGATGGATGAAATAAGTGAAGGGGACTAAGAGTACACTTATTTTGATGAGTCCTGAGTAATGTTTAGAATTGTTAAATCAGGGGCGCCTGGGTGGCTCAGTCATTAAGCGTCTGCCTTCGGCTCAGGGAGTGATCCCAGAGTCCTGGGATCGAGCCCCAGATCAGGCTCCTCTGATGGGAGCCTGCTTCTTCCTCTCCCACTCCCCCTACCTGTGTTCCCTCTCTCGCTGGCTGTCTCTCTCTCTCTTTGTCAAATAAATACATAAAATCTTTTAAAAAAAAAAAAGAATTGTTAAATCAATATTGTGTACACCTGAAACTAATGTAACACTGTTAACTACACTGGAATTAAAATAAAATAAAAAAACAAGAATGGTTAACGAAGTCATTATATATATTTATATGTGTATATATATATATGTGTGTGTATATATATATATATATAATATTAGGCAGCCATTAAAACATGAGATGTATATATACACAATTCCACGTATCTATATGATGTATGTACATGTGCGTTATGCAAATATACATAGGAAGTGAAGGGGAAATAGGAGACTGAAAGTCTTTGTTTTAGATCGCTTTCTTCTGCTCAATTGTATTACTTGTTTGCACTTATTATTAGAAAAATTTAATTAAAGAAAGAATAAATTGATAAAAAATTTAAAGAGTATAGAATTTTAGGGGCAAGTGTGTGGGAGAAGGTATGATATGTTATGCAATATTTTTAAATTAAACTTTTAATTTTGAGATTATTATAGATTCACATGCAGGTGTAAGAAATAATACAGTCTGTGAACTTTTGGGATTGGCTTTCTTCACTCAGTACAAGCTCCTAGAATTCACCCACATTGTTGCATCCAGAGTCTGTTCCTTTTATTGCTGGGCAGTGTTCCAGGGGTGGGGTGCCACCATTGGTTAAACCATTCGCCCACCAAAGGACATCTGGGTTGTTTCCCCATTTTTGGCTTTTAAGAATAAAGCTTCTATAAACATCCATGTACGAGTTTTTCCATGATCATAAATTTTCATTTCTCTGGGATAAATGCCCATGAGCTCAATTGTTGGGTTGTATGGTAGCTGCATGTTTAGTCTTATAAGAAACTGCAAAAATGTTTTCTAGAGTGGTTGTGCCATTTGACATTCTCACCAGCCACAGGAGAGGGATCCAGTTTCTCCATAGCCTCAACATCATTTGGTAGTGTCACTACGTCTGACTTTGTCCATTCTAGCAGGTGTGTAGTGATACCTCTTTGTGTTTTAATTTGCACTTTCCTTACGACTAATGATGGTGAACGTCTTATTTGCCCCTCTCTTCCATGAACTGGATTTTCACATCATGGGCCCTTGTTTTAATTGGATAGTTCATTTTCTTTTATCGCTGAGTTTTGAGAATTTGTCATACATTCTAGTCCCTGGTCCTTTGTCGATTGTGTGATTTGCAAATACTTTCTCCCAGATTGTGCTTCTTTTCTCATCATGTAGGCTCTTGTTGAGCAAGACTTTTTCATTTTAATGAGGAATATTTTCTCCATCTTTATTTTTGTGGGTCACGCTTTTGATGTTGAGTCTGAAAACTCTTTGTTTAGTCATGAATACCAAAATTTCCCCCTATGTTTTCCTATTCTAAAAGTTTTATAATTTTGTGTTTTGCAATTAATTCTGTGGCACATTTTGAGCTCATTCTCCTGTAGGGTGGAAGGTGCAGGTCTTCGCTAATTTTTTTTCTTGTTGTATCCATGCATGTGTAATTGCCCCAGCACCCTTTCTTGAAATGGCTGTTTCTTTCATTGAATTGCTTTTGTACCTTTGTCAAAAAATTGTTGTTGGGGCACCTGGGTGGCTCAGTGAGTTAAACGTCCAACTCTTGATTTTGGCTCAGGTCATGATCTCAGAGTTCTGGCATGAGCCCTGCATCAAGTCCCAGGTCAGTCTCCAGGCTCAGCATGGAGTCTGCTTGAGATTCTCTCTCTCGCTCACTGTCTAAATAAATAGATAAATAAACAAATAAAATCTTTAAAGAATAGTTGTTTATTTCTGGGTACTCTATTCTCTTCTGTGGATCTATGTGTCTACCAGTCTGCCAAAACTACACGGTCTTGATTACCGTAGTGATAGAGTTGGCCTTGGTAGTGAGTAGAATGGTTCTTCCCTCTTAGTTCTTTGTCAAAATTGTTTAAAGCTTTTCTGAGGCCTGAGCATTTTCACATGATTTTTAGAGTACGTCTTTGTGCATAATTACATCCAACCTACAGATAAATTTGGGGAGAATTGACGGCTTTACTATGTATAGTTTCCCAGTTCACGAACACAGTATGTCTCCTTATGTAAGTATTCCCTGATAGTTCCAGCAGCATTTTGTCATTTCCAGCATAGAGACCCTCTACATGTTTTGTTAAGTTTACACTAAGTGTTTGATTTTCTTTGGAGCACATGTGAATGATATTGTTTGTAATTTCATTTTCTACATGTTCATTGTTAGTACATAGAAATGTGATTGATTTTTGTGGATATCCGCTGTTTCTGATTAAATTAATCAATAAAAATACCTGGCCTGAAAGTATTCTCTCACTTTACAGATACAGACTTCTTAACCTCTCCCAAGCAGGAAAACCTCAGTCTTCACCACATGGGCTTGAACTTGAGCTTTCTTCTCTGGTGAGGCAATTGGCGCAAGGAAAACAGTGCGGGATGGTGAGAGGGGATGAGCTTTGGAGTTCAAGAGGGTGAGTGGGAATTCTAGTTGGCCCCTTGCGAGCTCTGGACCTGGAACAGATTACATTCTCCAAGCCCCATTGCTTTAATAATGATAAAGCAACAACAGTCCTAAGAGCTATTTCAATAAGGTACTTAATATAAGACTTCGGGTTAAGAGCTTCACACGGCTCTCATTGAAATCTCGTGTGAAGTAGCAAGTATATACCCTCGAGTATTCCACCAGCTGGATAGAGAATGAGTTTTATATAAGCTTGCTTCTTATTGTTTTGGCACGAACACCAGGCCTGAAGTGATATGAAGCCATTTGTCATTTATCTTGGTCTCAACTACTGTGAATAGTTGTATGCTTTTCCGGTGGAAATATTTATGCTTCTGATTATAGGTGCTTTTTCTTACAGGCAGGCCAACCTACCTGTTAGGTTACACAGGCTGTTCCATATGTATCATATTAGCTTCCAAACATCCAACAATGTTTTGAAATCTGTACCATTTCTGGTCTGAAGATGATCAGATAAGGGATAGGTGAGCTGTATCATTATCCTCATTTTATGATTCAGGAAACAGAGACGCAGAATGGTGAGGCCCCCTGTCCCATCACACACATCAGTTAAGTGGTAGAAAAGGCCAGGCACACTGACCTGTGAGCTCCCACCCTTCATCACTGTGTTCTAGGTATCCGTGGGTTACATGAACGTTGAGAAAAGGTCCTGGGATGGGGGAACCTTGAAGAAACATCTAACTCTACTGGGAACTCTTTGGAGTCCACTTTTTGGTGGACTGAGAGGCGTATAATGCAGGCAAAGGCAGCCACTTGTCCCTGACAGCAGGCAGCTGGGCAGCTGGGCACTTTCACTCATCTCCAGAGCCCATTTGTGGCAGGTGATATGCCGTCCCTTCATTGTCCGCAGCCTGAGATCTTCCCCGATGATGGAGCTGCGTGATTCCTCCGACACTGCGGTCTTCAGCTTGATTCTGTTTACTCACCGCCACTTTTATTCCACCCCTAGTAGACTAGATGTCATATTACCAGTTATCATCTCCCTTCCACTTATTCATTCTTCATGGCAACTGGACATGATATGCTCACCCACAGCCCCCAACCCTGACAGAAATAATACAAAGCCTTATCACTTAACCTGGATTTAATTGCTTTTGAATGGGTCCGATTATGAAAACACTCTCGGCTCATTATTTCCTGTGGCCAAGATGAATGATATGTCACGGCGCCACCAATGAAGCTGGAAGCGGTCAGTGCTCAGCGGATACCAATGTCACATTGAGCACAGCGCTGCAGGGGTTTAGACTCAGGACCAGAGACACACGGGCAGGTGGAATGGCAGAAGCCACTGGAAGCTGAAAGAGAATTTTTAAATATGTAAGGAAAAGATTTGGAAATCAAACATTAAGGAGTTGAAAGAAGTCTTAATAATCATTCAATTTTCTGATCTTCTGAATGTGGAACTTGAGACCCAAAGAAGGAAAGAGACATAGCTAAGGGCAAATAGCCAGTTTCTAAAAGAATTGCTTGGGCAGTTATCCAAGTCCTGAACCCTGAAGTCATCCAGGGTTCGTCCTCTTAAAGGCATATTGCATATCTTTGCCCATTCCATTTTCTTAAGGATTCAATGAGTAGCTCACTGTTTTATCAACATTCATCTCAATCTCCTCTAATTACAGGTACTCAAAATAAATCAGGGTCACTAAGGTAGGCTCACCTGGAAAACACCTTACAAAGTTCCTCTCATATCCTATTGCTGCTTCCTTCTCTTTAATCCAGTCTACATTACCTTTCCTCCAACCAGTTAGCTTTTGGGAGAAAAATGCATTTCTATGATTGTCTATGTAATCATGTATGTATGTGTGACTGCTTTTATATTCTATTCAGTGACTTTAAATGAGAAGATGAAAAAAATTTTCGTTGCTATTACCATGATACCCAACACATATTTTGTCCTTAACAAATACATGTTGAATTTAATAAATCATTAACTTACAAATGCTGTAGGGTTCAGGTTGTAAACAAACAAACAAACAAACAAAAAACCCAAAACCAAACCAAAACAAAACAAAAAAACAACTCAGTAAAGAAATTCTTTCCAGGGCAAATTATTCTTTTGCCAAAAAGACGAGGGGTAGTGTTGAGGGGAAGAGGATTGAACAAGAGAGAAGCTTAGTCATTTACCAACTTAGAAATTGACTTCTTAGGAATTCTATTGCCAGACAGTAAATATTTCCTTGAGGTTACACTATTATCCCCAATCATCCCACCTCACCCCACTTTCTTGGATTATACCCCTGCTCGTGTTGACATACGACTAGTAGTGCCCACCCTCACCATGGGAGGAATATTGATCCCTGACCCCCTGGCGTTGGGCTTGGCCTTCTGACCTGCTTCGGACAATGGATATGAGTGGATGGGACCCTGGTGAGTCCAACCTGAAGGGAGTGTAATTTCCCACTAGGCATTTATTGTTTGCCTCCTCCAGGAAAATGGGATTCTTCAAAGAGGGACTGCTCGTTCAGCCTGGGCCCCCAAATGAGAAAATAATAAAGAAGAGCAATAGCAGCCCGCCTGCAGGTGCTGACATATAATCTCAGTGAGAAATACAGGCTCCTTGTTATACGCAGCTGACGTTACGGCCTGTCTAGGACCATGGCAAAGATCACTAGTTAGTAGATGAAATTTAAACTGTTTTAATTCATCAACGGTCACAGATTATCTGCTTCCAAAGCGAAGTGGATTATCTAAGAAAGACTTTTTTGTATGAAGTAGAGTTATTAAAAGTCAGTCCTTATTTAACCCTGATGTTTCTGTATCCCAATTATTTCCTATATCATTTTTCTGTAAGCTGTCCACTCTATTAAGTCATAGGCTATATGATTAAGTGATGACTAACCTTTCAAATACATTTAATAGTATTTAAGTGCTTTTGTTCCTTATGAAAGTATATAGAAGTTTATTATAGGGAAATTACAGACTCATTATAGAAAAAAATCAATGGGTACATTAACTTAGAAAGGCCTGATATTATATGAACATTCAGCTTTTTTCCCCGACAATACAATTCTTATGGCATTTACTCAAGTTACATTTCCTCTTTGAAAATTTCCACATATAAGTCCTAAACATTTTTTGTTAAATATATTTCTATGTACTTCTTTAAATCAATGTTTGTGTTACGAGAATTTGGTTTTACTCATAAAATTTTTATCTGATTATAGTTGTAGTGTAGGAAAGCAACTGGGTATTTCTTTCTTTTTTTTTTTTTTAGCAAAGCCACTACCTTGAATATTTTTATTGCTTTTAATAGTTTTCAGATGGCTCTTGGGTTTTCTCATCTTGTTGCCTGTAAATAAGCATAATAACTTTGTATCATGCTTTCAAATAGGTCTAACCCTGTTTTTACTTCATGTGTGGCATAGAACTCCCAGGGAAATATTAACTAAAAGTGGGAATCCAATTATCTTTTTTTTCTTATCTTTAATAAGAATATTTCATCAAATTATGAAAACATTCTTGTACCCCTAAATAATTATATACTCATTTGTTTCACCTAGGAGTCATTGTTGGATTTTCCCAAATACTTTTTTGACATCAATCAAGATAATCATATATATATTTTGTGTAAGGAACACAAAACAATTTGTATCAAATAAGCCAACACCCTGTCCTTCTGAAGTATTTGAAACTGCTTTAAAGCCTCTTAGAATGAGCTGATTGGAGCTGAACTGCATGTTGAACAAGGAGACCCCGGGTTATGAACTGGGTTTTTCCTCCAGTGTACCAATACTTCCTCCTCTCCCTACCCAAACAAAGCAGATGTCCTCCTCCCCCTGCCCTCTGCTTCCACTCCCAGATCGGCTCCAAGCAGGTGTGACTGCCTCCATTCTGAGCCGTTCTGCTCTTTATTTCATCTGCTGCCTCATGGGAATAATTTTAACCCCTTAACCACAGAATACTCCCTTCGTTCCCTAGAATCTAGAATTGAGATGTACTCCATTCGAGGCTAACCTTCCCCCACCCCCCTGTGAATTCTATCATCTTTCCTTCTTACCTCCTTCCAACATCTTAGCCCCTAACCTTTCATCTTTTTTTCTTCATTCAGGATGTATTACCGTTTTGAAGTACATTTTTTTCGTAGAAGGGGTAGGGAGAAACTGGCCTCTTGAAAATGAGAACTCCAGCGCTCCGCAGCTAACGCAGTGGGTGGAGGACACAGAAATAAATACGGCGAAGTGTGCACACTCCTAGTGCTGGTGCTCCAGAAGACAAGAAAGAAGGCACGTACGGGTTGGTGATTCAGTACAAAAAGAAAAATAAAGCAGAGGAAAGGGCCAGAGGGATGAGGTGTAGGTGCGAGCGAAGATCTCTACGAAATGAAGATGAACCAGGTAGATGTGGCAGAAAAGCATTCCGGAAGGCAGGAGCAGCTAGTGCAAATAACCTGAGACGGGGCGTGCTGAGTCCATGTGAGGAATGGCAAGGGGCGTGACAGCTGCGTCAGAAAGAACAGTCAGGAGAAGTTTGGGGATGGGAGCTGCAAGACAGCAGGGGTCCAGGTGAAAGAGTTATGGGTTTGGGTGCTCATCTGAGTGGCGTGGGTAGCTGTTGGGGCATTTGGTGGGTAGAGTGATTTTGGCTGCCATGTTGGACTGGAGACACAGGAAGCCCAGCTGGGGGACTGTTGAAAGAATCCAGGCAAAACACAAGGTGCCTTGGGTCAGAGTGACTGTAGTAGAGGTGGAGAGAAAAGGTTGGATCCTGTATGTATTTTGAAGTTAGAGCCAAGAAAAATTGCTGATAGATTACATGTGGAGAACTCTGGGATGAGAGGAATTCCTCACTCAAGAGTGGAAGAAGAGGGTTTGTTTCTCCTGAAATGGGAGTCATAGGAGGAACATTAGGAGTGGGCAAGAGTTTACCTGAAGCATGGTAAGGTTATGATGCTTGTGTGGACTTGAAAGGAAGAGGCCAGAGCAAAGTATTTGTGGCAGTTAACTTTATGTGTCAGCTAGACTGGCTCACGGGGTGTCCAGATATTTGACTCAACATTATTCTTGGGGGTGTCTGTGAGGATGTGTCTGATGAGATTAACATTTGAATCAGTAGTCTGAGTGAAGACTGTCATCCTCCTCATCTTCCAATACGTTAGAGCCTGAATGGCACAAAAAGGTGGAGAAGGGAGAATTCTTTCTATGCCTGATGACCTGAGCAGGAACATCAGTCTTGGTTTTCTCTTATCCCCGGACTAGGATTTACATCTTTGTCACTGGCTTTCTTGGCTCTCCAGCTTGCAGAAAACAGATCATGCAACTTCCCAGTCTCTATAATTGTGTGAGCCAATTCTTTATAATGAACCTCTATTTATCTGTCTATCATCTCCGATTATCTCTCGAGAACCCTAATACAGGAAATAAATTTGGGAATCATCAGAATATTGATATTATTCAAAGCCGCAGCATTGGATGGGCTAATTTAGGGTGGATGTAGAGATGGCAAAGGGATGAGTCCCGCAGCACCCAAATTTCTCCAGCAAGGTGGAGAAAATGAGGGAAAGATAACAGAAAAGAAACAATCATCAGCTAAGAGGTGAATCCAAAGACAGTGGGCCCTAGAGGCCAAAAAAAGTCAATGTTTCAAATAGATGCTGGGGACATAGAGGCGTTCTCAGAAGGAAAAGTCGGAGAAGTATGGAAACGTGTTTCTTTCCTTTATTATTATTTTTTTGAGTCCTTAATATGGTCAAGAAAATAAAATCTCTCATCAAGTCATTGAAAAACCACATTTTTAAAAAATTTTTTTAAAAGATTTTATTTATCTATTTACCAGAGAGAGAGTGAAAATGCACGAGCAGGGGGAGGGGCAGGCAGGGGGAGAGGGAGAAGCAAGCACTCTGCTGAGTGGGGCTCCATCCCAGGACCCTGGGGTCATGACCTGAGCCAAAGGCAGATGCTTCACCAACAAAGCCATCCAGGTGCCCTGAAAAACCACATTTTTAAAAGTTAAAGTGGAGTGGAATTAAAAACATATTCGTGGGCGAGACAGGAAACTAGATTGCAGTTTGAGGTTTGGACAAATCAGGTGTCATTTTGCACACAGCACTCCCCTTGCGGGTTCACAGTTTGGATGGTTCTGCATGGAAAGAATACAGAAGTGGGAGTAGATAATATGGAGCTTCCTAGCCTGTAGCATCATGACTGGTCTCGGATGGTCAATGCTCAAAACAACTGAATGAATGAATAAATCAATGTACGAACAAGTGTTCTTTCCAACTCCAAGATTTTATCGTTGGCCCCAGCTCTCTTTCCCCTTAAGGAGCAGGGGCAGAGTGGAATTGTAATGGCATCTACGCTTCGCAGGTCTTCTCCCTTGATTCCTACTGGCTTGCCTGTAGAGATGCTTAATTATTTATACTGCCTTAAGGAAGTGCCACTGGGGTCTGCTGCTTTGGATGCCATTTCTACTATTATTAGTCTCAGAGCTATTTCTTCTTTCCTCCAGCACAATGAAGATGGTGAAATAAGGAGCCGCATCTCCATTTTCCCAAACCCTTAAAGTGCTCAGCTCAGCAGCAGGCAGACTCCCAGAGCATTTAATGAGAACTAGGGAAGACCTAATTTCCTTTGTTATCCTTGGCTCCCTTGACCTCAGCTAATCAGATAAAGAGCAGTACAAGAGGACCGGTGGGTTATTTCAATGGCTTCTCTCCATCACTGTCCTGTTCCTGCGCAATCCCAGCATACCAATGTTTTTGTTGTTGTTGTTGTTAGCCTTTTCTCAAAACAGACTACATTGAAGCATTCTCTTTCTTTGCTGGGGAAAAAAAAAAAAAACCTTCAAATACCAGATATTTGCTTGCTAGATGGAGCAAAAAGCCTTCGTTTTTTTTTTTTTTAATAATTCTTCCTTCTTTTTTCCTTTTCTTCAATTTTTCAGTTTTGTTTCTTTTTCTTTCTTTCTTTTAATAAGAATATTAATTTAAATTATGGGGTAGTCTAACCCTTCCCCCAATGGGTTAATAATTCTTTACTGCATGGTCCAATGCTGTGCGCCATGCTTACAAAGGTTGGAAGCACATAGCCTCCATCAGGGAGATGAATGCACAACAGTAAAAGGAAACGTGAGGGCGCCTGGGTGGCTCAGTCAGTTGAGTGTCTGACTCCTGGTTTCAGATCAGGCCCTGATCTCAGCGTGGTGGGATCGAGTCCCCCGTTGGGCTCCATGCTGAGTGCAGAGTCTGCTTGAGATTCTCTCTCCCTCTGTCCCTCCCCCTGCTCGCTCTCTCTAAATAAATTAATTTAATTTAATTTTTTAAAAAAAGGAAATGTCAACCTAGCTGGTAATCAGGTGCCATGATTACGATTTGATAATAAGTTTCATTTACCCAGTATACATTGAGGGCTCATTTGTGCAAATTTCTACATTGGTACTGGAAGGAAATGATGGGCACTCTGGGCTCGTGGTGTGGCGGGAGAGGTTTATGTATGAAGAACTCCTACAACTGAATAACAGAAAGACACACAACCAAATTAAAAAGTGGGCAAAGGACTGAACAGGCATTTCTCCAAAGAAAATACACAAATGGCCAATAAGCCCATAAAAAGATGCTCAACATCATTAGTCATTAACAAAATGCAAATCAGGGGCACCTGGGTGGCACAGCGGTTGAGCGTCTGCCTTCGGCTCAGGACGTGATCCCGGCGATCTGGGATCGAGCCCCACATCAGGCTCTTCCACTATGAGCCTGCTTCTTCCTCTCCCACTCCCCCTGCTTGTGTTCCCTCTCTCGCTGGCTGTCTCTATGTCTGTCGAATAAATAATTAAATCTTTAAAAAAAAAAAAAAAGAAAAGAAAGAAAAGAAAATGCAAATCAAAATTACAATGAGACCACCTGATACTCATAGGATGGTTATTATTTTATTTATTTATTTTTTAATTTTTTATTATTTTTTAAATTTTTATTTAAATTCTAGTTAGTTAACATACAGTGTAATACTGGTTTCAGGAGTAGCTACTATTAAAAAAAACCTGGAACTAAAAAAATGTTGGCAACAACGTAGAGAAATCAGAACCTTCATGAATTGCTGGGAAGAATGTGAAACAGTGTAGCTCCAATGGACAACAGTTTGGTAGCTTCTCAAAATGTTAAGCATAGAATTACCCTTTGACTCAGAGATTCCACTTTTAGGTAGCTACCCAAAGGAGCTGAACTCAGGCACTCCTCCAGATACTTGCACACCAGCGTTCCCAGCAGCATTATTCACAACATCCAAGAGCTGGAAACAATCCGAGTGTCCATCAACAAATGCATGGGTAAACCAAGTGTGGTATATACATGCCATCCACTGTTATTCAGCCAAAAAAAAAAAGAATGAAGTATTGACCCATATTACAACATCGATGAACCTTGAAAACATTATACCAAGTGGAATAAGCCAATATACCAATATTGCAATAAGCCAATATTTCACCCAAATATTGTGTGATTATACTTGCATGAGGTATCTAGAATAGGAAAACTCAGAAACAGAAGGTAGAAAAGAGATTGCCAAGGCTAAGAGGAGGAGAGAATCAGGTGTTATGGCTTAATGAGTGTACAGTTCCTGTTTGGGAACGATTAAAAATCTGGAAATAATTGTGAACGTTGCACAACATCATGAATATACTTCATGCCACTGATTTTTACAGTTAAAATGGTAAAATTTTACATTATGTCTATTTACCACAATAAGAAAAAAATAGCCCTACTCCCACTAGATACAAAACAGAATGAAACAAAATGCAAGTCATACAAATAAATGATAATTGCCGAACATCAAACATCGTTCATGGTTGAGGGGCTTGTTTGGTCTCTGGTTGGCTGCGCTTGCTCATTCATCTCTGGTCACATGGCATTAGCCGGGCCGCTCTGCTGCTGGGTGTTGATTGCCTATCAGCTGGGCGGTCAGGAAACTGGGCCCCTGTTTTTCATGTATTCCCATGTAACCATCACCAGAAGCTTAGCTCAGATTTGTCAGGTCTCCAAGGAGGGGAGCAGAAGTTGGGAAGGCCTCCAGGTATGTAGGCTTAGCGCCTAGTCAGTCACTTCCACCAGATTCCATTGGTCAAAGCAAGTCATAGAGACAGGTGTGGAAACAGACTTCACTTTTTATAGCAGAAGTTTCAAAGTAGCATTGCAGGAATACAGAGAAGGGTGGGCATTTGTGGTGATGTTTTCAATCTATCAGCCTATAAATGCCCCCAAAATAAGGGGCTGAATAAATGAATGAGCCAAATGTTGAAATAACAAAAACCTATTGCAATTTTAAAGAATATTTAATAAAATGGGGAAAATTCCATGTGTAAAATTACATAAGATATAAAATACCAACATATATGCACATATAAGTGGTGATAGGGACAAATAGATGAATGCATATATTAATTATCCTTATATTCTAAGTTCTAAATTCACATATTTCTATGATAATTAGAAAAAAATTAACTTTCTCAAATTATAATTTTTTGAATGTGCTTGTATTTTTTTTTTATTCATATAGTCTTGAACCTTGGGAGCTAATTTATAAAGATTGAAAATTATAATATGGACTTTGTTTCATCTCTTATATGATTGATCATAAAATATCAGTAATCCAGGATTAATTTAGATCCTACTATACTGGCACTGTTCAAAAGACAATCACAGATATTTTTAGCATTCTACAATCCATCTTTATTTCAACCTTTATCTTTTAATCTAGATAGGCTCTGCTAGAAACAAGCTTAAATAACTGGGACAACAAATCAGAACCAATATACTTTCTTGAATTTCGCCGATAATATAAGGAAAAGATTACATTCCACCTTAAAAGCTCATTTTTTAGGGCTCGCTCTTGGTTAAAGTTCACTTCCCAAATCATGCTTCACTTCATTCATTCCATCACGGTTCACCGAGCAGTTTGCATCATCCCTGTATTTGAAGAGTGCGAATCCAGTGGGGAGACAAGCAAATGAACAATTGTGTTTTTGCTGTGGTATCTGCTTATTTGCTGTGACAGAAGGTAGTAGATGGTGCTAGATGCAGCCCTCTGACTCAGATATAATTTCGGTTTTGTGGGAGAGGAAGATGCTGGAGGAAGTTTTTAAAAGTTGACCTTGAAGAATTAGAATTGTGCTTTTCTTCTTCCACCCAATATTTATAGTCCGCCTACTTTGTGCTAGCGGAAATGTGCCCACACTGGATTAGGTGCTCTGAGTAGAGCAGTGAACCAAACAAAGCTCCTTCCCTCATTCTAGACACATTCTAAGTGAGGAAACAGACAGTAAACCAATAAATACATAATGCATCAGGCAGTAATAAGAGCTACAAAGGAAAATGAGTGAGGAAAGAGCTAAGAGATCTGGAAATGTCACAGAAAGAGACAGAAACTGACATGACTCTGGGATGGACTTCTGCCTGCCTCCCTCCCTCCTTCAGTGTTTTGAGGTCACTGGCTTCCCTCCAGGAATCACCAACCCCATCAGGTATCTGGAACTGGAGTGGTCACAGTATTCTTCTCTTGGAATCAAAATTGATTAAACTAACCTCTCTGTCTCGCACATGCTTGGCAACGTACCAGAAACCCCAGTTTTCGTTTAAATAGCTCCGAGGACCAGGTGGTCACACAGACGAGTGAGGTGGCTAAGTTTAAGATAATAGAGGTGTTGTGGGGCCTGAAGTATACTGGATATTATCCATTTCAAATAAATCTATTCGAGTACAATTATTCATAAATCACTCTTTGGGGGCAGCAGTTTTTGATCCCTTCTAGAAGAAGTCTTTGATTCTAAGTTACTTAATTGAGGCATGCATTAAATAGCCAAGAATTAATGGAATCTTTAGAGCAGCAGATACAAATTACATTCACTAGAACTGGCTGAATCATTCTTTGGTCATGCAGATGAGAATTTGACAGATTAATAGTTTGTGGACACAGAGAATTAGTCTCCCTTCTGATACGTCTGCAGTGAACAGCATTTGCTTCAGCTTTCTCTGTTCCCTCCTGATTTCCCTTTGGGGAAACAGTCCTTCCCCCTTGTAGCAGTTGGGCTAGGGTCAACTACCACCTTTCACTTTGCTTCCCAAACCTTAACTCGCACCTTGCAGCCCCTGCTTCCAGCCATCTGAGGGGGTGTAGAGTACAGTGGTACCTCATTGGTGTTTTAATTTTCATTTCCCTAATGATTAATGATAGTAAGCATCTTTTTGTGTTTGTACTGGCCATTCGTGTATCTTCTCCGGAGAAATATCTATTCGAGTTGTCTGTGCATTTTTGAATTGAATTGAATTTTGGGGAGGTTTTGTGGTTGTTAAGTTATAGGAGTTCTTTATATATTGTAGATATTAATCTCTTCTCAAATATATAATTTGCAAATATTTTCTCCCATCCTGGAGATTGTCTTTTTGCTGTCTTGATAGTGTACTTTGATGCAGAAAGGTTCTTAATCGTGATGAACTCCAAATTATCTGTTTTTTCTTTTGTTATTTATGCTTTTTTTAAGATTTTATTTATTCATGAGAGAGAGAGAGTGGGAGAGAGAGCATGAGCAGGGGGAGGGGCAGAGGGAGAAGGAGAAGCAGGCTCCCACTGAGCAGGGAGACTGACACAGGGCTGGATTCCAAGACACTGGGATCATGACCTCAACCAAAGGCAGATGCTTAACCATCTGAGCCATCCAGGCATTCCTGTTGTCTGTGCTTTCGATATCATATCTGTGAAATCATTGCCAAATCCAATATCATGAAAATTTTCTCCAATGTTTTCTTCTAAGAGTTTGATAGTTTTAATTCAAGTTTACGTCTTTGGTCCATTTTGAGTTTAGTTTTGTATTTGGTGTTAGGTAAGGATCCAACTTCATTCTTTTACATGTGAATAACCAGTTTTTCAAGCAACATTGTGTTCTTGGCACCCTTTTTGAAAACAATTGACCATAGATGTGAGAGAGTTTATTTCTGTGCTCTCTTTTCAATTCCATTGGTCTTTATGTCCGTCCTTAAGCCAATACCATACCATTGTCATTACTATAGCTTTATAGCAAGTTTCAAAGTTGAGAAGTGTGAGTCCTCCAACTTCATGCTTCTTCAAGACTGTTTTGGATGTTCAGAACATCTTGCAATTCCATGTGGATTTGAGAATTTCAGATATGGATCTGAAAAAAAAAAGCTGCTGCAATTTTGGCAGGAATTGTGTTGAATCTGTAGGTTGCTTTGGACAGCATTGACATCTTAACAATGTTAAGTCTTCCTGCCATGAACACAGGGTGTCTTTCTCTTTATTTAGGTCCTCCCTAATTTCTTTCAGCAACACCTTGTAATTTTCCATATACAAGACTTTCACATCTTCGGTTAGACTTATTCCTAATATTTGATTCTTTTAGATGCTATTATAAATGAAATTGCCTTCTGAATTTTCTTTCTGGGTTGTTCACTAGTGGTGTGTAGAAACACAGCCGGGTTTTGGGTGTTGATCTTCTACCCTCTACAACTTTGCCAGATTTACCTATTAGTTCTAGTAACTTTCTTACGGATTTGGGAAGATTTTCTATACATAAGATCATGTCATCTGGCAACAAAGATAATTTTACCTCTTCTTTTCCAAATAAGGAGAATTTTCTCTTTAAGGTTTGAATCTTAATCTGGGAATCTGAAATTAACTGGAACTGAGTTATCTTAGGAACAAGGCTTTCAAGGGATAGCTTGTGCCCCTCAGGTTCACAAGACTGATTAAAGGTCACATGCTTCCAAAGGCTAGATCTTGCACTGGTTTCTCTTTAGTTCTGTGACAATTTTTTAACAGAATTTGTTTCTGTTGCTCATAGCTCAGGAACGTTAGTTGATTTAATACCCTACCATTACTTCTTTCAAAGAAACAATTCTTTTAAGAAAAATGTAAAGGAAGAAAGGAAATATGGCTTAAAGTGGGACTTAATTATCGTCATATCCAAACCTCTTCTCTAAGAGTTTTCAGATTTTAGGCTTTATCAGAATTTCCTGCTAAATTACTTGAAATGTATATTCCTGAACTGTATCATCAGAGATTTTAATGATTACTTTTTTTTTGAAGATTTTATTTATTTATTTGACAGGGAGAGACAGCCAGCGAGACAGGGAACACAAGCAAGGGGAGTGGGAGAGGAAGAAGCAGGCTCCCAGCGGAGGAGCCTGATGTGGGGCTCGATCCCATAACACCGGGATCATGCCCTGAGCCGAAGGCAGGTGCTTAACGACTGCGTCACCCAGGTGCCCCTTAATGATTACTTTTTAACCAATACCCCAGGTGATTCTCAAGTATATGAACCATAGACTGAATGTTTTTCAAGACTGATTTCTATAACAGATTTGCCAAATAATGATCAAGTTTATGATTGAACACCTCTAGGGATGCTAAACTTTCCACCCTATATGGTGAATCCATTTCATTTGGAAGCAGCTCTTCCAAAAAAACTCTTTTTTCAGATTCCGACTACCAATATATCCTGTATAAGACTGAAACCTTGAGTCATCGAATTTTATGGTTATAGAATAATAGAGGATTTTTCATTCCCCTTCACTTAAAAGGAACAATTTTAAAGAATCCAATGAGCCTAATGAGATGCATATCTTCGCATAAATGTTTTCCTCTGATAAACACATTTCCTTTGCTTGCAGTGATTTAATTTCACATAAGCATTTGTGTAGGTACCTCCAATGATCTCATATCCATGGCCAAACAACAAAGGTGATCTGGGGGTTGCTGGGCAGAACCCCAAATCCCAAAATAGCCATCCTCCTTTCCCGTCAGAGGCTTATTTTCTTTTGGTCTTAACAACTTCTCTGTCTTGAAGAGTGAAATAATGCACACCCTTCACGAGGTGCTAAGCTTTACCAGCTAATGACTTAGACACCAGTGACACCAGGAGAGGGTGTGGAGGGGAAAAGGGAAGTGCTATCACTGTGACAACTGTGTCAGATTGTTTGACATTTCTTCATTTCCCCTTATTCCTGATTCCATTCCCCCATCTGTTTCTCCACAGTGATTGATATTTAAACTCTTAAAAGAAAAGAAACATGTGCTGGTGGAATAAGATGTTTCATTTAAATAAAAGGATAAATGTCTGATAATTTGCTTGTGAGATCCCCCAAGGTTATTAGCATTAAAGCAATCAAAGCCTTAAACTCACAGGATGAAATCATTACCCTGCAGTAGAATTGTTGGTATCAGCTAGTATTTGAAATGGGCTTCCCAGTGGGGATGGTGAGGGTAAATGAGGGGTTTTCTGTGTGCAGCCTGAAGCCCCTTGGGTTCACTAACGTGGCAGTGCTAAATACTAACCTTGCCGTAGAGAATGCTTTAGTGCAATGAAAGTAGACCGGGAAGCAGGCACATTTAGCTTCCAATCCTGACTGCGTCTTTTTCTACTCCGGGTAAGAGACTGATGCCCCTTAGTCTCACTTCCTTCATGTACAAATGGCAAACCCCAACAATCATTGAAGAAGCTGATTTAATTCAATTGCATTCAATTAAACAGATATTTACCGACCACTGCAAACTGGCAGGGCACTGGAGATGGAACGGGGTTTGAGAGATTCTCTACCTCCGTTCAGCTCAAAGTTCAGCGGGAGCCACAAACAAAAGGGGAGCAAATACAGCACCCAGGGGTCATCACAATGACATGCCCGCATTATACATTAGGGTAAGAATTCTGATACATGTGCCACAGATTAAGTAAGAAATCATGTTAGTAAAAAAAAAAAAAGAAAAGAAAAGAAAGAAATCATGTTAGTTTTCCTTCTTTCTTTTTATTCTTTTGAGCATGGCAATAGCATAGCAATTTAAGAAAATTTTTCCTTGAGTTCTGATGTATTTGTTCTAAGAAGGCGTAATCACTGAAACTTCAAGGGTGTGTGTGTGTGTGTGTGTGTGTTGTGTGTGTGTGTACTTTAGTCACTATTTTCCTCATCTGTTAAACTCCACAGTTGAATTAACAGATTCTTCTTCTGGAATATTTACTTGAGATATATAAATTAGCTTCTTGACTTGAAAACAAAATCAACCCCCCAAAGAGAAATGTCAACAGATTTGTATTGCAGAAGGCATGAACCGAAATTCCTCAGGTCTTCCCACCTGATCTTACTAAAATAATCTCGGCTCAGGAAGTGGAACTCTGGTCCCTTCAATTCCCAGTCCAGTGCCAATAATATCAGCCAAAACTGTACTCAGAAATGCCATCTATCCCCAGAGTGAACCCCTTGAAAGAGAAGCATGACTGGACATGCCAAGAGAGGAATAGCTTATCTTCAGCCTCATCGCCAGATGAGGCCCACAGACTCTTTCCAACCACCCATTTGTCTGGTAAGACCATCCCTGCTCCAGAAAGAGCACAGGTGGGAGGCATGGTGCAAGCAGGGGTGCATGGAGACCTTGGAAAACACCAGCTTTACTAAACAAAAAACCCCAAGCTCTAGCTCTAGTGCTGATTTAGATAAAACGCAAGCTTCAGAGCTGATCGATCCTCAAGGGACAGCATTTTAACATTTCCTGTCCATTTACCTGAGACCTTCGGGTACTCTCTTTTCCAAACCAATGACCTCCCTCACTAGCTCCATGCCTATTTGTGGTTCATATCAGGAAGGAGGAGGAAGTCCCAGAGTCCCCAGCTGTCAAAGTAGATAAATCTTGTTAAAGGAGAGGTAAGGTCTTTAGGAATGAAGTACTCTCCTGCAACTGGTTCACGAATACTCAAAACCTTCCCTTCCTTTTACAGAGCTGCTACTGGGGAAATCAATAGATGCAGACCCGAGTAAGTCTAGATATTTTTGAATCTTATTCAATATATCCAAGAAGCCTTTGAAGGTAAACAGGATACAATAATAACCTACATGGAAGCCAAGGAAAATCAGAAAGGATCAAATGTGAAAATGCATTGTGATTTGGAGCTCAAGCTCTGAGAACAAGCATTTGAAAGGCGAGTAAACAACGTTCTCCTTGGTTCTCCATTACCCACTCACAAACCCTAGGCCCTTAGCAGGGACCACAAGGCACCTGCCTCCAACCTTTGTCCATCACGGTTTCATTGTGGATATTCCCTACTTCAACCTTGATAAGCATTATGACAACGTACATCAGGACTCCCCTTTTTTATCTCCTAACTTGATATGATGAGAACCTACAACCACATAAAAGTTACAAGTGCAGCACAGGGATTGGCCAACGGCACCCGAGCCATGCCAATTCCTGGATGTGTCATCTGTGGCTGTTTTAACACTAGAAGGGCAGTGCTGAGGGTCTGGGGCAGAGACCTTATGGCCCACAAAGCAGAAAGTACCTATTATTTACTATAGTCACTCTTTTATAAGAATGGCACTACCTGGAAAGGTAGCTTTTACTTTTTACAGAAAAAAAAAAGAAAATCGCTGACCCCTGAGCTAATAGTCCAATGAACAATTGTATACCTTCTAACAATTGCCAAGATTCCAACATGGTTGCTCTCTCTATATATACCCATGTACACAAACACATATATATATTTTTTCCTGATCCATATGGAAGTAAGATGCAGAAATCATGACCTTTCCTCTTGAAACTCTTCAGCATGCCTCTGCTAAGAATAAAAGACGTTCTTGTATAAATGCCACAATACTTTTACCACACAAGTACACTATTTTTTTTATAATTTAATCTAACGACCCATATTTCACAGTTCCTCCATCATCCTAAGAATCTTCCTGGAGATTTTTTATTTTAATCAATATCCTATTGGGGCAGGTAGGTGGCTCAGTCAGTTAAGTGTCTGACTCTTGGTTTCGGCTCAGGTCATAATCCCAGGGTCATGAGATTGAACCCCACATTGGGCCCCACGCTCAGCATGCCATCTGCCTCTCTCTAAATAAAATAAATAAATAAAATCTTTCAAAAAATCAATATCCTGTCAAAGTTTTATGCCTTATCTTCGGTTATTATATTTCTTCAATCTCTTGTATCGAAACCAAACCTAACAACTTTCATTTTTTTTCTTTTTTCTCCCCAACTAACATTGACCTCTGGGAGAGCCAGGGCCTGTGGTCTTATAGTGTATTCCAAATCTGTATTTATCGAATTGTTTCCTCCTGGTGTCATTAAGCATTTTGGAATTTCCCCTCCCCCTGGCTCCTACACTTTCTCGTAAATTGAGCATTGGCTCTAACAGCCTGGATTAGATTCAAGTTGAACATTTTTGGCAAGGCCACATTATAGCACAAAAGGAGAAAAACAGTGTTGGGTTTTTCTGCTGTTAGTGAGGCAAAGTTTGATCATTTGGTTAAGATGGTACATGTTTCCTTTGCTGCTAGGAAGTTATCTGTGGGGTTGCTGGGAGCAAGAGTCTTTTGGCATAATGGACTATCTGGTTTCTCTCAAACTTTTTATTTAATGGCTTTTGCTTCTATTGGTGACCAGTGTCAAAATAAATGAAAATGTCTCTTTTTTTTCTTAATTCTGCGATTCTTTCTACATATTCAAGCTGATGTTATTCTTCTGTATAGAAGAGTTTTTTGTTTTGTTTTTTTTTTCCTTTTGTTTTCCTCTCTCTTTCTCATCATTATAGACTTACGGATTTTTTAAAAATGTAATGACTACGGTTACTGCCATTGTTCTTTTTTTTAAGTTTTTTATTTATTTAGATAATCTCTACACCCCAAGATCAAGAGTCACATGCTCTTCTAACTGAGCCAGCCAGGCGCCCCTTTCATTATTCTTTTTGGTGCTTAAACTTCCAAAAATTGGCCAGTGGGAGCCTCTTCCCTCTGCTCCTCTGTTCTTGGGGCATGATTCACTGGTTGTTGAGTTCTTTCTTGCTTTTTGGCACAACACATCACAGGCTTACCTTGTACTTTCCCCGTCTCAGACCAGGAATCAGCCATTTCTCTAAGAACCGCTGGCTTGTTTGGATAACAGTAATTAGAAATTGAGATCTAAGCCATGCAACCTTCAATATTATGGGGCGCTTTTTTCGTAGGTATTTTCAATGTATACATGTATGGATCTATACTTACATGAAAATCATGAGTTTTTAGGAACCAGGACTCTTCTGATTGCACATGAAACACGACTAACCCATAAGATTTAAGGCACAAAAGAAGTTAGGGGTATTGATGAGCCCTTGTAAGAAAAAATATGGCTCCAAGAATGGTTACATCTAGGATCTCAAATGATGCCTTAAGTCTTACTTGATTTCTCAGTCCTAACTTTCCTCCGCATTGTATTCATTTTTAGGTATGACCAGCCCTGCCTCCAACAAGTGTTTGCAAAGGACAAAGTGGTAGTTGCAGTCTATTATAAACTGAAAAACACAACACCTGCAAACCCTGAAGTTCTAGTACCATCCCTGGGATGGAGATTCAGCAAAAACCATGAGGGTTTCCCCATATCTTGTTTGTTCCTCATATTCAATAACTCTTAGTGGAAGGTCTCCACCTGATTTAATGTTCTCCAGCATTGCTTCATTGTATTGGTCTGCTCTGATTCACTATTTTTGTTTCACACAAATGTCTCTCTAAGTGTTCTCTATCCTGTAAGCTCTGGCCCTGTTTCCCTTACCTACAAACCTTCGAGCAGGTCACTTAGACCCTGCAGGCACATCCGCTGCT
This sequence comes from Ursus arctos, assembly GCF_023065955.2. Classification (NCBI taxonomy): domain Eukaryota; kingdom Metazoa; phylum Chordata; class Mammalia; order Carnivora; family Ursidae; genus Ursus; species Ursus arctos. Next base: position 76,879,840 of record NW_026623078.1, on the reverse strand, counting down.
TTTTGCTGACATCTCTCTTAGAAATCTTTAATTTCTAAATCTGCTTCTGCTTTAATTACTGTGTCCCTGAGGATCTGACAGTATTCTTCCATTCACGGCCTGCTCAGTGATGCTCGGTTGATTTCTTAATTCCTCCAAATCTGTCATAAAGCTCTTTCTTATCCAAAGCTATAGAGTGTGACGCTTTCTCAGCAAACTCTGCCTACCCAGCTAAACTTAGAATACAATATTAGCTCTGAAAGGCACTGAGGGATCATTCAATCTATTCCCCAATGCACACCATTTTACCTTGAGGGAGGGAGGAGACAGGCTTAAAATCAAACAGTGAATGCCTAGCAATCATAGCCCTAATTCAGGACTCCTAAATCTCCCCAGTTTGTGTCCTGGAAATGATATTAAGCACGCCAGTAGTCCAAGTGCCTGTGCTTGGTATCTTCCTGAGAGGACGGCCTATGGGAAGCAGTGGAAGAGGGTCCCAGGATGGGTGGGGAGACCCCTGTTCTACTGTGGTCTCTGACTCAGCTGGTTCTGCAGCTTTCGACCGTGTAAGCTGATCATGGAAAGAAATTAATGCTGTCCAGCTCATTTTTCTCTGAGGACGTGTCTGCCTGAGGAGCCTTATTACCAGAGCGGTGACATGATTTTCCCCATTACCACCCTCCCCAGCTCCGTGATTGATACTACGAAGAGAATCCCTCCTCTGAAGCCAGACTGCCCTGGATTAAACCCCATCCCTCTCACGTACAGCTCTGTGAGTTCAAGCACTTGCTTTATCTCTTTCGATCGCATCTCCTTCTTTACCAAACAGGAATTTCTATTTTATCAGTAGTGTGGTACGGCTGTGGAAGATGCAGTCTTAGCCTTTCTTTCGTTAGTCTTTCTCTTTCTGTACCTCAGTTTCCTTGTCTCTAAAATGGGGATGATAAAAGTAACTCACCGGAGGGGGCGATTAAATGAGATAATACATGTCAGATGCTTCCAACGGTGCCTGACACCTAGTAAGCTGTGAGCAACGACTTTTTCTTATCTTTGTCGCTGTTGTTGTTGCTGCTGAGGTGGGTCCTGAGGGCTATAATGTGCTGCGATTATCTGGTTATGAGTCATCTCCACTCCCAGACTGTAGGCTCCCCCAGGGCAGGGACTGTTTATCTCCCTGCCCCCCCCCCATATGCTTAGAGCCCATCCTAAGGTCAAGCACACAAAGTTCTTGCTCAACAGAGGCTACCTATTACAGTCACTGCAGAGTTGCCGCAAGGATTAAGTGACACTGTATACGGACATGGCTTAGCACGCTTGGCACATGGCTGGGCACATTATAAGCACTGCCATCAGCAACAAAACTGTCATTTTCTTCATACTCCTTAGAGCGATCAGCTCTCTCGTGGCTGCTCAGCAACCTGGCAGAGGTCAACGTGGAAACGTGCTCTCTGCTGAAAGTGCTCTCCAGATGGTGACACCCACTCAGGCAGGTGGAGTTGACCTTTACCTGAGGACTCTAAGGCCTCCTGATATGGCTGTGCTGCAGAGAAAGCATTGGCACAGTTGAAAGACAGGGTTCAAATCCTCTCTCTGCCTGAAGTCACTGACTGAGTAAAAGCAGAACAAGCCATTTACCCCCCAACGTCCCCCGATACCCCTAGTGTGTGCTTTCTGCGTAGAGACACTCATGATGAACTCGGTCCACTACCACTGCGGGCTGAGCAGGGGTAGAGAGGAGTGTGGGCACCAGGTCGATCACAGCAGCAGAAAAGCAGAATACTGAAGTCCGCAGGCCAGGAATTTTTAAAAAATCGTGATGGGTATCTTTGGCCAATTTCCACGGTGTAAATACTTCCACCAGAGCCAAGTGCAAGTTGCTAACATGAGCTTAATCGGTTCATAATCTTCTTCATAATTTTAGCAATCAGGTCTCATGAGCTGGTATGAGCCAGTTCCAGCACATCAGGAGAGAGGTAGGAATGGCTGTATTTATTTATTTTTTAATAATATTTTTTTATTATATTATGTTAGTCACCATACAGTACAACCCTAGTTTTTGATGTAAAGTTCCATGATTCATTAGTTGCGTATAACACCCAGTGCACCATGCAATACGTGCCCTCCTTACTACCCATCACCAGCCTATCCCATTTCCCCCACCCCCCTCTCCTCTGAAGCCCTCTTGTTTCTCAGAGTCCATAGTCTCTCATGGTTCATTCCCCTTTCTGATTACCCCCCCTTCTTCCTCTCTCTCTTCTCCTACTGATCTTCCTACTTCTTATGTTCCATAAATGAGAGAAACCATATGATAATTGTCTTTCTCTACTTGACTTATTTCACTTAGCATAATCTCCTCCAGTGCCGTCCATGTTGCAGCAAATTATAGTAAATTTTTAATCAGTAGCTTTTATATTTTTTTCATTTTTTTTTAGTTTTGAGCAATTAAACATAACACCTTTTTGAATTTTTTTTTTAGGTTGGGAAATAAGAATCTATTTGTTTTTATTTTTTTATTTTTTTGTAATAATATTTTTTTATAAATGGCTGTATTTAGAAATTATGCGGGGTCAGAGTGCAACCTTCATGCTTCCCCCCGCCCCAGGGCTCCACATTCTCAATGAAAGGCTCCTATCCTTTCTTTAGACCCCTTTTGAAATTGCTTTTGTGCTTCGGGCCTCCAAGATATAAGACACATAGTCACTCAATAAGCACTTGTTGAGCACTTGCTGCATGTCAGGGCTCGAGATAAGTGCTATGGAACTGAAATGCCATCTTCCCTCAAGAAGACACATGTAAACAAATGCTTTATTAGGGTGAGAGGTATGTGTAGTATTTCTTAGAGGTGGGAGTATCTAATTCTCCTGAGGGAAGCTAGAGAAAAGAAAACAAATTGCAAAGACAGTAGTTATGAAGATACATAACCCTTAGCTACCCTCTCTCAAGGCTCCTGCCACGCCATCGCTCAACCCAGAGGATGACTTGGCAAGTCACTCAATGTCTCAGAATCTCATTTTCTTGACCTAACTATGGAAAAAAACAACTGCTGGATTTCTTCTTTATACAAGCAATGTTTAGGTTGAAAGATAAGATCAGAGAGAAGGACCTTGGCAGCTGTAGGAGGCTATCCACGTGCAGTGGACCGTGGTAGCAGAGACCAGGGTCAATCAGAAGTCACACCCGGTCACAGGTGGATGTGATGCATACATTAGAGCTGGGGTTTGTGGGAACCTCACCCAGCACTTGTTTCATTTCAAGGAGCTTTGCTAGTTTTAGCTAATCCCAGGCTTTTCCTATATACTGAAATCCTGACTCCCAAAGGACCAAATATATACAAGAGATTTTTCTTTCCAAAATGGAAATTACTATATTGCTTTATCTGTTTGTAAAAGTGAAACACAGGAATTGTTTCAAAAAAAAAATAGATAATTCAGAACAGGGGGAAAAAAGAAAGATGAAGATTACCTGTGATTCTGCCATGCAGGCTAACATTAACATGTATGTATATACTTTTGGGAAGTCAGGCAAACAGACACACATGCACGCACACTTGCACCATATTTTACCAAAATGCAACCATTCTTAACATACCTGCGTATGCGTCTGTAATTTTTTAAACTGAATATGTAATGGAGTTATTCCGTGTCATAATTATAGAGTCCACATCACCATTGATTATGTAAGTTAGTTTTGGTACCAGATAACTAAGAAATGGACTAACAGGTCCGTTGATCAAAAAAGAAGATATTAAAAGACCTAATTTGCGTATAACACCCAGTGCACCGTGCAATATGTGCCCTCCTTAATACCCATCACCGGCCTATGCCAGCCCCCCAAATAATGAATCATGGAACACTACATCAAAAACTAAGGATATACTGTATGGTGACTAACATAACATAATAAAAATTATTATTTAAAAAAATACAAAAAAGGCACACACACACACAAAAAAGACCTGATTTCTTTGGCTTAAATTCAAGAAGCTTATTGAGATAAAGTGACATCAGGGAAAGTACATGGGCTTTAGAGTGTGGGACCCCAAGATTTGGACCCAAATACCAGCACTTAACCTGTAGCGCAGGGGCCTGACCTCTCCGGCCCTTTATTCTTCTGTTATTTAATGGGAAGTGTGGTGAAGAAAAAATCCATTTCACAGGTCAGCATGTTGTCTCCACTCCCTCCCCGATGTGCAGTGTCCACGTGAAATCCTGGCAGCTCAAGATGCCAAAACTTAAGCTGTTCTTCAAACAGCACACAATCGGCAACAGCAACGTGAGCCCCAAATGGTAAGTAAGAGTCTGGTTTCCCATGACACAGAGTTTAAAAGTATAGTAGAGTTATATTTAGGAGTTATCCCACAAAGTATCCCAGGGAGCAAATGCATTCATACACACACTTAGCCACAACGCGCAGACTGCCCCTTAGCCCGTAGTGGGAAAGCACACTTCCATAGGATATTTTCCAGAATCAGGCTTATGCATAGGCTCTGGCCTGCATAATCTCATGCACCTGCCCAGCAGGCTTCTCTCTGTGGCTGGATTCAAGGAATCCCTTTGGGTGAAAGATGCACCCTAATTTCCTCGGCTGGAATAAGCAAATAATGAACTCACCTTCCTTTTTGTTGAAGGTTCTCTGAGAGCAAGTTAACTTCATAAATCTCCCTCTGCCCTCCCTTGATGAGCCCTAGAAATGATGTCTCACTTTCCAGATCCTAAGTGACATTGAAATTGTTCAAGGGTTTGAATAGTTATTTCTCTAGCAACACCCACACTCGCCCCACCCACATGGGGTCTCCATTGCGCATCCATCCTCTCTGCTCCCACAGTCCCCTGTGCTTCCTGCCATCATTGCATGTATTTACTACAATTGTCTGCTTATCATTGGTTTTCCTCAAAAGACATCACCCCACTCAGTGGACGAACAGACAAGCTTCAGATTTTCTTTATGTACCCAGCCCCCTGCATCATGACTTGTTCATAAAAGCAACTCATGGTGTTTCTTGATCTTAATCGGATCCAATGCAAATATAACCCCAATAAAACAGAGGGGCTTTGTGGTCCTTGCATTTCTGAATGATGTTCCGCTAAGAAGAAGCACAAGTTTGGCATCCAAAACACTTGAAAAGCAATTGAAATATTTACAGTAGTCTCTCTAAAAAAAAGTCAAGAAGAGCTTCCATTAATTGAACCATAGTAAAATGGCCTAAAATTCTCTCATTGTTCCAGTCAATCTGATGGCAACAAGAACTATCTTGATGTGTGCCCAATATGGAAGAAAATTGGAAATATTGAGGGTATTAGCAGCTCTATATGAGATAACATTGTTTAGCAAATCATCACAGCACTCAGTGGAACACAACAATTATTTTTTTGCTCTAATTATTCCTTGCTTGTGTACCTGTAAATCACCGGGGGTTTGGCTGATCTAAGCTAGGGTGACCTAGGTGTTCCAAGCTCCAGGCTGGGACTCCATCTCTTCCACGTGTCTCTGATGCTCCTTGGATTTGCAAACCATAGAAAAGAGGCAAAGCCCAAATACGTAAGTACCTTTTAATCCTTTGTTTTTATCATACTCACGAATACCCCATTGGCCAAAGCAAGACACATGGCCAAATCTAACAAAGATGTTTACTTCTTCCAAGTAATGAAGAAGTTGTGATTATTTGCTGAAAAAATGTGTAATCTGCGACTGTTGCCCCCTTGTTTCTATGGAAAAAATGTCTGATACATGGATTTGCCCATAAATAGTTTGTTGGGCGTGCTCTCAGTGTTGTGGGTGTGTTTGGAGTACTCTCAGTTCCTGTGAGAGAGGTGGGATGCAGGATTGGACAGAAAGGTGTGATGAAGTTCCAGAAAGTCCTCAGTCTGTAGATGAGGAGCTCTAAAGCTGGGATGCCCCCAACTGCAATATGGAGGCTAGGCTTTTGACCCACTGAGCTGACCAACCATTTGGATTAGAGCCCTCCCTGGGCAGAGGGTGGACATTTGGGTGAGGCAGCAAGGAAGGCCGAGGGAAACTCTCAGGAAGGGACTCCCAGCTGTGAGTTATAAGCAGAGAAAATCTCAAGAATTTGCAGGAATGGGAGAGTTCCTTGGGAACTCTGGGCAGCACAGAACAACCCCCACTGCCCACTCCGTACACCACTCACATCCATTTGCTTCCAATACGTTCACTTACCTGGGAAGAGGCCTTTGAAAATGTTGGTTTCTCTGTCTTCCTGGGGAGACTTACAGAAGAAACTCAACGGGATGAACCATAGCCCTCACTGCGACAGCTGATCTAGGAGCAGCAATGGCCATTTGTCCTCCCTTGCTCTACTGCCCATCTGGACTCTGTACTAGCACTCTGCTAATAGCTCAACTAGTATTTCTGCTGGTCGGAGCAGCTTACCTGCTGTAGTGACCCAGAGCCTCACCCTTGAAGGTCATGCTGTCCTTCTCAAGCCACGGCTGCTGCACTTCCTCATTTACAAGGGACAGACTTAGGACTCAGTTTGGTGACAAATGTGTTTCTTCCCACCCCCTTGTCTAGCAATACCAGTGCCCTATTCTGACGTTCAGCAGCTTTGACTTCTGCCAGAATGGTGACTCTTTACCCAACGGTCTCTTGGCAGAGGAGCTTGGTTTCTGAGCAGCAGGCACTGCTGAAAATCTGATGGGACTCTTCCTGTGCCCCTGGTGGGTGCATTCCCACAAGGAGAATGAGGGTCCCTGTTCTTATGGAGCCTAGAGTCACTGGGACTAGAAACACAAATCCCTAAAGTGCTCATGTTAGCAGAGCGCTGGGTCACTGCTATTTTACCCCTTGATTTATGAATATGTGTATATTCTACCTTTGGGGGACATAGTACTATGTAGTGGTTATTGATTTAGTTTGTTTCCAGGAGAATGCCCCCACTCATCGCAGGTGGTGTTATCTCCAGAAGAGTGAGCATGTCAGTGATGCTATCACTCTCACAGCCCAGCGGTTCTTGGGTGGGGTGTAGCATGCGAGAAGGCCAGGGTAGGGTGTAGTGTGTGCAAATGCCAGGGTGGGGTGTGCCAACTTTCTATCTTCTTTGTCTTCAAGGGGGTTCTTTGATTCTTTGGGCCAATGTGATATTATGCAGCCTTCCACACCAGTGGATCAAATATTATATAAGTCCTTGGAAAATGCTGCTGACTGAGACCCTTAAGGGAGAAAAGAAAAACTGATACTCAGAATATGCATAAGGCAAAGTCAAGATCACTCACTTCCCTATCCAGGGAAAAGGGGGTCCAATGTAACAAACTTGCTACCAAGTGGTTGACTGGTTACCTTTAGAGTGTGGTGCCGTGTGGTGTCTCAGCATTGATATCTTACTGGCAGGCTGGACACTGGGCAGTAGTAGAAGCCACGGTAAAAGAGAGCTCTGCTGTTGGGCCATGGCACGGCCTCCCTTCCCGCCATCATGTCCATTGTGCTGGTTGATGTCAAGTAACCAAGTGATTGCTCTACTTGTTTATTTAGTACTCTCACATGGTGAGTAATCCCTGGTATGCATCAACGGGTGAGACAAAGATTTTTTCCAGTGTGTGCCCGGTCTCATAGTTCCAGCCACGTGTTCCTTCCTAGACCACCTTATCCCTAATCATTCAGTCTTTCTCTATCCAGAAACTTGGTGAACAGCCAAGCAATTCACCACTGCCCATGGGTCTCTGTGTGTGCGTATACTTTTGCGTACTTCTCTTTCCTCTCAAGTAGTATCACTTTCACTGAACTTTTCAGATGCCTGAAATACTGTGTATTCCTTCACGCTGCTATCCTATCCCAAACAACATTTGTAAAAGTTTTACAGGTTGCACTGCCACAGTATGCTAGGGGATATCTGTACTCCATCTATCACCATTTATTGGGTCCTCGTTGTCAGCCAGCTGACGAGTGATCTAGATCCCAAATCCCATTTTATTTTTTTATTTTTTTTTTTAAGATTTTATTTATTTATTCGACAGAGATAGAGACAGCCAGCGAGAGAGGGAACACAAGCAGGGGGAGTGGGAGAGGAAGAAGCAGGCTCATAGCGGAGGAGCCTGATGTGGAGCTCGATCCCATAACACCGGGGATCACGCCCTGAGCCGAAGGCAGACGCTTAACCACTGTGCCACCCAGGTGCCCCCCAAATCCCATTTTAGATTCTACTTTCTTAGACCACTCCTGGCTCCAACTTTCTTGGTTGTATTTCTATAGAACAGGTATTTGCTTAGAGGACAGTTGTCTCTGGAACAACACCTGCGGGAATGAAGGAAGTAGGATGAATTGTGAGACAGTTCAACAGAGACCTCACTAGGATCGCCCTTTAGAGCTGTCCCCAGCTGAGCCAATGTGAGCCGTCTCAATGGAGGGTATATGTACACTTGGTGAGGTGGCTTCCCTAGGCCAATGGTAATTCCTTGGAAAAGCCTCAGCTTTAGCCATCAGCAGGCAACAGTCCCAACAGCAGGGGAATGAGTACTTTGGTCCTGCGTACGGAGATCTGGGCAGGGTACAATGACATCTACTACAATCTCAAAAACCCACACCGCTCTTACCTACAAAATGCACTGATCCAAACCGTAAGACCTCTAAAGTCTATCCAATCAAGACATCGGTATTCAAGTCCCGAATTGTATATCTACATTAAGTCCAATTTTAGCTTCTCTTTATACAGTGACTAATGACCAAATGACAGCTTATTTGCCTGGTTCAGACTTAACATCCAGCACTGGAACATGTCCAGGATAATCACCTAAACACTTTTGAATGGGGGAAAATAAGAATTATGTGGTAGTATATGGCCTTTAGCAATTCTGACATCTTGTTGGGAAAATATTAGCTTGGAAAAACTTTTCTTTGATTAGGTCCTCATTCTGCTTTCTCAAAGTGGCTCCCCGGTGCATGGTTCTACACTGCTCATGGTTCACTTTGTGGGAGAGTTTCCTCCTCGGCCACTTCTGAAGAAGCTATTGGAAGATGTACCTTTTGGTTTCTGAGCAGATATCTCAGCCTGCTTCCTCCCTGTAGAAACCGGAGGAACAGAGGTGTTTTTACATCTTTAATAGTCTCTGTCTCTCTTAGTCCAGTGTGTGTGTGTGTGTGTGTGTGTGTATGTGTGTGTGCGTGTGTGTGTGTATGGGTGTGTATATGGGTGTGTGTATGGGTGTGTGTATGGGTGTGTGTGTGCACTTGCGTGTGTGTGCGTGTGTGTGTATGGGTGTGTGTATGGATGTGTGTGTATGGGTGTGTGTATGGGTGTGTGTGTGTGTATGGGTGTGTGTATGGGTGTGTGTGTGTGTATGGGTGTGTGTATGGATGTGTGTGTATGGGTGTGTGTATATGGGTGTGTGTATGGGTGTGTGTGTGTGTGTATGGGTGTGTGTATGGGTGTGTGTGTATGGGTGTGTGTGTATGGGTGTGTATATGGGTGTGTGTGTATGGGTGTGTGTATGGGTGTGTGTATGTGTGTGTGTGCGCACTTGCGTGTGTGTATGGGTGTGTATGGGTGTGTGTGTGGGTGTGTGTATGGGTGTGTGTATGTGTGTGTGTGCGCACTTGCATGTGTGTGTGTGTGCGTGTGTGTGTGTATGGGTGTGTATATGGGTGTGTGTATGGGTGTGTGTGTGTTTTCCAATATAACTTTCTCAAATCCATCTTAGATTTTCTATATTTTCCTCTCCAGGGAATTCCATGTGCTAAAACCTTCTTCCACAGCTCTTCCAAAACTCTGAGAGCTTTTTCTTCTCCTCCTACTCCTTCTCCTCCTTTCTCTCTCTCTCCTCTCTCTCTCTCCTCTCCAGCTAAAAAGATCTACAGACCACCGCATTAATTCCGTGAGAGGACTTAACAAAAAGCATGCAGCCGCACCCTGATTTGGTGTCTGGAGACTGCGACACCGTGTAGGATCCTTTGTTCTAAAGCTGTATTTGGCAAATTACCATTTTAATTTCTAACCATTCAACTCCCACCTATTTTCCCTTTAAATTATGTTAGCAATCTACCTTATACTTTGCAGAAATTCTTTTTCTTATAACACCTGATAAAATGTAGCTAGCAAGTCAGTTCACAGAATCAACACTTTTGTCTGAAATTTATCTGCTTCGTGCTAATATAAATCTGGTACCTTTTCCTGTCTTCCAGGTACCGTAAGTGACAGTTTTACATAATGGTTTACCCTACATCACATAAGTTGACATTTTCCCAGCCTCCTTTCCTGTTACTCAGTTCCAAAGTCAATTTCACATAGTTTAGGTTTTTGTTACGGCAGTGCTACACATTTAGTTACCGATTTTTTTTAAAAAGATTTTATTTATTTATTCGACAGAGATAGAGACAGCCAGCGAGAGAGGGAACACAAGCAGGGGGAGTGGGAGAGGAAGAAGCAGGCTCATAACGGAGGAGCCTGATGTGGGGCTCGATCCCATAACTCCGGGATCACGCCCTGAGCCGAAGGCAGACGCTTAACCGCTGTGCCACCCAGGCGCCCCTAGTTACCAATTTTATTCACAATATCCACAATAATGCCACCTAATCAACCAATCCCAAAATGCAGTGACATTCAACAATAAGAATTTATTTCATATTCACATGTCTACAGGTCAGGTGGAGTTGGTCAATCTGACAGGGTAGGCTGAGGGTTGGCTTCAAATTACTGATTAGATGTAGATCTGATCTATATGCTTCTCTTTCTCCTTGGAACTAATGATTACCTAAGCCATGTTTTTTTCATGACAGGAGGCAGGGATGCAAGATAAGAGCCATATCACACAAGTGCATTTTCCTGGTTTTGCTTACGCCATCCCCACTGATATCCAAAGTAAGTTCTATTACCAAACCAACTATAACTGAGGCAAAGAAATACATTTCTCCCTTGAAGGTGAGGGAATAGAAGTGATTCCTGAATAATGATATAATATGCACAGCTATCAGATAACACTAATAATGTTTATGTACTTGGTTGTTATTGAGTTCATACTAAGTGCCAGGTATGGTGAAAAATGATGAATCTACAGGAATAAAGAGGTAATCATAATTTGCTTGTGTGGAAGGTTAAGCAACTTATATCAATTAAAATCCAAGGGAAAAAAGTATAGTGACAGATATGCACAGGGAACTACAGGAATAAAAGGGGACTTTTTACCAAGTCTCGGAGGAGGGTAGATGCGAGAAACTTCGCCAGAGCCCTGAGCTAAATCTTGAGGAAACATGAGTGGATAAATGGTGAAGAAGACAAAGAAAAGCAATCCAGGGAAAGAAAATTATAAACAGAAAAATATAGAGGTAGCAGAGAATTGAAAAATCTAGTAAAATAATAGGAAGGAAATTCTCAAGACACTAGCAGGAGTCAGGTCATGCTTATGTTCTAAGCTAGGAAATAATTTTGATAGATTGGGGCATCATTCCAGGATTTTAAGCACCCGTTGTAGTTAACTTTTTCCCTGAAGGCTGGCACATGGAAATGATTAACAAATGCTCAATGGATTTCAGGAGATGCATTCACTTTGTCAGGACACTGATATACTATTTACTGCTCTTTCAAGCCATGTGGACCTTTACTGTATTTACCACTCATATAAGCTAAATTTTGTTTGGATTTCAAGCACACCTCAACCAGTCTGGTTATGTCATCCTCTTTATGGTCTTCATCATCATCAATTAGCATTTCATTTTATCTTTACAACACTATGAAATAGGAACCAATAGTAACCCCATTTTATAGGTGAGAAAATCAAGGCTTAGGAAGGTTATATCTCTTTCTCCAGGACATATAGGTAATAAGTGGAAGAGAAGATAGGATTCACAGCAGGCCTGTCTGACTTCAATGCTATTCATTAAGGGTGAAAGGAAAGACTAAAACTATGAGATCAAATATCTGGGAAGCATCTCTAACAATGCCTAACATTGGGACCAACAGATCAACCTAATAAGGCTATCAGAGAAGTAGAAATGACTTGGATAATGCAGCAAGAGGATCTGTGATTTCTCATCAGGGCTTTGAAGAAGACTTGGGAGAACAGAGACTGGAATATTTCAACTGGTCTTTGAAAAATAAGTAGACTCAATAAGCAAAGTTGGAATGGAAGAGTCTTCTAGGAAAAGGGTACAGCTTAATCAAAGGCTTGGAGAAGGAAAAGCAAAGAATATTTTTTTAAGATTTATTTATTTGAGAGAGAGAGAGTGTGAGTGGGAGGGCAGAGGGAGAGGAGAGCAAGAATCCTTAAGCAGACTCCCCACTGAACACAGAGCCTGATCCCAGGACCCTGAGATCATGACCTGAGCTGTAATGAAGAGTTGGCTGCTCAGCCAACTGAGCCACCCAGGCACCCTAAAGCAAAAAACATTCTTAAAGAGATTTGAATAACTCTATTTGGGCCTAAGGAATAGAATAGTGAGATGCCAGACCCCAGAGTCTTTTGAACGTTAGGCCCAGAGAATATTTCAATGGCAGACGTTCATACCCTCACAGAGCGTTATTCCTCTTTTTTGGGCTTTTTCTGGTTTTCCAAGTGCAGGGCCGATACCCATAAGTGATATATATATTCAGCTACATAGAGGTAAAGGATTATGAATAGACACAAACCGTATAGCTACAGTACTGGGAGCAATTCTTTACAGACTAAAATACTTAAAAGATGCTCTCACCGCTCCGGAGCATATATCAGAGACACGAATTCATGCACCACGTTACTGATGTGTTATATATTACATATGTAATATATTAAAAATAAACCTGTGCCACCTAATGAAACCCTATTTTAATATTCCACTTGATCCTTGAGAGCAATATGTTGCCATGGAAACCTAAGTCTGTCTAGTCATTAGCACCTCTTTTTCTCACACAGGAATTTGAGCGTAATGTTATTCTCCCAGCAAGAATTAAATTAGCAATTATTCACTTGAAAATAGCATCAAGTAGATCTAAGAAAACACGTGGCATTAATGGTTTGTTAAGTTCACATAAATTATCGTTGAATTACGGAATGGTCATGGTAATCTAGTATGGCTTCCATATAAATTGGATTCCTGAAGAGGAGAGATCAGGAAGACAGACTTTGTTTTCTTGTGTCACGAGAATGCATTTGGTGAATAAGAGCCATCTTCTTCCATAAACTTTTCTATGATTTTCCCTTAATAAATAAAATCTTCCATCCTGTAGGCTTCCTTAGGCACTTTTTTCTAAAGTTCTCTTATTTATTGATTACCATCTCTGAGGTATGTATCTAATAATCTTGTCTCCCCACAATCCATTCCTCTTCACTCAGCAATAGCATCTTGATTTTCTTGTGAAGAACGAATCCTGGTCCATTCGTGCAGTCTCAGCAGGATTTTTAAAAGGAGGTGTGCTACCCTCCCCATGGCCCTTGCAGTCTCCCTACTATGAGAGCTCACATGTTTGTAAGCCAGAGCAATCCAGAAGTCTCCAGAAGGGATATGAACAATCCAGAAGGGATATGAATGCACTTGAGAAACTCCAGAATGATGGAACCTGCGAGTCTCGGAATAAATCTCTCATCTTCCCACCCTCCAAAGGGATGATCCAGAAGTTGTTCTATGTGGTTCTTCAGGAGGTCTTTTTCCTTTCCCTGTCTCACTATCCCTGCTTTCTCCCTTATGTTTAGTTCCTGGCATTATCTCCTAAATATACTACAAGTACCCAACCCTTTGACTCTGGATCCGCTATTGGAAAAATCCATACTGAGACACCTCATATGGTATGGATGTTAGCATGTGAACCACATTCCACCAGTTTAGACCCTCTCCCACAAAATTAAATCTAGAGCAATGACAAAATGATGGGGAATGGTTGGAGTTGGTTGGCTAACAATATTTCCTTTCAGATACTGCCCGGTGGCCTAGATAGCTATCTCTTCCAAGATTTGATGATCCAACTTTTCATCAAGTATATGAGATCAAATAGATTTTTTTTCCCCAAAAAATTCTTTCTTAGCTTAAGTTAGGTAAAACTAGTTTCAATCAGGAGCTCCAACTTGTACCACCCTTATTACTTGATTCAACAAACATATTTTGAGCTTCAACTATGAGCCAAGAAGTTCTGTTCAGGTGTGTGTGTGTGTGTGTGTGTGTGTGTGTGTGTGTGTGTGTGTGTGTATTGAGGTGTATTGAGGTAGTAAAGAGATTTTTTTCCATGAGATGATACCTCTTGTCTTTAAACCAGGAGGCTACCTGTCCTCGTGCATGGCTGGGGCATTAGTATAATTGGATAAGTGGTAAGCAATGAGGATGGAGACACTTGAGTAGGTCATGGACAGTGTGGTCAGCAGTGCCTAGGGGTTTATTTACACTCCATCTGGTGCCAAAACTGAGAACATTGGAATGGACAGGAAAGACACAGAAGGAGTTCATTTGTACAGCCTCTATCTTCTCAGGTTGGTAAATGATCAGAGCGTCTGCTAGGAGGGAGGGAGTATGGAGAGGAGCTCAGTACTTAGAGAGGATGGCAACGTTCAGGGCAGCCTCTGAAGAGTTTTTCTGGGAGCCAACAATGGGGAATAGCAGTCTTCAATAAGATGAACAATTGTTTCTGTTTTATGATTCTTAATGCTGACAAGGCAACAGCGAAGGATATATGGCTGTGGTTCTCAAACTTGAGTGTACATTAGAGCATACCAGAATCAGCGAGAGGACTTGTCAAAGCCCAGACTGCTGGCCCTCACATCCGGTTTCTGATTCTATCAGTTCAGCTGAGGCCTGAGTATTTGCATTTCTGCCAAGTTCCAGGTGATGTTGATGTTATTGGTCTGAGAATCACACTCTGAGGATCACTAATAATTGGACTCTGCCTAAGTTCTGATAAGGGGATAGAAATAAAGTCGTGTAACTCAGAGAGAGTTCATGAATTTCTTCAGTGACTCAAGAGCAGATGAAAAGGCCAGAGGACATTATTCAGACCCTGTCTTGGTTACCATGGATGAAGTCCTAATTGTCCAATCATTCATGTAACAAATGCCTGGTGGTCCTGCTACATGGCAGACAATATGATTGGTACAGGAGCACAAATGCCTGGTGGTCCTGCTACATGGCAGACAATATGATTGGTACAGGAGCACAAATGCCTGGTGGTCCTGCTACATGGCAGACAATATGATTGGTACAGGAGCACAAACACAAACTAGATACACCTCCAGCCTGCAAAAAATTCAGACTAGACAAGGAGGCAGATACTTGTGGTAAAAGGTTCTAGTTACTGGGTAGAAACTAATTCTCTGCAGGAGCGAAAATAATTGTCAGGAAGAGTACTATAAGGAAGTAACCCTTGAGCTGAATTATGAAAAGTGAGTGTGCTGTCAGATGACGAAAGGGGTGGCATCAGTTTTCCACAGAGGGAAGAGCAGGAGAAAAGGCACAAAAGCCTGAATTTCCTTTTTTTTTTTTTAAGATTTTATTTATTCATTCGACAGAGAGAGAGACAGCCAGCAAGAGAGGGAACACAAGCAGGGAGAGTGGGAAAGGGAGAAGCAGGCTCCCAGCGGAGAAGCCCGATGTGGGGCTCGATCCCAGAACTCCGGGATCACGCCCTGAGCCGAAGGCAGACGCTTAACGACTGAGCCACCCAGGGGCCCCCAGAAGCCTGAATTTTCTAGTTGTATTTATAAAATGCAAATAACCAGTAGTGTAAGGGATGTGTAAGGGTTCAGGGAGGGATGAGGCTGGGGCTGCAGGCTCTGCTTCTGGAGATCATCTGAATGCCACACAAGTACATCTATGGTAATCGCTCCCACTTCTCTGATAGCCACCCTCCCCCACCATCACCACCTTAATCAAAATTCTACCAACAGCACTGCCACCATTGCCACCATCATCATCATCACCAAGAACAACATCAATGGTTTATTCAGATTTTCTTAGCTTTTACTACTTGACATTTTTCTGCTCTAGAATCTCCATCCAAGTTCTATGTCACATTGAGTTGTCACGTCTCCCGGGGCTCCTCTTGGCTGTGACGTTTTCTCACACTTTCCTTGTTTTTGACGACCTTGACAGATTTAAGGAGTTCTGGTCAGGTATTTTGTAAAAGAAGAATATTCTTTATATTAGAATTTTCCCGATGTTTTCCTTATGATTAGACTGGGGTTATAGGTTTGAGAAGGAAGATTGTATAAGCAAGTTGCCATTTCCATCACGAAATATCAAAGGCACGTATTAACAACATGATGTATGATTGTTGATGTTCACCTTGATCACCTGGTTGAAATAGTGTCTGTTGAGTGTTTCTACAGTCAGATCATTTTTTTCCCCACTTTCCATAATGTACTCTTTGGAAGGAATTCACTACCCCACACTCAAGGAATAGGGAGTTATGCTTCCTTTTTTTTTAGGGTGGAGTGTCAACATAATTTATTGTTACTTTCATCTGCCATGGGATTTGGTATGTTTGGATTCTAGAACAAAACATTGTCTCTTGATTTTTAATTCTCTCCAATCCAATTTATAGCATCATGCAATTTAAGGTGGTTAGGGTTAAGTAGGCTATGAGCAGTTAAGGTGGAAGCTGGCATTCTAATTTGTGCTGACCTCTAGAGAAATTTCATCAATTTAGAATTTTGCTAGACTAACCCTCTCTCGGGAGAGGAAGCCAATCAGACTGGGATGCCCCTGAATACCTATTTTAGGTCTTTGTCTGGGTACCCAGGATGCCTTGGGAGACACATGTGATCTGTGGAGCTATGGAAATTCGGCTTTGCTCAGCTCTAGAGACTGGCTAGATCTGGGGAGACTGGGTATGAAGTTATTTGCAGATAAGCAAATTCATTTCACATAGGCCACACTTAATGACCAAAATAACTTGTACACAAATGGCCAGCCCAATTACTTTTTTCATTCAATGCTCCTATCAACCATTTAAAAATCTAATTGTTAGCTCACTATTAAGGCAATTGAAAAAACAGATTTGGGGGCGCCTGGGTAGCACAGTCGTTAAGCGTCTGCCTTCGGCTCAGGGCATGATCCCGGCGTTCCGGGTTTGAGCCCCACATCAGGCTCCTCCGCTATGAGCCTGCTTCTTCCTCTCCCACTCCCCCTGCTTGTGTTCCCTCTCTCGCTGGCTGTCTCTCTGTCACATAAATAAATAAAATCTTTTAAAAGAAAAAGAAAACAGATTCAATCCTCATAAGGTTGCCTCGATTGGCTGTAGTTGCTCTTCTGATGGTAATCAACTTTTACAACAAACCGCTAATTTCCAAGCTAAAGATCTCCAAACTTCGAGAACTTACAATAGAACTTAAAGGGAACAAGACTGGGTGTCAGAAAACCTGAAGTCAAGTCCCTACTCTTCCCCTTGCTAGCTACGTGACTATGAATAAGTCACAGGACCTTTCTGAGTCTTGGTCTCTTCATGGTGATGTGGGAATAAAAATTCTTGCTTATGAAATGCTTTATCAATTTATAAATGGGAACTTAGTATTACAGTGGTGTTAATAAAAACAGATATGCTATTTTCAGAAAGAGAGCTCTGTGAAAAACATTATTATTGATGATGGTGGTGGTGGTGGTGGTGGTGGTGGTAGTGATAATGGTAGTGGTGATGATAAAACTATGATGTTTAAGGTGATGTTGGGGGATGGGCGCGCCTGGGTGGCACAGCGGTTAAGCGTCTGCCTTCAGCTCAGGGCGTGATCCCGACGTTATGGGATCGAGCCCCACATCAGGCTCCTCCGGTGGGAGCCTGCTTCTTCCTCTCCCACTCCCCCTGCTTGTGTTCCCTCTCTCGCTGGCTGTCTCTATCTCTGTCGAATAAATAAATTAAAAAATCTTTAAAAAAAAGGTGATGTTGGGGGATGGCTAGCATAAAAGTGGATATAAGTAACATGTGCTTGTGTGGTATTCAGACAACATCCAGAATCAGAGGGACAGGGTAGAGGTGGCAGGGCTAGGAATCAAGGAGTTGTGACTCTCAACCCCAGCTTCCTATTGACA
This sequence comes from Ursus arctos, assembly GCF_023065955.2. Taxonomy (NCBI): domain Eukaryota; kingdom Metazoa; phylum Chordata; class Mammalia; order Carnivora; family Ursidae; genus Ursus; species Ursus arctos. The sequence goes on along the minus strand of NW_026623078.1, from coordinate 76,861,936 downwards.
TCAACCAAAGTTTGAGAACTACAGATTGTGGACAAGGACTGCAGTGTCCTTTAGGAATAAGGGGGTGAATCAAAGAGGGAATAGCTACATGGCAAGTCTAATTTGAAATATATGACTCAAACACAAAATTAATGACTGTATTTTAGATTCTTTTCAATTCTATACTGTATATTTAATCATGTGCAATAGGAATGTCTCAGTTGACTTCCCTACAAGGGTGTAGCACTGGGAATTATACGTACTGAACATCTACCTAGTGCCAGACTCTATGTTAAGGGCTTTTCAAATGTAACCTCATTCAATCCTTGCGAGGTTGACACTATTGTCCTTGTTTCTCAGAAATGAAGGAACCAAGGTTGATGAAGGTAGTGATGATGATGGAATGGAGAAACATCACTGTGATATGATGATTTATAATAGGAAATATATATTTAATCTTTGCTCCATCTCTGGCACAGAACTCCTAAAACCCATGGAATTTCCTGTGATAAGAGGAAGGGGTCTTTTGTCATGTTAATGAAATGAATTTTGAAAAGCACCTGAGAATGGGGGCTGGTTGCCCCTGGAACCAGTCTTGTGATTGGAACTTTCATTTCTACCCTCCTGACTCCTGGAGAAATGGAGAGGGGCTAGAGATTGAGTTCAATCACCAATGGCCGAAGATGTAATCAATTATGCCTGTGTAATGAAGCCTCCATAAAAACCTGAAAAGGCAGGTTTGGAGAGCTTCCAGGTTGGTGAGCACATGGAGATGCTGGGAGAGTGATACACTCAGAGAGAGCATGAAAGCCCGTACCTCTCCTGCAGACCTTGACTTATGCCTTCTAACCGGCTGTTCTTGAATCATACAATTTTATAATAACTTGGCAATCTAGTAAGTAAAATTTTCTCTGAGTTCTGTGAGCCCCTCTAGCAAATTAATCCAACCCAAAGAGGGGGTCTCTGGAAACTCTGATCTTTAGCCAGTAGGTTAGAAGCACAAGTGACAAGGTGGACTCGTGATTGGCGTCTGAAGTTGTAGGACCAAGCCCTTAACCTGAGGCATCTGACACTATCTCAGGTTATATAGTGTCAGGATTGACTTAAATTACTGAACACTCAGCTCGTGTCTGAGAAGTGTTTTGTTGGTGTGGCGGAATGTTGGAAGACGCCACTGAGAGGATGTGACCTCCAGTTGATCCAAGGGCTGGGCCCAGCAATTAGAGGCTCCTCACCCCTTATCCCTGTGCTCAGAATGTATGTCCTGCCAACCATTTCCACAATGGGAGCCATTTTCAAGAATGCAATCATGAGAGAGCAATGTGTTGCTGACACCATCTGGATGGCATATTGATTGAACCCCACTAAGGCCTCTATATAAACTCACAATTTTGGCAGGGAGACGTGGAGATCTACTTGTCTTCTGGCTGCCTAAGGCAACCTTCATATGTCAGTTCCCTTGCTTATTAAATCTGCTGCCTCCCGATGTGGAGTGCCGCTCCTCTTTCTTCAGTTTCTCCTTGCCCTCCATGTACAGAGGCCAGTTTGCAAACGAAAAGAGAAAAGAAAACCTCACACTTTGTAATTTGGTGCTGAATCTTAATCATTTGCCATGATGATGGAACATATCCCCTTGGGAACATGCATGCACGTAAAGAAAGGATGAGATGGGACAACAGAAGCAATAATCACCAAATAGCTGATGCGCTCCCTCCAATCCCTAGACATCTCCACTAAAGTTGGAGCCACGTGACTAGTTCTGGCCAATGGATTGCAACTGTCCCTTTTTGTCCAAGAAAGGGAAGAGTCACATGCCTTCCCATCCCCCATCGGATACCATGGTGCCCTTGAGGCCCAGTGTAATCTACAGTAGCATGGCAGATGGCCACCTAGTTCACACCAGCCTTCATGCAAATGAGGGGGAAAATTAGCTTATTCTTTTATGCCCCCATTTTAGTCCATTCATGCTCCTAAAACAGAATACTATAGAGTGAGTGGCTTATAAACAACAAACATTTATTTGTCACAGTTCTGGAGGCTGGAAGTCCAAATCAAGGTGCTGGCAGATTTGGTGTCTGGGAAAAGCCTCTTCCTGGTTCATAGAGAGCTGTCCTCTCGCTGCCTCCTCACATGGCAGAAGGAGGAAGGCATCCCTCTGGGGTCTCTTTCGTAAGTGCACTGATCCATTCAAGAGGGCTTCCTGCTCATGACCTAATCTCCTTGCAAAGGCCCCACCTCCAAATACCATCATGTTGGGAATCAGGTTTCAATGCATGTATTTGGGGAAGCCAGGGACACAAACATTCAGTCCACAGCAGCCCCTGAGCTTTGGGGCTTCTCTCTCCCGCATTAGCCCATTCTACTACTACAGGGCAAGCTAACAGGTCATCTTCTCTGCTGTAAAGTAGAGCCACAGCTACTGAACTGCCCAAACACAAGCACGTATTGAAATGGTTTCTTTTTGCCTCACTCCTTGCCACATTCTTTGCGTTATCAAAGAACAAAAGAGATTCTGGGCTACCTGCAACGTCTTCAGGCACTGCGCGCCCATTCAAGTCAGGGACAATACCTCAGCCATGACAGTAATGGGGACACCTGTTAAGGCCTTCAGAGGCAATTATTCTAAAGTAAAGGTGACAGTCATTTGCCCAACACAGTGGATTTACAGAAGACTAGATGTTCTTCTATAGTTCAGTCTTAAACCTGATGTGTTGTTTCTCAACCCCAAAGGGCCAAATTCTATTTATGTCCACCTCCACCCTCTGTCATTGCCACCATAGAATCTGCTGAATCCCTACTCCTAGGAGAGCTCACCATGCTGGCCCTGATAACCAACAGGAAGGTACCAAATGGCCTTTCTTTTCTTTCTTTCTTTCTTTCTTTCTTTCTTTCTTTCTTTCTTTCTTTCTTTCTTTCTTTCTTTCTTCCTTCCTTCCTTCCTTCCTTCCTTCCTTCCTTCCTTTCTTTCTTTCTTTCTTTCTTTCTTTATTTCTTCTTAATAAACTGAGGAGACAGAGCCTGGATAAGTTTGTGGGAGCTTGATACCCCTAAAGGAGTCTAGTTGGACAAAGAGTGTCCTAAACAGTATTAAAAATGTAGAGTGAGTCAGTTCTATGTTTCAAAAGCAAAATCTTCAAAAATAATAATGGCTTAAATGCAATAGATTTTCCTGGCCGTGCATTGACTTGCTGCTAATTTATAGTTTGCAAGTACTTGCATTGGCGTCACAATGCATGGCTAAAAATACTATGGGATAGAGACAGTGCGTCCTCTGAATTTTCCCAACTATCTTGCCTAAATCAGGGGTGAATAGTCTGGGCAGAGGAGAGGAGGCTTTCCTTGCGGCACAGCTGCAACGGTTGGCAGCAGAGAGCACCGTCTATTGGATCTTCGCTGACCTGGGAAGAAAGGACCACTGGGATGCAGGTTGACCAGAAAGAAAATTGAACCCCGAAGATGGTTTTACCCATCTTTGTCTGCATCATCACTCTTCATTCACCCACTCCCTACTCTGACCAACCCCAGCCAGGATCATAAGGTGCCTGTGCTATGGCTGCCTACAGTTCCCATCTTCAGCTAAAGACAAAAGAAAGATACTGGGTGGGTAGAGGACAGTTATGGGAAGTTAGCAGGAAAAGCACACCAAACAAGGGTAAGGTCGTTATGAAGATTTAAGTCATTTGCCTTCTCCACTAATAAGAGTTTCTAGGGACTTAGAGTCATCCCCCTCTTCCTGGTACAGAGAGGGAGACACCCTTACAAATAAAGATTTCCCTTTTAAACATAAATGTCTCTTACAAAAAGCTTACGTCTAATCCTTTTTCAGAGCTTTTTCTGTGTCTGCTGTTTCTTAAAAATAATCAGCTGGAGATAATCCATGGGCCAAAGAGATTTTATTTTGGGGTGGCAAATTTTGCTCCCCTTCAAGTGGGGAATATAGGTATTACCCTCCTAACCCTCAGCAATCCCTTCAGAGCTCACAGTAGGACAGCTACTGCTACTTAAGCTCTGAGCACTTCTTGCTCAAAGAGCCGGGAAGAGCTTGGGTAGTGGTCTCCCTGCATTATCAGACCCCATCCTACACGGGTTGTTGAAAGTCTCCTTAACCAAAATGCTCTCCTCATGGCCCAAGCTAAAATTCTCCCATCAGCCAGTTCTTCACATTACAGTATGAAAATATGAAGTGAGTGAGTAGAGAGGGAATTAATAACGATTGGTCCCTGGTTTGCCCCAACTATCTGCACATTCATTATTCTTCTAATCCTTACAACAATTGTATGAGCTGCAGCTACTCCCTTTTTGTAGCTGAGGAACCTGAACAATGTCTTTTATGCCACAGCCAATGTTCTCTGCTTTGCATTTGTCTTGAGTTAGGTTCTCTCCAAAACAGAGTCTGAAACAAGGACTGGTATGCAAGTACTTTATTTGAGAGGGGGTCACGGGGAGCAAAAAGAAGGACTGAGGAGAAGGACATAGAGAAGGAGGAATGGCAAATAAAAAGATGCTTTATGGAATGGGTCCCTGCCAAAGGCAGCTCACAATCTCTCCCTAAAGGTCATTCTGAGAATTTATAAAATGCTTCTCAAAAATTTTTCCCTGAGCAAGAAGGAGAACAATTTCTTCCCAGGAGCCCTATTCCCATAGTTGAGGTTTCCACAAAGGGGTGTCAGGTCTCCCACTCTTCAGACCTACACAAGCTGTCTCTAATAAGACTCCCACTGGTGTTCCATACCACACAGGGTCTGTAAAGCCCTGGATTAAAAGTACATTAGCAGGGGTGCCTGGGTGGCACAGCGGTTAAGCGTCTGCCTTTGGCTCAGGGCGTGGTCCCGGCGTTGTGGGATCGAGCCCCACATCAGGCTCTTCTGCTATGAGCCTGCTTCTTCCTCTCCCACTCCCCCTGCTTGTGTTCCCTCTCTCGCTGGCTGTCTCTATCTCTGTCAAATAAATAAATAAAATCTTTAAAAAAAAAAAAAAGTACATTAGCAAACCACCAGCACAAAATGGTGTCACTTAGGCCAAGTCACAGAAGCAGGCCTTAATACCTAACCCAACTGCAGTTCCAACCTCCCCCAAAAATGTAGTCTAAACAGGAATTTTCTGATCAGCACTGATGAGGTAATGTGCCACATGCAGCCCTCTCCATCCCCCAAAGAAAGATGTGGTAATCCATCTAATAAGACCCTGTCTAATAAGACCCTACCTGGAACAATCCTTTCTTTTCTTTTGCTAATAACTTCCTTGCCCCACCGTCCTTCCTATAAAAAGCTTCCATTTTGTAGAACTCCTTGGACCTCCCCACTACTTGCTGGGTTCATGAATCACTTAATAAAGCCAACTGGATCTTCAAAATTACTCAGTTGAATTATTCTTTAACAAGTGGAAGGCATGGAGCTCATGCTTGGGGCGAGATGCTATGAAGTAAGTCAAGGTTGGAACAGACTATTTCAAGAAAGCACTCAGTTTTCCTGGGTACGTCCCATGTCTGCAGGAAGTATACATATTACTAAGCTTCTGTTAGGTTTTCATTATCAATCTGTTATTGCTAGCAGGTCTCAGCCAAGAACCTAGAAGGGTAGAGGGAAAATTATTTTTCCTCCCCTATATATTCTATAGAAAAAAAAAAAACAAACCTCTATATAAACTCCTCAACATCTGGGCAGGCTATGGATGGGTTCTGATGAACAGAGTGAACACAAAAAGTACAGCAAGGGAAAAGGTGAAAGGCAAAATAATAATCTCTTCTGGAGAAATGCACTGCCCAGGGTACAGATTATAAAGTTGGAAGGAAGCAGGGAGAACTCTAGAGACTAAGGCGGAAATCCTCAGACTTCTTTGAGAATTGTAGGCTAGTAAGTTGGGGGAGGGAGAAATATTTCCTTTAAGGGTCTAAAGAAGAGTGAGTGAAGGGGCATGGTGGAACAGAGAGATGTCAAAGAATGGGGAGTAAGAAAGTGTGTCTGTGCCCGTTCTCCCAGCTGGGAATGGGCTGTGTCAGACGACACTACATCAATCAATCCCAACTGGCTTGGGGTTCTCATTAGATGCCTGTCACCACCAGGTTACATGCAAAATAATAATATTTAGTATCGGCTTTAAATGTGCAAGACAATATAATATGCAAGTTTGTGCATATTACTTCCTTGAATTATAACAGCCTTTTGAGTTGAATTCTATGATTATTCCCATTCAGCCTGTTTGTAGCATCTTGCCCTGAATCGGTACATTTAAGCACCAGGAGACAGAACTTGAAATCAGGACTGTCATACTAGATCCCATGCACATAACCACCTGAAAATCACACTTGAGAAAGAGACTTTCTTTCATCAATCTGGAAGCCAACATGCCTGGAGTAAACCTTCATACCTGTATGCTCACTAGTCATGGCCAACTGACCCCTTACTATTTGCCCTAATGTGCATATCTGGAATAGTGCCTTGGTTTCCCTTGGGCTCTTTCACTTTCTCCCAACAATGAGCACATGGACCTTCCCTGTTTTTCCCGGGTTTGGGATTAAACAGGTAACATGCAATATCACAGAAGGTAGACTTCACCTGTGACTGGCTATCTCCTGGTGAATTTCCTAGTAAGAGTGGACAGTAAACCTTGATTTAGTTTAATTGGTGCCCTCTCCACATTCATCTTAGGGGAAACAGAGAAACTTCAACATGTACTTTTGAGAAGGGCTTGAGAATACTCCTTTGTCCCAAATCCATATCACCCTGCATGCACCTCGAAGAGACAGCTCTCAAGTCTCCAAATGTTCTGACCATGACTCGAGCCAGAGTGGATTTAAATTCAAGTTTTCACACACTTTTTCTTAGTGACAACTCTCTTAACCTCTGTGAGCTTCATTTTTTTATCTAATAAAATATAGGCGAGAATATTGAACTCCAATAATTGTTATAGAAGTTGTAGACAAAATACACACAATAACACATAGTAGGTTTTTTCTTAATTTGCAATGTCCCTTTCCCAGTAATTATCATCCCATTTCATCCACCTCCATGAGACCCTTGGAAAAATCCTAGTGGAGTCTATGAATCATGCCCATTTTTAAATAAATGTAAAAGTTTGCCAATAGAGGAAAAAAGAACTCCTCTCTTCCTTCCCTAGCAGAGATTACAATCGAGTTTCAGTGTATGTCCTTGGGCCCACACAAATTTACAAGGCTTTCTAAAAGTAAGAAAATCCGATTAACAAACATGTAATCTTTTCATGACTTATAATGAAAAGCGTTTTTGTGTGCGTCAATATTTCTGATAGTTTCCAACCTAGTGGATCTAGTCTGGGAAATGCTTCATAGTTAATAAAAATCAACAGTGATGAACCTCTTTTCTCATTAAAAAAAAAATTACAAAATGTCATTTCTGAGAAAATTTGGTGCTCAATAGCCCCACCTACTGGAAAAGGGAAGCACTAAACGGGCTTTTCTGCCACTACAGTTTTAGAAAAAGCTAACAATTGGAGGGAAACTTAGGGATGAATGAGTCCCATTCTTCCTATTTTATAGATGAAGTTACTGAGTTTGGCTCAGACAGATGTGGATGTCCCAAACTCGTAAGTGCAGTCGGTCACCGCAGAGAAGGATTTATACGGCTACTCTGAGTGTATTTCCTTCAGCTGCCAGATGCCAGTTCAGGGGGCATCAAACAATAGAGTGATTGTTTCTGATCATATCTTATGTTTACCTAGCATACTAGAGTTTAGACGGCATTTTCATAGATACTGCTCCAATTACACCTTAAATCACTCTGCGATTGTGTCATCATTCCCCAACGTCCCACAGCTGGGAGGAGAGAGAACTCAAACACAAACTCAGGACTCCGAGCTCTCTTTTTCATGGGAGGCTACAGCCTTGCTTTCTTCAAGCTTCTTTCCTTTGGGGGCCTGTACAGAACCACCTCCAAGCAACCATGGGAAGCTGCGGTGGTAATCTGTCCTTTTGACATTTTGATTCATTGTCCTATTGTCAAATGTCTACTCTAAGGGCATCTTTTTGGAGGCAAATTATGCTCAGAGCCTGAGATTGTCTTTGCCAATAATTTATTCAACCCAGGGTCACTGCAGGAATTATAATGTATAATAATATTTCATAAGCCAATAGCATTCAGGATAATGTCTCTTAACAAGCCCATAAAGAAATAACATGCTACAAAACAACAATAGATTAATTACACTATTGTTCCAGCCAAAGGGGAGAGGAAAGAAATAAAATCCAAATTCAGTTGAGGTGTACCTTTCTGTGAGATGGTTTTCTGTAGCGCCAGTCCTTCCAAGTAACAGCTGGGTATCAGCTGCAGACTTAGGTCTCTCACTTCTGTGGCACGCAGCTAGCAGGCGAGGTGTCCCGCTCCAGAAGTTGGTGTCCCGGGGACTGTTACATGGCTGGGCCACTGCCCGCGAGGAGAAGGCTCTCCAAGGCAGAAACAGATGTCCCTTCTCCTGGGACTGCTGCCTGGTTTCACACTGCTGCCAACTGGGAAAGGCCTGTCCAAGGCAGGACTAAGTGTCTCAAGATCTCTGGAGGGCAATTTAGGTCAACAAATGACGTAGTTTTGGGGTATCGGTGAGGTGAGATGAAGTGGGGTGGAGTCCAAAGCCAAAGACCACGAAAGAATTCTAGAGACGTCTTTGGTGCAAAATGGTGGTTTATTAAAGCACGGGGACAGGACCGGTGGGCAGAAAGAGCTGCTGTCTTGGGCTGTGGGGGTGGCTGATTATATACTATGGGACTGGGGGAGGTAAGGAAAAAGGAGGTTCAGAAAGGACTTTCATATGTTAAAGAAAACTCACAGGATACCAGAGGCCTTGCTATTGTCCAGTTAAGATTGTTTTTCCTGGGGGCGCCTGGGTGGCTCAGTCATTAAGCGTCTGCCTTTGGCTCAGGGCGTGATCCCAGCGTTCTGGGTTCGAGCCGCACATCGGGCTCCTCCGCTGGGAGCCTGCTTCTTCCTCTCCCACTCCCCCTGCCTATGTTCCCTCTCTCTCTGGCTCTTTCTCTGTCAAATAAATAAATTAACTCTTTTTTAAAAAAAAAAAGATTGTTTTTCCTTCTAGCAAGGCATTAGTATTAAGATGATTGGGGGCTTCCTGGAAGAAAGTCACACATGTCCCACCCAAGAGTGGGCGGTGGGGGGAGGTTGCAGGATGTCCCCTTACGCTTTGTCTTCAGCCAGCCTTCTACTCCCTCATCACAAAGAGGAGCCTTGCCCAGACCAAACACTCTCAAGTTCCTGGTCAAACTTCTTGGTTTTAAAGGTTTAAAAGCCCATCATAAGACAGACATTCCTGCCATGACTATAGGTATCAATGACATGACGGTCCTCTCCCATTCCAGGCTCGAGAGTGTGATAAGAAGGTCTTAACATTCAGCTTCCAAACAATTTTGTCCACACACGTTAGTCAAAACAGTTTCCAAATCACAAACAACTTTGTCCAAAACAAGCTTTCAAACCATGGATTTTATTATTTTTTTTAATTTAAATTCTTTTAGCCAATACATAGTACATCATTAGTCTCAGATGTGGTGTTCAACAATTTACCGGTTGTGTTTACAAACCATGGATTTTAAAGCATAAGGAGTCAGTGCACGAAGTGGCAGAACCAACTGACACCTCTCTGGGCGGTTATCAACCATGCTGGGAGAAGTTGCTCTTTCTCGACCACATATACAGTGAAATAGATCCAGGAACAAAGAGAAAGAATAGAAAGACAATGCAGATGAAGCATCTGGGGCTCAAATCAGATACTTTTTTTCATATGCATGGGATTTTTCACTCAAGTCAGGGAAAAGATACTCGCAGATAAAGGAGTAGCCATTTGAAGATTGAATAACATTTGATTTTGTAATTGTAACCAATCTCTCCACCTTCCCCCACCTGCCTCAGCTCAGTCTGAGAACCCTTGAGAATTTCCCTAATTTATTCCCCATCTGGAAGAATACAAACAGGAAAATAAAAGCCAACAATGCTAGATGTTTCTGAAGCATTTAAGGACACAGTAAGTACCTTCCTATGCATTGTCTTTTTTTACTCCTAACAACAGATCATCAAGGAAGGCAAACCCAGTATAATCATTAGCCCTATTTTACAGGCTGGTAAACTGAGTTTCCCAAAAGTTAAATAATTCAGACACAGAAAACCGGGGAGCAGCTACATAACCTAACAGCGATGCCTTCCTTACTAAAATTTTAAAATACACTGGCATGCTTTTCTGCGTGTTTTTTCTTGTTATACACGGAAGTTTACTTTTTACTCAAAAATTGACAAAAAATGTTGAAAGTGTTTTTTTGGGAGGAATCCCATAACTATGCCACATATATTAATTGAGCACCCACTCTACTATGTGTCAGGCGCTGGTCTAGATGTTGAGAATATAGTGATGATCAAAACAGGTAAGTGTTCTGATCCATGCAGCTCCCATTCTTGAGTGATAATAGAAAGACAACAAGCAACTCAACAAATCGTCCTACAACTGCATAGAATGAGATGTAAATGGGTTGGTAATAAGCAAGGTAATTCGGTGGGAGAAAAAATGGACAAGGGGAGGTCAGGAAAGGCATGTTGGAGAAGCGATATTTAAGCTGAACTCTACATGACAGAAAGTTTGGTGTCATCTGTATTTAGGAGAAAAGTGTCCCAGGTAGAAGACTAAGGTTTGAATGAGCTCAGTCTGAAAGAAGTTAGGGAGTCGGAAGCAATGTGATTTCAAGGAGAAAATGGCCGAGAGAGGAGTTCAGACACAAAGATATCCTTGTCTTGGACTTTGGATTCTATCCCAAGGCCAATGGAAACTTGTTGGAGAATCGTAAATGGGAGTGATATGATCTGATTCAGGCCTTAAAAGGTCATGCTGGCTGCTTGTGAAGAATAAATAGGGGGAGGTATGGGGGAAAGTAGAAGCACAGAGAACACTCAGGTGCTACAGCATTGGTTCTGGAGGAAATTCCAAGGGCAGGGATTAAGGTGATGCGTGTAGACATGAAGAGAATTATACTGGTTCCGAAAAGAAAGCTTATAAAACATGCTGATGGCTCAGACTTGAGGAGGGCAAGAATACTCTTAGGTCTTTAACTGGAGCAACCAGGTTGACAGGGACACCATAGTCTGCTGGCAAGATTGGGATTGATACATCTTGGGGCAGGAGAAAGTGCGAATCACGATTTTGGTTTGGTCCTGTTGTGTTTGAGATGCATGCTAACCATGCAAGTGGATATGACAAATAAGTAGTTAGATGCCTGAGCCAAGAGCTCAAGAAGAGGTCAGGACCGGACTGGAAAGGCACATTTAGGAATCATCACCCTATGGGTGATCCCTAAAGCTATGATACTAGATGAACTAATTTTAGGAGAAGTGGCAGAAAGAGAAAACAATAGGGTCCAGAAACCAATGTCTGGAACACTCCAATATTTAGAGGTCAAGAGAAAGAGGAAGAGGTAGCAAGGAATTTGAGAAAGAGTAGTCAGGAGGGCTAGAGGACTCTCAGGGAGTGTGGCATCAGGGGAGCCCAAGGAAGAGAGTTCAAAAAGGAGTTGATGGTCAATTCTGTCAAAGGCTGACAAGAAGTCAACTAATAGGAGAAAAGTTGCCAAGGAGTAAGCTAGCACGGAGGTCTTGAGAAGAACCACGAGGAAAGCAACCATGGGATGTGGAAGTGCGGCTGGGAGAAGAGCCAACAAATGGGTTAGGAGTTATTCAGGGAAGAACGCAACAGAGAACTGCTTTTAGCTAGAAGATTCCCCCACACCAGTAATGATGATCAGATTTTGGTATACTTATTTCTCATTTTTAGTTATGCCCAAGTCTTAGGGACTACTGTGGGTCTTTTCCCTTGACCTTATGATGGCATCAGCTTACCAAGCTACTGTAGATTTTAAATACAGAGAATCTGTAATAGATAGATACACAATGTCCTGGTGAACAAATCCGCCATAGTTTGCATATTTTTTGAGCATTTGTGTTGCCTTTAACTTTTTGCTATTAAAGATGGATATTTTTCTGCAAAAGCCTTTATTTTGGACTCTTCTTTGATTCAATGCCCCACGTTGGCAAATTGCCCAAAGGCTTTTCCAAACGACTGTACTGATTTAAAATGCCATTTACAATGCATGAGGTTATTTTATTCACCGTCCTGTCCTCACCACCCAGCCTGATTATCTGAGGGAAGGTGATCTTAATAAGTGAATCACGCACCACCGTGTTTTAGTTCCTGCATCTCATGATTGTTTGCAACAGTATTTTTTTGTTTGTTTTCTAGCTGGGACACATCTGTTTATGTTCCCAGCTTGTGTCTCTATTAGGCTCTTGGCATTTTGTTTTGTTTATTTAAATTGTCAGTCAGAGGAACCCCAACTTTTTATTGAATGTAGTTTCTTGAGCTTGTCATTTATCTTACTATTTTAGTTCAGTGTTTTGCTTTTTTTTGGAGGGGGGATCACTTATGGAAGCTTTTAAATTTGATGTAATTAACTATGCTGATCTCATGAATGCTTAATTATCTTAATGTGCTTTTGCTCCTTCACAGATTGTCTGTGATAAAATCTTAACCCCAGACTTCGAGACTGTCTTCCCCTTCCACTCCTTGGCATATGTTTGAGGAAAGCAAGCTCATTTAATAATATCGTTAATATAGAGTGCCTGTATATATCAGTCAAGAACCAGCTGTGCTGCCGAAAGAACCATCTAATAAAATTCCTTATAAAAGGCAACTGTAGTAAAGTTTTTTTTTTTAATCTATACTAACAATAATGTAAGAGATCTCTTGGTTTATTGAGATCAGGAATCTCACAGAAGAAAAGATTGGATGTTAAGGACAAACACACACGAAGTGGAAGAGAGGGTGCATATCTCTGGGCTCTGTTAGTCCAGCCCCACCAAGCTCCTGCTGCAGCTTCTGTTAATAATACAAGCCACAGCGGACTGAGCACAGACCATGGGTTAAATACTCTGCATCCATTATCTCAATTCTGTCAACAGCCCTTCTAGGTAAGTGTTATTACCTTCCTTTTTCAAGGAGTGGCACAGACAGGATTCCAAGCCAGGTGTGTTTGCTTGCCAAACTCATTCCTTTAACCCCTAAGCTCTCTCTTTAATGTTGGCCCTGCCAGAGGTTCTGGATCTTGGCTCTAAGACCTTCCCTCATTCTTCTTTTTTTTTTTAAGATTTTATTTTTTTATTTGACAGAGAAAGAGAGAGAGCACAGGTAGGGGGAGTGGCAGGCAGAGGGAGAGGGAGAAGCAAGCTCCCTGGGGAGCAAGGACCCTGGGATCATGACCGGAGTGAAAGGCAGACGCTTAACCAACTGAGCCACCCAGGTGCCCCAGACCTTCCGTCATTCATGCTGGTCCCTATGGGGATCCGTCTGACCTCTGTGCTCCAGAACTGGTCACAACCACCTCGGACTCCTGACCTTCCCCTCTCTTCTTCCCTTCTCTTCTTTTTTTTTTTCCCCCTTTTTCCACACATATCTTTTTTTTTTTTATGTAAAGTTCGATGATTCGTTAGTTGCGTATAACACCCAGTGCACCATGCAATACGTGCCCTCCTCACTACCCATCACCAGTCTATCCCATTCCCCCAACCCCTCCCCTCTGAAGCCTTCAGTTTGTTTCTCAGAGTCCATAGTCTCTTATGCTTCATTCCCCCTTCTGATTACCCCCCCTTTCTTTATCCCTTTCTTCCCCTACCGATCTTCCTAGTTCTTATGTTTCATAGATGAGAGAAACCATAGTGAAGAGAAGGGCCATATGCACCCCAATGTTCATAGCAGCAATGTCCACAATAGCTAAATCATGGAAGGAGCCAAGATGCCCTTCAACAGATGACTGGATTAAGAAGTTGTGGTCTTCCCTTCTTTTCTGACTCACTCTCTGGCTCTGCCCCTCCAAAGGGGACAAGAAACAACCAGAACTCTTATAAACACAGGATTGCTTCAGTGGAACACAATTAAAGATGCAGAAAATATCACTCTATGAACTAAAAGTATTCTTTTATGCTCAACATTGTTTTTGTGGCAAATATGTATGGTAAATGCCTCCTAACTCTCTGAAAATTGTCAAACTATATTAAAATACTAGTCATCTTAAGAGTTGTCTACACCCTTAACAATCAACTTCATCTTTATTCCCAGCTCTCTCATGTTGAGCACATTACAAGAATCACCCATTTAATCCTCTAAATAATAGTTTTCTTATTTCCACAGTACAGATGAAGAAGATGAACCAGAGAATCCAATCACTTGCTCTCTCAATAAGTGATAAAGCCAGGATTTGAATCCACGTTTGCGTAACTCTGTGCAGTGCACGTTGGCATCCCAGCCCCATCTGGGGTTAATAGCAGCCAGGAAGCTGTCATGGGGACTTGAGCACACAGCCCACTCACATCAGAAGGCGATTCCTGGTGCAGCGACTGACTCTCCTTCCAGTATCCAAGGGATGAACTGTCTTTGACAAACCTGGAAGGCCAACGGCCAGTGACCAGAGTAGACCCCACATTCTAAAGAGGAGAAGTTGGAACAGTCAAGAGGATAGTGGCCCCAGAGGTGCTCAGAGGCAAGGCTGAAGCAGTTGGGCTCATTTAGTCTGAAGAGAGGCAAAGAGATTGAGTTATAGCAGTTTTCAGACATATCAGATGTTATTATAGTGAAAATTGACCAACTGTTTCTTGTCGTCTCTAAGAATACCATCAGAGAAATCTGTATTAAGTGCCAGAAACAAACAAAAGGCATAACTTCCTCTCTTCACTGCAGAGAAGGTGGACAGACCATGGGGAGGTGACAAAGTCTTGTTTGGAGAAGTGCATTCATCAATTCTTAGAAAGAATTCATTCTGTGTCTGAATATAGAGAATGAGTGATGTCCTGTGGACTCTGGGAAACAAACTGGGGGTTTCAGAGGGGAGAGGGGTGGGGGATTGGGATAGGCCGGTGATGGGTATTAAGGAGGGCACGTATTGCATGGAGTACTGGGTGTTATACACAACCAGTGAATCATGGAACATGACATCAAAAACTAATGATGTACTATATGGTGACTAATGTAACACAATAAAAATTAAAAAAAGAAGAAGAAGAAGAAGAATGAGTGATGTGACAATGTCCTTTCTAGTCTACGCCTTCTAAGAACCTAGAAATCTAGAGATACTAAAAACTTTGTCAGAAATGTAATAATGATGATAAATAAAAACAAATGATGATTAAAGTGGGCAACTGTTATTTTCTACCCAGCAACATGCCTTCTTATGAGGACATCTCTACTTCTGCTGGTTCTTTTGAGATCACCTCCCCTCCCCTCCCATTTTCTTCACATGCCTGCAATGGGAGCCGCTCCCATAAGGAGCTCAGCCTCCGGACACATATGGCTGGTCCAAGAGTTGGGCCAATGAGCCTTCCCTGAGATTTTTGGATTTGGAGAGGAGGGACTTGTGCCTCCTCCTTGGAGAAATGTATGAAACGTTTGGGAGCTGTCATTTGCCATTTATCACACATGCTGAACCTGGGAAATGGAGCAGAGATGAGAATGGAGGGCACCTAGCTTAAAAAGAGAGAAAAAAAATAGACAAATCAGATTCAGGAAGAGGAACACGGATTATTGAACGAAGATCTTAGTACTCTTCAAGTGTCTGGTTGTGATTTCTCCTGAGGTGCAGCCACATTTCGATCTCATGCAATCCTAAGACCATTTGTAATAAATTGTTCTTCTGCTTATGCCTGTCTGAGTTGGTTTTATGTCAGGTAAATCCTAAGAGCATTCACTAATACTATAATAACAATGATGGTGAGAATCACTGAGACGGTAACCAGCACCAGTGATGTGATCAAAGTTTACATTATAATTTCTTACTTTCTGGCTCTGTATTTTTATAAAATATCCCTTTGTTCTTTGGATACTGAAGATGCCATGTTGGGATAGAGAAGACTAAATTCAATTAAAAATCTTACTAGGAGACGTGTTGGCAGAACTAGAAACAAAAAATTAACTCTGATTCTACCTGACAGAAGATTCAAACATTTTTGTAGAACACAAAATGATCTTTGGCTTTTACTTTTACTTGAAACCCAGCACAGCACAGCCCCGTATCTTGCTATTTTGTGTGTTGCTCAGGCTGCTGACTCCTCAAATATTCCTAGGTCCACCTGACCCCAGGGTGTTTGCACTGACTACTCCCTCTGTGGGGTACTTTCTTCTCTTCACACTCACATGGCTCATCACCTCCTGTGTCTTCATCAGGTCTTTGCTCAAATGTCAATTTCTAACCCCGGTGATAAATGAGTTATTAGAACTGACGTATTGGGAGAATGTTTGACACGTCATAAACACTGGGTGTTGCAAGGCTATGGTGGCCGTAGGCATTGCGGATGGGGGGGGGAGGTGTACAATGAGGTTGCAACAAAATAATGATAATAGCAACAAAAGGATAAATTAATTTCCAGCCTTCAACAGCCACATTGCTGTGCCCCAGCCACTCTCTAAATCCTAAATGAGCAAATTCAGAGGTCAAGTCCACTTGGGAGTATCTTCCACGTGCTCCCAAACACAGTCCTCCCGGCCGCCCTCCTTTCCCTCTGGCGCCCCCAGGTTGGGACAAGTGCTTAACAAGTTCTTGCAGAGATATTTCCTGCAACTGTGACATGGGCCTCCTGGCTGGGTCCCCAGAAATCTTTGCCTAGGTCAAGATGGGGGAAATTCCTCACCTGCTTGGGTGACTCCTTGGAAATTCCTCACCTGTTCCAGGGCTGCATGGCTGATGCGTGCCCTCTAAACCCTGGGTTCCTTTATTTTCATTTTCCTACATGTTAAAAATCATGTCAAATCTAGTTCATTGAGGAAGCCTTTCCAAACACCCCAGGGACCAAGACTTTGGCACTAGAGCTTTTTTTTTTTTTTCTTTCTTTCTTATCTCTATTAGCTCTGTCTTTCCTTAGGTCTGGTAGGGGGAGTGTGGGATGAGAGTTGTTTGGGGTGGAGGAAAATTTAAGGATGTTCACCGGGCTGCACTCACAATTGCTTCTGCCTTTCACCCATGGCCCGAAGCAGCCCGGGTGCCTGGACAGCTTCCCTGTTAGAGTTGGTTTTTGACCCATGTGTTCTGCAGCTGGGAACGCTGAGGGGCCCTCACCTTTCCTGGTGTTTTAAGGAGGAGGATAAGGGGGTGTATTAACATGTGTCCTGTGTCTAGCCAAACACTGGGCTGGCGGCTGTATTTGTCATTTCCTACTCACCATATGCAAGGACGTAGATAACACTATTCCCGTTTTCTATAATGGACTGGATTCTTAGAGGGAGCTTGCCCAAGGCAGCATGGCTAGGGCTAGACAGAACGGGAAGCCACCTCTTTTTCTCCCAAGTCCTAAACTCGCTGCACCATGCTGCCTTCTACGCTAGGTAGTGTCCTTCCCACAGGTAAGAAAACAGAGCCCTGGAGCATTGCCTCTGCCCTCCAGACGACAGGACACAACAAGGATTAGTAAGCACCCAGTTAAAGAACCTATCTGGTGGGGGCACCCTTTGGCTCAAGTCATGATCCTGGGGTCCTGGGATCGCGTCCCTTGTCAGACTCCCTGCTCAGCGGGGAGTCTGCTTCTGCTTCTGTCCCTCCCCCCTTGCTCGTGCTCTCTCTCTAAAAAAAAATAAAATCTTAAAAGAAAAAGAAACTATCTGGTGAATGACAAACAAGGAAACTGAGGCCTGGATAAGGAAGTGACTTAGCCACAGTCTGTTGGCCAGCTAGAGTCTGAGATGGGGTCTCCAGACCTTTCCTCCAGTGTTTGAGTCCCCCCAGAGCCACTACAATGGATGGATTTACGGACAGTACGTGGAGAGGACATTCCTGTCCCTCCCTCTGAACACTCCAACTCTAACTCCACAAGCTGCGTTGAGCCCAGGCTGACACGTTATGGGCACTTGAGCAGCCGGCTTTCTCTTCTGATCTGCAGGCTGTGCGTGCAGCTTCTGGGTCTGGAGGAAGGATCCAGCGCGGCAAACGTCAAAGGAAACTACAGAGCAAGCGACTGAGATAAACAAGTGTTTATTTGCTCTTGAAATGACCTTCATTACACCTGTCAAGACACTTCCGCTTGAGCAGATGGAACAAAAACAAAAAACAAACACCTAGAAGGTGGGTGGACATACAGCACTCCAGCTCTGAGAGGTTCAGCAACCGTGCTCCTGTGCGGCTCCTTTCTCCGGGTTTCGACCAGGCTCAAGTGCTGCGGGCAGCCAGGAGCGGGCAGAGCGGCCGTGGGGTTAGGGACCGGCTTCCCTGGGGCAGGTGTCTTTTTTGTACAGACACTTCTCGTTCTGCTCTCCCTCTGACCGTGGGAATCCCTGCGGCTCCGACCCACAGAGCCCTGAATAGCGAAGGCATTTGAGGATGAGCTCATGCAAATTCCAATCCTCTGCTGTCCCAGCTCACGTTGTCCCTAACAGATCCCTCGGCCTCTTTGAATTTCTCCAGTGACAGTGAACTCATTGTGGAGTCCCGTCCCCATCAGGCAGGGAAGAGCACAGAAATGAGGGCTGACTGTCCACCTGAATGTCCCTCGGGCACCTCCAGTGAGCTTAACTTGCTAGTTATCAGGCTGAGCGCATGGAATTACACCTCGGCTGCCTCAAAAACTCTTTCCCTTGTTTTTCATCTCCTCACTCCATGCTTGGCTCTGTTGGTAGGCTCACAGTTGCTGGTCTGTGTATGTTTGTTGGCGGAACTGATGAGTCGCACGTATGCATTCAGGGCTAGAATCCAACAGCTCTATCCTGATCACCATGACATCTCTGTGACAGACACCGTATGAAGCACCAGCAACTCCGTGCATCTCAGGAGACACAAAACTTAGAACCTATGAAGGAGAAAATGTAATCATTGTGTGAATGAGTCACACGCACATACAATTGTTAACTGGCACGGGGAAAAGGCTATGTATTCACCAAATCCTGGTTCATATTCCTCCTTCCTTGACCAATGAAATGAGAGACTTCCCAGCTCCTTGTAGTTGGAAGAAGCCATGTGGCTCTTTGTTACCCATGGAGTGTGAGCAGAAGTGACACAGAGTTCTTCCGGGTCGAACCAGTGCAAATACCAAGAAACTCTCCCGTCTTTCTTTTCTTTTGCCATAGGGGGTTTTCAGGTTCAATGTTGAGATGGTAGGGTCTCCAGCAGCTGGGGCCTTGGAGTGTCTCTGTGGTGAGGAGTCCCACATGCCCGTCTACCTTGAATAGGAACGTATAGGAAATAAACATATGCTTGCTTCTGTCACTGATGTTTTAAGGTCTATTCATAGCCACAGCATAACCTAGTCTATCTTGACTGATGGGGCACTATTAAGGGTAAAATTGAAGTGGAATAAAAGGAAACATACATTATTGTAGGAAAAATATGTGCTTTAGAAAACTCCCCTTCTCAAAGGTCACTCTTCATCTCACTTTTCCTAACCATATTATGTTATTTTATAACTCAGATTGGTGGTGAAAAGGCCAAGCCCCACAGTGAGGGTCCAGCAATCAGAACCACTAATAAATAGCCAATTAGAACTATGTAACATTTATTTCCTGGGAAACCCAGCATGAAATATTTTCTTATTAATATAGCTTTATACTCCCTGTTCACTTCTTAGACTAAAAATCTGTCCCCTTTGACTTCTGCCACGTGTCATGAGCAATTCTCATCTCCTTTGCCTGGTCCCTCATGGGACTATTTGCTCTAATTTGGATTCATTTCTAAGCACTTCTTTGGCAGTAAAATCTGAGAGCATGTTAAAATATTTTCAGGGTGCAATAGGGTGCAGAAAAAAGTAAACCCGTGTACTAAGCTCCTGTATCAGGCACTTTGCCTCTGTTGTTGGATTTAGACCTTTCTGCTATCAGTGAGGGACATGTCACAGCCCCCAATATACCTACAAGGCAGTTGAGACTCAGTACCTTTAACTGACTGACCTAAATGACACAGGCCACAAATGACTGAGCCAATATTCCCATCTGTAAATGTGTGATTCCAGAGCCTTCGAGCCAGGGAATCAAGATTCCGGTTCTTGTTCCTGACTTCACCTCTGACCAGCTATCTTCAATGGCAGGAATCCACTCATTCCGCCATGGAACGAATGTTGATTGAATGCTTGAAATTTAGAGTTTGCAGTTCACTCCCCCTTTTATTTGATCTTTACAATCTTTCCTTGAATTAGCTTAGTGTGTAGGTTACAATCTTAGGAGGCAAATGGCCTGGCTCCGTCCCTCACTATGAGGGTCAGGCACATTTTAGCATCTCTTTGAACCTTGATTATCCCTCTATTCAATGGGATGGCGGGGTTGGGGGAGCATTGACTGCATTGACATGAAAGAGTTGTTAGCAGAATTACATAAAGTAATTGATGCGGGGTGCGTCACACTGGTGGTAGAGCCTATTTAATAGTGCTCATGCCCAGTCGGGGTCAGCTTGTGCTGTCCATGCTGCTTGGTCTGATTTACTGGGGGACAGGGAGACTCAAGGGTAGGAAAAGACGGGAAAGAAAAGGAAACAAAGATTCGTCTTCAGTGACTTTCCCATACCACATAGAATAAATGGCAAAGCCCAAAGTGACTCAAAGGCAAGTTTGCTCCCTGCTTGTCCCCCATTCAGCCTGCCTGACCTCAACTCTATGAGCCACGTGATTCCCATAAGTAAGCTGGGCAATATGGCACCTGCATTTCTCTCTTGTCAAGACATAGAATAAAAAATAAGATTCTATAAGACAAGGTGGTCTAGATTTGCAAAATGTTGGCCGTGTTATGTAATCATAAATTCCTATTACCGTAGGGGAAAGAGGTAGCACAAGGTAGCTATCTAGTGGAGTCAGAGAGACGGTGGTTGAATCTCGGCTTTGACATTTACGGTCCATGTGATTTGGAACAAGTTCCTTAAATCCCCTGATAATCAGTTATTTTATCTGGAAAATGAAGATGCCCAGTGGGTGTTATTTATATTTATCTCAGAATTTTTGCAAGAATTAAATGAGAGAACATAGGCCAGGGCTGCTAGACAGAGGAAAGATCTAATAAGGCTTGTAATTCTAATTCTTGTTTTAATGATTCATGCAAAATGCTTAGCCCAGTGCACATTACAACACGAACTAAGCGCCAGCCCTAACTCTCAGTAAAGGGTAGGTAATTACCGAGGGGGGTTGGAGACTCAGGCACCCACAGAGCGATGTTCAGTGACAGGCGGTTCACTTTCCCTGGTTAGTTGTAACTTAGTAATAAATTAGTTACAGGATTAGGAAATCATCACTGTCATAAGCCTATTAAAACCGTAGCCTCTATCTCTTTGTGCAAGTAGGTTCTAGAAATACATCCCAATTAGTCTCTGTACCTCTGGCTCTCCATGCATTTTGCTCCTCTCTTTCCTCTTCTTGGGATGCCCCTTGCTTCTTCAACCTACTTTTTCTGCCCCTCTTGATTCTCACTTGCTGGCATATGCAAACTTCAAGTCCCAAAGTAAACTCCACGCTCCCATGAGGCTGCCTCACTGTCCCCTTGTTCCCCAACAAGAACTGGATGAATTGCCTCAGGCCTGAGTTTATAGCCCTTTAAAGGGCCATTCATGGCAGCATCTCACTTGATAGCATCTCACCTATTTTATCATGGCTTTCAGATTAATGCAAGTCATCAGTTGTGATTTTTAAACAGGAAAGAGAGCAAAAAGTCCTTGCAAAATTCCAAAAGAAAGTTCTTGATTTGAGGAGGCATAGAAATGTGAAGAAAGAAAATGGCTAGCTGACACCTTGTTGGAAATTGGTACTCAAGAATTATATGCAGATATATGCGTATGGGTGTA
This sequence comes from Ursus arctos, assembly GCF_023065955.2. Classification (NCBI taxonomy): domain Eukaryota; kingdom Metazoa; phylum Chordata; class Mammalia; order Carnivora; family Ursidae; genus Ursus; species Ursus arctos. The sequence continues at coordinate 76,840,155 of NW_026623078.1, read as the reverse complement.
TTTCCTCTCAAGAATTCTGTAAGGTAGTCTGTGAATGTATGGGTGAATTGCATCTAAAATATTCTTTTGAAGGGTACTCAGATTGGATATTAGCCACATACTATAAATACTATAAATAACGACTTAATACAAATGATAACTGATCTCCGCTCGATTGTAACCATAAAATGCTAACATGGGAAGGGAAGGGGAGAGATAATGATGGTATCTGTGTATTTGGTGGAGAGAGGTTCTAGAAAACATCTTTGGAAAAGGTAATGTTGGAGCTGGATCTTAATTAATGAATAAGGGGTGTGTGTGTGTGTGTGTGTGTGTGTGTGTGTGTGTGTGTGTTTAAGTGTGTATAAATGTGAGAAATGTGAGCTGGAAGGAGATTCCTGGAATAAAGAGCACAGTGAGAAGAGAAATGTGGGAGAACAGGAAGGGGAATAAGTGAGGAATGAGTTGAGTGACATGTTCAGATAAAATGCATGTCTGTGTGCGTTTATATGTATTTATGTATGTATATGCATCGGCACGTGTGTGTGTGTGTGTGTGTGTGTGAGTGTGTGTGTGTGAGTGTTGTGAAAAACAAGGTTGGAAAGGGAAATTAAAGTTTGAGTGTGGGAGATTATTTGCACTTAACGAGTTTTCTAGTTTTTTCTATAGAAGAGTTAACATTTTTAAGGATGGTGTTTCAAGGTAAGAGCTGAACTTTAAATCTGGAAGCTGTGTGGAGCAGGGGATAGGGCTAGAGGAGGGGTTAGAAAATTAAGATGTTCATTAAATAAAATTTAGTTAAAAATGGGAAATATCAATGCTTTCAATCAGCAAACTATAGATGTTAGCAGGGCTTGGTTTTGCCAGATATTTTGGGCATCCCCTTCCTCTGTCAGAGCCTTGGCATTCAGCACTGAGTCAAATGGAAGAAATCAGGAACATGCAAATTTCATTCCAAATATCTGATGCTTTAGGAATAAAGTGGAAAACACTGCAAGCAATTGTTTCTAAGGTGTTAATGCATTCTGGTTACGTGGATAAATGTTGAACTCTGAAATTGGAAAGGAGTTATCCTTCTCCTCCCAACAAAGCTTTGGCTTCTCAAAACCATGGTTGAAATTGAATTTCATTTCCTTACTGAAAACCCACCGAATCTAGAAAATGAATCAAAACAGCAAACAACTTTTTCACAGAACTTTTAATTGCCATTTAGCGGATTGTCTGAGGATTACACAAGGTAATTAAAGTAACACGATTTGTACATGTGTAGTAAGCACCGGCTAATTATTAACTGCTATTAATTATATTGTTGTTATCATCATCTGTAATCCAAGTGATTCATTCCGAATCTATGGCCTCTCTGGGGCTTTTTCTCATTAAATCTGTGGTTGTGGAGATTGGTGTTTGCATTTCTTCTTTTGGTAGGAAGACCTGTCCCTGTTTGAGGTTTCCCTCCTTGTTCGATGAAATATTACCTCGGGTGTCCCAACATCAAATATCTTACTGCGGAAGTACGTTAGGGATATTACCATTGAATCATTTTATACTCTTATCACTGGGGCTACAGTTTTGCACAATATATTCTCATTTAATCATCTCAACATTATTTTTGCAATACATGAAAATTTGGACACTGAGGTCATGCATTTTTCCATAAACCTGTTATTTAGGGCAAATACCAAAAAACAAATCTGGACTTTCTTATTGCCAATTGAGTGCTTTTCGCAATCTTCTGGACAGGTCAGTAATGTTTGTTAAAGCTGGTGTGATGTTAGGGCTTATTCTCTATGTCTACCCCCAGCGGCTAGCTCCGCACCTCACATAAAGCCCGTGGTGGGCTGGAACCAGCTCAGAAATCCTGCAAGTCAGCTGTTACAAGCAGTTAGCTTGAAATTGGAATGGTGGGAGTATTTTCACTCCAGAAGTTGGTAAACACTGCAAATTTGGGTTCACCCTACCGAAATAAAAGATCTGGCTGTTAAACATTTATCAGCAAACCAGTGGAAATAACTCGGTAATTTCATGGTGATGATTATCCATCCTGTTCAGTAATCAAGTCCTGTCCTGTGAACATATCATCCAATATTACATCTAAACTGTATTGTCAATTATAGAAAATTCCGCAAAATTGATGGAGTCTGAAGAAGCTCGTAGTATGTGTAGAATAAATGAGAATGATCAACTTTATGTTTGTAGTGAAAAATGAAGTCTATCTACACACTGAGTATTAAAATTACGAATTTGTAAAGAGCAGTCATTTTAAGGTTGTTATAGGACTTCTAGGTTCGTTTGCCTAATTTTTTTTAGCCAGATCAGTACTCTACTCTTACTCAGGTGTGGATAATGTTTCCCCCACTGTAGAAGTCCACCACGATATTTCGTGCTGCAGTTTGGAGCGTTCAGTCCCTCTGCCGGGAGTTCCCTGCCCTTGGCACGCACCTAATAGACACGCAGGCATTCTACTAACACGACTATTGCAGATATCATCATGAAATATTGAAGTGATCATTTAGGCAGCATTTGGGCCTGGGAGGAAGGTAGTTGAGCTCGAATTTGGATGACAATTGCATAGGAAGATGTGGACACCCTGCCTGAAATAGTCTGCGTGTTCTTTCATACCTTCGGATGATCTCTGTCAATTTGTTTTTATAAATGCGGCAGCATATGCCTTTTTTTAGGCTGAAAGAATGAGAAAGGAAGGAAATTAGCATTTATTGAGCTTCCAATATTAGGCGGGTACTTTACACGTAGTAGTTACTGAATGCTTATTACAGCCCTGCGAAGTTCTGCTAGCATCATTTTACATGCTTGGAAAAGTTAAGGAACTCATGCAAAGTTATGCAACTAGTACGTGGAATAAGGAAAGCTAAGGGCAAAGAAAGGTGGGAGAATAGAATGGGGAGTACATAGGGAATGAATCAGTGCTTAGTGGGGCAAAAATGCATGTATGTGTGCATGTGTGTAAATGTGTGTGTATGTCCAAAATTTGTCCTATTTTTTTTAAAGATTTTTTATTCACCCATTTATTTGAGAGGCAGCGCAAGTGCAAATGAGGGGAGGAGCAGAGGAGGACAGAGAAGAGAGAGAGACTCTTTTTTTTTTTTTAAGATTTTATTTATTTATTTGACAGAGAGAGAGACAGCCAGCGAGAGAGGGAACACAAGCAGGGGGAGTGGGAGAGAAAGAAGCAGGCTCATAGCGGAGGAGCCTGGTGTGGGGCTCGATCCCATAACGCCGGGATCACGCCCTGAGCCGAAGGCAGACGCTTAACGACTGAGCCACCCAGGCGCCCCAAGAGAGAGAGACTCTTAAGCAGACTCCACCTGGAGCCCAATACAGGGCTCAATCTCATGACCCTGAGATCATGACCTGAGCTGAATTCAGGGGCAAACGCTTAACCGACTGAGCCACCCAGGCACCCCTAAAATTTGTCCTCTTTGATTCCTTACATATTAAATAACTGTATCACACATATTAAGCACTTTTGTTTAAACCTAAGAGCAACTCTTGTTGGTATGTTACTCTTATTAGTACCAGTTTAGAGACAAGGACTCTGAGGTTCAGTAAGGTTAAGTAACTTGCCCTGAATCACACAGCAAATAATTAGAAGATTTAATATTTAAAACCAGATCTGTCTATCTCCACGCTATTTAAAAGACATAAATCCAAAAAGGAACAATGGGTTTCATGATGATTTTGCTTTATTTATTTACTTGCAAATTGTCTTTCCCTCTCCCCACATCAAAGTAATAAATTAGGCATCACACCCATGTTACCGGTTGGTATAATCCCAATGTATAGCACAATGCCCTGATCATTGTGGTCACACAATACGTAATGTTTGAAGAAATGTATGCACCACAAGAATATAATCAAGTTAGACCGTCGCATTCAGCAGCAGTTCCTTCCAATATAATGGGTCTGCGGTATTGGACTGGATCAGAAGTTGGTAAATCACACCGAGAGCCAGGGCACCTGACATGTTTGGCTATTGTGCAGGTATAGGCAAAAGAAGGGTGTCCAATAGGGTGCAGCCAGCCCCAAAACCCCATGAGAGGGCCCTGGTGACAGTGGGAGCCCAGCTGTAAAGCACAAGGTTTCTCCCCAAAGAGAGGAGCATGAAGTGGAGAGGGTCGGTGTCTCGTCATCTGTTTCCTTTATTGGCTGCGTGACCTCTGCTCGTGACAATGAAGACGACAAGACAGTCTCGCGGTGGCCTTGATTCTGCAAACTAAGCATCCTGTGCAGAAGGACAATGTCCAGATGCATAAGAAGACTGGAAAGAGAGAGACAGAAGAGAGAGAGAGGGAGACATTTACCGAATCATTACTGCACACCAGACACTATTAAGTTAGTTCGTGTGCTATTCATGGCAGACCCATAATGCAGATATCATCTCCATTCTACTTACAGATACTCAGGTTCAGAGAGGAACTTTATCACATTGCTACCAAGTGGCGGACTTGGGTTCAAATGCAGGGCACTCTGGCTCCCCACCATAAAAAAGCTAGTTTTATTTGTAGAGAACTCTCGGTGGGAGAGCCTGGGTATTGAGCTCACATTTAAGGCTCATAACAACACTGCAAAGTAAAAATTGAAATCCCTCTTTTATGGTAAGAAATTTGAGACGCAAAGGGCTTACCAAGCTTTGTCAAAGTCACAATTATGGCTGATGCTCCCAGGATTTGAAGACTGGTATTCCTGACTCCAAAGCTTATGCACTTCCCCCACCCCCCCTCCACGCCACCCTGCCATATTCGCATTCTTGCATATAATGTATTTCAACAGAAAGATTGTTGGGACTCCTAAGTGGCTCAGTTGGTTAGGCAGCCAATTCTTGATTTCAGCTCGGGTCACATCTCAGGGTCATAGGATCGAGCCCCACATTGGGCTTTGGGCTCAGGGTGGAGTGGGCTTGGAATTCTCTCTCTCCCTCTGCCCCTCCCCCTGCTTACACACATTCTCTCTTTCTCAAATAAATAAATAAATCTTAAAAAAAAAAAAAAACAGGCAAATTGTCTTTTAAGACCACAGCTGTCCTTTCCGAAATTGCAAGTATTTCTAGCCATCTCGAAGTCTTAAAAGCCAATGCCCCAGCCTTGTGTGTGACCTCAAAGCATTTCTTTTATTAATGATGTCATAATTTACTCCATGACCCCACTTTCTTAAGTTCCAGATCTGATGAGTGAAAAAAAAAAAGATTAAAGCCACTAAGAAGCTATCATATAAGAACAGAACGACCTCTTTTCACAGTGTAACTTTGAAAAACAAAAAACAAAAAAACCTGGCATTTTAGAAATAACAAGAAAATAAGAATTATAAAGCCTAACCCACACAGAATGTTAGACAGGAATCTGGAAAACCTGTAAGGGACCTATGCAGACTTACACGGCAGGCAAGAACTAGCCTCGATGGTACGGACCCTCCGTAACACACTTAGCATACTTTCATACTTGACAAGCTGAATTATGAAGATAATAGCACTTCTCTGCAATGCCCACACTGGGCCCCAGACAAAATGCTAAGTGTTTTCCATGCTTCATCTCCTTTAATACTTACAATAACCCTAGGACAAAACTGATACTCAACAAAGTTCGCTCCTTCCTTTCACAGCTGATAAATGGGAGAGCTGGGATTTGAACTCGAGCCTGCCTGGCATCAAAGCCCTGCACTCAAAATGCATACACCTGATTCCACCAGTCACCTAAGGATTATTCAGATATTTGTCTTCCTCAGCCCTCCGATCTATTGGCCTAGCTATTAAGAGCATAATGAGTAGGGGCGCCTGGGTGGCACAGCGGTTAAGCGTCTGCCTTCGGCTCAGGGCGTGATCCCGGCGTTCTGGGATCGAGCCCCACATCAGGCTCTTCTGCTATGAGCCTGCTTCTTCCTCTCCCACTCCTCCTGCTTGTGTTCCCTCTCTCGCTGGCTGTCTCTATGTCTGTCGAATAAATAAATTAAATCTTAAAAAAAAAAAGAGCATAATGAGTATATTCTTGGGTGAGACGGACAGGCTAAGCAAGTCACCTCCTTCCACTGGACTTCAACTCCCTCATGTATAAAATGGAGGGATTTCACAAGAAATTACCAGCGTCTTCCTCAAGGCAATTCGCGTGAGAGGCACGCGGGTGAAGCAAAGTGGGCACCAATTTTCAGTCACCTGCGAATGAGCTCTACCCCAGCTCTGCCGCTCTCTACCTGTGTGACCCCGGACAAAAGAGAATGTGTACCTGCATGCCTTCATTTCCTCAGCTTTAAAACAGGAAGGAAAATACCTCACCCGCGAATTCCTGGGTTCTTAATGAAAAAATGTGTCGAAACTGCACAGGGAGTCTCCCAGGAACTCTGACCAGTGTGTGGAGTGCTTGAAGAAGCTAAGAGCAAAGGGTAAGGGAGACAGAAGGCAGACTCTTGGAGGTGAATCACCCAATGCAGGCCATTGGCACATTAAATGTACCCGGCCTCCTGCCCTGGTTTTATTTCTGCTTTCTCTAGGAAGCAGAAGGAACGGAAATACATGTCGGACAGTGTGACTTGAGTGAGGAGAAAGAAACCCTGGAGGAAGATGACGAGGAGAGGAGGCCTCTGTTCCCTCCATTTTGCCCCGCGGGGAGACCCACCCCCCTCAGGCGAAGGCTGCATCTTCCCTGAAGAAATGGTAGCTGGGAACCTACTGAGTGCCAGGCCCTGTGCTGGATGGGAAGTCAGACACAGCTCCCGCCCTGACCTCAAGGTCCTACGGGAGGAGACGGGGATATGAGCGAAACAAGTTTTCATTTTCGTGCAGTGTGAACAAGTTCTCGTGGAGAGAGAGGACGCCTGCGCGAGGCCTGCCTCTGACGGGCCCCAGGCGCAATGGCGGGTAAGCTGAGAGAAGGTGTGTTTTCTCAAATCGAAAATGCAAGACTGTGGAGCCTTTGGCTGAGAACCAGGTGAATGGCTGGCAGACTTGCATGGCGGGGTGTCGCTCTGGATGTTTGATTCAGGGAACTCCTGGGAACTCCAGAAGTCCCATGACGTCATCAGAAGCAGTTGTGGCCACACCATGTGCAAACAGGCCACGTGCGTACAGGAGGGGGGTGTGTGTTGCACGTTCACACATACACCTGTGTGAATGTGAGAACAAAGTCCAGGTGTACGTGGCGTATCTGGTAATACTTTTCTATTGGGAGACCCCACTGCTCTGGGCTCTCACTTCCTTCTCCATCCGGGTCATCTATCCCTCTGTCCTTGGCCACTGTTTGCTCCCAAAGAGTGGTTTCCTCGGCCCTTCTCCTGGAGAACCCTTCTTTGTGACTCTGGGCCCATGAGCTTATTTGCTTCGGCACACGCTTCCAACATCACATTGTCTCACCCGCTGCCAGTTTTACTATAGCTCTCTCACGCCTCCCTTTGAAAGCTCTTTCGGGCCCCTTCATTTCTTCCCACAACTGCGCCCAAAGGCTGATATGGGTGAGGAATCGTCAAGAGGAAAGGTTAGTGGTTAACAGGCACAGCTGGAAAGGTTACATTAAACAGTCTTTTATATAAAGCCCAGGCAGCTTTAGGAAAATGAAAAATGGCCCGAGGACAAAATGGCCAGGTATGTCAGCAAGCCTGCCTCCTGGGGAAGATACCCCCAAACCACGTGCAAAATGGTACCCTCTTCTCTACAGGTTAGACTAAAACCACAGTACGTAATTACACACGCAAACACATACATAGAATGCACATACATATCTTATTTTAATTGAAGTAATGCATGCATGAGGTTTAAATATACACATACACACGTATATCTAACGCATATTTCATTTTTATTAAAGTGACATATTTACGAGGTTTCTTTTTTTTTAATGTTTTTTTATTATATTATGTTAGTCACCATACAGTATGTAGGAGGTTTCAATGGACACATGCATGCACAGGTGAGAACAGAGAGCAAGGGCTCTTTGCCCCACACCCTTTACCCCCACCCAGTCCCACACAGATAAGGACTTTCAATTACTTTAGCTTTCTCTGTATTTTTCTTCTACTAGTTAATTAGCTTTAAATATGTCTATGCTGTTGTTATCATTTCGAGATACATTCAGTTGACTTCAGAGTTCTAGGATGTTTCTACCACCTTCTTCCAGATTCCCCCTGCCTTCCCTGGCCCCCTGCCCATCTTCTCTCACAGACATTTCTCCTAATTACGTTCTTGCCTGTGGAATTACGTTTTGGCATCCACTTCTCGGAAGACCTGGATTATCTTTGTTTCTTTCGTAAATCCTTCTGCGGATAAAGTCCAAATTCCAACAGAGCATACCCAGCCCTGTACAATCTATTACCAGTCAGAGCCGGCTTTAAGGTATCCCTTCACACAGGGAGTCGGGTACCCCCCGCCCCGATGGGGACCCTCTCCTCAATTCTCTGTGTTTTACATAAGCCACTTCCCTTTCTCATTTCTGGAATTCCCCCTCTTCCTTGCCCACCAGGAGAACTGCTCATTATTTAGGAATCTGCTCAACCACACTCACCTATCCCCCACCTGCAGGACAGGGACGGGGATGAGGCCCCCCTCACTCTTACTGTGCTCTGCCGATGTCCACTGTAGCCTGACCAGAGTAGGGGAGGCTCTCTGTTTTGTCCTCGACTCGCCACCTGGATGAATGGTGTTAAAAAGTAGGCAACATCCCCCATATTGCCTCCCACTCCGTCAGTTGGGAACGAAGTAAGAGGCCGTTGTGAAGAGACAGACCTCGATTTCTATTCTGGCTCTACCACTTAATTGGCTGCTTGACCTTCACTTTTTGAAGGCTGTTTCTTTCTCTGTCAAGTGAGGAAGAACACCAAGGGGGCCATTAGACCTTTATAAAGAGTATCATGCTTAATCTTTGATGTGGAGATTCCCACATATGCCCAAACTCTAAGTCAGGCGTGATGTGCAAATAAATAGGACTTGGATTTCCCCCTTGGCAGGGAGAAGAGTGAGAGTATTTTGTGTGCCAGAAGGAAAGTGAACCAAATATTTGGTGATCCAAAGAACTGTGGGCCTTATTAGTTCAGCCCCTCCAAATATTTCTGGGTGTCCTTTTCTTCCCGGCAAATGTCAGGATTGCACTTCCTTGGCCCCTTGAAGGTAGTCTGGCCATGTCATTTGCCTTGGTCAATGAAACATCAGAAGGGATGTGTGTGCCTGCTGGGCAGAAGTGTGAAGAACTAGTGTGCAATCCACAAGCTCATTCTCATTCCCACTGCTGAGCAACTGGCGATACCACAGCTGGGGGCAGCTGCTCCATCAGTCTGTTTCTAGAGCGAGGCCATTGCAGAACAGGGCTATAGCCAACCCCCGATGGACTTGTTCATCGGTGAGAAATATGTCTTTATTGTTTCCAGTCACTGGAACCATGGGGCTGTTTGTTACATGTGGTAGAAAGAGTTCTAGATGGCCCCCATACACTTTGTGCCCTGGTGTTACCCCCATGATCACGGTATCTTAGACAGGAAAAGGGCTTTTGCAGGTGCAATTAATACTAGTAAGCGGAACAGAGGGAGATTCTCAGGGCAGGTCTAGTCTAACCACACTGAGTCCTTGAAAAGCAGTTTTTCTCTGCCCTGGTGGCGGAAGTCAGAGAGATGTGAAGCAAGAGGGAGATGCGGTGAGGAGGACATTCTCTGCTGGACCTCTGGTAGGACCTAGAAGAGCCCCTTGTTGCCTAGAGCGACTCCCAGCCAACAATTCCTTGCTGGTGTTGGATTCTGCCTTCGATTTGAATGAACTTGGAAGTGAATTCTTCCCCGGCGCCCCCAGACAGGAGCCCCACCTAGCTGACACTTTGGTTTCAGCCTATGAGACCCTAAACAGAGAACAGAGGCTTGCCCAGATCTCTGACCTACAGGGGTGTGAACCAACGCATGGATGAGCTTTAAGCGGACACGAATTCATGACAACACCATAGCCTAGCTCAGCCAGACTGACACGATTCAGATTTGCAGTGAAGACCAGTGCGCTATGACATTTTTGAAGGCAGAAATTGCTCTTCCTCCAAGCCTTTGTCTCTCCAGAGCCTAGAAAAGCGTCAGACACATGATTTTTATCAGACCAAAAAAACAAGATTGATGTGATGTCTGTAGCAAAGTACCTGACGTGTACTTAATAAAAAGGTTTTTTTTTTTTTTTAATCATGTTGTAATTATCACTCATGCAAACTGGAAAGTCTATCACAGCTCTGAGAAACTGTTAGAGATGATTACTTTTTTCTCTATTCCTTCCGAATCACATAGAAACATTCGAGTAAATAAAGTGGGAATAAAAAAGCTGCCTGCTGGGGAGTCCTCGACCACTTGTGTTTCCACCTCTTCCAGAAGATTTCCCTGAATCCTCAGACGAGGTGGGAGTCTTCTTGTTACATTTGTTCAAAGAATTCTCTGTTTCTGTTTCAAAGACATTTTTCTCAACTATAATCAGATAATTATTTGTATAATTGATTGCTTAAAATCTGTCTACTCTCTTTGAGGACAGAAACCATGCCTGATTGATTGGAGTTGTTTCCCTAAGACCTCGCATAACTCCTAAGGTAAAATAAATGTTCAGTGCAAAATTCCAACAGAAAGCAGAAGCAAGCCAGGAGGAAACTGAGCCAATCTTCAGTAATATAAATGCTAGAAGGGGAAGGACTTATTGTTCCAAGGAGATGGATACAGATAGAGGAACACCTACCAGAGTGCTCAGGTATTAGGTTGTCATCCTCTGAAGAGGATCAAGCAAAAGCTAATTGCGTTTCTAGAGCACCAATCCAAATAGTTGGGGTTCAGGGGACTGAAGGACAAACATAGAAAGTCCAAATGGTAAATTCCAACCATCAGATTGGGCTGGCACAGTGAGACTCATAGGGAAGCCTGGTTGGGAACCATGTGGGCTTCCAGACCAACTCATTCCAGAGAGCATGGTGTCAAGTCTGGTTGACAACTGAGCCCTAGCACCACAGAAGCTAATTGATATGGGATCAAGGTATCAGGTATGGGTCTGGAGAAGGGAAGTAATTCAAAGACCCATAAGGTACTTGATAACCATAGACTGCCCGTACCTCGTACTGATTCTGGGTTTGGAACACTTGAAACACTTGACATGTGTTGTCATAACTCATTTGCAGAGCCACTCCTAGAGATAAGTGCTAATATGATCTTCATTTTAGAGATGAGAACCTGAAGCACAGGTTCTCAAGGTCACAAAGCCAGTGCCAAGGTCATAAGGCACTGACGTTCAAACATTGGCAGTCTGAGCTCTGAGCCCATACTCTTAACATTATGGAAGCGTGAAGTGGTAGAAGGAAATGCGTGTGTGTGTGTGTGTGTGTTGGAGGCCACAGCTAGAGTTCAAATCTGACCTACCATTTTGCAGCTGGGCCAACTTGAACAAGTTTATTAAACTCTCTGAGCATCAGTGTCTGTTTTTACAAAGTAGGCACAATTACACTTACCTCCAGAGGCAGTGATGGGGATTATCTGATGATAATCACGACAGGTGTCAGACAGAGTAGCTTCTCGATCTGTATTACATCCGCCCTTCACCTTTGGCCTCTTTTGTGATAAACGTGGCGCCAGAAAGGCTTTGATCAGCTGTGAAGGTCCTCAGGACTTGCCCCAGCTGGGAGGGTCAGAGAAAGAGAGATGTGAGAGAATCAAACTTGCCTGCCTTACTATTTCTGTGCCTGTTTGCTCTCTGCTGAATGAAGATAATAGTGCTTAGCTCACAGGGTTTTTATGAAGATCAAATGAAGTCACTTTCGTGAGCGTGCTCTACAAATGCAGTGTAAGAGCATGTCAGAGATTATTGTTCATTCCATTCTGTCTCATTCAACAGAATAAAGGCAGGAAGAATCCCAAAGCCTAAGCATTGTTAGGAGACAGATTTGTGTTTTCAATTGTTCCTCTTGGAAATTCTAAAAGTACTTTCAGCCTGAATGAGTATCGAAGCGATTTCAATTTCCCTTTAAATTCAGAGATGCCAAAACCCTGTGATTTAGGCTCCCAGAGAACACCACTGGAGCTGTCTGCCTGCTCTCAGTTTTAATCAAGTACTGGTACTTAGCTCAAGGTGATGAAATAATGTCCTCAATCGTGGTTAAGCCTTTTAGCAAGAGAGGCATGCTTCCCTATTGAGATGCCGCTATGGTTTGAAAGTCCAAATTCATTAGCATGGTTTCCAAGGCCTTTCAAGCGGGGTCTGAAACTTGTTCTGTCTCTTTCCCTCTGCTCTCCTCCTCCAGCTTCCAGTCCCAACTCTATCTCCTCTGATCTGCTTGCCATCCAATTAATACATCATTAAATTCCAAAGCTCTGAGCTTTTATTATACTTTTCCCTCTGTCTAGAATGCTTTACCCCCACCAGCTTCCCACCACCACACATACAATGTGTTTGTGCTGAAATCTTACTCACCTTTTAGATAGAACTCAAACACTCCTTGTACTGTGAAGTCTCCCTTCTCTGTCTTACTCTCAACCAAACTTTATGTCTTCCTCCAGTCTGTTTCTCTTGAAGTCATTTATGCATCCATCCATCCCTCCTTCCTTCCCTCTATCCATCCATTCCTTCTTTCCTCCCTCCATTCCTCCCTTCCTCTATCCCTCCTACTCTCCATCCCTCCCTCTGTCCATCCATCCATCATCCAACATCTAAGTGTCTTCTGTATTCTAGGCACTGTCCAAAACTTTAAAGTCCTTAAAAAAGGAAAAGGTAACAAACAAACAAAAACACTGGGTCTCGGTCTTCAAATATCCCTTTATTTAAGGTTGAAAATTTCAAAATATTATGGTTACATTGAGTAAATGCAGTAATGGTAACAGGTGAGGATGGAAAAATGTTTGTTTGTTTGTTTGTTTGTCTGTTTGTTTTTTATGGGCAAATCAAAGAAGACCTCAGATGGAAGGTGATATCCACACTTACCTGTTTCAAAAGATGAATAGGAAATGGCCATATGGGGCACCTGATAGCAGCAATTTTTATACTGTCACATGTTTACTTGTATATGTGACTTCCTACGTCTGTTATTCTGGAAGTCATTGGAGGCATAAATCATACACTGTTGTTCCTTCTTAGACCTTTGAGGAATGCCTGGAACATTGACATGAATGAATGGATAGCTACTATGGTGATGTTTTAGGAAGAGGAGAGTATTTTCTTTTTTTGGCATAAAAGAGCTCGTGATAGCAAGATAAGAAGAACGCTAATCTTAGAGGCAAGCACTATAAAACCTAATCTCATGCTACATTGTGAAGCAATATTAATTAATGCTTATTGAGCATGTAATATATTCCAAACATTTGCTGAGTATTTTTCCTGTATTGTTACGGTCAATCTACAAAACAATCTTGGCACAGAGGGATTATTATTATCTGTATTTGAAGACGGAAAAACTGGCAAAGAGGTAAAAGACCTCACCCCAAGTTACAGTTGTGACTCTGCTGAGATCCAATTCTGGTTCTGGTTCCAGAGCCGAAGTTGTTGGCCACTGCATGACCCTACCATCCATGTGGTCCTTCCTCTCCAGGGGGCCAGCCTCGGGCACCACGGGGGAAATTCCACCTTTACATCAGAGCAGGTGCAGCTCTACCTAAAAAATCGGTTCAACTTTAGGAGACACTGTGAATCACTACTTGGTACATAAAATCTCTTCCCTGGGATTTTGACTCATAGCATACTAATGGGTGGCATTCTTTTTTTTTTTTTTTTTTAAGAGAGGGACGGAAGGGGCAGAGAGAGACTCTTAAGCAGGCTCCATGCCCAGCACGGAGCCCATCTCATGAGTCTGAGATCGTGACCTGAGTCAAAATCAAGAGTCGGTTGCTTAACTGACTGAGCCACCCAGGTGCCCCTGGGTGACATATTCTGTGTTGCATTGTGGTTAAGCATTGTCACTGATGCTAGATACCCCAGAGTTCAAATAAAAACTCTTCCATGCTTCAGAGATCTCGGACCAAAAAAAATTCTTTTTAATCTATTCAGTTAACTCGGCTTACATTTCGTCGTGTATAATAATATTATAATGACACCTAACGTGTTAAAATTATATGAGATAGCATACGTTAAATGCTCAGTATGGTACCTATTGCATGGTTAAAGCTTAATAAATATTGATTAACACTCACTATTAATAGCTGATCTAGATATATATTTTTATACAAATATAAAATGCGGAAATTATAAATAGTACATAATATGCATTATACATTATGTATTATGTAATAGATATATATATATGTTTTCCTTTCATTTCCATCTCATCTTTTAGTCGCTGCAGTACAGTGTACTTATTATGAGTGTAATTTTTGGAGTCTGACTGCATTTGGTTGAATTCTGTTCTTTCCATTTATTACCTCGGTGACCTTAGACAAGTCCTCAAACATTAACAAGAATGATAAGACTAGTCTATCTCCTTGGCTGTTATGAGGATTAATTGAGACACAAATCACTAAACAAAATATCTGGAATGATCCACTTGAGATACAAAAATCAGATTGGTATTCTTAAAACAGAGAGGACAGAAGGCAATTTGTGTTACCTCCTTAATGATTTATTGATTTCTTGTAGTAGGAAAGATTGACGCATTTTTGAAAGCCTATGTATCTGGCAGAGAAGTGCCCATTGAGTAGACAAGAGAAGAGAAGGGTTGATCAAGACCACAAGGCCCCTGAGAGGAGGGGAGGCATAACCTTAGCTAGGAGGAAGCATGGAGATTCTGTTGTCACAAAGAGAAGCACAAGACGATAGAGAAATAGGTAAGGAGAGAAAAGACCTACGTGCCATGCTTACTAATTAGTATTTTATCCTGGAGATTACAGGCAGACAATAATATCCTGGTTTTCTCTACTGGCCACTCTGGAGCCCATGCCCAGACTATCCTTGGGACTCAAGAGGGCGCTGCTGCAGTGCTCCAGGTGAAAGAGAGGTGCTCACTACAGCTTGATAACTGATTGTCTCGGGTGGTGGAGCAGGGGTAGGGGAGGCCTTCGAGGTTGCTTCTAGGCCCTGCTTTGGGCAGTGGCAGATGGCTATGTCTGGATGAGCAACACTGACAGCGGGAAGATGGTGGAGATGCCTGTGGGGTACCAGTTAGAGATGTCCCCTCTGGCAATTATTTATATGGGCCAGGAGTTAAGAAGGGTCTGGCCTTGAAATAAAGACTCAGGTGAAATTAGTAAACACATTGTAATTAAAGCCATGCATCTGATGGAGTAGCCCAGAGAGAGGGCGGAAGTTGGCACGTGCGAATGGCGGCAGGAAGGGACCGGCAGAGATGAAGGAGGTGAAGACAAATTGAGAGTAGAGTCAGTTCACTGAAGCAAAGCCCCTGAGAGGGGATGACATTTACAACGCACCGAGCAGATGAGCTTTCAGGAGTGAGGAGCCAATTGTCTGCCATGACAGAAGGGAATGAGGAAGATACAGATGTGGATAGAGGTGAGATGTGCGGGTGATGTACGAAGACTGAGACGGGAAGGTTTGAAGGGTCAGAGGTTTGAGAAAAAAAATGGGTCGTTGAAATGGAAGGGTTTCAAGGCAGGGTGCAGGACTTGGTGAGAATGTTAGGGGGGAACACATTTTAATTTCGGGGTGACTGGCATGTGTGGTAGAGATGACATGAGAGAATTTAGGGTGTTTGGTCACCTGCGCCTTCTGTAGTCCATGATTTTAACAACTGTCTTGTGTTAGTATTCCGCAAGAAACAGAACCATGGGAGGGATATGGATACAGATATGGAAATCCAGGTGTAGATGGAAATTTATTTATTATAAGTTATTGGCTCACACAGTTAGGGAGACTGAGACATCTCATGATCTGGTGTCTGCAGGTTGGAGACCCAGGAAGGCCAGCAGGGATCGCTGGAAAGCCGATAGGTAGATTTTGGAGTCTGAAGGCTGGAGAACCAGGAGCGCTGAGGGCAGGAGAAGGCAGGTGTCGTCCCTCAGCTGTCAGGCTGACAGGGAGTGAAGCAACCTTCCTCCATCTTCTTGTTCTCTTCAGGCCCTTGATGGATGGGATGGTGCCCACCCACACTGGGGAGGGACCCTCTGCTCGACTCAGTCCCCCAATCCGGAAGCTAACCTCTTCCAGAAACATACTCACAGACACGCTGAGAAATAACATTTGGTCAGATATATGGCATGTTGTGGTCCAGGTGATACAGAATGTAACCATCGCGTGCCTCATGCAGCCCCCAGGAGTATCCAGCCACCATCATAGAAGCTTTGTGTGGTAATCACACCCACTTCCAGAACATCGAACCCTCATTCCTACTCACTTCCAGACTCCAGCTCCCTCTCGAAGCAGCCCTTGTGGGACATTTATAGGAAATGAGAAACAACAGAGCCATCATGTTGGCTTAATGTGGGTCTTCTTCGTTACCCCCTTAAGTAACGGGACAAGGCTTATCTAAAATTCTTCAGATTAATGCACCACTAGGTTAAGGCTCAGTCATCACAATGTAGGTAATTAGAGGAGTTTAAATCACCTTAAATCCGTATCTCTGTAAAATCAAGAAACTCTATCTTACTATGGTCTTTAATTCCATGGTCAATTAACACAAGAAATTGTACAAGTTCTCTGAGCTTTGTAATTAGCTCTGAGTCGGCGTCCCGGCTTGGCCACTAACCAGCTGCGAGACTTTGGGCAAACTACTTCATTGCAAATCCAGCATAGCTTCATTTCCTCATCAGTAAAATGGGAGTGTTGAGGTAAGCCTTGGAGTACTGTATAAAAGATCAGAAGAAAGGTATTTTAAATGTCTACATTAGTACCGAGTAACAGGTACTTCACAATACCTTCTCTTCATAAAAAGAATAAATCCTTCTATAAGGAGGTGATATACTCATTAAAAAAAAATGATGTAAATACCTTGCTTATCTGAGAGAGAAGAGAATAATATCCGCTGAGTCATCATAAAGTGGAGGAAATAGATTTTTTTCCCCTGTCCTGGAAATCAGAGTTCTGAGGAGACAAATTGAGGCTTAATGTGGTGGTTAGCCAAAAGAGAAGAGATGTCCAGCTAAGACTCTTCGGCTGGTCACAGAATCTAGCTACAGTTGGATAACATCCTCCTCTCTTTGCTGTTTCATGTTTGTTTCATTCATTACGTTATTTTTAACTTTGCATTTCACTTACGGTAAGCGATTCTTATTTTCCGTTTAAGAGGGCAATTGGTGTTTATAGTATAAAGGGAGTGTCTTAAAGAAGAATACTGAATCATAGTATTATGTGCAAGCATTCTGAAGGCAAGGCAGAAATGCCTGATGCTTGGGACGTTCTGACTCGATGAAGGAGCGGTCTGCCTGCTCTTCCAGCCTTCAGCCACCATGGTCTGCAGTCACAGGGGAGTCCTACGCCGTGCTTGCCACCTTGATGGCAGTGATTCTCAAGGGCCGTGGTACAACTCCTCAAAGTGCATTCGGAGGAGGTCTAGGATGCATTTTTGTTTGTCGCAGGAATTGGGCATAGTGACCCATCCTGGGGGCTGAGGACGCGAGGTGTGTGTTGTCAGGGACAGTCCCTCACGCAAAGAGCTGTTTTACTGTTTTACATCCCATAGGATTTTCAAAGATCCTGCTGTATAGTCATTAATAAATTGCTGATCCTGATTACAGACACTCACCGAGCATGCTTTTCATGGATTTAAGATACAATAATTGTCGAAGAATGTAACTTCCATGTAAAGTGAGAAAAGACCTTCATTTGTTATTTTTAGACTGTGGTTACCAAGGGCTGTTACCCATTGAGAAAATCACCAAGAGTAATAACTTTGTGATATCTGAGTTCCCTAAGATTCTGTGTACTTGCAGCTGTCGCATTCCCGGCCAGCCTGTGACACTGGCAACATTGGACAATTTGCTGTCTTCCAGACTGTTCACATGTCAGTAATTATATATAATACATAATAAATAATAATGAATAACTATGTATATAATAAAGCATTTATAATGTGGTAGTAGGTTTTACTTATTGAATTATAGATTTTATTTTATGGTAAACTAATTTTATTTCTTTTATGTATTACATTCAGGTATTTCTGTTGGCTTTTCTTAAAATCATCTGGAGAGCTGGGTTATATTATCTATGAATTCATGATCATTCATTATCTATTCTTCTCATGATTTTACAAGGAGGACTTACAAAATATTTTATAGTAAGTGGAAGTAGGGGGACAAACAGTGTTGGGCAGCCTGCCTCTCACATGTCTTCCCCACTTTCTCCCTGGGTGATTTCGGCAACCCTTAATTTCAGAGCCTTCATTCCTATCTGCAAGGAGGGGACTCTATGAGTGGACTGAGGGTTATATCAAACCCTAGAAGCGTTTAGCAAAGCACCAGCCACATGTTAAGCCCTCAAAATATGCCAGCCTTTCTTTATACATTGTAACTTTACATGGATTACTTATCCCTCTTAGCCTGGCTTATAAAATGGGCTATAAACATTATCTCAGAGGGTTGTTCACAGAGTCTACTGATGTAATGTTTGCAGACTCAACCCAGTGCTTGACAGATGATGGATCTTAAAATGTGAGCTTGCTTTTCTTCAGGTGTGTTAATCCTAACTGTACAGTCACATCATTCTTGTTCCTAAAATCATGGTCCTAAATAAGGTGTGAAGGACATAGAAGGCCCTCTATACGTTGATCAGATCGAGGAATAGATGACAAATAATGGGTAGGCAACTCTAATGCTGACTTTTATATTGACAGTTGTATTTCTAAAACCCCTATGATTCTTTTTGTCTATTTGCAATGGGAAGAGTAAGCTTCAGATATAAGAATCAGATTAGAGGCTTTCAGGTATACACTGTCTGCATTTTAGGTCATGCATGAATTGAAATGGCAATCCAGAAGGTAACCTCAAGATCAAATGGAAGGCATGTGCATTTTTCCACTCGAGCCTCTCCAGAGCATCTGCATTACTCACACACTTCGCTGGAGCTCGAAGCACTCTGCAAATTACAAACGTGCTTGTACTGTGAAGAGTCTCAGGTCTGCAGTAAGTAATACAATCGTTCATATCGCACAATTCACCTGTCTTTCCCCCAGAGCTGGGCACTGGTGGTGCAGAGGCTGCCCGGATGACACCAGTGCTGATTAGGGACCCCGGGAGCATAAGAAACTTCCATGATCATGTTCTCTAGACTGCCTTTTCTCCTCCTGCCTCTTCAGCCTTCAAGGCAAAATCATAAAGAGTAGCTATTGGGCACCAGGGCGGCTCAGTTGGATAGAGAGTATCTATTCTCGGCTTAGGCCTGGGTCTGAATCCTGATTCCAACATGAATTAGCCATGGAACATTGTTCAGGCTCTCATGGCTTTGATTTCCTCACCTGTGACATAGGGATCTCATACCGTTGCTGTAATTAAATGAGATTGTAAATAAGAAATGAGAGCACATGACATACAAGCCTTTACCCAAGAAGGTAAGTTATTTCCCCGAATGATTTTTTCTTTACCTTGAAATCCATCCCCTGACAAAGCCAGGAGCAACTGCTTCTTCTTAACGTGTATCTCCAAAAGTTAGCTGCACTTATGAGACGCTCAACACTGTCTTCCTGACATGAGAGTAATTTCTGTTTCTTCCCCTCAAATTGTCCGCAGTAGAGAGGAAGCTGCTCATGGTGACCATGTCTTGTATTTGTGTATTCTTGGCCCTAGAGGTTTCTGGCATATAATGAAGACAAATAAATGGTAGGTATTTTACATATGTATTGCAGACATACAAGAATAGCTAACCGACAGCAAAATTAAATATTCAAAAGAATGCGTGTTGGCCGGAAGTATTAGACATCACCTTTAATTTGCACATCAGTGGATGGTCTATTGAAATACTTTTCATACAACTAGTACCACGTTCAGACAAAAATTAATATTCGCAGTTGGTAGAGGGAGAAACTGAGAAAGGTTATGAGCAGATCGCCCGGTGGGTCTCCAGCAGCTGGTTAGCGGCTGCATCAGTTAGGATCTTTCGGCAGCGAGGGGCAGAAAATGGGATTCAAGAGATCTACAGGAGATGGGGAGTAGATGCTCATGGAAGATGCCCAGGAGCAGATCTACTTTAAAGGAGTCATGATCCTGGGTCCAAATGATATCACCAGGCTCTACTTGTCCAGGTGGAGCTCATTCACGGGTTCTGCCTGGTGACTCCAGTGGCTTCAGGCTTACCCTCATTATGGCATCTGTTCCAGCAGAAGAAACTGTTTGCTTCCCTGAGCGTGCCAACCAAAGTCAGAGAACTGAGTCTTGGTGACAGCGAACAGCCTAACTTGGGTCATTTCTCTACGCCTGCCACTTCAGTCTGTGGCTGCAGGGCTTGAATGCACTGACAACACAGCCTCTTCCAGGCCCCACGGGAAAGGTAGAGTCAGCTTTGTCTACCTCATGCATGTGGACCAAAAAAGGAGTGATTGTTCTCTCATAGTAAAATCAGAATATTACTCTCCAAATAACAGTACTCTGATAAGAAAAAATAATAAAATTCTACTCCAGTGGCAGAATCAAGAGAATTCCCTTCTCATGAGTGGAGATATATATCCAGGCTAACAGAATGGATCAGGGAAAGGACAACTGTATACACACACACACACACACACACATACACACACACACACACACATTTATGCATGTATATAAGAATATACATATATGTAAAACATGATAAGGACTGCCATTAGGCTAAGAGTATTGCCCAGAATACTTATATCACCAGTTCCTTTGAAATAAAACCTCAAAGATCAGAGCAAAAGTGCAAATAAACTGGGTATATAGGGCCAAAAGACTAACTGTTCACCAGAAAATGATCGTCTATAGTCTATAGTTTAAAAATCCATAGTCTAGGGCACCTGGGTGGCTCAGTCTGTTAAGCGTCTGCCTTTGGTTCAGGTCATGATCCCAGGGTCCTGGGATCGAGCCCTGCATCGGGCTCTCTGCTCAGCAGGGAGCCTGCTTCTCCTCTCCCTCTGCCTGCTGCTTTGCCTATTTGTGCTCTCGCTCTCTCTCTCTCTATCAGATAAATAAAATCTTTAAAAATAAAAATTAATAAAAATCCATAGTCTAAAAATGATAATCGAAGATTGTTGAGTGAGGGAAGGACACTAGTGACTACTAGGTCAATATTTATCCTTCCAGGTAAAGAAGGCTAAAGTTTCAATGTCTCACTTGTTATTATATAGTTCTAGATTCTGTTTCCCAAGTTACATTACCAGAAACCTAGTTATGAGCTATATTGCTTTTGTTTGCTGTAGACTTAAAAATTATTATTTATTAAAAGTTAATATTCTATAGAATTAAAAGTTAATATATTTATATTCATAATAGCCATTACACTGGCTTTTAATGTTGAATAAATATAGGTAATAATTGCCTAAAGAACACTTCTGAAATTTCAAGTGTCAGGTCCATTGGTTGTCTTCACCCATGGTCCCGAGATAAGACTTGTCAGATTAAGTGGGGCACATTTCTCTATGGGATGAATGACAAGTCAAAGAGTTCATCTTTCATGAAAAATTCATTTGAGTTCCTTTTATTAGAAAAAAAGAGTTCTGCATGATGAAAATTGTATTCATGGTCAAGCTTGGTGTTCACTGTAAGTGGTCATCCACTCATTGAACAAATATTTATCGAACGTCTGAATATGATTTTAGGAAATATGAACAGGGCAATGCTGAAGGCTAAAGTCTCTGCTCTGTTGGAGATTTCATCCTGGTGGGGATTAAAAGTTATAAATAAGTACGTAATATATATCAAGTAGTAAGAAGCATCTAGAAGAAAAGATGTGCTTAGCCTGGGTTTGTGCAGTACCCACTTCTTCCCTAGTACCTCACTGACCTCTTATAAAGTTTCTCAAGGTTTATCATTACTTTGAATCCTTTGAAGTATAGATTTTTGATTGGGAACTGCCTTTTTTTTTATATTAGTCTTAGCCTAAATGTAAATATCTCCTTAACTTGAACCAAATGGTTAGATTGGTTCCTATTGTATCCAATATAATGGGCTCACACAGAGTGCCTCCTGTGTACTGAGCATGGGTGCTAGTGGGGAGAGATACAGGGATACGAATAATCACGATAAAATGTCATGTGTTGTGCTAACCAGAAGAAAGAGGAATTCCAGAGACATGCGAGGGCCCTCTAGGTAGGCAGAACAGCACACCCACTATGCGCTATTCACCTGTGCAGCACCTTCATCTGGAATACGGGGAGGTGAGATGGGGTGAGGAGGGAGCATTGGAAGATGCTAGAAAGTGGTAGCAGTGACCAGATGGAGATGAACTTTGAACGTCATACTAGCAAGCTGACGCTTGACCCTGTGGGTTTAACGTCAGCGGTAAAACCTGAGTGAGTAAAACGATAACAGAACTGCATGCAGATGATGTCAATTCATTGCTCAGTCTGCTCAAAGTCTTTGACTTTCTCCTGGCAATACACAGCTGTCTTCATCAGCCTTCTGAATCACAACGGACCTGGTCACTTCTCTGCCCAGGGGCCTCCATTTCACATACAGTAAAAACCAAAGGCTTTGTGACAGCTTGCAATGCCCCACATAATCGGGCCTTCTGTTATCCCCCCCTCTCCCCTTGCTCAGTCTCCTCTTACCACACACACCAAACTGGTACTTAACATGCCAAAGAATCTTCTGCGCACCAGCCTTTCCTTTTGCATGCGGTGCTCTTCCCCTAGGTGTTCACCAGGCACGCTTCTTCAAGTCTTTGCTCAAACATTATCACTCAGTGAGGTCGGCCACATCCACCCTCTTTAAAATTCCAGCACTCCTCTCCACTCTCTCTCTTCCATATCCTATTTGATGGGCAGCCATAACGCTGATACCCTCTGGCATACTATAAAATTTACTTCCGTATCACGGTTCTATCCCACCTCACCCCGCTGGGATCCCAAATCCAGAAAGGCAGGGAGTTCTGCCTTGTTACCTTCTGCTGTACCCCTAGCAGTGCTTGGCTCTTGGTAAGAGGTTAACGAATATTTGTTGAGTGAATGAAAGAATAAGTGGATCTCTCCAACTATACATCTTTCCTCACAGTCACCATTCAAGACTAAAGAACCACAGTGGCTTTCATCTGCCCTCCTAAATTCCTATTTCACTGCCATTCATGCTGAGGCTAGTTTTTCATCGCACACAATTTCATGGTTACGATTTCACCATGGATGACAAAATTGCTGAAGAGAAAGGAGCATGAGAAAAATGGACAAAGGTTTCATGCACACTTTTGAGGTGGGCAATTTCCACTTGAACCATTTGTCCCTTTTTAATCAGGAATTGGTGATGTACATAAAGCGATCAACAGATCCAGAAGAACTCAGGGGGGTCACAAAAATCAATATGCCGGTACCCACGGATGCATTTCCTGTATGTTAATTACTGTCATTTCTTAGACCCTAGAACCATTCATTAAGTGCTCGGTTCGATGGGCCTTTTCCTTTCTCCAGGTTGTGTAATGACTTTTTTCTCAGGCGCTCATCTTCCCCATGTTCTTGTTTCAAAATGATCTCATGCTTTTTCTCTTTCCAGAACAATGCATCATACTCCCTGTTAATGCTGTCTTTAGTTCCCTCTCTTCATTTTTGGAGGCAAGTAAGGATATCTTTATTTTAATTCCTCCCCCAGAAGTCGTTTTGTTTTGTTTTCCTTTTACTGTTAAATGTTTTGTTTGTTTGTTTTTTTAAAGATTTTATTTATTTATTCGACAGAGATAGAGACAGCCAGCGAGAGAGGGAGCACAAGCAGGGGGAGTGGGAGAGGAAGGAGCAGGCTTCCCAGCGGAGGAGCCCGATGTGGGGCTCGATCCCAGAACGCCGGGATCACGCCCTGAGCCGAAGGCAGACGCTCAACCGCTGTGCCACCCAGGCGCCCCTTTACTGTTAAATGTTGATGCTACTTTTGGAATAACCGCGTAAAAGGCATAGCCAATCCCTATCTCCAAAAATCAACATAAAAACCAGACCACACTGACCAAAACAACTATATCAAGACTCTGGACATGGATCAAAAGCAGACATCAAATTGAGAAGGTTTTATGCAAGAAAAATCTACTACAAAAAAATCCACTAAACCTGGGTAAAAGCAGTGATTTACCTTTCTTGTTTTCCCTTCGTGATCTTTGTGACTCACCTCACCTCTCCTTTCCCTGGTTCCACTAGGCAGAAGGAAAGTCTGTACTTGATCACATAAATTTTACTTAATCAGTTAAGAGTTGTTAGCCGAGTTTCAGCTGCCATTTCCACACATCTTACAATAGGGCAATCCTCTTTTGGCAGAGCCAAAAATAAACAAAATACACTGGAGAACAGTGTATAGAAACGTGGGTCACTTCTGTAAGTTTTGACTTCCTACCATAGTTTACCCACTTTTGTTTACTTTTAAGAATTATAAAGTCACTGCTCTTGAAATTATTCCAGAGTTTTTAGTTTTAATTACTGGAGGGATGGGCTGTGGAGCATGTCACGTCTCCAGAGCGCAACAGAAACTGCTAGATCAAAGGCTGGCAAAATTTCTGCAAAGCTCCGTTAGGATAAACATTTTAGGTTTTGAGAGACATACATGGACTCTGTCACAGATTCTTTTTTTTAAACAACCCTTGAGAAATGTAAAAACATTCTTAGCTTGTGTGTTATTTAAAATATGGATAGGATTTGGCCCATGGTCCAAAGCTTGCCAAAACCTACTTAGGTCTTTGACTTTTTAAAGATTTATTCATTTATTTGAGAGAGAAAGAGAGAAAACACATGTGTAGGCACTGGGTGGGGCAGAGGAAGAGAGAGAATCTCAAGCAGACTCCATACTGGGCATGATCCTGACCCGGGGCTTGATCTCACGACCACAAAATCACAACCTGAGCGGAAACCAAGAGTTCGATACTTAACGAACTATACCACCTAGGCACTCCAGGTCTTTGCCTTTTTTTTTTTTTTTTTTAAGATTTACTTACTTTTTTGACAGAGAGGGAGGGAAGGAGGTGAGGGGCAGGGGAGAGAGGCAGAGGGAGAGAAAGAATCCCAAGCAGACTACCTGCTGAGCGCAGAGCCCGACCTGGTACTCGATTCCATGACCCTGAGACCATGACCTAAGCTGAAACCAAGAGTTGGACATTTAATTGACTGAGTCCCCCAGGCACCCCCAGGTCTTTGCTTTTTTAAAATTAAGCCTTTTATTTTGGGAATCACCATAGCTACATACATAGCTCTGAGAAATAATACAGAAGAAGCTCTTGTACCCTTTAACCATTTCCCTTCACAGGTAACGTCTTAAAATTTTAGAGCAGAAAAATCACAACCGGGATATTGATACAATGAAGAAAAAGTCATTGAGTTTCAAAGCTTTCTACTGATACTTTTAATATAAATATTTAGAGTTCATTGTTTTCCTCTAAATGGGGTTTGGCTGCATCCCATAACTTTTTATGTTTTGCTTTTATTATCACTCATTTTGCAATATTTTTTAAGTTTCTTTTGTGAATTCTTCTTTAACCCACGGACTAGTTATATGTATGTTGTTTAATAATATAAATTTGGGGACTTCCTTCAGAATATCTTATCAATAGCTCATTTCATACTGTTAAAGTCAGAGAAAATGCTCTGTAGGATTTTAAACATTCGAAAGTTAATTAAACGTCTTATGGCCCATCATCTGGCCTATCTTAGATGGACATGAACCTGCCATGTGCATTTCAAAGTTGAAGATTCTGTAGTTATGCACAACTTAACTATGCACGCCAGTTAAGTCAGGTTGATTGATACCGTCATTCAGGTCTTCTGTGTGCTTCCTGATATTTTTATATATTTCTGTCATCTAAATGGAAGGATAGTAAAGTCTCCCATTATGAGAATGGACCTGATCCATTTCCACTTTTGTCATAACCGTTTTGCATATGAATTCTGAGTCTTTGTTACTAAGTACAGGTTACTTGTAATTGTTCTTTCTGAAAAAATTCTCCCCTTCATCCTTAGGTGATGCCCCACTTTATCCTCTGTAATACTCTTTCTTTTGAAGTCTGTTTTCTCTGAAATTGATACAGCCAGCTCAGTGTTCTAATCAGTGTTGGCGTGATGTATCTTTTGTCAAGCTTTTATCTTCCACTAATTTGTAACTTTTATTTAAAGTACATCTCCTATAGTCAGCATATTGTTGGGTGTTGAGTTTTTATCTAGTTTAACAATCTTTCACTTTTGAGGGAGGGTTTAGCCCACATTCAATGTACTTACTGATATGATTGGATCTGTCTACACTCTTTCATTGTTCTTGAGCTTTCTTTCTCTGTTGCTTCTTTC
This sequence comes from Ursus arctos, assembly GCF_023065955.2. NCBI lineage: Eukaryota > Metazoa > Chordata > Mammalia > Carnivora > Ursidae > Ursus > Ursus arctos. The sequence goes on along the minus strand of NW_026623078.1, from coordinate 76,813,909 downwards.
CTGCACTAATTTGTGTGTCGGTGTGTGTGTGTGTGTGTGTGTGTGTGTTTAGTGTTCCGTTTTATTCTGTCTCTAAGATTCTCAGCTAGACTTATTTTTAGTAGTCCCCCTAATGTTAAAAATATGCACCCTTGGGGCGCCTGGGTGGCACAGAGATTAAGCGTCTGCCTTCGGCTCAGGGCGTGATCCCGGCGTTATGGGATTGAGCCCCACATCAGGCTCTTCCGCTGGGAGCCTGCTTCTTCCTCTCCCACTCCCCCTGCTTGTGTTCCCTCTCTCACTGGCTGTCTCTATCTCTGTCTAATAAATAAATAAAAAATCTTTAAAAAAAAAATATGCACCCTTAAGTTATCAAAATCTGTTGAGTTAAAAAAATGTGTAATTGTGTCGTGATGATGTTAAGTAGACTTATAGTGGTGATCATTTTGCAAAAGATACAGATACCAACTCACGTTGTACACCTGATACAAACGTCAATTCTATCTCAAAGAAATCTATTGAGTCAACATTGGGTCATCACAGGCTACACCACAGACTCTTCACACCTGTCCTTTGCACTATTCGTTTTACAAATGCAAATACCTACAATACTCTAATTACTTTTCCTGCTTCTCCCATCCTTGTGCTGCTGTTCTTTTATCTTTTATATATGTTATAAACCTCACCTGGAAATGCAATTATTTTTGCTTTAAACAGTTAGTTATCCCTCAAGGAAAATATCAGAATGAAAAATAGTGCTTTCTATTTACAAAGTTTTGTGTTATTTCTGGTGACCCTAGTGTTCCTCCCTGTGATCGGACTTTGCACTTGGCATCAAGGTACCTCCATCTGAACAACGTAATTTCATATCACTTGCAGGGCAGGCCAAATGCCAATGAATTCTTTCAACGTTAATTTTATGAAAATATATTTATTTCAGTTTTTAATATATTTTTACTGAATATAGCATTCTGGGTTTCTAACTTTTTTTTTTCCATTTTAAAGATGTGAGTTCATCTTCTACTGGCTTCAGTTTTTTTTCTGAGGAGAAGGCAGAAGATAATCTTATTAGCATTCCCCGGTAATCCTGTTGCTTTAAATTTCTGTTATCCTTGGTGTTCAGCGATTTGACTGTGAGGTATTTAGATAGAGTTATCTTTGTAGTGTTTCCTGCCTGGGGTTCACAGAGCTTTTGCATTCTAAGTGAACATTATTCTTCAAGTATAGAAAATTGTCCATCATAATTCCTTCCTACAGTTCTGCTCTAAGCTTCCTCTCTTCTGCAGCTCCTGTTTTCTGTAGGGAAAACAACTTAATACTGCCCGCAATTCCTTGCTGGTTCATTCATCTTTCCCCTCAATAATTTTTCTGTTTCTTTTGAGATTGGATGATTTCTACTGCTTTTTCTTCAATTTCACTGGCACTTGATTAAATTATACTTGATATACACTAAAGTAAATATAGTTTGAATGCATAATTGAATGAGTTTTGTCATATCTACACACCCGTAAAACCACAGTTAAGAAAATGAAGAGATTCATCACACTCAAAGGTCCCCCCTTCCCTTTTGCCCATCCTTTCTTCCAAATCTGGTACTCTCTCACTGTCATAGCAGTGCCTTTGAACGATTAATTTTCATGAGAGTTTTAATATACAGATTGTTAATAGTTCAAGCATTCTGTGTCATTTATAAGATATTTTTCCTACTCTCAAGTTACTGAGCTATTATCCTGTTGTCTTCTAGAATTTTTATAATCTTGGCCCTTACATTTAGGTATAAGACCCACATGGAGTTATTCTTTCATATACGGTGAATAGTAAGATTTGATGACTTTTTTCCACATAGGCTCCCCAGTTTCGTCAAATGCTTTAATGCATCTCTTGAGATGACATATGAACTTTTCCCTTTTGTCTCTTAATATGGTGAATTATAGGGGCGCCTGGGTGGCGCAGTCGTTAAGCGTCTGCCTTCGGCTCAGGGCGTGATCCCCGCGTTCTGGGATCGAGTCCCACACTGGGCTCTTCCGCTGGGAGCCTGCTTCTTCCTCTCCCACTCCCCTGCTGTGTTCCCTCTCTCGCTGGCTGTCTCTCTGTCACAGAAATAAATAAAATCTTTAAAAAATATATGGTGAATTATATAGATTTCCAAATGTTAAACCCGTCTTGCTTTTCTTTTTTTTTATTATTATTACATTCAATTAGCCAACATATAGTACATCATTAGCTTTTGACGTAGTGTTCAACGATTCATTAGTTGCATATAACCCCCAGTGTTCGGATAACTCCTACACAGTCAGGGTGCATTACCCATTTTGAATATTCTTTCATTGGATTTGCTTAAAAAAATTGTTAAGAATATGTACATTTGTGTCCATAAGGGATATCAATCTATAATTTTTCTTGTAATTTATCCTTCTTACTTTAGTATAAACTATTTTTTCTGCCTCTACCTCTCTCTTCTTCTGTAATTAAATTACATGTACATAGACTGTCTGAATTTATCTCATGGTTTACTTTTGCACTATTAATATTACTAGACTCTTTTTTTCTCTGTGTTTTTCACTTTGGGTACTTTGTATTGCTATGTATTGAAGGTCATTAATCTTTTATTTCTCAATGTCATATATGCTGTTAATCTTGTCCAATGCCTCTTTCATGCCTAGATATTTGATTTAGATGTTTTTTATGTCTTCATGTTCTTCTTAATATGTTCATGCTTTCCTCTTTCTTCTTTTTTTCTTTTTTTTTTTTTTGTCTTATTTTTCTTTTAACTCCTTAATCCCCAGCACCGATTTCCCCCAACCCTCCACCCCTCTCTCCTCTGGTAACCATCGGTTTCTTCTCTGTAGTTAAGAGTCTGTTTCTTGATTTGTCTCTTTCTTCCTTTGTTTGCTTGTTTCTTAAATTCCACATTTGAGTAAAATCATATGGTATTTGTCTTTCTCTGACTTACTTATCTCATTTAGCATTATACACTCTGGTTCCATCCACGTCATTGCAAATGGCAAGATTCCATTCTTTTTTATGGCTTAATAATATTCCATTATATATATATCTCTCCCATATCTTCTTTACCTATTCATCTGTCAATGGACATTTTGGCTGCATCCATATCTTAGCAGTTGTGAATAATGCTGCAATAAACATAGGAGTGCATGAATCGCTTCGAATTAGTGTTTTTGTATTTTGAGGGTAAATACCCAGTAGCATGATTCCTGGATCATAGAGTAGTTCTATTTTTAATTTTTTGAGGAACCTCCATACTATCTTCCACAGCGGCTGCACCAGTTTACATTCCCACCAACAGGGCAAGAGGGTTCCTTTTTTTCCACATACTCGCCAGCACCTGTTGTTTCTTGTGTTGTTGATTTCAGCCATTCTGACAGGTGTGAGGTGATATCTCGTAGTTTCGATTTGCATTTCCCTGATGATTAATGACATGAAGCGTCTTTTCTTGTGTCTGTTGGCGATCTGTATGTCTTCTTTAGAGAAATGTCTGTTCATGTCTTCTGTCCATTTTAATTGGGTTATTTGGTGTTTCGGGTGTTGAGTTGTATCAGTTTTTTTACATATTGTGGACACTAACCCTTTATGGATATGTCATTTGCAAATATCTTCTCCCATTCAGTGGGTTGCCTTGTTGATTGTGTCCTTCACTGTGCAGAAACTTTTCATTTAGCTGTTGTCCCAATAGTTTGTTTTTGTTTTTGTTTCCCTTGCCTCAGGTTTTCCTCTATTTTCTTAAACATATCAAACATTTATGAAAATGTTTCCATATTCTTGTTTACTAATTATATCATCTGTGTTACTTCTGTGTGTGTTTCCACTGATGGGCTTTATACTCTCATTGTAAGTTATGTTTCCTGCTTCTTCACATGCCTGGAAATAATTGACTGTATGACAGACATCATTAATGTTACCTGGGGTGGGATGGAGTATTTTCTTTTACTTTATTAAACTACTTAGAAACCATTTGGGGGCTCCTGGGTGGCACAGCGGTTAAGCGTCTGCCTTCGGCTCAGGGCGTGATCCCGGCGTTGTGGGATCGAGCCCCACATCAGGCTCCTCTGCTATGAGCCTGCTTCTTCCTCTCCCACTCCCCCTGCTTGTGTTCCCTCTCTCTCTGGCTGTCTCTATCTCTGTCGAATAAATAAATAAAATGTTTAAAAAAAAAAAAGAAAAGAAAAGAAACCATTTGACTGTTTGAAGCTTGATTTAAGGTTGTTAGTTGACTTAATCCTTTAATCTGTGGCTAATTCTGACTACTGAGGTCTCACTGAGGCTTTAACCTTCTGAGTGGTCCATTTGGTATCCTCTATGTTATAAATTTTTCTTAGTTTAATTGGTAGGAACATGAACTATTATTTCTGTGTGAGTTTTGGGTTTGAGCTTTCTGCTTGTTCTTTTCCAGTGATTCTTTCTCAGGCCTTGCCTTTTTTTTTTCTCTCAAATATGCACTTCTTGGTTCTCTGCTAAAGGCAGGAGGATCCTTTGAGATCTCCAGAGCCTCTCTCTGTGCAATTCTCTCCTTTCATTTCAGATTTCTTCTCTCCTATACTCTTACAAGAAAATCCTAGCGTTCTTGGCCTCCGTAAATCTCCAATTCTCTTTGCTGAATGCAAGGAATCTGCTGGGCTTTCGGAGGGGGGGGGTTCCCACTCCTTGAGCTGTGTCCTTGATCCTGTCTTTAGACAGTGAGCCAGAATACTCATAGCACTTACCTTGTTTGTTTCCTACTATCCCGTGCCGCTGTTGTCCAGTGTATGGCTACCAGTGTTGCGTATCACTTGTTCGGATTTTCAGTCAATGCAGGTGATGAGTACATCTGATGCCAATTACTCCACCAGAGCTGTAAGCAGAAGTTTACCGAAAATCAAGGCCATTGTAATTTTTTTTTAAGTCAAACCACTAGTTAGGGCTAAAGCTTTCACCAGTATTAAAGAAAGCAAGGGACTGATTACTATTTAACTTAACTGAAGGGAATTTGATTCCTTTGGATGATTCAGAAAACACTGCAGTGTTTTTCCTCAATGTTGCTTGATGAACATTAATTATCATCGTATTGTAGCTGTGAGGAAAACTGGCTAGGAATATTATGTTTATGATAATGTTCGGTAAGAAATTTAACTTCATATATTCTAACTGTTGCCCATCAATGAAAACAAATTAGTGCATGTGTGTTCTTATTATTACCTCCTTAATCCAATTGTACATTTGGTGCTCAAAGGAGTAAAATCACAAGGATGTGAAATAGAGAGGCAATCTTAGGATCTGCTAGCTCAATTGCTACAGGAGTATTATCGACATAAAAAGAGAAAAGTCAGGGAAGACATTAATTTTTATTAAGTGCCTACTCCATGCTACACATCCTTATATGTATTATTCCTTTGCAGCAAATTATTACCAATTCAAAATATAGAAATGTGCTCAGGCAGAGCTACATAGTAATAGATGCAAGGTATACATTTTATTTTATGTTATATTAAGGATTTCTTTATTTATTTGAGAGAGAGAGAGCAACAGTGAGTGTGAGTGGGGGGAAGGGCAGAGGGAAAGGGAGAGAGAGAATCTGGAGTAGACTCTCCACTGAACAGGAAGCCTGACACGGGGCTGAATCTCATGACGCTGACATCATGACCTGAGCCGAAATCAGGAGTCAGACGCTTAACCGACTGAACCACCCAGGCACCCCGAAAGGCATATTTTTTTAAAAGATTTTGTTTATTTATTTGACAGAAAGAGAGACAGCCAGCAAGAGAGGAAACACAGCAGGGGGAGTGGGAGAGGAAGAAGCAGGCTCCCAGCGGAGGAGCCAGATGTGGGGCTTGATCCCAGGACCCTGGGATCACGCCCTGAGCCAAAGGCAGACGCTTAAAGACTGAGCCACCCAGGCGCCCCAAAAGGCATATTTTTTAATCTATAATAATTATCTAGATCATTGCAACATATGGAAATAAAATAAAATAATGAGTTATTATTTGTTTATCATAACAAACTCAAGAGGTATCAATTATTATTTACTTTGGGAATGCTTATTCCTCATTATGTTTTCATGGGAAGAAAATTACACTGGAATCACACTCAAGAATCTTTTTTTTAAATTGATAATCTGATTCTAAAAATCATATAAAAATGCAAAGGACTTAGTAAAGCCAAAACATCTTTAAAAAGAAAAACAAAGTGGAGGGCAAACACTACCTGGTTTCAAAACGAATTACAGAACTACAGTTATCAAGAGAGCGTGGTTCTGACATCAAGACAGACAAATACATCAATGGAAGAAAGTAGAAAGTCCAGAAATAAACCCACACATATATGCACAGCTAATTTTCAGCAAAGATGCAAATGTAATTCGGTGATGAAAGGACAGTATTCTTAATAAATGGTACTCAAACAATTAGACATCCATATGGAGGAATATGAACCACGATTCATATTTTGTGCCATCTATGAAAAATAACTCAATAGAGATCATAGACTTCAATGTGAAACCTAAAATTGCCAGTGGAAAACATAACAGGAATCTGTTACTTTTGAAAACCATGGCAGGCAGATTTTTTTTTAATTGGTCCTTATAAAATTAAAAACTTCTATTCACCTCTCATTAGCCAGAACTTAGTCACATGGCTTCACAAATTTGCAGGAGATGTTAGGAAACTGAGTTTTAATTCTGGGATGCAATGTGCCAGATAAAAATTCTATTACAGAGGACAAAGAAATGAATGGGTAGACACAGAACTGGCAGCCTTGGTCCCAAATACTAAACATGAATTAAGAGTAAGGAAGACAGCAAAGTGATGACATTATTCTATATGAATTCTTAAATACTTTGGTTGAAATATTAAGATAGTCTTTCTGTTATTTAAAAATTCATTTTATATCTAACTTAAAATTTAAAACGAAACAAAAACCTGACAATACTGTCCCATAGTAAGAGCATTTGCCTCTTTCGTCATGTAACTTGAGTATTGAAAGAAGAGATGAGTCTTTTGCACAGTTTGAAACACATGTCTGCTCAAGGCTTTTGGGATCTCAGATGTTAGGAGCGCTGTTTGCACACCTCTTCTTTTGACCTTTGAGTGCCATTCCTGCCTAACTAGCTTTGCACAGAACCTGGCACAGAGGATTTGCTCAATAGATATTTTTCTAATAAGATCATGAACACATCTGACTGCCAAGAGTAAAACAATGGTTCAAATAGAATTGTTTAGGCATCCACTCCATGGCAGGCATTGCCTGATATATATTACAAAAGGAAACTCATACAACCACACAGAGCAACTCTAGGGTAGGTGCTATTGTCCCATTCTATAAGTGAGGAAACTGAGTTTGAGAATGCTTTCCTTACTTGACCAAGTCTGCCATGCTAATAAAATGTGGCAGTCAGATGTTACTGACCGAACATTGACCCTGGAGAACCTAAGTACCATAAGTGGGTGAATTTGGACAAGTCCTTTTCTTTATCTGAACTTCATTTTGCTCATCTGAAAAATGAAAGCTAAGGACTGTGCTGTGTATTAACTCTATGACCATTTGCAACTGGTCAAAAAAAAAAAAAAAAAAACCTAGGGCTTTCAGCTTTTCCCATTCCATGTGACTTAGCCTATCGATGCCTTGAGAACTCTGCAAAAGGATTTTTCTTTCATCCATCTTAGAAACCTCAGCCTTGGGGTGCCTAGGTGGCTCAATCGGTTAAGCATCTGCCTCTGGCTCAGGTCATGATCCCAGGGTCCTGGGATCGAACTCTGCGTTGGGCTCCGTGCTAAGCGGGGAGTTGCTTCTCCCTCTCCTCTCCCCCTCACCTACTTGTGCGTGCGCGCTTTCTCTCTCTGTCTAAATAAATAAATAAATAAAACCTTTTAATAAAAAGAAAAGAAAAGAAACCCCGATCTTTTGTTCTCCATCATCCACATCTTCTCCTGCATCATGGTTCCATAACGATGTGTCCCTTACTCTCTTCTGCACAATCTTTGGGACATTGTGCGAACAGTGCTCCTAACATCTGAGAACCCAAAGCCTGGAGCAGAGACATGTTTCAAACCGTGCAGGGTGAAAATAAATCTTTCCATTTTAAAAACTGACTGCAAGGAACAGCCTGGGAAGAATATAAGGGCGACAACCAGTCTGATTCTACGTAAAGAAACAGATAGGCCCGTTCTTACCCCATTATTGGATATGCCAGTAGGACCCTCGACCTCAGGCCAGAAAAAAAGAAACAATAAATAATGCGATGTATTGTGAAGCTGATGGCCTTGATAAAAAGCAGCATTGTGACATTTACAAAGGTTCTTTTATTTATTTTTTATTACCTTGGAAGGAAAGGAAATGTCCCTGGTTCCTCTTCTTTTTTGAAAGCACTTGGACAATGCCCTTCTGAGGTGGGGCAAACTAGGGTGGGGCAACCCAGGAGTCTACCTTTGACTTGGCCTGTTGTGATTCTTGGAACGGTTACAATCAGATTTTTTGTTAAGAGCCTCTGAGTTGGAGCATACAATGTTTGTGAGCTGGATAGGAATCAGATTAGCAGAAGGACAAGCACTCAGGTCTGATCCAGAAGGGGACTAGAACCACAGAAAGAGCTCGGGACGTGGCATCAGAAGACGGTGGCTGGCTCCTGGGCTCTGGGGACTTCGAGGACCACGAACAAGTAACCTAATTAACTTCCCTCAGCCTCTGCTTGGGGAAGTCCACTGGAAGGACACTTGGAAGTCAGATACCCTGAAATTTTGGTTTATTAAACAGAAAATAAGTTCATATGTATTTTTTCTTGTAAAGATAATTTTAGCACTGATTAAGCCCTCACGGCATGCCAGATATTAGGCTAAATACATGTATTGTCTCATTTTTTTTCAGCTTTCCTGACATATAATTGACAAGTAAAATGACAAGATATTTAAAGATACCGTGTGACAATTTGATATATGCATATACATGGTGAAAGGGCAGCCCTCATCCCGTTAATTAATACATCCACCACTCCCATAGCTACCCGGTTTTTGGTTTTGGTTTGGTTTTGATGAGAACATTTAAGTTCTCCTTCCCTAGCAAGTTTCAACGATACCCTAGTACACTGCTTTCAACTATTGTCACCATGTTATACGTTAGATCCTCAGATCCTTTCTCTTTTACCTTTAACAAGAGTAAAACTCTGCACCCTTTTACCAGCTTCCCCCTACTTCCCCCAGCTCCCAGCAACCACTTTCCTACTGTTTCTATTAATTCAACCTTTTTTTAATGTAAAGATTCCATATATAAGGGATACATGCAGTTTCCATCTCTTTCTGCCTGGCTTATTTCGTTTGCAACATGTTGTCATTTCTGTGTAATTTATTGTCTCATTTAATCTTCTCAAGAACTCTGAAAGGTAGGTATTATTCTCAGTCCCTCATGTTAGTGATGAGTCTGGGGCACAGAGAGGGAAGTAATTGGCCTCAAGGTCACACAGGGAGCCAATTGGTGGGACCTAGATTTGGATCCAGATAACCTGAGTGAGCATGAAAGGGTAACTAGGAGACTCCACAAACCACTATGGGGCACAGAGGAGGGAGGCCTAACAGTGTCCCGCAGAGTGTGTCTTGACACCCATATGTGCACGCCAGCTTTTCTCAAACAGCACTCATTCTTTATGTACCTCCCCGTGCTTGCATTTCCTCAAGTAACCAGGTGGTCTTGGTGACGCTGGGGGTCTGCATAAGCATCTCAAGACTGCATTTTCCTGGTCCCGAGTATTAATATCTGTAAAATTAGGGCTTAAATATGTATAGGTATAAATATTTTTAAATTTTTTAATTTAAATTCAATTTATTTAACATATAGTGCGTTATTAATTTCAGGGGTAGAATTTAGTGATTCATCAGTTGCATACAACACCCAGTGCTCATTACATCAAGTGCCCTCCTTAATACCCATCACCCAGTTATCTCATCCCCCCAGCCACCTCCCAGGTATATATATATTTAAAAAAAAATTGAATAGAATTGTTTAAAAAACCAGTTAAAGCATACCCATCAAAAACTGCCCTTCTACCAAAAATCATCTTGGATATAAGCTCTGTGCTTTGTGGAAGCCCCAGACTCACTAGTCATAAGCACTCGATAAATATCTGTTAAATTGCATTGAATCCATTGTGAATTCGCAATGAAAGAATTTGGGCCCAAATTCAGGATGTATGTTGCCTGCTCCGAGTTACACTCTCTCCCTCACACACTCCACGGGAGAGCAAGCTAGACAGAAAGAAGGGGTCAGATGCTGAGATTATGGAGGGACAGGTGTAACCAGAAGTTGACCTCGAGAGCAGAAAGCATTTTTCAGTGAAGGTGGGACAGGGAAACTGAAGGAACCTCATGGGGAAAAAAATTGTTTTTTGGCTCCTTTCCTGCTTCTCGTCTTCCTAGGATCTGCACTTGCATCTTAAACAAGCCCTAATGTACGGCCTCCTCGTCAGGGTCAAGGAGTTGATGATGTCTTTGGAGTCTTCCAGCACTATACAGAACCTCTAAGGAGTGACCGGGTGGGTTATCATGGACGTTTGTCAAGACCACTGAGCTTAGACCCCTTAATAACAAGACCCCTGGCTCCAGGGCACAAGTGACTTATGGAGGACATCTGAGCACTTGTCCTTGTTTCGGCCAGTTCCTGAATACCTGACAGGACACGTCCATCAGCGTATCATCCATCCTCAGTAAAATCCCCAGACCCTAAGCAAAAATGAAACTCTCTCTCCTTTCTTTTCTGAGTTTCCCAGACACTCTGTCTCTATCTGCACTCTCTATCTTTAATAAACTCTGCTCCCACTTTCTCTCAGCTTGCGTTTGATGTCTATCCTGCGGGAAGCCAACGACCTCTTGGCTGCTCCTGCGGGACCCCCTCTGCATCCTCAAACCCAGCCAGCCTGCATCAGAGTGCAACCAAGAGTCAGGCATTTGCTAGAGTTATTGGAAGAAGTGACACTCTAGTCACAAAGCCAATTAAAGGTGAGCGTTGCCCGAGTGGGCAAGTGGAGACAAGGCTCGGTGTATCTTGAAGAAGTGACTTTCCAGAATAGACCAGCAAGGGCAGAGTGAGACTGAAACACAAAGAGCTGATTCATTGTACCGGGAAGATGTCAAGGTGGCTATCTTGAGAAATCAATCTTCTGCTAATTCCTTAAGGAGGGGTAGCTCTTAACGTTTACAGCACGTCATCCCATGAAACCTTAGTATATGGGTCATCAATATTTGCCTACATGAACCAAATATGAAGATATATTGAGCCTTCATCCCAGAATGTGGATAGCAAAATCTTAGTTACTTTTTATAAACTCTGGGATTGAAGAAACCCTCAAGGCATCATAGACAGATATGTCAACTGAATAAAATGTAACCTCATTGCAGACAGACTTGGTTGCAGTGCCCAGAATTACATCAGTTAAGAAGTTCCCTGATATTAAAGAATAAGACTATTTCTCCCTGGATTTGCCACACACAGCCCCAATAGGGTAGAAAGTACCAAAGATATAAGAACAAATTAAATGTAGGGGCATTTAGGTGGCTCAGTTGGGTAAGTGGCCGACTTTGTTTTCGCTCAGGCCATGACCTCAGGGTCCTGGGATGGAGCCACACTTTGGGCCCCCGCACTCGGCAGGAAGTCTGCTTGCAATTCTCTCTCTCCCTCTGCCTCTGCCCCTCTCCCTGTTCATACTTGCTTACTCTCTCCCTAGCTTCTTCTCAAATAAATAAATAATTTTTTTAAAAAAAGAACATTTTAAGTGGAAGAAAAAGGAAAAGAAATTTTATTTGACTTTGATTTATACAAATTGAGAGAAACTAAGTCAGAAAGCACTGCTTACAAAGTCAAGATTGGGAGTCCAACCTGGTGCGTTTCTGACTCAACCATATTTACTACCTGATCTTCGCTCATTACTGAGCTTCTCCAAACGCCAATGATCACAAAATAACATCCAATCCCACAGAGCCCTGGTGAAGTTTAAAAGAGATGACAAATGAGATGAGATTCTTAGTAGAGAGCCAGCAAATAATCATCACCAGCTAACCACCCATTAAATGCCAAGGTTCTTTGACTTCTGCATCAGAACACTTTGGTCCACATGCTGGATCAAAATTCCAGAGAAACTTAACATGCAAATCACAATGATTGTTATAGCAATGGAGTTCTATAACTTTATAAACAGCAGTGCCTTCTCAGGTAACTTTCGGAACATTTGTGAGAATCACGAGGAGGAATCAATGATAGCAAAGATGATACAACATTGCTTTTTACCTGTTCTTACATTTCAAAGCACTTTCTAAAAAGATTTTGTTTATTTATTTGAAAGAGCAAGAGCACGAGCGGAGGTGAGAGAGAGAGAAGCAGATTCCCCACTGAGCCTGGAGCCCAACATGGGGCTCGATCCTAGGACCCCAGGATCATGACCTGAGCCGAAGGCAGACACTTAACCAACTGAGCCACCTGGGTGCTCCTCAAAACACTTTTACACCTCTTATTTAGAAGGATTTCAAATAAATCCGGAGGCTTGGAACAGGTTTGATCCTTCCACTTCGCAGATTATATGAGTTGATTCAAAGCACATATAAAGTCCGGAAACTCAAAAACTCAAAATGACCTACCAAAAACTACTATCAGTAAAGGGTAAAGCTGGAGGTGAGATAGAAATGAGAGGAAGACACTAGCAATTCCTCTGAGCTCATCTAAGACTCCAAGTTCCATTTCACAGATGGGGCACTTGAAGCTCAGAGAGGATAAGCACAGTGTTCTGGTCTCTGGAGCTGCTCTTCCTGGGTTCAAATCACAGCTCCTACTCCTATTAGCTGCATGACCTTGGAGACATAAATTTAAATTCATGTGCGAACTGGAGATAAAGTTAATCTCTCTGTTCATACACTGCTAGGAAGCTTAAATAAAGTACTTCTTTTTTAAAAGATTTTATTTTTATTTATTTGAGAGAGAGTGAGAGCATGAGAGCATAAGCAGGGGGAGGGGGAGGGACAGAGGGAGAAGCAGACTCTCCCACTGAGTAAGGAGCCCAACAGTGTGGGGTTCAGTATCAGGACCCCAGGACCATGATCTGAGCTGAAGGCAGATGCTTAACTGACTGAGCCACCCAGGTGCCCCTAAATGAAGTATTTCATATAAGACTCTAGAACAGCACCGGGCACATGGCAAGGGCTTCATAAACATCAGCTGTTGTCCGTGTTACTTTATTGCCAGTGCCCACGGCAGGTTTTCCTTCTAGAGCACCAGTTCCCAGTGCAGTCTGTGGATCGCCCACATCATCTGGACACTTGTCAGAAAGTTTAAAAACAGCAGATTCTCAGCCCCATAGCAGATCTATTGAATGAGAAATTCTGGGGTAGGAAGCAGTCTGAGTACCAAGAACTGTACAGGTGCTAAAGTTTGAGGACCACTTCAGGGGAAGTCTGAGCATCTTCCTAGATGCCTTCATTTTCCACCTGTAACTGGAAGGAGGAGGCAGGTAGAGGGCCCTCATCCGTGTACCTGGTTTAATACATGGATTGAGAAGTCTCTGTATGTCCAGCATCCACACCCCTCTCCAGACATGCCTATGTGTACAAGATCTTGATTTATAGTTGGAGAAATTCTCCAATCTAATTTCTATTTATCATAAACTTGCCCAGATTCATGAAAATTGATACATTAATTCTCATTTACCGACCGTACTAGGCTTTATGCTACATCAATAAGACTGTTGGAGGAGAATGGTAAATATCTAACACAACCTCATTAATATTTACTGTTCTTCCATTCCTCCTGGCAATGCTTCCCAGGGGAACAGGCTTTAACTGCTCTCTCTGGTCTTCTTCCAGGAGGGTGAAGAAACACATATATTATTCCATTGAAAATGCCCTCTGGACTTACAAGAAAGATCTCACCTACAGACAAGTATAAAGAAGAGATATATATCACCTAATTAGCACAATACAAGGGTTTTGTGGGGGTTTTTTTCCCAATAAGTTTTTTTGGGGGACGGGGAGAGAGAGGGAGAGCAGGAGTGGGAGGAGGGGCAGAGCGAAAGGGAGAAAGAATTTTAAACAGGCTCTACACTCAGGACAGAGCCTGACACAGGGCTCCATCTCACTACTCTGAGATCATGACCTGAGCCAAAATCAAGAGTCAGGTGCTTAGCCGACTGAGCCAGCCAGGTGCCAACTGCCCAATAAAAATTTTTTAGATGGAGACTAAAAACTTTAAGTGAACATACAGAGAGAAGACAGAGGTCCTACTATCAGATGACCCTGAAAGATATTTGAAGGAAAAACCACTTCAGAATTCAAGACAGATCTGATTTTCAGTCCCATCTCCAGCACCAAAAAACTGTAACTTTGAGCAAGTCAATTGTCCATTCTGCTCTCCAGTATCCCTACATATAGAAACAGGACCTCTTAAATTGACTAGTAGCCGTTGCCAAACTTTTAAGGAAGAAGTGAAGTTATAAATGACAGGAATAACAAAATACCACCAAAATGCAGAATTTTATTATCTATTTCAGGAAATTGGACAATAAGAAAGGTTTGTATGCAGTAGAAAGATTATAAAATTTGGAGTCAAACTTAGGTCCAAATTCTGGGTTCATCCCCCAAAACTATGTTATCTCGTAAGTCATTTAACACCACTTAGCCTTATTGTTCACAATATTCCAACACCATGTCCTGGAGCTGTTATGATGTATTATTTGATGGCCTACAATTGTGTGAGGCCCAGAGTGGGTACTCACTGAAGATTAAGTATTATAGAAATGTGTTAAATGTAAATAAAAGACAACATAATGTAAGGTGGGGTAAACATTAAATGTAAGGCAGGGAGGCAGAGTGGAGAACTAATGCCATAATCTTATTTGTAAGAACCTCACTCTCCTTCCTTGAGGAGTAGATGACTTATTATGGAGGGGAACATGAACTGGGGGATGTAAAAAAGAACCTGATTTCTTAATACTTAAAAATGATCTCCTGATGGTATGAGGCAAGAAGTGTTCCTGTTTAAACAAAATTAAAATTATTAAAAAAAAAAAAAAAAAAGAAGTGTTCCTGTTTAAAAGCTAACATCCTCCCAGGAAAAAAAACCTAAGAAATGTGAAAGAGTCCAAGACACTGATCTTGGGAATAATGAATTGGGTGACCTTGGGCAAGTTCTTTAAGCTCTTTGAGTCCAATTTCCTTTAAACAGACACTCTACCTGCCTCCAAAGTTAGATGTGTAGGTCACATATAATCATGTTTTTATAAGCTCTGAATATAATGGTGAAAATCCTAACGTTTTTGGGTTGTGGTGGTGCTGGTGTGGTGGCCGTTGCTATTTTGACTATTGCCTTAAGAATTCTATAAACAGGGGCGCCTGGGTAGCGCAGTCGTTAAAGCGTCTGCCTTAGGCTCAGGGCGTGATCCCGGCGTTCCGGGATCGAGTCCCACATCGGGCTCCTCTGCTGGGAGCCTGCTTCTTCCTCTCTCACTTGCCTGCTGTGTTCCCTCTCTCGCTGGCTGTCTCTCTGTCACATAAATAAATAAAATCTTTAAAAAAAAAAAAAAGAATTCTATAAACAGAAGACAGGACAACATTTCACCTATATTTAGAAATTATTCAAGGAGCCATAGCCAATCTCTCTAGGTTGCCATGATTAGGAACCATAAATCCTTCAGGTCTAAACAGATTACATATTAATAGAAGAAAAATAAATAAAAGTCACAACATACTTTTGTAAAGGAATAAGATAAGCCCACGAGCCTAGTGGAATCACAGACTCTCTGGGATGGAAGGAAGAATGTGGCCAATTATAAGAAGTGGCCAGCATTTTTCACTTTTCCACCATCCACACCCTTGCAGTAAGAGTCTGCAGTTCCTCTTATCCAAGAGGCAATCATTTTCCCACCCCTCAAATCTTGACTGGCCTTGTGTCTTATCTTGTTCAATGAGATGCAATAAAATCTCAGTTTTAGGAATAGGACCCAAGAGGCCATGAGTTCCTTTTTTTTTTCCTAAAGATTTTATTTATTTATTCGACAGAGAGAGAGACAGCCAGTGAGAGAGGGAACACCAGCAGGGGGAGTGGGAGAGGAAGAAGCAGGCTCGCAGCAGAGCAGGGAGCCTGATGCGGGGCTCTATCCCAGGACCCTGGGATCACACCCCGAGGCGAAGCAGACACTTAACGACTGAGCCACCCAGGCGCCCCAGGCCATGAATTTCTTGTTCTCTTGCATCCCTACCAACACTACCTAAACAAATCTGAGCTAGCCCACTAGAATATTAAAGACCTCATGAATGAGCACCAATTTGTCCCAGCCAGTGATATCCTCAACCAGACTATAGCCAATCACTCCCAAATATATGGTAGTGCTCAGTCCAGGTCAGCAAAGCCCCTGCACCATTCGGCTGTCCCCCAGACAATGTGACCAATAATACATACTTAAAGCTTCAAGCCATTGAGTTTTGAGATGGTTTGTTACACAGCTATTGCTAACTGATACAGGAACTTAAAAACTCTAATCCAATCTCCCACATGGTATCAGAGACCCATCTCCAGCATAAATGCTTATCTGGCCTTTGTTAGACTATGACCAGCAACATGTCTTTTTTGATGTATGGGTCCCCTCTCGATATAGATCATTCCATCTCTGGGCAACTCTGACTTATGTAAGGCTTTCTTTTATGTTGAACGAAGAAACTTCTATCCTTGGACTTAGTTTTCCCCTTGAGGTTGCCCCAGTGAAGTGGAATGGCTGGCTCATCTATATTTCACCTAACTGAAAGAATTCTCGGTTAAGATTACAACTAGAAGTGTTTTGAGCCAGCCCCATCTCCCTGGAGGATGAGGAAAGTTTGCTTTGTTGTGCCTGTTTTCACTTTATTCCACTTGGTCTGGTTTCCGCTGTGAAAGGAAAATTAAAACATTCCGGAAAGTGTTTCTTTCACTGTTGAAGCCAAGAGATGTGCGAATCTTCGAACTAAATCTGTCCTGGTGAAACGAAGGAAGGCAGCTTCCTATGGATCAAAGATGAAGAGCCAGCAAAGACAATTAGTGAGGATAACCTGACCCTACTGACCTTTGAGAGGTGAGCGGGCCATCTAGACTGCTAAGGTTCTTCATTAAGCTGCTTTGTGGACCTGGGAGAGAAGAGATGCATGAAATGGTAGGGACTTCTGCTGGCCCATCCAGTAACCACTTCCTGAGCTATGCCAACCAAGGAAGTTCCTTTGACTGTAGACCCAGCCTTACTGACCAATCATTCCAATGTTCTTGTGCTGGGTTCAGCTCTGGACATTCCCTCATTCCTTACCTGGACTGGACAAATTCTCATTCCTTGAATTCACTTCCTGTTCATTCAATTGGATTTCTGCCTCAGTTTTCTGTCTAGCATTCTACTTTCCAATCCTCAGCCTACTTTGCTTCCCTCATACATGGGACCTGGATTTTTTCCATCTTCATACCTATAGCCAGAGCTAGAGTCTGCTGCCAGTGAACACATATTTCTAAATTAAGACTTCTTGATGATGTGAGTACAACTTCACCAATATCTGGGAACACATCTGCCAGCATTAATGTAGAGTGATGGAAAGTAACAGGATATGGAAAGAAACAGAGAAGTTTTTACCACATTTATGTTACCTGTGGCAAGCCACTTGACCTCTTCAATTACTCAAATCCCTCTTTTTTTAAAGATTTATTTATTTATTTATTTATTTATTTATTTGAGAGAGAGCACTCGCTCAAGTGGGGGGTGAGGCAGAGGCAGAGGGAGAGAGAATCCTCAAGCAGACTCCCTGCTCAGCAAGGAGCCTGACATGGGGCTTCATCCCACGACCCATGAGATCATGACCTAAGCTGAAACCAAGAGTTGGATGCTTAATTGAATGAGCCACTCAGGAGTCCCAGATCCCTCTTTCGTTAAGTAAGGATCATAATTACTTTTTTTTTTTTTAAGATTTTATTTATTTATTTGACAGAGATAGAGACAGCCAGCGAGAGAGGGAACACAAGCAGGGGGAGTGGGAGAGGAAGAAGCAGGCTCACAGCAGAGGAGCCTGATGTGGGGCTCGATCCCATAACGCCGGGATCACGCCCTGAGCCAAAGGCAGATGCTAAACCGCTGTGCCACCCAGGCACCCCAAGGATCATAATTACTAATTCATGAAGATACAGTAAAGAGTAAATGTGATACTATAGGTAAATCTCCTTGTAAAGAGCAATAGGTATTTAACATCTGAGAGCTGATGTTGGTATCAATATTAGAATTATTACTAATATTGATATTATATGGATTAACCTTTCACAAAGAAATCAAAACTGTTTATTTTTTCAAAGATTTTGTTTATTTATTTGATAGAGAGTAAAAGCACTGGAGGGGGGTAAGGGAAGAGAGGAGCAGACTCCCTGGTGGGCATGGAACCCGATGTAGGGCTTGATCCCAGGACCCCAAGGTCATGACCTGAGCCAGAGGCAGCCACTTAACCAAATGAGCCACCCCTAAATCAAAGCTATGTATAATCCCAAAGCTTTCAGTCCTGGTTTTTTGATTTTTTAAAAGGCTCATATACCTAAGACTGTCTCAAAACTGAGCTCATTTGAGTCCCCATGAGCTTAGTGGATGCAGGGTACACATGGAGAATGTCAAGCCCCTATAACGATACCACACTGTGTGGAAGTGAAGCAGTTAAGGGCTACTTTTCCCCAAAGTCACTCGGAGTCCTCTGTGAGTCACAATGCAATACTGGTGCAAGACTTTGAACTTCAGGCTTTCCAAGAATCAGGAATGCGCAGAACAATAGACATGCCCACAATAAGTTTCATCAAATTAAAACCCAGTCATATAAGTGGTGGATTTCCAGCTTAACAACCCATATTAACTATAAAATTTATATTGAGACATGCCTGAAGGCAGCTCAAGGACTCCAGGGAGACCTGGGAGGGAGCTATTTGTTGAAGGACCAAGAGGCATCATGGAATATAATTTGTCTAGAGGAAAAAGAGTGGGAACACATGTGTCTGCTCCAAGGCAATGGGGGGACTGTAGTGATTCCTGAATACAGTTCAGGAAATATTTTAAAATGTCTGAGAGCCTTCTCTCACGAACACACTCCTGGCTTTTATTTAAAAAAAAAAAAAAAAGAACTGCAATAAAAGAAATAAACCCACATAGACCATTGGAAGAACAAATAACAAGAGCACATTCACCAGTTTCTTGAGAAGGGGTGCCTTCAGCAGAAGCGGGAGACCCCCAAGGCTTCCCTCTGCACCCCAGCCATGTCCCTGATAATGCAGGTATATGACTTCTATTAGTAAATTAATAGTAATTAATTAGTTAATTAATGCTTACTTGTGGTCATCATTTTACAGTACATAAATATATCAAATTAACATGTTATACACCTGAAATTCATACAATGTTACATCTGCATTAATCATTTTTTTACATATGTGAGGTGATTACCTACAGATACCTTATCAATAATATAACTGAATATTATAGCTTTCATTACTTTTTTCCTGATTATATGAACCACATATGTTCTTTGTAAAGTTGTAAGAATAAAGAAAATTATAAATAAGTTGGTTAGCATTTTTAAATTTGCTTTTAAAAGTAATATGAAATTTTTCTGTGTAAGCAGGATAGAAAAGACTTCCAGAATTACAGTACAATGACCAATAAAATTTAAAGTAAGACAACCATGGGGCACCTGGGTGGCTCAGTCGGTTAAGCGTCTGCCTTCGGCTCGGGTCATGATCCCAGGGTCCTGGGATCGAGCCCCTCATTGGGCTCCCTGCTCAGCGGGAAGCCTGCTTCTCCCTCTCCCACTCCCCCTGCTTGTGTTCCCTCTCTCGCTGTGTCTCCCTCTGTGAAATAAATAAAATCTTTTTTAAAAAAATGAAAATTTAAAAAATAAAGTAAGACAACCTTTATTTTTAGTAGAATTTCATCAATAGTAATGTCCACATACCAAAAACGTTGAGCATTTACAAGATAAAGAAAAAGCTAGATTGGATTGAAGAAAGTGTCAACATGACCAATACTTTGCCACATTTCAAGAAATGAGATGCTTAGGAATTGCAAACAGGGACCCACATGATCTGAGAGAAGCCCTCTAGCATTCTCTTCATGGAAAATATACAGCCCTCAGCGGCAGAGAAGGAGACAAAGAAAAATCAGGGACGTGAGGAAAAATACCATAGTCCAAAAGATTCTGAAAATGGATAATAAGGAGGAAAAGGAGGAACATTTCACATCCTTAAATTAATCTTTTCAAGAGTCAAGGACCTAAGAGGTGCCTGGGTGGCTCAGTTGGTTAAGCATCTGACTCTTAGTCTTGGCCCAGCGATCACAGGGTCCTGGGATGGAGCCCCAGAGCAGGCTCCATGCTTGGCAGGGAGTCTCCTTGACGATTTTCTCTCTCTCCCACTCCCTCTGCCCCTCCCCCCACTCACACTTTCTCTCTCTTTCTCTTTAAAATAAATAAATAAATAAATCTTTTTTTAAAAAGAGTCAAGAGATCTTTAAATCTTTAAAATAAGAGCTTTCGGTCATAAAAAGGAAATAATTTCATTTCAGGAAAGACTAAAGGAGGTGAAAAGCACCTTCATCAGAGTAAAAGAAAAATGGAATTAGTAAACGTTAGTTTGGACTGAAAGAGAGAACGAGTCTACAAATTGTGCCCAAATTCAAATCCAGAAATAAAACCAAGATGGAATTCACAGTAGAACACAAATTACACGAAAGACAGAAGAAAGTTAATAACTTTAATGATAAAATAATAATAATGATAAAGAACTTCCCCAGTTTAAAGAAAAATACAAGGCTTGCACATGAAAAGTACCCACCAGGCGATATTAATAAAAGGACACTAATCCCATAACACAACTTGTCCTGATTCTTTTTAATTTCCAAATATAATTAAGAAAAATGTCCTTCAACCACTTAGGAAGGAAAGAACAAAACAGTTTCTCTACCTACAGAGGAACACAGGTTGATTTGGCCTCAGAAGTCCCTTCTACCACAATTGAACTTTTATACATTTAAATATAATATAGTCTTCAGTCCTACTTTAATTATGCATGATTTCCAGTCCCTCAGCTCACCTCTCGGAGAATTGTTAGAGCTGGGAAAACCCAGGATGTCTCAAACAGTGTGAAAAGTAGTTGGCATGCACAGCTGAACAGCGCCTATCTTCCTCCTCAAGGATTTCACGGAACACTGGGAGACGTAGAAACAGACAAAGATACAACCAAGGGCGGAATGCAAGGAGGAAGGTAGGCTCAGGTGGTCGATGGGATCCAGAGTAGTGGCGTCTAATCAGATGGGGGCTGGGAGTGGGAGGGTGGAGGGAAAACTCAGACGCAGGTGATGCCTGAGCTGCATTTAAAAATTGGTAATTAATTAATTAATTAAAAATAGGTCTGAAGGTTAATCAGCCAAAGAGAGCACCGGCAAAGGGAGGGCAGCCCACACAGAGGACCAAGCGTGAGGGCTACTGGAGGTTGATGTCAAAGAAGCAAGCAGTCTGATGGAGCGTTCTTAATTATGCCCCACATTCACCAAACCTCTCTAAGCCTCCATTTCCTCATCTGTAAAACAAAGGACAATGCTAGTATTTTTGTGAAAATAATTGAATGTAACCTTCTTAGACTAGTGTCTGGCACTTGGCAAGTATCTGATGCTCTTACAGTGATGGTGGGGGTACTCTTCTCATCTCCATCATCAACATCTTCATCGTCATCCTCGCCTTCCAGTCCAGCAGCTGTAGATCGAGATATTTGAATCTCACCATTTCCACTTCCTGGTTAACTTTATTTTTTTTTTTAAGATTTTATTTATTTATTTGACAGAGAGAGGGAATACAAGCAGGGGGAGTGGGAGAAGAAGAAGCAGGCTCCCAGCGGAGGAGCCTGATGTGGGACTCGATCACAGAACGCCGGGATCACACCCTGAGCCGAAGGCAGATGCTTAATGACTGCGCCACCCAGGTGCCCCCACTTCCTGGTTAACTTTAGCAGGTTGACCTATTTCTCTGTGTCACAATGTCCATCTTGAAAACAGTATGGAAGTTCCTCAAAAAATTGAAAATAGAACTATCTATGACCCAGCAATTGCACTACTAAGTATTTATCCAAAGGATACAAACATAGTGGTTTGAAGGGGCACCTGCACCCCAATGTTTATAACAATGTCCACAATAGCCAAATATGGAAAGAACCCAGACGTCCATCAACAGCTGAATGGACAAAAAAAAGAGGGGATATGATATATACATATATGACATATCATATACACACACACACATACACACACAATGGAATATTACTCAAGCATCAAAAAGAATAAAATCTTGCCATTTGCAAGAATGTGGATGGAAGTAGAGGGTATTATGCTAAGTGAAATAAGTCAGTCGGAGAAAGACAAATACAATATGATTTCACTCATATGTGGAATTTAGAAACAAAACAGATGCACATAGGGGAAAGAAGGAAAAATAAAATAAGATAAAAAGAGGGAAGCAAACCTTAACTCTAGGAAACAAACTGAGGGTTGCTGGATTTTGGGAGGTGAGTGGGGGGATGGGGTAACTGGGTAAGGGGCACTAAGGAGGGCACCTCAGGTAGTGAGCACTGGGGAATCACTAAATTCTACCTCCGAAACTAATAATATACTGTATGTTAACTAAATTGAATTTAAATAAAAAAATTTCACTATGAGATGAAAATCGAAAAGGCTTGCTATTAAAACTAACATTAGAGGGGAGCCTGGGTGGCTCAGTTGGGTAAGTGTCCAGCTGTTGATTTCGGCTCAGGTCATGATCTCAGTGTCTTGGGATCGAGCCCTGCATCAGGCTCCACTCTCAGCACAGAGTCTGCTTGAGATTCTCTTCCCCTGTCCCTCCCCGCACTGTCTCCCTCCCCCCACTCCCTCTCTCTCCCTCTCTCTCTCTCAAAATAAATAAATAAATAAATCTTTAAAAGTAACATTAAGTATCCCCACAGTATTGTTTTCTGTGTTCTTTCTCCCCTGTAGCTGTTATTTTTTTCTCTAATAATAATCATCTTTCCCTTGCATTTCGGTAGAACTGCTCAAGTTTGCCTCCCACATTTTGTGTGTTACCATCGCTTTGTCCCTTCACTATCTCCAATAGGGATTTTAGCTCTGCTGTTGAATTGCTGGTTTCTCCGCAGCCCTTCCCTGTCTCGGCTCTCTTGTCTTCCCAGTCTGCTGTCTTTGTATGTCTACTGGCTCTCTGCTTAAGCTTTTCTGCTCCTGCTTTACAGAGGCCGTCACTTCCTGCAGTCCATCAAAGCATTTAGTTTCCTAACACTTTCCTCCACTTGTTGTAAAAAAAAAAAAATATATATATATATATATATATATATATATATGTATGTATATGAAGATATCCTGGGTGTTCAAAGTATTTTTTTTCACTTGTTCTGCAGTACATTTCATGTTTATTTTCCACTTTATTCACTTTCAAGTGCAATGAGATTTATCTATACTGTGTTGCCGTGCTGTGTATCTATACGCTAAGTGTTTGCCAGCCCTAGTTTCCAGGCACTGTTCATTTGGGTGATGGTTAAATGTCATTCTCAAAAAAAAAAAAAAAAAGGAGATTAGGCACCTCTAAAGCCACCTGCAGGTCTGCTCGACAGAGACTGCAGTTTTTCCTATGCCCACTATCTGGTTCATTGTCCTTTGAACCAATGGACTACGGTGGGGACAAAAATCACAGAATAACCCTGCTAACAAGTCCCTTTTTCTGTTCCCACCCATGAGTTTTTACTTGAAGTGCTTCATCTTCCAAATACTACATATCACTGCCAATTGTCTTTTTGGTTTTTAGCTGTAGTTGTTTTTGGTGGGGTTTTTGTTTTTAATGAGTGAGGGGATGGGTGTAGTCCAAGAGCAAAGCAATGTCGAGCACATCGCTGTCCCCTAGGCTCTCTGTTACGTATTGAAAACACCCAGATGAACACAATAGACATAACCCCTGCCCTCCTGGAGCCCATAATTTACCTCAGATCTGGTTATTCACCACAAACAAATGTGACATGTGCCACCTATGCTAGGGAGAGCTAACTTCAGACGAAGAAGAACCGACTGGAAATGATGGGAATGGTAGCTTCATGGTGACTGCTTTTAATAGAATATTCTACATAAAAGAGAGAGCTCCTTTTTTTCATTGGTTTAAACTTTACATTTCAGAGCCACAGACGATAAACTAAAGAATTTTCTCCTATTTTTTGTAGAAGGGTAAATTTGATGTGTTTCTATTGACTATACAGGGACTTGTTAAAAAAAGTGTTTTTCTATTATTTTAATCTCTGGTAATTTGTTGAAAGTGATTTGGATTCCAGTAATTTTTAACAGTTTTAAAATTTGATGCTGTTGACAAGTTTTATCTTTTTTTAAATGCATTTTCATAGATATTTTTAGTGAAAAATTGGAAGTAACTGCAGCAAGGAGTGATAGCTAGAATCCATTTTAAAATTAAAGTGAGAAGTCATTTTAAGAGATGTTTAAGAGGCCAATTCTACAGGGACTGGTGATAGATTAAATTGAGAGAGGGAGCAGTTTAACAAGACTCAGGTTTTGGCAAATAGATATATGATGTAAGCTCTAGGAGAAAGCCTAGGCTAGAAATAAGAACTTGAAAGCCATGTCCCAGTCAGTTGCCATCTGAAAGCTGAAAGTCAAGAGAAGACCCCAAAGCATTTATTCTCCTCACATGTTGAGTCTTGAAATATGTCAAAAAACAATCAAATTTTGTTCTATGTGTCACGACTTACACTTTTTAAAATAACAGTAATGACTGAATTTCTCCCATCCCTTCCAAGGATCTCTCACATCACCCGTTTTTTCCTTAACCACACCCCCTGCTCAAATAGAATCCCATTGACCTTGAATTCTCATGTGCTTTATTAATTTGGAGTAAGTCGTTTGGTTTCCCAACATTATAAAGTGGGGACTTCAATGACGAGGTGACATTGTAGCAGGGCATGGTGCACAGCATCGGGCTCTGGGACTCCCATCCACTTCTCACCACCCTCCTTCCCTCCCTCCCTCCCTCCCTCCTTCCCTCCTTCCCTCCTTCCCTCCTTTCCTTTCATTGTCAGAGTCTCATCTCTTTGCACCCTTATTATTAAGATTGTCTCTTATTGGTCTCTCAGAATCTGGCTTTACTATTTTATTTTTTAAGATTTATTTATTTATTTGAGAGAGAGAGAGACAACATGAATGGGGGAGAGACAGAGAGAAAGAATCTTTCAAGCAGACTCCACGCTGAGCATGGAGCCCATGTGGGCCTCTATCGCAGAACCCATGAGATCATGACCTGAGCTGAAACCAAGAGTCAGATGCTTAACTGATTAACTGACTGAGCCACCCAGATGCCCCTACTTCTTTCTAATCCATTCTTCACCACCTATTCGATTTGCTCATTTGTCTTTCCTAAGGTGGAATAATGAGCTCAAGGCTTGGTTCTCACCTTAACCATCAGGGAAAATCACAGCCTTCCCCGGAGTCTTCGTCCACAAAAATGGGGAAAATTCGATTGCCTTGCCTTGCATCCTTCATAACAGAAAAGAGTAAAGGAGACAAAGTATATGCAACACAAATTCCACACATACAATGGTACGTTACACTAGTTAGAGTAACACTCGCAGTGCAAGAGAAACTCGGGCATCCCAAGAGCTTATCAAAGTAAGATTTATTTTTCCCTCCGCAGGGTAGGACTTACATTGATCCAGGGTCCCTGGCTTCTTTCTACCCAGCCTTCCCCAGTGCCTCATAATTCTTCACTCTGCCAGCAAACAAGAAAGGGGACAGGAAGAATCACCCGTGGGAGGCTTTTAAGGGCAAAGATTGCAAACCATGTATGTCACTTCCAATCCAGGTGATTAGAATTCAGTCACATGGCCATACTTAACTGGAGGTTGGGAGATTTTGTTTAGCTGTCTACACAGGATGAGGAATGAAATGGACTTCGGTGAACACACAGCAATCTGCCATTTCATGACATTCTTATAATTCTACTGGGTGAAGGGGGTACCAATGTAATAAATATCTGTCTTAAAAAAAGCCTGTCATTGGGATGAACCAAACATACAAATGATCAGCTAGAATTTAAGATAAAATAAACGCTAAGTTGTAGGTGCAAAGTGCTAAGGACTTGCAGTACACCAGAACCTACTAAGAGCCTACTAATGGCCACAGCCATTACTGTGTACTTATGTATTATACACCATCCTTATATTTATAGAAGGGAAACAGTCAGGTTCAACTAAGTTGGATTAGTCACCAAAATCCGAATGACTATATAATGTCAACTCAAGCCCAAGATGAAGGAAGGACCGAGTTTGCCTGGGGATTTGAGGGAAGAATGTTTGATGGAAGAAACATTTCAAATTGGTCCTGAAGGACGAGTACATAACTGACAGAGTGAAAAATGTTTAAAGTAAATCAGAACTTATTACTCCCAGCTTAAAAACCACTGATGCTTCCATCACACCTGGAATGCAATCCGAACTGCTGCTGGCATTGACTTGCAAAGCTTCTGTGTCTGGTTTGGGACCACCCCTATGACCTCAACTTATCCCCCTCCCCCCCCCCCCCCCCCCCCCCCCCCGTCATCACCATTCCAGTCCCCCACCCATTGTAAATAACTCAGTTGAGCCAATAGTACCTTAAGGCCTTTGAAATAGCTGTTTCCTTTGCCTGGAATGCTCTTGCTCTTGACCTTAACGTGTTTCAGAGGCCTTTCCCTGACACTTCATTGTTCTCTATTATCTCGCTATGTTGTGATCCTCTTCCCAACATTTATCATTATCTGATACATCCTGCTCTCTCCCCCTCTCTACTTCCTCCTTCCCTCCCTCCCTCCCTTCCTTCTTTCTACCCTCTGCCACCAGAACGCAAGCCCCTTGAAAACATGAAGCTTCCCTACCTTGTTCACTCCCAAACCAAGACAATATGGCTCAAAATTATTTGTTGAAGAAATGAGTCCTATTTTGACAGGTTGAGAAATGGGGAAAATAAAGATATTAGAGATGAGGGTAGCTTCGAGAGCCAAGGCAAGTTATATATCAACATAAGGGGTTACATGCTTTCAAACCTCACATTTTTCTCTTAAATCTGAATATGACATATTCTCCTGTTTTATAAGACCTGGGGTGTCTGTTGATGGAAGATCGTGTGCAATATCTGGTACTTGTTCTTTCAGAAAAGACTTAATGATGCTTGGGATGTCTCTAAAAAGGGCAAGGGCCAGCAGAGGCTGCTGTAAAATTCCAGACTAAAAATATCAGGATTGTTTTTGCCTTGAAATATTAGGTTGAGAAGAGGTGGGAACAAAATCTGAAGTGATTTGGAGGAAATAAACATAGTTTTATTCAGTAAAACCCAACATCCTATTTTTCAGGCTCCTATTAAACCTTGAGAGAAGGCACATTTAGGGCAAAAAAAAATCATAACCCTTCATTTGCATAACACTATGTTTATAAGATTTTTTCTCTTTTTTTTCCTAAATATGCATACAACATCTGTATGCTGAGTATAATTATTCCTATTCTATAAATTGAGGACATCAAGGCTCTGAGATGTAGTTTGCCTGAATTTCTTGAGGGAAAGAATCCTGGCTAATTTATCCTTTTAGTGTTGTTTCTAAATTTAAAAAAGAAAGAGGAGGAAGGAAGGAAGGAAGGAAGGAAGGAAGGAAGGAAGGAAGGAAGGAAGGAAGATCAACAAATGTCTATTAAATTGAATTGGAGATGAATCAGAAATAGGTTTCCTAAGAATGTCTTGCCACTGGGTACCCATTTCTTCATCATTAAAGGTGAAGAGAGATAATTTACTTTTTTTTTTTTTTTTTTTTTTGCCCTGAAGTCCAAAAGGCCCTCAGCCCTGAAAAATAATGAGCAGAATTAACTCAGAAATTTAAATTGCAACCCAAAAGATGTTAACATCTCTAAACTGAGTCTGGAGGAAATTAGTCTTAGAAGAAAAGAAGATCGAGAGCTCCTTGTTTCAACATCTTGACAAGATGATGGAATAACATAAGATCCTTTTCCTCAAATCAACCCTGTAAAATCTAAGCAAGAAGAGGGAAGCAGCAAACTCAAAACTGTTAGTTTTGGTTCTGGCCAAGATTGAGTAAGCACACTTCGTCCTGTCTCTCCCACTCCATGCAATGAAAAACCCTGGACAGAATGCACAGAGTAGCTATCTGAAGAATATTTATAAAAATAAAATAAAAGTGGTAACAGGCAGATTGGGGAAGGAAACCAGAACTCGAAATAACACCAAACCAGTGATGACTTTCCTCTTTTTCCTCCTCCGGTATTTCTTAGCCTGGATTCAAAGACAGCCTAAAAACTCGTAAGTATACACCAGATATGAGCTCTGTATTAGTTGGCTAGAGCTGCCAGAACCCAGTACCACAAACTGGGCGCTGGAAAAAAAAAATCCATATTTATTATCTCACATTCTGGAGGATAGAAGTTAAAGATCAAGGAGGCAGCAGTGTGGGTTCCCTCTGAGGGCTGTGAGGGAAGGGCTTCTTTCAAGCCTCTCTTTAGCTTCTGGATGGCTGTCTTTTCACATCCTCTTCCCTTTATATGTACTGATGTCCAAGCTTCCCTTTATATGAGGACACCATCATGTTGGATTGGCAGACCACCCTACTCCAGTGTGGCCTTATCTTAGCTGAACTAATTACATCTGCAATGAGCCTATTTTCAAATAAACTCCTGTTCTGTGGTGTGAAGGTTAGGACTTTGACATAGGAATTGAGGGTGGGGGTATGGTTCAACCCATAACAAGGTTTTTTAAATGAACAAAATAAAAACACCTTTTCTTTCCGGTCCAAGGAGCAGGAAAGAAGGTTCCTGTGGGTCAGAGAGAATAGTAGAGTCCCCTGCTTTTGGTTTTGTCTTGTTTTTCCTTCTCTCCCACCCCAGTCTCCAGGCAATGTCATGGCCAATAGTAGTGGGAAGACTGGCAGCCATGCCAGGCAGATACCTATACCTCTAAGGGAAAAGAAGCTGTACTGACCAGAAAACTGTGGCACTAAGGGGGGGGGGTTCCTTCTTATTCCATATACCCCGGCTCTTTAGCTCCTGCTGTAGACTCAGTTTCAGGAAGTACATGGCAGAGCTGGGGACCTACAGTATCATTTCTTAGACAGAAAACAAAGGTAGGGGTGGAGTGGGCTGAATGGATGGATGGGATGGATGTTGGGAGAGAGAATTATCAGGAAAATCACCAAAAGGAAGTAAAGGGGTCCCATAAAGTCTAAGGACTCTTGGTCTCACCTTCAAGCTGTGCATTCATGAAGCTTGGTCCAAAATTTCATATGAAAGTCTTTGAGAATTGAACTATGGGGTCAATCCCCATCCAGGTCCCAGATTAGACACCACGTGATACACACACAGGACAGATTTTTGTGAGCCTCCAAAGGCCTTGCAAATTAAGCCTACATTGAACCACCACCCAGAGAGAAGACCAGTAGGAATTTGTGGCCTTAACCTAGGATAATTCCCTGCTGAAACGAACAAACAAAATTCTCTATAGGATTTAAATAAGGCTCAGAACCTTGCAATATTTAAAATGCCCAAGATATTATCCAAAATTATAAACACGAAGAATGAGGAAACCATAATATCTTGTAAGAAAAAAAAAGTCATCAACAGATATTAACCCTGAGATGATAGAGATGTTGGAATTATTATAGACAAAGGCTTTAAAGCAATTAATTTAACCATGCACTGGAAAGTAAGGGTAAACACTTTTGAAATAAAAGAAAGTGGGGCGGTTGGGTCGCTCAGTTGCTTAAGGGTCTGACTCTTGATCTCAGCTCAGGTCTTGATCTCAGAGTCCCGAGTTCAAGCCCTTTGTTGGGCTCCATGGAGCCTACAAAAAGGAAAGGAAGGAAGGAAGGAAGGAAGGAAGGAAGGAAGGAAGGAAGGAAGGAAGGAAGGAAGATGAACATATCACTAGATAAATGGAAGTTATAACAAAGGATCAACTGGAAAATGGAGAACTGAAAAATAACACTTTTCCTGAATGGGCTCAGTAGCAAAATAGAGATGGCAGAGGAAAAAGTCAGTAAACTTGATGATAGATCAGTAAAAATTATCCAGTTTGAACAACAGAGAATGAAAATGATTGAAAAAGAAATAGAACCTTAGGACTGGTGAGACAATACCAAAAAGTCTAAGAGTTATGTCATAAGAGCTCCAGATGGAAAAGAGAAAGAGTGTGGGGAAGAAAACTCTAATAAGAGACAATGGTTATTACCTTCCCAAGTGTCGCCAAAGACTTAAACTTAAGTAATAATTGTAACATTGAATTGTTTATTATCATTGTTGTTATTACTGATATTTATTGAACACTTTGTTCTGGGATTTAAGTCCTTTACATACGGATTTAGTTTTCAAGGAGTAATACATTGAAGTTCTTGCCCAAGATCCCAGAGATATTAAGTGGTAAAGACAAGAAACAAATTCAAGAAGTCTGTGTCCAGTGAACGAGCTCTTAACCACCATGTAACATACTCTCTGGCTGATATACGGGTCAGTCTCTCCTCTGCACCCACATTCTCGATGGCAGTTACTTTATTGTGCTGTACTATGATTTTTTTTTCAAGTATGTGTAGTTCTTCGTGTAGTATTTAATACATGGAAGCTTAAAACATTTGAGGGAGGGGCGCCTGGGTAGCGCAGTCGTTAAAGCGTCTGCCTTCGGCTCAGGGCGTGATCCTGGCGTTCCGGGATCAAGTCCCACATCAGGCTCCTCGGCTGGGAGCCTGCTTCTTCCTCTCCTGCTCCCCCTGCTTGTGTTCCCTCTCTCGCTGGCTGTCTCTCTGTCACATAAATAAATAAAATCTTTAAAAAAAAAAAAAACATTTGAGGGAGAAAAGAACAACTATAATACAAGGTTGTCTTAGTCTGTCTGGGCTGCTATCACAAAATACCACACACGAGATGGCTTATAAACAATAGACATTGTTCTGGAGGATGGAAGTCCCAGATCGGAGTGCCAGCATGGTTGGGTGAGGGCTCTTTTCTGATTGTAGACTTCTCATTGTGCCCTCATGTGGCAGAAGGGGAAGGGAGCTCTCTGGGCCCCTTTTTATAAGGGAACAAATTTTATTCATGAGGCCCCTAAATTCATGATTTAATCCCTTCTTGAAGGTTCTACCTCCTAATAACCCCACGTTGGGCATTAGGATTTCAGCATATGAATTTAAGGGGGACCTAAACACTCAGGCCATAGCAAGGGTGAAAGTTATTTGTGAAATGATTTACTATCTAATAAGACTAATTATTTTTAAGATGTATTTATTTATTTATTTATTTATTTATTTATTTATTTTAGAGAGATTTGAGAAAGAAAAAAAGGGCACGTGAGCAAACAGGGGGAGGGGCATGGTGAGAGGGAGATAGAGAATCTAAAGCAGACTGCCTACTGAGCATGGAGCCTGATGTGGGGCTTGATCCCATGACCCTGAGATCACAACCCTAGCCAAAATCAAGAGTCAGATGCTTAGCCATGTGAGCCACCCAGGCACCTCTCTGCTGACACTCTTATATCCCAAAGTATCTAGAATGCTTCTGGTACCTATAGCTGCTTAATTTTAAAAATTTTGTAGTTTGATGAACTAGGCATAAGACTACACCTTCTGTAAAAAAAACTGTTATATAAAGATGCGCTGCCTCTAATGGTAACTAATTTCCTACCCTTAAGAAAGTCACTTAACCTTTGGAGACTCAGCGTCTTTTCTAAACACAAGGAGAGAACGTTCCAGTGCCCAGCAAGGGTAGATTGTGAAGATTGATGAGGTTGTGTATGTGAAATGCTTTGGAGAGCACTGTGCAAATGACATTTCATTTGCTTCAACTCATCTCAAGGCAGACAGGAGTAAAGGAAGCGCACTAGACAAAAGAGCTTGACAGTCTAGGGGAGGGAGAGACTAATTCCAGCTGGGAGCATGGAAGGTATGTGGGGAAAGACTCAAACAAGCCAGGAAGGAGTTGTTTCATAGCACGGAGGCCAAGGCCAGACTTACAGAGAGCTGTGTCCTTGCATGGCGAGCTCCCACCTCTGGAACTTACTTCTGACCTCCTCTTTCTCCCTGGAGCTTGGAAGAGATATGATCTCAGGGAATATGCTCAAAATCGCGGCAAGCATTTGGAACATTTTGTAACCAGGAGAGAGAGAGAGAGAACACCACTCAGATGAAAAGCAGGAGACGGGAGAGGTTTGGAGATGAGGAGACTTTTGATAAAACATCTTTGATTTTTTATGTATTTTTTTCATTTGGGGGGGACTTTTCTTCTCCAAACTGAACCAAATTAGATTCTAGTCCAGTTGGGGAAACTAACAGTTGTGTCTTCTACTCTATGCTTTAGCAAGGATTTCATGCCAGTGTTTTTCAAACTTCAGTGTGAATAAGAATACCTTGAGAAGCTTATTTAAGGGGGCGGGAAAAAAAAAAAAAAAAGGACTCCCAGGCTGCATCCCCAGGACTGTTGATGCCGAGGCTACCTGGAGTTGGACCACAGTTCTTCCTTTTGACACGTAACCAGGTGCTCTAGATGTAGACGGTTCATTCTCACTGTGGACAAGACCAAAGATCGGTCCGTGCCAAAGCTGAGGGCGTACTAGTTGGCACTCGAAGCAGTTCCAACATTGCTTAGACTCCCTTCCAAGAAGAGCAGCTTTGGGATGTTCGGAGAGCGAGATTTGAAATCCATGTTGGACTTTTCCAAATTCCTTTATTTTATTCTTTGCATTTTCTTCCATTCAGAAGCAAGAGTTTAAAAAACCAGATCTTGGCTTTGCAGATGCTGCTGGCCCAGAGCCACCTGTACCGCCCCGCCATAGTCAACCCAACCCCGCTGAGTTCTTTGACATCCCCATGGATGGTGAGCCCTCAGACCACATTTCCCTTTGAGCTGTTTGCAGGCGAAGTTCCCAAGGCAGCAGCAAACTTTCATGCTCTGAGCCCTGGGGAGAAAGGACTTGGTTATAAAGGATCGGGCTTTCGCAGGATTATTCTGGGATTTCTGTGCCAGGGTGGTTACATCACACACCGTAATGGCACGGACTGCAAGTCTGTCTATGGGGAGAAAGCTGATGATGAGAACTTCATTCTGAAGTATAGGGGTCCTGGCATCTTGTCCGTGGCAAAGGCTGGACCGCACACAAATGGTTCCCGGGTTTTCATCTGCACTGCCAAGCCTAAGTGGTTGGATGACAAGCAGGTGGTCTTTGGCAAGGCGAATGAGGGCAGGAATATTGTGGAATCCATGGAGCGCTCTGGGTCCAGGAATGGCAAGACCAGCAAGAAGATCACCGTTGCTGACTGCGGACAAATCTAACAAACTTGACTTATGTTTTATCTTAACTACCAGACTGTTCCTTCTGTAGCTCAGGAGAGCGTCCCATCACCCCCATCTGCTTGAAATATCCTGTAATCTTTGTGCTCTTGCTGCCATTCTCTGGGTTCCATGTTTTTTCTTACTTCCCTCCAAGTCTTAGCTGGATGGCAGAGTTAAGTTTATGATGGTGAAATAAAAACTAAACAACAACAAAATCAGATCTCATTAGTTAATTTTTACTTTAAACTCACTTAAGACCTTGGCCAATGCACCACCCAGTCCAGGAAGCAGTATAACGATGGTCTTTAGAAAGCAAGTTGAGGACACAGTTTTGTCTTCATACCAAACCAAATGCAGTATGCAACAGTCTCTTTTTTGACCTCCCCCTCCGAAGAAAGAGAGGAAGAAACAATCAAGAACTAAACAAATAAAATGAAAATTACCTCCCTTTTATATTTTGGTGATGAAAAATGTTTCAAAGCCAAGGAACACTCACAGAAATGATAATTACCTTCTGTTTTCCTGGGGTAAGCATGGGGACATTTGGACTGTAATGGTCTCATCAGAGTTGTATAAACTGCAGCATAAGCAATAAAAGTTCCCTGAACATCTGGGCTCTGTCTACCCTTTAAAGAGTTTGTGAGCATCAGATAAAGAAGCCGTTAGGATGTTTTTATTTCAGGCCTTAGGGTGGTAACAGTGGTCCCATAATGAAGTTACATCAAGTCTGAATTTCCGGAAGTCACCTATGAAAACTACTCTTCAAGAAGCTCATGACCTGAAGTCAAAGATGTGCCCAACTGAATCACGTCTTTCCAGGAAAAACTAATTTCTCAGCCCTGCAGCTCTGCTTACTCCAGTTCTCCTTGTGGAGAGGACACCAATACCAAAGAACATTTACCTGGGGCCAAGGAGTGTGTTGGGAACTTTACAATTGTCATACGATTTCATCCACCCTACAGGCCCATGGGGCTGCCATTACTACCTCTATTTTATAAATGAGAGAACCAAGATTGAAACAGGTACATAACTTGCTTAATACATATGGGTAGTAAATGGCAAGACAATAATCCAGAATTGCCTGATTCGTGCCCAAATTGCAAAATTCCACTTCGCCATCACCTTGCAGGAAAGTCTATTTAACCCTGCCCCCCTCAATCGGAGTAGACAGTCCTTTTCCCCCATTATAGTGTATGTGTAACTAACAAGAACCACGGTCTAGAAAGTGTTATAATTTGGGATTCATTTAATTGTTCCTACCAGTAGGCTATAAGCTGGAGAGAAGAAATCACATCTGATGATATAGCTCTTGGCATCAGACATAGCAAAGTACATATTCTGGTTCCAAAATTTACTACCTATGCCTGCCAGGCAAAAGTTTTTGTCTGTTGTTGTTTTAACTTTTTTTTTTTTTTAAGTAGACTCCATGCCCAGTGTGGAGCCCAACACAGGACTTGAACTCACGACCCTGAGAGCAAGAACTGAGCTGAGATCAAGAGTCAGATGCTTAACTGACTGAGCCACCCAGGTGCCCCTGTTTTACATTTTTGAGCCACCGTTGTCTCATATGTAAGGCGGGAATAATGATCCTGCCTCACTGTATGTTTTAAGTGAAAACATATGAAATGCATCTAGAATATACTTGCTACGGAGCACATGCTCCACAAATCGTTTCCTAGCAACTTCCTTTACGGACATAGTGCTGGGCGCATAGCAGGGATTCAGTAGGGGCTGTTGTCTGACAAATACATTCGTATCGGGGAGCTGAAGGGACCCAGTAACCGACGTTCTTCTTTCTCGCACAAGTTCTAAACCAAATGAAGTACAAGACAAAGGAATGAAGTTCATGGAGGCCAACACCCCTTGCTTAGTGATAAGAAGATGATATTGGACAATTCAGCTTATATGTTTAGGGCAGGCAGGCTTAGACTGAACTAAGACTGAGCCCCATGATCAGGTATATTTACTCACTCTTCCATAGGCAAGTGCCAGGGCCACAGGCTTGCCAGGCTGAAGCTACAGTACAGTCCCTACAGGAGGCAAGAGGAAGGGGCGGGCCCATTTGTGTCCAGCTTCTTTTCCAAAACCATTGATCAGGTGACTCTTCCGTCCTCGCTAGTGGATGAGCAAAGAGT
Source organism: Ursus arctos (assembly GCF_023065955.2). Taxonomy (NCBI): domain Eukaryota; kingdom Metazoa; phylum Chordata; class Mammalia; order Carnivora; family Ursidae; genus Ursus; species Ursus arctos. The sequence continues at coordinate 76,778,429 of NW_026623078.1, read as the reverse complement.
GGGCCATCATCTTGAAATAGCCAGGAAAGGTTTTTCTCATGGGGACCATGAGGGCAGAGGAAGTCTGCAGCCCAACAACCCAAATGACTGCATGAATGCCCGCATCCTTCCATTATCCCTGTGTCTCCCTGCTTGCTGGACTCTTGGTGCCCAGACCCCATCCCACTCTCCTTCACCAACCCTCTCAGTTGGAAGAATTTCCGGTGCTAATGTGGGAACTCAAACTACCCTTGTAAGGCCTGACTCTTACCATGTGACTCAGTCACTGGCCTCAACTTCTGTCCTCCTAACCAAGTCCTCACTCCATGTCTGATTTTGGATAATCGGAACGCTACTCTATTCCCATGACTGAGACCCTCTCCTGCTCCTTTTTATAACAGCTCCAGTATTCCCAGGCTGGGGTCATACTTGCTGATGTGAAGCCTTCATGATGCTAATGCTCTCCCAACTAGGGGCTCTTAAAGCTGGAAGGCATGCTTTCTAGAGAAATGAAGCAAAGACCAAGAATAGAGGGATCTACATGATCAGGGAGCTGTATGCTGGAACTCAGGCTTTCTGGCATCCGGGTCAATGTCTTTTGAATCACCGATTTAGAAGTAAATGGAAGAGAAGGTTGGGCCTCATTCCCACCATTTGTGCAGCCTGATAATGGAATTCCATCAAATCCTGGGTGATGTCAGCAGATATGAATACTGACCAAGCAGGAGACTTCTTAAAGAAGGTTTCCTGAGCCTAAGGCCACTGAGGACAAAACATACAGTGAAACAGGATTATTTTCCCATTTTACATATGAGACAACTGTGGCTCAAAAATGTAAAACAGGGGTGCCTGGGTGGCTCAGTCGGTTAAGTGTCTGAGTCTTGATCTCAGCTCTGGTCTTGATCTCAGGGTCGTGAGCTCAAGCCCTGCACTGGGCTCCACACTGGACATGGAGCCTACTTAAAATAGCAACAACAAAAAAAGGTCAAACAACAACAGAGAAAAAGTTGTGCCTGGTAAGCATAGGTAGTAAATGTTGTCTTGAAAGACACTCCAGTCTAATAGAGGAAACCTGGCACTCGTTCATTCATTCATTCATTCATTCACACATTGAATAAATATTTATTGAGTGCTGTATGTGCCAGGCACTTTTGTAAGTACTGGTCACTTAACAAAGATGAGGCCAGACAAAAATCCTGCCCTCACGGAGTCTGCATTCTTTCAGGGGAAGACAGACAATACACCAACACAAGTCTAATATGCTGTAATATCATAAGAAGCACGGAATTATAAATAGAGAGTTCTGAGAGCAGTGGTGGTTATTTTATTTATTTCTTAATTTTTTTAAAAGATTTTATTTATTTATGTGACAGAGAGACAACCAGCGAGAGAGGGAACACAGCAGAGGGAGTGGGAGAGGAAGAAGCAGGCTCCCAGCGGAGGAGCCTGATGTGGGACTCGATCCCGGAACACCAGGATCATGCCCTGAGCCAAAGGCAGACGCTTAACGACTGCGCCACCCAGACGCCCCTATTTATTACTTAATTTTAGTTCAGGTGTCATTAGCACACAGTGCTATATCAGCTTCAGGTGTAGAATATAGTGATCCAACATGTCCATACGTCCCCGGGACTCATCATGACAAGTGTGCTCCTTGATCCTCATCAACTCTTTCAAGGGCTGGCTATTCTAAATAGACTGATCAGGGAAGGACTCTGATATCTGGCCAGAGACCTCAAGGTGTTGATGGAGCAAACCCTGCAGATTCCAGGGAGAGGAGGGAGGGTTCTAGGAAAAAACAATAACAAGAACATAGGCTTGGAGGCAAGGGTGCGTGATGTGTTTCTGAAGCAGGAAGAAAACTAGTGCACCTGTAAGAGCAGCAGAAGACTGGGTTAGCATGGCTTCCGAGTACATACATAACCTGGGCGTGGGAAGACATAGGGTGAGATAGGAGGGTCATGAGTTTCACACGGAGCAAGGGAGTAGCAAAAGCAAAGGTACTAGTTACGCTCTCTAAAAAAATCCTGAACGGGAATTAGGAGACTCCACAACTGTGTAGTGTTATGATCTTGGGAAGGTCATTCTCCCTCTCTGGACCTCAGCTTCCTCCTTAAAATAAACAATCACAGGGGTGTCTGGGTGGCTCAGTCGGCTGGGCATACGACTCTTGATTTCAGCTCAGGTCATGATCTCAGGGTCGTGGGCTCCACACTGGGCATGGAGCCTACTTGGGATTCTCTCTCTCCCAACCTCTATGCCCCTCCCCCACTCCATAAATGAATAAATACATAAATAAGCAATTATACAAGCACATCTCCAAGTTCCCTTCAAATTCTGAACTTCTAAAACTCAATACTTTTACCATTCCAGCTCAGACAGAGGGGGAAAAGGCCAGGAAGAGAACAAACATTAGGGAAAGCATCCCCAAATGTTTTGCAGTTTCTTAGAAGTAGCTAAGTAGAATTCAAGCTCTGAAAACAAATTAATACCCATCCCCCACCCCCAGCTCCAACCACTGCCTGAGGGATCTCAGAAAATTAAAAACAGTATGTGCTCCCCCTTGGATTTATTTTTAATTTCTGAATGCAAATATCTGAAAGGAGAGGTTGAAAAATACAGCAACGATCTGTAAATCAAAACCCTTGTCTTCAGCAGGATATGGAAGAGCAAGTACTGTTGCTATACTCTGATGGCTGGTATGAGAGAGGTAGATAGATTGGCAGATGGGTACATGCCTGAACAGACATTCCCTGACTTAGGATGTTTCCCCTTGGGATTTTCAACTTTATGATGGTGCAAAAGAGACACCCACTCAGTAGAAGTCATACGAGTTTGGATCTTTTCCTAGGCTAGCGACATGCGGTACAAACCTCTTGCAATCAGCTAGCGATTATGAGTATAAACAACTGATACACTTACAAGCCTTCTGTTTGTCACTTTCAGTACAGTATTCAGGAAATTACATGAAATTTACCAAATAGACTCCATGTTAGATGATTTTGCCCAACTGTAGGCTAACGTCAATGTTCTGAGCATGTTTAAGGTAAGCTATGATGTTTGGGAGGTTGGGTGTCTTACATGCATTTTGGATTTAGGGTATTTTTCAACTTATGGGCTTACTGGGACATAACCCCATCATAAGGCAGGGAAAATCTGTATTTCTATAGAGAGAATGTGTGTGTTTGTGTGTGAAATTTTGCTGCTCCAAGTTACCCCATATTTGTCCTGGTTCCATTAACATCCAGCTCAGCTGTGAAAGACACTAGTTGTCCCTGCAGACGCTTCTACTATTGCTCTTACTGTAACCTACTGAATGGACATTCTCACTGATGCCACTCAGACTCCATCCCTGTGTACTTAGCTCTTACAGCTAGGCTTCCATGTCTCACTAGATAAGGTGAGGTGTAGCTCACGTGCCTGTTCGTTAGAAGAATACACACATATGTGCACCAACGCCTTCCTACTATTCTCGTACTTGACTATAAGAGAGTCAAGTTCCTCTGCTGGGACGTTCCTGCGGTACAAGGCCCATGGGTAACTATAAAGTTAAAACCCTTGCTGGCTGAAATAGAAGGCAGTGAGCTAGTCATTTATTGAGAACATCTCAAGTTTTAAGTACTTGGTCCTATGTTGTTGCATTTAAACCTTAAAAGAGAACTGTATAGTCTTCCTGGAGGGAAGAAAGGCATTCCAGGCCATAAGCACATGTAAAAATCCCGCATCCGCAAAGACCAAATGAAATAAAGTAGTGAAGTGCCTAGCACACAAAAGGGCCCCAGTAAACACCAGTTTCCCTAAAGCAGACATTCTCTTTTACAGCTGTTTAGCCATTTAATCTTGTTTTGTCATTAGAGTCTTTACCAAAGTTTTCTCCAGGAGCCACCTGATACATTCCAAACCATCCTTCAGTAACACAAACAACTGGTGTTCTCAACCTGGAGGGCTGCTCCCCCAATTCTAGAACCATTCAGCTATAGTCAGAAAGCTTGCATCAGTGGAGGAGGGCAGGACCATTAATTGGCCCCAAAAAGGAAAATTCTAGTGGAATCACTTGAGCTTCAATTACCATCTGTATGGCCGACTCCCAAATCTTTGCTTCAGTCCAGACCTCCGTTCCACATTCTAAGACAGTAAATACCAACTACCTCCCTGACATTTATACTTGAGAGCCCACAGGTCTTTCACATGGGTAAGGTCCAAAATAGAGCCATCTCCCTACCCCATTCGGTGGAACTGCATCTCCCGACCACCCTGTGTTTCCCACACGGTAGATGACACCGTCATTCTCCTGGTTGTCTCAGTTACAAGCTCACACCCTAAGTAAGACACTAGACGTCAGAAAGTTCCAGATGCTTCCACCTGCAACTTCAAATCCATTTGTTTAACAAAAATCTATTAATCACATACTGTGTTTCAGGAATCGTGCTAGATGCCATGGGAAGTGGCAAGAAAAATAGTTATTTCATGAATATCCTGAGATGAGGCTAAAGATAAGGAATGGGCTACTCATGGTTTGGGAACGTCATTGTTTCCCAACCCTGGGAACCTCAGTGTTCCATTGGGAACAATGGAATGGTTTGAAGAATTGAATTGGGAAGGGGTGGGGGAGAATGAAATACTGCACCAGTCAACAAGGGGTTAAGAGCTCAGGGTGTGTATGATGGAGGAGAAGACAGGCTTGGACTTCTTCAGGGGCAAAGGTAGGCAAGAAAATGAGCTCTGAGCTTCTCATGGAGGACAGTGTCCAGCCTTCCTCCTGCTCTGAGACCTAGAGATCTAATCTAGAAGCTTCACGAGAGAAACAAGGCAGCATCCTACCTGGCTACGCTCTCAGGCAACTCTCTGGGGCACCTGTCATTAAATCTGCCTCCTACAACTTCCAAATCTCTCCACTTCTCTCCAGAACAACTACTCTACTCCAGATCATATCAGCACTTGTCTATGATGGGGTTAGGACAGGCTGCCCCCTAATATGCCACTTTGGCGTATTGATTATTTTGAATTAAAGTTACTTAAGAAACAGCTAGTACAAGAAGGACACGCTGACCCTCCTTTGTCCTTCTGGAAGAAGGAAACAAGTTTCCCATTGAAAGGTGCCCTCCCTGTATCAGGAGAGAGAGAGAGAGAGAGAGAGAGGGAGACATCCTTATCACCAGAGAAAGGGAATTTAGGGCCAAATAGGCTGCGTAAGCAAACCTTGTTACTTCTTCACTAATTCGCTACTCTGAGCCCAAACTTCTTTATCTTGTCGTTCTTCGCAAATGTATTGTTTCTCTGGAAGTTATAAAAGCTCCCTGCTTTGTTCATTGCTTTGAATCTCGGGTTTCTATGAGTCCCTGTCAGTATATTTGCACTCCAGTTAATCTCATGGGACTGTGCTTTTAAACCTGTGTCTCCTTGAGATCTCTAGTAGTCTTTCATTTTAGTCACTTTTACTCGTCCTTCAAGTATCCACTGTGACACCACTTCTTCCAAAAACATCCCTTATAGGTGACATGCTCTGTGTTTCCCTTGTCATAATAATTGTCATTCTGTATTCTAATTGCCCATCTTTCCCTTCTTAACCTACTATTACATTGTGAGAACCTTAACATTCTTGATGCCTGAAAGTCTATCTTATTCACTATTGAATGGCTGATTGCTAACACATGGCCTGGTGACATTAGAGGTGCTCATAGCTATGTGTTATATTTATTCGAAGAGTGATGGGATGGGGCTGTCACTGATAGTCACAAAGGTGCCATTGGAAATTATACTAATATGGAAATTATATCAATCTTGTTTTAATCCCAGCATCTTTATTCATAACCTGGATGCATTTGGTTAAGCACTGAGCCCTAGTTTTCTTATCTAGAACAAGGGCACAACATTATGTACTCCATAGGGTCAGCATGAGGATTTAATGAAGTAATATGTATTAGGCATCTTGCAATAATTACTGTTCAAAATCAGGCAAAGATCTTTAATTTTTTAAATTTATTTTTTATTTAAATTCAATTAGCCAAGTTATAATACAGCATTAGTTTTAATACGATGTTCAATGATTCATTAGTTGAGATAACAGCCAGCGCTCATCGTATCTTGTGCCCTCTTTAACGCCCATCACCTAGTGCCATATTCTTAAATCTGAGATCTTTTAGATTTCCTAAGATCTTTCCACATTTGTTTTCCTTTTAAAGATTGTTCTTGCTTTTCATTACAGTCAGATTTCCCCCAAATAACCATTTGAATGAGAGTCCTGGGAGGTGGAAAATGGGTGGTTGGTGTGATTTGCTCCTGGAATAAAGAGTCCTCATACTAAATAAAATGAAGTTAACTTTCTCTTGCCTCTTGACATAGTTGTCACCGAGATTTCTGTCACCCTCTCCAAACTCAAGCTACTTTGTTCCCCTAAGTTTTAGGAAACTGCCTCTGCATCCAGGAAATGCCAGTGGCATCAATGTCATGTTAGGAAGCCTAGGACAATGATATATGACACATGAAGTCAGGCAGCCTCTGCCAGATGGATGAGGGGGAAGCCTCTTATTAACACGGAGGGCCCTTGGTCTGGCAGTCCCTCAGGGCCGGTTTCAAGGGCACCATAAAGACAGACAGAGGCAACCAGACAAATGGCTTTGGACAGAGAGGGCAGTCCTTTCCTGGTAGAGACAAAACGGGCCCAGCATGTGGAATCAGAAACACTAGGTGGATGGAGGAAGGCAAAAGCAGCGGGTTCTGAATCATCCTGAAGATTTGGTATTTATGGGAGCCCTGGGCCATTTTTCATATGCAATATACAAACCCTGCAGAGGCCATGGGAAGTGCAGATCGGAGGAGAGTATCTAGAGGCAGATGGGCCACACGATCTCTATCTAAGGCAACAAACGATGGAGTTTGGTAGAGAGAGTAGGAATGGAAAGCAGGGTTGGGTAGGAGAGAGAAGACAAAGAAAGAATCAACAGAGGCTGAAAACTGATTAGAGGTTCAGTTTAGAGAAATGAAGCCTCTCCAACTAGGAGAAAGATGGAACCAACAAACAAGGGAGATCAAGGTCAGGAGACACATCTGTACCAGTCACTATACTAGGAATATGCTGTGAGTTGACAACAGAAGGACAGGAGGTACTTTCATCTCCCTTGGGTGGCCACGGAGTCACATGGGACAGTGTCCACACAATGTCACGACATCCAGTCAGTCTGCTCTAAAATTCAGTCAAACCCTTAGTGTCACCACCTGTGGAAGCAAGAGGCTGATGGGATGAGCTCTGCACTTCCTCATGATTTCTCCTTGCCCAGACCTATGCAGCCTGGCTGTCGGAAAACGATAATCTGAGTCACAACAATGATGGCGCAGGACCTCGGGGCAGCATGGAGCATGTCTGTTTCTCAGGATCTCGACTTTAGGTGTATCAAAGGTTCGCAGGGTCGGGGGGAAGGGCGTTAGAGAAAGAAAAACAGAAAATCTAAGAAACCAAAGGGTGACATCCATTGCACTCCCTGCAGCAATGGGTCTATTTTTACATCTGCCGCATGGGGCAGAGGGCTTATGTTGTCATTTCAAGCACCACTTCCTCTTGACCAAGGCAGCATTACATGTGACAGCCCTGAAATCAGAACATCTCTCCGGGCAGCAGAGCAGACTTCTAATTGTTCTGGGTATCCAAAGTTACAGCAACCATCCCAGCTTGTCCCAGCTGCCTTGCAAAAGAGAGATCATTAGTCCCCTAGACAGAAAACACCGAGGTTTCAAAAAATGAATAAAACACCCTACAAAACAATGTCTTCATTGTGATACAGTCTGCTTGTGTCATAAAGGAGCTCAGGTCAGTCTTCGCAGATACTAGAATGATCTCTCCATTTTTTTTTAAGTGTCAATAGAAAGTAGGATCTAAGAGAGACAAAGAAAAATGTGTAAGACCAATATCTTGGGGCACAGAAAAAGGATTCTAAAAATAACAATCACTGTTTTGTGTACATTTCCTTTATTTCTCTATCCCCAGTGCTTGGTCCCAGGTCTAGAACATTAATAAGGGTCTGTAGGCTGAATGGGTTAATAAAGTAATAATAGTCTTATTCCCCTACCTGGAATGCCCTTCTCCCCTGTTTCTTTAACTAGAAAATTCCCATTCCTATTTTTTGTCATATTACAAATCCCATGTGAAATATCACTTCCTGGGAGAAATCGTTTCTGTCAACCAAGATGGGAAGTATCTCTCTCCATCATTACCTCTAACCCAGTGTTGGTTTACTGGAGGCGCCAGTAAGTGAGCTGTGTTTTATCGGTTCTCTTATTTGTCTCCGAGCAACCTAAAGTCAAAAACCACTTCTTTTTCTCTTACTCTCTCTCCCTCTCTCAAATGTCTGGTATAATCTGGCACATAGGTTCACAATACATTTGGGTTGACAAACTGCTCTGAGAGACATTGGGGAAAAAATCCTGTCAGAGATTAAGAACAGATGGAAGACAGGGACCAGGGCGAGGGAAAGGTCAATGATAAATAATCCCCGACAGAGATTGCTTCTGCCTTGCAACACAACATTTCTTTCCTTGACATCAGAAAGTGATGCGCGCATTCCTTACAAGCCCGATATAATCTGTCAGCCATGATTTCCTGCAGGAAGGCTTCCTGCCACGGAGTGCAAATAAAAGATAAAAACGTGAACGATGTCTTCAGTATGGTAGTTGCCTTTTTTATAATCTTCCCTGATTGTTTCTAAAGCCCAAATTTGTGGGTGGTCTTCTGGGGACCAGTTTTCCTGTCAAGAGCAGGAACAAAGCTCTGAATACCCTCCCCAATGGGAATCGTTCTGTGCAGCCAATTAGATCCTATTCTAGGCTTTCCTGTTTCCTCCTAAATCACCATATATTTTTTTTGAAGTGTAATGTGCTGTCTCATAGACGGGGGACCACTCCCCTTCCATAAAGCAAGTGAATCAGATGCAGATTTTCTCGGCACTTTTCCCTAAGAAAAGTCAGTCACATGCATGGACTTGCTTTGTCTTTTCCAGGGAACGACCCCTAGATCTGTCTGGATCTTCACGTCAGTGCATTCCACCTTCTCCTCCCCCACTGGCACATTAAATTCCACACATCTAATGTCTAACAACGTCTCCTTCCTCTACCCTGCCAAATCAGCTTCCCGTGTGGACCGCCTTATTCTCAGGTATGATGACAGCTCTCTCCAGTCACCCAAGCTCAAAGCCAGAGGCGTCTCGTGTCAGAGTGGAGCCTTCTGATGGATTTCTTTGTCACTAGTCCCTTGCACATCGCCTCCAGAATTATAGCCATGAAGCTCCATTTCTTTTAGTATAAATTCCAAACTACTCAGTCTGGCCTTCAAATCTCTGCAAAATTGACTCTTAGTTACCACTCCAGGCTATTTCCTGAAAAATCCGCCAAGAACATTCTACTGAGTCACCAGTTCCTGTTCTTGAAACAGACCCCAACCCTCAGATTCGTCATCCCGGATTAAATTGCCTTTATGGTTCTGGTTCTTGTCCCAGCGCCTGGGCTACTTAAGGCCTTGGGTCTGATTCCACTTAGAGCCCAGATGCTGGTTGCCAGTGTTTACCTTGACTCTCTACTCAGAAGCTCACAGGCCAAGCCAAGGCCACTTCCAGCCCTCATTTGATTCTCAGGACCCAGAGCAAGGTGCGCTGCCCAGGGTCACTGTTTGTCTAGATAGAAAGTTCAGAAAGTAGCCAAGTGAGGGCATCCTGGTATCTAAAGATGAAAGTGAGATCATCAAATGAAGAGAGAGTAGCACATCCTAAGATGAAAAGACACGAAGGAAAGATCTCAGACGCATTGCTCCATCTGGCTGAATCAATGGGTACTCTTTTGGTTACGACTGATAGAGATCTAACTCCAACCAGCTTGAGCCATAAAAGGAAAGAACTAGCTCATGTCACTTAAAAATCCAGGGATATATTTGTCTCCACGTTTGGTTGACTATAAGGGTACAGATCATGTCCTTTGTCGTCTTTCTCTCTCCACTGTTGGGTTCTGCTCTTCACTGTGTTCTCCCAGGCAGGACTTCTTGTGCGAGCAAGCTCTAAGCTCCCATCCTACCAGTTTAGCAACTTCAGAGAAGAGTGCCTCTTTTACAGCAGTTGTATCAAGTTCAGAATTGTTTCTCAGTGAAATGCCTGAAACCCAATCCCCCTCCCTGAATTAATCACTGTGGCCAGGGAAAGAAATATACCACCAGGAAATTCAGAGTACTGTAAGAAGGGGAAAATACTAGATGCTGGGTAGTAAAAACAACCAATGTCCACCATGATAAGAGAATCTAGGGGATACAGGACACGGTGCATGTCAGAGGCCTGAGTCTTGGGGATTGGAGGTGGTTCTCATCGCTTGTAGATCCCATGCTTGGTCTCTCTCTTATACTTTGGTACATGTGAGAAGGGTCATGGATGATGGTGAACCAGAGAAATACACCTTCCCCATCTCCATATACAGAGCACACACACACACACACACACACACACAAATCTGCTTCTAAGTGGAACTGCATCCTATTTAGATCAATATTCAGAAGAAAATCTATGCACTGATCAGCTCTCTGGGTCTACCAATAAAAAACTCTATCATAGTCTAGGTGGAAGGTTAGGAGAGTGACACATGGTTATGAAGGAACAGCCCCAGAGAACTTTAAAAGGCAAAAGACTCTTCCATCCAGGTTGTGAAAGTGAGCCCACCGATTCACCCCAGGCAACTCACTTACCTTTCAACAGATCGAGCTTCTTTAGGGAGTTCTTCTCACTCCAGCACCTTCTGTCTGGGTATGACTCCTCACTGACCACAATCTAAAGACTTCCCTGCTCTGTGCTGGGGACTAGGATTGAGGGGCCCTCTGATCCCCCCACCCCCAATCTAGGCCCTAGGTTAAACATATTCCAACACGTTTCTTCAAAACTCAGGTCAAATTCCTCTCTCTCCCACAAACGTTCCCAAGACCCTTATTTTAAGTTAGTTTCTCCCTCCCCCAAACTCCATGGCATGTTGTGTATTCTGCCCTGACAGCACTTATCACAGTCTGTGTTTGAATTAACGTTATTTATGTATGTGTCTGTCTTCACTGATACACTGTGAGCTCTCAACAGGTCTGGAATAGCTCTTATTCCTCTCCGTATCCCCCACAGTGTCAAGTGCAGCCCTCTGCACTGAGCAGATCCCCAACAAATGTTTGCTAGGTTGCTGAAACCAATCGTATTAGCTCCTGGCACAACATTTTTCAAAGGCCTCACATTAACTATAGCACTGCTTCTAACTTTTTAAAAATCTATGTTCCCTTTAAGAACTAAAAATCTGTTGCTTTCTGTTGGGATCGGAGGGGTCTGATAAATAATCCGTTCTCCTCTCCACTCATGTTCTGAACCAGTTAAAACATTAGACAAGCAGTAAAACAGGTAGGGATTTAAAGCAGCTTTATTGCTGATAAAAACTGAATTAGGAAGTGGCTACGGTAGACGCTTCCGAAGTCTAAACATGGGCTCATACCTTTTGAAATGCAGAGCAGAACATGAGCAGAGCAATAATTTGTGTGTATTGTGGATATGAGAATCCCAGGAGGGAGGCTGAGCTGTGGATGCCCGTTCTTTCTTCTCCCGCAGTCAACAAGCCACTCTTCTACCTGTGAGGGGGAGTGACAGATGGTAGAGACATGGTTTGAGGGTCACTGTCATGAAAATTCTCTTCCGATGGAAGGAAACATCAGGAGCAGTGAGGTTGTCTTCAACAAACACCTTCCTTCATTAGTTCGTTCACTAAGTTACAGAGTAAATGACTATTCATCAGCTGCTTTGTCCCCAGTACCACGCAGAACTTGACATACAGCGGTGAACAGGGCGGGCACGATTCCAGGGTCCAGGAGCCTGACAGTGTAGAGGAGTAAGACCCGATGGCAAACGTCGCCATCACAGGGGAGCGGTGGAAGTAGCCAAACTGAGAGGCACAGGAAAGCCTCCTGCAGTTGTGACATTTTGGCTGGGACTTGATGAATGAAGGTGAAGAAAACAGGAAGAGTGGAGACACAGGAGGGAGGAGAAGGGAAAGTAGAGGACAGAGTTCCAAAGAGAGAGAAGAGAATATACAAAGAACTTGAGGTTCTATGTCTATGTGGGCTTGACAAACTCCATTCCATAGAAAAATCCCATGCAAAAAAAAAAAAAAAAAAAATCCTCAATATCCTGGCTATTTTACCTCCAAGTTCCAACTTCCCCAAATATTTCAAAACTACATCCAGAGGCCCACGATGTACTTAGTATTGAATTTTCATCTGTTCCCCTCACTCTGCCTCATGCTAAAATAAAAAGTAGATTGTCAAAGTACCAAGTGCTATGGTGGTTGGAAATATAAAGGGGTTAAGCGACAGACAGACAGTGACTCTAGAGAGAGTATGGCTGAAAGAGAGAGCCAGGGAGAAAAACACAAAATCATGAGGACTGGAGGCGGGAGTATCAGCCCTAAAATAATTCTTAAGGGAAAGAGATAATTTAAACTTGTAGACATCCTTCATAAATCCAGCCAAATTCAAACAAAACCCACTTGGAGGTTTTGGCAGTATTTTTATTCTTGCTCTGGAAAAAAATAAAAAGTCTCCGTTATCAAAATCTTAATTATCAGAAGTATCTAAACATGAGAAGGCAGAGAGACCAAAAAAGGCTCTGTTCTATTTTGCATTCCACTAGCTCCTACTAGGCTCACCCTAATAGCAGTGATGAGTTGGCCCCATGTACGCACCACTGTTTGGGAACCCAATTCCCCAAATCCATCAATAAAACCTGGATAACAACCGTGACCCTTCAAAGGCAACTGAGCAGCAACACAGGTGGCAAATGTGAACTCCTCCTACCCTGCCCCTCGTTTGCATTCTCCCATTAGCACCACAGTATATCAAAGCTAGAAGAAGCCTCAGAGACCATCTTGTCCTACCTCTTCATTGTACATCTAAGTCAGTTCGAGCCCAGGGAATTGACGTGATCTCCCCAGCACCCCGCAGCATGCCCGTGGCAGGGCCAGATTTAGCACCCAGACCTCTGCTCCTTGGTTAGTGCTTTATACTCATTGGGTTTCAGTCAGTGCATTGAAAGCAACTTCAAAGCAGGCAATACCTAAAGAGAACGATGTTAGCTGCATCATGGATTAAAGCCACATTTGAAGATGAGTAGTCAAATGGGCTTAGTAACATTCCTCTGAAATGAATTTAGCTCCTAAAACTTCAGACTTTCCTTGCAGGGGGGGTGGAATCTGCTCCATTAAGGTAACTACTTGGTAGAAAGAGAAGGTCAGAAGGCTTCCCTACGGGAAAGGCATGCAGTTCCCCAAAGGAAAGCCAGAGAAAGATAAGCCATTCAAGCCAAACTCCTCCCAAATTCTTCAATCAGATAAGTCAGCCCTTTTCTGATTCAGGTGGAGATGGGGAGCAATGACAGTGGGACAAGAGGCCAAGAACATTATTCTAATGGAGATCCTTTCATAGAAAACAGAAGGTCAGGATAAAAAAGGTACCCCCCTAACATGTCAAAGTGTTTTTTTTTTTTTTAATCTTAACTCATAGAGCTTAAACATTAACTCAGGACCCCCAAAATATAGTCAACCCTTGTGAAAGAAGACGAGCAATCTATCAATCAATCAATTCTTGCTTCCTTTCTTCATGAAGCCATTCCTTCAATGCTAACCACTAATATGGACCATTATCCCTGCAGGCAAGCTGTAAACATTTTGTTTCCAGTATAGGTCAGACAGCCCTAGAATGTGAAAGACAGACAGGACTTACATGAACTCCAAGGCCATGTTGTACCTAAAACTGAAAAATTCATCCTCTGTTCTACCCAACGATGTCCAGTCTCCTAATCTACAAGAGCTCGTCAGAGGTTCTGCAATAAGGTCAGATAGCAGTCTAGAGGCCCCTCCACCTCTACAGCAAGAAACCAGTGTACAAAGATCAAGTATCCTTGGGGCGCCTGCGTGGCTCAGTCGTTAAGCATCTGCCTTCAGCTCAGGGCCTGATCCCCAGGGTCCTGGGATCGAGCCCTGCATCGGGGTCCCTGCTCTGCTGGGAGCCTGCTTCTTCCTCTCCCACACCCCCTGCTTGTGTTCCCTCTCTCGCTGGCTGTCTCTCTCTCTGTCAAATGAATAAATAAAATCTTAAGAAAAAGAAAAAGATCAAGTATCTTTGCAGGTTAAAGTCCAAAGGAATTAATCCCTAAAACAAAGTATTTGTCATCTTAAGATAAAGTTCAAAGCCCAAAATGTTTTAAGTAAAATCCAAATAAACTGAAATGCTTCCTCATTTCTTTTTCTTCACAATCTCTCTTAAGACTCGATGCCTGGAGAAGGTAGGGATCCCTTTAGCATTTACAACGTGGTCTCTTTCATTGTAATGAGTGTATTTCTGTCAGGGTCTCAAAACTTGTGTAAGTCCGATTCCAAATCTCTCATAAGCACTCTTTATAAGGAGTCCAAAGACTTAATAAGGATGAAAATACTATTTTGGCACCTGTAACACACCCATAAAATTTAGAAAGCGTAAATCTCTAGTCTCAAAGTCACTTAATTATGTTCTGGTTATTTAATTGCCCCAGGGGATAGCAGAGACCCTGAGAAGCATGAACGGCAAGTTCCCAATGAGGCGGGTCAATCTATTTAAGCTGCCCAGAGTCTATGACCTTGAACTCAAACTCATTTAGGAGAAATCTTCCATCAAGTGTTAATGGCATATTTTCCATTACAAGCCGTGGGGCGGTGGGGGTTAAAAATCCTACCAATCTGTACCACCCACCTTCTTAAAGGGCTGCATTTATGAAACTCCTATCTTCTACCGAAGTATAATATCCCCTGGGAGAAGCTCCTCTCTAATTCAGAACCTCTTCAGATGCTCTTGATGCCCGTGACCACGTTGAACTCCGTGTTTGGCACCCCAAACATTGGGGTGGAACTGATATCACAGCCTCCGCACCGTCTTTGTGAGCAAGTGTTTTCATTTCTGAGGTGGCAGTTCTTGCTCCTTGCTATGGAATTCCTTAGGTCTTAAGAAATCTGCATCCTCGGTTTCTCCTCATCCAAATATTTGTTTCAGTTCAATACTCACCTTCAACATAGTTCAGAACCATGGTTGCTGCTGATGCTTCAGCAATGTTTGTTCCGAGGACCTAGTGAGGACCATGACCTCTGCCACGGGGCCCTCAAGCCATGCTTAGCTCAGCCTGAATGATCTGGTCTTGAAGAGCATTTCTTTCTACCACATCCTCTTACAGTAGTAATCCATGCTTCTGGTGTTTCTGATGCTTCTTTTCTCTCTGTTTCTGCAGAGTCTCACGCGAATGCTCAAGTGAGTTTCTAACTACTTAATCTGCTTCGTAGCGTGGTCACTTTCCTTCTCCAACGGTGGCGTCCTGCTGCTTACTGGAATTGAATTCCTTTCTTCCTTCCTTTGAATTTTTTCTCTGCTTTCTGGCCAAGATATGTATTCATCCAACACCACCCTTTAAATGTTATCTAATATAGTTTCCCACAATGACAGATATGAAATTAACAATTTCTGGGTCTGCAGAAAGCCTCTAACACAACAAATCTGGTCTGTTATCATTTCCCAAGTTAAATCATCCCACCCGGGACATAGTATCCCATCGATCTGTATCTCACCCAGGCTGGATTTAATCTATCATTATCCTGCTTAGATTCCCTTTAGTATGTGCTGTGGTATGTAGAATTCAAAAACAGTCCCCAGATGGGGTGCCTGGCCAGCTCAGGTGGCAGAGCGTGTGATTCTTGACCTCAGGGTTGTGAGTTCTAGCCGCACGTTGGATATAGAGATTGCTTAAAAATAAATAGATAGATAAATAAATGAATCTTCAAAAGAAAAAAAAAAAAAACAGTCCCCAGATATCCCACCCTAATCCCTGGGACTATGAATATGATATCACACTGGTGATTAATGTTACACTACACTGCAAAGGCTTTCTGAAGATATAATTAATGTTACTCAACAGTTGACACTGAGTTAATCAAAATAAAGATTATCTGTACTATCATGTGATTAATTTAATCACTTAAATGCAGAGAGTTAGCTACGGATGGTAGCCTTAGAATCCTAAATCGAGAAATACGCCAATCATGTTTCCTAATGGTTTGGACAACAGCTGCCAGCCCACCTGTAACATCCACGTCACAATGAAATTGATCCAAAAGTTCTTTTGAGTATATCCTATTGATTTCTCTTGTCTAACTTTTTTGAGTCACTTACATGTCTCTCCTAGTCTTCAGGGGATGTTTCCTGGTGTCAATTCTTTACATGGTCGCCTTCAGTGATCCCTGGCATGCTGGCACATTCATTCCAGGCTGCCTTCCAAGATTTTGCCTCTTTCCCTCTGTTATATTTCTTTGTACACCTGTCACGTTTTCTGATCTAATAACAAGTAAAATGGCTTCTTTTCGAATGCTCTCTTTTAGAGCAATTACACCTAGATGCAGCTACTTTTACCTTTTATATCTACTTATCATAGCCCTTAATATCTCATTTCCCTTTCATATCTGCCTGAATGTTCCTCCAAGATGTTAACATTGTTCCTAAGGAGCTGTCTCTCTGCTTTAACACGGTTTCCTGTGCTTGATTTTTGTTCTTCCACTGCTCTCGTCGAGATGGTGAGATTAAAGCAGGCTAGGTAAAATATTCAACTTCCTCCTTGGTTTCCTAAATAAAATTCTTTCTAGATGCCAAATATTCCAGGCACAGGCAGTCCTTTTAATTGCCTTCCTAAGCTCCAGATTGTTACTAATTCCTCCTTATTTTTCTTTATGATAAGGCTCTCCTTTCCTTTTACCGATTTACTAATAAAGTTTAACACTGTTCCATGAGTAAAGCCACCGTGTTGGTCTTGAGAAACTGAAGCTCTGGTCAGAACCTCAGAACGAACAAACTGAAGACCATGTAGTGGAGAGTAACTCTCCAGAAGCTGTCGACAAGCTCGTGTTTACAAGAGATTCGGACTCTGCGTTCCTCCTTTTAGCCCCAGTGCAGCAGAAAATTTGGGGCAGCAAGTTTAGTGCTGCTACCTAGGACTGTAACAACATTTTAAAGTGAAAGTTTTACCCATTAGGGTCTATCATCTATGTAGAATGTAACTGCCTTTGCAGTTTAAAGTGACCACTTACGGACCTGACCCTTGGCTGAGGACCTCAGGAAAAGCAGAAGTTATGTGCCATTTATCAAGACCAAAAAGTGCTAGTATCTGCCTCAGCCTTGTCTGGGATCCTCACGGAAGTCCCCTCTGTGGGGTTTAAGGTCCAGTTACAGCAGCCCGAAATGAACATTTAAATGGCCAGCATACTCTGAAGTTTGTCCTTGATTATAAAATAACAGCCACTCCTTGGTAGAAAAAGCCTCCAGCAGGTCAACAGCACAAGTGTAAAACCAAAACCATCCCTACAGTACGAGTCAATGCAAACTAGTCAGAGTCTCCACTGGCACCATGATCCAGGACTCTGGGCCCAGAGCCACATCCCCGGCCCACAAACCTTCTATCTCAAAACGTTTCATTTTGCCTCCAAATGTCATTTCTCATCTGTGGTTCGAGATCATCTGCTTTTACCCGATGACAGGATTGTTTTAGTCAATAAATAACACCTCATTTTTTTCTAATCGTGGAGCCCAATGAGATGTGAACTCAGCATTGGAGAGACAGAGACCAAGATGTCAGCTTCACTGTTGGTAAAGGGTGGATTTATTGACATGGCTTCCACATATGGCCAATGGGCTTGCTAACACCCTCTAAACTGAATCCCACAAGACACTATTTCCCCCTTCGACATATGAAGACCACCCCACTCAAATTAATGCATAATGGAAAGAGTAGACCAGAGGCTTCCTCTTTAAAGGCAGGAACATGTCCCCCAAAACAGTGAGGATGGACTATGAATGAGCAATTCATCAATCAATTAAATTATTCTTTCTCTTCCTGAGGATGGTGATGGAGAAAGAGGTCAGGATGTTACTCTATACGAAGCACTTTTACATGAAAATGAAGACAAGGAGGAAGCAGATTTGCCTCCAAAAAGAATGATATCAGTTTAGAGTGTTTCAAAAAAATTTAATAATCATATAGATAGAGCTATACTTATTATTGAAAGTCTGCTTTTAAAATTCAGCAGTATGAGAAATTAAGAAACCATTTAACCATTCATTCATTCATTCATTCACTTGAGCAAGACTTACTAAAGCCAACAATATAGAAGGTATGGTACAATTCTCTGTTCTTCAACCAAGGAAGCCCAGGACTAGAGAGAGAAAGCAATTTGATGTCATCCAGCACATCAGGGATAGAACTTAGACTCAGACCCATTCTTGGAAGCATCACGACAGGAAGAGACTGAAATGTCCCTTCAGAAGCACTGCGCTCAGTGTGAGCCACCTCCTCGGGGTCATTGACAACAGCTGTGACCCAGAAGAAAGAAGTCAGAGGAGTAAGGGAAAGGGTGGAAAATATGTCATGTGAGAAGTGGAAGGAAGGAAGCTGTGGTGGAAACATTTTTCCCCTGGTGTCAGATGACCTGTTTTCGAGACACAGATTCCGTCATGTGGAGTTGCTACAACACGGGACATGTCCCCTGATCTTCCTGCGCCTCCATCTTCTTCTCCGTAAGTTGGAGATGACATTAGCATTGCTGTCATTGTCATAGACCTTCCTTGAGGACTATACGTGATCATGGACCAGGATGATTTATGTGAAGCTGATGTAAATATTTATTATTTTTTTATTAAAAGCTAATGGAGCTAAGAGTGTTTAGCAAAGGCAAAATGAGGGATATTTGAGGTACTGTCTCTTATGACAAAAACAAAAAAAGAAGAAAACTCACTAGCCATCTGTTTCTTAGACACTTCTCTAAGTCCTCCCTCTTTCTCTGCCCCACTCTACGCATCCATACATTCTAGAATGCAGCACAGCTTGGAGGGCAGATCAAGGAGATAGATTATGAGCTGGGATCAAACTTGAGTCAGCCTGGTTGGCTCAAAACACAGCTAAGTTTCCACCACGAGGGCAAAGACCAAAGTGGTCGGGGAGATGGGGGCTCCTCAAGTTTGCACCTGGCTCTGCCCCTAGGAGCTATGTGAGACAGGCAGGGTAATTAATCTCTCTGTGTCTCCTGATCCACATTTGTAAAATGGAAATAATCATAGGCCCACTTTGTCAGGTCATTATGTGAGACCACATGAGATACTGCGTGGGGGTGCTTGAGAACGCATGGCGTAAATACCACTATTATTGCTGGATGCTTTGTCAGAAGAGAGATTGCACCAGGTGGCATTCTGTTTCCCTTCCAAGCCTCAGATCCTAAGTACACTTTTATTTCCCCCTACCCTATGCATTTGATCAGGCAAAGTCCTCCTGGAAGCATCCTGGAGCTGAGCCAAGTACCTCGATCAACACTAATCTTGATCATAGCAAAAGGAATTTGGAAAAGAATATCAGAGTGTTAGGTACAAAAACTGATTTTTTAAAAATAGCCATACTAAAGCCAGTTCTGAGATTCTGCTGGTCTACTTCATATATTTAGGGATTTTTCCACCTCTTCTTTTAGACTGATCAAAATTTTATTGCCCCATCCAAAGAGGTCTGGGTGCCAGGAAGCCTCCTGAGGCACGCCAGACAGCATGCCATCACACCCTGATGGTGGAGATAAACCTCGTTTGGGGCGTGAGGAGGGGATAAGCCTTGACATGAAGTTTCGACAGGGAATATAAAGGAGAGAGGTGATTTCTTTTCCATGTTCCATGGGGATTGGGTGGAAGTGATGAGAAAAATCCATATTTCCCCTGAGCTGCACACTACTCAACATTAACGTGGCTTCAACTTAATTAGCAGTGACTTCCTCTTTAAGATGCTAAGTATTTTTATTATTAAAAACAGTAATCACAGCTACGAAGAGATGCAGCGTGGCTGCTCTTACAGAATATTGATGAAAAGGTACATCTTTTTGGAAGGTAACAGGTCCTATATACGAACTTCCCAAATTGTATTTTAACCCCTGAAGCCTATTTCTAAATAAATAATTCAGCATGTGAAGAAATATCAGGGTGTACAATCACAACGGCCTTGTATGTGACAGCCAAAGCTTGTGGCCATGGGAAAAGAAATGTTCAGAAATGCAAGACCAGTGAAATAAACAAAGGCATGTCAATAGGACGGAAGAGCAGGTACTTGTTAGATGGATAATCTAGGAAAAAATAATGATACAAGAAGTCATTATGAGCACTTGTTCAGGGAGACGAGCAGGTTGTTAAAGACAGTGAGCTGCACGGCCGTGATGGTGTACGTTCCTTTACGTGGAAAAAACAGAAGCCTCAAAGTTTGGGTGCACAGCTAAAAAACACAGCAGCCATTAGGGGGAAGTGGGATTCGGGCAGTTATGTCCTTTCTCGTGCTTGCATGTGCAGTCTAAATTATTTCAAATAAATTTCACAAGTACCACTCCATAATAAGCAAAAAAAATCAATAGCTAATTTTTATAAAGGCTGATCGACAATTACATTTTGTGGGCAAAGGAGAGACGCTGTGGATTTGCAGGGGAAGATAGACATGCATTATCCACCAGCCTGCAAGAGCCAGCTGGGCCATCTGTATGCTCTAACTGCATCTCTGTCCCCCGTGTGGTAGAAGGAGACGGGGTTCTGAAGCGGAAGGTAGTAACCAGAAGCCCCAAGTCACCTCTGCCCCTTGCTGACCATGTGATCTTAATCTGGCTAAGCTTCAATTTCCTTCTTCGTAACATGAAGATGGATAGTTCCAAGCTTTGCTGTAGGGACTCACTGAGAAGGTACATTTGGAAGCAGCTGGACAAGACCTTGCTCACCGATCTAAAAAAATGGGTTGAGGTGACATTCAATGAGATATGGCTGGAAACGCAAGTGCGCGGTGGAGGACCCGGACAGCGAGCACCCTGAGGGGTGCTTCTTCAGCTACACCTGCGCAAAGCCTTTGTTCCCTGCTGCCTGGACAGGACATCAGGAGGCAGCACCAAAGAGCAACCCCGGGGGGTGGGGGGGAGGCAAAAAGGGGAGGTGGGGAGGCTGCTATTGTGCCTGGGGCTCCAGGAAGACACCACCTTGTCTGTGCTCCAGGGACCAAGAGGCGGACGCTTCACCTGGTCACTCCACGCAGTCCAGCTCGGCACTGCGGACAATCCGAGGCTGGGTCCTGAGCAACCTGGAAGCTGCTCCAAGGAACGTCTCCTGGACCAGACTTGCTAGCTGCAGCAGAAAGCCAGCTTCGGATGCACCCCCGTCTTCCAAATCTCAGGGGAGCACCACCACCCTGGCAGAAACTCAATTTAGCTGAACCCTACCTAAAGGGGAGCGGGGGAAATGTACTTTATAGATGACCAATTGTGCAAAAAAATATAAATAAATTAAAGTATACTGGGGAGGGTTGGAGGGAGGTTGAGGACTGACCTGCCATATGCACCAATACCTCCCACAGGCCCTGGCATGAGGTGACCTTGCCCTGAACCCTATTTGTAGAGGATCCTGCATATCACAAATACACATAAAAAGGACACATATTAAAGTGCAGTGTGTGCACCCTTGTCTCTCGGGATCTGATACTCAGCAACCGTACAGCACAACCCCTAAACCCAAACATTCGCTGTCCTGTCTAACACCGCTCGGGCCTCGTGGGAACGTTCCTCTTACCATATATTCTTGAAATGAGAGATGCCAAGTCCAAATGCCGTGAAGATTTGTGAACAGAGGTGGACGCAACTTTGCATGAAGGCCGCGAGGGGTGAAAATGCCAAAGGAAGGCAAAAGATAAATTCAGTACGACAGTTTTCCCCCTCATGAAGGCAATAGTCCTTGGTCATAGTCAGGCATCAGTGTCCCAGGAATGCCAAACATTCATTTTGGGGGATCTCCTTGTACCCCAATGTATGGTTTCAGAGATACTCTGAAATTTACCAAGTAAATTTCACACGTCAACAGAGAAACAGTTTGCAATATTAAGCAATGCCCCTCCTGCCTAAAATTGTATATTCTTAAGCTTAGACATAACATACACAGAGCATTACGTTAATATGTTATATTGGCAGCTTGAAGGGCACCGGGTGCAAGAAATGTGAATATTCTGTTTTCATACATATATTTAATACAATTCAGTCACATTTAAAAAATAAATGACCGTATTTGAATAATTTTCCTGAAAATTTTTGATACTAATCAATTCTATTTCCCACTTTAATTTTAAAAAGCAACATGGAATATTTTATAAGACAACATTTCAGAAACATATGCAAAATAATGTTAACTTTTCAGATGTGTACAGTTTATGGAAATGTAATTTACATTTGAGCTTGCATTTAGCTTACATTTTTCTGGAAACACATTCTAATTTTGTAGACTTTGAATAGAACTCTATTTTATATTTTAATCTTATAATGTATTTTTGTCCACAGAACACAAATACCATGAAAATTTTTATTATAAAAACATAAAGAATTATCTTGCTGAACTGAAGTCAAGTAAAATAAATTTCATGGAAGAAACATATACTTATTTATAAATTATTCATAATTGCCGGCTGATATATTGTTGACTTCCTCTCTTTGTTCTGCTTCCATTTTTTTGGGTCATAGAAAAGACACCCATGCGTCACTGTACCTGACAGGCCCTCCAATGTTCAAAGACAGTGGTGGTGAACCCCGGAATCTTCTCTTCCCCAGGTCTGATTCAGGCTCTGCCAAATACTTTCCATTCATTGAAGTCTGTCACTTCACTGCTATTTACAGTGAGAAGCCTTCTGGGACCAGTGAGACGCTGAACACTAGGGAACAAAGGGAGGGTTGCTGGAGGGGAGGGGAGTAGAGGCATGGGGTAACTGGGGGATGAGCATAAAGGAGGGCACTGGATGGAATGAGCACTGGGTGTTATTTGCAACAGATGAATCACTGAACTCTACCTCTGAAACTAATAATACACTATAGGTTAATTAATTGAATTTAAATAAAATAAAAATAAAATTTTTAAAAAAAGCCTCCGGAGAGCACCTAGTATGCACTGGACATTGTGCCAACCACTGAATATATAGACATGAAACACATTGTTCTTGCTATAAAGACATCAGATTCCAGCTAAGAAAATCTTGGGCAATCTCCTTTGCTTTTTGATAGCTATTTCTTTTCAACTAAAGGGCAGATTCTGGCATAAGAATGCCCTCGTTATTTCCCTCTTATTCATTCTAGTATTAAGCAGCCTTTAACAAAGTATTGTTAAATTGTTAACAATCTTCTTGTTACAAAATATTGTCAGTGGTATGTCAGGGAACTGGGGATCCCAATGATGAGGTTTGGGAATATAGGTGAGGTGCAGTGGGGTGGAGTCCAGAGCCCATGAGCAAGAAAGAATTCTTGAGACGTCTTTGGTGCAAAATGATGGTTTATGAAAGCACGGGGACAGGACCCCTGGGCAGAAAGAGCTGCTGCCCAGGGTTGGGAGGGGTCGACTGATTATATACTATGGGGCTAGGGGAGATAAGGAAAAAGGGAGATTGAGAAAGTACTTTCATATGTTAAAGAAGACTCACAGGATACCAGAGGCCTTGCCATTGTCAAGTTCCAGTTGTTTTTCCCTAGAGCAAAGCATTAGCTTTTGGATAGTTGTTCCTCCAGGAAGTTCCCATCACTTATCCCACCCAGGAGTGGGGGGTGTGCTGGGGGAGGTTGCAGGGTGTAGGCTTATGCTTTGCTCTCATCTTGCCTTCTGTTTCCTGGACACTAAGTTGGGCAAAACAGTGTTCCGTTCTTAAGAAGTTCAAGGATAAATGCTGCAGAGATGGACCCAAATACAACATGGTGAATTCAATAGCAGAGACCAGTACATGATGCTATGGGCATTTTCTCCCAATTCACAAATACTTTCATCCTACTCCATATTACCCTCAAGCTGCTGACCTCTAGAGCCAACTTGCTTATATTTACTCTTACCACTTTCTCACCGCCCTGAAATTCCTCAGCCTACTGACACCTACCATCCAGCCCACCCTCCCCAAGGTCACCAATGACCTCCTTGCCAGAAAGCCAACGAGCACGTTCATTCCTTGCCTTATTTACATGAACATGGGCCTCCTTCTTGAAATAACTTTTTCCATCGGTTTCCCTGACACCACATCCTTCTAGTGGTTTCTCCAAGCTTTCTGGCTAAACTTTGTCAGCCTTTTTTATGATTTCCTGTTGTTCTGCTCATCTCTCAAACCTCAGTCCCAGATAGGTCTCTCACATGTGTGACTCATAAACGTGCCTGGTGATGGCCACCATAAATATGCTGATTGCAACCATAAACACGCCGGTGGTTACGACCTTAAGTACACTGGATACTGACAAACCTGTATCCGACCAAAACCCTTCTCCTGAGTTATGATGACACGTTATCTACAAATGCCAACTCAGCACCTCTTAGATGTTGCTCAGGCCCTTTAAACTTGAGCTAAATGAGTGAACCATTTTCTACCCTAATGCGCTTCTCCCGCATGCATCCTATCTCAGTAAAGGAATGCCATCTACCGTGACCCGGATGCCAGCTTGATCTTTTAGTCTCTGACATGTATTCAGTCCCCCACAACTATCAGTTAAAAAAAAAATCTTTTTATTATCGAAGTACAATTAACATGTGATGTTATGTTAGTTTCAGGTATATAGCGTATCAATTTGACAACTCTATACATCACTTGAGGGATACCACGATGAGTGTAACCATCATACAACGTTATTAAAATAATATCAACTATATTCCTACGCTGTACTTTCCCTCTCTGTGGCTTACGTATTTTGTACCTGGAAGTTTGTACCTCTTAATCCCCTTTGTCTGTTTTGCCCATCTCCCCACTCACCTCCCCTCTGGCAAGAGTTAGCAATTTCTACTCTTAAAAATGTCAGCTCTCCACTCTACTGCTACTCTTTGCTCAGGCCACCAACCTCCCGTCTCATAAGTAACACACTGGTCCACTGAACACTGATCTCCCTGTGTCAAGCTGGTTTTAGGCCCTTCCAAATGATCCTCCATAGGAGGCTAGAACCATCATTCAAAAGTGCAAATCTGACCGTGTCACCTTATTCATTACGCTTCTTAATGACTCCCATTGCCCTGCAGCATAAAAGAACAAAGTATGGGGCGCCTGGGTGGCACAGCGGTTACGCATCTGCCTTCGGCTCAGGGCGTGATCCCAGCGTTATGGGATCGAGCCCCACATCAGGCTCCTCTGCTATGAGCCTGCTTCTTCCTCTCTCATTCCCCCTGCTTGTGTTCCCTCTCTCGCTGGCTGTCTCTATCTCTATCAAATAATAAATAAAATCTTAAAAAAAAAAAAAAAGTATGCTGGGAAATAATAAGAAATTGGGTACTGCAAGAATATAAGGTTCAACAGGAGGATAGTCAAGCTGATAGAAAAAGCTAAGCACAAACTGAGCTAGAGTAAGAAGGCTGTTATTGGAGCATTAATCTCGAAGGGCATGAAAACGGGACTGAAATAAATCAGAACAGATGCCAGTTAGCTCACATTTTCACCCAGAACCTATAGAATTGGAGAAAATTACATTTGTTACACTCTCACCAATAAAACAGTGTTGTAGAGTAGAAATGAAAACCACCTCTTACTGATACTTTCTGTTTTATCTCTGTTTAGAAATTCTGCAGCATGGCCCTGAAAATTACATTGTGCTGCTAAAGGCAGCCCCCCCAGATGACAGGGACTCGGAGCTCTTTCAGCCGCTATGCTGACAGCAACTGCCACGGGAGGCTTTGCTAGGGTGACAGAGCCCATGTGTGTGCAGCTTCTGAAACTAGAGAGGTGAGTGACCAGTATCTAGTCTTGAGTAAGATGGAAACTGAGTGTTAGTGCCTGCTCTATGAGTCTATTCATATGAAAGTCCAAAACAGAGAAATGTGTAGAGTCAGAGAGTGGCTTAGGGCTGGGGGGCAGGGGGCATAAGGAGTAGGGAGGTGACAGCTCAAGGGTATGGAGTCTCTTTCTGAGCTGATGAAAATGTTATAAAATTCACCGTGGGGGCGCCTGGGTGGCTCAGTTGTGAAGCATCTGCCTTCAGCTCAGGTCATGACCCCAGGGTCCTGGGACAGAGCCCAAGCTCCCTGATCAGTGGGGAGCCTGCTTCTCTCTCTCCCTCTCTCCCCTGGCTCCTGCTCTCTCTCTCACTCTCTCTCAATCTCAAATAAATAAATAAATAAACACTTAAAAAAAATTGACTGTGGTTATGGTTGCACAATTCTGTGACTAGACAAAGCGCCACTGAATACTTTAAAATGAGTGAATTGCATGATCGGTGAATTATATCTCAACGTTTTGATTCTATACATTAGGAAGCAATAAAATTATCATAATACCTTTTAAAGTATCATGTTTTAGGCTTCTCACTGCTTTGTTTAATTTAAATTCAATTAGCCAACATACAGAACATCATTAGTTTCAGATGTAGATTTCAGCAATTCATCAGTTGCATATAACACCCTGTGCTCATCACATCACTGCCCTTCACCCAGGCACGCCATCCTCCCACTCACCTCCCCTCCAGCAACCCTTGGTTTGTTTCCCATAGATTTCTCACTGTTTTTGAAAGGGCTTTATAATGCAAATTTTCTTCCCAGTTCAATTTCAGAACATTTGTTTGCTAAACTTCATCTTCCTTGTAATGCTAAATTAGTTAAAAGTTTAATTATGATCTTAAAAAAAAACTGTGGAATAAAATATCATTTCAAATAAGACAATTTTCTTTCATGTTCATTTGTGTGACATAAAGCCCTTATTTGGAACAAAAAGCAAGCTGTCAATAATTTTAGTAATAAAATTGTGGTTGGTCTTTAATCTCTCTAAATAAATATTGAACACATATTTTTAAAATGTAGTTTTGAAGGAACACAAAATAATTCAATTGCTGTGTATCCCAAACATGCTCTTAACCATAAGGAGCAGATTTCACCATTTCTTCCAGAGACAGAGTCACCCCATCTTGTAAAAGGGGCTGCGATGAACAATGTTAGGGCAGGTGTGGTGGGGGGGCTGTAGGGAAGAACACGTGAAAGGAGGGAGAATGCAGAGAACCCCTGCATGGAGTAACAGTAAGAATTTGTCATGGATCAAGCATATGAGGAGGACCAAGAGAAGGAGGGAAGGAAGGAGGAGAAGAGAGGCTGAGGAGAGAACCCAAGTCAGGATCCCTGGTTTCTGGCCCCAACTTGAATTGGTTCTGTGGCTCCAAGCAAGTTGCTTTCTTCTTCTAAGCCAGCCCAGTCTGAACTAGAATCCAAGCCAGATATGTAACTTAAAATTCTCTAGTGACCACATTTAAAAAGTAAAAAGAAACAGGTGAAATTAATTTGAAATAGATGTCATTTAACCCAATACATCCACAGTTAACAATTATTTAACAATAAATAATTATTAATGAGAAATCTTACATTCGTTTTCTTACTAAGTATTTGAAATTCGGAGTGTAGTTTGCACTTTCCGTGGATGTGAATTCAGATGACAACATGGCTCGACACAAGCCTGGGCTCCACTTCTCTCTCCATAAAAAATAAAAGTGAGTGATTTCCATGAATTCTGGGCTTCGTCCCAGAGTCAGTGAAATTTTTTAGCCATATGGAAGCTGACCTATAAGCTTTCCCCAAATGCATGGGCATGTTACTTATATTAAGCTTCCCTCTGCTTCCTCAATTCCAGTTCTGCAAAGCACAACAGAATGTTCTGGAATCAGACACCACACTGTCCTTCAAGATCCTTGATCCACACGTGCCTGCTCCTGATTCTCGACCCATGGGTCCTCTCCACATTCTGCCACAATTGAATCCTGTAATAAAGACACAAACTGTGCTCATGGAGAGCTTCCAAGGGATCCTTAGGACGCAGATAAAGAAGGAAAAACATTTCCAGGGGAAAGGGATAGAAGGGTTGTAAAGGGAGGCATCTCTCCCCAGAAGCACTGACCTGAGAAGCTGCAGGCTCAGTGGACAGAGGCTCAGGTTTAGGCAGACACGGGTTCAGAGCATGGTCCCGGGTGGATGAGACCGGGCCGGTACCAAGCCTCTCATCCACCCTCCCATCTGTAAAAGCAGTCTAGGGAGAGCTAGATAGTTGTGGAGAGGTTACAGGTCGTGGCAAACTAAGGAGCAGGCTGGCCAAGGCCAGGTCGCCAGATACACCCCTTCAGCAAGTCAGAGGATTGTCTGAATATAGACAGGCCACGGGCGACCCACCTCAAATATCCACAGGCCTGAACTTCCCAACGGGCTACTTACAACTAGGCCCAGTTATCCAAAGAGGGAAAATTCCGGAAGTCGCCACATCTCATCATCTTCCCCCTTTAAAAACAGTCCCCACCCGCTGCCTGGTTGCAGACAGCCCCTCCTCTCCTGGCCTGCTCCCTGCTCCCTTGCAGGGTATTCAACAAACTGCTATCTCCTTTGCTCCGCCTCAGGTGAGTCCTTTCACCCACTGGTCCCCACCCCATCATTGCCCCACATTCGAGGGGCCCCCACCCAATCAGGAGAGGCACCGCATTTAGGTACCACAGTTTCCTCTGAAGTCCCAGACCCCTGCCCCCTTCTCCGTAGTTCAGAATGACATGGATACCTCATGTCGCCTGACTGTCTTTGGAACCCCCACATCCGTGTAGAGTCCCCGTACGTATGTCTACTAAATTTCATTTTCTCCTGTTACTCTGTCTTGTGTTAATTTGATTCTTAGTCCAACTAGAAGGACCTTTGAGGAGACAGGAATTCTTGCTCCCTGACGAAGACATGTGTACTTCCTGTCTGCATGGGGCAGACCCAGGAAAACTGAGTAACTCCCTTAAATGGCCCAACCCACCACCTTAAATATCACCTTCAGCTAAAGATAGAAGAAGCCCTTTAGGGACATGAGGGAGCCAGTTATGGGAGGCTATCAGGGAAAGCACAGTAAAGAGGGGGAGTTTATTACGCAGATTTAGGTCAATGCTGTCCCCATTGATAAGAGTTTTAGAGATTTAGTCATCCTGCTCTTTCTGGGACAGAGAGGGAGACTCCCTGACAAAAGATTTCTCTTACAAATATAAACATGTCTTACTAAAGAGGTAACTTCTACTCAATATTCAGAATCTTTCCTGTGTCTGCTGCTTCCTAAAAGTAATCAGCCTAAAAATAATCCTTATGCCAAAGAAACATATTTTGGAGTGACAAAGGGCTAACTGTTCTTGGAGGAAATGAGCAATGACTGATGTCCAGTTGGTTTAAAGAATCAATTTCTGGGGATGCCTGGATGGCTCAGTTGGTTAAACGTCTGCCTTCAGCTCAGGTCATGATCCCGGGATCCTGGGATCGAGCTCCGCATCGGGCTCCTTGCTCGGCGGGGAGCCTGCTTCTCCCTCTGCCTGCTGCTCCCCCTGCTTGTGCTCTCTCTCTCTCTCTCACAAATAAATAAATAAAAACTTAAAAAAAAAAAGAATCAATGTTTTTCCCCATCTTGCTCTGTAGGAAGATAAAGCATGAAAGGGCGATGAAAAAGGACACAAGGGTGCAGGTCCACGGTCATTACAGATGCGCAGTGAAGAAATTGGTGGGAAAAGGACATCTCCTACTGAGGGGAGCCTTGGATTCAGTCAATTGCAGAAAAACAAGGGGAAACCCAGCTAAGGGTGATTTTGCCCATGTGATTTTGAGCTACATAAAAGAAGGGTTTTAAAAATACAGACTTTCATTTAAAATGCAAAAGGATGCAAGATTTAGTGGGGATTAAAGTGATTGATTGTATGGCAGCAGCCCTGGAAGGTGTTTATTTATAGACAATTATACACATCCGTGCAGGGACAATAATAGCCTGCAAGAGAGCATGTCCCACATGGGTCCGGTCGTTCCCGTGTGTTCTTCAGAGCCCCGCTCTTCTCCTATGTTAGGCCTGTGTGCCTGATGAGTGGTCGGGTGGACACTAGGGTTTCCAGGCCTTCTCTGACCCACCTTCCCTCCCTTACAGCACCCCTAACCCTTTGGCCGGATGCCACCAGCCCCCTGGACCAAGGAAAGAGCCACCTTCCAAAAATGGGGCAACGCTTTACCCCTTTTAACCCAAGAGCTGGGAAACCAACTTGGAACTCTGTGGGACAGAGAGCTATGAGGCATCGGATAATAATTATAATACCAGCAAGCTAGCATTTATTGAAGACTTGTGTGGCAAACGCTGTATCACTATTTGGGATGACAACACCGACAGTGTCACAGCCTAGGACACCTCGTCTCCAGCCTGGGCCACTCTATCAACCTTGTCTCACTGCGTCTGCTGCTCTCCTCTGCCTTTCCCCTGATACCTAGCTCCACACGGCCAGAACCAGCCTTGTAAAGCATAAATAACATGGCATTATAATATTGCTTAAAATTCTCAATGGATTCAGGCTACACAGGAGGGGAAAAAAAGTCCTACCACTCACCCATTCCATGAATTCCAGCCACACTGGACATCTTTTTGTTCTCAAACCAGACACACTTGTCTCCAAGTATGAGCAGGTGATACTGCTCCCTCTGTGTGGACAGCCCTGCCCCTGGACTTTTCCATGGGAGCCCCTCCTTGTCATTCAGCATTTAGTTCAAATGCCACCTCTTCAGGAAGCCTTCCCTGATCACCCATTTTTTAAAAATTATTATTAAAAAATAATAACCAGGTTGATCGGGATGACCTAACAAAGTGAAAAATAGAGAAAGAAGACACATCCCCCTGGGACACAGACTGCCAGCTCTGAGTTACTGAAAGTCTCTTTCCTAAAAGGTACCAATTCTTACTGTCTGAGGATCTCAGAGGCTCACAGGCAAGACCACAAACTCAACATTTTCCCCAGCCTCAAACCAGCCACTGAAATGCTGTAAATAAGAACTTTCATGTATCTCGGGGTCTCCGTGGGATGGAATTCTCTTTATAAACATTTTCCTCGGGATGAACAGACACATGTCTCAGACAGCTTCTTAGAGACGCTTCGCTTGAGGACAATGGTTCACTTTTTCTAAATAATCCATGTGATCTTCCTAGTTCCTATGTTCCACAGATGAGAGAAATCATAGGATAGTTGTCTTTCTCTGCTTGACTTATTTCACTTGGCATTATCTCCTCCAGTGCCGTCCATGTTGCAGCAAATGTTGAGAACTCGTTCTTTCTGACAGCTGAGTAATATTCCATTGTATATATGGACCACAACTTCTTAATTAGGAAGATCGGTAGGGCAAGAAAGGGATAAAGAAAGGGGGGGTAATCAGAAGGGGGAAGGAAGCATGAGAGACTATGGACTCTGAGAAACAAACTGAGGGCTTCAGAGGGGAGGGGGGTGGGGGAATGGGATAGGCTGGTGATGGGTGGTGGGGAGGGCACATATTGCATGGTGCACTGGGTGTTATATGCAAGTAATGAATCATCGAACTTTACATAAAAAACCAGGGATGTACTGTATGGTGAAAAACATAATATAATAAAAAAAAAATTTTTATAATAATAAATAAATAAATAAATAAATAAATAAATAATCCATGCGAGCACCCCAAGCACAGATGTAAAAAGTCACAGAAATCCCCCAAATACGGACTGGGAACCAACAGCATTTACTCAGGCTCCTCCAGACAGGCCGCTAGCTGCTTTCTTGAAAAAGAGAAGTAGAATTTCAGAGTTGAAGAGAACATTGGAAATTCTCGCAGCCCAGCATCTCCTAATGTGTGTTTTACTAAACACTGAAACTATGAGATGTTAGTAGGTAGGAAAGGGGGGTTAGGAAATTTTTTTAAATGCAGAGAATGCTCTCTCTCACAAAGTTAGGTTTCTTATGGAAGGTCTT
The DNA here is from genome assembly GCF_023065955.2 of Ursus arctos. Lineage (NCBI taxonomy): Eukaryota > Metazoa > Chordata > Mammalia > Carnivora > Ursidae > Ursus > Ursus arctos. Next base: position 76,746,620 of record NW_026623078.1, on the reverse strand, counting down.
GTAGGGTCCCTAAGATGTATTGGGAGTCTACATGGGGAAAAATAAGGTATCATATCTGATCTTATCCATGGGACCCTTTGTCATGGGCCATCTTGCTGGATTAGTGTTCGGTGGTGTACTAATTTGGTAAGTGCTGGTCTAGTCTTACTCTACCCAAGTAAGTCACTTTGATCTGTGAATAGTCATATGTGACTGGTGTAAAAAAATTTCTGGAGATGACCTTAATTGAAATTTCATGAAAGAAGAAATGACTCGCAGAAGAAAGATCGCTTGGTGGAATGCACGTGGACTAGAATCCTGGCAATCACAGCCAGTAGACGTGTGGTTCAGGGAGAGCTGTGTTACACCTGAGAAGGCTCAGGTCAACACTGAGCAAAAGGATGAGCAACCAGTATCTCCTGCTGGGGGGATGAGCGGTGCATGACACCATCCTTCGAACTCCAGCCCTGCAGCACGTGGGGGGAACATGTCTAAGCTGGTGTTGTCTGCTACCACCGGCCCATGGCTTTTCCAGGTGTTTGGTTCTCTTGGCCAAAAGTTTGTAATGACTTGATTGTTTTCTAGAAAATTCCCATGTTCCTCTTTATGTCAAACAGACCACACCTGTGGGTGTTGATTCATTCAGTGACACTTGTTAAGAACCTGCTAGGTACCTGTAAATGTCATCAGGCTTTAGAAGTGAAGGCCACCAATCTGGGCTTCTGACACTTTCAGCTTACGCAGAATCTCTCACTGATTCTAGTCCATATCCTGAGTATTTCCTTCTACCTGCAACTGGGGAAAAGAAAGTACCTGTCGTGAACACCATTCCTTCAGAACTTTACTCTAACAACGTGTTCATTCAGTCATCCTTTCATGCATCAAGCCTGTGCATGGTGCCGGGTTCTCTCACTGGTACTGAGAACACAGGATTAACAAGACTCAGGCCCGGCCTTCAAGGACTTCATCACTGAGCAAATAGGCATGGCCAACCTCAAGGTAGATAACAGAACATGCTTCTGAATGTTGAAAAAAAAAAAAAAAAACCCAAAAAACAAAAACAGGCACTCATTTTATTCATTTATTTTTTAATTTTTGTATTTAAATTCAATTTAGTTAACATATACCATATTATTAGTTTCAGAGGTAGAATTTAGTGATTCGTTAGTTGCGTACAACACCCAGTGCTCATCACATCAAGTGCCCTCCTTAGTACCCATCACCCAATTATGTCATCCCCCACCCACCTTCCCTCCAGCAACCCTCAGTTTGTTCCCTAGAGTTAAGAGTCTCTTATGGTCTTCCTCCCTCTTTGTTTTTATCTGATCTTTTTTTTTCCTTCCCTTCCCCTATGTTCATCTGTTTTGTCCTAAATTCCAATATGAATGAAATCATATGGTGTTTGTCTTTCTCTAACTGACTTATTTCGCTTAGCATAATACCCTGTAGTTCCATCCACTTTACAAATGGCAAGATTTCATCCTTTCTGATGGCTGGGTAATATCCCATTGTGTATCTGTACCACATCTTCTTTATCCATTCATCTGTCAACGGGCATCTCAGCTCTTTCCATAGTTTGGCTATTGTGGACATTGCTGCTATAAACTTGGGGGTACAGGTGCCCCTTCGAATTACTATGTTTGTATCCTTGGGATAAATATTGTTAACTTTTTGAGGAACCTCCATACTGTTCTCCAGAGTGGCTGTACCAGCTTGCATTCCCAGCAACAGTGTAAGAGGGTCCCCGTTCTCTGCATCCTTGCCAACATCTGTTATTTCCTGACTTGTTAATTTTAGCCATTCTGACCAGTGTGAGGTGGTATCTCATTGTGCTTTTGATTTGTATTTCCCTGATGTCGAGTAATGTTGGGCATTTTTTCACGTGTCTGTTAGCCATTCATTTTACACTGGAAGTTAGAAACCCTGCTTGCCGTTTATTATCTGGGTACCTGTGAGGAAGCCCACTAGCCCTTCTATACCTTAGTTGTTACCTGTTCAGGAATGATCCACCTGGTTTCTCTTCTCAGTTTTTAATTAAGCAATGGACAATTACATAACACTTAACAGTATGTAAGTGCTTTTAACACATATTTTTAATCTTCACAATCACTTCTAAGTACGATCGTTAGTATTATTAGATATCAATACTTATCAATATTAGATATAAATACTTACTAGTATTATTATCATCACTGGTTGTTTTGTATTAACATTAGTGTTATAAGTGAGAAGTATCATTATTAGCAAGGGCGATCATATATCTGATAGCCCTGCAACAAGGCCAGCAAAGCTTGTATCCTCATACAACTATTAAAAGTACTCCAGTACTCCAGGAGTACCTGGGTGGCTCCATTGGTTGAGCATCCGACTCTTGAGTTCAGCTTAGGTCGTGATCTCCGGGTCATGAGATCAAGCCCCGCGTGGGCTCCAAACTCAGTGCCGAGTTGGCTGGAGATTCTGTCTCCCTCTCCCTCTGCTCCTCTCCCAGCTTGCTCTAAATAAATAAAATATATTTTTTTTAAAAGTATTTGAAATTTTTTTTTATTTGAATGCAGTTGACACACAGTGTTACATTAGTTCGGGTGTACAACGTAGTGATTAGACAAGTTTATGTTTTACGCTAAGCATACCACGAGTGTAGCTACCATCTGCCACCCTACAAACACCATTGCGCTATCATTGACTATATTCCTTATGCTGTGCCTTTTATCCCCTTGCCTTATTCATTCCAGAACTAGAAGCCTGCCTCTCCCACTCCCCTTCACCTGTTTGGCCCATCCCCCACCCCCTCACCTCTGGCAACCATCAGTTTGTGTGTCTGATTCTGCTTTTGGTTTGTTTATTCATTTGGTTTTTAGATTCCACATACACGCACCTCATGTTTCTTCCAGCATTGCTGATGATAGCCACGACGGGAAAAGCACTCACTTTTAAGGTCAAAAGTATCTAGGTTTGCCTGGTAGACTATGGGATCCCTCGGTCCTTAGCCCTGATCCAAATAGGTCTGCGAGAGGCCATGCGGACTTCCAAGATCATTCAGCTGACATGGGGACGAGCTCTGAGTGAATGCAGAGCTGTCCTACTCTAAATGCCACTGCCTTGGAACCGTCATAACAAGACCAACCCTTTGTGAGAATGAAGAAGTCAACGCATAGGGGAAGGTGCTCTGGAACCTGAGATGACATGCATTGCTTGGGCAACGAGCTCTTATTAATAATCGGTCCTCTGTCCCGTTCTTGCCAAGCCCTGGGGTTGGAGGACTAAGTCATAGAAGAGACGGCCCAGAATAGGCTGAGAGGCCACAACAGGTGTCACTAGGAAGGAAGAAACTTTCTCACACGGAAGCACAGACAAATCCCTTCCACAAAGAAACTCGGAGGCTGAATGACAGCATCTGTCGCTGAGAAGAGGAAACAGAGCAGAGGCTCAGTTCTTCCTGGTGAGGAGCACAGTCCCTCCGTTCATGAGGTGCACTGGGACGTGGCTCCTGCGTGAGGAGGAGGAGGAAACATGGCACTTGTCCCACAGAGAGATGAACCCGCCCCACGACCAAGCACTGCCTCCCCTGGAGGGAAGTGTCTCCTGAGGAGCACTGCTAATCCAGACTGAACGGAATCCTGTCCCAGCAAGGGCAGGGAAGAAAGATGGCTGGGGGCCATTTCTTTTTTTTGACCCTCACACACACCAGGTAGCTTTTCATTTTTCCCCAACATTGTCAAGAAGTAATGGACACACATGCTGTATAAGTTTCGGCGTGCAGCGGGACGGTGTTGGACTCCCCTGTGTTGTGAAATGACGCCAACAGTGAGTTTAGTTAACATGCATCGCCTCACACGGATACGACAAAAAGAAAAAACATTCTCGTGATGAACTCTTAGCATATACTCTCTTAACAACTTCCCTGTATACGACCCAGAAGTGTGGATCGTGGTCCTCGTGCTGTACTCACATCCCTAGTCCTTCCCTTCGAACGGGGTGCAGCTTTTCAGCTGATGGCAAGACAAGGAGGAGAAAACACATTGTAATGGAGTGCTTGCTTTAGGACAGGTGTTGCTCTCGTTTGACGAATACGAGTGGAGATCCTAGCATGTTTCTAGACACAGATTTAGGCACGTCGATGTGCAAAACAGAAGAAGACCTCTGCCCTAAGAGGGGCTCCAATTATGAAGAGGGGAAATACACAATGAACAATAAACCCAACAGACCGATACAACTTCCAGCTTGTTAGCAAGAGGCAGGTAATACTTACCTAAAAAGAACAAATAAGGCAGGTGAGGAGGTGGAGAGAGAGCACTGGGGAGGGAATTGTGGTATCAAATTTGGTAGTCACGTTAGGTTTCATTGAGAAGGAGACATCTGAGCAAAGACTTAAAAAGCTGGGAAGATGAGCCAAGAGACGGCATGGAACAGAGGGTGCCAGGCAGAGGGAACAGCTAGTGCAAAGCCCCCATGGTGGCCACATGTCTGGGATCTTTAAGCAGCAGTCAGGAGGCCAGCAAGTCTAGGTCAGGGAGAGTAGGTGCGCCAGGGAGATCGAGCGGAGGAGGGTCAGAGAGGAAATGAGGGCTCTTTTCATGCAGGGCCTTGTCAGTCATTGCAAGGGCTTTGGCTTTTACTCTGAGTGAAAATGGAACGCCATTACAGAATTTTGAGCAGTGACATGATCTGACTGAAGATTCTGAAGGACCACATTGTCTTCTCTGCTCTGGGGAACACACAGGCAGGAGTGGGGAGACTTGCACAGAGGTTATGACAATCCCTGAAGTCAGAGACTATGGAGGCTTGGGCCATGGTGGTAGCAGTGGAGCTGGAAAGCACGGTGGGACTCCGGTTGTATACAGAAGGCAGACCCAAGGTTTTCTCATGTGTAAAAATGTGACGTGTGAAAGAAAGAAGTCAAAGGTGACTCCAGGCGTTTGGCCTGAACAACTAGAAGGATAGAGTGGTCAACAACTGATATAGGTAAGGATGTGTGTGGAACAGCTTGGGGGAGATTGGAACATCAATATATCAGTTGTAGACATGTTTTGAGATTCATCTTCAATGTTTAAGTAGAATCTCAAGTAGTCTGTTGTTTCTCTGAGCCTGGAGTTTGAGGGAAGTTTCTGGGATGGAAACATACATTTTCTTCGCTTATTGGTTTCATTCATTCCTCCTCACAACACTTCAGGGTAGGTAGTATTCTCTCTGCTTTGTTCCAAAGTGGTTGTGACTTAGCCAAGATCACACGATTAAGGAGGGATTGTGGGCTTTTGATTTCATGTCTGCCTTCCCAAAGCCCATGCTTTTAGAAAGCTTCTCCTTCAAGAGAAATCAGTTCCCTCTCTCTGCCCCCTTTGTTTCTTTTGGTTTTATCCCTGTGACTCAGTTGATATTAAGTTCAATATAGAATCACAGAGGGATAGACTTAGAACGGGCTACAAAGACCCTGCCTCCCTCCGAACAACCTGGTCAGGACTGATGACCATCAGGAGACCCTTGAAGGTGTTGAACCCAAAATGGGGACTTAGAAAAGATGAACTGAAGGCAAGAAGAGATGAGAACTCAAGGAAAAAGGGGGAGAGTTGACAAAGCAGGCACTGACAAGCCTGAGAACATGAGGGACACCAGATGTGTCAACAGAATAGCTCTCACCCTGTGACACCCAACGCTCCCATCTTATTACAGGTGAATTTAACGACACATGTATCCCAGTGAGTGCCTGATCTCAATGAATGCATTTGTACATCGAATGCATGTATCCCAATGGCACGTCGTGAGAGTCCCTGTACATGTGTGTCTCCTGTTAGACTCTGAGCTCCTTGAAGACTAGTGCCTTCTCTGTTTTATTCACCTTAGTGACTCCAGCATCCTGTCTGACACTTGGCTTGGCGTGCATGTAACATGGACATGCAGATGATTGAAATGCTAAATGGGCAGGAATTCGGTCCTAGAGTTTCCTGAGGGAACATTCTGGAAAGAAGAAAAATAATCTGAGTGAAAATCAAGCATCTTGTTATTCTACTTCAACATGACGGGTAGCAGATTTCTGTGGACATATATTTGCATATCTTTTTCTTAAATAGTCAGGCCAATTTACATATATTTGTATATTCCATTCAAAGAAACTTGCTGTCAGTATGTAAATTACTCAGCACATCGAGTTCTTCTTTTCTTCTTTCCATTTTTCTCATTTTCACTGTTTCCTTTTCATACTTAAAAATGTATATTTTATGCAAATTCTCTCCATATTCTGATAGTGCCTTTCAGTGGCATATATGACTTCAAATGAAATTATATAATTAATATATGCATTATGTAGGTGTGTATGTATATGCTCTGAACTTCTATTAAAGGAGCCAAATCTTTATAATTTAGTATAAAATATATTTTATTTCGTTTCCACTTCCAGCTCAAGCACAAAATTTTATATATTAACGGAGAACCTTCGGTGAGGGCTTCCTGGTGGGGCACTGCCGCTAACTGACTATATAACCTCACAGACGCTGTCAGACATCTGTGACTATTTCTTCTTTATCAAATGAAGAGGTTGGGGCTCTAAGATTATTTCCAGGTGAAAGATTTAGCTACAAACCTTTTCACTGCAGCTAGTGCCAATCTCTGGGAGACACACGAGCTCAGGGACAGACAGGAAAGGAAGACCTTTCCACAGCAGAAGAGGAATATGGGCTGATTGGAGGGGACTGATTGGTATGTACGAAGAGAATCCCTTTCAGAGCAGAACAGAGGAAGCAACGGAAGAAACACACAGGCAAGAATTGCAAGAATTAAGCAAATCAATGGTCCCTGGGAACAATATATTCCCAAAGAACAACCGGAGCTAGGCTTGATTCTTTTTCTTTTTCTTTTCTCTTTTTTCCCCCCCAGTGCTCCATTCCTGAACTCATTAATCTCAAGCTGCAATCCTTTTCCCAGGAAATTTACACTGAGCAAATGAGAAACTGTTTCATTTCCCCAAAAAGGTCACCTGCAAGAGGAATCCTCTTGGTAGAGAATTTGCCTTATTCGCAGGGACCAGAATGTATAAATTGTCCTGGACCTGAGAAGCCAATGGTGTAGAGCAGTCACCTCTGCTTAGCAAGCGATCCTTCCAACAGCACACCACCGTGCCCACCAAGCCCCTTAGACTAACGCTGAAGGCAAGCAGTTGATCGACCTGTTCATCCACGCCCCCAACACTTACTGAGCTCTGCTGCATGCCAGGCACAGTCATGGGAACATGGGGGACACGAAATATATCTAATAGAGTGGTTCTCAGCCTTATCAGAGTCTCCACTCCCATCTTGTTACAAACAATTCTAATGACTCCTTTACTACTTGGAAATAAAGTTTGTTGATATCATGATATGGTATGGTATGATATGATACAATATATATAATACTCATACATATAATTTCAAAAATCAATATAAGATCAACATAATTCTCTTAAATATAGTAAAGAGGAGAATTATACTAAAAGAAGTTGTTAGCTGCTTGCCTACTTTGTAATGAAAAAGTAAGCATTTTAAAAAAGCAAGACAACTTTTAACTGATGGCTACGTGTATCTTTCTCTGTGTTTGACGCTTTAATATAAGAGCTGTATGAATATCTGTGTTGTGGTAGATGAAGTCCATGTCCTAAGCCCAGAGCCTGTGGGGACTATTTTATGCAATATGGCAAGGGGGATTAAGGTTATAGATGTAATTAAGGCTGCTGATCAGATGAATTTGAGGTGGGTGATTATCCTAGATTATCCGGGGAGACCCAACGGCATCACAAGGATCCTCATAAGTGAGAGAGGAGAGTGAGTGTGGTGTGTATCAGAGGGATAAAGTAGGAGAAAGGCTCAGCCAGCCATTCCTGGCTTTGAGGATGGAAGAAGATCATGAGCCAAGGAATTCAAGCAGCCTCTAGACGCTGGGAAAGGCAAGGCAGCGGACCCTCTCCTAGTGCTTCCAGAAAGAATATAACCCTGCCCACACCTTGACTTGAGCCCCAGGTGTCTCCTTTCCAGACTTCTGACCTCCAGAACTATATGATAATAAATCTATGTTGTCTTAAGCCACCATGTCTGTGGCAATGACTTACCGCGGCGGTAGGAAACGAACACATACACGCTTTCATTCATACACACGCACAGAATCCCAGTGAGTAACAGCTACAAACGCAGGCTACTTGCTTTGGGTGACCCAAATACCGCGGCGGCCATGGCCTTTGTAAGGAGCAACTGTTCCAGTAGTTAAAGCTGGTACAGATACAGCTTTCACACGAGCAGTCAGAATGGGGGCCAGCATTAAAACCAGGGAGGCTGAGGGTCCATAGGTGGCTCGGTTGGTTAAGCATCTGCCTTCAGCTCAGGTCATGATCCCAGGGTCCTTGGATCAAGTCCCACATCGGGCTTCCTGCTTGGTGGGGAGAATGATTTTCTTTCTACCCCCAGCCCCTGTTCATGATCTCTCTCTCAAATAAATAAAATCTTTAAAAAACAAAATAAAACAGAAAAAAACCCAGGGAAGCCAAGGCACTGAACACCAGCTAAATATCAGTCCTGCCAGGGAGACATAATATTCAACATGGTGAACAATTTGGGGAACATTAAAAAAATAAAATAAAATAAATGTGCAGAAAAACCACTCTGTGTGCATATGCAAAGTGGGGTTGCTACCGAGTAGCAGGTCAAAGTCAGTATATTTTCCAAGGGGGCGATATCAGAGTCCTGAACAAATAGATGGCCCATTCAAATGGGGTGAACAGAGAGTGTATAAAGGGAATATTTTCAAAAGTATGAATGGATTAAGGAAACGTGATAGGAATAGTGAAGCCCTTGTGGGCTAGCAACCACCTCTGAGTGGCAGGAAGAGGAAGCAGTTCCCAGTAGCGGAAGTTGAAGGCATTTGGAAAGAAAAACACTGTGATCTTCCCTTAGAAAAATGAGCCAACCCAAGGCCCGGCCAGGAGGGCCCCAGAGGACTATGTTGCACTCTGTCTCCTCCTTCTCTGCAGCTCCTGCTGACGCTCCCATTAGTCAAACTCCAGCAGACATCGGAAGGCAGAGAGCTCAGCCGATGCACTTGGTAGGAGTTAGCTTCCTGGGGCACAGTGTGGATAGAGATTGGATCTCTAGGGGCAACCAGGACGTACTCAAAGAAGGACTGAAGGTGGCCCCTGAGAATTAAGGAGAGCCTCTGGCCAACCACCGGCAAGGAGCTGAGATCCTCAGTCCAAGAGCCCATAAGAAGAGGATCCCTGCTCACAGCCACAGGAGCTTGGAAGCAGACCCCACCCCAGTCGAACTTCAGATGAGAATATAGTCCTGGCTAACACCTGGTGAGACCCTAAAGTAGAGAACACAGCTAAGCTGTGACCAGACCCTAACCTATAGAAACCATGAGCTAATAAAGGCTAATAACACTAAATTGGAAGTAATTTGATTCATAGCAATAGAAAATGAATATCCACCCTCACGTCATCTGAAATCAGCCCACAAATCTGGACTACGCCCATCTCTCAACCCTGTCTCCGGAAAGCTACTGCAGATACTCCAACAACAGGAAGGGGAGAGGAAGAGAAATAGCACTTATTGTGTCGGGAACCAGAGATACAGTGGTCAAAAAGGCCCAGTCCCTGCTGTTAGAGAGCTCGGCTGGACAATCTCTCTGTTCATCCTACTCCGTTGCCCGCCCTGTGCTAGGCACTGGGGACACTGCAGTAAACATGACCGAGGCGTGCTCTGCCCTGTACAACTTACATCCCAGGGAGAGCCAGATAAGGAGGCAGAGATGATACAGACTGATAACTGCCTCACTGGGCCAAGAGCAGGGTGCTGTATGAGCAAAGGTACCCTGAAGAAAGAAGTGTTGCTGTCTCATTTTACAGATGAAGAAACCGAGGCTTGGAGCCATTGTAAATTTCCCAAAGTCTACACAATCAGCAGGGGCCGGAAATGAGTTCTAAGCCCGGCAGGTGCAGCACCAAAAATCATTGCTCTTTTATAATCTCCCACTACCCCTGATAGAAGACCCTCTTCGTGCACTTTGTGTTAAGGAGCAAAGCCAGAGAGGGGCTGAGAATATCACCCAGGGTTGAGTGAGGTCCATTACCGGACTCTCCCAGGCACTAAGCTTTTGTCTGTCTCGGAGAGGGTAGAGTGCTTGCTTCTGCGGTTGCCTGACCTTCATTCAGAGGGTTTTATGTAGGAGAGGGCTGGGATCTGATCCACATTTTCAAATGTCCCTGGCTGTTGCATGGGGACAGTTTGGTGGAGCGCCATGAATGTGAGTGGGGAGACCACTGAGGAAGCCACTCGTGATTGCCAGTCTCCCCCATTGCACAACCCCCCTGGGGAGCACCTTCACCTGGGAGTCTGGACAGTGGTTGGTATCACTTTTTAAAATTAATTAATTAGTTAATTAATTTTATTATGTTCAGTTAGCCAGCATATAGTACATCACAAGTTTTTGTTGTAGTGTTCGACGATTCATTGATTGTGTATAACACCCAGTGCTCATCCCAACATGTGCCCTCCTTAATGCCCATCACTTGGTTATCCCATCGTCCCTCCCCCTCCCTTCTGTAACCCTCAGTTTCCCAGAGTCCAGAGCTTCTCATGGTTCATCTCCCTCTCTGATTTCTTCCCGTTCAGTCTGACTCCCTTCCCCTGTGGTCCTCCACGCTATTCCTTATGTTCCACATGTGAGCGAAACTATATGATAATTGTCTTGCTCTGCTTGACTTATGTCACTTAGCATAATCCCCTCCAGTTCCATCCATGTCGATGCAAATGGTGGGTATTCATCCTTTCTGATGTCTGAGTCCACTGTTATTATCACTTTGAAAGAAAAAAAGAACAATTAAGGAAACAGAGAAGTTTTGGAGGTTAAAAACGTATTCAAGGATCCAGCTAGGACGGACAAAGCCAGGACTCCAAAGAGGCGTCTGTCTTCGAACTCAGGATTTGTCCTTCCCTCTGGTTGGAACTTTAAAGGCTCACTTAAGGACATTCATTAAGAATTCATAAAATATTCAACGACTCCATTTTCCTGAAAACAAAAGGAAGCCCAGACCTCCCTACCAGATCACAAGAGAAGAGGGACAGAACAGCAGTTTTTCCATCCTCGGCAGACACTGGGTCAAGGACTGACCTCATTAGAGGTCCCTCCATTACCCACGGAAACACCAGGCAGGAAGGCATCTGAGAAGAAAATGAGCGCACCTGTTGAATGGGACTTTGAAAGCCTGGGAGGATATCACGTAGAATTAGCATCGTTAGATGTAAAATTATTACCTGAATTAAGCTGCTGTTTGTTTGGCTTTCGTTTCCAGGATATCTAGGGCTCCTCCTGGATACACAGCTGGAAAAAATAATGTCAGAGGCCCATCCTGGTGCTGGACTTAGTCATCTCTCAGCTACGCAATCAAGAGAAACTTTTATTGAGTGCCTGGTGAGAATTTAGCTCTATGCTGGGTGCTCAAAGGACATGGAAAGGCTCTGGGACAGCAGAAGACAGCATAGGACTTTCCAACCTGACTTTGGAGCCAGCAAAACCTGAGCGATCTTGGGAAAGCCGTCTAACTTCCTGGTCAACCTCTAGCACAAGTCATTTAACTTCTTAGGCAAGTTATATTATTTCTGGGGTGAGTCATTTTGCTGAGTCATCATAGGAAAGTCATTAACCTCTTCCAGGCTTATCCTTCATCTGCCAAATTGGGATAATGATCCCTATTCTGTAGTGTTGGTTGTTCTGGAACTAAACTGCGTAATGCCCTTAAGCGGCGCACACAGCAGTCATCGAAAGCTTGTTCATTTTCTTCACCGCTTCCCTATCCCCAAGTCCTTGGCTAAAAGAAAGCAGAACATGGTCAAGGAAATGAGATTATCAAAGAGAAAACAAGGTTAATGAGAAACTATATTAAAAGTATTAGATGTATTGGTTGACTTGGATCAGAATAATATCAGCAGTCCAGGGAGTGAGCTCCATGAGCGTCCCTGTACCTTGAGAACCCAATGACATTGCCCTTAGGTCTCCGGCTCCAATGCCAAGGCCTCTCCAACGCTGGGTATCTCTCAGAGATGCACTCCTAAGCCCTGGGTGAGTCCAAACTCACCAGTGCTACATCTGTCCCTGTTCGATTTCTACCCACCGCTGCTAAGCTATGAGAGAGCACACACAACCCTACCCCTCTCCCTCTCATCTCTACTCTTTCTCCCACCCTCCCCAACCAGAGAATTCGAAGTCTCCTGCCTCAAGCCTCTATCCTACTTCTTCCCTCCCCATCCTCTCAAGTCCTTCACAGACCATCGAAATTCCTTAACCTAGTTAGACGCTATTTTTTATTACTATTACTGCCAATAGTGGCTGCTGCTACTGCTTCCACCGCATGCTGCAGGCTTGAGAGAAGAGGTCACAGAATGCAAAACCACCACCTGGGTTCAAACCCTGCTTCTGCCACCTGGTGACCCAGGATGATGATTTAAACAATCTGAGTGTCTCCACTCTAAAATGGGGATGGTGGAACCTACCTCTTATGGTTGCTGTGAAGATGAAGTGAGACAATCTATATCTAACCCTTAAAGTAGTTTCTGGAATATTCTGGAACATTAATTATAAATATGAGTCAGAGTGAGAGAGATGAGCATTTTGTGATCTCAGGCAGGTCGTTACACAGCATCTCCAAGCTCCACTTTTATCATCTATAATATAGGGATATTTGACGCCTACCTTGCAGGTTGCAGAAGACTCAGTGTGAAAATACACATAAAGTCAGGCACTTGGAAGATACTCACTACATTGTCATTTTCCCCCTAGATGTAAAGTTTTGTGGTTTGTTAATTCTCCATCTATGAAAACTGTTGCCTGCACTGAGCCACAGAAATGCCCTCTGACCTCACTTCAACAAATTATTTCCTTAGTGGAATATACAGAGAGTACTTGCAGCCTTTGATTCCAAAGAAACCTCTGATTCTTGTTTTCTTTTCTTTTCTTTTGTTTTCTTTTCTTTTCTTTTGTAACTTCTCAACCTGAAAGCGGCAGTTTGATTTTCCTTCGTTCTAGCTATTCAAAGTGTGCGGGACTCAAGGTGGATGGAATGATCTTCATCCTCACCTGATGGAATGGAGACTGTTAGACGCAAATGGGGTTTGACTGTTTGCAGCCATTTCTCTTATACAGAAGCTTCCCTGGAAGCCCCCGTCCAGTCCATCAGGGCTGACACCGAAGGGTATGAGCTGAGTGCCGTGGGCCAGCTGCATCTCATCTTAGCCTGAGGCTCTGCTTACACTCAGAGCTGCAGTGTTCTCACCTGTGCAGTGAGGATGATAGTAGCTGCCTCCTCCTGCATCATGAGGATTAAACGTGATCATGCCCTTAGTGTGCTTAACAGACTGCTTGGCACGATAATGTTTGGACTTATTTTAATGATGCTGATAACGATGATGATGATAATGGATTTTGCAAGGAGTCCATAACTATCATAGCCAAAGCTTCACCCACTAGGCCTCTTCACAAGCCCTTTCTGCAATTCTGCTATTTTCAAAGCTGGCATGTTGGGGTGCAAAGTCTGACTCCTATTGAAAAGTGAGAAAATCCTTCATTATAAGTTTCACAAACTAAAGTTAAAAATAACCTTGCCAGTCAGGTGCAGGAAAGGCTCCATGGAGAATCCCACACCCTCTTCCCCCAAAAAAGAAGCTCCATCCAGGGGACAGGGCTGTCCCACAGCAGCCAGCAGGCAGGGCGCATCGTGGCTGCCCTAGTTTTTCAGGGCAAGTGTAACCACAAACAGGGTAGCTCAGGATGACAGGCACTTAATTTCTCAGCTCTGGAGGCCAAGTACAACACCTGAGCTGTTCGCAGGGCTGCGCTCCCTCTGAAGGTCCTACGGAAGAATCCCTCCTGGTTCTGGGGGTTGCAACAATCCTTGACATCCTTTGGCTTGTGGATACCCCACTCCCATACCTGCCTCGATCTTTACATGACCGTCTCCCCATGTGCAGTTCTGTCTCTGTTCTTTTTATAAGGACACACCAGTCCTATTGGATCTAGAGCCCCGTGAACTCAGCACGGCCTCATCTTCACTTAATGATATCTGCAAAGAATCTATTTCCAAATAACGTCACATTCCGAGTTTCCATGATTTTTTTAAAATTTATTTTGTAGTGGTAAGCGCACAACCTGAGATCTACCGGCTTAATACATTTGTAGGCATTCGGTACTTTATTGTTGACTGTTGGCACAATGCTGTACAACAGATTTCTCGAGCTTGCTCGTCTTGCCGAATCTTATACCCATTGATTAGTAACTACCCATTTGCTGGTCTCCCCAGCCCTGGAAACCACCATTCCACTCTTTAATTCTATGAATTTGACTATTTTGGGTACTTCTTATAGGAGAAATCACACAGTATCTGTCTTTCTGTGGCTGACTTTTTTCACTTAGTAGAATGTCCTCAAGGTCCACCCATGGTGTGTCCTATTGCAGAATTGTCTTCCCCCTTTAAGGCTGAAATGTACATTGTCTGTATGCACCACTTTTTTTTTATCCATCTTGGACATTTTTGTTGTTTCCCCTGAGGTTCCGTGAATTTGGAGGGGATAGCGTCGGACCCAGTAGTGTCTCAGAGTCCAGGCTCTGGAGTCAGACAGAGATTTCCCATCTTTGCTGTCTCGCGCCCCAGCTTCATGACCTCAGCCTCAGTTTCTATATGGGGAAAGTGAGAATAATGCTAGTGCTCACTGAACTGTGGGAGGATTAATTGATGGCCCCCCAAATCAATAACTTTGACTGAGGACTAACCCTGTCAGGTTGTCCTAAGCCCTTTTCACGCATTAACTCATACTCATAGCAACTCCGAGAAGTAGTAGAATTATTATCCCATTTCTGAGATGGGGAAGCTGAGATCTGAAAAAGTTAAATGATTTTCACAAAATCCCACTTCTGGATTTAAGTTCAGGAGTCCCAGGGAGCCTGGGTGGCTCAGTTGGTTAAGCATCTGACTCTTGGTTTCAGCTCAGGTCATGATCTCAGGGTTGTGGGATCAGGCCCCATGTCAGCTCTGCACTCAGCATGACTCTACTTGTGATTCTCCCTCTCCTTCCACCCCTCCCCCACCCCGCTAGCTGGTGCTCTCTCTTTCTCTCTCAAATAAATAAATGAAATCTTACAAAATAAATAAATAAATTCAGGAGTTTGGTTTCTTGAAAAATCCTTGGCAGAGCACCCAAGCATCTAGGAACTGTCCAATAAATGTGAGGTCCTGTTATTACTGTAGCCAAAGTGTGTGTCCCCACCCCACATCCCTCACAGCTCAGGAGACATAAAATGCTCCATCTGTCCCCAGAGGACAATGTTTGCGCATACCAACTACCCTACCCCCATCCCACAACCAGTCATAAAGCAAGTGCGACATGAAAATAATTCAAGTGTTTGAAGGAGTCATTTCCAGTAGCAATCTCCGAGCAGGTGCATAGAAACCAGGTGACATCCCCGACTCACTTGGGAAGCTGGGGTAATGGGTGGTCTGCAACCATGGGCAGGGCTCCTGGCTACTAAGCTGAAGCAGCCTCTGAGTGGGGCCCAAAAGCAGCAGCCAGATTAGGCCCTCAGTCCCGGCTAGGACCCTAGGCCCTGGAGCACAGCCGCCTCCTAGACTCGTAGCCAGACCTGGAACACGTGATCAGGTGAGTTCATCTCCAGAATCCTTACCCTCCTTCCCTCCGCCGGTCCTCTCCCACTGGAGGTCAATGGCTTTCCTTAAGCCCTAGACATAAACGAAGATTTCTGTAACTGCTTCTTTTCTAATACATGCTGCCCCTGGCCGGGTACCCTCAGTCAGCTGAGCAGCCCCACCCCGTGAGTCCAGAGGACTTTGGCGCTCCCCAACACTGCCAAGGACAGCACTACCATGAACTGCAAGTAGTTTCCTGACACCTTTCTTTCTGTGTCCCAGCAGACTTAACACCATCAGCGGTCTCACATACACCATTAAATACACAGAGATTGTCTCAAAGACCCTCCCATTCTCAGTCTTAGGGTCTTGTTTACAATTCTTGTATCTTCCACCCCATCTCCCAGTGTATGATGGCCTCCTTCGATCTTCCGTGTATTTAGATTTTCATTTGTTTAGTCATTTAACCAAACATTTGCTGAGTATCCATTTGTGTGTGGGGTCCAGGGTCAGTTGTTTTCATAGATTCACATGTTCATTATTTTGCTCAGCATCCATGAACCCACTTTGTACCTAGCACCTATTAGGCCCGTGACTATTAGGATAAATAAAGCATCACCCTGACATTAAGCTCCAAATATGGGTCTTCCCTTCTAATGGAGATGAGCCCCACGTAAAAATAGGTACTACGGCTCAACAGGGCACCTGTCATATTGGTGGTAGGAACTAAATGATGTAGGAACATAAAGAAGGTCGTGAATAATTCTACCATTCTCTCTCTGTATCTACCATTTTATGGTCTTACAAAGCCTGGGTAAAACCTTTTCTCAGCTAACCTCCACACTGAGAAGGTATAAAAGAGACTGTGTTGCTATGACAAAATCCAAAATCTCAGTAGTTTAACACATCAAATTTTCTTTGTGCTTACATGAGTTGTCATTCAGTATCTCAGATCAGCAGAATCCTAGAGACCAGACTGATGAAGGCTCTATCATCTCGAAAGCAACCTTAGTTGTCAGTCGTAGCAGGAAAAGATGGAGGGTCACACACTAGCTCTTAAATGCTTCAGTCCAGAAGCAGCTCTCGGAGTCCATTGGCCAGAAGGAGCCATACGCCCCTGTTCATCACAAAAACAGGTAGAAGTTTGTGTGTGTGAGGGAGGAGGCTTGTCAAGATTCACTGAGCAGCAGTAATGTTCCTACTACCAAAAAAAAAATTATCTAATTTATAATCAGGATTTTTTAATTGTCTAATCCAATCACCTCGTTTTATTTGAGTATTATGTTTTAGGTGGGAGAAGGGCAGAAGGAGACGCAAAAGAGAGAATCCTTTTTTTTAAGATTTTATTTATTAAATTGAGAGAGAGAGCATGTGAAAGAGTGAGAGAGAGAGAGAGAGCACAAGCCGGGGGAGCAGCAGGCAGAGGGAGAAGCAGACTCCCCACTGAGCAGGGAGCCCGATGAGAGGCTCGATCCCAGGACCCTGGGATCATGACCTGAGCCGAAGGCAGACTCTTAACCGACTGAGCCACTCAGGCGCCCCAGAGAGAGAATCTTAAGCAGGCTCCACACCCAGCACAGAGCCCGACACAACCCTGAGATCATGATCTGAGCCAAAATCAAGGGTCGAATGCTTAACCGACTGAGCTTCACCGACTGAGCCACCCAGGAGCCCCTCATTTCATTTTATAGATAAGGCCAAAAGGAAAGGGTCTCCTGCACCCCAAACATTAAATTTCCAATTAACACCTTTTCAACATTCAATTCCTTCCATTAGCCACAAAGATGTGAAGAAGAATTGATGACCCCTGATATAGATACCAAGTTTTTGAAGGTAATATAGGATTAGATAAAGTGGTGATGTAAGATTAAATATGGACTGTAGTAAGTTAAGTTGGTACATAGAGGCCAATTATATCAAAAACTGCCAAAAAAAAATCACCCACTAAAAACAGAGAATGAGAGGTTAGTTTTAAACATTACAGATGTATGTTATTTTTTTTATTTTTATTTATTTATTTATTTATTTTAAGATTTTATTTTATTTATTTGACAGAGATAGAGACAGCCAGCGAGAGAGGGAACACAAGCAGGGGGAGTGGGAGAGGGAGAAGCAGGCTCATAGCAGAGGAGCCTGATGTGGGGCTCGATCCCAGAACGCCGGGATCACGCCCTGAGCCGAAGGCAGACGCTTAACCGCTGTGCCACCCAGGCGCCCCTATGTTATTTTTTTTAAATACAGGACTATGTGTACTTTATTTAGCCCGAAATTTCCTCAGCCTTCGCACTATTGGTATTTGAGACCAATTCTTTAACCGTAAATGGCTGTCCTGTGTATTATAGGGTGCTTGGCAACACTCCTGGGCTCTAACCAGGAGATGTCAGGAGGATCCCCTACCCCTAGCTTGAAAACCCAAAAGGTCTCCTGCCATTGCCAAATGTCCCTGGAGAGGGAACAAATTTCTCCCCAGTTGAGAATTACTGATCTAAAACAAGTTATTCAACTTCTCACTAAAACAAATTATTTAATTTCATTATTAGTGAGAGGGCAGTAACGATGGTATCTTTGCTCTAAGAAGATTATGAGGATTTTATGAATGTATACATTAGAAGTTTGTAGAAAAGTCCCTGGGTGAGGATAAGCATTAACTGCGTGTAATCATATGAGGGGTATGACATGACTAGTGAAGGTAGAGGCAATAGCACCGGGAGTAGTATCGTGGAGGTGTGTCTTCTAGAAAGTGCTACATGTTGAGTGTAGACCCAGAGCAGGAATTTGTCTTTTCCATAAGGGAGGAAATGTATTCTTTTGTTCGATAATCCATAAATTCTTATTCTGTGTCAAGGACTGAGCTAGACTCTGGGTATGAAATAACAAGTATTTGCAATAAGACCCAAAAAATGTGAGAAAACGAAGCCAATAGAAAAACAAATAGAAGCAGGAGAGATTGAGGAGACACGGAAGTAACAGCAAGGCAGTGAACTACAGAAAGATAGAAGGATAGGTAGAAAGACCAACAGGTAAAAGGAAAGAGAAAAAGGGCATGAGTAAGAACCAGGCTTGCAACAGGCAGGCATTCTTGTGCGGAGCATAACAAAGGGGCCCTCAGCTTCTCATAACATAGCGGCGTAGATTACATTACTGTAACGCCAGAGGATGTAACACAGATATTCCTTTAACTGTGCAGCTGAGCTTTCATGGAAGGAAAGTGGGGTTGCTCAACGAGTGAACCTCCAGCTGGGGTCTCACATCCGTTCTTAGATCCCAGGGCTTTGGGAAGCAAAAGGAGCAGGTGAAACTGAGGCTCTCGCCATCAGACACCAGAAAGACTACACCCTACATCCAAGTGTAGACTTGTAAAAACCACCCAGTGGCCTAGCTAGCTCACGCACGCCACAGATGGTCCCGGAATCCATCTGAGTTGTTCATGGGCATTTGACAGGTTAGCTACCTGATAGTGGGGAACCTTCTTGCCCTTGACTTCATGTTTCCATATGGAGGGACTTCCTTTGGTGTAACCCTATTGCCCTCTCCTGATCCCTCACCTTCCCAGAGGAGGAAGGCCATCTTATCGAACTAGGAGTCTGGTGTATGAAATGGACATGTTTTACTTCAGCATTTTCCTTTTTTTCTCTACCTTTTGGGACCTGCCCAGCCACAGAAAGCATGCATTTCCCTCGGCTTGTTCAGGCTGTAAGTTCTAGAGAGGCAGGGCCTGCTGTCTTTATGACTAGATGGGAAACCTCTTTAATATTGATATACGTACTATTCCCATTTACTGTGACTCTTCATTGGGCCTCTTCAAGCCCTAATATGAGCTTGCTGACCCTCAGGTTTGAGGATTCAATTTACATTGCTCTGTGGTCTGTAACACAAAGATCCTCCTGAGATGTCTGAGAGAAATAAGTAGAAAAAAACCTTGTAGGAATGCCCTACCACACCAGGATTCATGGGCTTCAGAAAGACAAAGCCCCATTGAAGACAAGTTCATCAACCAAATCGATGATGGTGATGATGATGATAGAACTAACATTTCTGAGCAATTCTTATGTACCAGGCTCTTTCTAATCTTTTTAAATATCACATTAATGCATACTATCTCAATAAGATAGGTTCTGTTAATGTGTTCATTTTACATTTGAGGAAAGTCAGCCCTGAAGCGTTTGTCTGTAACTATTTCAAGATCACTCAGCTAACAGATATCAGACTCAAGATTCAAACCCTTGTGGGGTTTTTTTTTTAAAGATTTTTTAATTTATTTATTCGACAGAGATAGAGACAGCCAGCGAGAGAGGGAACACAAGCAGGCGGAGTGGGAGAGGAAGAAGCAGGCTCCCGGCAGAAAAGCCTGAGGTGAGGCTTGATTTCCAGAACGCTGGGATCACGCCCTGAGCCGAAGGCAGACGCTTAACCGCTGTGCCACCCAGGTGCCCCCCAAACTCTTGTGTTCTGATGTCAGATCATATTCTTAACCCTTTGCCAAACTTCTCCATGGAACAGGCAAACAAGCCATGAGCAATGTCAGAAGACAAAACAAGTTTAGAATGCCAAACATTTCAAATAATAGCAACATACAATGAGACTATAAATGTGTTGAGTGATTGCTGACATAAAGGAAGAAATTGGAAACCTAAGAACAGAACACTGTGAAAGAAAAGACACATTGAACTTCCATAAGTGAACAAAATGGTCACGGAAAATTACAACTCAATGGACAAGTTAAACAGCAAATTAAACACAACCAACTCTTCAGACAGAGCCAGGTGTTGAAAAATAGATTTGAGGAAAATATGCACAATGCAGCAGAGAGAAGAGAAGAGACGAGAACTGGATAGACCATGACGTCCCAGCACGTTTCTATCAGTTACTCCACGAGGACAGAACAAACATAATAGGGAGAGGCAAGATAGACTAATGTCTGAGAACATTCCAGCATTGTAGAAAAGCACGAACGTCCATATTGAGAATAACAATGGGTTATGTAGAGGATAAAGAAAAGTAAATCCAAATCTAGACATCTTAGTGAAAAAAGCAGGAAACTGAAGAGAAGGGAGAGGTGTTGGAACCAAGCAGGGAGAACTAAACAGAGTAGCTAAGAAAGAATATATCTCAGATCAGCAGTAGCTTCTCTCACAGCAACAACGGAAACCAGTAAACAATAAAATATCATCAATATTTTCAGGGGACGTAATTGTCAGCCTAGAGTGTAATTCGAGACCCCCTGAAACTTGCATTCAGGAAAGAATGTGCAAAAAGAAATTATAAGACAAAATTTTGGAATGGTACCTGCTAAGAAACTGAAAAAAAAAAATACTAAAGGGTGTACTTCATGGAGAAGAAAACTAAATCCAGAAGGACATTATGCTGCAAAGAGTGAATTTGAAAAGGAACAACTTCACATAGAACAATCTCCACGTAGATCACAATTAAACCACCACACAAGTCTCAGTATGTTTGAGGAGAACGAGCTCCTGTCACGCATCTTTTCCAACACAACATTACGACACCAGAAATCAATTGCATTAACAAATTGGAGAAAACCACAAACACAGGGAGGCTAAACAACGTGCTACTAACCAACCCACAGGTAACAAAGATGTCACACGGATAATCCCCAAATATTTTCAAACAAATGAAAATGAAAACAGCAGGCCACAATCCATGGATCACAGAAAAAGCTTTTCTAAAAAGGGAAGTGCATAGTGAATGACACAGGCATATGCCAAGAAACAAGAAAAACTGCTAATAAACAATCAAAACTTACACCTAAAGGAACTAGAAAAAGAAAAAAAGAAGAAGCCCAATGTTAGTGGAAGAAGGGAAAAAATAAAGATCAGAGTGGAAATAAATGAAATGGAGACTAGAAAGGAGCAATGAAGGGAAGAGGTTGCTCTCTGAGAAGATAAAAATAATTGATAAACCTTCAGACAGAATGATCAAGAAAGAGTGTGGGGTTAAAATAAGTAAAATCAGAAATCGTAAAAAAAAAAGAAGGAATAATTTGTAGGTAAACATTAATTAGAAAATAAGGACTTGGATCAATTTAGGAGTATAAAACCAGCAGAAATTAATATTCTTAAAAGAAACATGTATGAAGGTGAATTATCAGAAGAGTTAAGGAATTCTAAGAGTTAAGGAATTCTAAGTTTCCTGTGTCAACCCCCAGGAGGGAAAGAGAGCCACAGATGGTCATAAACTGTGCTAAAATATACTAAAAAACAACAAACAAAACCATATATTAGAAGAAAGCAAAGTACCATAATGACTTCATTTAATGTAAACTGTGGTTTTGCAGATTAAAAATAATGTCCATTCAGGAGCGGGGCATCTAAGCAGCAAAAGCCCCGGGCGCCTGGGTGGCTCAGCTGATTAAGGGTCAGACTCTTGATCTCAGCTCAGGCCTTGATCTCAGGGTCGTGAGTTCAAGCCCCGTGTTGGGCTCCACGTCTGCACATGGAGCCTACTTAAAAAAATAAAAATAAATAAAATAAACAGAGAATGCCACATCTTGGAAAGAACCAGCAGGGATTGAAGTATGTCTTGTGTCACTGGAGTCTAATATCAGGAGTCATGGATAGTGGCTCCGAAATGCAGCACCCAGCTTGCTGGATTCTGCGGCTTTGCCTGGGTTGTGCTGCCATAAGGGAAAAAACAAAAAACAGGAAACAAAAACTTCTTAGTTCACTTCTTACTCTAGCAATAAAGCAATTTCCACTTTGGAAAGGACAAGTATGTTTGACCACCGGTGTCAGAGGGCTAGAGCCGTCCCACGTGGCCCGTGGGCTCCAGGAACCGCGTTTGGTCTATGGCCACGTGGCAGCAAAGGGTCCAAGCCATCCTGGGCTTGCTGACTTTACATTGTCCCCAGTTTCATGAAGCAAACACTGTGTTTCCAGCTCCTTGGCAAACAGCACACGGGGCAGGGGGATCAGGGGGTCTTGCTACCTGAATGAAGGCAGAAGAAAGAGCAATTTGAGGGGGTCACGTCTCAAGGGGGTCACGTCTCAAGATTACACAGGGTCCGTGGTGCAGACATCGGGCTTGACGCAGATAAAATAATTTTGATGTCAACCGTCTAGCTGTTTGGACGCCCAGGGTGGTTCCTACTGGGGCCTCTGCAGGCTCAGAGCAAAACTGGGGGATGTGAATAAAGAGGTAGCAAGACCTGCCCTGTATTTACGGTGCAGGATCTCACACAGCACAGTGAAATGGGTATTTG
The DNA here is from genome assembly GCF_023065955.2 of Ursus arctos. NCBI lineage: Eukaryota > Metazoa > Chordata > Mammalia > Carnivora > Ursidae > Ursus > Ursus arctos. The sequence goes on along the minus strand of NW_026623078.1, from coordinate 76,723,776 downwards.
TGGCCTTCTCAGGAACTTCCTGTACCCTCAAAATGAGAGTCAGAGGCTCCATGGGTTATGAGCCAGCCTTTTTAAAAAAGAACAATAACAACAAACCACCCTCTTACACCTGTTATTCTGCCCATGGTGTTCTGTGTATGATTTCTGGGACAGGGATCCAATTCTTCTACGGTATCGTAGCATCCGGTCAGCTGTAGGGCCCAGCTCAGTGTGCCTTCCTAGAGGGGCCACGTCAGCATGGGGACAGCTGCGGAGGGGGAAGCAGAGCCAGGACTGAACCAAGTGTCCCAATCAGGCTGCCGGAGCATCCCATGTGCTCCTCTCAGCCCCTCCCCTGGTCTCATGGAACAGGTGAAGGGCTAGTCTTTCTCTCCTTTCAGGTTATCTGTCTGGCGGTAAATCAGTACTTTTAAATCTCAAAAAAAATATGGTGGATGTGTCTCAAATTGCTCTTTCTTCTGCCTTCATTCAACAGTTCCCTGGCATTTGACCTAACAGATCATCAGCTAAATCTATGATTTTATTTATTTATTTATTTATTTACTTATTTATTTATTTTTACCAGATAGCAATATTCTCTCTGTCAATCGCCAGAAGGAAAAGAACACTGACCAACGTGAACAAGACATTCCCTTTTCCGAGCCTTGTATCTTCACCTGTGAAATGGATGGTGGGTCGCATGAGTTGACCACCAGGATCCCTGCTGACGTCACCACTGTGTGCTTTGAGATCTGTCAGTAGACTCCCCATGTAATCAAGACTTGTTTTCCTGCCACCCGAGTTCTGGAGATTTCTGGTTTCACCTTTTGTCATTCCCTTCCACACTCTTACTAGATTGGGAAATCCCAAATAATAACAACAGTAATACCTGCCATCGATTTAGTACCTGCTCTGTGCTTTGTACTCAAAGTACATTCATACACAAACTCCGATCTTTACAACAGCTCTGCGGCTTGCAGACTGCGAACTCAGTCGTGCAGACAGAGCAGCTGCGGCCCAGGAAGGTTCAGTGACACTCCCAAAGCTACCCAGGCTTGGCCCCCGAATTCAAAGCCAGGTCCAATGACTCCTGAGCCCACTCCCTACCAGCTCCAACAGACAGCCTCTTTCTCAAAGACAGACTGTAGCCTCAAACATGTTGGGTCTCCTGCCCCAGCATAAAATTGGTTATGTTGTCCCAGGAGTCATGGGGGAAATAAATACCTCAGTTTCCTTTCCCCTGGGCATGTCCACTCCCCTCACTCCAATGCTGCTTGGACTCCAGCCTCGTGCTGTAGCTTGCAAGGCTCCGGACAAGGGCCACTCCCACCAAAAACAAAGCCCTGATGGCTCTTGCCTGAACACCTCTCTCCCACCTCTGAAATTTTTCAGTATGCACTGCCCGTACACATGACGCATTTAACATACTCCGACCAAGCCACACGGCACAGCCTGGAGTGTTCTTCTCCTCACCTTCTTTATGGTGAAAAGTCTTACTGCATCTTCAAGATTCTGCTCAAATACCACTTTTTCAGGAACGTATTTCCTAACTCTCTCTGGTAGAACCAATTGAGCACTGAGTGTCCCATCAATATTCGGAGCTCACTTTGACTATAGCACTAGGTACAGTGTGTTGTAGATATTTGGTGCATCTCTTTACCGCTCCAGTATCTATGCTACGTGCCCCGAGAAGGCAGAAACCTCTGGTTCATCTTTACTAGCTCCTGACACATAGAAAGCATTAGAACACGATAAAGTTCAGAGATAAAGAAGGCAGGCATCTATAATCAGAAGTCTCTCCAAACAATTGTGCTTATGGAGTTTTTCTATTTGAATGTATTTGGTACTGCCATTAAAAATCATCAGAAAAGGAGCACCTGGGTGGCTCAGTCATTAAGTGTCTGCCTTCGGCTCAGGGCGTGATTCCAGGGTCCTGGGATCGAGCCCCGCATCGGGCTCCCTGCTCTGCTGAGAGCCTGCTTCTTCCTCTTCCACTTCCCCTGCTTATGTTCCCTCTCTCGCTGGCCATCTCTCTCTCTGTCAAATAAACAAATAAAATCTTTAAAAAAAAAAACATCAGAAGAGCAAATAACAGGAGGGGAAAATAAGAAGGCTGAAATAAGAATGAAAATAATATGGGAATGGTTAAAAAAAAAAAACAGTGGTGACTATGCAATGGAATTGTTCATTCAAATAAACACCTAACTTAAATTAGGAACTATTCACAAGAGGAATTTGAGGATATTTTTGGGAAATAGTTTAAGAGGAGTTTATGTGGGAAATAGAACCTATCCTCTGTTTCATAGTTAAGAATGACAGCTCTTAGCACATGACATGGGGAAAAGGTCTCATATGGAAAACAAGTTCAACGTGGTAGACACTCAATCCATGGTTGTTGACTGATAGATTGTCATTTGAGGCATGTCACCTGCCGCTTGGTTTTTTAGTTCATGTTATTGTGTACATATTAACTGCTTTATCCACATCAACATTGCAAATATTCCAAGCCTCACTGCGAAAATATTCATTTCTTAAACACTTTATAAACATGAATTATCACAAAGCAAATGCATAAGCAGGGAATGAAGGAGCACAGAACAGTGGAATTTACATGGCCTTTGGAAGTTCAAGTCCTAATTCTGCCCTACCCTACTGTGCGGCGTGGGAAGTCCTGCTTCTCCTCTCTAAACCTTAGGGTTTCCCCTCCCCCCTTTAAAATGAAGGGAACCACTCCTTTTTTCATAAGATTGTTACAAAAATTAAATGAGCTAAGTTGGTGAGTTGGTTCTTTGGTTCTTCCTTCTAAAAATTGGTCATTTCAGTCCAAAGAATAAAAGTTGGTCGCTGGTTTTGATCTTTCCTGGTTTTAAATGAACAGTCATAAAAAGCAAAATACTGCATCTCATTGAACTTGAATTTCAGTCAAGTCCACTGTACACTCATGTTCTTCTCTACTTCACAGGTGGTGCGTTCACTAATAAAGCTCACGCTTACTCTGTCACTGCAACGGCCGCAGCTCCGTTACAAACCGCTCGTGACCCCACTGCAGTCTGCACGTTTACTAACTTGGGGTGTGAGCCCTGGCATCCTGTCATCGGCCATGTTGATGTCAGACACATTTAAGGATCAAAGAAAACTGATCACTTAGGGACGCCTTGCTCTTCCTTTGCTCTTTTTCCTGTCTCCTCTCATTTCCTAGAGAGCCTTTGTCTGTTTGCTCTGCAATGCTTGTCTTGAAGGTTGTCTGCATAATTCAAATGAGGTGGATAGTGGATGGGTATTCATGACACAGGAATGGGCCTGATGCTAGGATATGTAGCATACATGCTTTCTCTCTGAATTTCCTTGTTCAGTCAACAAGCACGATGCCACGTCCGCTATATTTATATCCCCTTTATTCAGATGACACCAAGTGTCTGAGAAAGCCGGGAAAGCTGGGTGATGGCAGAGCTGAGGTTCGTACTTGGAACCTGTTCGATTTCATAGCCTTTGCCTTTTCTGCGTGCGTTAGTTCAGAAAGCCGTAACAAAGTACCGTAGGCTGGTACTATGGCATGGAAACAACAGAAACTTCTTGCTCACGGTTGTGGGGGTCGGAGGTCTGAGACCAGGGTGCCAACACAGTCAGGTTCTGGTGAGACCCCTTTTTGGGTTGTAGACTACCACCTTCGGCGTCACATGGTAGGAAGGGAGAGGGAGCTGTCTGGGTCTCTTTTATAAGGGCACTAATCCCTTAGGAATCCTCATGACACAATTACCTGCCAAAGGTCCCATCCGTTGATACCCTCACCTTGGGGGTTAGACTATCAGCATGTGAGTTTCAGAGGACACATTCAGTCCATCGAGCTGCAAGATCGGGGATCTTCTCATGCTATGCCTTTCTCCAAATTACCCACGACTGTCACCCAGTGTGTATCATGGTTTGCTGATTAGATTTCCATTCCTGTCCTAGAGTTGGAAACTATCCTGAATCTTGGCTTCTTTGGCTGAAGTCCAGAGTCCCATATCTATTCTTGTCAGCCATTGTCAGAGGTTAGAAACCTTTCATACTCTTTGGTTGCTCTGCATGTTTGGATCCAAAAGAAATGAGTAAGAAATGCTTGCCTCCAAACATCTCCACGTCAGGCTGGATGTTGTCAGGTGTACCTTCTTCATGGATCATTGCAGTTGAGAGCTGGCCACTCCCATGGGAATCCACCCTACAGAGTAGTCACCCACTTTGTTCAAGTCATGGCTTACCACCAAATCCCCCACCAGGAGCAGAGTCAATATCCCACTGAACTTTAGGTCATGGGTGCCATCTGGTCACTTCAGAGTTCTTTGGCCAAGACACCAGCAAGCAAGAGAACTCACATGATCTGTAACAGACCCCTGCTGCTGGGCAGTGGGTCTGTAGAAGAATGAGGCTGACCCTGAAGAGATCCACAGAACATCACTTGATGCTTCCCTGCCCAACCTAGACAGAAAGTGACCAAATCCTGAAGCCACCCCCTGAAAACAGTGTGATGACCAAGGGCTCGGATCCCCAAGAGATGAGGATCTGTGTCACCCATAAGGTAAGACAACTGAACCAACATAGGTGTCAGCTGGAGGCGAAGGGAAACTAGATGAACAAGAAAAATGATGTGATTCAGATACGATCTGAAGACCCGTCACAAAAGTGGAGCTCTAGGTCATCCTGCTAACGTTTTCATGCAAGTTTCCCCAAGAAAAGTCTCCATCCAAGCTAATGGAGTGAACTTGCTCAACCCCTGCTTTCTTGATCTGTAAAATGGGCATAATTGGCTTTGCCCTATTTCCCAGGTCCTGATAAGGATCAGAAATGTGACAAGAATGTACTTTGTGTAGGGTTAATACATAAACAGAGGCTCAAAGCTGCCTTACGATAAATACCTAGAAGCTCTGTTTTTGGTTCAGTATATGTCTATTGTTAAGGCTTTTGATACACATTTACAAAGTGCTCTCCGAAAGGCTTGAGATAAGTATATGAGAATGTCTGCTTTTTCTCCCCAACCAATGCCAAATGTTATTCAATAAGTTCAGCAATTAGCATGTTGTGTGGTTTTATTGAGTATTGTTGATGAAAACCAGCATCTATAGCCCAAACTCCCAGTGGAGTGTCATGTCATGTGAATAATGGTTCTATTATCAGGGGCGGAGAGCCTAGACTCCTTCACAGAAAAACCCAATTAGGTCCAGCACAGTTTTCCCTCCGTAAATAATACATAAATCAGTATTACCTTGTATCCAATACACCAGCAAATGTCAAGATTTAAACTGCCCCAGCCAAAATGCTTCTGCCCACTCAGCAAGAACAGTGGATTCTTTGAAGATTAGTTTATTGGGCTCTTATTGAAATGGATGTAGCGGCAGCTTATAGGCTGGGAGAAGTTCAGTCTAAAGGCCCGCTCTGCCATTAACCATCTTGAAGCCTTTAAGAAGGTTGTTTACGTTCCACGGGCTCACAAAGTCAGACTAAATAATGTCACAGCCTTTCCAGACTCTGAATCTAGAGTTTGAGGTTTAATGATTCTTATAAGGATCGTACAGTCCAAGTCACATCTCACCTACGGCTGTAATTCATTCAGCCCAATGATCTGTCCAAAGCAGGTACCACGAAATATTTTCTTAGGCGGCTTTATTCACTTGTTCCTTTATAGATTATTTCTTCTCTTCTAATAATTGTCAGTAAATAATAATAAATAAATAACTTTGGGGAAAAAATAGGCAAAATTGTTAGAACAAAAAAAAAAAAAAGAGGAGCCAAGAGTAGGATAGATAGAAAGCACTTAGGCTGAAGATAACTTTTTTTTTTTTGAGAGAGAGAGAGAGAGAGAGAATGAGAATATGCTTGTGTGGGGGCGGGGGGGAAAGGGAGAGAGAGAATATTAAGCAGGGTCCCTGCTGAGTGTGGAGCCCAACATGGGGTTTGATCTCACAACCCTGAGATCATGACCTGAACTAAAATCAAGAGTAGACACTTCACTGACTGAGCCACCCAGGAGCCCCTACACACCAGATTTCAAAGACAAAGTAGGGAGAAAATATAAAATACCTCCTTACTAATTTTTATATTGATGTTGAAAATGCTAATATTTGGTTATATTGGATCAAATTAAATATATTTTAAATTATTATATTTAAATAATTTATCATCCTAGTAATAATTTATGATTTTGTTTTTAATTATTAAAATAATTTCAACTGCTTTCTTTTTACTTTCGAAATGTAGTTACTGGAAATTTAAAGTTACGTATATGGCGAGCACTTGTGGCTTGCATTGTATTTCTGTTGGACAACACTCGTGTATCGTAATGACAGTAATAAAAGCATCAATTTCTGAGCAGCAAGCAGGTGCACACAGCCTGTAGCCGTTATAGGTATATTATCCCATTTTCCTTACAATAACACCTCATGTCAAAGTGAGGCAGAGACATTATATCTCGCCCAACTTTGGAAAACTAGCATGTGGCAATGCATAAACCAATTTCCCCAAGACAACTCCTCTCTTCTGTTAGAGTTCTGAGTCTTCAGGTCTTATTGATCAGCCATTCATCTGAATCATATTAATCTTATGAATCATTACTTAGAGATCAGAGAACTGAGTTCAGATCTAGCGGATTTGGGTGTCCGTCCTGTCTGTGCTACCAATTTCCCCCAGGGCCTCACTTTACCCTCTTGTGCACTAGATAAGCTAAAAGCTAATGTGTAGTAGGTATTTACTACACTCCAGGCAGTCATGCAAACGCCTCCACACATGAACTTACGCAGCCTTCGTAACAATTCTGTTAGGGAGTTCCTACTCTATCTGCAGTTTTCAGGTGAGAAAACTGGGGCATTCAGAGGTTAAGCAACTTTCCAAAAACCACTCAAGCTAAGAACGAAGGATTTGCCAGGTTTGAACCAGTTCGCTTAGCTCCAGAATCCGTGCACAGAAGATCTAGGGCGGGACTGGATGGAGACGATCGGGACGTGTATGATCTTAAAGACATTTAAAAGAATAGTTTACACACCTAGCTGAAATTCCACCTGCTGTTACCATCACCATTCACTGGCAATTCTAAACAAGGCAGTGAGAAAATGCAAATTCCTTGGAAATAGCCGCGGTTCTAAGTTGAACCAATTGCTGTTAGTGCTGTTGAGTTTCACTCATACGTATATAAACTTCAAACCTGCACGTTCATTGTCCGTTAATAAAACAGAGGTTGATTCAAAGAACTCCCTGACACAGGCAGATTCAGCGACGCACATTGGTTTTGAGGGTAAGTGTGTAACGATTTGGGTGCAGGGACGGTTCGCGTCTCTGGCGTCTGGGGCTCTACGCGCTCCTCTGTTTCACCAACAGATGACAGATGAACAGAAACAGCGCGGTGATGTAAAGAGGAAGAAGAGGAGAGTTGCTTCAGTTCTGTCATTCTGTGTGTTCACTCGGGATGTTTCTTCCTGTTTAAAATTTTAAACACTGAAACAGTGTGTAACACAAAGCGTAATCTTTTTTTCAGCAAGTACAAATTTTAATTCGTACATGAAATATAGTCATCCCATTTCATGGTGATTATGCCCTGAAAAGGAAGGCAGTACCAAGCACAGGTTTGATAAGGATAAGCAGCTTCTCGAATGTCCTATGTTGCCCTCAAAATGCTGTGTTTTATAGTTTTATCAACTCTCATTCTTCACCTTTCTGACCCAGGCAGCTCCGCGTGCCCAAGATACTTCTACAAAATGAAGCAAGAAATAAACGAATGATGCCTAAGTTGATGCCCCTCGAGAGGAAGAAGATGTTTAAAGCAATAAAGGAAATTATCTAAGCTTGAGTTTCCTAGAAGGAAGAAGGGTGAGCAACTAATGGGCCAGCTCCTTCCCGTGCTCTGTCTCCCACGGGTCCAAGCTTGTCCCATGGGGTGTCGACTCCACTGTGGTCCTTGGCTATGTGCCCTGGCTCTTCCTTCCAGGCTCTCAGGACATAGTGGCCTCTTGGGCCAGGTGGGATCAGACCCAGGCTCTGGTGTTGCCACTGTCCTCACCTCTGAGGACTCCCTAAAGGCCATGCTGATGTCTGCCTCTGTCTTAGAGTTGGCAACGGTGGGACACAGTGATGGGGGCAGCACTCAGGCTTTGCTTCTGTACGGATTGTAGGAGCCGAAGTCAGGAAAAGGGCAGTGACTGCAAACGCCAAGCAGTTCATCGGAAGCACATCGACTGGAGTGACTAAAAGTAATAATAATAATAATAAACAGCCCCTGAGATGCGCTAAGCGTTTACATTGGATCGACTCAGTATTGCCCCCCGCGGCCACAATGGTGAGGGAAATAAAAAAGACACAGTTCTTCAGAGGCTGTCAATGGTTTGGTGGAAAAACAGACATTAATCAAATAACTGCCAAATAAATGAAAAATTGCCGAGACGAGAGGCACCACCGAGAAAACATTATGCCATCTTTTCAGAGCCTATGATAAGAGCTGCTGGGGGACACGGGGGCAGGGAAAGATTCTCTGAGGCTACAACAATGAAGGGTAGATATTATTGATGAAAGGAGTCGTTGAGGCAACCAGAAGGAGGGAAGATGCAGAGGGGCGACGGAGGACAGACGTCCATGAGCAGTGAGGAGCAGGTGCTTAGAGACTGGGGGAGTAGGTGAGCCCTGGGGCAGGTGAGGGTGGAGAGGCGGGTGGAGGCTGGGTCAGGAGAGGCCCCGAGCTCCATCCTGGGGATTAGCATAGAAGCCCCCTGAGGGGCTCAGCAGCTTTGTCGACCAGATCAGTACTGCCCCAAAAAGATCATGGTGACTGTGCCGAAGACAATAAACAACAGAAAAAGGGAAGGATGCCGGGAGACCAATGAAGAAGTTGCTGTGACTTGGACCGAGAAAGTGACAATGGAGCTGGAAGGAAAGGAGAAAGATGTGACAGATGGTTGCAGAAGACAAGACATCTTAGGACAGCAGGTGAGACAGAGCTGCAGAAGGCTGTAGGGGAATGTTGTCATAACCCCGGTTTTACACCTAGACTCATGTGACCTGAAAACTGCGTAATGCATGGCTTGCGTGGTTTTTCTCCTGAGTATATCACTTCGCACGTTTCCAGATCATGTACCTTTTCATACCCTCTTTTGTGACCTAGAAAAGCACTTTCCTATGAACCAGATATTCTATTCTTCAAGAGCAAAGCATCATCTACAAATGGAAGGATGCTTTCTTCGTTCCCTCTCCTGCAATGTTTAGTAACATATGAAGATGAATGTTTACATGGATTTCTAGGATTATGCATTTATTTTATTTATTTATTCGTGAAGATCTTACTTTGTTTCTAAGTCATCTCTACACCCAACATGGGGCTCGAACTCACAACCCCGAGATCAAGAGTCGCAAGCACCACCAACTGAGCCAGCCAGGCGCTGGGATTTTGCATTTAAACAATTGTTTTAAACGGTGATTGTACTAAGCATAACCAGCATCATCTCAGTCTTCTAGCTTAGTTGGAGAGAGTCATCTCTTTTCTTGACGAACTTTGCACGGATCTTGACGCACGGGACAGGAGACAAAAGAGGCGGGCCATTCAGTTTGTATGAATGTAGGAAAGACTGTTAACTTCACTGTTTTCTGTCCTCGTCTTCACAAAAACAGAAAACAATCTGCCTCAATGACCCAGTTGTTGTATAAGCCAGTGAGAGTTTTCTTTTCAAATAAACTGTAAATCACTTGTAACAAGGACCATTATTATTACCACAATAGGAAATTGTAAAAGGACTGTTGAGGGCAGGAGGGTGTAGTGTAGAATTCCTTTTACTGCAACAGGAAATGTGATACTATTTTTTAGCGCAGTAATGCTGGTTGTAGAGAAAAAAAAAATCATTACACTTTCTTAAAAATATAATTATGATAAGAAAAGATAAAATAAAAAATCATTGTGGAAGGTATTAAATATTAAACTTGTGTGAAACATCCAAAAAAATCCCATGAGAATTCAAATAGGCAGATCGAACTTGCTTCTCTGGTGATAACTTTTATTTTATAGTGGATTTTATGCTTGAGTTGGCCACACACAATTTCTGATTGATACTTTTTAATGAGGTTCTTTTCAAAGTTTTAATAGTCACCGCCGCTAAAAACTATCTTTGTACAAGTAGGTGATAATAAAATGTAAAACCACTTTACAACCATTCAAAATTTGCAACAGCTGAAATTAAATTTACAGACTCCAAAAGATCTTTCTCGACTTTCACTGACAGAAATATTGAGGGAATGTTTTGCAACAATATAAACAGATTTCAAAAGCAATCAAATGTTTTCATGCAGAGTATTTCAAAAAAGGCAGAAGTTCTCATTTGAGAATCTATCTGAAGGGTTAAGGTGGTAATCCTCTACAGCTAGTTTGGACTAAAAGAGTGTAAAAGAATCAGCACGAAAAGCAAATAGCAAACTACCACATCAGGAAATCGAATAGAAGTCCCAGTATTTGTGAAAACGGGGACTCTGGGCTGAACCCCTGCAGCTGTGGCCCCGAACATTCTAGAAGCTGCCTCTCAGCTTCGCTCTCACTCCTCCCACCTGGGCTGCAGCCTGTGCTACCAGAGCACCTGGAACAACTTCACCTTCTCCCTCAACCCTGCAGTCCACAAAGGGCAGAAAAAGTGCTCTGCGGCTAAGGCTGCCTTGGCCATATTTCACATTTCACAGTCGGATAAGAAGAACCAGATGTTACTTCTTCTATTTTTTTGAGATTATTTTATTTTATTTTTATTTGACAGAGACAGAATGAGCAGAGGTGGGGGGAGAAGGGCAGAGGGAGAGGGAGAGGGAGAGGGAGAGGGAGAAGCAGGATCCCCTTTGAGCAGAGAGCCCGAAGTGGGGCTCAATCCCAGGACCCTGGGATCATGATTCAGGCAGACGCTTAACCAACTGAGCCACCCAGGCGCCCCCAGATGTTACTTCTGCTCACTGCCTACGGCAGCCCCACTCAACCTCAGTCACCAGGCCCCGCTCTTCGTCCAAAAGCCCCCATGAGTTGGTGAAGCCCATGGCCGTGGAATCCTGGCACCCATCGAGATCAGTATGACCGAAGTGCCCCAGGAACCCTCTCCACTCCAACCATGTTCGAGAAATTTCGAGTTAAAGGAACCTCTTCCTCCCTCAGTAAGAGGAAGGCAAAAGCATGTGTGCCGGAGAAATTTACAAACCCCAGTATTAGTACCTCAGGTGTGCGGGCATTCCCGAGGGGACGGTAATCCGATGCAAATAAACGGGGCCTGGTGCTTCCACAAAAGATCTCATCGGTTAAGCAGTGGAATACAGCTCTATCTTCTGTGCCTGTCTAAACGGTGGGCCCATTTTAATTAACAAGGACAAAACCAAGCTTTTAAATCTAGAAGTGAACACGAGTCAACAGAACATTATATACGTAGGTTGAAAATAATGACTAAAGGTGTAATTGCATCCAAACACCACCTCAGAAACAGAAAAAAATAAAGCTAGTTCACATCACACGGCTCTTTTCAGGTAATCAGGAGTTCAGCATCATTCAACTGGTAGCTTCCATTTGGTTAAGCAATCATCAAAGAGAAATCATGGTTCATTCCAAATCCCATCAGTTAACGCCCCGTTTGAGTGGTTAAATATTTCTTTGAAGGGAATAAAACCTCCTCTATTTCTTTTTGTTTTTAATTTTTAATTTTCTGCACAGGAGAAACTTTAAAATAGGAGTCAGAGGATCTAAATCTCTCAATTATCTTACGTGTCCTCTCAGACATGTCACTTAAAATCTGCGACTCGGTTTTCCAGCCATAAGCCAAAGACATGACCTGAAATTATATATAAGGCCACAGAACTCTTATTCTAGAATTTTCTCTTTGATTTATTTCCTCACAGTACTCCATCGATTAGGACCTTTTTACTCAGGAACCACATGTTTTTCCAGATATAAAGTGTCCTTGAGATGATGACTGAAAGTCAACAACATAAAATAATGGTGAAAAAGATGCCAGTGTAGGTAACAGGAGCGGTGATGTGGTGGTATGTGTCACTGCGTCCTTGGGAATGTTTGAAACAGACTCGGTGCTCAGCATATATTTGGTAAACTCAAAAGATCCTCATGAAACATATAGCCTTCCTTAATTGTTCTGGAAGATATTTTTTTCCTTATGTTTGTTTGTTTTGCTTTTGCTTTTTGAAAAAGAACTTCTTTGCTTCACCCTCTCAATACTAATGCTGGATGATGTAGAGGAAATGAGGGGGGTCTCATATGGGTAAAATCCTGAGAAAATCTTTTTCTTGGTTCAGCAGTTTTACTCTAAACCTTCAGCCAGGGCAAACCAGAGTATGCCCTCAAAGCAGTCATTCATTGGACCATTCATCCCTTCCATGAATATTCCTCAGGCATCTACCCTGGGGCAGATACCTATGCTCGGTGCCAGGAATATGGTGGTAAAATAAAAGGAACAACAATCCAGTTTTCATGGAGTTTAGAGTCTCTAGGAGAAACACAAGGAAAAAACATATAAGTAGAGTATGTGAGGAAGAAAACTTTCAGACCATAATTAATGTTATGAAAAAAAAAAAGAATTAATTAGGAGCAAGAGGGATGGGGAAATTGGGGCGAGCATGCACTTCAAGTAGGGTGACTCTGAAGAGACATTTTAGGGGACATCGGACAGCAAAATAAAGACAGCCAACGGAAGATCTGAGGACCCAGAGGGCTGCCAGAGGCAAGGGCAAGCACCAATGAGAAGTTGGGGAATTGAGACAACACTCTTCATGTCTCCGCTGGTGACTTACTAGTTGTGTGGAATCAAAACATCTCATTTGATCTCCGGAACTTATTCATCGTCTAGCTAAGAGTTTGTCCCGTACAGCGTGGTGATTACGGTCAACAATACTGTATTGTATACTTCAAAGTTGCTAAGAGACTAGACCTTAAATGTTTTCACCACAAAAAAAGAGAGAATAATTATAGACGTGATGGAGGTGTTAGCTGCCCCTACCGTGCTAACCCTACCGCAAGAGAGAAAAATATCAAGTCAACACACTGCACGCCTTAAGCTTACACAGTGATATATGTCACTGATGTCATTCATTCGTACATAAGTAGATACATAAACAAAGCTGAGAATGAAAGACCAAAACAAAAGTCTCGTTTGACCTCTTTGAACCCCGGTTTATCCCCACGTATTAGGGATGGTAACATTGCCTCACAGGATTGCTGGGAGGATTACATGGAGCAAAAAAGTCTTTCAGTACCGTCCCACGGTCTGCCGACTGACCAAATCCCCTGGCATAGCACCCCAGGTGGTCTGGACCTACTTTTCTAGCTTCACTTCAGCCTATTTCCCCTCCCTCACCTTTGACCTAAATACAATGTGTCCTCACAGATCCTTAAATGTGCCAGGAGTTTCCATTTGTCCCTGCTGCACACCGCTGTGCCTTCTACTTCAAATACCCTCCACGTCCTTCTCTTAACTCACTTTTACTTGCTTATTAAGATCTGACTCAACCAATACTTCTTGCCGCTCTCTCATAGTCCAGTAACATGCTGAGCCCCCTTGACTTGCAGCCGCAAATTCACTGCTTTGTCTCTTCTCTCTACTACACACTCCGTGAGAAGGGAAACAACTCCATATCTACATAAGAGATTCCTACATAACCTGGAACAAGTTGGTGCTCAATGAATGTTTATTGGGTAATCCCCATGTCAGCTGGGGTCTCCTTGAAAGGAGAAATCTTCCAGCTGAAAATCTGGACATGGCTGGCTCCCACTGTGAAGTTCGAATTTTCTAGTGTTTGTCAAGAGAAGCTCAATTGTTCCATAATAACAAACATCCCCAAAACTCAGGGGCTTAACACAAATAGAATTAGCTCTCATTCATGGGACATGTTCAACTCAGCTCAGCGAGGGGATCTGCTCATCATAGTTCCTGGGACTCAAGAAGTCCGAGGCTCCTTCTTGACACCTGATTCCTCAGTTACCACCACAGAGTGAAGGGAACTCTTCAACATCTGAAAGGGTTTGGCTAGAGGATTCTCGGAGAACCCATTTTTTGATTTCTCATCAAATTCTCAGTTGTCCAATTTGACTAGAATTTCTATGAGAACAGCTCCTTTAAATATACTACAAGAGCTATGTAGGACGGGGAGAAAAGGTCTGCACACACACGCACACACACATACATGCACACATGCAGTGCACACGCACGTGTGGGAGCATGCACACCACTTTCAACAACTAGCACGGAAATATCACAAGAGCTTGAAGTCTTGTAATCACCAGTGCTAACCGCCACGGGTTCGGGAAAGAGGTGATTTGCCTGGAGTTCTGCTATCTGGGCAGTCACAGTGCCTTAGAGTTGGGTTTTAGGGCCATGCGTAGGTAGGAGTTTCTTCCCCTCTACCTAAAATAGAATCTAGTTCCACCAGCGGATAGTGAGTGATATTGAGCAAGTCATTTAATTTTTGTGAAACTCAATTGTGCAACTCTCATATCAATAGCATCGGGGTCATAATAATAAGACCAGTAACAGCTCACAACCATTGGGCGTCCGCATGCATGCATTGCCTTGATTCATTCTCATTCTTACACACACACACACACACACACACACACACACACACACACACACACACACTCTATTGGCTGGTGCTATTATCCTACCGCAGATAAGGAAGCCAAAGCACAGAAAAGAGAAGTAACGCGCTTCAGGCCACAGCCAGGTGGAACTCAGGTCCAACTTCCGAGCTAGAGCTCTTAATTCTAATCCTACACATGAGTAAAAGAGGACAATAGTGTCAAGAATCCACATCTGTGAGTACGTTAAATGGCAACAGGTTTATGGAAAGCTGGTAAACTGTGAAGAGTAATTCCCTAAGATCACTATAAACCACTGAAGACAGAAACCATGTCACATTCTGTTGAGTGTTCCCTGGCATATGGTAGATACTCAAGGAATGCTTGATGTGTGCGGTAAACACGAATTCAGGCGATCCACATGGGGTACTATGGGACCATGCCTACTCCAGGTAAAAGCACCTGACCAGGCTGTCAGTGAAGCATTTCTACCCTCTGGGAATGAGAAACCTGGAAGTTTCCAGAGACTGAAGGGCCTTGTAGCTGAGTTAGTTCAATGACTGTAATGTAGAAACAGAGAGAAAGAGAGAAGGAAAGAAAAAAAGGAGAGAGAAAGGAAAGGATGGGGGGAAGGAGGGAAAGAGAAAGAAAGGAAGAGGAGGGGGAAGAGGAAAAAGAAGGAGGAGGTGGAGGAGGAGGAGGAAGGAGAGGGAGGAGGAGGAGGAAGGAGAGGGAGGAGAAGGAGGAGAAGGAGAAGAAGAGGAGAAGAGGAGAGGAGGAGGAGGGAGAGGGGAAAGGGAAGGGGAAGGAGGAGCAGAAAAAGAAGGAATAATGCTGAAGGGTAGATTTGTGATCCTCAGTCAGTTTGAGGCTTGGGACAAATAGGCCTTGGTTGCTGGGAGCCCCACTCAGGGCCACATCACAACCCCTAGCCATCTCATCATCATGGGGTCTCTCAGATGAAGTTGGGTGAGGTGGGGTCTTAGCTCTGGGCACCCGGAGAATGTGTAACCAAATCCTGCCGTCCAGCCAATCAGCCTCATGAGGAACTGAAGCCAAAGGACGCAGCTTTATTTGTGACGACCTCCTTCCTGGTTCCACAGCCACAGTGTCTAGACACTATTTATTGGCAACCCCCCGGGGTTTGTAAGAAGTACACTTGAGTCTAATTAATCAAGCTGACCAACAGTGTGCACAGTCGTTAAAGAGTAACCACAGCTTTAATGAAGACAAAAGGGCACCAGATGTCCCCTTTGATCATAACTTGGGCTACTTTGTCTCCTCCTCCCTATTCTTTCCCTTCCTTGCCAGGCTCCTCCCAGTCCACGCTCATTTCCTGTCATACTCCTGCCTTTTCTCCTGTGATTTAGTGACAAGCACATGACTTTCAAAGCCTCTGCTGATACTGAGCCCCATTCCTGAATCATGCAGATGAATTGCTGTGTGAGCTGGATGAGGCCTCAGTTTCCCCATCTGTACTATGGGGGGGGGATGATGATGTCTGCCTAGCAGGGTTCTTGCATGGGTTTCATATGATAAAGTCTGTGGCAGTGCGGGGCTCACCCGCCTTCTCTCCCTCCTGCCTTTCTCATTCCTCTATTCTTTCTTTCTTTTCCCCTTTATGACGTTGCTCTTTTCAAAATCTTTACCACCTTTCTTCCCTTCCTCCCCTTCCTCTCTTCTTTCCTCCTCTTTTCATTTCCTTCTTTATTTCCCCCCTTCCGCTTTTCCTCTCCCTTTCCAGGCTTTCTCCTTTGCTCACCCTCTCTCCCTTTGTGGCCGGAAGTCATCACAGGCACAGTCGACTTGAGACTTCTCTGGATGTCTGGCAAGGCTGGCAAATTTGTAAAAGACTAAAGCATAAGAATAGCACTTGAAGTGGCAAAGCGGAGAGAGGTGTTGGTTGTTTGTTATTGCTGTAAGACTGTCTTCCTCTCACCTTCTTGGCTGGCGAGGAACACGCAATGAAACAGGAGATTGAGGAGGCCAGGAGAATCTCCACCCAAACAACTTGGAGATTCTGGCTCAATGCTTGCAACTACCCCACCCGAAGAGAAAGAAACCACTTAGCTAGTTATGCATGCCTTGCCATGAACTGAATAGTGTTCCTCCCACCAAATTCATATGTTGAAGCCCTAGCCCTCAGCGTGCTGGTGTTTGGAGGTGAGGTCTTTGGAAGGTAATTAGGGTCAGATGAAATCAGGAGGGTGGGACCTTCATGATGGAATTGATGGCTTTATGAGAAGAAGAAGAGAGAGAGATCACACAATCACACACAGCAGGAAGACAGCTAACTATCTGCAACCTGGGTTCTCACCAGGAACTGGATCAACAGGCACCTTGATCTTGGACTTCCCAGCCTCCAGAATTATGAGCCATAAATGTCTGTTGGAGCCCCTCAGCCTGTGGTGTTTTGTTACGGTAGCCCTAGCAGACCACTACAGGTATGCTGTAACTTACAGCTGAAAATAATCCTAATCATGACCTCTGAGCCTTTGGAAAGGAAATAGAGTCCCAACTCTTCCACAGTCCATACCTGAGTGGGGAAGTTATTCTGGATGCATGCAGATGCCTTGAAAACACCTTCCTGACCCCCTTACAGAGTGGCCCTAACCCTGCTGTTTAGTAGGGACTCTTTTTTTTTTTTTTAAGATTTTATTTATTTATTTATTTGACAGAGAGAGAGACACGCAGGGAGAGAGGGAACACAAGCAGGGGGAGTGGGAGAGGAAGAAGCAGGCTCCCAGCGGAGCAGGGAGCCCAATGCAGGGCTCGATCCCAGGACTCTAGGATCACGCCCTGAGCTGAAGGCAGACACTTAACAACTGAGCCACCCAGGTGCGCCTGTTTAGTAGGTGCTCTTAACAACTGACCTCTATACTTTGAGAGGGATTGCCCGAGGAGGACGTGCCCCAATTAGAATCCAGTGTAACATTCTCAGGGCTGTAAGCTTTCCTTTTCTAATTTTGAAAAACATTTATTTTTATTTATTTATTTATTTTTGCTTCAGCTAATAAAAAGTGTGTGTTTTCTCCTGGCCTGGCTAACTCTGCTTACATGGTTTGCCTATATCAGTCACTAGCCAACTAGCCAACTAGTTAGTTACCCAAACTAGGTCATTTTCACTAATTCATTCAAAAGCTGTTTACTACGCTTCTACGATATGCCAAACCCTGAGGAGAGAGTGGTGAGTAAGGCCAGAATGGTCCTCCCCCCGAGGAGAAAACATTCTAGTCGGAGAAGGCAGAAAACAAGTAACTGGGATCACTGCAGACGATAAGATGTCCTATACAGGAAGTAAACAGAGTATTTGGGGTTGGAAAATTCCGGGAGCAGGTAACTTAAGTGGGATGGTCAAGGATCACTCCTCTGAGGAGGTGACTTCTGAGTGAGACAGAATGAGCCAGGCAAGGAATGATCTGGAAAGGGACTCCAGGCAGAGGGAACATCAAGCATGAGTGAGAACAGCTTGTCCTCTTTACCTTTTCTTCTTAGCTAATAACTGAGCACCCTCTCTTATTTGTCACAGGGCCTGGTGCAAATGTCCTGTCCTGGTATCTCTACAGTCATAGCCATTAGTCCATGAATGAATGAATGAATGAATGAACTGCAGGAAGTGTGAAATATTCCTCGTACAATAGGAAGCTAGTGAACAATTTTAAACTAAGCAGTGATATTATTTCATTTATGTGATAATCTTTACCTCCAACCACTGATGACTTCATAAAAATAAAATTTTCACTGAAACTGTTACAAGACTTCCCCTTCCCATATCTTATGACTTTTTCCTGTATTTTTATGAATGAAAAAGAAAGAAATGCTTTTCTGCCATTCTGATTAGTGTGCGACTGGTTCATTGTTGTTATGGCTTTGCTTTGGTTTTTGTTTTAAGAAGTGTACTGTGGGATGCGTGGGTGGTTCAGTCAGTTACATGTCCAGCTCTTGATTTGGGCTCAGGTCTTGATCTCAAGGTCGTGAGATTGAGCCCCCACATCAGGCTCCATGCTCAGCGTGCCGTCTGCTTGAGATTCTCTCCCTCTCCCTTTCCCTCTGCCCCTCCCGCGTTCGTGCATGCTCTTATTCTCTTTCTCTCTCTCTCTCAAATAAATAAATAAAATCTTTTTTAAAAAAAAAGAAATATACTTTACTGGGGGCAGTCAAATAATATATCAGTTATCTATAGCAGCATAACAACCACAAAATTTGGGGGCTTCATACAATAAACATCTATTGTCTCACAGGTGATATGGATCACAAACTCAAAAGCAACTCAACTGGGTGATTCTGGTTCATGGACTCTTGGCTGGAGTTGCATCACCTGAAGGCTTGACTTGGGCAGGAAAATTCACTTCCAAATAGCTGCTGGGAGGGGGCATCTGCTGCTTGTGGACTGTTGGTAGGAGGCCTTAGCTCCTCAATACATAGGATGCCTGCGTGTCCTCACAACATGGTGGCTGACTTCCCCAAGAGTAGACAATGCAAGGGAGGGCCAGCAGAATGGTCTAGCCTTAGAAATGACATGCCACCATTTCTGCTGCTTTCTATTGATCAAACAAACTAATTCTCATACGATGTTGGAGAACACCAGGATGTGGGGGATTCCTGAGGGTCATCACAAAGGCTACCACAGATGAACAAAGGGAAGGGGAGGTGACTGGATAGAGCCAAGATGGAAGTGTACAGCTTGCTAAGCATAGAGCTAAGAGGGGCTATAAGATACTCTCTGTTGCTTATTCAAGACCCATCTCCCTCATGCTTCTTTGTATCAGATCCATTGATCCCTGGAAAGGTGGCCAGGTCCTAGCTTTAGGTGTAAGCATGGGATGCAGTTCTGGCCAAGAACATATATATAGAAGGCTTCTAGGGGATTCTGGAAAGACTTTTTCACCTCTGATAAGGAGGAGGTACTCAGGAGAAACTCTGAGCAGCGCTCCTACCTCTGCTTTGATCTTTCCATGTGATGCAAGAGAATGAGAGCTAAAAGAGGCTGAAACCATCTTGGAACGATGAGGAAAAGGTCAAAGGAATTCTAGAGTGGCTAATACAAAGCCCTAGATATAACTGATTTCCTGAGTCAAACCAGCGAATTTCTACATTCCCCACTTCTTGTTGTGTAATAAAAATAAACTCTTATTGGTTTAAACCACTCTTATTTGGGTTTTCCCATTATTTGTTGTCACTCTAACTTATAAAGGCATCTAACCCAGGCATAGGAGGCCGGGGAGAGCTTTCCTGGAGAAGGTGATACCCATGCTAAGAGCAGAAGCGTAGGTGGGAAGAGGCTAAGGGGAACAGGAACAGCACATCCCTAGATTCAGAGAGAAGGGAGAGCAAGATATGTTTGGAGAGCTGGAAGTAGTTGAGTGTGGCTAAAGGCTTGAGGTAAAGATGGGCAGCAGTGGGAGAGGGGACAGGAGAGGGGCAGTCCTAGAGATATTTGTCATTGATTTAAGGCATAGGAGGGCAAAGAAGAGTCATTGCACTGTTTTAAACAAGGGAGTGTCATGTTGGCATGGGCAAAGGGAGGTGGGGAGTTGTTCTTTAGGAGATAGAGAGTTTCAGTCATGCAGGGTGGCAAGGGAGTCCTGGGTGCGTGCTGTACCACGGTGTATGTGCGGTTGACAATATTGTGCTGGTAACTTGGAAATTGCTGGGAGGGGGAGTTTTATGTTATGTGTTTTTTCCACAATAAAAAAGAGTGACACATTCATATTTTTAATTTAAAATGATCACAGCAGCTGGAGAAAGGAGGCAGGCTCTAAGTAGAGAGACATGTTCAGTCTACTACCATCACTAGGTAAGAGAGGATGGTGACCAGAAGTAAGAAAACAGCAGTGGAGGTGGCGGAACGTGAAGAAAGTTGTCAAATGCTCCGTCAGTAGTTAACAGATCTTATAAATTGAGTGGATGAGGTAGGGCGAGCTCTTAAATATTGAACATTCGCTACGTGTGTTGTACCATACCAGGCGCCTTATGATGAGTTGCCTGTAGTCTTCACCAAACCTGGCAAAGTTGATATTTCCTCCCTTGTGATGAAAGTTCCAAAGTGTTAAGGAATTGGTCAAGGTCATGGTGATAGCACTTTGTAAAGTTAGAACTCAAGAATGAGTCTTCCTGACTAAAAAATCAACTCATTTCACTAAACCATGACTTTAGGTAAATATAATATTTAATGATTCTAGTAAGTATCTGAGGACTAGAGCAATCACTTCCAAACATTGTGTTTACTTCTATCTATATTAAGAAATCCACTTTAAATTGTGCCCCGTACGTGTGTGTGTGATCGTGTGTGTGTGTGTGTGTGTGTGTGCGTAGCTCACGCTATCCAAATCTAATTGATTCCTATTTGTATAACAAGAGTTCAAATATCAATTTGGAGAGTGGGAAATACCATGTTAAGCTGAACTTTATGTTTTGTGAATTTCAGATACTGTAACACCAAGAACTTGATGAGGTATTTTTCTGAAACTTTACCAAATGTTCTGTTCTTTACTTCAGAGAAGAAGAATTTGGATGCTAAAGACTGCCTTTGTATGGGTAGCAAGACATAATTGTCCTTATTACTCTATTTTACTCCCTTTCATTAATTTATTCTTTAAACGCTAATTATGATCCACCAAGTAATTTTGCAATCCCCGGTTTGGTTGGAACCCACAGTGTAAAAAAAAAAAAAAAAAGCATTGATTGAGAGGAGTGAATTTCATACATTTGTATATATGAACCATATTTTGAGATATTAGTTTATGGGGTTTGCTTACGTGTGCTCCTCTTTTTCCTTGCCTTCATTCCAGCCTTCTTTGAATCACGTCCATAAAGAAGGAGCAGAAAGCAAAAGTAATCCTTTCATCTTTTGTTTTTACAAAAATATAATCCCCGAGGAGAATGTAAAGGTTTTAGAGGTATGAGGAGTATAAAGTGTAAGGAAGAACGCATGCGCACAGGGGGAAATCAGACAGGCTTGGAGCAAACATAAAGGATTTTCGTCAGTCTAAAGGAGATACTCCCAAGCTGGAGAAGGAAGAGAGACTGACAGGCAGGCAGACAGACAGAAACAAAGAAAGCCAGCGGGTCTTAAATACTGGCTTTTCAGTAGTCCCCTGGAGAGGGCTCATCACCCCAGAGAGGAAGGGCAATGTGCTACCCTGAGCACATGGGGCCCTAGGCAGACCTATGGAGACTCTCCCACAGACACCGTGAGAGTCGGACAAAGACTCACTGCCTCAGGGGTGACCTTTTGAAGGGAGAGCCAAAGACCAGAGGGCGTGAACGTTTAAGGGTGCCTGCCTTCCTCCTGACACACCTGGGCACTGAGTAAGAGCCAAGAACGGGGCATCTCTCCAGGATTAGAAGGGTACAAATGAAAACCTCAAGAAGGTTGTGAGTTAAATGTCTCACCAACAGGGTAAAAACAGAAATATATTGTTTTTTGAAAGGAGAAGAAATGTATTTCTTTGATACTTATTTAATGGACAGAGATCCATACATACAATGACATAAATGGGTATAAGTACCCATATTATAATGTCATCTATAAATTTTTAGTTTGAATATTCTACATAAATACCAAAGGTCTCCTGGGGCAGGTGTCAGAAGTGGGGTGAAATACTTAAAAAATAAGACGTTTTGTGTTATTGAAATAGCCCTCGGGTAGGGTGGGTTTGTTCTCTCTTTTTTTTTTTTTTCCAAAAGAGAATGAAGAAAATGATCTGCTTTTTTTGTCACTGAGTCTGATCATTTTGTCCCCAAACTTCATATGTGTGTCAAATTAAAAGGCAGGTCTTAAACCATGACTAAAAGAGGTTTTGGTCATATGGGTGAACTAGCTGGAAACTCTCATATTTTTTCTTTCATTACTACTTCTTTTAGCTAACTTCTTAGTGGTTCCTCCAATGGACTGTGTATGTGTGTGTTGTTAATCTTATGATTTCAACAAGTGAAGCCTTAGTAAGTGATGTCATAGTAAACTCATGCTGTTAAACCAGAGACAAGGGAATCATCCTTTTTTTAAAGAATTATTTATTTATTTATTTATTTATTTATTGAGAGTGTGAGTGGGGGAGGGGCAGAGGAAGAGTGTCTCAAGTAGACTCCCCACAACCCTGGAACCCAACGTGGGGCTGGATCCCAGCACCCTGAGATCATGACCAAGAGTCCAACACTCAACCAGTTGAGCCACCCAGGTGACCCCTGAATCATCTTTTAAGAAGAAAAAATGTTTGAGTCCCTTTAAGACTTCTTCCTTTGACTTGACTGATGAATTCTGTAATATAGATACATTGTTTCAGAATTGTTTTCCCATAGATGAGCCTCGCCTCTTCCAGGCACCAGAATCCAATTTAAACTAGTTCCTGTGAAGACCCAGAATGTATACAAAGGGTTTTCCCCCCCACCTTGCATTTTTCAAGGCAAAGAAAATACAAGATAGGAGCAAAATAGATACTTTGTTTTTTTCTATTGTACATTGCACTGCATTCCAGATGAAATATGAGTCCAAGGTTTGTAATTCATACACTGTTTTCATGGATGAGCCCTTCTTACTTTATTTTTTTAAATTGAAGTGTAGCTGACATACAGTATTACATTAGTGCTAGGTTATACCATAATAATTGGACATTTATATACACTTCGAAATAATTGCCGTGATAAAAAGTAAGCCCTCCTTACTTTAGCCATTGACTTTTCCTGGACTTCCATCAAAGCCGTTAATAATGCCTTTGATATTTCCTAAGAGCAGTGCTTCCTGGCAAGACAGGCGTGTCCTCCCCCCACCTCCAGCTTTATTGAGATACAATTCAAAATAAAAAAATGTGCATATTTAAAACTTGTAAAACTTGATACAAATGTGAATTAATCACCACAATCAGTAGTTAACACACTCCTCACCTCATTTTGTTACCATTTACTTTGTTTTTTCTTTGGGTGTGGTGTGTGGTGTACATTTAAGATGCACCTCTTAGCAAATTTCATGTCCTTTTCCTTTAATGATTTCCAGCTTTGGAAGCTGCCCTGTTACAAACACCCTCCTTCCCCTTGGAAACAGGATCTCTCTGGTTTCAGGTCCCCTTCCTGAACTGAGTCCATCTTTTCTTTTACATGTGAATATTTTATGTCTTCGGGGAGTGTCAGGGTTTCTATGGGTATTTTGCAAAGGGCCCAGCGCTTATAAAATTTACATTTATATATTAATATACTTAACCTATGAAATCAAAGATGCATTGGAGGGAAACAAATTTCCTTTTCTTAAACGTATCTACCATAAATGTGGCCAGTGGTATGCATCAGCATCACAAAGCAAACAATGTTATTTTTTAATGGGGCAAGAGGATGTTTCCCCCAGGACCACCCAAAGGAAGCAAAGTAGACCAAAGCAATTATTTTGGTTAAATCCAGTATGTGAAAATCTGCTTTTTCACAAACTGTAGAAATAGTGTCTGTGGCTTGAACTGCACCAAAAACGAACAGACCCTCCAGCCAAACAAGAATTAGTTCTGCTACCTGTATCTGCTATTCAGGGTCATGCTACCAGACTTCTCAAAGCCTAAATATCTCAGAAGTCTCTGACTTAATTTGCATCTGGAAAGTCCAAATATATTTGACGTTTTCATTTCTGCCAGTCCTATTTAAATTAGGTCAGCATTTGTTGACTACTTGTGACAGCATTTTTATTAAGCATGTGAAAGCTAGAATTAAACAATCTAAATTTAATTGCTGGAATTTTACCATTTATTAACCATGAGAGCCCAGGCAATTACTTAGCCACATGGAGCCTCAGTATCTTAGTCAGTAAAATGGAAATAACATTTTATTCTCTTTAACTCAGAGAATTGTTGAGATGCTTAAATGCAATGTTCGTAAAGACCTTAAGGGCTCCATAAATTGTTGCTAATCTTATTATCTTCATGGACACTTGGGAATATTAATAAAGGGAAACCTCACTAAAGTCGAGTAGGAAGGCTGGAAGGGAGAACCATATCAGGAAGAATTACAATTACAGGAAGAATTGTAATATAGGCTCCAACAGAAGACACATCAACAGGAAAGAATGATCAGTTTGAGGCCCCCAACAGGGAAAGACCTAGACAGAATCTTCAAGAAATCCACTACTCCTGCCACTTACCTATAAGAAACTGACATCACCCTGAACTCTTGCCTTTCTCCAATGGACTTGCTTTCAAAACAACCCTTTGCAACTTCCTCTTTCTCCTCCATAAAATAACATTCCTCTCCTTTGTTTGTTGGACTGGCCTATGGTTTTTCCATAACTTGCATGTCCCAAATTGCCATTCCCAAATATGCCCATTTTCTCCTGGTAAAATAATAGATGGCTTTATGTTTAAGGTTAATACTACAGTTGCTAGAAACCGGAGGTTATGGGCCCATGGAAAATCAGTTCTCCCCTTGGATGAGTTCACTGCTTCACGGGGAGAGGTGAGAGACAAATGGGTGAGCAAATGGGACAGAGCCAATCCCACAGTAAGTGCCACACTAGCAGTACCAGAATAGATTGGCAGACAACAGAGAAGTGTCCACCGGGAAGACAACAAGGCTGTAAAGTAACCAAGCATGTGTATTTGGGGTCTTAGGAATTGCAATGCAAGAGATACAGAAGACACAGAATCAGACGTGTGCTCTGAGACGTTTGAGAGTGGTGTGCAGGTTTACAGAGGCAAAACCCACAAGGCTACATAAGTTGTTTTGAAAGAATTATGATTAGTGCTGGCAGAGTTTAAACTGACTTTCTGTACAGGGTTGGTTATTTGGCTAACAGGTGTTAGAGTATGTCTATTTCAGTCCAAAGTAGGAGGATGCTTTCTAAGAGGTGGTAGATCTGCAAGTGACAAAAGTCAAAAGTTCTGAGAAATACAACAGGGGATGTGCCTAGGCCCTACTTCCTTGAGATCCTTTCTGACTCTATTTTGAGTCACTCTTTTAGCAATGCTTCCTCATTTTGGAAGCTTCTTTAGGGAAGGAAGTTTTTAATTTTCACTGGGAATATCAGGAAAGGCTTTGCCCAGAGACAGTGCTCAGGCTTTGAAGGATGAGGGAAGGAAATATTTTGAGGGAAGGAAATGGTCGTGGAGGGAGGAAGACACAGGGCCATTCCAAGAGAAGCCATCTGTGTACAAAAAGATAGTGAGTTTGCAAAGCACTGTCCCTGAACAGAGCAGAGACCCACCCATAATAAATAGGCAGGGGACAAGTGAAAGCATGAGAGGCCCATTGTAGCCTCAAAGCAGTTAACCTGTTTTAAGTGATAATCATTTGATGGTTTGCATATTTCAAAAAGCTTCTCAATATCTGCATAAAGCCGAGGCTGTCATTTGAAAACCGAGTGTTTTGGGGGCTGAATGGCACTGGGTCACCCCAACAAGAAGAATAACTGAATCTAATTGTCATCTGTACTCTAATTTTAAAATAACTTTGTTCTAACACCCCTTAACAGCAAAGGAACTTTCAGAGGAGTCAGTTGACCAGATGCAACGTTTTCTCCCTGATATGTTAGTTTCAACCTGAGTTCATTAAATTCCTTGGGTTTTTTTTCTGTAGTGTGCTATGCTCATTCATCAGCCTGAGTCATTTTATCTGATTGGGTCCGATCTCCCCCTCCTTGGCATGCCTTCTTTGCTGCTGAATAAATCATCCTGGGATATGTCCAGGAGGAAGATTTTCATAGGAAAGTTCCATCTGCATTCAACCCCTCATTTATTCAGGCTGAGTTCTCAGGCTCCCAAGGAGAAAGACTGAGAAAATAAAGAGGTGTCTTCCACTGCCAAGTTTACTAATATGGTCATTAGCACAGATGACTTGGGGCAGTGCCTGCAGAGAGAGGACACAGCTGGGCACACATCCTGGCATAGGGTCTGTAGGAACCTGCCTCCCTCCCCCACCAGCCTTCTGCCCTCTTTGGGCTCCTTCCTCAAGTCAAGACACTTATTACCCGGCAGAGTTTCAGGAGAGCTCGTGAGGCTGAGGAGTCCAAGCAATTTAGAAAGGGAGAAGCAAGCAGTGTGTCTTTTCTGGGATGATTTCATTAATGTCTAGATAACTGCAAAACTGAGTTTTGGGGTGCGCTTTGCCCTTAACCCCCAGCCTCTTGGGAGTGGGACAGCTCCTCTGGGAGATCTTTATAGTTAAATTAATTCATCCACAAACCGGCTTAAAAATAGAACCGACCTTCTTTCTATTTAAAATTGAGCATTTTCGTTTGTTCTCTTGAGAGATGGTCGACTACAACTCTAAATGTCTGGGATTAAAGGAGTTTTTCAGGGTGTATATTACATCCCAGAAATCTGTTAAGGGATAGGGGAAAATGTTAGTCGTCTTCTCTCTTGGGATTCTCTGTACAAGGTAGTGGACCAGTTCTGGATTTAAACCGAAACCCATGTGTGTGGATAAGAAAGAATAAAAAGGAAAGAATTAAATCCCGTGTTTCTGGGACACAGTGGACGCAAATAACCCTGGAGATGGAGTATGTGGTTGGGGAAGGGGGCCATCCAAAGCTATTCCCGCTCAGGGCAGGCAGAAGGAGGGGAATTTCTCTTCGGGAGATCCGGGAAAATCGCTCATTCTGGAGGGCTGAGGGGGCAGCGCGGCGGTCTTCTGGGCTTTCACGGGACGCCACGGGGAGCCGAGAAAGCGCCCAGGGCCTGACGTCATTGGCCATCAGCTGACTGTGCTCAGGGCCCGGGCTCCACCGGCTGCAGCCGCAGTCGCGGTGGCGGAACTGGCGGCCACCGCGGCTCCACCACCTGCAGCCCGGGCTCAGGACTGCGGCCACCACACTTGCCCTGCGGCCCCAGGACCCGGCGCTCCCGCTCGGCGGGGGCGGGGCCGCGGAGCCCGGAGGGCGGGAAACGCGGGCTTGAGCAGGCTGCTGGAAAAGCTTTCCCCGCGTCCTCCCCCTCTCCTCCTATTGTAAACAGGGAGAAACTTGGTGTGCGCGGCACTCAGGGGACAAGCCCTCCACTCCTCAGGATTGGTGTAGTAAAGGCTCTTGCTGGAGCCGTCTCTACAATTGCGGCTTCTTGCTTTTCGCCCGATAGTTGGTTTTGCCAAAAGATAACCCGGGTGGGGAGGACGGAAAGGAGACCCTCTATTTCATCGCGCTGGGCTCTCGGAGTCCGTGGGCAGAGCGGCCTACGAGTCCTGGCTCTGCACCTGCCGAGGACCGGAGCCAGTGCCTAAAAAAGAATAGCGGAGGAACCGGCCCGCGCGGCCAGCTGGAGCGCTGGATACTCGCGCGGGGGGAGGCCGGGGCGCCCGCGGTCGTCCTCACCCCCGCCGGGCTGGGCGTGCTACCGCCTCCAAGACCTGGGGCGTCCTGGCCAGATCTGGGTGCCAGCTCCCTGCCACCACCCCCACCCGGTTCCGGGGGCGTGGCTTGGCGTGGGGGCGGGTTTAAGTCGCCGGGGTGTCTGACCGATCTGACAGGTCTCCAAATTCCTCCCTGCCGCCGGGTGCCCGCAGCGCGCTTCAGAGCGCCAGGGTGGCACGCGGCGCGTCCCTGGATCCGGTGGCGTCTCCGTCGACTTCCCCGCAGCTTTGGGCCTCTCTCCTCGTCCAAACCTTACACCCGCCTCACCCGCCAAGCTTCGGTTCTTAGCCTCAGGGATCCGCACCGGTGGCTTCACGGCGTCCTCAGAGCTGTTGGCTTCGGATCCCTCCCCACTTTTTCCTGCCCCCGCCTCCCAGCTCCGGGCTAAATGGACTCCGAGGAGCGAAGTGAAGGGAATGGGAACTGTGGGCTCCGACCCCTCGGAAGCACAGCTGGAAGGGCTGACCTCGCCTTCTAGCCGCGACTGGGACCCTGCTGCCCTCCCCCTTGCCCGAGGGATGCGACGGGCCAGAGACAGCGCCGCGCAGTCAGTCCTCGCGCAGGAAGAGGAGACAGCCAGAGATGAGCCGAGGAGGGAGCCTTAGCACACCCCCTGCTCCAAATTAACTGTCTGGTGACTTGTTAGCCCCGAGGCTACCACCTCTCCAACCCTTTCTCGGGGCACCCCGCCACCTCCTCGTCCCCCACGCCTCCCCTTTCTTTGCCTCCGCCCCCAGCTCCGCCCCGACTCCCCATCCCAGCGCAATGGAGTTCTCCGAAGGGCTCCGCTCCAGCCACAGCGGCTAACTTCGCACCCGCCGCCGCCGCCGGTCACCCTCGGCCAGTCCTCCTGCAGCCGCCGAGTCGTGGGTGTCCCGAGCCCAGTGCCGCAGCCAGGACCCGCCCGGCGCGCAGCAGAAAGAAGCACGGCGCCCAGGCGCCTCTTGGAGAGCAAAGGCTGCGCCAAGACGCTGAGCCGAGGAGCGGCCGAGAAGCCTGAGCCCGAGAAGGGGGCTGCGTGGCTCAGAGCGCCGCGGCTTCTGCGGACACCGAGCCCCCGCCGCCGCGCACCCCAGCTGCGCGGTTTGGCTGGCGGGCGGCGCGCAAGGACGCAGGGGTCTGCGGCGATCTTCCAGACGCCCTTTGCCCCGGGGCGCACTATGACCTGACGCGCGGGGCCTCCTGTCCAGGGCTTGCGCGACCGGGCGGCCGGGGATAGCCAGGCTCGCCGCCCGAGCTCCCGCCAGGCCGCCGTGGGGTCTTTGGGACCCCTCCCCCAGCTGCCTCCGCCCGGCTCTGCGCCTCCCCGCCTGCGGCCCGGCGCCATGGAGCTCTCAGATGTGCGCTACCTGACCGGCCCCGAGGAACTCTACACCATCCACCCGACGCCCCCGGCCGGCGACGGCGGGAGCGGCTCCCGGCCGCAGCGGCTGCTGTGGCAGACGGCGGTGAGGCACATCACCGAGCAGCGCTTCATTCACGGACACCGGGGCAGCGGCGGCGGCAGCGGGAGGAGAGGCTCCGGCAAAGCCTCGAACCCTGCAGGCGGCGGCCCCAACCATCACGCGGCGCCGCTGTCCGGCGACTCGGCGCTGCCCCTCTACTCGCTGGGCCCCGGGGACAGAGCGCACAGCACCGGTGGCACTAAAGTCTTCCCGGAACGCAGCGGGAGCGGCAGCTGCAGCGGCAGCGGGGGCGGGGGCGATCTGGGCTTCCTGCACCTCGACTGCGCCCCGAGCAACTCGGATTTCTTCCTCAATGGGGGCTACAGCTACCGAGGGGTCATTTTCCCCACTCTGCGCAACTCCTTCAAGTCCCGGGATCTGGAGCGCCTCTACCAGCGCTATTTCCTGGGCCAGAGGCGCAAATCCGAGGTGGTGATGAACGTGTTGGATGTGCTGACCAAACTCACCCTCTTGGTCCTGCACTTGAGCCTGGCCTCGGCCCCCATGGACCCGCTCAAGGGCATCCTCCTGGGCTTCTTCACTGGCATCGAGGTGGTGATCTGCGCCCTGGTGGTGGTCAGGAAGGACACCACCTCGCACACGTACCTGCAGTACAGCGGCGTGGTCACTTGGGTGGCCATGACCACCCAGATCTTGGCAGCAGGCCTCGGCTACGGGCTTTTGGGTGATGGCATCGGCTACGTTCTCTTCACGCTGTTCGCCACCTACAGCATGCTGCCGCTGCCGCTCACCTGGGCCATCCTGGCCGGCCTGGGCACCTCGCTGCTGCAGGTGGTCCTGCAGGTGGTCATCCCCCGGCTAGCGGTCATTTCCATCAACCAGGTAACTCCTGCCTGCTTTGCTCTCCCTCCCCCTTCCCTGGGTTATTTAGAAATAGCAGCCGGCTTGTCTTGCCCACTTTGAGGCCCCTCCCCCAGCCTGGCACAGTGCCTCTCACTTGGGAGGTCCTGAGTGTCTTTGGGATGGTATTTCGCTCATCTTAGAGGAGTTGGAACTAAATGACCTCTAAAGTTTCTTCCAGCCCTGCCCTTCTTTTCTGCTTCCCCGAGTAATTCTTCTGTGACATCAGCTGAGAAACAGTCTTCTTTCTGCTCTGCACATGTCCCCCAGGGTCTGTAGTCTCTGGAGCAGGAGACAGAAGGGGAGGAGAAGCACCCCGATTTAGAAGGTGACCCATTCCTTAACAGCTTTTACTCACAAGAGTCGCAGCAGGGTGTTGTAAGGGACTCTGGGATTCAGAGTTGGGTTTCTGTGTATCTCTGTGCCACAAACCCTCGATTCTAGAAGGCAGTAGCATTTGTTGAACACAGTAATTGCTGGTGGGGACCCTACGTATGTAATATCATCAAATCCGTCAGACAGTCTCGTGATACGTATTTTACTTGGGGATTCTTTACTGCCTTGGGATTCTAAGAGGATATCTTCTCTTATTAAAGAATCGGAACCCAGTGCTTTGCTTGGATCAGCCTCATCTGGGGCAGGTGGGGAGGGCAGGGAAGTGTCTTTGGCAAAGAATGCAAGTTTTGCTTCATTGATAAAGGGTATTTTGATGTAGATGAAATATTTAGGTGGAACCTGAGCCTCCCTCTCTTTTCTTCCTTTCTTCCTGTCTTTCCCATTAAATATGGATGTGTTTCTGGAAACAGAGTTCCCATTGTCTGTGAAGGTGAAGATAGATGGTGACTTTATTGTTGAAATCCACTAAAATCAGTAGATAATTAATGGTCTGTCACTTTGTTTGCCAAATGCCTGGTAGGTAGCAGGAGACTGAATCTGGGGGCTTCTCCATAAAAATGAGGGAAACATGTCAGCTGAAGGGTTTCCACATAGGGGGCTGACACAGGGGCTTGGACAGGGGCCTGCTTTGCACGGTCCTGCTCCGGGCTCAGCGTCTGTGCCACTTTGCTCTATTGAATGCTTAAAAACTCCTCTTCCTTGTGCTCAGGTTTGAATATATCGTTGAATAACCAGGTACAACACCTCCGAAAATTGCTCGTGGTTTCTGGAATGCTGGCACCTGTTATTGATTGGCCTGGGTTTCTAGTGGATTTGGGATTCTCTCTCTTCTCTGATGGCTCTGTATCCATTTGCTCAGGTTACTTATCTGGTTGGCTGCTTTTACAGTGGTTTTTGAAGTCTCCCCGGGTAGAGCAGAGTATTATAAAGTACATGGCTGTGATCATCAGGCATGAAATGGGGAGATGAGAGCCTCTGTAAGGGCTGACCAGCTGAACTTGTCCTTAATAAGACAGTAATGAATGTTTTCTCCGAAATCACCGTGAACCTTTAATACCCACATCTGATAAGGTCTCAATTTGAGATTGTGTAAAATATGCCTTCAGAACTGTGTTTCTCAGTCTTCACACTTGGATCTGAGCCCCACTGGCCTCTGGAAGTCTCAATTTCTTCCAAGCCCTCCTCCTTTTTAGCATTTTCTTTATTATGTATCTCTATGTCATCAGACTCTCCTTCCCTCTCTTGCTCCCTTTTCCCTTCTCATCCTCCTCTTTTTCCTTCTCATCCTCCTTTTCCCTTGTCTTTTTTCAGTATGAGCTGTTTTCATGATATATCCCCAGTATCGCTCATTTGCAGAAAATCCCATTGATCGTAACCCACTGCTTTCCATGCAGTAGCCTTCCTTAGTACACGTTGCTGAGAGACTTCATCAAGTAAGTTTGGGATAGTATTTAGAATAACAACATCCCAAGTGGCAAATGATGAATATTTTCAAAGTTCTAAGTATAGAGACGCTTTGCTTGCCAAATGAATCCAGAAAGTAAATTTTGGCTTCATATTTGTTTTATGCTCTACTCAAATACTACCAGATGGGAGAAAATTAAAAATAACCCCAAAATGTCTTCCCACTCGCATCCTATGATAAACAGTCCTTCGCTTGAAAACCAAGGTCCAGGTACATGCAAACCAAGCTCATTCGACTTTCTGTTTGGGTAGGAAGAGCGGAGGAACTAGTTTCCCAGCGGAGTCAGCTTTTACCAGACTCCTGGGGAACCGCCAGAGCGCTCTCCTCTCACTTCAGGTGCTGAAAAGACCTTTGTGGCTTTGGCTACAAAATGTTTTCCTTTGGCGCCCTCTAGAGGTCCAAGCTTCTTTCTTAGCTCTTGCAGGTGGGTGAAGTGGAGAATTAATTGCTTTTTAAAACATCCCTGATTTTTGAATAAGTACGTTTTAGTTTTCCCTGTTTGGAAACATACAAGGCATGCCCTGCTAATGACCTCTTATAGCAATTAGCATATAGCATCCTAACTCTTTACCGTCGTCACCCGATCCCCTTACAAGCTGGTTGCTCCTTTTCTCTCCAATTATGTTTCCTTCTCTTCTCCTCAGGCTCCACGTACACAGTACATTTTTCTGCTTTCAGAGATCCTGAGCTCTTTCCCCACTTCTTAGCCTTTGTGCCTGCTGCTTAGAATGATTTTTCCCAGGTCTTCCCAGGACTGAGACATTCTCATTAGTCTGGACTCAGTTCACACGTCACTCCCTAGTTCTTGGCTTGTTCTGTGTTCTCCTGAGCACGTTCACTCTCTGAAAATTATCTTACTTGTTGGTATTTATTCTGTTTCTTACCCCAACCCCCTCACAGGAACACAAACACCACCTAAGGGCATAGACGTCTATGTGTTTATCAATTTATCCTCAGCACCTAGAAAAATGCCAGCACCCAGCAGGCACTTAGCACACAGACACTGAAGGAACAACACTGTTCATCTCAAACGCAATATGTAAAATATCCAAGCGCCCTCACGTTGTGCTGGTGAAAGCTTTCTACGTGCACAATCACATGTAAGTTACATTTGTGTAAGGCAGTCTTTTATACATAAACGCCTCTGGCGAGACCAAGGCACAATAATAATCCTTTGCATTTGCACAGTGCTTTAGACGTAACTGAGGGCCTTTACATACATTATCACATCTAATGATGACAAACAGATGGTATCCTTCATTTTCATTTCATAGAAGAAAGAACAAATTCCTGGGAGCTTTAAAAAGACAACCCAAAGATGGTGAGCCCAACAAGTGGCGAGAACACAATTCAAATCCCAGCTCCAAAGTCATCCATTCTTAAGAAACCTTCTGGGGTTTCCTTCCAAACCCACATTTGAGCTGACTCAAGACGGAGTACCCGTTTCACGACTCAGGTGTGCAATACCCGATATAGCACATGAATGAATGTTTAATGGAAAAAGCCAAAGGGAAATCATGAGAGAAGAATGTCGGAATTTCTAGGCATAGGCTCTTTGTGGCTAGCTCATCGTCGTGCTCAGCTGGAGACCAGCTTGTCAAGGGAAGGCCACAGACACTGGAATATCGTCTTTTCCACATTTGTCTTGGTTCCCATTAGAGGAAGGCTCACATTTAACTTAGCATTTTCAAGAAGCAAGAAGCTACAGGAGTGTAAAGTCAACACACCTCAGCAACTGCTTCACTTACTGAAAATGCCATTTTCAAAAGTAACAAATGAGTCAATGATTGCCTTCCCTCCACCCAAGCTATGAGAACGTTTCTGTTCTTTTCCTCCTGGCGGAAATTATAGACGTGGCTCGACAGGGCAACAGCCAAGCTGCAAATCTCTGCAGATGCCCTGTTTGAAGAGACACGGGCTTGTGTTCATTTAGCTCTCCACGTGCTTTCCACTGTGGACACAAGCTGCAACTGGAAAAGGGCCAGCCAGGAGGTTCCCTGCCATCAGCACGGAGATCGCTTATGTTTTCTCCACTCAGTGAACCGGTAGACTGAGATCGTGGACTTCCCACCCAAACTAAGAGGTATTGTCCGTGACAGATATATAATGTCACCCATGTATGTTCTAGGTCCCAAGTGGCATTGGAGATAGGGCGGAACCTTCAGAAGCTTCAGAGCTCACTTCAAAGGGTTGCTTTTCTTTTCTTTTTTCTTTAAGATTTTATTTATATATTTGACAGAGAGAGAGAGACAGCCAGCGAGAGAGGGAGCACATGCAGGGGGAGTGGGAGAGGAAGAAGCAGGCTCATAGCGGAGGAGCCTGATGTGGGGCTCGATCCCAGAACACCGGGATCACGCCCTGAGCCGAAGGCAGACGCTTAACGACTGAGCCACCCAGGCGCCCCCAAAGGGTTGCTTTTCTATCCACCCTGACAAAGCTGTTACAGGTAACATGAGGGCTGTAGCCATTCCTTCCTCGGGATGCCTCATCCACTTCAATCAAGTTAAATCTGCTTCATGCACGTCATTCCGGTCACCAATAGTAGTGCCTTTGTCCGGAGACGACGTAGATTCTTTTTTTCTCCACATCTTAAATTGTTTATCCTGCCAGTTCACGTTACCCATCTAAATCTTGATTACAAAATCAGGTAATGTGTATGAATAAAATATTAATAATAAGGTCTTATTTGCTGGGTTCTTTGGTGGCTCAGGTAAATCCTGAGGACTGTTGCCGTAATTCACATTTCACTCTATCTGAATTGCTGGTGATGGTAATGTGAGCTACGTAACATTTGAAACTCATCTTCTCATTCTTCAGCTCATTAGTGATAAAATGGTGAAGATCATTTAGTGATTGGAAAACCGAGAGGCAGCAGTATTTAACCAGAAAGATCTCTGCATTCTGTTTCCTCTTGGGGATTCTAAAATGGTAAAGCTTGTGGCCAATTAGTCTTCTGTACCTCTTGGCGAGGCAGATAAGCAGAAGTGTCAGAGTAAAGGTGATTTCTCCAAGATAACTCCAGGAGCAAAAGCAGCCAGGTATGCAAATCCAGGTTAGTTAGTGCTCAAGGTCATGCTGTCAGATCTGAATTTCCATGCAGCATTTTCTCTACTGTCTCACACAAATCCCATCAAACGGTAGAGGCTAGAGCCAGAAAAATACTAATTAAATCGTGATCATTAAGCTCGACTAATAACAAGGGACTTTTAGCTTACATTTGGCCTTTAAAAAACCCTTTGGGAGAAAATGCATTGTTTGTATGAGGTAAGATAGTGGTTAAGGTATGAGCAGGTGGGGGTCAGGTGAAAAGCAGACTTTGTACATGCTTAAAATGCATTCCTGCTGATTTAGGGGCGCCTGGGTAGCTCAGTTGTTTGAGTGACTGTTGATTTCCGCTCCGGTCACGGTCTCAAGATTGTGAGCTCGAGCCCCGCAGGAGCTCCCCATTCAGTGGGAAGTCTGCTTGAGATTCTCTCTCTTCTCCTCCTTCTCCGTCTGCCCCCCCCCCCCGCGTGTTCACGGGTGTGTGTGCGCGCGCTCTCTCTCCCTCTCTCAAAATAAATGGATAAATCTTTAAAAAATATAAAGAATGAATTTCTGATTATTTAAATTTCTGATTATTGACTTCACAGTGAACAGAGTCAGTATAATAGAATCACCAATATCTCTCCCCCCATTTGTAAAATTTAAACGTAAGTGTATATTCTGTGTTCTTTCTCTAAATCTGCTAACTCAAATCACATCAAAGGAAATGTATGACTACTCAAGTACAGCACATGGCACGTAATTTAAATCATCCCAGTTTGGTGGTTAGTATCAAGGTAAGTGCTCTCTTCGAAACACAAAATATCCATTAAATGAGTGTAACTGGGCTTCTATTCAATGCACCTTGCTAGTTATGCAATGTGTGCATTTTTTTAAAACTCCAAATACGTCCGTTTCTGTACATTTTCCTTTAGCAAATTCATATAGGCTTAAAAAAATAATTGCAGTGTCCCAGCATGCCTCAGAAAATGTCTTTCAAAAATTTGACTGTCACCATTCCCAAGAGGTTCCTCTGAATGCCAAGAAATGGAAATATCCCTTTTTCTTTCTTGTAAAAAATGTCCGGACACTATGCTTTTGGGTTCTAATCCTTCTTTCCTTCCTTTCTTTCTTCCTCCCTCCCGCCACCCTCTCTCCCTCCTTCAATCCTTTCCTTCCCCCTTTTATTTTATTTTTTTTGTGATGGAGATACAGGCTTTGCAAAGGATATTTTTTTTTTAAGATTTTATTTATTTATACGACAGAGATAGAGACAGCCAGCGAGAGAGGGAACACAAGCAGGGGGAGTGGGAGAGGAAGAAGCAGGCTCATAGCAGAGGAGCCTGATGTGGGGCTCGATCCCAGAACGCCGGGATCACGCCCTGAGCCGAAGGCAGACGCTTAACCGCTGTGCCACCCAGGCGCCCCCTGCAAAGGGTATTTTTAATGACTGCTGAAGTGACCGGTTAAATCCCTTCAGCCCTGTCCTATACCCCTCTTGGCTGTAGAGTTGCGAATAGGCTTGGTGCCTGTGTATTTAGAGACAGTTGTAAAATGATCGTAAGTTGTTTGCTTTGCAAGATTGAATTACGAATTTGTTTTCCTTCATATCCGGTAATGTCACCTGACTGGTATCAGTGGGTCAGAGCATAATTAGATCAAAACCGGGAAGGCTGGGAGGACTTTTCCTTCTGGAGCAGCTGCTGCAGTGTTATGCTAAGTAGGACAAATGCATTAGTCATATTTACACCTTGATGATGGATGGCACTGTAAGAGCTCATCAAAAATAAGTGAAACCAAGTATAAAAAGGAAAGATTAAAAAAAAAAAAGCTATCCCACATGGAGTGCTGCTGGTAACGTGTAATCAGAGGATACTACTACGATCATGCCGCCGTGACATTTCACTGTTGTCTAAATATTTCTTGGGATGCTAATTTATTCATTTCACAAGTGTATCTCTTTTAGTTGATCCTACATGGGTTTATTTTCAGAACATAGGAGACACTTGCAACATTCCTCTCAAACCTTTCCTCTTACCCACAAATGGGCACAATATTAATCCTTCAAGAGACCAGCAGGTCCAGAACCTTCAGCTGGATAGGTTATCAGTTCATTTGACGTATTGCTTTTGAAGCGTGTTCTTTGCTTTGTCTGGGCTGGAAATCAAAGTCACAGAAACTGAAGGTTGGCAGATTTCTATAGTACGTAGGTTTGAACCTTAGTTAGCAAGAGGATGGCTCCTGGAAATAATTTCTTCCCTGGCCTTTCTCGGAGCCTGAGTGCAGGAACGCCACCTCACCCAGCCAGCCACAGCAGAGCAGAGGATGCCCAGACCATCTGCCCTGTGCTTTCCCAGGAAATATAAATGGATTTAC
Source organism: Ursus arctos (assembly GCF_023065955.2). Taxonomy (NCBI): domain Eukaryota; kingdom Metazoa; phylum Chordata; class Mammalia; order Carnivora; family Ursidae; genus Ursus; species Ursus arctos. The sequence continues at coordinate 76,686,364 of NW_026623078.1, read as the reverse complement.
ACACTCAAATTATATCATGGGCGTTTTGTTTATGAAGGACTATTTTAAGGAGTCAGGTCGGTTAAGCAGCCCTTGGAAGCCAGCTCTTCTCACTGCAAGATTTCGCAGTCAGCCCTGCAGGGTAGAGGAAGAACAAGGTAGATTGATTAACCACCGAGGTACCAGACTTTCCGAGGGAGGCCAGGCCACAGCCTGGTAGGAATAAAAGCCATGCTCTCTGCAAACGCAACCGTGTGACCACCTCCCCTACCAATGAACTGGGGTTAGAACTCAGTGCGTTCTCAGATAAACCTGCCAGTCCTTGTTTCTTGCATATCTGTGATTTGATGTTTGAATTTCAATTTGCTAGATCATGTATTTTCACACGTGCAATATCTTAAACGTTCCTTAGCTCCTGGGGGGTTTCTCTCCCTTCTGTCCCACATCTTGCCTTCTATGCCAAAATATCTTTGAGGCACAAAATTCTCTGAAATCAGGAAATGATAAAATTCTACACGGCGAGGGACATGAGCTAGCTGTGAAATTAAATCACATTAATGGGTTTTTTTTTTTAGGAGGAAATTTTAAAAACTGCCCTCTCTGTGTAGAGTGCATACCGGTATAAAAATTTTCACATGAAGCAAGAACTGTTGCCACTTTCTGGTGTAAACAACACGTCTTGTCCTGTGTCAGCCAGCTTTCCAGTTGACTGGAGGAAACCATTTCAAAATCTTCTTTTTATTTTTCTTTTGGGGATTACATGCTGAATACACACGATTGCTTATAAAACAGGGGACCAAGGTTTAGGGAGTGCATAATCAACATATATATATTTCTTTAACTTAGAACCTGGGAAGATGAAATGCAGCATAAACAATTTAACAGAACAAGACCAAGAGAAAAGGAAGAACCCTTGAAAGCCTAGGGACACAGGCATGTAGAAGCGTTATGGAGTGTGTTCTCAAATATCTGGGATGCTGTCATGGTGAAGAGAGACTCGTTATTTTACGTGTCTCCTCTGGGACAGAATAAAGATCAATTGATGGTTGCTATAGTGAGAGATTTGGGTTCATTTCAAGCTGAGATTTTGTAACAAACAGACCTGCCTGGGGGCTGCGTTTTGAAGTGATGAGCCCCCTGTCATGGGGATTCTTCAAGGGAGAGTTGTACAGCAATCCATCAGGAGTGGCCTAAAGTAGATTCCATACAGGAGGACTTTTCCTTAAGGTCAGTTGAAAGCCATTGGCGTTCATCTCCAAGCCATCATGGTCCTTTTGTAGGCAGGAAAAAGGAGAGGGCAAAAAGCCAAAGTTAAGATGGCCAACAGGCATTTGTCAACTGAATGGGTTGCCCTTCTAGGAGCTCTTCTGGGATCCCTGTCCAGTGACATCTGCTTACATTTCGGGGGCCAGAATACTGGCATGTAGCTACTCCATGGGCAAGAGAGGCTGGCAAAAATAGACGAGATTTTACTGCATCTCAAGAAGTCAGGATTGCATAGGAAGAAGTGGAGAAGGGGAGAATGAGGATTGAGTAGGTAAGTTGTTCAACAAATATTTGTTGACGGCCCGTCAGGTTCTGGGTTCTGGGCCACAGCTGTGTACAGGATAGTCCAGACTGTTGCAGTAATGAGGCTAATGCTTGACTGGAATTTGGGAGGGAGCTTGTGACTCTGGGTAGGGAGGTAGGGGAGCTTGTACCTGATTCTTAGAGCACGTCTGGCGGGACGCCTCAGTGGCTCAGCCGGTTAATCATCCAGCTTTTGGTTTCGGCTCAGGTCATGATCTCATCGGTCGTGAGATCGAGTCCTGCGTCAGTCAGGCTCATTGTTCAATGGGGAGTCTGCTTGAAAGATTCTCCCTCTGCCCCTCCCCTGCTCTCTCTCTCTTTCTATCTCAAATAAATAAATATTTTTTAAAAAGACATGTCTGGAACACAGCATTCTGTAAATATTTTATACAGATGCAAGTCTTTGGCTTTTTTTTTTTTTTTCTACAGACTTCTAAAGCATGAAAAATCAAAGTTGTGGTGGGTTTCTTTTAGGAGTTGTGGGAAAGGAAAGGTCAGACTCTAGAAGACATTGGATCTTCCCTCTTAGTGAAGAGAGTGTACGGGGACCCAAGAAAGGGCTAGAGGATTGGTTATTTAAGTAGTTCCTTGCCACAAACTGAATGCATCCCAAGCTTGGACCGGAAGATGTGGTAGGATGGAGTGTTCGCCTCATGCGGAGGAGGGTCTGGCTGGTCTGCAGCTCTGGGCATGCCCAGTTGCTCTGTGTTCACAGTGACCCCAGCTAAACACTTGGGAGCTCCAGAAGACCCATTCCCAACCACAGGTAGGCAGACCAGGTGCCTAGGCAAAGCTTAATTCCCTCTTCTTGGTACATTGTGCACCCTGCATTTGTCCCCTGTCAGAGCAATGTCATAACATTCCCTGGGAGCCACTTGAGGTCAAGGGCCGTGTCTTACTCACCTCTGTGTTCCTAGCATGCAGCAGAGCACTTGGCCCATGGAACAGTTCTGAGCACGATACTTTTAAACTCATGGAATGAATGAATGTTACATGACCCCCTCTTTTCCCCAGGCCCTACCCCCACCCTGAATCACACAATTATCAATAGGGAGTGAGTAACCAGTGAAAGAAGAGAAATTAGTTTCTCTAAGAAAGAAGAGAGAAATTAGAAGATGAGGTCAGGGAGAAACCAGAAAACCCATCAAAAGTTACCCCCTTCTGAAGTGCTTTGGGCTAGAAGCCCCAAGCTGAGTTTTGCTAGACATATGTTTAAAAAGTTATAGTAGACAACATGAAGAAAAATCCCAAGTGATCATCCATATCGTTTAAGTCAAAAAAGAAAGAAAAAGGAGAAAGAGGTGGGGAAAGTCAGGCACCTAGAGTATCCATTAAGTGTGTGTCCATTCGTGAAAATTTTAAATGGGTCAGGCCCATCCCCCAAAACAGAGTCCTAACACGGGGCCCACCTCATTCAGTTCCTTCTTGGTGGTTTAGTATCTTGGCTCTGAATCCCAACACCAGCATCTTGCTTGGATGTTCTTTGAGCACACCCCAAATGGCCTCTTTGGCCTCGACTTCTGGTCTCCAGTCAGTGTTCACCTTCTAGCTTCATACAGGTGGAGCTGTGGGCAAGAGGGGCTCCGACCTTCAGACCTCATTTCTGGCACTCTCAGACCTCATTTCTGCTGGTCTCCCACTACGAAGGGGAGAACACTGCACAAAACTGGTTGACTTTGCTGAGCATGGTATACAGATCATCGCTTAGACTGCTGTTCATGCCCCTCAGCTTAAAACGTATCACAGAAAGGGCAGTTTGTCCCCTAACTGGAGCAGTTTATCTGTATACTGCCTCACAGCAAAGTCAAGCCTGATTTTAGATATCGGAGTCCAATGCAATTAACTAAAACGGTCTTCATGAAGTCCCTTAAAAGGATGACTTAAGTCTTTCCTTTTTGGAATTTTCCCACTTAGTTCCTCTTTCTGCTGTCAGTTAGTTCAAGACACAAAGTCAACCTCAAGAACAGCAAGCTCAAGCTCGTATTCTTTTAAGTTCAAAGTCAAACTCTCCTCGTTACTTGGGTGGGCTTTCCTTGCCTGTTGGTGGTGGGCAGCGCATGTGAAGATGGGTTCTTGGCCCCAACAGTCAGTTTCGGATGAACGGAGTCCCCCTCCTTCTCTATTTAAGAGACAGATGCAGCTTCTTGCCTTTTACCAAGTGACTAATCGCATCAGAAGCAGTCCTTGGGGCCCTGCCCACGCCATTTCAGCCAGAGACCAATTCTGAGCTCTGCCAATGGACAGTGAGAGATATTTTTGAAACCGTGTAAGCACATTTCCTTAAAACGAATTCTCGTCTTATTTTTGCCATGATTTTTTTCCAGCAACTTTGGCCAAATGGCCTGGCTTCTTCTGCCACGAGTATCTTTATGTCTCAAAGAGTTTTGTGAGTAGCGAAGAGAAATACAGGATCATGAAGGGTTCCCAGGACCCCAGACCAAGTTAGGTATTCCTGCTCTGCTGACCGCATCACCCTTTCCCTGCCCATCTGTCCTGCCCCATGCTGCTGTCATTGGTCTCCATGCTTCTCTCACCAGCTGGGCCGTGAGCTTCACAAAGGCAGGGGCTGTACCCGAGCCATGGGTGTCTCTGTGATACAGTCTAGTGCTGCTTACATTCTCTTCCTCCTCAGATGCTTCAGTTCTCGTCTTCAGTGTTGGGGCTCCTTAAATTTCCATTCCACGTATCTCCTCGTTACCTCACTCCACACATTCCCCTGGACAATCCCTCCCTCCCTCCATTACTGACCATGGATCTAGGTGCCGCTTACTCTTAAATCTGTATCTCTAGCCCAGGTTTCTTGGCTAAGTTTAAGACCAGACCATCTAGTGACCTGCTGGGCGCCTCTAATTAAGGGTCTCACAGCCAGTTCAATGTCAACAAATCAAAAATCATCAGCCTCCCACCCAACATTCGTGTGAATGCCTGATGGTGTTGTCTTCTGCTGCTGGATCTGGCCATAGCTCTCCACCCTACTCCTTGCTCTTCCAGGGCAGCCCCCGGGATCACTCAACTCAGTCATTCCCTGTGCTCCTCCAGGCCACCCCTCCACCCACCAGGGAGTAGGCTTCTCCCAAATTCCAGTAGTCTCACCCCTCGTGCCTGAGGTAAGTTCCACAGTTGAACCCATCCCCAGTTTCCGGACACCTTGTGCTGCCTTACTCCTGCGTCTGCTTTCTGGGGCAGCTCTTCAGTCGCCTTCTCCCTTCCCGGTCTGCCAGTACTCACCCAGGGGTCACCAGCTCCAGGAAACTTCCCCTGTGCCCCTCCTCCAAGACACGTGCCGGTTTAAGAACAAATGGCATTTGTTTCATCGGAGAATCACGTGTGCTTGTCTGATTTTGAGAATCTGAGGTCAGACAAGGTGTTTAAGGGAGGAAGGGTCAGCAGACGCTACGGAATTTGACAAAAAGATGAACAGTCTTTCGAGCAAGACTCTTTCGGTGGGGAAGTGCATGTATAGAGGGCTGCCAGGAGCGAAACCTGCCCATATCACGGGAGAGCACTTGAATGTGAGCCCCCCGCAGGGTGAAGACTCACACCACCTGGGATTCATTGCCATGGGTAACTTTAGGACACCAATAAGGCTCTTACTCTTTCTGCACCTCACTTTCTTCAGCTGTAAATGGGAATAATAACATTAGCCCAGAAGCTTGTCGAAGAAATGAAATAGACATGGACTATTTAGAATATTTAGATCTGGGCTGGTTCATAGAATTACAGAATACATTTGGTTTTTTACTGCAACTTAATTTTTAAAACTGACCGCTTTTTCCATGGAGTCCTCTGCCCTGAGGGGTCCCTTCCCGGGCTTTCCCTTGCTAAACATCCGTGTACGGCAGACCGATGCTTGCAAACTTGAATATGCACAGACATCACCTGGAGGTCTTAGTACAGCCTTTGGATTTAGGAAGGGGGTCCCAAGATTCTGCATTTCCAGCAAGTGCCCAGGTGTTGCATGCTGCCAGCCTGTAGATCTAGTTTGGGGAGAAAGGCTTTGAATTCGGCACAGACCGCACCTTCTCTGCAATGGTTTCCCTGACACTCCACTGGTAGGCTTATTAGGCCCCTGACTCTGGGCTCTCCTCATTCTCTTTACATCCCCCCTCATCATTTATTGGTTCATATTTCTATTTAGTCCTCCAACCGACAGGTATGTGTGGAGTACCAGTGTGTGGGGGGTGCAAGAAGTGGGATAGTGTGGTGAGGACAAGAATGCACAATCCTGCCATTTAATGGATTCTAATCTCGAGAGCCAGCCGTCAATCAAATAATGACCTAATAAGCATGTGACTCATTTCAAACCGAGTTCAGTACTTTTAAGCCAGGTGACGTGGTTTGGTGCCAGGCGATGACTAGGTTGAGGCTAGGAGGGCCTCCAGGGTACAGAGTTTAAAGAGGCACTTGCTGTCAGGTGCCAGCCCCGTGATGTAGGGAATCTTACACATCTAGCTTGTCTCACCCTATCCTGGCCTGGGTTTCTCTTTCAAGGGGGAAACCTGACTTGGGCTGAGATATGGAAATTCTTCCTGATTAAGACCTGAAAGGGGAAAAGAGGTTGGCGAGTAAAATTGGAACGATGGCCTCTTTAATGGTTTCTGCTACTAAAACCTATGCCCTCCGAGGACGGGCTTGGTCCTTGTGTAGATCCCATTGGCACATCCCACGGGAAGCTCGCAGCAGAGGCTAACCTTAGCATGAGTCCCTTCTCTCAGCACAGGTTGCTGAGCTCGGAGTATTACATCATTTCCCTTTGGTCACAGCGCCAATAAAGGATTCTCCGCCACATCTGTCTCAATTCAACGCTACCCCTGGATTTGATGGTCTTGTAAGGCCGCTTTATCTCAATTAACACTGCTGGTTTCAGAGGCAAGGAGTTAAAAGTAATAAAGAAGAGGAAAAACGAGATTTGTATTTCAAATGGTAGCAATGCTTATAACAGTGTTCTTGCTCTGTGGAGCCAGGGGACCACACGTTGTATTGAAATAGCACCTTAACCACCGTCAAAAGACCGACCTCAGATTTTACATCCAATGTGCAACTTTGTACGGACCACTCCACCTGTCGAGGCCTCGGAGTGAATTCCTCACAGCTCTAGCAGTCTGTCACCATGAAATGACTTTTGAGGTTCCTCCCAGCTGTAAAATTTTTATTCCCGTGAGTTACAGTGACTGCGAATGTGGGGATTTGTATGCTTTTCTGGTTTGTTTGGCTCCCAAGATCAGATAATGGCACTTCTTACAGAAAACATAGCTTGCCGAGGTCTCTGACCTCTGAGAAGGAAGAGAACGATGATGAATAATGATTTAGCACATACTGAGAGAATTACTTATTAGGTGGTGTTTAATATTTAATTTGTCCTAGTGGTTTAATTACATTGATACTAGGCGTTGTAAAATTGTGTGTCATTTTAGCGATTCAATTTGTTTCAAAGGGAATAGTGATGGAGATACTTAATTGACAGACAGTTGTTTCTTTTGAATATTTAATTAGTGACTTTGTGGGGCTTGTCAGAATTGCCTATATGGCTTTTGCAAAAAGGGCGTGTCTTCTGCGATCGACCAGTCATTTTATGTCATTATTACCCAGAAGCAATTGAACTGGGCGCTTAGCAGCCTGAATTTCCACAGACTGGGGGTCTGCCCTTTGTGGTTCCCTCTTCTTTGTCTGTAGACCTCAGGAAATAGACGCTGGGGCCTGGAGGAGGTCACTTAATCTTGCTGTCCATTAGTCACTTCATCGGTAACAGCATGAGAATGAGATTCCTTTTGTTAAGAATTTCACTGTGTTTCAATATGGGGGGAGCTGAAGAATATGAAAAGTCGTGAATAGAGAAACAACAGGCACCAAGCACTGGGTAGTAGTGGTATTACTTCTGTAACACAGATGGGTCTGCTTGCTGTGGTCACAGGCAGCAGGCTGTCTTACCCTGGGGCTGGTGTGGAGCTCTGCCCAACACAGGGCAGCAGCCACAGGTTGGTTGTCTGAATGGTGGGTGAAATGGGAAGGCCCTGCCCCTTCTGGCAATCATGATTATCACAAAAACTAGAAGCAACAATTGGGAGCAAAACCGCACAGGATGAGGGGATGTCCACTAACTTTCAGGCTACCCACTGCTACTCCTGTGTTCCTTTCATGAACAAAATCACCAGTCGTTAGGAATCACCCTTTTGCCCTGTACTTAGAACATTCTTATAAGGAGGAGAAACCATCTTGCCCTTGTTGCTGCTATGTCTCCCTACAGATAACCACACTCAAGCCTTCTCTTATGGAAAGTCCTTCCTAATTTTCCGGAAGGGGAAAACAAATGCTCATTTGACATCCTGCAAAAATACCTTGGTTCAAGGTAATTTGCATGTAAAAAAGGCGGAGAAGATCATTTTAAAACCTAGTTAATAAACTGTTTTTTCATGCACACAGACAGGATTCAAACCGTGAACCTATACCAATATTAAACAATCATTAAATGACAGCAAAACGAATTCATTGTCAAAATTAGTAGGAAGACTCATAGTATATAACATTAAGTTCCCTCCAACAATTAAGATAAACAAAAGGTTTTAGAATAGCAGGAATCCCTTTTTCAAACTAGACTAAGCAATAGAACATGAAAATAAGGAAAGAGGCATGGCTTTGTTAGGGAGGGAAGGGAGGTCCATTCTTTCTGTCTCCTTTCTGCATTGCTCTGCCTCCCCAGCCAAGGCACCACCAAGCTTCTCCCCCAACACCATTTGAGGACCACTCCTTTAGAAGATCTTTTCCAGGCCTCTGACTTTTGAGAACTTAATTTAGATGTTTCAAAAGGCAGAGCCATGATATGGTTTCACACACAATCTATCCACTCCTAAGGGTATTCCTGTACCTTAGGAGAATTGTAACCTCCACTTCAAAATGACAAAATTGATGTTCAGAGGTTAATTTCACTGAAGTCATTCAGAATGTGTGTGGCAGGGGCACCTGGGTGGCACAGCAGTTAAGCGTCTGCCTTCGGCTCAGGGCGTGATCCCGGCGTTATGGGATCAAGCCCCACATCAGGCTCCTCTGCTGTGAGCCTGCTTCTTCCTCTCCCACTTTCCCTGCTTGTGTTCCTTCTCTCGCTGGCTGTCTCTATCTCTGTCAAATGAATAAATAAAATCTTTAAAAAAAAAAAAAAGCTTAAAAAAAAAAAAAGAATGTGTGTGGCCAAGTGAGGATTCAGCTTCAAGTTTGTTTGGCTCCAACCATACATGGGTTCCTTCTGGCTCCCACTCCCACGCCTCTGCACATACCAGGCTGCCATTGAAGTAAATGTATACTCACATTTAATAGAGCATGTTTCTTTCCTCCAACTGGCTGCCGTATGCTGAACTTGAGGACTGCAACTGCAAATAGGATCTGTTTCCTATCCTCAAGTCATTTATATTTTCAGGGCAAGAAGGCAAGAAAGAAAAGTTTATCCATTGATACCTGGCTGCCTCCTGTATGATCTCTACAGACAGCTGCGATGGGTTTCATACTTTGAAACTATAAGGATTTGAGAAATGGTACACTTCCTTACCTGGCCTTCTCTGCACACTTCACGTGCCCAAAGTAGAACTAACATTAAGGGAAGAAACTGAGACAGAAGCACTTAAAGTTTTGATGACTTCACCATTCACCATCTGTCTTCAAGACCGGATTAGTGGCTACACCAGAAGGAAAAGCAGAGGATCATTACAGAATTTATTAAAATATGCAGACCAAGCCTTGTTTACCCAAGTCCCTTCCAGCAAAATAAATAGCTTTTGAGAGTAATCTACACCTAGTTGCCCATGTGATTCTGAGTTACCCTATCTTGTTTCACATACTTTAAAATGATAAGCCATTTGAGGACATTGCCTTTCTACTTGGGGCAAGGTTTCTGCACACTGTTGTGTTTTAGAGACTCCTGGGTGGTTGCCAGTATGCATTGTCCTTTCTTATGTGTTGAGCCAAATTCTTATCTTGGGAGGTAATGTGTATAATGTGCGTTTATATGGGGGGGCTTTGGTGGGGAGTGTGTGTGTGTGTGTGTGGTGTGTAGGCATGCACACAGACGTATCTCCTTTGTACCTAAGGGTAGCCAGTAATATAGAGGTACTCATTACTGGAGGGTTTTGGAAAGTTTTGAAAAGATGCCTGGATCGTCTGGGAGGACTGCCTTTTTTTGCCCACTGCACCTCCTTTAGCACCTCACTGCCTGATGAGCAGAGAGGTTGGCACCTCCACCAGCCATCTTGGACCATGAGGAACTGTTGAGAATGGAAGCCACACAGGGGGATGGTGGACCACAAAGCAGTCAGAGTCCTGGGACACTGCCAATGCTCTGAGGTCACTATACCAGCCGTAGACTGCTCATCCCTAGGTATTTCTTTATGTGACATAAACTCCCAATGTGTTTAATCCACTGTTATTTTAGTCCTCCATTACAGCATCCGAATCAGTACTGGCTGCAAAGTATGTTCACGCTGTATCAGCCAATACATTAAAGTTGTCTCCTCTTTGAGATAACATTGCAACTCTTACACTTGAAGATCTGATCGTCTGAGACAACAGACCCATTTTTATTTCGTCATTTTTTTTTTTGTTCCGTAGTTGAGATTTGGGGAACAGAACGACCCAGATCAGATGTTGTGTCATCTGATATATAATTCATAGCACTAGAATAAATGGCAGGCAATAATTATGGCTGGAGAAGACGCGAGGGACTATTTCCCAAGGGAAGAAACCAATGTTTTCCTATTTATAGCTCTTTGAAATTCACTAGGCCTTGTGAGATTAAAAAGTCATCCCTGGAGGTACCCTGCAGAGGCCAGCTGCCCATCATCAGGGGTTTGGGGCAAGGGGACGGGTTGTACTAACTGATTTTTGAGATCCCTTCTAATTTGAAGCTTATGACTCTGCGGCTCGATGCTATAAATAATTGGTTAGGTGTAGAATAATTGGACTCTAAAAAGGAGAGAAGTCCCAGAAACCTCCTGAATCTCAGGAGTGCTGGATATTTACATCCAGCTGCTCCCCGGTCCTTGTCCTCTTTGTGGATCTCCACTTCAGTGAAGCCAGGGGTCTGTCGTCCATCCCTGCGGCTGCCCGAGCCAGAAAGCCCAAAGGCACCCCCATCACTTCTCCTTCTGTCAGTCCCCACGGCCAGTTTATTGCAAGTTCCTGACAAGTTTGCCTCCAGAATATCCTCAAGGCCACCCACTGTTGTCTCTGCTCCTTCTGCTTTGGTGCAGGAGACACTGTTCCTCACCTGAATCACTACAGCTTTCCTGCATCTGCTTTCAACCCTTTCTGTCCATATGATGATGGCTTAGAATCCTTCAGTAAATGTCAGTAGTTTCCATTGCTCTTAAAACAAAGGCAGAACTCCCTCCTGGGACCCACCTTTAGATCTGCCATTCTTGGGGTGCCTGGGTGGCGCAGTCATTAAGCGTCTGCCTTCGGCTCAGGGCGTGATCCCGGAGTCCTGGGGTCGAGCCCCATGTCAGGCTCCTCTGCTGGGAGCCTGCTTCTTCCTCTCCCACTCCCCCTGCTTGTGTTCCCTCTCTCGCTGGCTGTCTCTCTGTGTCAAATAAATAAAATCTTAAAAAAAAAAAAAAGACCTGCCATTCTTCCCCCTGTCTTTCAAGTCCCATGACCTTTATTCAATTCCTCGAAAGACCCATGTCTTTTGCTGCCTCTGAGCTGTCTGTGTTTCTGTTCCTCCCTTGTCTGAGGTGCTCTTCCCTCTTTCTCAGCTCAGGGAACCTTTCTCAAGGAAGCTTCCTCTGCCTTCTCTTAGGTCACCACTTAATCACATTTTCAAATTCTCTCACACTTTTCTTAGAAAACACATACCACTCTGTGTGTGTGTGAGAGAGAGAGTGAGAAAGAGAGTATTTGCTCCGCGTCTGTCTTTGCTACCAGATAGTAACTGTGTTGAAAATGGAAATGGGTCAGGTTGGTTTGTTCACCAGAATATTCTCAGCATCCTATGTTTGATAAATATGCATTTAAGAAGGAAAAAAAAGGAAATTCACCAATCCCATTTATCAACAATAAAAGTAAAAAAGATTTAAAAAGGAAAAAAAAACAAAAAAAGAACGGCTGGGGGGGGGGGTGGTGGGAGAATGAATGGGAATGGCTGGGTCTGCTGTTCAGGCCCAGCTGGTACTTCTGGTTTCTCTAGAGGATGTCTAACCACAGATTTCAACCATCCAAGCTGTGATGATGCTGGTTTGGACCAGGGTTTGGATTAGTGCTTCTGCTGGGCTTCTGGCCCATTTCTCTATGGCTTAAATTTTGGTTAAGGCTAAAGCTTGCAGATAAAATATTTTCAGTACCAGAGGCGAACAGGGCTCCTACCGGGAGAAGATGACCTAATGACTCTGCCAAACTGTAACTCCGGCGATTCTACATGAAATTGTTATGCCGGGGTGATGCTTTTCTTTTAATAGTCTATGTTCTGGTAAAAGTACTTGTGGCTTCTACAGTCTTTAAATAGATGGTATCATTAAAGAGGTAAACAACAATTTTATGAAACATAATTACTCTTATCTTACTGCTTATTTCTTATGATGGATCTCGTTATGGCTGACTTAATGAGATAAATATAAAGGACTTTATGAAGAGGAAATTGACACTAATATTGGGTCAAATAGATAGATAGACAGACAGACTACTGAGGAGGATTTTCGAGTCGTGCTGCTGTTCATTTATTCTCTCAATTTTGGGAAAGGGTCTGGGAGGAGTAAAGAACAACATAAGAAAGTGGCATGTAGATTAACCTATTTAATCTATAAATTTCCTACCAAATTTTTATCCCGATTCTGCTAGAATACTCCAATGATGGGAACTCACTGTCAATCCAAGGAGCTCTTTGTCTTACGTGACAACCCTACTTATAGAAAATAATGTTTGCTGTGGACGTGATCTGGGCAGCTGCCGTAATTGTGTGTCGCAAAAGTTCAATGCTGCCCAAAATAGCACACATTATCATTTTTATGACTATTAGCATGACCATTGGTTTCATCACTGCCACCATCCTCTTTCTCCTCCCCTTTCATCATCCTCACAAGAGTCCCTAACATTTCCGGAGTATTCTAAGCTAGAAGGCAAGTGTCATTAATTCTGATTGAGGAAGACTTCCTCATGGAGGTGGCAGATGAACTGGGAATTCAAGGGTGGGGGGACACCTGGGTGGCTCAGTCGGTGAAGCGTCTGCCTTCGGCTCAGGTCATGGTCCCAGGGTCCTGGGATCGAGCCCCGTGTCGGGCTCCCTGATCAGCCACGAGACTGCTTCTCCCTCTCCCTCTCCCTCGGACACTCCTCCCCACTTGTGTGCTCTCTCTCTCTCTGTCTCAAATAAATAAATAAATAAATAAATAAATAAATAAATAAATGAAATCTTAAAAAAAAAAAAAGAAAGAAGGAAATCCAAGGGTAGGATAGGGAGATACCCACAAAAGGCTTGGTGATGAGGTTAGACCCGCCCTGGGAGAAGACGAGATGCCCACATTCGTGTCCTTCGCTACATCTTAATCTTCAGGAAACATACACTGTCCTGTATTTTGTTTCAAATAGAAGAAAGTGTTTTGGCCAAGTGAACACACGCTCTGGAGCCCAAGGGCTTGCGTTTGGATTTGCTTCTGAGCCGGCAAGTTACTCAACCTCCATAAGCCTTGGTTCCTCCGTCTGTAAAATGGGGCTAGGGGTGGTGTGTGTCTCATGAGGGAGTGTGAGCTTTGACAGAGGTGGTGCGGACAACGTCTTGGAACAGCACGCAGCCTGTATCACCTGTTAATTGTGCAGGCTGCAGGGCAAACTGTGAGGGCAGAGACCTTGGTTCTCTGATTTACTGCCCTATCTCCAGCTGCTAGATCAATGCCTTTCACATAGCTGGTGCTCCCGTAGTGATTGTGAATGAACACACAGCTACTGGGGAGATTACCGTGGCCAAACTGAAAAAATTGGCAGCAGGCTCTGGTGAAAGCACTAGCAAATAGCCTGATTTATGAAAATGCATGCCTCTGATATTTTAAAAAGTTCTATTCATTTATTTGAGAGAGAGAGAGAGAGAGAGAGAGAGAGAGAGAGAGGGAGAGAGAGCACATGAGCAGGAGGCAGGGGCAGAGGGAGAGGGAGAATCTCAAGGAGACAGCACGGAGCCTGATCTCACGACCCTGAGATCATGACCTGAGCTGAAATCAAGTGTCGGATGGTCAACCGACTGAGCCACCCACGTGCCCCTGCCTTTGGTATTTTTAATGGATATTTCCAAATCCTTTGAAAACTGGAAGAATACGGGTAATGCAAGCATCACTTCTGCAAGATGGTGTATTTTACCAGAAGAAAAAGAAGAACCACCCCTCTATCTTTGAGTGTTCTCTTTGACGTTTAAAACATAATAATAGCTAAAGAAGACGGTGTCAGAACTAACACTGAGTCACTATTTTGATTAAATATTGAAGGAGAACATGTATTTCAAAGCCCACTTCTTTTTCTTGAACCAGTGCTTACTCCAAATGACCCACTCAGAGCTCTCATACCAAAAAATATAGTTGGCATTTGTAATACAATTTATATTTGAAAGTTTTCTGATATTTAATGTACCAGATGGTATAATAACTCGGTCATAAAGGGCCCATTTCTAGCCCTGCTGCCTATTGGACGAGCAAGCTCAAGCCTGAAAGGTTTCTTTATATCCACACCCTGGGCAGGCTACAATCCTGGGCTGTTCATCATTGAGTTCATTTCCTCCTGGGTTTTTTTCTCTGACATGTCACACTTCTCTGGTGCCATTTCTATAACTCTGACGGGCAAAGGGAATTAACCGGTCACGGGCTGTGACTGCTAATGCCCTCCTGGGCAATGGGGTCAGACCCACTTGGTGGGCACAGGTGAGAGCAGCGACCCCTGGTGGCCGCCCCCCACCGACGCCAGGACAGGGGGCGGCTCTTTTTTGCAACTAGCACCTGCTGCTCCCTGGCTTCCCAGCATTTCATTTCCTAGATCATAAAGAGCGGTTATGCAAACATATTTTCTGTACTTAAATTCAAAAGCCAAGACAATTATCCACCAAAGGATTCCGGGTGGGAGCAAGGAATTCTAATCTGAATGCCTCCGCTCCTCCAGCTCAGATGTCTACCTGCTCTGCCTTTAGAATCACCGGCATTCCAAGTCGGAGGGGGTGTTCAAGGCCGCCGAAGGCCCCTGCGGGTCAGTGCAGGTGTCTTTTCTCCAGTATTCTGGAGGGGGGCAGGACAGCGACTCCCGGAGCTAAAGAAATTTTAGGAGGCGTTCAGGAGACAGCCAACATGCCATTTTGTACTCTGCCAGTTCCAGCAGGTGGGCCAAGAGCTTTTTGGAGGATAACGCCCGAAGTGAGTATGTCATCAAGGCAGCCCTTCCTCTTCTCCAAACCTGGCATGACTCCCCATTTCATGCTGGGTCACACTGGTGTCCCTCTGCCTTCTGCCCTGTCTCCTGCTACTCTCTCCTTTGTTCACTCTGCTCCAGCCTCACCTCTCCCTTAGAATTTCTCTGAACACACTTCCTGGCCTTTCCACTGGTGTTGCTCCTGCCTGGAGTGTCCTTCACCCAGAGAGTTCCATGATCTACTCACTCTCCTCCTCCAAGTTTTGGAAGGAAAGCCACCTTGGTCTCGGCATCCACCCCGGCATTCTCATAAGTAATCTCTCTCTCTCACATCACATCCCCACCCCCACACCCTCTCCCTGTTGCATTGCCTTATTTTTTTTTAAATCACTTTTTACCTTCTACTATCCCAAATAATTTACTTAGTTTTATTGTTTACTTCTGCCATCAAGATAGGCACACAGATAGGAAATTGTGTCTGTTTTCCACAAATGAATCCCAGGAGTCTAGAACAGTTCCTGGCACGTAGGAGGCACTCAGGAAATATTTGTGGAATGGTGAATGAAGGGACAGATTTCTCTCAAAAACCTTGTCTCAATGTCTGCTGTCATTCTCTCGTGGCCACAAGCATCTCGTCTAGGTGTTCGTGTTAGAAGCAGAGTCCTGAGAAAGGAGGCCAGACATTGGAAACCAGTAGATTCGGGTCTGCGTTTCAGAGCCAGTCCCAGCTCCCTCGCTTTCTGCAAGTTTCCCACCTCTCTGAGCCTCAGATTTCTCACCTGGAAAGTGGGTGTCCTGTCCATACTGACATGTTATTGTAAGGAAGGACATACTGTTTATAAAGCACCAGGCAACCAGGACAGACTTAATGAATTCAGCTGTTGTTTTGTACCGGCAGCTGGATAAAGGTATAGATGATGAATTGTTAGAGATCCGATAGCCAGAATTCTAGAGAAGACAATAGGCGCATCTGAAATGAGTTTTTAAAGTCTCCCTAGCACTGGGTAACTTATATCTTACCTATCATCCTTTGTTTCTTACCTTTTATGTTTATCAAGGCGATTACCGTGAATATTCTTGAAAATGGAATATACACTTGACATCGTTCCTTTGGATAGCTGCGTGGTTTGCTCACCTTTTTGAGTCTCTGTTCAAATACAGCCGATCAGAGGTACCCTTCCTGACCCCATATAAAATAAAGGTCCTTCCTTTCTCCCCTCATCACCTTTAATTCTCTCCATAGCATTTTTTACCAATGCGCGGGAAGTGCTGTCATTTTGTGTTTTTGTTTATTGTCTATGTCTCCGTTTGGCGAGGGAGAGATCTAGTCTATGTCGTTTACTGACATGCTCCCTGAGATTGCTCAGACATATACGGTGAGTCGAAGTGACTGCTCTTCTTCAAAAGCTGCCCAGGAATATAGTCTGAAGATTTATATACTTGGCCTTCGCCTCACTCAACGAGGTGCACCGTGGGCAGGGTGACCACACATCACAGTGTGCCCAGGACACTCCAGATAGATGCTTGTCTCCTCTCTCTCTCCAGAGTGGCCCAGTTCGCTGAATAAATGACATTGTCACGATAGCTATGAAGCCCAAAAGAATGAGG
Organism: Ursus arctos; assembly: GCF_023065955.2. Classification (NCBI taxonomy): domain Eukaryota; kingdom Metazoa; phylum Chordata; class Mammalia; order Carnivora; family Ursidae; genus Ursus; species Ursus arctos. The sequence continues at coordinate 76,669,852 of NW_026623078.1, read as the reverse complement.
CATGGCGCATAATCCCCCATTAGAGGAACTTGTGGGCTTGATGAGAAGGGGGAAGAAATCACTATTGATAGGAACAGCTAATGGGAACTGAACGCTTCTCCTGTGTCAAGGGCTCTGTGTGATTGCCTCTCCCAGTCTCAACAGCCTGTGAAATAGGTACAGTTATTCTCCCCTTTTAACATGAGTGGCCTGAGGCTTAGAGAGGTTAAATCAATGTCTCCTCTCTCCACAACTAGTAAGAGGCAGGGCTGGGATTCAAATTGCGGAAGCAGACCTGTGCTCTGCCAGGTAAGGGTAGCAGGTGCCATGGTGGGGCATTTCCGAATGTGACCTTTTATTCTGTGGCAATCCTGGAAGGTTAGTGGTCCCACTTCTTTAAATCGGTAAAATTAAATCGGTCCCACTTCTTCAAATCGGCTGCGTTCAGTGGCACAATCAGGCTTCAGAGTTAAAAAGAAGCATGTTTATGAGAAAATGGCAAACAGCGTGGTGGGAGCTAGTCGTCACCACGGGCTGAAGACATCGTACCTTCCTGACTGCGGTGACACTCATACTTCTGATTGTGTCACGAGGTATGTATCTCAGCAGTATAGACCAAATCACATGGCATTTACTCATAACCTCCGTGTCTTCAATTTTTAAGAACATCTTATTTGATTCAGACATTAAATGAGTTTACTTGACAAAACAAGGGTAAACGAAAGCCTTGTTAATACATATATTCGTTCATGTTTATTCCCTCCTGCAGATGTGGACAACGTCCTCAGATAGATAGTCCTTTTTAAACCACTCTGTGGTCTGTACTCCTCAGAGAAAAGGAACTCTTCGAGACTTCTCTGTCCCCCAACTCTGTAAAATAGGACAGTTGAGAAACTTTGCAGTTATTCCATGTAAAGTCACCTTCCTTATGAATTAGGCTACTCAATTTGGACTTAATAAAACGATGTTTTTCCTCCTCTCTTAGGTCAATGTCATGGTCCTTTGCAACAATAACCACTTTTTTTTTTTTTTTTTTTTTTTTTGGTAAACTAAAGCAGAAGGTAATTTGGCCTTCTTTTGAGAAGTCCGGATCAAGACCCGGATGACTTGGGCAAAACATTCCTGCTTTTGGCGTGTGTAACTGTACTTTACTAACCCCGAAAAACAGATGCATTTTAAGAGAAACAAGCTCTTGGTAAGGTGCTGTTTTTAGCTCAGTAACTAATGATGAATCAAAATGTTTCTTCAAACCCAATTACCCAATAAAAATTGCCATAGTAACCATCACATTACACAACCCTTCCTCATGCTCACACCGCAAACTTCCGTAGGAACTGCTGCCATCCCCTTCTTGACACCGCCATCTGCTATGTCGTGAGAGGGAGAGGTGGGGGGGGACGTCTAAGGGGGAAAGGTAATTCTGATTCGTGCAAGTCCTTGCAGGGAAAGGGAGTCTCGGGGCAGAGACACACTGGTAGAAAGCTCATTTTCTGTGGAAGTCTGGTGGTTTTCACCATGATCTAAGAGGGGCTCAACCCAAGAGCATCAGGGCAAATAAGATTAGAGCTTAAATAAGGGTCCCCAGTCCCCCCATCACTGCGTCTGCAATAGGTGTTCCCTGGCTCTCTCCTTGGCTAACCCTTCCTCATTCCTCAAGTTTCATGGAAATATTTCATCTGCAGAGAGATTTTCCCTGCACTCCTTGTTCTAAATTAAGGTCTCCACAGGATGCCTCATAGGGAAGGGACATTAGTTATCTCATTTGCCACTGGAATCTAAAACAGTGCCTAGATCCCACTTGGGACTTGGGAAATATTTATAAAAGGAACGAAGAAAGGGGAAGCTATCTACGAGACAGCCATCATCCCCATCAGCCATCTGATGGTCTGGATGGTAAAAACTAATTGTATTCATTCATTAAATCACCCATCCCACAAATACCAGAGGCTGACGACATTAGAAGGGGCACTGAACGCTTTCTGGCTGTTACATGTTCGATCCTCTGAGAAGCAGACTCTGGGAGGGAGGTGAGTGGGGGAAAAGTTTATTAGGGGATGCTGTCAGGATCAGCACCCCTGGATGGGAAGACATGGAGGTAGATACAGGCAAAGAGACAAGCTGAGTTGTGATGGGGTTTGCACAGACACCTGTCACTCGTGGGGAGTTCTGAAGCTGGGATGGTCTTTCTGAGCTCTCCGAGTTGGAATCAGGAGTGCACTCCAGGTGTCCTCCCAGTTGATCAGTCCTGGGCATGACCTTGGTGAGAAGGTCCTCTTCAGCGAGCTGATCTCCCAAGGAGGTGGACAGCTGAGGGCCGTCTGCCTGCAGTAACCATGGGAAGATGTATTCTCCATTCCCAAGGGGGATCTGGTCCTACCCCGGTCTACCCCTTGTGCCTCCAGAACTTACTGCACCACTGAAGTTCTGAGAGCTCTTCTGTGATCTGGGGGGGTGGGGGGGCTTTCTTCCTGGGGAAGCACTGCTGCAGCTGGCCGTGGGACCCCTACAGATGTACATTGTCTCCCTCCTGTCTGCCTTGTTCTAGATTCTCCTCTCCCTCAGCTAGCCCTTCTGCAGGCTGGTCTTGGAGGTTTACCTGATAGCATCTTACAGATTCTAACCCCTCAGGCATTTGAGCTTCTGCTCACCATGCCTTTCTCAGGCCCGGGTGTCGCTGCTTCCTGGATGGTGACTCTTTGTCTAATGGCCACTTGGCCTGACGAGCCCAACATGCTCTAATTCAGTGGGACTCTGGCTGCGTCACCTGGTGGAAGTGCTCAGCCTAGGGAAAGTCGGAACGCTAAAGCTAGAGAACCCAGGGGTCAGGCTCTGTCATCACAGGCACCCCAGGTGGGTCACCAGGAGTGTTGGCAACTAGGGCCACTCCTGCTTCTGGAAACATGCCTTGTTTCCCAGACTTGCTCGTGGGGCACAGCACCATATAAGGCCTTCGATGGAAAGTGGCCACTGCATCCTAGAAGCTGGCGTCCATCTTTGGAGGGTGTTGACTACAAGATGGCACCAGGGAGCTCCCTGATTCTCTCATGGAATCAACTTCTGGGACTGGGCGAATGAAGCAGCCACTGGGCCCTGCAGCTTTGTGCCCCGTCCTGCCCCATACCTCTCTGCCATAAAGGACATCCCTTGGCCGGACACGAGACCGCTAGAGCTGGACTCTCCCCCACACATCTATCCCTGAAGCTCTAGTGGAACCACTCCAAGCTCCCACTGTCCCCTCCATTTCTAGATTTGCAAACCTAGCCCGGGAAGAATAAACACTTGAGAGCAGCTGAAGCAGAATTCCCAGCTCTTCCCTGCTCTGGGTGTCAGGAATGAAGGGAGACTGTGGCATTTCCTCAGTGACCTGCCTGGGAGTGGTGTGGGGGGGTGTCGTTCGCCGGAGTCACAGCCAGGCAGGCCCTTTGCCTCCTTCCAGCCGCATCCGTAAAGCACTTTCGATGTGCTGCCTGACAGGCCCCAGGTGAGGAGGGAAGAGAAGTGAGTCAGCGTCCACTTGGGTCTTCAAACCATTGCTGATTCGCCTGCCGGGGAATATTTATAGACTTCATTTCCTGAGTGGTGTTGCAAATGCCCGTGCATGGGAAGCCTTTCCAGAAAGTACTCCTGGTTCTCTTCTGACCGCCAGCAGCCCATGGGTCATGAATTCATTTTTTTATCCTAAAAACATTGATGATGCCCCCGCCACCGCTAACTACTCTGCCAGGGGTTGTGTGAATCAAGACGTTGGCTTTCTCTGCGACTGCTTCTTTGGTTAGCGCCTCCGTTTCTCTGGAACGTGTCGTAATGGGCCCTGTTGGTGCTTGTGTGGAGACTACACCACGCTGGAATCACAGCTTACGCTGGGGTGAGGTTTGAAGGCTAACAGCTTAGTCAGAAATCCTGCTGTAAAAAAAAAATCCCTGAAATGCCAGAAGAGTCAGTAAATGGATGTATCATCTCCAGAACCCAACCCAGCCAGGTTCTCCTCTGGTATGAGCAAGTTCCAGGCAAAGCAGTTGCTTTGTGTTTAGGGACTATGCTGTGTGAACAGGATGGAACTTGAAGCCTCGTGGACACCCAGTGCTGTCGTGTGGGCACGCTGCTGGAGGCCACAGGCCCGAAACCTCCCGTAGAGACTCAGCTCCTCATGCCAAGTCACGAGAGCTCATGAGTGGACAACATGTGCAAGCCCTGCAGCGTGCTTTATCCTTGGATTTCTGTCCCCTTTTCTTCTCCTCCTCCTCTCTCCCTCCCTCCCTCTTTCGCACCCCCAACTAGTAAGGAATACATATAAACTAAACGCTCATATGCGAAAACTCCACTGTTCTAATTTGTCGCCTTGGGGAACTCGGTCACACAGAGAACCTTCCTCCAATACTTCATGCACATTGGACGAAACTTCTCTGGACCTGGCTCTTGGCTTTCCTTATAAAATGACAGCTAAATGCGCGTTGTGCCTAAGCCCCTAGAAGAAGCGTTTCTTCCCATCACAGGAGCCCTCAGCGGTGATGCTTGTCAGAGTTCCTTGGCGACGCCATCTCTAGCTGGCCTGCTCGAGGAAGGGTCGCAGACCCTAACATAAAGAGGGCCAGGGGTTCCGCAGTCAAGGATTAGAGGCAGGGACATGGAATGGATTTTGACATCAGACATACTCCCCGCTCCCCTGTCAAATGTAGGCTTTGGGGGCAAGAGGGGGACTAAGACTCTGTTTCCTAATTTGTATGAAATGGTGAAAGTTCTACTTCGCAGGATTAAGAGGAAGATTTATTTATTTATTTGAGAGGGAGCATGGCAGCAGGAGAGATGGAGGGAGAGGGAGAGAGTGAGAGCAGACTCACCCTGAGCTTGGAGCCCGACGTAGGGCTCGATCTGATGACCCTCAGATCATGACCTGAGCTGAAACTAAGAGTCGGATGCTTAACTGACTGCGCCACCCAGGCACCTCTAAGATGAAGATTTAATGAGCTAATGGCCCTGTTACGTGAAGCCTTTGCATGTGGTAGATGTCCCCCCTGCTCCCACCCCCCATATCTGGCCACTCCAAGCTTACAGTCCTACCCTCCAGCAATGCTGGGCACTTTCCAGCTTCCCAAATGGTTCCTGCTTATTCTTGCCACCAGGCCCTTCCCCGTACTGCTCCTTCAACACCCTTTCCCTGTCTTGACTTGTCCAACTCCTATGCATTATTCAAGCTTCAGCTTAAATGTCACCCCCTCCAGAGAGCCTTCCTGGATCCCCTCCCCTCTGTTAGACTCCACTGTTATGTGCTGTCTTTACAGCATAGTGTTGTTAGTGCTTAAAAGAGCAGGCTCTGAAGGCTGACTGGCTGGGTTCCAAGACTGGCCCTTCCACTTACGGAGGGGTGACTGGAAGCAAGCTCCTTGATTTGCCTTTGCCTCAGTTTCCTCATCCGTAAGTGGGGATCGGGCAGCCATGCATCCCTGTTTTCCCGGGGCAGGTGAGGTTCATGCCTATGATCCCAGAATCATCGCATGACCCCCTTCACTGTCAAAATTGTTTTATTTGAATAATTAATTATAGGGTCACCTAATAATAGTAATCATGGCAGCCACTTCATTGGATTACTGTGTGAATTAAATGAGTTGGTACAGGCACAAAGTTTAGAGCAGTGCCCATGGCACAGCAGGTGCAATACTGTTTATTAGTTAATGATGTCAGCTGTTGGCATGACAGCCATTAGTTGCCGTTGGAGTGTCTTTGTCCTGACACCCGCCACCCTGTGTGAGAATCACGCGTCTAATCATCTCTCTTCCCCGCCAGACCCAAGTTCCTTGCAGGCAAGGACATCATCTATCTTACTTTTGTCCCCCGCAGTGTGCCGCTCAGTGGAGAGTTCAAGGTTGGTTCCACAAAGAAAAGAAATCCACGTAACAAGGTTAGAAATGTGGAGATACTTGGAAGAGTTTGATATGTTCTGGAAGCAAAGTGAGTTTTGAAACTGAAGCTGCTCACCTCCCGATTATCCAGCAGTAACTTGCTGAGCATCTGCTGTGTGCTGGTGACTGCAGGACGCCCGGGGAGGGCTTCTCCCCCTCGCCACTGTTGACTGTTGAGCAGGGGGATTCTTTCTTGGGCAGGGAGGCTGTGCTGTACAGTTAAGATGGTTAGCAGCACGTCTAGCCCCCATCACCAAATGCCAGGATTGTCCCCTCCAGATGGGACATTCCAAAATATCTTGACATTGCCGAATGCCTCCAACTGCTCAAAATCTCCTGTTTGAGACCCACTGCTCTGAGGGTAGGACCTGCTTTCTTCACCTTCGTAATAGTGTGGGGAAGCTGGGAGGTCTGGTACTGATCGGCCTTGTATGAATGTGATCCTGACGTAGTGTAGACACGGGCCTCTGATTTTCTCCGTGAGTCATTACGATTTATGACAAGTTAATTCACAAAGAGTTTATCAGACCATCAATTCAATAGAGATATTTCTTTTTTTTTTAAGATTTTATTTATTTATTTGACACAGAGAGACAGCCAGAGAGAGAGGGAACACAAGCAGGGGAATAGGAGAGGAAGAAGCAGGCTCCCAGCAGAGGAGATCACGCCCAGAACTCTGGGATCACGCCCTGAGACGAAGGCAGACGCTTAACGACTGAGCCACCCAGGCACCCCAATAGAGATATTTCTGCATGAAATATTTCATGTTTCCTACTGTTTGTACATTCACTCATTATCATGTGCCTGTTGTTTGCCAGATATGGCTTCTCTTCATCTTGGCCATTATCTGCTTTGGATAGGAGACCTTTCTCTTCCCTTCTTTGGTCTGATAATCAAAAAGTCTTCTAGGCTTGTTGCAAACAAGAGTCATGAATGGTTTTGAAAGATCAGTCTCATCAAAAATGAAAATCTTCTCTTTGAACATATCGCCTCCATGGAAGGGTTGTCACCTGGCCTTGGCACTCACCCACACCTTTCTGGGGAATCATCACGGGTCTTTCAGAAAATATCAGTTCTGACATTTCTCATAAAGATCCAAACAAGACTGGTGAGAGAACCAGTTATGGTCCTTTGTATCTTCTGAAACACCTTTCCTTTTTCCCAACATTGGCTACCATTTGCGATGGCCCAGGAAGTGATTTGTTCACTAAGCCACCAGGAATTGTGCCAATGTGGAAACATGCTCTGTAGGTTTCCTCCTTCACGAGGAAGCACACTGGACTAGAAACCAGAAAACAGGTATTCTAGTCAATTCCCCATTTTTTAAAAAAGATTTTATTTATTTATTTGACAGAGAGAGAGAGAGAGAGACAGGCAGTGAGAGAGGGAACACAAGCAGGGGGAGTGGGAGAGGAAGAAGCAGGCTCCCAGCGGAGGAGCCTGATGTGGGGCTCGATGCCATAACGCCAGGATCACGCCCTGAGCCGAAGGCAGACGCTTAACTGCTGTGCCACCCAGGGGCCCCTAATTCCCCATTTTTTATAAGTTTTCAACCCTGCACGGGTTGGTGAGCCAATGTCACCCATGACCCGTCCCACCTACACCCTCTACCTCCCACACTTGCACACATACACACACTCACACACACGTGCTGTTACCCCAAGACCGCCAGGAAGACCAAAAGGGACCCACCTTTCTTTCCCTGAAATTACCCCAGAATGTTGAGGGAGACAGGGGTCGGCAAGATTTTTCTGCAAAGGACCAGACAATAGGGGCGCCTGGGTGGCTCAGTCGGTTGAGTGTCGGACTCTTGATTTCAGCTCAGGTCATGATCTTGGGGTCCTGGGATCAAGCCCCGTGTCAGACTGTGCACTCTGTAGGGAGTCTGCTTGAGGTTCTCTCCCTCTGCCCCTCCCCTTGCTTGTGTGTGTGCGTGCGCGCGCGTGCCTGCATGCACTCTCTCTCAAATAAATAAATAAATAAATAAATAAATAAATAAATAAAATTTTTTTTTAAAAAGGACCAGACAATGAATAGTTAAATATTTTAGGTTTTGTGAACCACATAATGAAATCCTCCTGTCTCTCCACCTCCTCGTCCTTCCCCTCCTCCTACTTCTTCCACTATTCCTTAAAAAATGTGAAAACCGCTCTTAGCCCACCAGCTCTGCAAAAACAGGCCCTGGACTGATTTGTCTGGCCTGTAGTTTGTGGACCATGAGGAAGAGCATGGATGGAATCTCCTCCTGCTTTTCCCAGGACTGTCCTGATTTCAAAATTAAGTTCTGTGTTCCAAGCAAACCAGGACAGTTGGCCACCCTGGCACCCCTTCTGAGCTCTGTGACCTCAGGTAATTACTTAACATCTCTGAGTCTCACTTTTCTGTGAAATGGGACTAATAAGACCAAGCAGGATTGTTATTGTATTGTCTATAAAATGGCACATTTAAAGGGCAAAGGACAGTGTCTGGTACGCAATCGGGGTGCGGAAATGGAAGTTCTCCTAGATTCTCCTTGCAAAGAGATGGACAGGGGATTCTAAGTGGTAGAGTGACCTCAGGCTGCGAAACGCTCTTGGAACAATTAGGGCTACTTATTTTGTTCATTTCTCTGAGGACGGGGGAGTAGACATTGTAACCATGTTAATATCTTTTCTGCTTTGCGTTATTATTGGCATGGTTTATCTTTAAAATTTGGGCTGCCACCTGTTATGTCTCTCCTATTTAAGAAACAATTAACTTCATCATTGTGTGCCTTGTCCAGTTTTAAGGGGTTTAACCACTTATTTTTCCTCACCTCCAGTCCTTCCTGTGGTCACCTTTTTCAATTTTTACTTCTTCCTCACTTTACAGTTTTTTAACTCCATGAGCAAAATCTTCTATCTCTGTTCTGTTTTCTTTTAATTCTATTTTTCCAAAATTCTCTCTTTTTGTGGTCTTCCAAAAGACCGTGTTACCCCCTCATTACGTTGTCATTTTGCAGGACACTAGTCGCGAAGTCAGGTTTTATTCATCATGTAACTTCTTACTGTTTGCCAGTGGAGTTCAGCAGGACTCTTTTTTTTTTTTTAATCTTTTTTCCTAGATGTTCACTAAAGTTTACTACTTGATGGCTCTGTTATTTATTTTTTTTTAAACTTCATTCCTTTCTCCTCATGATTGTTCTTCCAGTCTGGTGGGTACTATTTATAAAGGACAGGCAGGAAGCGTGGGCACGGGCCGGCAGCTGGGGGAGAGCCCACGGCACTGGCAGAGGATGTTGGTGGCACTCTCTCTGTCCCTCCCGTTTGCTCAGCGACTGCTGGGATCCAGTTAATCCTTCCTCCATGCCATCCTTCACCGAAGCCTCACACACGTTTAACCTGGGGGTACGCATTCCGCATGCCATGGCACGAGTGATCTTTCTGAAACATAGACCTGACTGTATGCCTACCTGCTCAGACCCTCCCTGAGTCACCACGGTGACAGAAAAGACGACAAAGCAACAATGACTATCACCACCACCACAGTCGATACTCAGTGAGTCACTATTGTGCTACAGGCTTTTTGCTAATTGCTTTTCGCCAGTTGTCCAACCGTATTCTTAGGAAAGTATTCCTATTTTCCAGGTGAGGAGATTGGAGGGCCAGAGAAATGAGCTAACTGGGCCAAGGTCATGCAGCAAGGAGGTGGCCTGATTGGGAGCCCAGATCCTTAACCACTGGGCTAGGCTGCTGAGCTCTACACGGGACAGCAAACTGAGCTATTTAGTACCTGGCCCTTAGTGAGGGGAATGGTTTGCCTTGGTCAGCCTGGGGGTACATGGTGATTCAAGGCCCACTCTGACTCCAGAACTGGCTTCTTAATCCCCATCTTCACTGTCTTCTCTAAGAATAAATAATGGGAAATAAACATTCTTTGTAAAGTAGCAAAAATACAAAAGATTTTAATACTTTGTGGTCCTCTGGGGTGTTTCTTAACCTGGAGGAAGAAAATTTTTAAGACATCATTTATTCAGAAAACGAGAATTTGGGTTACACCATAGAACGGAATTTGGAAAAAAAATGGTGGCCTCATATTTAAATATATACAGAATATTTATTGCAAGTCTGCTCTCTGTTAAGTGTTTTCATGCACATACGCATAGGTGGATAGATAGATAGACAGAGATACGCAAACCTATACATTATTTATATGAGGCCAAGTCTCATTCCCATTGTTTAAATGAGAAACTTGAGGCTCAAAAAGGCGAAAGGTAACTTGCCTGAGGTCATCTGCCTGGTAAGTGGTGAAGATGAGGGATGTAAAGCCAGGTCTGCTACAGAAACTCCAGCAACAGGCAGGGTGGGTTCCTGCCCCACTCACTTTGTCAGGACCCCCTTCCACCAAGCCTGAATGCCGCTGGGGATTGTGGAGAATATCACAACCTCCCGATATTATTTTCCTCATTCGCCCCTGTGTTCAGGCTTCCCACTCCTGCAGCCTCTCCTTCTGCCCAGGGTGCAGCCATCAGTGTCCATGAGGATGGGCCTCAGTCCAAAAACAGAGAGGCCGAAACATGGGGACATTTCTCCAATTGTAAGAAGGTCTTGTGAAAACACTCCACAGCTTGCCAAGAGCACGGGAGTTGGGGTTAGAGAGCCCGGTGCTACTCACAGCTCCTGAATCTCCTAACCTTTGGGCAAGTTACTCTCAGGGCCTTGGTTTCAATATTTATGGATGGAGGGAACTGGTGGCCGAGAACATCTTTGTCGGGGGAAGAGCCAAGAATGCAGACACGTGGCTGACACAGGGCCTGGTTCACAGTCAAATGCTCCACGAATCTCTGAATCCATATAAGTAACCGTTTTTAAGATGTGTTCGAGGCCTTTTCCCTGCCTCGGGTGACTCTCTTCTATGCCCTAGAACCACTTTCATGACTTCTGAACCATGCTAGAACACGCCTGCTGGACGGCACACACGCCTCTCGCACGGCTCCTTCCCTTCCCAGGCTCCACGACGGTGCCACAAAAATAGCCAAATCCTAGCGTCTGCCATGCATGGGCCAAGTCCCCATTTGTGGCTCGAGGGAGCTTTCTCTGTATTCACACAGCAGCGGGCTCAGGGGTGAGGTCGGAGGGCACAGTCGTTCCAAGTGCAGGCTCTGAGTCCAGTGGCCAGGGTTCAACCCCAGCCCTACCACTGGCTTCGTCTGTGGTCTAGAGCAAATGAATGAACGGTGCCTCCCACACTGGGGTCTCGAGAGCCTACGTGAGTGAAAGCCTGCCGGGCACTGAGGACGATTCCTGGCCTATGCTAAGTGCTCAATGCATGCTAGGTATCCATTAGAGAAGGATGCCAGACCCTCGTCCGCCAGGCTCATTCACCTGCAGCCCCCAGGCCTCTGCCTGCATGGTTCATCTATGCCCGTTATGTGGCAACATGTCCAACGTGCCTCATGCACGGTGCAGTATTTAGTTGCTAAACTCGACCCCAGTCTCCTGAAAGGGCTCCATTTCTTTTGAATATCAAAGGGTCTCCTTCACGTCCTGTCCAGCCCTTGCTTGGATCCTGCAAAGTCAGACTTCCTGTGTTCAGTTCCCTGCCCTACCACCGTGAGGGCTGTTCAACCTTAGACAAGTTCCTCAACCTCTCTGAACTTTAGCCTCCTCATATGGACGTAAAAATACTTCCTTCCCCATTGAGATTATGCAAGAACATGTATGAAAATTATTTCGTAAGATACCCTGTGCTTCATAGGAACTCAAAAAATTAAGTTATACTTGCGATTAGGTAGTTTCCCAATTTCAGCCTGCATATCCCCTGAAATTTATGATACATCATTAATGCGAAGGACAAATCAAGGTGGAAATCCTTTAAAAATTAGTTTTCAGCATATAAATTAAACTGCAGGGTAACACCTTTTAAATTTCTGGTTTCCATTAAAATATTGGAAATTATCCAAATACAAATCAATCCTTATGGGATTAAAACACATCTTTCCTTCATTTTCTTCCTCAATTTTAAAATAAAACTGTCTCCAGGGACAGAATCACTTTTCCAGAACTGGTCTTTCCACACACAGTGGTACTTGAGTGGATGCTTAAGGAGACCCAGACACAAGTGGAAGAAGAGTCTTTCTCCTGTTCTTTTTTTTTTTTTTTTTAAGATTTTATATATTTATTTGACAGAGAGCACAAGCAAGGGGACCTGCAGGCAGAGGGAGAGAGAGAAGCAGGCTCCCTGCTGAGCAGGGACCCCCCCCCCCACCCGCCCCCCATGTGGGGCTTGATCCCAGGACCCCGGGATCATGACCTGAGCCCAAGGCAGACGCTTAACCAACTGAGCCACCCAGGCGTCCCTCTTTCCCCTGTTCTTTTTTTTTTTTTTTTAAAGATTTTATTTATTTATTCGGCAGAGATAGAGACAGCCAGCGAGAGAGGGAACACAAGCAGGGGGAGTGGGAGAGGAAGAAGCAGGCTCCTAGCGGAGAAGCCTGATGTGGGGCTCGATCCCAGAACGCCGGGATCACGCCCTGAGCCGAAGGCAGACGCTTAACCGCTGTGCCACCCAGGCGCCCCTCTTTCCCCTGTTCTTAATAAAGCAGGGCTCCTCCATTTGTCAGCAGGTGGGCTGTAGACCGTGGCAATGTCACCTGTACAAAGGGAGCCACACACAAAATGCAGGGCATGGCCCCGTGGACCCAGAAAGCGCACACTTTGCCTGTGAGGCCCCCAGTGACCCCGTCCACTTCCCCCACCTCTGACCTGGCTACTTGGCAATGAATAGCAGTGGATCTTTCTGCAGTGACAGAATGCAAGTCCTGCATCAAATGGGGAGGCCGACTTTGTGAGCCCTTCCAACTCTGAGCCCCCTGGCCTCCGACAGCAGGGTCCACATGCAGTGGAAGGAGGCCCCCAGGCCCCCAGAGAACCCTTCCAACGCCAGGCGTTGAGGGAAGAGGTGGGGGGAGGTGGGGAGGGACTTGTCCTGTTCTGGATGAGGTGGTAGAGGGCTTCCTACCTCAGTGACTACCTCCCTATTCCCAGTGATCACAAAACTGGACCAGAGTGGTAGGTGATTGGAATTTGCTCCTGTGACTGTGTCGGGTCGGGCTGGACAGGTGTTTGTTGGGCACTAGGATCCCAGGCCCCGTGCAAGAGAGGAAAATACAACAGACGCGGTCTCTGCCCTCTGGGAGTTCAGAATTTAGTAAGGCCGGTGGATCTCTAAAAAGGAGGTCAAAACATAGTGTTATATGTGACCTTCAGGCCGATGTATTTGAAGCTGAGCTTCCCACATCGCTGGATATTCGTACCCAGGAGGTCTGGGTAGGGCCCACAGGACCTGCATCTTTGTAAGCCCCCAGGTGCTTCTCCTGCGCAGTCGCAGTGGTGGCGTGTCTGGAGGTCACTTGGTCTCTGTTCTTTTTCTGGGACTCCGCACGAAACCCATCAGCACATTGGGCTGTCTCTTCCTTTGATGTGCATGTTCAGGGTCCAGCCCTGTCACAACACCTGCATGACTGCCACCCTGATCTGGGCCAAACTCTCTTTCCAATGGGACTTTTGTAAGAGGCCTCCAGCTTGTCTCCTTGACTCTGGCCTTGCCCCTCCTGTAGTCTGTTCTGTTCGTGGCAGCCAGCGTGACTCTTAGACATGGAAGGTGGGTTATCTATCCGAGCCCCAGAGCAGGGAACTTTCCAGTGCCTTCCCATCTCACAGAGAGAAAAGCCAATGCAGCTTTCCCGTGTTTTCCGAAAGCAGAACGCTCCTAGAAGCTTCTCATAGGCCGAAAATGGTGTACAACCAAGGAGCAGTTAGCATTAACTTACATGGAAAATTTTTTGACCATTCCCAGACCCCAAAAATCACCTGTTAGGCTTTTCTGAGCTCCTTAGGACATGTGTTGCTGATGGATACACACACGAAATTGAGATGAAACACAGGTGCTCCCAGACACAGAGCTCTGGCGGTTGAGGCTGAGATGCTGAGGGTGGGCCCCGGGAAGGAGCTGGGCTTTGCCGCTCTCCCTGCTCAGGGTGTCTGTGGTTCTGTAACAGACCAGTGATGGGCACTATTCTCACTTATGGCAAAAGCAAAAATCCTCTTTGGATTTCTTCCAGGTAAAAAAACAGGTGCTAATGTAGCTCTTTTGTAAAAGCAAAGTGGCATAACAGGAACTTTAGAGGGGCGCCTGGGTAGCGCAGTGGTTAAGCATCTGCCTTCGGCTCAGGGCGTGATCCCAGTGTTCTGGGTTCGAGCCCCACGTCAGGCTCCTCCACTAAGAGCCTGCTTCTTCCTCTCCCACTCCCCCTGCTTGTGTTCCCTCTCTCGCTGGCTGTCTCTCTCTGTCAAATAAATAAATAAAATCTTAAAAAAAAAAAAAAAAAAAACAGGAACTTTAGAAAAGAGGGGCATCCCTCCCTCTTGGAAGGTATCCCTTCCCATCCCATCCCTCCCATCCCATGCCATCCCTCCCTCATGGAAGGTATCCCTTCCACGGTGCAAGACCTTCTGGGTCTGGCCCTTCGTTCCCTTCAGAGCTCACCTCCTAAACATGTCGCCACCCTCACACTCGCCTGTCCCCTGCAGCCCCAGTGGGCTTCATGCTGGGCTGGATCGGGCTTCTTGCTTCTCCTGCCTCAGAGCCTCTGCACTGTCTATTCCTTCTGCCTGGAATGTTCTTCCCAAATATCCTCATGACTATGGCCTCACTTCTTTCAGGTTTTTGCTCAAATGTCTTTGTATCCGAGAGGCCATCTCTGAGCTCCCTATGACTGAGCAGTCCCACCCCTCATTGTCACTTTCTATCCTGCTTATGCTGCTGTGTTTTTCATCATAGCATTTATCGCACACCACCACCACCACATATGAAATAGTCCTTGGTTTATTTGTTGATTGCCTGTCTCCCACAGCTGCAGTGAGAGCTGGCCTTTATCTGCTTTGCACGCTGCCAGTTTATGAACCACACCTGATGTAGAACTTGCTTCATAAATATTTTGAATGGATACATTAATTAATAGGAGCGAGGGGTTAGGAAGGCTTATCCATGGCGGTTTACAGATTTATAAAGGGAGAAAAATAGAGCACCGATCAACCAGTGCTTCTTTTTTAAAAAAATTTTAATTTAATTTAATTTATTTATTTGACAGAGAGAGAGAGGCAGTGAGAGAGGGAACACAAGTAGGGGGAGTGGGAGAGGAAGAAGCAGGCTCCCAGCAGAGGAGCCCGATGTGGGCTCGATCCCAGAACGCTGGGATCACGCCCTGAGCCGAAGGCAGACGCTTAATGACTGAGCCACCCAGGGGCCCCAACAACAAGTGTTTCTTAAGCATCTCACGCTTAGCATATCAGCTCTGGGGTAGAGGTGGCTTACAGAGGGGCCTCCCAGGAGTCTAGGTAGAATTAGGTAGGTTGGAGGATTACAGAATACAACCAATCTGACAAAGTTGACACAATATATGGCCCTTCTCCACGGAACCACAGATCTGCAGCTGCCACAATGAAACAGTATTGTCTTCATAAAATTTAATTACAAACAGGAACAATAGCTTATTGAACAATGTGGGGTTTTGGGGCGGGGGTACTTAGTTGATGCTAAAATGCAATAGTGAAGATATTTGGGAAGTCAGTTACTGACTCAGAATCAAGTCCATATAGGAGTGTGTGTTTCTGGGCTCTGTTCTCCTCCAGCATCTCTGCACCACTGTCTCCACTCAGCTTTTGTTTCCCTGGTGCCATCTTGTTAGATCTTCACAAGTGAGTTTGTCCTGTTTCAATACACGCGCGCGCACACACACGCGCACACACATTTACACATATGCGTGCACATGCACATGCAAATATATATATTTGTATCTATACACATATTTATATACACATGCATTTCCTTTTATACGTGTGTACACATATTGTGTTTACTTTTATTTTGAGCATGAGGAGTACATTGAATTTATAGGTTCGTGTTTTAATACAGCTTTAAATTGAAAAGTTTTAAATTAAAGCTTTTAAAATTTAAGTTAATTTAAATTTAATCTTAAAAGCTTTGAATTAACGTAAAATTAGATTTTACTTAATGTATCATACAGGTTAGCTCATGCCATTAAATATTTTCCCATATTTTATGTTCTTTTGTGTATGTGCACTTCCAGTGCATTCAGCCATTTCCCTACTGGTAAAAATATGTAATTTTCTTTTTCTCCTCATAAGGAGGCTGCAGTGAAAGCCCCTTAACAGAAGTTTCTGGGCCTATACCGGATTATTTCCTTAAAATAGGTAGCCAAACTTTGGGTCGGAGGGTCAAAAGAAATGAGTATGACTTTGCAACATGTTGCCAGTTTGCTTTCTATTTGAGCAATGATCAGATTGTTTTAATTAAAAAAAAGAGCTAGTTATCGTTAATCTGAGATTTGGGTCATGCTTTTGTGCTTAGTGGCTCATTTTCCACATGTAACTCTTTAATCCCCTGGCATCTATATGCATCCATAGCATGAGGCAGCCATCAGTCTTCTTTCCCCAGTAGTTGACCAATAGTCAACCAATCCCTTTACCGACAGTTATTTTTCCCACCGAATTGTTGAGCTATTAGTATCATAATAAAAACTCGTTATCTTCTCTTTTGTCTACTTCTGGGTGGCTTACTCTATTCTGTTCTATTAATTTTTCAGTTGAGATTTTCTCTACTGCCACAGAATTTTACTTACCAAAGCATGATGATTTGTATTACCTTTTGGCTGGGCAAGCTCCCCACGCTCCCCACTCGCACACCCCTTTTGTAAAAATGTCTTTGGTATTCTGACTCATGTATTCTTTTAAAAAAAAGATTTATTAATTCATTTCAGAGAGAGAGGGCACGGAGGGGTGGGACAAAGAGAGAGGGAGACTCTCCTCTGAGCGTGAGCCTGACTCGGGGCTTGATCTCATGACCCTGAGATCATGACCTGAGCCAAACCCAAGAGTCGGGCGCTTAACCGGCTGCACCGGCTTCCACTTGGGAGTGTAATATTGAAGCTCTAAAGTGATTTGGGCACTATTTACACAGTGAACAGTGGTTAGCATCCCTTTACCAGAAATGCGCCTCTCCTTTGTCCCCTGTAATGTTGCATACTTTAGTCCCCCCCCCAGCTCTCATACATTTACTATTGTTGTTGTCAGGATATTCTTTGGTGTTTTACGTTATCATTGCTATTGTGAATAA
Source organism: Ursus arctos (assembly GCF_023065955.2). Taxonomy (NCBI): domain Eukaryota; kingdom Metazoa; phylum Chordata; class Mammalia; order Carnivora; family Ursidae; genus Ursus; species Ursus arctos. Next base: position 76,652,822 of record NW_026623078.1, on the reverse strand, counting down.
GATCACTGTTTCATCGTATCTTGTAAATGATGATTAGTGGTACATAGGAAAGCTGTTTATCCACTCAGCAAATATCTAGTACTTAGTGGTTGCTGAGCACTTAACAGGCACTGTGCTAGGTACTAGGTGTCAATCAATGTCTAAAATGAGCACCATCCTTGCACTATTAGAACTCATAATGCAGTGTGATAGATAAGCATCAGACAGCCAACGAAGGAAATGAATACACAATTACAGTCTGTGATAAGTGCACGGTGTGCAGGGACAAAGAATAGCAGGGAACTCCTACTTCGATGTAGTGATCAGAGAGCATCTCTTTGAAAAAAATGATAATAAAATCAAGAACAAACGAGAAGAGGAATCAACAAGGCAGGAAACATGGGAAAGTGTGTCTCAGGCTTGGAACGATATTAACAATGGTCCAAAGGTGGGACAAGCCTACTGGAAGAACAGAAACTAAACCAGATTGATTGGAACAAAGTGAGTAAGGGGAGACATGGTAAGACATAAGCTTGAAGATGATCAACTAGGCTGTATTATCATGATGAGGAGTTTGCATTTTTCTCTTTTTTAGCAATAAATTTATCAATCTTTTAAAAAATCCATGCGCTGGGATAGGCACAACATGCATGTATACAAAATATAAAAGGTGTGTATTTTAAACCAGGCTTCAGTTTCTGTCCCCAGAATTATCCACTGCCTTGCTGAAGGAGACTGTGCATATAAAAATGAGAACACATGTTAGACCTTTGCTCTTTCCCCCCACCTAGCAGTATATACTGGAATGTTCAGTACTCATGTGCAGAATATTAACTTGATTTTATCTGCTTATGATTCAGTCGTATGGCCTTGTAATTTAACCAGACCTCTGTTCATGGGCATTTAGGTTCTTTCTAATTACATGCAAACGATGCTGTGTTATCCTTTGATGCTCACACCTGGTGGTCCTATTTATAAGTCCACTGAAGTGGAGGCACTGGGCTAATACCCATGAGTATTGTCAACTGTGACAGACATTGCGAAATTCATATCTTCAACAACTAGGCATGAAAATGACTTTACCCCACAACCTAGGCAGAAGAGTATGTCATCAAATTTTTGATCGTTGACAATTTGATGGGTAAGAAAAAAATGCCATCGCATGCTGTCTCATGTGTCCGTTTAACTCCGTGTCACTGGATTATACTCTTTTAAGTGTTATTTTCTGTACTTATCCATTTGGATGCATGCAGAGATAGTTCATGTATTTTTGGTGCGGAGTAGTATTTCATTATTTTAATGCATCACAGAATATGTATCCATCCCACTATTGGTGGACATTCGGATTATTTCCATTTCAAGCCCTTACAAAGAATGCTCTTCCGGACATTCCTGGATAGGTCTCCTGGTCACACACACAAAGGTGGCTGTGGAGTGAAAAGGTGAAGTTCTGGGGTGGCGCAAATTAAACAGTAATGTGTAAAGTCAAAGTAGCTGCGTCATTGCACGTTCCCACTGGCATTGTTGCCAATTTGATAATGCTCTACTGTATATATTTTTTCTTTTTAGAGCCAACCTGGTAGGTGTGGAATGGATGTGGACTTTAACTTATTGGTCCTAGACTGTCACACTCACTTTCATATTGGTCTTTTCTTGTCTTTGAAATACCTGTTTATCTTTTGCCCTTGTTTCCTATAGGATTGTTTGTGTTTTCTTAAACATTTGTGCAAGTTCATACAAGCTAAATTAATTCTGGTCTGGTTATAAGTATTGCAAATATCTTTTCTTATCTTGTGTGTAGTTTTTTTTCTTTCCATTTTATTTATGGTGTCTTTTAATGTATAGAAATTCTTAATTTTAATTTAATCAAGTATACTCATTTACTTTTTTGTATTCTTTGTGCTTTGTTTTATTTTTTATTTTTTTTAAATTTGTATTTGTTTGAAAGAGAGAGAGAGAGCGCATGAGCGGGGGGGGGGGGCAGAGAGAGAGAGGGAGTAGCAGACTCCCCGCTGAGCAGCGAGCCCTACCCTGGACTCTATCCCAGGACCCTGAGATCATGACCTGAGCTGAAGGCAGACGCTTAAGCAACTGAACCACCCAGGTGCTCCTGTGGTTTATTGTAAAAATCTACCAAGATAATAAAAATATTCTCCTAGATTGTCTTCTAAAATTTTATATTTTTTCCTTTCATAGTGAAGACTTTAATCCATCGGCAGCGTGTTTCTGTGGGTGGCATTACGCAGGGGTTTACTTTTACATTGTTTTCCAAATGGGTAACAAACTGTCCTGACACCCTTTGCTGAAAAATCCCTCTTTTCTCTTTAGACCTGTGGTGCCCAAACTTTGTGCCTCTGTGTTTCTGGGCTCTCTGTTGACATACACTGGTCAATTTCTGGATACCTGTATCAATACCATGATGCTTTAGTTGCTAAACATTATATAAGTCTCAATATCTGGTACTGCAGGGCTTTCTGTTTTGTTCTTCTTTAAGAATATCTTGTGTATTTTTGACCCTTTGCCCTTCCATATAAATTTTAGAATCATCTTGAATTCCACTGGGTAGAAATACCTACTGAGATTTGAGAACTTTACTGTAGCAATTCTTTCCTATCCATAACATGGTATATAACCCTCCATCTACGTAGGTCTTATTTGATTATTTTAAATTAAGTCCCATTATTTTCACCACTAAATTCATTGCTTTCTGTTTGTTATGGGTGCATAGAAATGCAGTTGACATCTTCTTTTGATTTTATATCCAGCATCTTTGCTAAATTATTATCAATTTTAGTTATTTTTCTGTGGAGATTTTTGGATCTTCCACATGGATAATCCTCTGCAAATAATGAAAGTAAATTTCTTCCTTTCCAAACTTTATCACTTTTATTTTGTTTTTGTGTTTGTCCTGTTGAGATGGCTAGAACTCGAGAATGGCGTTGAATACCTGTGATGGTAACTGGCATCCTGGCCTTTAAACAAATGCTCTTGAACATTTTTACCATTGAGCAGGATGCTTGCTTTAGGTATTTTTGGTTTTGTTTTATGTACATATTCTACATAATGATTAAGAGTTTATTTTTAATCTCAGGGTTTTTTTTAATGAAAACATACTGAATTTCATCAATACTGTTTCATCTCAATGGAATGACTATATGTTTTTCAAAAGCTATAAATGTGAATTACATTAGTTGAGTTGATAATATTAAACTATCATTGGATTTCTGGGGAAAATTTCCTATTGTCAACTTGAATTACTTTTTCTCTACTTTGATAGACTTGATTTGCGAATATAATGTGTAGGCATTTCTCTCCTGCTCGTGAGTGAGATTCACCAGTTACTTACTTTTACCCACCAGCCGTGTTGGTTTTGTTATCAAGGTTATGTCAGCCTTAAAAACTGAGTTTGCCATTTTCTGTTTTCTGGAAGAGACATAAAATAGTTAAGTTCTTTCTTCCATAATTATTTATAAAATGCTCCAATGAGGGCAACTGGGCCCAATGCTTTCCTTGTGGAAAGATTTTTAATTGTGGTTCCATTTATTGACTTTTTCTCCTCTTCCTTGAGTCAGTTCTGGTAAAGATGTATTTTGAGAAATACATCAATTCCATTTCAGATTTTTTGTAGCATTAAACTTCATAACATATTTTTGTTACCTATTAATTTTTGCAATATCTTTGTCCCATATCCTATTCTTAATATTGCTTATTTGGACCTTTTCTCTCTCTCTTTCTTTTACGTTAAGCTTAGAAGAATTGTTATCCTTTCTTAATCTTTTCAGAAGACTAACTTTTGACTTTATTGATATATTTGTCTATATATATTCTTTTTTACTCCTGTTTTATTATTTTTTCCTTCTACATACATTGGATTTATTCTGCTTTTTTTAAATTTTTTCTAAATCCTCAAGTTGCATGGCTAGCACATTGATTTTCAGCCTTTTTTTTTTTTTAAATAAAGCATTTATTAACCATACATTCCTCTGTGAGGACTACTAAATTTTGTTCAGTAGTATTTTCATATTATTCTTTAACTATACATATTTTTCATTATAATACATTCTTAGATCCATAAGTTATTTACAAGTATTTTTAATTTGCAGACACATGATGTTGTCTTAGTTATCTCTTTAAATTTCTTTGTAAATTGATCTTACTGTAGTAATTTACTATAGTTACATGATACTAGTTCTTGCAAATTTGCTTAGGCAACCTTTGGGTTTTATCACAGAATCCTATTTGTAAATATTCAATATGTGCCTAAAAAGAATCTGTAATCTAGTTACTGCATACTGTGTCCCATTTCAGGTTTGTTAGTTGTATGAGCTATTCAAACTGTCTCTGTCTTTGCTGAATTTTTTAAATGTGTTTGATCTGTTACCTGCTGAGTGTTGTGTAAAAAATAGATCACGGTGATGATAGATTCATAAATAATGCCATAGCCTGTGTCACACTTTGCCTTGTGTATTCTGAGCTATGTTGTTAAATGGGTTCAAGTTCATACTTTTCAGATCTTTCTGGTGAATTAAAGCTCTTATCATTACATAGTGACCTTATTTATCATACGTAATGACTTTTTCCCTTCAGTTCTTTTTCATATAGTATTTATGCAGCAAAACCAGCTTTATTTTGTTTTGCCTTTCAAGCTTTTCTTTTCAGTATATTTTGTCATTTTTTGAAGATTTTGTTTATTTACTTATTTAGTGCAAGCAGGGGGAGGGGCAAAGGGAGAAGGAGAGAGAGAATCTCAAGCAGACTCCACTCTGAGCATGAGCCCAATGCAGGGCTTGATCTCACAACCCTGAGATCATGACCTGAGCTGAAACCAAGAGTCAGATGCTCAACTGAATGAGCCACCCTGGTGCCCCTCATTTCATTGTATTTTAGAAATGTCTGCTTTTTTTTTTTTAAGATTTTATTTATTTATTTGACAGAGAGAGAGACAGCCAGCGAGAGAGGGAACACAAGCAGGGGGACTGGGAGAGGGAGAAGCAGGCTCCCAGCAAAGCAGGGTGCCTGATGCAGGGCTCGATCCCAGGACCCTGGGATCACACCCCGAGCCGAAGAAGGCAGACACTTAACGACTGAGCCACCCCGTCGCCCCGGCGGGCCTCTTTCTTTTTTATTTACCCTGAAAATCATTATCATAACTGGAGAGCATGTCCCCTGTCTGTAACACTTTTCTCTGTTTTCAAGATTATTCTTGGTTTATTGATTTATCTTTAAGTTTATTGGTTTTTTCTTCTGCCATCTACATTATGCTATTAATATCGTCCAGGGACTTTTAATTTTCCGTGTTGTGTTTTCCACTTCTAGAATTTTCATTTCGTGCACGTGGTTTCTATTTCTGTAAGATCTTTGCATTTACTGTTAGCATATTTACCATTACATAATTGAGAGAAGTTGTAAGAGCTGCTAGATATAATAGTAGTACAATTAGCTATTTCTTACTAGTTCCTTTCTCTTCTTATGACCTGCTTCCCTAACCAGCTAGAAGGCTAAAAACTTCAGCTAGTGAAGGCGGAGAGATGAGACAGAGCGAGAAAGAGAGAAGTGCTCCTATCTAATCTCAAGTTTCCTATTCAGGTTCTCACCCACACTTGGAGTAGGAGAAGCTTTATATTGGATACAAAGGTCAAGGGAGGCCTCTCTGAGATGACATTTCACCCAAGACCTGAATGAAGGGCATGGTTCTATTAGCCTGAAACTAAACGTTTGGATTACTACTTTAAGATTTATCTGGGAAGTTTTTCTTTATGTTTTCCTCTCCATCTCCAAACAGCTCTTGTTTTAATCATCTGACCAGCCTGTGTTTGCAACTGTGTTTTAGGTCGTGGCCCAGGCAGTATTATTCATGTGTATGAACACAGCTGGAATCTTCATCAGTTACCTGTCAGACCGGGCCCAGCGCCAAGCCTTCCTGGAGACGCGGAGGTGTGTGGAGGCCAGGCTCCGCCTGGAGACGGAAAACCAAAGACAGGTACCCATTGGAAAGGCCTAGTGTCTGAGTTGCATGAGCTTTTTTCCTGCCCAAACATATCCTGACTTCAGGTGTTTTCTTCAGGTTTGTGACATGGATTCCAGAGTCTAAAATAGTTATGTTAAACTTAGAGCTCGAAGCAGGTTGGTCTTGTTTTCCACAATCATTAAATGCTGTTTACAAGGAATAAAATGAGTTGTCACCAAGTGCTTTTCTGATGCTCTGACTGACATCTGTGTTTGTGAACAAGGCCATGGTTCTAAAAACCATTAACATTCTCATATTTGACCCTCCTTTTTTGAAACTGTGAACTGTTATTTGTAATAAATATTTTCATTACATATCAAATTGTAGTAAGCCTATAGAAGAATCTTGTACATGTGTAGTTCCTAATACCTCATCCTGATTTTCAGAAGAGATTACAGAACACAAGGAATTTTGTGGAACATGATACCAATCCTAGGACAGGGGATGCAGTAGAGAAAACAGGTTACGTTGGGTCGGAGGCCATGGGTTTTCAGTTTGAAGAGACTGAAATAAAGTTTCTTGGACATCTTGATTGGGTAACTGTTATAAGGATTTTAAAAATAGTTTTGGCCCTAAATTATATGTTTCCCCAAAATGAAATTAACTTTCAAAAAATAAAGATTTGCCCCATGAAAATTATTCATATAATATTCAAAATTCATGCCTATCTTTCCTTCTGAAGACAGTTTTCAAAGAGGAGTAGCAGGAATATATGGAAAATTGGTTATGGAACCAACATATAATCTTTTAAATGGTATATGCTCTTGGGAATTCTATGCTCAACAGATATATTGTTCCACCATTCTAGGCTGCCTTAAAAATGTTACATCTATGGATACCCACTTGTTATATTAAGCTTTATGCAATAGTAGTTGAACTTATCCGAAAGTGCCACCTTGTCTTCATTTTAATTTGATCAAATCTTCAGTAAAACGTGGATCTTTGAAGTGAGTGAAGCCAGGTCTGGTGACCATGGATGAGGCAGACAGGTAGGGGCAACTGGCCGAGCGAAACTCAAGTCCTGCTGCCATATGTCATTGCCAGGGGCACAGAGGAAACTACTGAATTTCCAGACCCTACGTGGACTTCACGAAATTAATGTCTAGAACAATTATGCAACCTCATAATAGATATATTATAGTTGTCCTGTATATGTTTATAAAACAATTTAGAAAAATGACTTGAAATCACCCTTTGCAATCAACACAAGTATTTCCCAGGACGATATGTTGTGTTCCTCTGCGAAACAGAACAGTTGCCAGGCTGGCACGTCACTCTTTCCGTGGGATGCGGGCCAATTCAGAGAAGACTGCTGCATTAATAATTTATTTGACTGCTCTTGATGCCCTATTGCAATGAGAATGGCAATGGTGAGTGAGATGGCTGGGAAACTCAGGCTTTTATTTACTGTTTATGAAATATTGGAGGCCCTGAAAATGATTGCTTTATCATACCCATAAGACTTTTCTTCTTTTCCCGTCCTTCAAGTTGAGTGTCCTGGAGTCACTGCGATGTAGTCATTCCACGTGGTAGAGGGACCTTCCTCCATCCTTTATAAGCTTTCGTTTTTTAAGCCGATGGAAGGAGGAAGGAAAGGATACTATACAGAGGGGAGAATAAGTGACAGCTGGAATGTAGGGAACAGTTGTTAGAGTTCATCCACAGCTGTCTTACCTCCTGGTTGGGTCACCAAAGGCAGTGAGCTTTCTGCTCTGGTTCCTCATCCATGCATGGGGACAGGATCTTTCTTTCCAGCTTTGTGTTTCCCTCAAGTGAGATAATGTGTATAAGTCAATACAAAATCGTAAGTCCGGGGATACCTCGGTGGTGCAGTTGGTTGGGTGACCGACTCTTGGGTGTCAGCTCAGGTCTGATCTTAGGGTAGTGAGAGCAAGCCCCACGTCGGGCTCCATGTTCAGTGCAGAGTCCGCTTGGGTTTCTCTCTCTCTCCCCCTCCTCTCTTCTCTCTCTTTCTCTCTCAACAATAAATTAAATCTTAAAAAAAAAGTATAAGTCAGGCTAATTAAAAGAAAAGACTGTCTTTTGGTGGACTATTCTTTGTTCTAAATATGCAGCAGAATATGCTATAGGTTGTTATAGCCTTGTGCTCACCGTTAGAATAACGTGTTTCTGGTATATTGATCACCCCCTGCCCCCAGAGGCAGTAGCTAAGATAGCTGGCTCCGTATCATTCAAAGCTAAGGTTCCTTTCCATTGACATGTGGTCTCTGCTTCCGGTCTCCATTGTCCCTGAGAACTTCCTCAGTGGTAGATGGGCAGAGAAGGCTTTGCAACGAGACTGCTCAGGATTTGGCATCTTTGGTGAATTACTTACTCTCTTAGTGAGCTCAACCAAACTCTGAGCTTTTGTGCCCCCATGGGAGACACATGGGAATAAGAATACCCTTTCTGAAGGGGCACCTTAGTGAGAAGTACTGTGTGTAGTGCTCTTGTAATTCAGTGAGGAGTTTCTATGAGCATGATTGTGCAGAATGATTTCCATGAGTCAGCCAGCAGAACTCAATCCCAGGAGGACTTCTATGAGAACACATTATGGGTTGGCTTGTGTCACTTGAAACCCAAGTGAAACTTACTCATTTGGATGGAAATCGGATGGTGGTTTGCCTTAGGTTTCCAGCAGCCAGAGCTCAGCATTAGGCTCCATATCTGTTAAAATATCACGTCAGGGCCACCTGGGTGGCTCAGTCGTTAAGCGTCTGCCTTCGGCTCAGGTCATGATCCCCGCGTTCTGGGATCGAGCCCCGCATCGGGCTCCCTACTCGGCGGGAAGCCTGCTTCTCCCTTTCCCACTCCCCCTGCTTGTATTCCCTCTCTCACTGCCTCTCTCTCTCTGTCAAATAAATAAATAAAATCTTAAAAAAAAATCATGTGTCATTAACAAATCCAACCCCATTTACCTCTTATCAGAGCTAATTTTAATACCATAACTGTTAGAAATTCTGTACCATGCAAAGGAGACACTTTAAGGGCCTAAGTGACAGCAGGTCCCTTTTCCTTGGGAACTTATCCCAGGGGAGACCAAACTGCATTTTTTTGTACTTATAAAATACAGAATCAAGAGGCCTTATTCTATAGAAACGTTCAAGTTTTGTGGGATTTTTCAAGAGCTGGCTTTGTCTCATGGTAGGATACAAAACTAATATTTAAATGACTTACTTTAATTCATTTGTGGATCTGTTATGTGCCATGAACCTCGCTGGGCATTGGGAACATAACAGTGGCTAGCAGTTGGTTCCTGGTCTTCCAGAGTTTACAGGTATGAAAGAGGATGGCAATAACATATGAGTCAAACCTAGAAGCAGGCTGATGGAAGGCAATCTAAAAGAGATGATGCCTGAGTTGACATGTTAGTAGGATTTGGCTCCGCGAAGAAACAGTGAAGACTGCCATGAAAGGGTCTAACCACACAAACATTCTGAAAAAGGGAGGACACAGTTTTTTGGGACAGTTATGAGCACTTCCATGATGACTTCTTCCATCATTCCTCTATTTACTCATCTATCCATTCATTCATCTATTCATAATGGGGTTACAGAGACAAGTCAGTCTCAGTCTACACTCTGGAGTGGGCCTGGAGGATTAGTAGAACTTTAATTATTGGAAGAGAGGGAAGAAAGAACTAGCAAGGATACTGTTGAGATGATACATGTGATGTGGTGAAGGACAGCAACATGGGGAAGCAGGTGTTCTCCATGCCCGCTAGCAAAGTTATGTGTTTTCTTCAATGCCATACCACTGCGCTCACTTTTCCATTCGGTGTATATTTATTGAATGTTAACTATACGCTGCTGTTGCTTAATGTGCTGGGCATACCAAAAGGAAGAAAATCTATTGCACGTCTCCGTTCTGCCATGGAACGCTGGACCTCGATCACTGCATGCTTGTTACCCTGTTAGGGTAACTGACCCCTTAAGAGTGACCCATGGCTCATTCTCTATATGACCCACCAGCAGTGCCTGAAAACCAACACGGAATAGATGGTTATAAAATGACTGAGATTGCCAATATTTAACAGGGATTATCAAAAATTTTTCCAAAGAAAATCGCCAAGCAATATCTAGAGGCTAAGTGGCACATGAGCCCTGCCCCCCCTTGCTTGGCAGGTCCCATAGTTTGATGAAAGGCTTGAGGTCCGGGGAAAGAGGCCTTTTCCTGGGATAGCCTGAGGTTGCGTGAGTGGGTCTACGGTCGAGAGCAAGCAGTCAGGTCTCTTCAAACTAGGTTTTTAACAAAGCTTCTTGAAGGCTGTTCTCAACGTCTTTCCCTCCCATTGCAGCTGGCACGCCAGGCAGAAACTACTGAATGGTCCGAATGCTGACATAGTTCATTGAGATGGTTGGCATCATCGAGAGGTTGAGCACATATTGTCTCTTTCCTTTGGGGAGGCAAGGGCATTGCCTTTTTTTTTTTAGTAACTTTATACCCAGTTGTAACCAGCACAGCACATACTAAACATCTAGCTGGTCTCTTGGTCTCCAGCTCCTCTTCCTCCAATCTGTTCTTCTTCCCAAAACCCTGGTCTAGTTCAGAGTCAGTATAGGATAGCGGTTAAGAGCCACACCGTCCATGTGTGGAAGATCTGGATTCCAATCCTATTTTCTGGGCTGCCTGGAAATGTAGGTTAATTACTCCCTTGGGAGACCTTGACTTTGTGGGTGTAAGATGAGCGTGATGATTCTGCCTTCCTCCAAGGGCTGTGGTGAGGGTTCAGGATGAACACTTAGCCCGAGGCAGAGGATGTACTCAAGTCCATGGAAGAGGATGCTGTGGCGATAATGACATTGATACCACTCTTCCCTGCAAGAACACCCTTTAGTGGCCACATTCCCTCCCAGATAAAATCCCAACCCCCACAGGTAGCCCAACAGGCCCTCCACCTTCTAGCCCGCATCGTCTCTCTCTAGGGTCTTCTCCACTCCCTCGCCACTCTTTCAATACCATATGACCATCAGCTCCCTGAACTGTTGTACAACGGGCCTGTGCTCTGTGGTTCTCAGCCTAGAAAGCCCACCTCCCTCCTAATGTTTTCACCCTGAAAGTTCTGCACCAGCATCCCTTCCTCCATGAGGCTTGCTTTTCATCTTTCCAAGTTGAATGGAAATGCTTTGCTCCTACTTCCAGCACGCCTTAAAGTTAACTCTGTTATAGACCCTGTCGCACTTTGTGACACTTGCTAGCCTGAGTGTCTCTCTGTCCTCCACACCAGTACAGACCATTTGAAGGCACCTGCTCTTTCCAATTCATCTGGTTCTCTTGGCATTAATCCAGCACAATGGCTGGAATATAAGATCTTCTGATTAATGTCTATTTAACTCAGTTATATTGAATTCAAACTTTGGCTCCTGGCCTTACTTCTACCTACACAAGGGTTATGTTGTAATAATTCTCCTATGTAAAAGGAAAGGGACTTGTGCTCCTTGTGACCCCCATGAAGAATGGTGAGGGGAGGACTCTTATCCAATTCAGGATAGACTGGGACGGCCTGAACACATGTCTTACATAGACCTGTTAGGGGAATTTTCCATCTAGAAGCTGAATCTTAGAACATCTATCTTTGGGGAGCTGAATTCTAATTATTATAGTTACTGTAATCCCACTTCTCCCAAATGATCCAATGGCCCATGTTTATTTTAAATATTAAAATGAATTAATTGTTTTTCTTTTAGTTTGAGAATTACCGAAACCTACTTATGGTAATCATGGCATCTCGAGGTGTCTCAGGAGCTCCGGGGGCACTGGAATGAAGTGTCTGATGATGCCATATGTTGCAGCAGCAGGAAGATGATTACTAAATGCAGCAGATGCTTTAGCTGTTTTAAAGCAATTCCATTTAACTTAAACATCTTCGTTAGACAACATTGGTGTAAACTAGTGGTTCAGCAATAGGTTGGGTGAGAAAGTTAGGTTTCCTACTGAGTTCTGAGTTAGTTAGATTCATATTTGTGCCCTACAGGGTCTAGGGAATTGTTTTTAAAGTTACAGGAACTAAGTAAAGCAGCGCCTTGTCATTCATTCATTCATTCATTCATTCATTCATTCATTCATTCAAGGTTGACCTGAAAATGGGAGAATCTCACAATATTTGGTTTTTCAGCTTCCACTTGCTGTCTTCTCATTATATTCCAAAACCCCTCTTGTGTCGCCTATCAAGCCATTTTTCTACTGTTTTCCATCTCTTGCATTCAAGACTACCCCTGTACCATCCGCCTTGCTCATCCTTATCTGTTATTAATGTATTTCATATTAACTGTTCTCTAGTGTATACTGGAATATTCTTGGTCTCCTAAACATTCTTATTACCTTTTTACACTCATGCCTTTGCTTCTGCTCTTTTCCCTACCTGGTCCAACACTCCTTTCATCCCTAAACCTCATCCATTCTTCAAAGCTCAGTTCAAATTTTACCTCCTCCACAAAGACCCTCTCTGTTCTCCCCAGCTGTGACCTCCATGAGTGTTTTTGAGTGTGTGTGTATTTCTTTACGGCGTTAATCTCTTTCTACATTCTGCTATGCTCTTGTTTTATTTTTCCTTCTACACTGTAAACTCCTCGGAGATTGGATAGATGCTTCATTTGCGTGCTTCACAATAGCTCTGGATCCAGAAGGTGAGAAGCCCAAGCTGGGAAGAAAAGCAGAGACGATGAACATAATCGTGGGGGCCGTCATTGTGTTTTCCCAGTAGTTTTTCATGCAAAAATACTTGTGAATAAAGAGATCTGGGAAATCCTCTCCTCTTGTGTTATGGTTTCCAGGGTCTTTGTCCTCCAAAAACCAGGAGTCCAACCTCTCTGTGACAGTTAACTGCCATCTTCCTGATCCTCCGCTCCATCTTCTCCGTCTGTTATTCCTTCACATAAGTGACTTCAGCCTCGGCAGAGTTGTGCCTCAAATTTAAAAAAGTAAATCTCGCTTCAAGGCATCTTCTTGATTGTCTGACTCCTACAAGTTCCTCCACCTCCATGTTCTTTCTGTCATGGCGTCTTTTCATTTCTTCCCGTGGTTTCACTTTCATTTCCCTCAGGTATTTTGGGCATAAACAGTGAAATGTTATTCCAGTCACCATCTTCCCCGAACCCATGATGCTCTGCAGCTCTGGTGTCCGGTTCCTGTGATGACGGGAAAATTTTAGGGCTGTGTCATCCGGAAACCATCAGCCACATAGGACCACTGTGCGGCATGTGAGATGTGGATAGTGTGACCGAGCAATCGATTCTTAAATTTCATTTAATTTAAATAGCCACTGAATCACCGTTTTGGTCTCTTGTCTCTCTTGTGATTTATCGTGACTTCAACCGCCACTTCTGGATTGTTCCATGTCAATATCCTAACATCATGTTCTTTTCCGAGCTCCACATGCCCGTCATCAGTATCCTGCTGGGCAGCTTCATCTGCACGTCCCCGTGGTATCACTGGCTCAGCCTGTTCAGGATCCTCTCATCCCCTCCAGAATGTACTTTCCTCTGATATGACCCATTTTTTTGACCCGATGCCTTGGCATCAGCCGTGGCGTCAATTCCCGTTGATGCTGTCTCCACCATATATGTACTAATGTCCCTGTATTTCTTTTTCTAATCCTGTTTAAGCCCTCCCACACTGGTTAGCTGTCTAATGGGTGCTAACCAGTTTCTAACTAGTGTGAGCTGGTCTAGCCACCTGAAGTCACTGCAGCCTGAAGTTCCTCTTGAGAAAGAAGTTGTCTTCACATTTTCTTTATGATCTATGAAATCGAAGACACCGCAAACATGTGACACGTCATGGAAATGAATGAAGCATGACCCACAGTGTTCTCTCCATCTGTTCTTGTCTCTGTCCATCTTGCAGAGAGTAGGATTCCTGTACAGTGTGTTTATTTTCCAGGTCTCTTTGGGGGGTGACAATGCGGATTCTCTCCTCTAGCAAAAAGCCCACCCCTGCAGGCTACTCTCCTCCCCACAGTTAGCCCACCGAGGCAGTGAGCCCCCACCATGGCCCAGCTGCCCTCTCTCTGGCTGGAGAGCTGTAGCCAGTACAGAAAGAAGGCATAGAACCCCGTGTTCACTCACTTTGCAGCCACAGTCCCCATTTTGCCAGCAAGGCCAGTGTCTTTTATGATATCTGTATACTTCTGGTGTCTATTTCTCAGCTGGTTCTTTGGAGAGGTGAGGCACGTGACTAATTCATGTCTCAGAGCCCAACCTCAGTGTAACATCTGTCAGGATCATTATCTTAGTGCCCCCATTTTTAAAAAAGATTTTATTTATTTGAGAGAGAGAGAGAACCCACAAACAGGAGGGAGGGGCAGAGGGAGAAGCAGACTCCCAGCTGAGCAGGGAGCCCAAAGTGGGGTTCCATCCCAGGACCCTGAGATCGTGACCGGAGAAGAAGGCAGATCCTTTACTGACTGAGCCACCCTTTTTTTTTCCCATTTTGGTTATAAGAATTTACACTAAAGCCCCCCCAGAATACAGCTCGCAGTATACAATCCAATCTCATTTACCGAATATTATAGTCCATCCACTACCCGGCCCCGCCCGACTTCTCAATCATTTTACTTACTAACTCCGTTCTTGTACTCCCCCAGACCAGCAAACATGCCCCACACTTCTGTGCCTTTGACTTCTTCTTGATATTCCCCTGCTCACCCTCCACATCCGGCCTCTACCCTTCTCTGCCTTCTCAGTGCCCCTGGAGGCTAACCTTTGGGTGCATCAACAAGCTCATTACTGTCTAGCCTCTGGTTGGGTTTGGCCAATGGGAGGTACAGAATGAAGACTAGAAGATGGGAGTGCAACGAGGTCAATGGTTTTCTCTCCCTATCATCCTGGCCAAGCTGTGGAATGACAATGGCTGCATTTCTCTACCAAGGGCCACAGCTTCTCTCAGGCCCCCCTCTCCTCCAGCTATAGGACTTGCCAGGTTCCAGGAGTATTTGTAGATTCACTCTTTCTAGCCTTCGGATATTTAACTATCCATTGTTGAGTTCCTTAACTCCTCATTAACATCTCTTCTGTTATCCTTTCTGAGGTACCAGGTGTGTCCTGCCAGGGCCCTGAATTAAATGTTCCTATTGCTCCCTTTGCATGAGATGCCCTGCTGCCCTCCCTTGCTCCCTGTATATGGAAGGCGGTTCAGTAGAGCTAGAAAGACAAGGAGTCAGAAAACTGTCCTGCCCAACATGGTAACCGCCGGGGCCACGTGTGGCTCTCGAGCACCTAAAATACTCTTTGTCTAAATTGAGATGTACTGTGAGCATAAAACACACAGCAGAGTTTGAAGACAATACCTAAAACAAAAAGAATGCAAAATATCTCCTTAATAACTTTTTAACTCTTGGTTACATATTGATTACACATCAAAAAAATAATATCTGATTAAATAGAATATACTACTGACGTGAGTTTCAACTGTGTCTTTCTACTTTTTCCAATGTGTGCACCAGGGATTTTGAAATGTGGCTCATATGATATTTCCACTGGACGGGGCTGCCCTCGCAACTCCTCCCATTTCCATGACGCACTAAGCAAATTGTTGAACCACTTTGTGTGTGAGCTTTCTCATCTCTGAATTAGACATGATAATTCCTGCCCTAACCCAGGGGGGTGTTCTGAGACACAATAACATAATGCCTGAAAAAGTGTTATTTCAACTGTAAAGAGCTCTACAAATGTTAGGGCTCTGTCTGTGAACATCTCACCAACACCCCCTCTACGAAGCTGATGCTCAGACGTCCCCTCTAGGAAGCTCCCTCTGCTCTTTCCAGTCATGAGCTACGACTGGCATTCAGGGATTTGTAGTTAGCACGTTTTTTTTACACTTTGCCTGTTGTCTCGATAAGCACCGTGACTCCCTCGAAGCGCTGGCAAGATGCTGAGCAGTGAACAGAGACCTCCTGTTAATGGCCTTGACCCTCCTGGAAGAGCTCACTTCCCTCAGGGGTCTGTGTTTACCCCCTGTGGGTGGAACGCCGCCTCCTGCCTTCCATCTGGCGGCCTGGTTCTTTGTGATCTTCCCAGTCCACTATTTGCATTTTCTGGCCGGGTGGAAAGAGTGTGAGCTCTGTAGAACAAACTTGGATTCGATTGCTAGTTCCAGCTCCATACCTGAGTGACCTTGGGTGCACCCGTTAAACTGGCTGAATTTTGGATCCTTCATCCATCAAAAATGATAATCCCTCCATCTCAAGGCTGCTGTGAGGAAATCAAGCAGCTGAGTGAAGGTTGGATGTCGCAGTCGGTCTTTGAGCTATTGGACCACCTGGGGCATACGCTGAACTTCACAGCAGAATGCACCCTGATTCTAGTAACTATAGTTTTTCTTCTTGCTATCTGTGTTCTTATTCCTAGTTGTCATCCCAGGGCAGTACTAATTTGAAATACTCCCCCCTCTTCAGAGAAAGGCCATCACCCTGCGCTCATTTGCATACAATTAACATTTCACAAAGGCAATTCAGATAGAAAGAATCAATCACCATTACTGCCCTTAATACCTTTGATCCAGCCTGGAGAGGCTGAGGAGCAGCCAGAGAGCCCAATGGGCCCCTTTTATCTCATAAACCTGTCCAGGGAATTTTGACTAAAGACATTGGAATTGGAAACCCAATACAGCCCAGCTATAAAATGCTGCAGGGAGGGCATGCTCTGTTGCCTGGATATAGTTCAAGGCCCATCTCAAAAGTGGCAGTAGAACAGAGCAGGGGAAAATAAAAAAGTGTTTTTAAAAAATGAGTCATGCCTAGCATAGCTTATTTCAACTGGTTTTGAGAACAGGCCCATTGATGGGAATTCTGTCTCCTCTATTTTGCATAAACCGCAGCCAAAATGGATTGGCCATAAAAGAGAACAAATAATTTAAGACTGTTTTTAGAGTCATCTGAGTACAGAACAATTCTAGAATTGTCCGTGTATGTTTCTAATCTTTTGCAAAGTCTTGCCCACACCTAATTTGAGAGTAATATTTTAGAAGGAAACTAAATATTTACAAAGGTTTGATTTATTTTTCGTAGAAACAAACACTTGCTGTCTTTCCATGCTTACATTTTGTTGTTTACAGTATACTCAATTTAATTTGGTGATAGCAATGGCAAGTACAACTCATAAAACAGATTTGGGAACAAACACTACTGCCTGTTCGCAGAGATAGGACTAACTGAGGGACCAGATATGGGTGGTGGATGGCCAGGGGCCAGCTAGCTACGAGTACTTAGCATATTGGAAGCCTCCATCAATCAGTTACGTGGAGGTCTACTATAATGCAATAACATTTCACAAATTATTTCTGAAAAATCAGAAGGATCTGGACCAGCCCCAAGATATCCTTTTCTGTAAAGTAAAAATGATTTGTATCTTGATTGAAAAAAAAAATCAAAAGAATCCAAACAGATCTTTTAAAAATATTGAAGAAATGAAACAAGACAAAACCAGAGAGGGAGACAAACCAGAAGAGACTCAACCATTAAACAAACTGAGGGTTGCTTGAGGGGAGGGGAGTGGTGGGACGGGGCGGCTGGGTGATGGACATTGGGGAGGATATGTGTTGTGGTGAATGCTGGGTGTTGTGTAAGACTGATGAATCACAGACCTGGACCCCTGAAACAAATAATATATTATATGTTAATTACAAAAATAAAAATAGAAATACTGAAACTACTCTTGATTAGTGAGAGGGGTCTACAAAATTGAGACAGGCTGAGAACTCTGGTCTCAAGGCAAGAAGAGACACAGAGACAGAGAGGAGAGACCCCTGGGGCAAGCACCAAGTGCGGAAGGAGACAGAGACTGGAATTGACAGATCTAGGACTCCATCTGGACTTGAGATTGGAGAGAAGCACAAGCCAAGGAAGGCCAAGGACCACTGGTAGCCAGCAAAAGCTAGGAGAGTGGCGTGGGGTGGTCTCTCCCTGATTGCTCCTGGAAAGACCCAACTTGCTTACACCTGCATTCGACTTCTGACCTCCAGAACTGTGAGAGAATAAATTGCTCCTGTTTTAAGCCCCCTGATTTTGTGATGATGGGGAATCCAGTGCCAATTTCCACTGCCTTTAGAATCCAGTCCATTTCTTACCCGCTCTCTTCACCTTAAACATTACCTGGATAGAATTAACAACTAGTCCTTCTATAGCATTTACTGTGTGTTGGATGATGTATTATGATGCTCTTTACATATATATAGGTGACCCTTCTGGAACAACACAGTGGGTCCACTTATACGCGGATTTTTTCAGTAAATATAGTAAGTACTGTAAAGGCATTTTCTCTTCCTTATGACTTTCTTAACAACATTTTCCTTTCTCTGCGTTACTTTATTGTAGGAATACAGCATATAATACATACAACATACAAAATACATGTGAATCAACTGTTTGTGTTATCAGTAAGGTTTCTAGTCAACAGTAGGCTTCGGTGCTAAGTTAAGTTTTTGGAAGTCGAAAGCCACATGTAGCTTTTCTTTTTTTTTTTTAAGGTTTTATTTATTTATTTGACAGAGATAGAGACAGCTAGCAAGAGAGGGAACACAAGCAGGGGGAGTGGGAGAGGAAGAAGCAGGCTCCCAGCGAGGAGCCTGATGTGGGGCTCGATCCCATAACGCCGGGTTCGTGCCCCACCCCTCACATGGTTAAAGGATCAACTGTATTACTCTATTTAATTATCAGAGCAACCCTCTGACGTGGGTGATAATTTTACCTCGCATTTTATAGATGAAGAAAACCATAAACCGAGAATTATATAATAGCTAGTAAGTTTCAGAGCTGGTATTTGGACCTACAGTCGTGCTCCTGAGCCCATATACCAACCAGTATGAGTTGTGAATTAGCGACGTCTCCTCAGCATATCATGGGCTCACAACGTGTGCCTCCTCGTATGCTGCTTCCTCCGTCAGGAGGGCCCTGCCTCTCTTCCTCACAGGAGACTTTTAGTCTGGAATGACAGGAATCCCAACGCATCCTGGCCTTGGCGATCAGAACCACAATGCCCCCTCAGGTTACTGAATATGTGGGGTAAGTGTACCTTCACCGCAACAGGACTGTGGTGTGATCGATAGGGGTACACAGAGAGATGTGCGGAAGTCAGAGGAGTTTTCTTAACGTAGGGAAAAAGTAGAGTGAAGCTGCTCAGAGAAGGAGACCCAGGTCCCTGTGGAGCTATCAGCTTCCAGTGAACCTCCATGAAGGCTCTTGCTGCCAGTGGGAAAGCCTGGGCCGGCCAAGGATAGTGCTGGGTTTTCAGCAAATTCCCTTGGCTTTTCTCACAGCAAAAGCATCCTGGGTCCTCCGAACTATTCTAAAGGCTCAAGCTTCTTGCCTACCTGCCCACCATGGGAAACAAACTGATTATGACCTCTGAAGGTCATCTTCCACGACGTGCGGTCCTCCTCCCGAGCAGCTTTGACCAGCCTGAGTTCCATTCCTGACAGGCTTCAGGCACAGATTGATCCAGGGGCCATCCAGTACACTCGGTTGACTTCTTAATTATTTAGGACTCAACTAAGTCATCAAAATCCAGTCAGAATTCCACATTAATTGACTTTTCCTCAGAGCCCTCTTCAGAGCTTTCCTAATATTAACCAGTGTATAATCACTATTCGGGTTAGTGCATTAGGGAATGTAAACCAAACCCTGAGTTAGATGCCAGGAGTAAAATAAGATGAGATTTTATAGGTAGTATTCTCATAATTAACTGGAGTTTGGTAAGCTTGGCACTTTCCAACTTATGGTTACATATGGTGTGTCTTATATCTCTTCACTAGAATCCAAGTTTCTTGATCAATGGAGGACTCATGTCTCCCCCCAATATCTAACATGGTAGTGGACACTTAGTAGCATTGTACCAAATAAATAAAATAATGACTGAATCAAAGAGCATTTCCCATGAACGCCTTTCCCCAAATATGATTATTATTAACAAATATTGAGGAATAATTTCCCTTTCCTCCTTAATCAGTTGAATGATAAATTCTGCAGAAGATTCATTTACAACAGAGGGTGTTCCTGTTCAACTTTCTTCTCCATCGGCTCCTCTTCCTCCTTTCCCATCGTCCAAGAGTCTACAGTTTAACTCAGTGGAAACCACTTCTGTTTATTAATCACCGGAGTATAAATACTTCATCTTACACCTCTTGACTCGCCAATGGCTCAAAGCCTTTCTTTTTTCACACCTAGTATTCTGATATCTCTTTGAAACACACAAGGGGCAGGTAGTGCCCTGCACGGACTTTTATCCTAATACCATCAATCTTTTATTGCAGTCATTTTCAGTCTCTGGGTCAAGTAGATTGCAAGCAAAGCGAAGGCAGAAGTGAATTCAGCTCATCCCTTGCTTTGTTCAGCGCAGACCACGGTGCCTGCCATTAACTCCTTCTTCATACCTACATTGCGCGTTGCATATATGAATGAGTAGCGGATGATATTCCACAATATATACAAAGAGGTGGAAAAGCTTGTGACAGGAGAGTCAGCCCCACATGGGACTCTGCACCCAAGAACAGGATGAACCTTAAATCAGGCTCCATCACACAGAGCCTGGTAGATAGAACTCACTCACGAATAAATCTAGATGCGTGGATTTGTGTCCAAAAGGTGCCACTGACTCGCTTCGTACCCTTGGGATAACTATCTGACTTCTCTAGGCCTCAGTCTCCAGCTCTGTGAAATAGCAGTAAGAAATGTATCTTACTGTGTGGATGCCTCGCGAGTTGCTGTAGGGATGAAATGAGATGAATCATGTACAGAGCTTGACCCATAGTCTAAGTGCCAAGTAAGATCTGTCGTTGGCAGTGGGGTTGTCATCATACTTGTTACTTACTCTTTTGAAGCATTTGTTTAAATCACAAAGTAATATGTTGTACAGAAAACGAAAACTTTGGACTACCCCAGGTGGAACTGATTTTAAATAAGTAGAGGGAGAGACACACTGAGGTGTTGGCAGTGTGAAAAGATGGCGAAATCAAAGGTAGGCAATCGAATTACTCTTTATGTTGTAAGGAGTAGCTGTGTTTGCCCTGAGTTCGAGGGGGCTAATGAGTGAGTGTTGCACGTATTTTCCGGGTGAGCTCTACTGATGATGATACTTCCTGTTTTTTCAAATATAAATGAGAAGGGTTTAATTGTTCTTTTCGTGAGTAGAAAATGGGCATAAGCTCATAACTAAGCACTGGGGTGAAAGTAACAATTCAGCTCAGCAGCCAGTTGGTTTCATAGGCTCGGAGGAGGGGGTCACAGAGACCACGTGCCTACCCCTGATCTGAACAATTTCCCCAAGCAGCGTGTGGAGGTAGCAGCTGAGGGGCCCCTGCCATGTCTTCCGGCCTCTGACTCAGTTTCTTTTTTGGAGCTCAAGCATTGATAGCCACGCTTTTCTGAGATGCAGCAGAAGCGGGAAATGCAGCTCAGAGTCCAGCATTAATACCTAGGTTGCCTCAAGCCAGTTACTTCTCTGAGCCTTAGTTTCTTCACCTGTAAAATCGTTCTAATCATTCAGACCTGGGGTTCCTGGGTGGCTCAGTCGGTTGATTGGCCAACTCTTGATTTCGGCTCAGATCATGATCTCAGGGTCGTGGGATCGAGCCCCGCATCTGGCTCCACACCCAGCAGGGAGTCTGCTTGGGAGTCTCCCTCTCCCTCTGCCCCTCACCCCTGTGCATAATCTCTCCCTCTCTCTAAAATAAATAAATAAATCTTTAAATAAATAATGTCTATTTCATAGGATTCTTGTGATCATTAACTGAGCCAGTACATATGAAGGTAAGTTTTTAACTGTAACCACATTTCAGATGTAAGTGCCGATTTCTTCATTTTTTAAATGTTGTATTTGAGGAGGACGTATAATCTGATAATGCTGCATGCAAGGGGCTCCTTCTTTAAGTTTAAACCGATCTTTAAACTTCTCAATTAGAGCTACTCCAATTACTATCACACATATGATGTTCTTGAATAAATGTGCAAAGCTCTGCTCAGTATCAAGAGAAAACATAAAGGCAAGTTTATTTTTTTAAAGATCTTATTTATTTATTTGAGAGAGAGAGAGAGGGAGAACACAGAGGGAGCGTGTGAGAGAGAAGCAGACTCCCTGCTGAGCAGATAGCCAGATGTGGGATTGGGACCCCGGGATCGTGACCTGAGCCGAAGGCAGCCGCTTAATAGATCGAGCCACCCAGGCGCCCCTTTAAATGCAATGTTTAAAAAATGTCCACGGATGAGTGTCTAAAGCTCTTATAAATTAATAATTAAATAGATCCCAGAATCATAAAAATCGAATTAGAAACTAAGAATTCCCAGTGTTGGATTCTCATCGTTCGGTCTTTGGCACAAACGTGTCCTTAAGTAGGTGCCTTCCCTGGGTGATGTTGACCCTCTCCGCGCTGCCCGCACCAGGCATATCCCGTCACATCACCCAGTTTTATTTTCTCTGTAGAACTGAAAACTCTGTGAAATCATATTGTGAATATAGACACTCACTTGGTTACTGTAGTTCTCCCAGTTAGGGTGCAATTCGGTAAAAGTAGGGATCTTACTAGTCTTGGTCTTCGTCATATCTCCCAAACTTCAGAAGAGGTTTATTGAATGAATGAATGTTTTCTGGGCAAAAAAACAAAAAGAAGAGAATTCACTCTATTGGAGACAGTATTCACATAGCCTGGGAAGCATGCGTCGTGGCATAGTTACAGCCAAGTGTCACAGTGGCTTAATACTTGCTGTGGGCAGTCGTAATTGGTTGTATCCGACCGCATGCAGCCACGGGCTAGGTGCTCGTCGGCATCTTTCAGCATTTATCATAAAGGAAGTTTGCCTGCTCAACACGAAAGATTGTTTGCCTGCTATGGTGAAATTGATGCTTAATGAAATTCTACCTTCATGACCTCTCGCTTAAAGGGTCCTTCCAAGGCCCTTCAAAGGGCCCTAGCAAGTGTGTACTGACCACTTGTGATTTTTTTTTAAGATTTTATTTTTTATTTGAGAGAGAGAGAGCAAGAGGGCACAAGCAGGGGGAGTGGCAGAGGGAGAAGCAGGCTCCCGTCTGAGCAGAGAGCCAGATGTGGGACTCAGTCCCAGGACCCTGGGATCATGACCTGAGTCAAAGGCAGACGCTTAATGGACTGCCCCCCCCCAGGGGCCCCTTGCAGTGTTTTTCTTAAAAAGGATCCCTCCAGAGTACTTAAGCCTGACGACCCACAAACCTGGATCAGGCCATTGTCCCTGCCCCCTTGGAATAGACGGAATATCCTCTCCCCCCACTATCCTTTCAGGATCGAAGCCTTCCCCTTCTGAACACCCACGTGGTTTACCGGCCTCAGACCTGGATGCCTAATTGAAAATGTGCGTGTTCTGCCGAGTCTGCTCAAATATTCACGGGGGAAACACTTACAATGTGGGGGAAAGCTTACGATCGTTTCCGCACCAAGATTTGCAGCTGTCCAAACGAGGTGTCCCTGTGTAGCATATTGAAGCAATGCTTGGTACGTTTTGTAACGTCACTCCTCCTCACCGATGACAGCATGCTGTGATAACAGATTTAGAAGTTACCATGGCTGGGCAGGAATTTATCAGACTCGAGGGGAATAGAGCAGAGAGTCCTCCAAAGGCAAGTCTATCTGTGACTTCTGATTTTTCCTTTGTTAGAGTTTCAATGGGAAATCTACAATTTATTTCTGGGAAAATCCCTACGGTGTTTATAGGCAATTCATTGTTGCGTGGACATTGGAGTCGGACACGCCTGGGTTTGAATCCCGGCTTTGCGCCTCAGCAGCTGTGTAAACTTGGGCCAAAAATGTACCTTGGTGTGCCTCAGTTTCCTTACCTGTTAATTTGGAATAATCCAAGGTACCTCGCTGACTATGGTGAGACTTACTTGAATGTTTGTGGCCTGACTGAGGAACAGGCATCCCAGGTCCCCGCTTCCCCTCCCCCATGTCACGGCTTGGGTTCCAAAGTGCGGGTTCTTGTTTCCAAGACAGAGCTTCTTGAATCAAGCCATGGGGATGTTCCCACACCATGGATTCCCCACGGGCTGTGTGTTCTTTGGGGCCAGAGTCTGACTCAGCTCCCAGGAACACACTCCGAGCCTGGCACACATCAGGCCTGATTACCGTTTATTGAAGGAAATTGAACTGAATAGTTAAACAGAGCTAAAGATGCACGGTTTGGGGGTACGTAATGGAACAGTAGAGAGATATGTGGTGTGACGTTTGCAAACATGTGGTCAGGAGGACTTGCAGGGTATACGTAATTTCTCCTGGCCTGATGAATTTTAGAAAAGATGTTGGACGGTGATAAAATTATAAAATGGCTTCCTGCTGCCCTGTCCCCTGCCACCGTGACACACGAGGCCTTTCCATAGCCATCCTCCCTTGGGACATTGTTGTTCCTCGCCTAGACCTGGTGGCCCAGCTTCCCCGTCGCGGTGAAGGGCAGAGGTCGGGAAGCCACCACGGCCACAGCTGTTAGCCCAGAGCCACGCCGCCTTCTGGGTCCAACCTGGCAAAACACGGACGGTGGCTGCCTTCTGGACCACCGCAGATCTTGTGACTGGACACTGCAGCCATGCTATCGAAAATTCCAGTATCTCCGTGACCATGATTGCTGGCGACAAAAAGCAGAAGTAGCTGAAAAATAGCCTCGGTCTCACCTCCACGGTCTAGATCTCGCAGGAATACATCCAATTCGTAAAATCCAGATCCTCTCCAGAGCTGCAGGATTGGGGGAAACGCAGGAAAGAACTTTCCAGGCCCTTTAATTCAGAAAGGGGATGCTTGGGGCTTTCTCACTCTTTGGACTGCACCTCCCAGTACGAAGTTCATTTTACTCAATGATCTGCTAGCACAAGTGCTAGTATATACATATACTAGCATATACGTAAAACCGAGAAAATACCCATGAAGCCACATACGCAGAGAAGATATCCAGGAAACCATTCTGATGTTTTCTGTTTTTCTTCATTCCATTTTTCAATGCTTTGTAGGATCCGCTACATTTGATCTGATGCTCGCAAGTGCATCACAAAGTCCAGTTTTTAAAATGCTGCACTATTTGCACATGGTGGGGAAGAGCACGGAGCGCCAGGTCACCATGCCCGCCACACTCTGGCAGCCTCTCAAGTACCCCTGGCTGGAGCCTTTGGCTTGTACATAATTCTGATGCCTTGGGATCCAGGACCCCAGGGGGAAGCATCCTGGGAGGAGGGCATCCGTTCTTCCTCCAAGATGGCGGCTACCAGTCTTGACTTAAGAGCATGGGAAGTGGGGGAGGTGAACAGCCCATCGAAGGACAAGGAAGCAGAAACATGAGTGGTGCTTTGGTGGACGGGGTGCTAGCTTCATTTACAGACAGAAGAGCAGCCTTGGAAGCTTGTGTTGTACCTATATCATCAAGAGGGTCCAAAATAACACTGGCTTCGTGCCGCACTTACCAAATTTTTTAGTCCGGTTCCGCCACTTACAGTTAGATTTCTTGGGCAAATGTTTTTGCTTCTGAGCCAGTATACTCATCTATAAAACAGGAAAATAATCCCCACTTTGTGGTATGTCCTTGGACAATATATAATATCTCTCTTATTTTTCTTGGCTGTAAAATAGGCTTTGCGCCTGGGCTAGCTGTAAAGATCGAATGAAATAAACTGTGTGATAACCGTGCTCAGTTGTCAGTCCCTTTCTTTCTTTTTTTTTTTAAGATTTTATTTATTTATGTGAAGAGAGACAGTCAGCGAGAGAGGGAACACAGCAGGGGAGTCGGAGAGGAAGAAGCAGGCTCCCAGTGGAGGAGCCCGATGTGGGGCTCGATCCCGGAACGCCGGGATCATGCCCTGAGCCAAAGGCAGACGCTTAACGACTGCGCTACCCAGGCGCCCCTGCTTTCTTAGTCATTTATCCTAATCAGCCTCCTTTTCCTTCCATCTCTGTTAACTTGGAGTATTAGTTACCTTTTGCTTCATAATGACCTCAACATGTAGTGGCTTAAAATAATCACCACGATTTAGCTCCCAGTTCTGTGGGTTGGCTGGGAGGTCCTTCTGGGCTCTGGTGAGTGTCTCCAGTTACCTTGTGGGACAGATGGCTCTCAGGGGATCTAGGGCAGCCTCCCTCACACACCCGGCAGTGTGGCTGACTAGAGACCAGGGCATCCGATTCTTTTTTTTTTTTTTAAGATTTTATTTATTTATTTGACATAGAGAGACAGCCAGTGAGAGAGGGAAAACAAGCAGGGACAGTGGGAGAGGAAGAAGCAGGCTCCCAGCGGAGGAGCCTGATGTGGGGCTCGATCCCAGAACTCTGGGATCCTGCCCTGAGCCGAAGGCAGACGCTTAAGGACTGCGCCACCCAGGCGCCCCAGGGCATCGGATTCTTTACCACCTGGCCTGTCATCCTCCAACAGGGAGCGCACGTGC
Source organism: Ursus arctos (assembly GCF_023065955.2). Taxonomy (NCBI): domain Eukaryota; kingdom Metazoa; phylum Chordata; class Mammalia; order Carnivora; family Ursidae; genus Ursus; species Ursus arctos. Next base: position 76,626,464 of record NW_026623078.1, on the reverse strand, counting down.
ACTCACATGGTGGTCTCAGGGTTCCAAGCACTGCAAGAGGTAATATAAGCCCTGGTAGCAAGCACATGGCACATCTCCTCTTCTGCTGTATTTACTGTTGTCCCATGGGTCAAAACAAGTGACGTCAGCACGCCAAGAATCAATGGTGGGAGGGTGCTACCCAAGGGAAATTATTATGCACACATTTACACGCAGTCTGCCACCTATAGTAAGTTTGAGCTGTCCATGAACCGCCTTTGCAGAAGCTCTGCAGACTACTGGGCAAAAACCCTATCCCTCATTTTTCTCCCCACCTATAGGGCTTATAGGAAGTGAGAAAATGTTTGTCGCAGACTGTTGTGGCTTATCCAAAAAGGTACGTGTTGAACGTGGATGTTCTGATATTATTTATATTAGATATAATATCTAGTATTAGATGTTTATGCTATCTAATATAAACCTTCTTTTCTGGTCCGTTTTGGGAGGTTAAAGTGTAGAAGGGAAGGAATGTGGGAGAAGGAAAGGAGACAGAATAGCCATCAGCCTTGGTTGAGCCCCCCCACCTGTCCATGAGACCCTCACAGGACCATGGAGGGCTGCTTATCATTCCTGTTCCAGATAAAGAAACTGACACGCAAGCAAGATCACTCAGCTAGAAAATGAACTCAAACCTCATCTGTCTGACATCAGAGCAAAATCTCTTCTCCCAGGTAGCATGGAGATCAGCTTGGTAAATATGGACCCTCATTCCTGTGGTTTCCCAAATACCCCCCAGAGAAAACATTTTTCATTTTAAATGAACATAACATGTTCACCTCTGACTACCAAACAGGTTTGGAAATATGAATGGATCCCTGAGAGAATATCAAAGTGTTTTGGTTCCACTGATGTATTTGAGAAATGTCATTTTTCAGGCTCCAGAAGCCATTCAAAAATAGATGCTTTGGACTTTTTAAGTTTTGTTTTTAATGTTGCATTATTTCTGCTTTCATTGTTATAACCTTGCAAGTTGTTTCATCCTGACAAGCCCAAAGGAATCGAAGTCTTAAGTTTTGATCTTTCAGACTGAGTGCATGTGTGTGTGTGTGTGTGTGTGTGTGTGTGTGTGTGTGTGTGTGAAATTGATCCCAGCCCTGTTGACAAAAGGAACATAAAGTTTAGCAAAGCACATGATGAAAAACCATAGGAGACCTATATTGACCTATAGACACTGAAATTACTGTTTTCCCAAAATGTTGAAGAAAGGAATGTTCTAGGTAATTGAATATGCCAGTTAATACACAATTACTGTGCGGATCAACTGCTCTCAAATGTTTGTTCCCGGGGATCCCAGACACTCTTGAGAGGACTGTCATGAGGGCAAGGATGCTTGATGGTCTCTCACTATGGACTGTACTTCTCATTTGTTCTAAACTCACCTGTTTCCCTCTTGGCCTTCTCTGATCCATCACCATTCCTCAGCCTGAGTATCTCTGAAAGATGCAGTGTGAGTCATGCATAAAGTAAGTCCCCTGGCATTTACTGAGTGCCTACTATGTCCTAGACATTGCCCCAGGTTCTCAGGATAGCACTAAGATCTTGGTTCTCATGGACTTATGGAGAGATGAGAGGAGATAAGCAGTGAGCAAATGAACAAATGAATCACTATGAAATTACTCATCGTGATGAACGCTATGATTATGGAAACTGACGAGGTGACAAGAAGAACCTGGAAAACTACTCCAGACTAGGGCTCAGATGAACTGAGACCTGTAGGAAAAGACAAACCAACGAAGGAACTGGGGGAAGAACATTCCAGGCAGGAGGGATACCTAGTGCCGAGGCCATAAGATGGGAACAGGCTCGCCAAGGAGGAGAAAGGTTCGTGTGGCTAGAAGATGGTGTCTGTTGGGATAAGCGATGGGAAACTGGGCCAAAGCTTGCGTATCTGGGTCATGTGAATGTAGATTACTGTTGGTCATCCCAGTGGAGTTGTCCAGTAGGGACTAAGATGATAAAGCTTGGAGTCCAGCAGAGAGGTTAAGGTTGATGTACAGTGTCTAGAGTGGGTCAACATATGTACAGTGTAGAAAGCCGTGTCCCTAGAAGAGTTAATTCAGAAATGCAGTGTAAACAAAGAAAGGAAGAAGCTGCAGTACTGAGCTCTGGCGTTCCCTGACATTTAAAGGGGTGAAGAGAGGAGAAACAATCAGCAAAGATGTGAAAAAGATAAAAAAAAATAATAATAATAAAATGAAAACCATGCCAACCACACACGCACACAGACACACACACACACACACACACACACACACAATCAGAAGAGCAGGTGCACAGACCAGAACCAAAAAGTGTCTCAAGGAGGAGTAGTGGATGACTCCCTTCAGTGGCTGCCTGAAGGTCAAGAAACAGGAGACCCACAAGGGACCCGTTCTTCCTAGATGTGGAGTGACAGAAGCCAGACGTGAAGGAGAACATGCTATGTGATTCCATTATACGAAGCTCAAAAACAAGAAAAACGCATCTATGGCACTGGGAGTTCTGACTCCAGTAGCTCAAAGCGTTTCATCTTTCACGTCTGTTATCCTGGCGTCTCTTTGGAGCACGCAAGAGCCAGGTGGTGCCCTGTGCTGACGTTTATTGTAATGCTGTTAATATTTTATGGCAGTCATTTTCATCTGCCAGCCACCTAGACCGCACGCATGGTGAAGGCAGAAGAGAAGAGAAGTGCTTTGCCCAATGAAGTGCAGAGAAAAAGCCCGCCGCTCGCTCCTTCCTTAGTACCGGCTTGCTGCATAATGGTTCATCAGATGCATGAATGAAGAACGGATGATATTCCTCAAGAGATTATACAAAGACATGGAAAAGCTCGTGACAGGAGAGGCAGCCCCAGGTGGTCCACTGCACCCGAGAGAAGCATGAACCCTAAGTCGGGCTCCATAACGCAGAGCCTGGTGGATAGAACTCCCTTACTAATGGATCAAGACACCTGGGTTTGCTTTCAGGTGCTGCCACGTACTCATTCTGTGCCTTTGGCACAGTTCTCTAGTCTCTGCGTGCCTCAGTTTCTACATCTATAAAGCAAGGATAATAGAAGTATCTTCCTGATGAGCTATCTTGAGGACAAAAGGAGATGAGTCCTGTACAGAGCCTGACACATCGTAGTGATCAACAAGAGTTGTTGGTGGTGGTAACAGTGGTGTTGGACAAAATTATATTTTGGCAATATGACTGCTGGTCTACCGTAGGCATTTGCTTTGTTAAATAGTGCTTCCTACTTCCTGAAGGAGCAGCGACTGGTTGGGGACACAAAGGACTTATGGGGTGATGTCATGTTCTGCTTCCGGGGCTGGGCTCTCTTCATAAGAGTGTGTTCAATTTGTGAAAATTCATACGACTATACATCTAGGATATGAACATGTTCCTCTATGTGAATTACACTTCAATTCAAATAAGAGAAAGACCCCTCAGTGGCTCCCCTTAACTTTTAAGATGAAGTTACTGTTTCTTAGCTTAGCACACAAGTGCCTTTAAGACCCTGCCCTAATCTTCTCTGCATCCAACTCTCTGAAGTGCTATGAAGACACCATCTCTGTTACCTCATCATGGCTGCCCTCATACAATTTCCTCTACTCAAAACCAAAACTCAGCTCAAGTACCACCTCTTCCAGGAAGACCTCCCTGACTGGGTCAAGGTGTCCTAATGGTATTCACACTGTCCCTACCCCTCCATCCATCAGTTCATTTGCCACCTTAATCTAATGTCTTTATGTACTCGTCGGAAGTTCGGTGAGAGTAGCAATCTTTTTTTCACTAAATTGTGTCATTTTGAGTAAGAAAGAGCTTGAAAAATAATTAATGAATGATTGCTTAAATAAATGGATGAATAATGTTAAAAGGAATCCCTTTTCAGATGTATGACCATAGAGAGGTAGAAATGGAAAAGGACAGAGCTGGAAATTCTTTAGTACAGGTTACACGGGCTTCTCCGAGGATGTGCATTAATGTCATGGCCAGTCTCAATTTTATCCACTTAACTCTGTTGTAAGAGGTACCCTGTAACTGAGAGCAACATTTTTACTTCTAAAAACCTAAACAGGAGTATTGAATGTAAAGGACATAGCTAACTCCGTGACCAGGACTTTATTACTAACACGGAATAATTAACATGACAATGGTCACCTGTTAGCACAGCAACAAGCAAGAGCTATTTAGTGAGCATTTATTGGGTTCCTACTGTATACCACAGTATACACTATCCAGGTGGCATTCAGACTTACATGTTCAGTGACTCTGGAAGGAAAACTGAGGTGGCTTTCATGGAACCCCCTCTATGTATTAGGTATTATATAGATTATCTCAATTCATTCAACACCCCCCACAGTGGGTGTTATCAGCCCAAAATCAAGAGATGTGGCTGTGTGATCACACAAATAGTAAACGAGGGACGAGCAGTACTGAGGTCCTGCCGCCTCTAAAATCCGGGTTCTCCATCCCCTAGATGCCAGTTCTTCTGCAGAGCAGCGGGAGCCAGTCAGTATGCGGAGTGTTTGTTGGGGGGGATCGGCGGATGCTGAAGGAAGAGGCAGAGAGCTCCAAGCCTGGTCTGTCTCAGGTTAGAGAAAGACGCATGGCTCTTTCCTTTCCACGCTCTCCCTTGCCAAGTCCCACGTCAGGAGTTTTGAAATACAAGCAAAGAAAAAGACAAAGGTTTTGTGTATTTTATGTAAGAGGCAGCCATGGTGCTGCTCAGGGAAGTTGAGGTTTGGAGTGAGTTTGCGCTAGGGAACTTGTCTGCATTCTTCCTTGAGCCCCAGCAGCAGGTCAGCCGTCCCTGCCAGCATTGCGTGTTGTTTCCACTGCCGCGTACAGAGACCGTGTAACTCCAGGTACTCTGTGTCGTTCAGTGGGTCCATCAGCATTGCTGGGCATCACTGAAATGACCGCAGCGAAATAGAGAAGACAGAACGCTCTGGGTTCTTAGGCTACTATATGAGCAGGGTATCTATCTGTCTATCAATTGATTGATCAATTGATCTGTACCTGTCTGTATATATTTACATATTGCATATTTATAATTTAATGTATAATTTATATATATTTATATCTTTGCATGTATATGTATATATATGTACACCATTTTTTCTCGATTTTGTACTGTTTCATCCCTTGTGGAATTTCTAAAACTTTCTGGAAAAACTTCCAGCCCGTATACAGTAACAATACCTTCCCTTTGTCTCTCCAGTCTAACCCTTCTCTTTGCCCGCTGCACTGGCCCACTTTCAGATCTGCTCTCCTTGCTGGAGACAAACAATAACTATGTCACCTCTTTTCTGTCCATCCTCTAGGCTTGCAATCTATTCTCTAGAGTCATGCAAATAATGATGTCACCTCCCTCCTCTGCCCCCACTTAAAAAATCACTGGCTCCCTACTTCCCTATTAGCTGAGGACCACATTCCTTGCCATAGGATACAAGGGCCATTCCAAACTGTTTCCAGGGAAATTCTCAAGTCTCACTTCTGACCAGTCCTTCATGGAGAACTTCCCACTGTGGAGAACTCACCCACGAACATGCCGTCTGCTGTCCACTCCTGTGTCTTTGCTCTTTGCCTGAATGGTCTTCCCTAACTCTAACCGGCAAACCCCTATTTTTTTAAGACACCGTAATAGCCAGCTGGAATGTCTCACCCTCAATAAAGAAGCAGGCAGAGCAAAGTTCAGTGATGGCCTTTACACCTCAGAAAACTCCGGCTCGGAGAGATGAAGGCGCTGGCCCAAGACCAGTGAGTAAGCACATGCCAGAAAGAGGTGCAAATTCGGGCCTTCTGATTGTGATTTCGCACCTATATATCAATGTCTCTTTATGGAAAATGGTGCAGTACTTAGTGTTTTCTGTGTCGGAGAAAAGTGGCAACCTTATGTGACAGAACCTTTCAGCACTCTCTGAAAGGACTGAAATCCTCAAGCCATAAGAAAGGCTTAAAAGAAAGATTTTTCAAGAGGGGCCGCTGGCGGCAGACTGGGCGCCTAATGTCTTCTGCATACAGCAAACGTGCTCTTCACCCCTCCCATCCGACTACATTCCTTTCAGGAGAACTCAGCATCGTGCCCGAGTGTCGTATTGCCTTTGGTTTATCGTTTTATAACCAGAGCAAAAAAGTGTCCTCCTTTGTATTCGACTAACATTATCCGGGGAGCGGAGGGGAGTATTTTGTCACTGACATTGTTTCAAACAGTCAGGGGATGGTGATAACAATAAAAAGCGAAGCAACTTTTAGCCCTCTTACTATTGTTTTTAATTCTCTACAGACCAGGGACCCCCTTATGGCCTGCACCTGGCACGGACCACTCCCCACTTCTTCCCCCCACCCCCAGGGTGCACGCTGCCGCCAAGTGTGTTGATCACACGCATCTCACTGGGTCCTGAGGATAAGCCCAGAAGGGAGCTACTGTTAGCATTTTGCACATGAGGAGACTAGGCTTGGAGAGGTTAAGTTACTTGCCTAGGGACACACAGCGAAGTTAGAGGATCGGAGCGGTGGTCTGTGAAGGCAGGGCCTTGGTTGGCCATCTCTGCTGGGGTCTCCGGGTATAGAGCAGGCATTCAGCAATGCTGAAGCAAATCAAAGAATGAAGAAAGAGCTTTGTCTGGCAACTAGCAAATGAAGGCACCTGGGAAAATCTTAACTCCTTGAAAAGAGAAAAAAGAAGAAAAAAGTCCCTGAAACCTGAATTTTGTTACTCCTCCTTTAAGTTCTGTTCCATATCGTGGACTATAGACTATAGAGTAATGCAGGCTATGATCTGTGAACCGGCCACTGGAATGAATGAAAGCATCTCTGATGATGACTGCTATTGAATAGGCACCTACTGTATGCCAGCATCTGTAAAAGGGGCTTGAGTGTAAACCACAATCCTGGGAGGTAGTCAGTATTGTTCCCATTTTGTTGATGAAGAAACTGAGCCACAGAGGGGTCATATAGGTCATCACGGTCACAAGGTCAAGCCCAGTTGTTCAGCTCAGCCAGGACTTCACTCAAGCTTGCCTGACTCCAAAACTTTTGGTCTTTGCTTTTCCGGACAGAACCAAAGTTTCCGGTGGTCTTGGACCCCCATGAAGTAGACACGGACGTTATCCAGACTGTCAGCCCCCTCACTGACCCAGCCTGAAGTGCACGTACGGAGCCAGTCCAACAACAGCTTTCGCACGGCTGGGCTCATGCGTAGCTTTTGGAAACAGTAACAGTTCTGGGTGCCAGTTTCATAAATTCCCTTTCAGATACAAACTCAAATGCCAGAGTCCAGATTTATTAATACAAAAGGAAGAATTTTCATTTTTATAAGTGTGACCGAAGCTTTTCACTGTGTAGTTCGATGGCCTTTTTATATTGTCTGTTCATCCTCCCCATACTCCCTGTGTTACGTTCTGCTTTAAAAGCTTAAGGCATTTGCACCCATGTACAATTCGAGTTCTAAAACAATGCTTAAAATGGAGCATGCTTGCCAGTGAATTTCATCAATATTTGGGCTGCGGTTACAGCATGCTAGACGCCATCTAATTCTTTTACCAATACTAACTCACTTCATCCTCCAGCCCAGTCAAATAGGTGCTGTTATGATCAGCTCTGGGTTACAGATGCAGAAACTGAGGGAGGGACTGTTGGGTTACAGATGCAGAAAATAGGTGCTGTTATGATCAGCTCTGGGTTACAGATGCAGAAACTGTACAGAGAAGCCAAATGATGTGGCCCAAGTCACAGAGCTCGGGATGGGCCGAGTTAGGGTTCAAAGCCAAAGCTTGCCTCCAAGGCAGTATCTGTGACTGCCAGCCAACATTGCTGCTTCCGTGCACTGCGTGTCCCTCCAGGTCCCCTGCTCTCCACCCCTGTGGGTAAAGCCGAACCCTTTTCAGGGGCAGCTATTTATCTTTTACTCCTCTGTTCCTTCTGCAAAAGTGCACTGGCTACTGTTTTGTGCATCTTTGTTTTCTGCCATGTCCCCAGTTGGTTGGGACTTACTCTCTCCCCTCTGCACCCAACCCGCCCCTCTTTTAATGGTCACTTCGGTGATGACCACGCCCTTTATTGTGCCCCTGTACCTAACCATGAGCCTTAGGCAGGAGTGGATGTGTGACCCAAGCCAACTCCTTACGCACACATGGTGAGTCTTGAACGGAACGAGAATCTTCTCAAAATGGCCAAAGATACAAGGCATACAAAGATAGAAGGAATAAGAGCTCTCAGTAAAGGAGAAGTGAGAGACCCATCTTGCGCAGGAGAAGTAGAAATCCAGGTTCAAGGGCAAGGTCCTTTTGTTTCCAAGACCCAGCTTCAATTTTGCCCTTAGCTTCCACGAGATACCGCAGTACAATGAGGATAAAGCCTCAGTTTTCTGAAGCTGTGTTGAGTTGGGTATCGATCTGTCACCAGAGGAATCCAGATAAATATGGCCGCCCCTTTCTTACTAAGCCGGTGTTGGGTTCTGGAGGTGGACAGGACATCACGTTGGCTCTCAAAGGCTTCGCGGTCTAGGGAAGGTGACAGACAGCCAAACAAGAATTGGAAAATGTGAAGCCCCTTCAGCGAAAGTAATCAGGATGCACAGTTACTTGATTCATTGGAAAAGTAGCTTAAAATGGGAAACTATTGAAAAATTATACTCGAACATTTTATTTATGATTTACGCATAAAATAATAAATTCATTATCTGGCGTTTTAACATGAGGGTGAGGCATTTATTTTTAGCTTTGATCTGTTGTTTCTTATTGAGACCATAGCTAATCATGCGTCAGCCAAGACTTCTATCCAGTTCCTTAAAATGGAGCAAGAATTTAAAACTACTTGCAACACTATCAGAGTGACTTTTGAATTTTTATCACTTTTCCCACCAAAATTCATGGCCACCTTGCCCACGTCCTAATTCGGAGCCCATGTTTTCGTTAGTCAGCATTACCGAGTCTTTCCAAAGCATTCAATTCCATTTTCATACAAACAGCAACACTCATTCCTCCTTGTTTAAAAATTTTAATTTAATATCTAATTAAATAGAGTGAGCGCACTCACAGATAAACCGACATAATTGCGTTTGGGAAAAAACCCAGGGGCTCCTGGCCAGCATGGAGCTAATAGGGAATAGAAGCTGTGGGCATTTAGAGAGCTCCTTATGAGCTGGGCACCTTCAGCCCCGTAAGCGTCCAGCTGACAGGTGTGAGGGAGGGACTGGAAAACATGGACCCACTGAGTCAGGTAATCCAGAGCGTTGGTAAGTGGAGGTCAGCCAGGGGAACTGTTACTGCATTCAAGTGGTGCAGGAACTGGTTAGGGGTTGGTGGAGGTTGCAATCAGGGCAGAAACAGGCAGGTAACATGGCATAGGATTCAGTGGGGGAGGACTTCACGGAGGTGGTGTCACTTCAGCTGAGCAGTTAGAGAAGGCATCGCAGGGGGAGGTCCAGGATCATCAGAGGAATGCGTGGCTCATCTGAATAACTGCCCAGTTTATTTATTTTTATTTTTAGTATTTTTTTTATATTTCAAGCTCCTTTATCTCATTTATCTGTTTGCCTGGTCTAGAACACTCGATGGCGAGTCCCTGGGCCAGTGATGAGCATATGCCTTCTTCCTGAGACAAACCACCGAATACTTAGGCTCTGCAGATGTGAGTTCTTGTCACTTTGTCTGTGCCTGGGTCTGAGTCTTGACGCCAAACTGAGTAGAAGCCCAGCCTCTCCTCCTTTACCTGTGTAGCTCTCGCAAGGCTCCCAGGACCTTATTTGTGGCTCATAGAGCAGTCTGCCCCAAGTCACTGGGTTCTCTGTCCACGCTGCTAGCGAGGGCCTGCCCCGGACTTACTGTCACAGTGCTTGTCAGGCTCCTGCCATCCACCTTTCGCAGGACCTCTCTGATTCACGACTATCACTTCTTGAGCCTGTCGTCTCTGAGACGGAGCCTGTAAGCCCCCCATGGAATTCAGAATCACGTGTGCTCGTTCATTCCTATATTCACAGCAGCTAACACACTTGTCTACAGAAGAATCTCAGTAAACGTGTGTAGAGTGAATGAATGAGTGAATTTCAAAAGAGACTGTATCTTATAGCCTCAGTACTTGCTGTGTCCCCCTGTGTCTGCGACACCTTCTCTAGCTTTCTATAGGACCGCTCCTCCTGCCCTTCAGCTCCCCGCTTCAGTCACCATGCGGAGTCCTTCACTGACCGTTCAGCTCCCCTTCATCCCTTCCAGGATCCATTTATTAGCTCTAGAAAGAACACTGGCTCTCCAGAGGCGAGTGCCAGGCCTGTTTTGGTTTTCTGCTGATTCTCCACGCCCCGCACTGCACCTGTCACATGGCACCTTCTCCTTGACATGGTAACCGAGTGAATAAATGGATGAATTATGATCCAAGTTCCAGTGGGCAGGGGGGGACCATAGGCTTGCGTCTTCTTCATGCACTTCCCAAGTGCATGACCTTGGGCTGCTGAATGTCACCTAAACTCTTTGGATCTCAGTATCCTCATACATAAAATGGGATGAACATTGTAACTTACTGCCTCTTATGATTAATATGCGGTTTTGATCAGAGAGGGGGTACAAAGCATTTGCTGTGCTACCGTGTGAGTGGTCAGTAAAAATAAGACACTGTCGGGGCTCCTGGGTGGCTCAGTTAAGCGTCTGCCTTCGGCTCAGGTCATGATCCTAGGGTCCCAGGATCAAGGTCCTCATCAGGCTCCTTGCTCAGAAGGGAGCCTGCTTCTCCCTCTCCCTCTGCCTCCCCGAGGACAAACATCTGCATAAGATAAAGCTCCTGAACCCCTCACCGTTTTTCACCTGGATGTCCCCCCAGGGGTCACTGTAGCGGCTGATGCCCTTGAAGGTGTTCGGATGACGTGGATAGAGCGAGTTATGTGAGATGATCGGCAGTCTGGGCGGGAGCCAGTGGTGCTCTTCGCATCACTGCAGATGGAAAACAGCCAGGGGAGAAAGGATGTGCCGCACGTGGGCACAGAGGCCACCCTGGCCCCAGTCTGGTTCCAGGAGACACTCTTGTACTTCTGATCTCCGAAGCCAGGAAGTCCGCTGTGGTGCCCCAGCAGGAGTTGGGATTGTATTAAGGAGCCGACTTGCTCATTTTCTGCCGGATTGTGTCTTCAGGGGCTTGCGTGATGTTTCTCAAGCATGGCACAGATCTGAGGAAAACAAAAGTATTGAAAATGGGCTTTTAAAATAGACCAGGCGAACTCCCATCGTCTCATATAAAATGCTTTACAAACGGAGGAGCTGCGGCCGTTGCCGGGGACACCACTGAACAGAGGCTGGCGAGTCTGGGTGCTGGAGAATTTTGCTATTAAAATTTTAGTTTTTTTCTTTTTTAAGATTGTATTTATTTATTTGAGAGAGAGAGAGAGAGAGCACAAGCAGGAGGGAGGGCAGAGGGAGAGGGAGAAGTAGAGTCCCAGCTGAACAGGGAGCCCCAATCATGACCTGAGCGGAAGGCGGACACTTAACTGACTGAGCCACCCAGGTGCCCAAAATTTAGTTTTAAAATCTCCCATAAAAGCATTGATGTTACACTTAGAGGATGGAGTGTGCATTGCCACTTAAAGAATATATTCAGCAAGAATTCACGCTGTGCACAGGCTTTGCTGGCCACGGTAGGAGATCCAGGCATGAGCTGGGCACAGTCTCTGCCGTCTGTGTGTTCACCATTCGCGTAGGAAGCATTTATTGAGCACCTACTGTTTTCAGGCACCGAGTGCCCCTCAAAGTCGTGATTAGCTCTTACTCCCATCCAGCAGCGAAGCATGAGAAGGGCCACGGACACCTAGGAAGCTGGCAAATAGCACTAATGAGGCCAAAACGGACATGATGTAGGGTCATTTGCAAGAACCATGCTTCTCAGTCCCGCGATGAGACAGCTTTCAAGAGAGGAGAAGCCTCATCGTCTGAAGCTCCGTGGGCCCTTCACAGATAAAGCCCTTTGCATGGAAGCAGAGTTAAGGAGAGCAGAGAGGAGGGAGGGAATTCATGCCAGGCCTATAGCAAGTTTTATTTTGTGGAATGCTCACAGCAACCCTGGGAAGTAGATGATTTTATTGCTCCTTGCCAAATTAGGAAACTAAGGCACAGAAATGACCAAGCTCACCTAATACTAGGTGACTATCAGTGATGGGGACAGGGTCCAAACCCCGGTCACCCTCAAAACCCAGGAATTGCCCACCCCCAAGGGTCCCGTCAGAGAATAAGATGGTAGATAAAGGGCTGGCTCCTGGTGCTGCCACTTTGGCACCGTGCAGGTCACGCAAGTCATCTGACCCCTCCCGGACGCAGTCCATTCCATGGCAATAATTATTTGTGCCTGCTTGTTTTCCGGGTTTTGCCAACAGATGGTGAAAATCCTCAAGAACCATAAATAGCTATGAAGATAAGAGAAACTTTGATGATTGGGATTCACCTGTCTTAAGCTCAGTTTCCACACTGTAGCCAATTATACAGCAAAGAAGCCAGACTCCTGCTTAGTTTCCACAACACAGGTCTTTTTAGGATTTAGTTCTTGTTGCCCGTTAACTAGTTATTTTGTTTTTTATCTACCCTGTTGATCACCGTGGAAGTATATTAGCTGTCAGTTGTTAGGTCCCTACTTCTGGGCTCCATGTGTGTCTCATTTCCTCTCTTCTTGATTAAGAATTAGTGCCTCTTAACCCTGGTTTTGCTGTATGTCTCCCGTTTCAATAATCGTAGCATGCTGTCCCCATCCACCAGACTCAGAGCCTGGCCATCCCCAGGGTCACAACCTCTCTTTCTCCTACCATCTCAGCTGGGGGCTGGCCCTCCAGGTCTGGTCTCAGCATCACCTCTCACCTGGACCACTGAGCAGCTTCCCCAGCTGGTCTCTCTGCCTCTACCCTGGGTCCCCACCTCACATTCCCTTCTCCAAACCACAGGCAGGGTACGCTTTTAAAATTAAATCCATTTCTGTCATTCTTCTGCTGGGTACCACTCAGTGGCTTCCAGCTGTAGATGGCATGAAATACCCACATCTTCCACCGGCGTGTGAGAACTGTCTACACCCGTGACCTCATTGCTTGTCGCCCGCTCCTCTGTCACCAACCGCCAGCCATAAGGTGCTTTTTCCTTTTGACATTTGCACTTTCTGTGTCCTCTCCCTGGACCTCTCTCCTTCTGGCACTACACCGGGCTGGCTCATCCCAGCCCCTCCGCTATCAGCTTAAGCATCAGTCCCTCCCAAAGGTCCTTCTTACCTGATTTGAATCAGGTCATACTCTGATCGTGACCTGTTCTTGCCTGGCACTTGTCACATTTTGTGAATGCGTCTGGGTGCATTTGAGTGGGTATTATTCAATGCTTGTATCCCTGTTAGAATGTAAGCTCCACAGTAGTAGGGCCCCCGTCCATTTGGATCACCGCTAGCTACCCTACATCCTACATGCTGCCTGGCAAGTAACACGTACTCAGTAGATACTGGTCACGTTCAAGAATGGCTTGAAGTTAGCAGTTCCTCAGCCAAGAGCCCCAAGACTTCTGTGTGACGCACACACACACACACACACACACACACACACACACACCCCATCTCAGACTTGCTGGTCAACCTAACAAGCCTGTGCCTCTCCATTGCTTTGTTCCAGGAGCGTCTCGTGCTATCTGTGCTCCCCCGCTTTGTCGTCCTGGAAATGATCAATGACATGACCAATGTTGAAGACGAGCACTTGCAGCACCAGTTCCATCGGATCTACATCCATCGCTATGAGAACGTCAGGTGAGAACCTTGCACCCTCCCCCCGGCTCCGTGAGTGAGCTGGGTGTGCGCCTGCCTGCTCCCATCCGACTGCCATGACTTCTGTCTGCCTCAATGTCAAAGCCTTTCTTCATTTGGTTGATTAATTCATTAACCAGCAGCAGAGTTCCTTTCCAAATTGAGGCTCAAGAGAAATGTCAGAGAAATGCAATTTATATTGGCTTGCCCGCCTTTATATTTTGAGTGGAAAAGCAAAAACCTTTTACATTATGATTGAAAAAATAATTGCAAGATGTGATCTGGAGAGCTCAGGAGTGATCGTGTAGCTCTTCTTATTTCTCTTATAACTTTCTTTAAAACAAAATAAAAAAGGGTTATAGCTGATTTTTCTTTTGTAAAAATATTTTTGGCCAACCATCCATCCATCCATCCATCTACCTAACTACCCACCCACCCCCTCATCCACCCATCCACCCAACTACCCACCCACCCCCCATCCACCCATCCACCCAACTACCCACCCACCCCCCATCCACCCATCCACCCAACTACCCACCCACCCGCTCATCCACCCATCCATCCAACTACCCACCCATTCATCTATCCATCCACCAACCCATCCATCCAATTACCCACCCACTCACTCATTCATCCAACTATCCACCCTTGCACCCAGCTACCCACCGACCCACTCATCCATCCATCTACCCACCCTTATGCTCACCCACTCTTCCACCCATCCACCCATCCATCCTTCACCCATCCATCCATCAGTGCTCTCTCTGCCCAGCACTGCCCTGGACAATATGATGTGTACTGAAAAGTCAGAGGTGGGGGCTCCTTGATGGGGCAAAGCAGCTTTAAAATTCCAATTCTGCCTCTTCCTTGTGTGTGACCTTGGGCAGTTTGCATAGCTGAATCTCAGGGCCCTTCTCTGTAAAATGGGCATTTTAATAACCACCTTGCAGGGTCGATGCAGATGATGTGAGTGAAGATATATACAAAGCATAGAATAGAGGTAAGCATATAGTAGAGCATTGGGCATAGTGTAGATGGATTCAGACATGTTTCCTAATTAGAAGCAAAAACAACCTAACCCTGGTTGATTTAAAAGAAGTCTGCAGAAAGGCTGAGTAGTGGCTCACAGAGTAATCAGGGAAGGATGGAGAGGCAGGCTCAGCAGACGGGCCTGAATGACAGCCGGGCTCTAGGCCAGTGAGGACGCTGCGACCTCTTGGGTTCCTCCTGCAGTCCCCCAGGATTTTCAAGTGGCTGCCTCTGCCCTGCCCCCACTCCCTGCTCCCCCTGCCTCTTTGCATCGCAGGGTAAAGCCTGAGGTGGATGTGTCTGATTGGCTTAGCCCAGTCACTCACCAGAAGTGCCTGGAAAGCAGGTATCTGACATTTTCAGCTTGTACAGTAGAATTATATCTCCCTCCCACTAAATATCATAGGGCGAAAATTCCCAAACGTAGGGGAAAAGTTTATATGTTAAACAGCTCTAAAACTGACCCATGTGCCCTCTTGGTTCCTTTCTTCCTGACTTTGGTCAGAGAAAAGAACAACTTTTCCTTCTTACCTGCATCTCTGGGCATTCACCTGGCATGCTGGGACACTCTTTTGAAAGGAAGTCCAGCAGAAAGCATGGTTCTAACCCAGCGGCCATGTCCATGGAGGTCATTATCAGAGTTTTGTCCGAGAATAGAGCTACACTGGCTTAGATGCCTGGGTTTGCAAAGCAGCCTTTTGCCAAATAGCCACTCCCATAATAGATACTCCCCAGATCCACGAATTGGTCCCATCGATAATGAGAACCCATCAATACCAGTTATAGACAACAGGCTCAGGGAAGTATCTATAATTATTATACAGTGTGGGATTCTATTTTTAAAGTAAGCAAAGGGTGCAAGTTGATCATAAAAAGAGGAAGACCTAGAGCGAGGGGGGGGGCGATAAGAGAAACCTTCCTAAAAGAGGTGATTCTTATTTGCCTTATTGGAAATTGAGTCAGCTTAGCGAACAATGTCAAAGAAAAGGAATCCTAAACCAGGGGATTAGTACGAGTGAAGGCTGAACAGTGAGATCTGTCTGTCTATATCTGTATCTCTACATAATATATATAACATATATATTATATATATAACATATATTATGTATATATGATTATTATTATCTGATATTGATGATTATCATTATTATACTACATATATATACTATATATTTTATATATATATATATATATATATGAAAAGAATATTATGAAGTTCTTGGAGAAAGTGATGGTGGGGGTAGAGTAATTACCCTTAATAAAGAAAAAAATAAACAAGCCCGCACACCCACACCAACATACTTAGGAGCCTTCAGTTCAATAAATGACATGTTTGGCATTCTTTCTGCACTGATCGGTTTTCAGTGCTTCCCTTAGTCGAGAACAACTAAGGTGACTTCTGCCCTCCCCACCTCACCCATTTATTTTAAACCCTTAAACGGAGCTCTTAAGCTGGAGATGGACCCTCTTATAGAAGTGCACGCCGCACTGAGTTAGAGTTGGGCTTGCTGCTAGTTGCTAAAATAAGACCAGAGATGAGAAAAGCAGAGGAGGATGGTCCTTAGCCTATGTCTGAAAACAAAGCCAGACTGGCGGCTCTGCCCTGTTCCCCAGCAGCCAGAGCACACCCACTGCAGTGCAGGGAACATTTAAAAATTTTTTTTCCAATCCTGTGTCTGTCTCTTCAGGGCAACCCTCCTAATTCATTCTTTCTTCTCTTTTGCTTACATTGTTGTTTGTCGTTTTGTGACCCTTCCCTAAAAACAGTCTGCTGTAAATGTCTGACTCTTGATTGTATTTCCTACGATCCTTGGCCTCCTGTTGCGTACATAGACATACATGTGTCGGTACAGGGTTTGGTAAGCCGTGTGCGGGGCCCTTCCTGTGCCCAGGGGACTGGGAGCCGGTGGATTAAGCTTCTCATTCCAGAACACACTCTCTGAGCTACATCTCCTGCTAGACTTTGGCTGCATCAATTTCATCTTTTGGGGCCTCATTTTCCTAATCCAAACACTGCACTGTTTGCAATGGACAGACAGTTTGGATTCTCATGTTGATTTCAGCTCTGTGCATTGAGACTTCCCTGGATTCTCTCTGGAGACCGACCTGGCCGCTTAATGTTTCACTGGAAGCCTTTTGGGCTTCTATTCCCCCCGGCCCCATTCTATTTATTTCTCCTATTTTTTCCCATATATTTAAGATGCTTACATTATTCAGGGTAATACTGTCTGCCCTAACAAATCACTTCCCAATTGCATTGATTTAAATTCAATAACATTTTTTCACACAACTGCCCACTGTTGATGCTCCTGGTCGGCGGGTGACTTGGGGACAAAGGCCTCTGAGTTTTATATCCGTGCCCTCCCCTGAGCCTCAGAATTTTTGACATTCAGCTCTTAGAGAAAAAAGGGTAGAATAGGCACACCTGCTTCTTCACCACCTTGGCCCAGAGATGACATGTATCACTTCTGTTCAGATTCCATTGATGAGACCCATGATTGCATGGCCCTACCCAGACACGAGAGGAAAACAGAGTCCCCAGCACAGCAGCCTTTCCTAGTGACAGGGGAACATGGATTTGGGGGATGGTTAGCTTCCCTCCCAAAGCTCCCTTTCCCTTCCTCTCGCCCAGCCTCACGCCACATACATCGGCACATTTGCGGTGCACATTGCTTGGGTCTACTCAGGAGGCAGATTTGTCTTTCCCTCTCTCAGTGTTAGGGTAGACAGTTCAGTGAACTTTCGTCAGGGATCAGTAAGCCTCAATTTTAGAGGCTTACTCAGTCTACCCGTTTTCTGGGTTGGCTGTTCTTTCCAGCGACCATCACACTGGCCATGTAGACCAGAGTAAAATGCAACTGAATGGGCCCAGAGAACCTGTTGGTTTGTGAGACAGAAATGGCATTATGAAGAATGGCACTCTATTAAACATTCTCAGATTCCCAAAAATTTCCCCAAGGAGTTACGTACCCTCCACTTATAGAGGACTATGTTGTGATATAAAAGTTACCTACTTGTAGAAAATGGCTCAGCGTTGCTCCAGTGATCTCTTCTTTATTATCAAGAAAATGGAAGCTCAGAGAGGTTAAGTAAACTTCCGAAGGACGCACAGTTAGAAGAGTCTGCCCAGGGCCCATGTTCCTGGTTAGGAATTGTGTGAAAGCTTTCTTGAAGTCTCTCTATTTGCAGAGTGACTATTAGGTAACAACACTTATTTTTAGCCAAATAAACAACTTATATAAGCAAATTAGATTTGAAAATTAACATGGCCCCTTCAGTACATTCTAAAATGAATATACTCCGAGGTGATTATCATGGAAGGTTCCAAGTTCATACCTAGAATCAGGAGACCTGAGCTGGCGCGCACCACTTGGGGGTAGTAGAATGAGCAATGAGTAACACGAGCAGAGAGGACGAGGACCCTGCTTTCTGTTCTCGACTCAAAGTCAACAAACTGTCATTGTGTGACTGTGACTTACCCAGGTGCTCCTCCATCTTGAAGGTGCGTGCAAATCACTAGGGGCTCCTTTTAAAGCAGATTCTGATCCAGTGGGTCTGGGGTAGGGCTTGAGGCTCTGCATTTCTAACCAGATCCCAAGAGATGCCAGTGGTGGCCATGACCACACCTGAGAAAAAAAGCAGACTTCATTCTGAAGACTTCTGTTGATCGAGTTCAGGAAGCATGTCATGGGGCCAACGTGTGCTAGGCAGTTGGGATACAGAAGTGACTTTCCTCCTGTCTTTTAGTTAGTAGATGGAGCACATTTAGTCTTCAGTGATTGTGTTGTCAAGTGTTAGGTGCCATGGCAGAGGGGCCCGCAGGCTGGGTAGGAGGCCGGAGTAGGAATGACTGGTTGTGCTTGGGAAATTCTCTATAAAAGCAGGGTTTCTACCTAGGAGTGGGTGCTTAAAGGACAAGTAGGAGTTTAATAGTAGCAACAGGAAAGAGAGCTATGCCAGAGAGCGTGTGCGTTATGTTCATTCACTGGTGCATGAGGTAGTGTGTTCGGAAGACCACAAGAAATTCAGGGGCACCTGGGTGGCACAGCGGTTAAGCTTCTGCCTTCGGCTCAGGGCGTGATCCCGGCGTTGTGGGATCGAGCCCCACATCAGGCTCCTCTGCTATGAGCCTGCTTCTTCTTCTCCCACTCCCCCTGCTTGTGTTCCCTCTCTCGCTGGCTGTCTCTATCTCTGTCGAATGAATAAATAAATAAAACCTTTAAAAAAAAAAATTGATGATATTAGATCACTGAGCACGTCTTTTTGACCTTTGATCTCTGCAAATCCATCTCTTCTTTCAATAGGCTCCTTTCAACAGCCCCATGAGGGCTGTGATGGTTCTTTCTGCTCACCACCATCATTCCACCACCTGGCACAAGTAGGCATTCCATTCTTGTTGCTGAATGAATGAATGAACCATTCTTGGAATAGACAGATAGATATTAATAGTTTTGTGTGAATGGATCTATTGAGTGGGTTGGCCTAGATGATCTATGGGCCCTTCCACTTCCACCTGCCTGGGCAATGACCATCCTTACTTCAGAGGTGCATACCAGAGTGATAATGAGTATAGATTCCAGAGCTGGGCTACCTGGTTCAGATCCTAGCTTTTCATGTCCATGGGCAAGTTACTCAGGTCTCAGTGTCCTTATCTATAAAATGGAGATGGTCACAGTAGATCCTATCTCATGGATTGTTACGAGGAGCCAACGGGTTAATATATGTGGCATGTAGGACAGTCCCCAGTAGATACTCTGTGAATATTCCTGCTCCTCTTATTCCCGTTTGTGTCAACATTTAGGAATGCTTTCAGCTGCAGGTAACAAATGATCGAATTACTGCTCATACTTTCTCCTCCGTTAACTTCTCTAACCTCTCTTCCTTCATTATCTCTTAATGCAATCATTCAATTCTGGAACATTTTTGTAAAATCATAAAAAGGTCTAACACACTTACGGAGCACCTCCTATGCCAGGTACTGAGCGAGCTCTTGCTACCCACCAACGAGGCAAGTGTTATCATTATCTCCAGCTTGCTGTAGGCTTAGGGAAGTGTAGGAAGTTACCCGAAGTTCTGGTACTTGTAAGTGGTGAGCTGGGCTCTGAACTCTGATCTGTCTAGACTCCAATCCTATGCACTTGGTCCTATGC
Source organism: Ursus arctos (assembly GCF_023065955.2). Classification (NCBI taxonomy): domain Eukaryota; kingdom Metazoa; phylum Chordata; class Mammalia; order Carnivora; family Ursidae; genus Ursus; species Ursus arctos. The sequence continues at coordinate 76,606,557 of NW_026623078.1, read as the reverse complement.
ACTTGGCAAATGCTGTGCTCTCGGAACGCCATACAGGACAGTGACCGTGTAGTGACTTACCCAGGGGAAACTGTGTATATTCAAAGCTTAAAGTCATCACACCCATGCTTAAACCCCTTCACTAGCTTTCCATCACTCTCACAATGTCTGTGTTCTTGCACCTGGCTTACCACCCCATTTTCAACAATGCCCTGCCGCACATCTCTAACTCACGCACACTCTCTCTCTCTTCCCTCTACTTTTCCCCACCCTGTTGCTCGGTGCTACCCTCTGACGTGCTACCCTCTGACCAGCTGCCCTTGAATTCTTGCAGAGCGGCTGTACCTTTGTCCCACTTCCTCCAGACCCTAACAGGTGCCGAATGCACTGCTCAGACGGCCCAACTTACTCGCTTTACCTTCTGTCTAGTCACAGGGGTCCTTCAAAACTCAGCTGACACTTTGCTGCGTCGGGAAACTCCTGATCCCCTGTAAATGGTCATCCCCCCACGTGTCTTTCTGTCAAAGTACAGCAGTCGCCCCCACCCCGTTATCCGCGGTTTCAGTTTCCCACGGTTAGCTGCAGTCCAGAAGCAGAAGACCCTCCTCTGACTTAGCTTCGGAAGGTAAACAGTAGGCTCACACTGGAGCGCGGTGCCTGCATCATTCCGTCACTCCCCCCTCGCTTCATCTCGTTACGGAGGCATTTTGTCATCTCTCATCACAACAACAGTGGGTACAGATGTTTTGAGAGAGAGACCACATTCACATACCTTTTGGTATAGTGTATTGCTACAACTGTTCTGTTGTGTTACTGTTGTTGTTAATCTCTTGCTGTGCCTAATTTGAAATTAAACTCTATCATAGGGGTGCACGCATAGGGGGAAAAACTAATCTCTATAGCGTTCAGTACTATCTGCAGCTTCAGGCATCCCTGGGGGTCTTCGAATGGATCCCCCGCCCCCCCACAGACCTTATAGTCCCCGGATAAGGAGGGGCCACTGTATTCATCTCCTGAGTTGTTCCTGTCTTTCTCCTTGTCTGGCCGTCCTGAGTTCCTACACCGCAAGCATCTTGAGGACACGCACTGCATCTTTTTTATTATTTAATCCAACTTCCTAGCACAATGTGTAGCTAGACATATGGTAGATGCACAAATATTTGCTAAAATAATGAAGGCATTAAATAATTAATTCAAACAATAGGTTTAAAACAACAACAACTGGGGCCTGAGGATTCTAAATGAGTCTATGGACGGCTTCAGGGAAGATGCAGATTCCTTGAAATGCAAAACTGTGAATACTTGTGCATTTTTAGGAGAGAGAATTCACAACCTCTATCAGATTCTTTTTTTTAAATAAATTATTTTATTTTTTTATTTTTTTTAAGATTTTATTTATTTATTTGACAGAGAGAGACAGCCAGCGAGAGAGGGAACACAAGCAGGGGGAGCGGGAGAGGAAGAAGCAGGCTCCCAGCGGAGCAGGGAGCCTGATGAGGGGCTTGGTCCCAGGACCCCAGGATCATGACCTGAGCCGAAGGCAGACGCTTAATGACTGAGCCACCCAGGCAGCCCCCTCTATCAGATTCTTAAAAGTGTTTGTCATGGAGACAAGTTTAAGAACCCTGAATACTGAGGGTAACAAGAGTAAGTCACCACACATTCCACAGTGTCTTCTGGCTAATTAACCTATTGCATTAAAACTAAGTTACACTGATTGTAAGACTCACCATTATTTTATACAACAGTAAGGAAAATAAAAATGAAACGTTTGACACCCTGTTAAGATGGTATCCTAGCTTCAAAAATGATACAACATGAAAAGTGCCTCTGCTCTTTTTTATGGTCTTTTTCTTTTTTCAATTTTAATTCCAATATAGTTAACACACAGTGTCGTATTAGTTTCGGGTGTACAATATAGTGATTCAACAATTCCATACATGATTCAGGGCTCATCAGAACAAATGCACTTTTGGGGCGCCTGGGTGGCGCAGCGGTTGAGCGTCTGCCTTTGGCTCAGGGCGTGATGTGGCATTCTGGGATCGAGCCCCACATCAGGCTCCTCTGCTGGGAGCCTGCCTCTTCCTCTCCCACTCCCCCTGCTTCTGTTCCCTCTCTCGCTGGCTGTCTCTCTCTCTGTCAAATGGATAAATAAAATCTTAAAAAAAAAAAAAAAAAAACAAACCAAAACAAAACAAAAAACCAAGAAACGCACTCTTAATCCCCCTCACCTATTTCACCCATCCCCCACCCACCTCCCCTCGGGTGACTGTCAGTTTGTTCTCTATAATGAAGAGTCTGTTTCTTGGTGTGTCTCTCCCTTTTTCCCCTTCGCTCATTTTTTTGTTGCTTTGTTTCTTAAATTCCGCATGTGAGTGAGATCGTATGATACTGGTCTTTCTCCGACTGACTTATTTCACTTAGCATTATACTTTCTAGTTCCATCCATGTCGCTCCTAATGGCAAGATTTCACTCTTTTTAAAGGCTGAATAATGTTTTATTGCATATACAGACCACATCTTCTTTATCCAGTCATCGATTGATGGACACTTGGGCTGCTTCCATAATTTGGCTATTGTAAATAATACTGCAATAAACATAAGGGTCTATATATTTTTTTCAAATGGACGTTTTCATATTCTTTGGATGAATACTCAGTAGTGGAATTACTGGATCATGTAAATTTTGAGGACTCCATACTGTTTTCCACGGTGGCTGCACCAATTGGCATTCCCAGCAACAGGGCACGAGGCTTTCTTTTGCTCCACACAGAGGGGCCTCTGCTCCTGCCTGGGTCCCTGAGCTGGTGTGGTGAGGAGGGATGGGACAGCGTCCTACAGTGCAGGTGGACAGCTCCAACTCTGCCACGTGCTACGAGGGGACAGTTAGGCGAGTCTCCTTGCCTCTCCGAGCCCCAGTTTGCTCATTTTCGCGGTGGAGTGGCAGCCCCGCAGAGTAACTGGGCGCATGAACTAAGACAGTGCTCATTCAGTACCTTGCTTTCAGAAGGCTTTCAAGGACTACCCCCTTCCCTTACTTTCCTCGTCCTTTATGCCAAACATACGCAGAGCCAAGACCTGACCTCACTTAAATGCTTAGTCGGTATGAGAGTTTTGGGCAATGAACTCTTCTGCCTGAGGTCTCCCAGCTCGGCTTCCTATTCCCCTAATTTTTTGAAAAATGCCACCCTCTATTTGCCTGCAAGCTTAAGTATGTCATTTGCTGCGGATAATGAGATTTTTTTTTTATTCTTTGTCCCTCCTGTGTTCGTTTCACGCTGTGTTCATGGCATCTGCATTGTTGTTCCTTGTGAAAATAGGTAATTCATAAGGCTTCATTTCGATTTCCACAACAAATTGATCTGTTCATAGTGACAAATTCCCTTTGGGGTTATTTGCATTGCCCCCACTCCACAGTCCTGCACAGGAGGAAGGGTTTTCCGTTGCCCCCTTGTCCTTCCCGAACCCCTGGGTGGACTCTGTCTGCCGAGATATTTGTTAAATACTGACACGTGCCTCCTGACTCTCCTGACAGGGAGAGCTAGAATCTCAGATCACGGCTGAGTTATTTGGATGGTGTTGACGTCTTCTAGGATGGAGTAAAATATTAATATGCTTTCTCCCCACCCTGTCCCTCCCCTGTTGTCTAGTATTCTTTTTGCAGATGTTAAAGGATTTACCAACCTCTCCACAACCTTGTCCGCCCAGGAGCTGGTCCGGATGCTCAACGAGCTCTTTGCCAGATTTGATCGACTGGCCCATGTGAGTTGAATTTAATTCCCTTCTAGTCTTCTGTGGGAGTGAGGGACTGCATGTGGAATTAGGGAGAGGAGGACTCAGGCTTCATCGCCAATATCTCTTGTCCTGCTTCCTTGTCTCTGGCGTGGACCCCCGAGCCCTGCACCTTCTGGGGACCAGTGGTTTTTTTTTTTTTTTTTTTTTTTTAAAGATTTTATTTATTTATGTGACAGAGAGACAGCCAGTGAGAGAGGGAACACAGCAGGGGGAGTGGGAGAGGAAGAAGCAGGCTCCCAGCCGAGGAGCCCGATGTGGGGCTCGATCCCGGAACGCCGGGATCACGCCCTGAGCCGAAGGCAGGTGCTTAACGACTGCGCTACCCAGGCGCCCCTCTGGGGACCAATGTTAGTTATTTACAGATCTCGGATGGGAGGTTTGTCAGATTAATTTTCCCAATCGAGAGATAGCCGGTTGAGTGACAGGTAAGCCAAAGCCCTTTTTATCTGTTTTCTGCCCCCCCACCCCATCTTTTCCCCCTGCGTGTGGCCAGGTGTCATCCAGCTGCAGCCTCAGTTTGGTTCAGGCAGTGATGGCTGCCTGCAGCTTCCCAGCCAACTCCAGCCGCCTGAAACCAATTAGCCTCTTCTTAAGAGCTGGTGATCCACTGGACCGCCATTTTGTTTGACCTAACCTAACGCCTTTGTTTTTAGCCAACAGGACACTACCTTTATTTTTCAGCTGGCTTGAAAGAACAGGCTACAGGAGATAGCTGTTTGCTATCAGAACTCATGTTCCTAGTCCTAAGCCATTCAAGTTGCGGAAGAATATCTTTGTCACACTGTCCTTTAGAGTGGGCTTTGGGTTCAAACAGGCATGCCTTAATTTCCTCCTTTGTACAGTGTGTCTGTCAGTGCCAACTTCACAGGGCTCTTCACAGAAGCCTATGCAACCACATCAAGTGGGAGCTCCTTTTCCAGAGCATCCAAGTGTCTGAATTTAAGGCTGCCTCCTTCCAACGAGAGCCATTCATACTTGCTTCTGAGTACCTGCTTGGTGTTGTGACCGCGCTATGTGTGGGAATAACAGAAACGCACTTCATCCTTCCTAGAATTAAGTCTAGCCAGGGACACATCAATAAGTGATCAATGTACAATGTGTTGTGTGTATGATGAGGGTGAGTCTGGGATGCTGTGGGAAGGCAGACTCGGCACATAACCCCTGCATCAGAGAAGACTTTCCAGAGAAAGTGATTCTTGGACTGAGTCTTAAAAATGGGAAAACAAATACTGTGGACTACTATGCAGCAACGAAAAGGAGTAAACCACTGAGACGCACGCAGCAGTATCAGTGAGTCTCCAAAGCAATATGCCACATGAAAGAAGCCAGACCGGAAAGCCTAGAAACTTTATGATTGCATTCATAAGACATTCTAGAAAAGGCAAAACTATAAGGACAGAAAAGAGATAAATCGTCACCAGGAGTTGGAGGTGGACAGAGAGGATTGATTGCACAGAAGCATAGGGTGCAGTGACTTGGTGAGTGACGTAGCTCTCCCCATGTGAGCAGGACTGTAGCCTTTATCAAAATAGCCAGCTTTATTGTTTATCAATTATACACCAATTAGCAAAGTGAAGACGACAGGGACGGTCATTTTTTTAAAGATCTATTTATTTATTTCAGAGCATGAGCGGGAGGGGCAGAGGGAGAGAGAGAGAAACTCAAGCAGACTCCGAGCTGAGCACAGAGCCCGACACGGGGCTTAATCCCAGGATCCTGAGATCGCGACCTGAGCCGAAACCAAGAATTGGACGCTTAACCGACTGTACCACCCAGGCGCCCCTGGCAGGGAAGGTCATTTTATGCCAAGGGGAGAACAAAGATAAAGATGCTACCCTGCCAGGGAGCCCGCCTTGTAACCTGTAGCTAGCGGCCAGCTGTAAATAGGAGACTTGACATGGCAGAGGACGAGGGGCAAACCGAGCCCAACCCCTCACCCCCCATCCCAGCCCCTGGAGAAGGGTTGGGGTTACCTGAAGGGCTGGGAATTTGGAGCTGGGGAAGAACGTATGCCACTTCTTTTTACTGTTGCCCCTTTGGGGCTTGGTGCCAGTTCCCATAGTTCCCCTACTTCATATTACGGTTCTGAATATTTCTGTTCAAAGACCTCAAATGACCAAGAATGGCCCTGCAGGGAGAACCAACAGATGTGACTGGGGTCAATTTTTAGTGTAAACTCCACTGACTCAGGGACGGGGTTGCTAAGTAAAATTTAACCCAAGTTGTTCAACCAACATTTATGGCTAGGTACCCTGCAAGACTCTGGCGAGACAAAACCAGTCCCTGCCCTCAGGAAGCTCACGTCTGGTAGAGGGAGAGCAAATACCTAAGAATTGCAGGACAGTGTGGGTTCAAGCAATAATAGGCACAGAAGTCCTGGTGGAGGAAGGAAGGAGCAGCTGGTGCTTGGGGGGGTGGCGATGGCGGTGTTTTGGTGGCACCCAGAGAAGAGGCTGTGTGCAGGCTGGGTCTTGAGGAACAGCAGAAGCTTTCCTGGTATCAGATTAGACCAAAACAAACAAAGAAAAATACCTTCTAGGCTGAGCTGTGGTGTGCACGCAGGAGAGTGAAAATGCACGAACGTGCTGCTTGTTTGGGGAGCTATAAGAAGCTAAAGATTGGAGAACTTGGCTGGCTTAGTGGGTTAAGACTCTGCGTTTGGCTTAGGTCATGATCCCAGGGTCCTGGGATCGAGCCCCGCGCCCGGCTCTCTGCTCAGTGGGGAGTCTGCTTCTCCCTCTCCCCCCACCTTTGCACATGTGCAGTCTTTCTCTCTCAAATAATAAATAAAATCTTAAAAAAAAAAAGAAAAAGAAGCAGCTCAAGATTACTACAGCATCAAGCGCAGGGACACTGTAGCGAGAAAGGAGCTTGGAGAGGAAGCAGAAGTACGTTTGAAGGGCATGGTGCAACTTTTTAGGGGATGTGAACTTTGTCCTGTAACCGGGCCTACCCCCCCACCCCCCGATTACCTTACGCACAGGTTGTGGCAGGGGCGGGGGGGGGGGCGGGATACACAGCCCGTCAGTCACCAGCGGGTGCAAGAAGCTATTGTCCATCTTTCTGAAATTCTAAGAAAAACTTTTTGAGAAAAAAAATAACAACTGAAGCACAGATCCATGATGGAGTAAAATTATTATTAATTTTGGTAAGACCATTGAACATTCCTCAACTCCCTGGTGTATGTTACTTGTCGTTCTGGGTGTTTGCCCTGAATTCCCTAATTCAGTTCTCACAACAGACCTACGAGATAGATTATGTGTATATATGTATATATATATATATATATAGTGTATATATAGGTTATTGATAGATGATTGATTGATAGATAGATAGATAGATAGATAGTGACTGAGGCTCAAAGAAGTTATCATCCTAGAACGACTGGTAGGTGGGTGTATCTGCGATTCAGGCCAACTGGGCCAGGGGTTTGCTCCTTTTTTTTTTTTTTAATTTAATTTATTTATTTGAGAGGGAAAGCGAGCACAAGTAGGAGCAGAGTGAGAGGGAGAAGCAGGCCTCCCCACTGAGCAGGGAGCCCAATGCGGGGCTGGATGCCAGGACCCCAGCATCATGACCTGAGCCAAAGGCACACACTTAACCCACTGAGCCACCCGGGTGCCCCACCGGTGCTGGCTCTTGACCACCAAGCAAGGCCACAGGCATGTCAGGAGACAGAACGCAAGACATTGGCAGGTGTGTTGCTGCCCATGCAGGCAGCTTGAAGGGTTAGATTCGTGGGACTTCAGGTGTGGGCTGTACTTGGACTTCCCTGGGCAAATCCTTCTCAGTGGCTCCGTTTTCTATCACACTTGCAGTGGAGGATAAATGGGAAAAAAAAAAAACAAAACAACAACTTAAAATGTATCTTAATCTAGAGTCTGTCTCCAAATAAGTACTCAGCACCCGTGAGCGCTCCGTAGCTCTGACCCCCACCCCAAGTGCATCAGTCTCTACTGCTCTCAGGGACCTCCCTGGAAAAGTTTGAGAAACATGCCAATGAAAACAATTCTACTGGCCTTGAAATGAGAAAAGCTACTTTCAGTGTTTTTTGCCCCAGCCGTGGGCCAGTCGCTTAACCAACTGGGTCAAACTCTGCTTCTGTATAAAAGGCTTTTAGAGTTGACCCTTTTTGCATTTTTTAGCATCAAAATTCTGTGGCTTTATAAGGATTCTCTATCTGCCTCACCATGATTTTTGGCTGTAGATTTTGTTTACATTACATATGGGAGAGAACTCACCTTGCATGTGAATTTCACACCCTGTACCTGTTTCTCTACTGCATTATTGAAATGCAGGAAACTTCAAAGCTTCCTCTTAAAGTTCCTCTTAGTTTGATTGAACTCCTGAGTGCCCTGATTGCTTGGAGTGGAGCTTTTCTGTTTATTTTTGTTTTTTAACCCTTGATAGTGCCCTTGGCAAATTTCTGTAACTTTGTCTTTGATCTTTTTAAAAAATATTCTCTGCCTGCTACTCCCCCATCCATATTCAGAAGGAAGAATTTGCATACTGTGATGAAAGCTTTAAAACTGTAAAACATAGAACATATTTACTGTTGCACGCAGTTGACATGATTGCATCTTAAACCTTATTTTAAATTGCGGACAAGCTGGAAGCAACTTCAATTTTTGCTGGAAGGAATAAATCCAACACTATGCAGTGAATGAGCAGATTAAAAAGAATGAACTAGCCATTTCTGTACTGACATAGAAATTCAAGACCTGTTTTGCCTGAAAAAAAGCATGTCTCAGATCCATAAACATGGGATAATATGGCTAAGGATGTGAGATGGCTGCAGAGCATGAAAAATAGTACATATATATAACATGTAATGTACTCGTGGACACACAGCAGCCTCTGAGGAGGGGGAGGGAGCCAGGCTCCCAGGTGGCCGTGTGTCTGAGGAGGAAGGACTGCCCAGGGGGATTTATCTACTAGGACGATCTATTCATGTCACTTGTGTAATTACAATTAGATAGAATCATAAAATTGTCATGATTTCTAATACAACTTTTTCAAAAATACATAATGTATTTGTTCTGAGAGTCACCTTTTTAAAAGATTTTATTTTATTTGTCAGAGAGAGAGCAAAGGCAGGGGAGAGGCAGGGGGAGAAGCAGGCTCCCTGCTGAGCAAGGAACCAGATCCGGGACTTGATCCCAGGACCCTGGGAACATGACCTGAGCCAAAGGCAGATGCTCAACGGACTGAGCCACCCAGGCGTCCCACAGTCTTTCACTTTCTGTTGACTTTTTTCTGATTACTAAAGCCGTACTCACTCGTTATGTACAATTCAAACATCAGAGGTATAGAGCGAGTGCACATCCCTGTATTGCTATCCCTCCCCAACAAGATAACCACCTTTGATAATTTGGTGCATTTATCACCTCATTTTCATCTATGATTGACACGATTTCATAAACTTCCAAAATTATGATACTATATCACAGCCACCGAGAAGGGAAGAAAAGGATTATATTAAGATTCACCCAATAAAATTTGCAAGAAGACCTTCACCCTACTTTAGCTTTCTTTTTCTGTATCTTTTTTTCAAAGCAACCTGCTTTCTTAATATAAACTTTCTGAAGCAGTTTCTGGTAAAAAAAAAAAAAAAAGAAGCTGCTTGGAAATTACTGTCAAGTCATATGACAGCTTACAGGAATTGGTCAGGAAAATGTGCCTGCAAATTGACAGAACCTGACAGATCAGACAGGTCTTTCATGTGTATACATTTTAATATTTCGAACACACACACACACACACACACACACACACACACACACCATTTACACGGAGCTCAAAGTTTTTCAAAGAGGCTGCCAGCTTCACCTTCTGTCTGCAAGAAAAATGGACCCCAGCCACAAACATATTCCCTCTGTGTGTCCGCTCCGGAAGGATGATAAACCATTTGACAGCATTTGCTTCCAAACCCCATTTTTGTCTGGAGAGCTACCATTCTGGACTCGGTCATCCCGTGTTCAGTTTCCGGGAGAAAGAGCATGGAGTTCGGCGAAGGTCAGATAGGCACGGGTGTGCATTCCAGTTCTGCCTCTTACTTGCTCTGTGACCTTCGCTCACTTAAGCCATCTGTGAGATGGCGCACGACTCAAAATGCGTGCACGAGGACTCCCCCAGATAAATGGAATGCATTTAACACATCGCCTGGCACATAGTAGATGCTCAGTAAATATTACTTCCTTTTCCTACCTTTTCCCAAGATGCTTTTACCTCTGTTTTCATGGAAAAATCACTGATGAAGAATTGGTGACTAGCACGTGTCGTCCATAATGGTTCTTTTATTTTTTAAAGGTTTTATTTAAATTCCAGTGAGTTAACATACAGTGTGATAGTCTCAGGTATACGGTACAGTGATTCAGCACCTCCATACATCACACAGGTGACTCTTTAATCCTCATCACCTATTTCACCCATCCCCCCGCCCCCGGTAATCATCAGCTTGTTCTCTATACTTAAGAGTCTGTTTCTTGGTTTCTCCCTCTCTCTTTTTCCCCTTTGCTTGTTTGTTTTGTTTCTTAAATTCCACATATAAATGAAAACATGGTATTTGTCTTTCTCTGACTGACTTATTTTGCTTAGCATGATACACTCACCCTTCTTTATCTTTCTTCGTTCCATCCATGTTGTGCAAGTGGCAAGATTTCATTCTTTTTTATGGCTGAATAGTATTCCATTGTATATATATACCACATCTTCTTTATCCAGTCATCAGTTATCAAAAGAAAAGGCTTCTGCATAGCAGAGGAAACAATCAACAAAACTAAAAGGCAACCTGTAGAATGGGGGAAGATATTTGTCAATGACATATCTGATAAAGGCTTAGCATCCAAAATATATAAAGAACTTATAAAAAACTTAATACCCAAAAAATCAAATAATCCAATTAAAAATGGGCAGAAGACGTGAATAGACATTATTCCAAAGGAGACATCAGATGGCCAGCAGCCACAGGAAAGATGTTCAACCTCACTCATCATCAGGAAAATACAAGTCAAAACTACAGTGAGATACCACCGCACACCTGTCAGAATGGCCAAAATCAACAATACAAGAAACAACAGATGTTGGCCAGGTTGCGGAGAAAGGGGAACCCTCTTGCACTGTTGGCAGGAATGCAAACTGGTGCAGTCACTCTGGAAAACAGTATGGAAGCTGCTCAAAAAGTTAAAAATAGAGCTACCCTATGACCAAGCAATTGCATTACAAAGGATACAAACATAGTGATTTGAAGGGGTACATGCACCCCAATGTTTATAGCAGCATGATTTATAATGGCCAAATTATGGAAACAGCCCAAGTGTCCATCAACAGATGAATGGATAAATAAGATGTGGTCTATATATACAGTGGGCTATCACTCAGCCACAGGAAAAAAAAGAATGAAATCTTGCCATATCGTTTCTTTTAGCTCACTGATCTGTGGCACAGGAAGTTTTTCACATATTTCCTATCTCTCATACTGAAAGGTTCATATATAAAAACAGGTGTAAATCCTACCTGTCCTCCTGTGTTCAGGGTTATTATGACAAGACTCAAAGGAAGAACGATCACTGAACACTGGGATGCCTGTTTCCAGGTGTTTGTTGTCATTGCTACCATTGTGAACTGATGGTCACGCTTACTTTATTACGTATTAAAAACTAGATGGGTTACTTTGACACGTTTCTTAGACGGGGCATTGAAACTCACATATCCATGGCTTCGGGGATTTAGCCAAGGTCAAACAGCTGGTAAGTGTAACCAGAATGCAGATGTTGGATTCTTAGACTAAAGCATTTCCTGCTCTACCCTCCCCATCGCCCCTCCCCAACACCCAGTGCTCCAGACTGCCATCAGCTTGAGTCTCTCATGGCAGGTTCTGCCCCCAAAGAGTGTGGTTGACTGAATTCACCTACTGAGCTTCTTAGCCTTAGTGTTCTCAGAAAAATCTCCATCAGTGATTTATTTGTTCTGTGGTTCTCAGATGTTCTTTCACAATCAAATATCAGGAATCTCAATTTGTGGCCATGAGATAAAATATACGCTTATTTATCTGAAATGTAGTGCGTTTGTATAATAATTTTATTTGGTTCAAAAAACTTTCTTTTAGGAATGTCTTTTTGCTTTTTTAGTGTTAAAAATGGCCTTTCTGGGGCCCCTAGGGGGCTCAGTGGGTTAAGCGCCTGCCTTTGGCTCAGGTCATGATTCCAGGGTCCTGGGATGGAGCCCTGCGCCAGGCTCCCTATTCAGCAGAGAGCCTGTTTCTCCCTCTCCCTCTGCCTGCTGGCAGCTGGTGTTCTCTTTCTATCTCCCTGTCAAATAAATAAATAAAATCTTTTAAAAAATGCCCTTTCTTTCATAAAGTCATGGGGATGGTGGGTGGTACTTGGGTTATTTTTGTTTGTTGATGGATTTTTTTCATATTTCTTTGGCAAAATACAAAATTGAGCTTTATAGAAGTCCTTCAGGCCTTCTGATTTTTTTTTTTTTAAGTAACTGTCCCATGGATGTTGCAAATCTGGAAACTGCCAGGACCCATAAGCCAAATACTCTCTGGCCCTGTTCCAGCCATACGCTAGGGGTCTTAGAAGACACAGCCAAAGATCTGGAGCTTCCCTTATTGATCAGACCCCCACCAAGGTCTCTTGCAAAATTAGCTGCAACGAAGCAGCCAAAAGATAGGAACCACAAGCTCCTAAAAATAACCCTGGGACAGCTGTGCATGCCATCAGAGTTCTGAAGATCACATCTGAGCCCATTTGGGAAGGTTGCAAAGTCCTGGCAATCTGATCCAGGCGGGGAGGTACTCATGCCATTTCTCCTTCTCTCTTCCCTGTCTGATATTTTGTTTTCATTCATTCGTTACCCAAACACAATAGCTGAATCCGTTGATCCAATCAGGAAACCAGCATGGTGCTGTCTAGGTTGGCAGGACAAAGGTGTCCACTGAGCTGCTGGTGTCTCAGGGAGCCCCTTTCTGTATGTGCCTCCTCTCCTCTGCCCTGGGACCCTGCTCTCCCAAGGAGAGCCTCACAATCACAAAGCCCATAAGCTTTTAGGACTTCAGATCTGGGACGCATCTCAGAGGTCGTCATTCAGTTCCACCCATGTAGCCAAGGAAGCCAAAAGGGAAAGTCATTTGCCCAGGATCACAGACAGATGTAAAACACTGGGGCAGGAGTCCCACTCCTCATCACAGAGACAGGTCACACTGATGTAGTACCCTGTCTGCTGGACTCCGTTCTAAGCCTTCACATGCATCATCTTACCGTCCTCGCAGTCAAACAACGAGGTCCCGTTCATTTACCATTTTACAGATGAGGCAGCTGATGCTCAGAAGTTAAGTAGTTGTAGGGTGTGTAGGATTTAATCCTGTGCAGCGTGACTCCAGCCCGTGCTCTTAGCCCCTGTTATGCTGCCTCCAGATCGCTTTCCTCAAAAACCTGCATCATCCAGCCTCTTCCCATCCAGTGCGAAAATGCACCATTTCCCTGATGCTGGTTGCTCTTTGAGACTCGGTAAGAATCGTGTCCTCAAGACTACGAATTTGCCAAACAACTGTGCCATCCTTCTTACCTATGAGGTACTGAAGGTACTACCCGTACCTTAACCAGGATAACAATCGTACCTACTTCGTAAGGTGGCTGTGAGGGTTAACTCTGTTGAATATAGGGTGCATCGTAGGGGTTATTATTGACCATCTTGGTGTCCGGGACAATGCTTGACTTAATCATAGTGCCCTATTGACATTTTTTTCAGTGAACAAACACAGGAACTCACACTTGAATAAAATGATACATAAGACATAGTCAGCCCCTCTTTTTAAGGGACCAGTACCCTAGTTGGGAAAGGACCTGAAATAGAGTTGAAATAGTAGGCGTCCCTGAGTGATTTATACATTCAAGTGCTTATTGAGCTGAGACTGCTAAAAAAGTGTCAGTTCAGAGACCTGTCCTGAGAAAAAGACATTGATGGGCAGGATTCACAGGGGAACACTGAACGTCTGTGTTCCATACCCGCTCGGCCAGGCCTGCCCACGTGACGGGTGTTCATCAGAAGGCTAGTATGTGGCGTAGCCAGGATACAGCCTGTATCTGTTGAGGTCAAACTCCAGCGTTTTTCTGTGACTCCCTTCCACCTCTGAGCCCTTCAAACTCTTATTTAGGGTACCCCACCAATCTCTTAGGAAGATGTTAGAAGAGCATTTCAAAGGTAGGTGCTCCCCCACCCCCAGGGTGAAGACTGTCTGACCGCACTGCCAGCCTTCCCAAGCCTTTCAGAAGCACTTACCTGTCTGCTGACTCAGTCCTCTCCTCTCCACCCTGTTCCTTCCAGGAGCATCACTGCCTTCGCATTAAAATCCTGGGGGACTGTTACTACTGTGTTTCAGGGCTTCCTGAGCCCCGCCAGGACCACGCCCACTGCTGCGTTGAAATGGGCCTCAGCATGATCAAAACCATCAGGTAATCTTGCATCTTCCTCCATTATACCCAGGCCTTCGATGTGCATGAAGACTAGCCACCCCGTCTATCCTTTGTGGCAGATCATGTGTTTGTTGAAAGGTGACACGCTTGGTCTTATGGCACAAAAATTGCATGCCCATTAACTCTCCCATGTGAACCAGTGAACCTGCCAGCTTCATTACGTTCCTGGTATACCTTCCTTTCAATAATTTGTCCAACATATTTGTATTACCAGTGTCCTTGTGGGGATACACCAAGGACCAAGTTGAGTGTGGTACTTGCCTTCGGAGAGGTTACAGTGCAGTGGGAGACCACTCAGTATGGTACAGTAAGTTCTGAGATGAATCCAACCCAGGGTGTTTGAGGGAGATTAGAGGAGGTAGAGCTCATCCAGGACAGGGTGCTGGAGAAGGCTCTCCAGAGTAGAGCTGTCTCAGCTGTTTTCTGAAAGGTGAGCAAACATTAGATCCTGGGGGAATGGAAAGTGTGGCTCGACACATGGGGGGTCCGGAAGTGTTACAGTGACAGCTGGCGAAGCCTGGGGAGGAAAGGGTGGTGACAGATGGATTGCAGGCTGGGAGCAGGCAGGGTTCACAGGGCCTTCTCAGCCATGACAAGGGTTGTACTTTAGCCTGAGGCCAACAGGAAATCGTTATAGGGTCACCACCAAGGTTGGCTTCATGAGTGTGTGACAAGCTTAATCAAGAGGGCAGGAGTTATTGAGGTCAAGGACTCTGGAATTAGACTGCTTGTGACTTTGGGATAGAAGCTCAGTGTTGTCAGAGCTCCCCTTGAGGTTCCAGATAGAAGGCTCCCCATGGAGCCTCCAAGCATTGCAACCTTCCCGAACCACAGCAAAGGCAGTAAAGAGGGTACCTGGGTAGAAATCTTCTCTGTGGCTTATGCCTTCATCTTAAAAGGGAAGAAGAATCCTGCTATGAACAGGCCAGAATAATCTTGCAATGAACTCACACCTTGGTTGTGTGGTCCAGTAGTTATGTTGGTGATCCTTGGCTGTGTCAGTCTGGATTAAAGAGCAGCAGGAGAGCAACTTGGGCACCCCACCCACATCCTCCACTGAAGGCTCAGCTTACCTGCTGCTTCCAAGACCAAGCCTGGAGTGGGCAGGAGGGATGTAAGCAACTGGAGCCATGACTCCTTCTACTTGCTCACAGATCCCTGACTTCATTCAAGTTTGGGGCAGAGGTCTGTTGACATCAGGAAAGGCTGTGTAGCTCCCTAATTAAGAAAAGGATGGAGGCTCTTTCCCTAAATATGATTTTGCTTCATTGATGTGACACTGGTCATTTCAAGGCTTAGCCAGATATCCCATTTCTGGGGGGTAGATATGCTTCCCTGGCAGACTCTCAGGGTTCCACCTCTGGAACCAGCCCATCCCCAGGGCCCATTCAAGGTGGCATGGGGCTTTGTTGTGGAGTGTATGATGAAAACCTGACCATCACCATCCCTAAGACCAAGCAGGCAGATGGAGAAAGAGATAGGACATGACTGCTCTTTGACAGAAATGCAGAAGTTCTCACCTCTAGGGACTGTGGAGCAAGGAGCCCACAAGTTCCAACTCAGAGTTCCCTTTTGGTACATGGAAAAGTCTCAGATGCTTCTTAGCTGTTAATTTGGACACTCGCGACTCTGTCCCTGAAAACTGGAATGAATTGTAATATTTTAACTAGCTTCAAGGGAAGCCATGGGACCGAAACCCAGCAGACCCGCTGTCTTGTATGCGTCCTCCAGCTAACTAGGTCTGTGAACTTGATTCTATCAGCCAGTCGGTAGGTAGGTCAACCAAAAAAGTCTGTGGTCTCTACCAAGTGTCAGATGCCACTGTGCTAGTCCCTGCAAGTACAGGGATGAACAGGCCACCGTTCTCTTGCCCGTGAGTGTCCATTAGGGAAATAACTTGGATTTGCTATCTGTGAAATGAGGAAATTGGGCCAGACCAGCTCGGAAGTCTCTGCCAGTTCTAAAAATCTGTGGTTTTTGGTCAACCATATCAAAATCAAGTTTAAGTAGCAAAACTTGCCACAGGTTTTCTTTTTAATTTATTTTTATTTTTTTATGGTGATATAATTGACCAAAGAGAATTGTATGTATTTAAAGTGCAGAGTGTGATGATTGGATATAGGGATACGTTGTGGGCTAATTATACAGTCAAGTGAATTAACACACCCACTGCCTCACATAGTGATCTTTTTCTCTCTTTTTGGGTGAGAACGCTTAAGATCTGCTCTTCTGGCAAATTTCAAGAACACAATACGGCATTATTAACTATAACCGCTACATTGCACGTCAGATCCTCAAAACTTACTCATTACGAAAAGTTTGTACCCTTTGACCAATATCACCCCATTTTCCCCACCCCACCCCCAACTCTGGCAACCACCCTTCTACTTTGTTTCTGTGAATGTGACTTTTTGGGTTTTGGTTTTGGGGTTTTTTAGATTTCACATATACAGTATTTGTCTTTCTTTGTCTGGCTTATGTCGCTTAGCATAATGCCCTCCAGGTTCATCCTTGTTGATGCAAACGATGGGATTTCCTTCTTTTTAAAGTGGATTAATGTCCCATTATATATATTGGTGTGTATACGCAGCACATTTTCTTTACCCATTCATCCACGGACTTTCTGTAGGAGTTTGTATCTTGAGCTTAGAAGAAATGTTGCAGGGATGATATTGCAGAAGAAATGAGCAGTGATTATCAAAATGCTTAAGACACTTAGGATGTTATCATTTATCTCTCTGGAGAGGACCTTATTCCCCCTGACCATTTTATCCAATTTAAGGGCTCCTCTCTGGAGTTCTGGTGTAGGTCAGTGAGAGGTGAGATGTAGGTAAGTTGAAATGACTCAAGGACTTTCTCTCATCCGTTGCTTAAGGGCTGCTTGTACTCTCTTAGAATAAGACAGTTCAGTAGGATATTTTTTTAACTGCATGAATCAGAGTCTATTAATACTCAAACACTCCTTGATTATAACATAGGTGCCTGGAGGTCTGGCATCAATTCTTCCAGTTAGTAACAAATCACGATGCAGAGGAATACAGAAGAACTCTGGAATGAGGCAACTTCAGTGGCAAAGGGCTCAGACTTCTAGAGCTTTACCTTACAGTCAAATGTTTCAGTCTGAGGAAGGATCGGCAGACAGTATTTCTACCTGAATGCGTGTAGAAGAGAATCCCATTTACATAACTTTATCACAATCTTAACCATCACTTACACAAGATGCGATTTTCTTCTTCAGACCCACAGGCACTTGTCCAACTGGGAAACTTAAAAAAAGCCATAAAGTCTGGAACCATCCATAACATGACACTGGGTGTGTTGTCATATAATGAAAATTAGCCCTTTATTGACTAGTGTGCCAAGACTTGATGGCTGCCGTGTACATTTGTCATCAGAGATGGGTCCCTACTTGAGATATGGGCCCCAGCTTGTGAGGGTCTCTCCTTGTTCTTTTTTTGTCATTTCCTCAAAGAGTTAGGGTCCCACGCTGGTCCCCAAAGTACAGCCTGGCAGTGAGGGGCTGGTGCTGTGGGTGAGATGGCATCTAGATCTTGGGTTCCTAGATCCCAGGAGCTCCAGTAGTTTCTTTGTTGGGGGAGATTTACAATTTTGGCACAAATGGCAAGCCAGCACTCAAAACGGCCCCATACCTTAGTTACGGTTGAGTCTAAATATGGAATGGAGGTCCTCCTGCAATCATAGATGGGTAAGGATGGGTGCCAAGCTGACCTCGAGGTCAGCTGCCACTGCTCAGAGCACGGGCAGAATTCACACTGAGCAAGAGTCAAGGCAGTCAGAAGAACAAGCATGACAGAAGTAGTTTCCCCTGCATTTTGTCTTTTACAGAGGTATTTCCACAGTAGTCTTTTTGAGTGAGAAACAGAGGTGTTTTCCTGGAAACAGAGGCAGGAAGAATATGGATCCTAGCTGTGAAGAATGGCAGAAGCCGTGTGTGTGTGTGTGTGTGTGTGCGCGTGCACACGTGTGTGTGTGTGTATAAATGCATGTGCATAAGTGTATGTATATAAATGTGGTGTTTATGTCTGTGTGTGCACACACGTGTAGTATGCGGGTGTGAGCGCATGAGTGTGCGTGCATGTGTGTGTCTGTACATGTGTGTAGGCATGTGTGTGTACACATGTGTATATTTGTGCAAGCGTCTGTGTATTAAGCATTTGAAGCAGGCCTTAGGATCACAATTCTAAATTCAGACCGCAGGGTTAGCGCACAGATAGTTGATGACCTCGTGAGACCACAGTGGCTTTATCCCTCGGGCAATGGGAAGTCACCGACACAGAAAGCAGGGAGGCGTCGTTTCCCAGCTGGGGCACGAGGAAGGTAATTGTGAACGTAAGGAATTCTCTCTCCGGTTGACTCTAGAGGAGAGGAGGCCGATGCTGAAGGAGGGAAACCGGTTGGAAGATATTTTTGTAGCAATCTGGGGAAGAGATGTCAGGCCCTGAATAGAGCGGGAGCTGTGGAACAGAAAGGAGAAGGTAATAATAGGCCATCCGACCCGAGATCCTGAGAGCCTCCGTAAGAGACAATACATGACACTGACATTTAAATTAAACAAAATATTTGTCAGTACGGTGAGCTTATACATCCTTTGACAATGCTCCAAGAGTTTTGGACAGGCTTCCACTTCATTGAAGATCGAGTTCATTCTAGATCACGCGCACCTGAATGGTGACTCCCGGGGCACGTGCTGAGGGTACATATGGAGGGAGCCCCTGGCCTGCCGTCAGCAGACCTCACCTGGTTTCTGCTTCTTCCTATTATTAGGTGTGTGGCTGGGGACAAGTGTGACGTCACTTCTCAGCGTCTGTGTGGCCTTTTCTTTAAATGGGGATCTTAAGATCCCAACTTCAGAGTGTTCTTTCAAAAATTCAGATAGATAGCTGGCATCAGGCACAGCGTGACCATCCAAATATTAAATAGAAACTTGTAGTTAGCGTGGAGTTTGGACGCTGGGAAATTTGACTCAGTTAAGTTATGGGAACCTATTCCTTTCTCATGGTTTCTATTTTATTCTAGTAAAATAATGATAACAGCTATAGTTTATTGAACACCTGCTATGCTACTTGCCAAACACTGAGATAAGTGTTTTACATGTATTATCTCATTAAGTCCTCGTAACAATTCTGAGAGGTAAGCAGGGGTGGTAGGCAAAATATTGAACAACCAGTGTCACCACAGTACCGACTAATCAGAATAGTCCAGGCCAGTCGATGAGAATGATGTCAGCCATTAGCGGAACCAGTACAGCTGTACGGGTTCTTCCTGACTCATTAAAGCTCAGGATATTGGCCTCTCCTTTACCAGTTTGTGTAACTGCACAAGGTCACACAGCTAGTCGGTGACAGAACAAGGAACACCCGTCTGGAGCCGTCTGAATCCAAAGCCATTGACCTTGACCATCATGGTATCCTGCTCCTCAGCTCCAGGTTTCTACGATTGCTTCTGACGCCTGAGGTCTGCCATTAATAGCTGCAGGCTTAACACACAGCTCAGGAGAACCTCCATACATCCCTGAAAAATTAGGAGAACCAATACTGAGAGGGAGGGAAAGTCAGGAAACATCTGAGAATAACAAGATAATAAGCTTTAATCAAGCCTCATAGTAAATCCATTCCATCAAAACTACTTGATTTTAGAAACATGACATTAGCTAGAGAATGGCAGAAAAAAGTGAGTGAGTGTAACTTTATTTCCAAAGAAGCATTTAATACCATCTCATACATGTCTGTTCATAAACTTAAATTAATTAAAATCGGCTTAGATAATAGTTTCATTAACTAGATTGAGAAGTGGCTGCAGGTGGCTCCTCTTCACATGCCCTGGGTCTATTCTGGGAAGGCTTGATAGCTGAGAAGACCCTGGAGTTAAGGTGGGCTGTTACATGCAGCATCTTTATTAATGATCTCAAAAGGCGTCCTTGACGAATCTTAATGAAAATTGCAGAGTCTGGTCTTTTCAGTGCGGTTGCTAAAAAGTCATAGAATAGCACCAGAATGCCAAGCAGGAACTGGCTGGTCCCCAACAGTTAATTGGAGCAGAGATCTTAATCCTTGTGGCCGGGTTGTCCTGCCAAGCACCATGGCTAGACAAGGAATGAAACACAGAAGATTCTGCTGCCCTCGTTTGAGGCAAGAATGCCTAAGCCCCCTCTTGGTGTCTCCTGGTCTTTCTCTCTCTCTCTCTTAATTGTACTTCCTCTTTGCTTTGTTTCTCCACACCCCCACTGTTCCCCCTCCTTTCCCCTCTTCCTTCCTTCTTCCTTTTTCCCTCCTCCACCAATCACTCCGTTTGTCTCTCATCCTGTCCCCTGAAGGCCCACTTTCTCACCTTGTTCTGAAATGCCATTTGCTACAGAAGCCATAAATTCCCCC
The DNA here is from genome assembly GCF_023065955.2 of Ursus arctos. Taxonomy (NCBI): domain Eukaryota; kingdom Metazoa; phylum Chordata; class Mammalia; order Carnivora; family Ursidae; genus Ursus; species Ursus arctos. The sequence goes on along the minus strand of NW_026623078.1, from coordinate 76,585,910 downwards.
TCTCCTCTTAAAGATACAGCAGTCAGAGTGGTCTTCAGTCCGTGGACAGGATTTTTTTTTCAAAATTATTTATAATGGTGAAGATTGAATCTATCTAGTAATAATAGTTGAGAAAGCTATTTTTAAGTGAAGGCTCGCCATGTGTCAGCCACTAGACTCAAGTTCCTGACTCACCTCCCCTAAACCGTGTGCGGATGCCCCCCCACCATTCAGAGGAGGAACCGGAAACCTTGACAGGATGAGTAACGTCTGACCACAGACATACAGCTTGTAAGTGGCAGAGAAAGACCCTCAGCCAGCTCACTGTACTCTGTAAATGTCCAAAGGCAAAGAAAGACTTAGGTCAGTTTTGGCACGCTACAAAATAGGAAAATGGGAAACTGTGAAGCATCATGGTTTACGTTACTATTCAATGGCACAAGAAGATGGTTGTGAGTTTAAAGAAGTATGCTTTACGGAGCACGTGCGCACACACACACACATCTGGGCAACCTCAGTGCTTTTATTTGTTTTTGTTTTTGTTTATATTTGCAGAAGGAAAGCTTTATTAGGGACTTGAGATCAGGCAGGGAGTGGGGTCAGCCCCAGATCAGACAGTGGAAGAGAGGTCTCCCCAACCCTCCCAAGGGAGGGAGCCAATGGGCAGCTAGATGCATACATGCCCACTCAGCCCAGTCCCAAATGAGCTCTGGGGCTCATTGCCAGCTATTCCTGATGCCAGAAGACAATGAGCAGGCTTCTTTGGGGGCTGCCTGTCTGGAGGACACTCAGCTGGGGGCAGGGCCAGGAAAGTTTACAGGAGCTCTAGTATTGATTCTGGTAGCCTTGTTTATCATCACGTTCACCAGATTTGGAGGAAGAGGACTGGGACTGAGATGATCTTCCACTTCCTCCATTGGATCCACTTCCTTCTTCATAGCCACCACCACTTCCTCCTCCAGAACTACCTCCTCCTCCATGGCTGCCTCCACTTCCTCCTCCATGGCTGCCTCCACTTCCTCCTCCAGAACTACTTCCTCCACCATAGCTGCTTCCACTTCCTCCAAAATCTATTTTAGTAAAAAAAAAAGAGAGGGACATAAAGCTCTGTGACGGAAAACAGATGGCCAGATTGTTTCTCTCACTGGGTCTGCACTGTTTTGGAACAGGAATGCAACCTTAGGTCTTTCTATCACTTTCTACCCAAAGAACAGGAGTCTAATGCTGAAGGGGGTGCAGGCAGCAACGAAGTGTCTACAGAGCACTCAGCTTAGAGCCTGGCGCAGTGAGGACTGATGGGGGCCATTACTCACTGACCTTGACTCAATGACTTAGCCTCTGTCTTGCTCAGGCTTTCTTAGCTGTGCCATGGAGTAAACCCTCGTCATGGAGCTCTGTGAACGCAGACACTGACTTCCCGACTTGTCCGTTTGGTTTACTGCTTATATCTGCAGAGGTCTTCAAGAGATGCTTGTTGAATGAATGGGCGAGTGAATGAACTCTAGGTGGCTTTCAATGGTTGTAAGGATGCAATAGGTTTGTGAACATAAAAGGCCAGATACAGAAAAAGTAATAGAGTGGGTGCCTGGGTGGCTCAGTCGGTTAAGTGTCTGTCTTCAGCTCAGGTCACGATCCTGGAGTCCTGGGATCGAGCCCCGTGTCGGGCTCCCTGCTCAGCAGGGAGTCTGTTTCTCCCTCTCCCTCTGCCCCTCCCCTCTGCTTGTGCTCTCTCTCTCTCTTTCTCAAATAAATAAATATAATATTTAAAGAAGAAGAAGAAGGGTAGAAATAAGCCTCTCAGAATCACTGTGGGCATCAAAAGGAAGCACTTTGTGAAACTGCAGTTTCTATGCTAAGATAAGACATGGTGGCTTTCAAACACTTTAAGAAGTGTGATGTCTTTGGAATTAATTGGTAGAGACTGTCACTGGCCTATTGGGTGGAGCCAGATCAGACCCTGGTGGTCCATATACCCCTGAGCTTGACTTCTTGGGTTTAGGCTCACAAATCTGGGGTGAAATTCCAGCTGTTTCACCTGTAGCTGTGTGAACTAAAGAAAGGAACTGCTTGAGACTCAGTTTCCTCATTTGGAAAATGGTGTCGGTGATAATAATACACAGGGTATTGCAAAGATAAGATGTGACATCTGAACAAAACGCCCTGCCCGGTGATCGTAGATGACCTCCATAACTAACTCTCTCGCTTTTCCGTTTTTCCAGAATATTCAAAGGCACTGTTTCTTCCAGGTAGCTGAGGACAACTCAGTTTTTATTAAATTATAAATTAGTTCGTCCTTTTGGAGCCAATTTATGCCTAGGAACTGCCTATCTTGTATGTGAAATGGACTTGGTTGTAATCGGTTTTATCCGATTCAACATGTGTAATTATAAGTTGTTATAATACTAACAAAAATTAGTATTAGTTATTATTTTTGCATGTTCGCATACACCAGGTTAAGGGCTTTATATACATGAGTTTATAAAGCATCCTAACAGTTCTGCAAAGGACCCGTTCTCTTTCCCATTATACTTGAGAGAGCAGGACTTGGAGCCTAACGCACCCAGCCCGAGGGCCACAGCCAGCAAGTGGGGAAACCTAACTTCACATCCTGGCTGACTTCAATGCACGCTCTGCTCCTTGGTGGTGTTGAGAGTGATTTGCATGGAGGAGCTGATATTACTCCCACTGCCAGAGGAGAAGGGGGAATATATGTGTGTGTCCTAGCTCCCACAGCCAGCAAGGGATAGAGGGAGCATTGGAACTCTGGTCTCTGCCTCCAGAGATGAGGAGTTGGGCATCCTTCCTCCCACAGTAGCAACTGCTCCAGTGCTGAAGTTGGTCTTTTTTTTTTTTTTTTTTAATAGACAGAGACAGCGTGGGGGGGGTGGTAGGGGGGTGGGGGGGTTGGGCAAAGGAGAAAGTGAGAGAGAATCTTTTTTTTTTTTTTTAGATTTTATTTATTTATTTGACAGAGAGAGAGACATTCAGCGAGAGAGGGAACAGAAGCAGGGGGAGTGGGAGAGGAAGAAGCAGGCTCCTAGCGGAGGAGCCTGATGTGGGGCTCGATCCCAGATCGCTGGGATCACGCCCTGAGCCGAAGGCAGACGCTTAACGACTGCACCACCCAGGCGCCCTGTGAGAGAGAATCTTAAGCAGGCTCCGCACTCGGGGGATCTCACAACCCCGAGATCACGATCTGAGCCGAAATCAAGAGTCAGACCCTTAACCGACTGAAATTGGTCTTTTTATTCATCCATTCATTTAACAGTAGAGAGAGTCTGATTTACAGATCAATGATGGCTGCTAGATTATGCTTCTTATCATTCCTCCAGCACCTTCTACAGATTGATTAATTGGCATAAAAAAGAACCATTTGAAGCATTGAAATCCAAAGAAAAATTCTCAGGGTTTTCATGTTTTACCATATACCAAGCACTCTCCTCTTTCATGGTTCAAATAAAAGAAACGGCATCTTCAATTTTTTTTGCGGGTTGCTTGTTGTGTTATTGGTCCCCAGCTTGACATACAGCTGCAAAAACTAGTAATAATTAAGTGCATTCTTTACTCAAAAGAAATCTTAGATGGAAGCCGGCCATGAGAAACAGATGAGATCAAAGCTGCCTTATTTGAAGGGGGAACATGCAGCAGGTTCAAAGACACCTGTGTGGCTCCCTGGGACTCTTAGAAGCATCCTGGGACAACACGGAGCCATAGAGCAAGAAAGGCTTTGAGCTTTGTCCATTCATTCAGTAAACACCTTTGAGCACTGACTACACTTACGCGCTCAGCGCTGTGCGAAGGTCTGGACGTGCGGAAATACGGATAGGACCCCCTGCCCTCCGGAGGCTCAGAGTTTGTGGGGAGGAAAGAGAAGAGCACACATAGGTAGAGGGCAAATGATCTCTAGTCCTGTTCTCTTTATTTGTGGCTGATAAGACACTGCAAAGCATCCCTGGGGCTGTGCCTGGGACGAAGGGAACAAAGCTTGTAACGCAGAGCAGAATTCCTTCATTTTAGCTTCAAGGATGCTCACAAGGCCCTCCCCTCGAGAGCTGATCCTGAAACACGTGTGTGTTTGCGGTTGTGGGTGACCATCAGGTCAGTAAAATATTCACTGCTTTGCCACTGTTCATTCCTATCTTTCATTTAAGGCAGATCCCAGACATAACAAAAAGAAAGGGGAAAAAAACAGTGCCATAAGGAAATTTTGTCTTATTATGATTTTTGTTTTGCAGAAGAAAATAAAAAATTTAAATGCCTTTTCATTAAGACGTTCCAATGCATTCCCTGTGTCGCGTTAATTACCTAATGGCATGAACACAGTGTGCTGTTCAGGAGTCCCTCACAATTAGTTGGCAAAGCATTTTAACATCCATTACGTCCTTCGGGGCTCGCAAAGGCTCTGTGAGTGAAGCAATCTGCTAGAGCTTTCTTTTATGGCTCTTGAAACTCAGGGTCAGACCAAGCTATTTGCCCAGGATCGCATGCCACAGACAGGACTTTTGTTGCAAAGAGGGTGAGGGGTAAAGACACCACAGCCCAGGTTGGTCCTAGAATCCTGCTTACCGGCGATGTGACCACAAGGACATCCTTTTCCTTCCTGGCTGCAAGGCCTTCATAGGTGATGAGCAGCCAAGTCATCCTTAGAATGTGCCAGACATGTTCTCAACTCTACATTCGTCTGTTCACTTAATCCTGACAGTGCTGTTGTTATTCCCATTTTATAGACGGAGGCTAAGTAATTTGTCTAAGGTCATATAGCTAGGAAGTGGCAGAGTAAGATGTCAACTCGGGTAGTCTGGTGCTAGAGTCCTGAGTGAGCCCTACGCGGTGGGGGTAATGAGAAGAAGGTAGATTGGGCCTGATGATTGTACCAGTCAGCATGGTCCTGGTTATGTGGAAGTAACAAACATCCTCCCAATTCTCTGTGGCTTAAAACAGCAGAAATTAATTTTTCACTCCCGTTTCCTGTCCCCAGGGTAGGGTTGGGGGGAGTGGCAAGGTGCCACCATACATCTTCCTCATTCAAGAATCCCAGTTTCGAAGTCTCTTCCAAGTGTCCTTGAGTGACAATTGACAGAGAAGGAAAGGGAAAAAAGATTGTGTGATTGTTCAGGCTCTTAAAGCTTCTGCCCAGAAACGAATCATACATGTCACTCCTGTTCACATTTTGTTGGCCAAAAACAACATGAAATATACAGGAAAGTGCAATCCTGCCACGTGCTTGGTATTGTCGTACTTGACGCAGCTGGCCGACAGCACGGACGACCTCTCCTGGCGACCTGCCCCACAGACGCTCACTGGGTGACTGTGTCGGAGCTGAAATGCTCCTCTCAACTGCTAGAGGCTGTTCCTCCTCTTGCCTTGGTCAAGTTTTCCACTTGGCTTCTATTCGCTTCCTTGGGGGGGTGAAGGGTACTATATAATTTTAAGGTAAAAGTTAAAGTTAAAACATTGGCCCAGAAACTGGAATCTTCCTCAGGGACGAGAATTGTTTCTTTAGCCACAGACTTTGTCCCATTCCTGCCTTCCTAGTATCTGATTTATTTCAATATCTCTATATTTGCAACCCACTGTGATTTTAATTTCTTATTTAAATAACTTTGTATTATCTTACCACTTGTGAGGAACAGTGAAGACAAAGATTCGGTTTTGTACATGCAATCACTCATTCATTTATTCTTTCAAATAAAGGCCGGGGGGAGGGGTCATGTTTTTAAGCCCAACTATTGGCAAGGCGTGAATCCCCATGCATGGTTTCAAGAGTCGAGTGTATCATATTCTACCATTTGAATTTCTTTCTGCGAAACAGCATCATTTAACTCAAACTAAAATTGTTTGAACTGCTCTGAAAGTGAAGACGGGATGTGGGTGCCTACAGAAACCTTCTGATAGTAGAAGTCCTTTCTTTTCTCAAGAAGCTTCGTCCATGCTTACAGTCTGGCATGGACCCTGTGAGGTCAATGAGGGCAACCCATATATCAAATTTGGGTAAAGATTATTAAAAAAGCTATACGTGGATTAATATTTTCTTCCTGCGTGCCAGTGGGCGAACACGTTCAGCCCTGGGATGCTAGCACTCCGCTCCGGAGTCCACTGCTCTTGGGGTAAGAGGTCAGGAAAGAATCTTCAATGAGGGAGTGAGGGAGTGATGTCACATTTGTGTTTGTGGTAGCCTGACAGAGCATGGGCTGGAGGAAGGTCAGGCTGGGGCAGGGACCCGGACTGAAGCCTGCTGAACTAGATAGTGTTGGTGGGAGGAACAGAGAGAAGGAAACAGAGTGAAAATGAAAACACTTGGGTTGGAAATGGAGTATGCCACTGATGGCAGAGTCTCTAGTGGATCCCAGGCTTACACACTAGTGGGCAGAGAACGATGTTGATGCCATTCTCTGAGACAGGTTGTAGAGTATGAGCAGCTTTGGGAAGGGTGATAAGGACACTTAAAAGTTAAGATAGAAGAGTAGGAGGGCTCAGGAGCAAGAAATTCCTTCCCATTACCAGAAAAATCTAAGAAGGCTTCATGGAAGAGGTGGTGTATGATCGGGCAGAAGTTGAACTTATGGAGTTGGGAAGAACGGGGCTGCCGCCAAGGCTGAGAGTGCCCACTCTGGCCTCATGCATGTGTCTCCATTCACCTGTGTCAACAGGTATGTGAGGTCGAGGACGAAGCATGATGTGGACATGCGGATCGGAATCCACTCTGGCTCAGTGCTATGTGGCGTGTTGGGCCTGCGCAAGTGGCAGTTTGATGTCTGGTCTTGGGATGTGGACATTGCAAACAAACTCGAATCTGGAGGAATCCCCGGGTAAGTCAAAGAAAAGCCCTCTTCTTGTTTAACCCTTGTCATTTTGCTCACTTTGCGACGGTTGGTTTCTTGTGTGCAGAATTCAGAGATATCCATTTAAGAAGCGGTTGTTTGGGAGGAAATAGGACACTAAAACGTCGTACAAATATTGGCCTCCAAAGTGTAGTGAAATTTGTCACAGGCAGGGGGGATGGTGGGACGACAGGCAGGTGTTCAGGACCCAGCCCTGCAAAACATTGGTTTTCAGGCTCAACTTCTCATTGGAATCCACAGAGGAACATTTTAAAAAACCACTGGTGTCCAGACCCATGCCAGTTCACATAAAGCAGAATCTGTGAAGAGTCTGTAACTTCTTAAGCAATTCTCGTGGGCAGTAAGGGGTAAGACCTCCTGACCTCCTCTATGACTTGACCTACCTTGAAAACTCAGCTCTCCGAATTGGCTGGCAAGACCAGTGGGTATAGAATCCTCAGTGGTAATAGTGGCCTGGAAGGGTCCACTGAACCCTGAAAAGTAGTAGTAAGATTCTGCTTATGTAGATTGGGCCTAATAAGATATTAGATACATGTGAACCAGTGAGTGGTACTGATTTCTTGCACATACGCTCTCTCTAACAGATGATAAATAATAGATGAACGATTGATTGATTGATTTATAGACCACGAGGCAGACAGAAAGCTAAGATAGACAGAGAGCATATGCATATTCCTTTCCCCATGCCTCACCCCCAACACTACCTTTGGAATCACAGAGTTCTTTGGTGTCTACCATCATTCCTTTCTAATTATATTTAATATCAGGTAATATGGTATCATGGGAAATAAACTATAGGATATAGTATCAGAGAAACTAGGATTTCCACTAGGCTCCAAGCTCTGTTACCTTAGCCAGTCCTAGGAAACACGCATAGCACCTGGCACGTGATTTTAGCACAGACTTGGTTTTTATTGTTACGTCTGCATGATCTCAGGCCAATACTTAACTTCTCTGAGTCTCACTATAAAAAGAGAGATGATAATACTGATACGGTACCTTGTGATTTTATGTCCCTTCCCCATGAGGGTTTGTTTTCTCATCTGCCAAATGGGCACCGTCCACCTCACAGATGTTGTCTGAGGCTCCGTCCAGCAGTGGGTGTGATTCACTTTGTAAACCATGCAGTGACGTCTGCGGGCACATGGCCATCCTTTTAAGGGAGCCCTCCCTGTCTTTCATGGTCACCGCTCCTTGCCATGCAGGCTTAGAGCTAAGATAAGCCTAACATGTCACCACTGGGTTTCTTAAATGCTTACAGTCTCTGGGATTTTCCTACAAATAATTACCTGCTGGATTCAAACAAACCAGACAGCTGATCCATTCACGTGCGTGTCTTAAACATGCGGCCACGTGAAGAGTTGCCTATGCTCAGTACAGTCCCTTTGGAAACCACAGAACACAGCTTAGCTGGTGTTGTCGATCACACCAAGAAACCCAGGAGTGACCGAGTTTAAATCTGATGATTTATGTGAATGATGTATTTACTACTTACGAGGTATAGAGGCTGCGGCAAGTTTCTGAATCTCCCTGCCTGGTTTCTTCACTGGAAAGCTGGGCTGAGAATGCCATCGACCTCAAAAAATTGGCTTCCGATAAGATAGTACTTACAAAGTACTTAGCCTTCCGTACTGTATCCAGGTCTGCTGGGGCATAGGATGTGCCCTTGTGCAGAGATGTGGTAAAACCAGACGTGTTCCCAAATCCTCCATGGCTTGAAATCGTTGGGTTTTATTTGCTTTTCAAATGCCTACTTCCTTTTCCTGTCCATCAAGGTTTGTAGGAATAATCTCAGCTTACTTTTCCTTTCAGTGAGAATTAGCCCCCAGTTCCAAACACGTATTGAGTACGTGCTATGCTCTCCCCGGTCAGCTAACTACCATCAGTATGTTTCATCATGCGATCTACGGCACTCCACGTAGTAAATACAGACATACCTTAGAGATATTGGGGGTTCAGTTCCAGACCCCCCACAATGAAGTGAATATTGCAATAGAATGAGTCAGATGAATACTTTGGTTTTCTAGAGCCTATCGAAGCTATGTTTGCACGCTACTGTGGTCTCTTAGTGTGCAGTACCCTGTATCTTAAAAAAAGCCCTGTGCGTACCTTAGTTTTTAAGTATTTTATTGGTAAAAAACGCAATCCATCATCTGAGCTTTCAGCAAGTCCTCATCACTGATCACAGATCAGCATCACAAATCGAATAATAATGAAACTGGTTGAAATATTGCAAGAATTACCAAAATGGGACACAGAGACCCGAGGTGAGGAGACGCTGTTGGAGAAACCGTGCTGATAAACTTGCTCCGTGCCAGGTCGCCCCAGACCTTCAATTGGCAAAAGATGGACTATCTGCAAAGAGCAGTAAAGCAACGAGCACTGAGAGCAGGTGTACCAGTCTTCGCTTTCTTGTGTTCACGAGGAAACTGAGGCTCAGAGAAATTGCAGATATCACATAAAAATAGCTAGTAAGTGCCTCACTACGCATCACTGTTAAATCACTGTATTCTCTAACGTATCCAGCTTGCGCATGGCTGTCCTCTTATTGTGAGTCTCCAGACCCTCTCTGTGTCCCAGAGGCTAGCACGATGCATGGAACAGAAGAAGAGAGAGGCAGGTGTACAATTCCGTGCCATGGTCGTTGGCACCTTGACCCTGAGGTCATGCGGAATTGGATTAAAATCCTTTCTTGGCCAGGGACATCAGCCACGTGGCCCTACACAAGCAGGGATTCTCAAATTTTGGCATGCGTCTGCATCGCCTGAGGGCTTGTGGAACCATAGGTAGCTGGGCCCCACCCTCAGAGCTTTTGATCTGTTTGTCTGGAGAGGATCTAGGAATAGGCCCTTCCTAACAAGGTCCCAGGAGATACTGATGCTGCTGGCCTTTGTACCACACCTTGAGGACCGCTGTTTCTGAGCTTTTATTAAATGAGATAATGCATGTAAAGTCCCTTGTCCTGTGCTCAGGACATATTCACTGTGGTCGTGGCTGTCATCGTGGCCAGATGATACAGCTGTAGGGTCTTGAAAAGACTCTGAAAATGCAAGTCCTTGTCTCAAGCCTGTATCATCATCTGCCTCTGATAGGCCCTCAGGCCAGTTACTTACTCATTGTCCTCGGGCCAAACTCACCATCTGCAAATGGAGGGGAAGAAATGCCTATCCCTGAGAGTGGTTGGGAAGAATGGAAATTATATGAGATGATCCACAGAGCCAAACATCTAGTAATACCTTTGGCTACAAAATAACATTTATGCAAAATAAGTGTCACCCAATTGTTACATCTTATTTACTAGCATGACTGTTATTATTATATCCGGGCATTTGAAATTACCAGAAAATGTTGACCCAACGTTCATATATGAGAATATTGTCTGAGAACAGATTCATTTCTTTAGGGGGAAATGTAATCACCACACTGTCATCTGCAAATGCTTCACTCCCAAGCTCAAGGCACTGGCAAGGATGAGAATGAACATCAGAAGCCCAGTTTCTATCAAAACATTTAAGCGTATGTTGATTAGAACTTCAGAACAATCAGCAATAAATAAAAGTGAGGATGTCTTCCACTGAGGAAAACGTAATATTGATTTAGGATATGCAAATATTATTCTCACTGAGCACTGACAGCAGTATAATAAAATGTAGAATCCAGATAAAATATCAAATAAGGTTGGTATTTAACTTAATTATTTTAAGAGAAAGTCAACCACCGGACTTAACAAAACCCTTCCAAGAGTTTTGTTTTGCCGGGGAGAAAAAGACAGCTTTCCAGTACCCAGCCCTGGGCTTGATCAGAGAAAGAAGACTGGAGCGTCCATTTCATAGAATGTCAATGACTTTCTTATTTCCCTAGGTTAACATGACTGCGTTCCCGTGTGTTAACAAAATTCATTATGAGAATAATTTGCACTTACACACATTCCTCACATTTCTCAAGAAAGCTCAAAACACGATGCGCATGATTTTATTTTTAATATTTTGACTCGCCTTTGAAATCGATGACTGCGTATGATGATACTTGTTTGGAAAACATGGAGAATGTATCTTAAATGATCAGAAATGCATTTTTCGTAGTTTCTGTTTCTTTCTGTGTCCTCTGCAGTGAGTTAGTTATTCTCTGTAAACAGGAGCTTAGCACGATGGGCAAAAAGGGTAACAGGGAAGTAGAGATAGTACTAAAAGTACGATGAATTTGGAAATGCTCCTTTAAAAAATTTTACTGTTTCCTTGGATATCCTTTTTCTTGGATTGCAATAGCCAAGCAAAATACTAAGCATCTCCCTTATTCATCCATTCATTCATTCAGAGGAGTGGTAAAGTCAGCCTAAGGGAAATGACTTTTGAGTTGAATTAGAGAGTAGGAAATTGTCTTATAGAAAACATGGGGGGAGCATTCTAGGCAGAGAGCGTGGCTTGTTCTGAGTTTCATAGGCATGAAATGGCATCTTGACTTTAAAGAAATGCCAATGGCTTGATTAGCTGGAGAAAGCATAGGGTACAGGGGGGGAACAGTGTCAGAGAATGAGCTTTGAAGTGGTAGAGCCCAGAGAATAAGGACCCAGAGAATAGGGGCTCAGAAGCCTTCTTCAGACCTTAGGTTGTATCTTGTAAGCCTCGAGGAGGCACGTACTAGGCAACAGTAATATGATCACAGTGGCATTTTTGAGAATACTCCTAATATTTTAAGCATGTCCTTTTATAGTACGTATAGTGTACCATGCACACTGTCTTGACTACTTTACAAAAATCATCTTTGAAATACAATGATCGTAAGAGATGGGTCCTTTTATTTTCCCATGTTTATGGTGAGAAAACAGACTTACTGAAAGTTTAAGTACCTTGCCCTAGATCTCTCAGCTAGCAAGTGGTAAAGCTAGGATTTCAATCCAGGCAATCTGGCCAAACAGTCCATGCTCATCATCACCATACTAATCTACTCGGACCACAATACAGCACAATAAGTAGTCTGATTGAGTTAGACAGTTAAGAAGACAGAAAGACTCCTCCTCAAAGGATTTACCCTGAGAAGTTCCCACAGTTCCAGTCTGCTCCTTAAGGCTCTTGATGTCATCTGTTGTTTTGCTAAAACAAAAATGAAAACAACAACTTGGATCATGCGCTGTGAAGCAGTGATGATGTAGGAATGAGTCACTTACCTTGTGAGTGAGCCTAGCCAGCCACCTGCCTATCTGTGTTCACAGCTCTGTTCCCTGCTCCTTGCTATATACACCTTCTAGAAGGAATTGCATCTTAGAATAGTTTTCCTAAAGGACCCTCTCTGCAGCCCTGTGAACCCATAAGACCGCCTTTGTTCTTAAGAGGATTATAGACACGTTGAAGAATCCAAGCACAAATATATGAAAATTAAAATGATGAGAAAAGTCCCAAGACCCTAAGGGAATGGCTGTGGTTACGTGGTGATTTGGACCATAATTGCTCTTGGGTTCAGAAACCTTTATGGAGCTTGTTTTGCCAGTACAATCAACAACACCGAAAAATCACTGATTCTTGAAGGTTGCTGGGATCAGGCTGACAGTCATAAGAAAAGCCAAAAAGAGGTGCTTAGGTATAGGTCAGCAAGGCCGGATTTTGTCAGAGGCTACAGTAGTAGCCCTTGGGGTGAGGTCAGCAATACATTGCTCATTGATTTATGTCTGTCCTTCTGTTTCCTTTTATTCTTTCTGCTTTCTCAGGGGCGCGCATATTGTCCTCGAGAACATATCTTCACAGTACCCATGTGTCGCCCTGATGTTGGCTTTGCACAGGACGACAAACAGCGATGGCCTTGTGGGCCACCTCGGGAGTGTTTAATGACCTATGCTTTGTGCACACAGGAGGATTCACATTTCCAAAGCCACGCTGGACTGCCTCAACGGCGACTATAACGTGGAAGAGGGTCATGGTAAAGAGAGAAACGAATTCTTGAGGAAGCATAATATTGAGACCTACTTGATTAAGCAGCCTGAGGAAAGTCTGCTGTCGTTGCCCGAAGACATCGTCAAGGAGTCGGTGAGCTCCTCAGACAGGAGAAACAGTGGGGCGACATTCACAGAAGGATCCTGGAGCCCCGAACTGCCCTTTGATAACATAGTGGGGAAACAGAACGTAAGTCCTGGCTTCCTTCTTCCGGTTAGCCAAGAATGCATGCTCGAGTGCACCCCCAGCCCAGACGCCTCAGAGAAAACCGATTCATCTTTAACTTTCTCTCTGCTGAGCACCATAGTTGCAAATGATTAAACATCTCTCCTCAGGACAGAATTAACCTATGTATGCGATTTTAGGAAATACCAGAAATATCACAGGTTCCCAACACACCTCTCTCTCTCTCTCTCTCTTTTTTTTTTTGACCTAGCTGAAGATAAACGTCATGTGAAAGTGGATTATAATCCCATCCCCCCGCCCCCACCCTGCAAAATCACTCATGTTGGGGAACCTGGTGTGATGAAACTAGCAAGAAAAGTAGAAGATCAAGTCCATGAGAATGCCATTTCTTAGGTAGCTGGCAGGCCAGGAGTTCTGAGTTGCCCTCTGAAATTTAAAATCAGGAGGGCACTGTTGATCTGGGAATATAAAAGCAGCCTGAGTGAGGCCAAGGGTGAGTGTGAGTGCTTTGGGCAAAGCCTGCAACTTCAAAGCTGCCCACATAGTTCTATTCCTATTTAGTGTGGATTTGCATCTTAAATGAGGGATAGGGCTACAGAGTCAGTATGTAGGTATAAATCACCAATAATCAGACTGTTTTAAAAATTTATCTTTTCCAAATACCAGAATCACACTAAATCCAATGAGATACTCAGACTCCGAGATGCGCTGGAGAAGTAAGGCTGATCAGGGAGAGAACCAGAGGGATTCAGAGATGCTCTTGTCCCCCAGCGTGCTTGTGCAGAGCCTGGGCAAAATGACCTGCTCTCCTAGGAGTTTACTTTTTAACCCTTTAGGCCGAGCACAGATAGTCGAATTCATGTAAGTTCATGGTGTAACTCCACCATACTTTTTTTAAAGAAACAAAAGAAGCCAATATATAAGACTTAGAAACAGTTTCCAACAGGCTCCCGAGCCAAGCAAAGCTGAAAGCAGTGTGAAGCGTGTCCACAGCTTTATGAGGATATAAATGGGTTAATTGTCCTCATCTATGGACCTGAACTTTTCTCATTAACTTGCAGATAAGACAAATCTATCTGCTTAAGGACATTTAAAATGGAGCAGGTTAAATTGTTGAAAGCCTTCCCTCTTTCTTCTGCATTTGAAAGATGGATGTGGGGTGCCCCAAGGCCAGGTTGGCCTGTTTCTTTCCAGTTCTGTGTGAAGAAGCTGTGGAACAGTCCATGGACCAGATTCCACTGGGGAAGGGCGTAGGTCCAGCTAAGCCCGCATGCCCTGTAAGAGTCTACCTTTAGGTCTTCACTTGTCTTTTGTGAGTGTTTAATTTCCCCCCAAATTCTATGTCCACACAAGCCATCGCTAAGTTCAGTGTCTACTTCTTTCCATCCTTGGATTGGTCTGCATGGTACAGTTTGCTGTTATATAAAATAATGGTCTTGAACACTTACTGCAGTGAATGCATGGCCAGCCGACAGTGTCATCCCTGCTCCCTCAGCCTGTTGTTAGCTCGAGCCTGAATGCCGGTTACTGAGAGGAGATGTGTGCCTCACGCCAGATACCTCAGTAATTGCATAAATTTATCTCTTGGTTTTCATGTTTCTCTTTTTCCTTTTGATCATCGCATTTGAAAAAAATCCCTATTTAAGCTGATTGTAGAAACTGGGAAAATTCCTCATTGTTCTCACTAGTGTACCTCACCTGGCCACTAATAGTTGAGAACCAAGACGAGACAGGTGGAGAGACTTGGTTTTCTTTCACGATTGAGCCATCTGGTAAAATTGGATAGGAAAAGTGGAAATATTTTCTTTGCTGATTTCCTAAAGATATTTGCTGGTGTCATGAAATCGTTGGGATGACATGTCATTATCAGTCAAGATTATGAATCTCTGTGTTTAACCATACTGCGCATTTCTTGTGATGCCTGAGTTTTGCCTGGATACGACCCATCTGTGCCATGTTCAGCATGAATAATCTCAATTCATTGTGATGCCGTCAGACCTACAAGCCAGTGAATGTGTATTGATGTTTGTAAATAACCCAGTGGAAATGACCGAATCCATGGAAATGTCCACAAGCTCTCGAGTTTGTACTTAGGCTTAGCTCTAGAAATCAGTGAGTCGTGTGTGTGATTCAGAGACAGGACGTGCACCTAGAAGAGATCAGGGGTGGTCTGGCTGAGCCCGCATTCTGCCAGACCCCCAGTCGGTTCCACAGACAGTCCAGACCATCTGAGTGTTTGCATAACGCAGATAAAACATACTAATGCTTCACTGGGGGTAGTTTCCAGCTAAATTGGCCAGATGTTCTGGTGTCTACTAATTCATAATGTGTGCTTAGAAATAGTGTTAATGACATCAGTGTGCTGAGCCCTAATCTGTGCTGTGTAGACAGCAGATGTCCAGATAGTTACATTCGCATGTATTCATTCATTCGATAAAGATTAATTGAGCATCTATGAAATGCCAAGTACTGCTAGGAATGAAAGAGAAAGGGAGACCGAGGAAAGATACACTTTAGAGGTCAATTCAGTCAGTGGTTTAGATGCATCAGGAAGGTGGGAATTACGGATTTCACTTACTGACTTTGTAGTCCGCAGTTAGAACACGACCTGGTAAATAGAAGGGCTCAGTTACAGTTTGTTGAATGAGTGAATGAATGAAATGATAGCTATAGGTGGCGAGGGAGAGGAACCAGTCAAGTTTGATGTCCAGGTTTCTTGCTTGAGTGACTGGGTCAATGGTCGATCACTTTGAGTGCCTTGTGAACAATGGATTATAGGGGCAACAATGGATTATCAGACAGACTGCATCTTAGACTTACGATTTACAAGAGGATACCAAAGGGCGAAGCTTTCATGTCGCTGTAAAAAGTATTGTGTGAGGTCATTGATAATTGTAACTTGATTTTTACGACAAGAAATAGGCCAGGGGAGGTGCAATTGCTCTTTCAGAAGCAAGCCCCCTCTCAGAGCCTGGGGTCTGTCCTCAGATATTTTGACATCCTCAGCCCTGTCCCATCCATCCCTTTCCCATTCACCATGGCATCCCGATCGAGACAATTTGCTAATACTCCTCCAGGCTTTTTAGAAGAATCACCTGGGAAAAAGTACACATTTGCCACTTCATTGTATATATTAGTCATTTCTTTTTTCTTTTTTTTTTAAAGATTTTATTTATTCGACAGAGATAGAGACAGCCAGCGAGAGAGGGAACACAAGCAGGGGGAGTGAGAGAGGAAGAAGCAGGCTCCCAGTGGAGCAGGGAGCCCAATGCAGGGCTCGATCCCATAACGCCGGGATCACGCCCTGAGCCGAAGGCAGACGCTTAACTGCTGTGCCACCCAGGCGCCCCTATATTAGTCATTTCTACACGGTAGACTGACTTTGGCCATCATTGTTAGCATGAAAATAATGCAGGCCCTGTGAAGATTGAAAACATAGGTAGAATTTCTGAACGAGAATGCGCTTCATTGCTGAGGGTATAGTTAAATAGCCACAGCATTACTAACGCTAACAGCAGTCAAGAGTCTGGGGTCGGGTACCATGTTGGGAGTGTTGTTTCTATCCTTTCCATTTAATTTCCATCCCAACTTTACAGGGTAAGTGTGATGTGCCTGTTTTAGAAATGAGGAAGTTGTGATTCATAGAGATTAATTAATTCCCCAATAGAGATTAATTAATTCCCCAAAGGACATGTAACCGGTAAATAGCAGGACTGCAATTATAACCCAGTTATGTCGGATTCCAAAAGCCACATACTGTCCGTCAGGCCACACTGCCTCCCCTTTTGTGGCCTGAAGGTGGATTCTGGGTGTGTACCTTCTACTTTGTTTCCAGATCCATTGGTCAGTCTCAAGTCAGTGTGTGTGTGTGTGTGTGTGTGTGTGTATGTGTGCGTGCGTGTGTTTACCCTCTAAAGATGGGCCACCACTGATATTTAGGAATTTTCTGTGAAAGCTCCAGGAAATGACCAGATTTTCCTCCAGCTTGCCTGGACGTACTGCTTAAAGGCATCTTATCCTGTGAGTGTCCTGATGTGACCCCTGTTTGCATCGCAAAGGCGAAGCTAGGCAGCCTGCCATGTCTACCTCGTGATACAATGACAACCCACCACTTGATGTAGTCCCACTTGCATTGGAGAATGTTGAGCCCAGGAGACAAGGAGATGTGGAAGGAGTGGAGCCGGCTGAGCTCGAAGCAGGACAAAAAAACCATAGTGGGTTATTATGTCTTCATCAATCCCAGCTGGGACTTTTCTTAGATCCTGCTCTCTGTGTCCATAGGGAGAAAAGAAAGAATTCTCATGGGATTTCCCTGCTGATCAAAACCCTCACGTTGACCTGATTCTAAAGGTCACAGATTCCTCATACTCAACTGGTTAGTCCTGTAAGCTGTGAGTCTCATGATCTTAGGACAGATCTCTGCAGGACCCAATATTTGTCCAAATAAGAGTGGATAGGGCCTGAATGGGGACTCCAGAGAACCAAGATGGAGCCCTGATTGCTCCACTTACTACCTTAAGGCCTTGGGCTGCCACTTCCCACCTCTGAGGCCGTTTTCTCATCTGCACTGGGGCAGGTCTGCCTGGAGGACCCCTTCACTTCCTTTCAGCACTGATATTGGCCCATTCCATCTCTCAGCCGCGGACACATGCTGGGAGCCCGTGGCTGTACTGGTGAGTTACCCACACTTCAGAATCCCACCTTCCAAAGCCCAGGAAACACATATTCACTAGGAAGTAATGGGGACACCTGCTGCTTACAGCTCTGCCGGTATAGGATGGCAGTTTAGCGTAATTTTCATCCAGTGAACTGTCTTAAAACATCCATATCAAACTCAGCAACAAGTTAAAGCAAAAAAACTGACAAGGTATTTGAGGTAAATCTTACCTAACCAGACAATGCTGTCTACACCTCCCTCAGCACTCCGGATCGGCTGAGTTTTGATTATATGATATAAACACCCAAACGTCATTACAAACATCGCACTTTGCCTTCTTTCGGCGTCCTGCTTGCAACATGATCATTATATTCTGTTGAGTAGTATTGATCCCTGGGGTTTGGTTTCTTCACTCCAGTTTCTGCCCCTAAAGGGCAGGGGGCAAAGTGGCCGGTGCTTTTTGTGCATACCAGTGTCCACAAGAACTCCCTAAAATCACGTTCATTTTACCTCTGTCAGCCACCTGATGGTAGCACGTCACTCTCCATCAAGATGTTCATTGGTTCGCTCATTCAGTCATTCGTTACTCAGCTGCTCGTTGAGTAAAGGGCAGGTGCCAGGCACTGTGCTGGGGGCCGGGGAGAGAGATGAGAGAGGAGGTCCAAGCTCTCAATGACCTCATTGTCCCTGGGATCACCACCAGGCCAGCTCAGTGTGGACTTGCTATCCTTATAGCAGGACAGCGCGAGTAAAGGATGGAAAATAGAACCAGGGTAACTGGGGAAGACCTTCCCGAAGAAGTGACTATGAAGCTGAGACCCCCAGACAAGCAGGAGGTAGGCCAAGGGGGAGGGAGCAAGACCCCAGGAGGAAAGGGATGACAAGGCCACCATCCGGGGCTTGAGAAGAAGCACCTGCTTCCTCCCCACCCCACCGCCGAGAACTCTGACCTGAAATTCCCACACCTGAAGATGCCTGAAATACTGGGTGTTGTTTTTAAAGAAGAAGAAGGTGTGTTCTCAGACCTTGCTGCTTCTGTGATAAGCTGCCGAATATCTAATTGTCCATATTCACTCTCGTATGCAGGAAATCACAGGCGGATTTTTCTCCTTCCTCAATGTATTTTTAACCATTTTAACATCAGATTAAGTCTTGATGTTCACTGGATGGGACATCTGCAGGGTTGGGGGGCAGAGAACGTGGAGGACTTTGTCTGTTTCCTGCAGTGCGTCTGCACTTTTCCCGTAACATGGCTTTTTCTGACAACAGATCTCCCCGGGCTCTCCTTAGCCCTGACTCGGAAGACAGCCTCTGAGTTGAGCCAGGGAGAGTCATTAGAGGGGTCTGGTTTTTCACTCTCTTCAGACCGGCAAGTGGATTTGAAGCCTTTGGGGAGCGTTGAGTGGATTAAGTAGGCAATTTGATCCATTAACTTTGACTAATCATCCTTCTTTTCTGTGAAGTTCCAGAGCTAGAGGAAGGTGGGAGAGAGAAAGGTAGAGGTGAGCTCGTGGCTCAGGCGGGATCGCAGGCCTGCAAATGTGCGTTGGTTGACAAGTGTACAACACACGGCCTATGCTTTCCCGGTAGTCAATACATGGCTGAAATTTTTCTAAACAAACTGGCTGGACTTGACCTTCACCAGGAATTGACTCGTGGTTCAGGGAGTCACAAAAGTGTGGCCTGACGAACGAGAACCAGTGAATGCATGGTATCTTAAAGAGGGGAAGGATGTATGATATTTTAAATATATGAAGATAGAGAAGGAGCAAAAATCTGGATTTTTTCCCCCCTGATTCCTTTATATCCTTGAACCAGGATCTGTTTTATTAACTTTGGTGCTAGTTGGCCAGTGACTGGGATAAGATTCCTCAGTGTAAAATGTCTTCATTGAGTTACGTCAGATTTTTTCATCTTTTTGCCACCAAGGATAGTTTTTATTATTTTGACCCAGTGCAAGGCATATATATGAAGGTTTTTCTTTCCACACAAAATTGTGTTTGATGTGAATGAGCTTGCATTCCGGCTTTTTAAAGCGATTGGGTACCATGTGACATAGCCCATCACCCAGGCTGAGGCTCTGCCCAGGGAGACGTGGGTTGCCACTGTCGGGTCATTTCATTCCAGCCCAGGGCAGACACTTGACACTTCTGGTGGCCTCGACAGCCTCATGTTGCTATTCATGCATGTACTTATTTTGACTTCATTTTGGGTCCAAAAGGTGTTGCCCTGCCTGGTACTTTCTTGGGTTTTGATGGGACTTTTTGAAGGGTTTTCTCACATCTCCAGGTCCCAAACTACTGTTGTGAATTTTGCGTTAGGAACCTCTAGGAGGTACCATTGTGTTTTTCCTACTCTGCGACATTTTTAGTCCCCAGAAGGATCTCCCGCCATGACACATAAGGGTTTTGCAGACATCGTATGTGGCATCACCCACTCAGGACTCGTATCTCAGAGTGACGCATTCAAAAACAAACATTGGCAATAGTAATAGCCCAGAAAAGCTAAATTAATGAGACAATTCCAGCAGAAAAGTGTATGGCAGAGGAGTTAAGAGGAAGTAGAAGACACAAAGTCCCAAAGATGTAACACGACCTGAGTAGCTTCTATTCCGGGTTCTGTCCTGCCATATCTGATGAGAAGTAAGAGAGGCTGGGTTCTTAAAGGTCAATAATTGGTAGTTCCATTGGAACCAAATTAAGGAAGACATCAATAACTAGATTTAATTAACAAATGGCAGAAAAGAGCCTGAAAAAAAAAAAACCTCAGACAGATAGACTCTTAAAAACACCAAGCATGAGTCATTTATCAGCAACTCACATTTATAATACTGATTTCCTATTCCTGAATAAAAAGAGTTACCTCAGAACTTTACAAAAGATACACATTTTGGTAATGCTTATATCTCAATTCTCTTCAGGTTTCTAAGAACACACAGACACTCCACCCACAGACATGACCCACCCCCCACACACTTCCATTTTCCCCTGTGGCATGGACATTTCTGAAAAATCTACATCTTAGATGTTCACACACACACACACACACACAGCCGACTAACTTAGGTCTTGATATGTTTGTTGATTCATTTCCTGAGCTGAAAGTATCCATTTTGCTAACCCCGAAGGTCACTGGGTCGGTGGGTAGGGGTTACCTCTCCAGCCGCAGCCTAGTTGACATTTTGGTCCAGTTATTCCAGTGTTACAAGTCCTTTGATCGCGCCTGCCCTGTGGCCCTATACACAAACCATTAAGGTGTCTGTCTTCCCAACTCATGAGTCATGTCCTGAGCAGGAATCCTCCCTCCCTCCCTGGGCGCACCCCATCCCTCTCACTCATGCCACCCTGACCCTGAGAGGAGGTTGGTGCCGGGGTTTACGTATGTATGCCACACAGCACAATGGATGTGATATTTTGAAAGCTAACACTTCGATGGGCAGCTTGCCTCAAATCATGTGGCTTCAACGTGGCCACATCTGAGTGGTTGGGCCACGTTCTGTGTCAGCCAGTTCTATAGACGTGTAGAGACTCTTTCTGATTAAAAATGGCCCAAATGTATAGCGACTCAAGCACAATCGTTCCGATCCTGAGATGAGCATCTTTCTGAGAAACTCGAAGGATAATCAGAGTAGGAGATCCTGAATTAGTAGAGGACCGGCTGGACAGAGCCAGACAAGCTTCTCAGGCAGGACAGAATCGGTGTCAGACACCACTTGTCCTGGGTTAACGTGGCTCTGAGGTCTTAGGCCAGAGCTTGGGAACAAAATCTGGGATGCTGGCGATTGCTTCTGTGGGCCCTGAACCCCCTTATCCAGAGAGCTCTGCCCCATGACCTGGATTTGGGGTTGGCCTGGAAGTTCAGCCACAGCTGACCATTTGCCCACACCTCATCCAAAGAGAACCAAAACCAGTGAGTGTCCAAGACCATGAGCCTCCAGTAGGATGAACTGAGGCAAGGAGCAAAGCATTAAATGTCAGACAAAGCACACTGGGAGGAGAGCTTAGCATGCCTGAGATCTAAACCCCCAAATGAAGAAACTATCTTAATGATCTGGCTTATCCATTTTAGTTGAAAGGTCAAGAGTGAGGCTGCGGGCTTCGTATGCATAGCAAATTCTAGAAAATTATTCTTGTAGGATCTACCAGAAGCAAGGATACCTCCCACATCATTGTTTTATTCTCTTAATCATAAATTTCAGGACACAAAGTGACAAAGGCCAATGAAAGAATTTCATAAACTTCAGTTCCTTATCAAATGGAATGTCCAGACAATATTTGCAGACTTTCAGTTTGGCCTAAAGCTGGAAAGCAATGATTGTCCAGAAAGTCTAGGCCCCAGACTCATGTCTGAGTGCTCATGACTGAGGTTTGGGAACCAAGTTACACTTGGTTGTTGGAATCCAGCATAGGCTGGCTGGAAAGTTCTGGATTATTATTTCAGCAAACAGAGTTCTGTCCCCTTGTTATTTCATTTCTTGGAGCAGAAGCTAGGAGCTTATGAAAATTAATGAAACCTCTTCTCATAGTGATACCACATAGACCTCTCCTGCAAGAAGATCTCACTGGCCATTGTTTGGCTTTGTTTGGAAGACAGAGTATGGTGGCATAAATATCCAAACCATAAAAGAGAAGTGAAGTGGTAGCCCTAACTAAAGCGCCATCAGACACATAATCTGAACGAGAACCTTCATTTTCTCAGCACAGACGGGAAAAGCTGTGGCAATCTTGACTAACACACCTTGCTTACGGAAGATGGTCCAGTTCGCTAGCACGAACATTCCTGTAAGAAGGAAGTGTTAGCAGTGGGTTCCAGGAAGCCCCATAGGGATATTTTCCCAAGGGTCCCCCAACACAGTCCTTACCCAGATGCCACTTCTCTAAGTGGCCCCTTACCAGGAAAACGTTATGTACCACACCCAAGGAAACCTCTGCTCCCCTATCCTTAGATTGAGGGGGGGAAATTGTGTCTTTTTCAAATGCAACAACAAACGTTACCCCTGAGGCCCTGAACGCAAATCATCCTGGATTAGATCACCTCAAAGCTTTCCTAAGAAGTGAGCTTTCTTAAGGAGAACAACAACAACAAAAACACACACAAAAAACTTTCCTTCTTAAAAACGGTAGGCGCTTTCTCTTCTGGGGGTGGAATTGGGGTTTTAACAAACAGAGAAGAAACAGAGCTCTAATGTGTGCGGCTCGGTGCTTCCTCAGGCGACGTGTTGGTGCCTGGCCGTTTCTCCTCACGTTTGCCTGGTTGTAGGACCCGGGAAGTGGGGTCGGAACTCAGTGAGGCCGAAACCTCTGCCTTTTGCACAAATCAAAGCGTGGAGCTGGCAAGTTTGACCTGAGCCGCAGAGGCCTCCCGGGCAGGCACAGGGAGATGCGCCGGGGAGGCGATGCAGGGGCGAGGCAGGAGTTGCCTGAGGAAGCCTCGGCCCTGCCTGCTTCTGAGTGCAGGAGGCAGTTCCAGCCTGAGCCTGGAAGCGGGCAGGGTCTCGGGAAAAGAGAAGGCATCCCTGCACAAGAGGGGAAGGCCCCGAGCCTGCTGGACTTGGCATTTTCTTTGGGTCTTTCCCCGATCAGCGACAAGCTGGCCCACACTGTGGACCCGATCACAACGGCCTACAGCTGAATCTCAAGACTGCCGTGTCCAGCTCCCAGAGGCACTCTCAGGATGACTTCAGCCTCCACTCCAGGCTGTCTTGTGGCAAACCGTCAATCTGACATGAACCCAGGCTTTGGTCTTTGTCGTCTGTGACCTCTGGTGCCTCAGCGGCCAGCCCTGGGAGGTAGTAAGGGGGAGGCGTTCTCTGGATTCCAAAAACCTGGATAAAACCTCATGTTGACAAGTACCATAAGCCTGCCTTTCAAGGCTCTTGCTCTTGGCTGGAATTAGAGTCAACTGTGGGCTAATGCCTCTTGCCTCCTGCTGATCAAGTACTAGGCGTTTGATTGGTAGAAAAAGAAACTACGTTTTATTTAATAAATACAATTTGTTCAACAGAATCTTTCCTAATCGGAGTCCACTTGGGAGAGAATAGGAAAAAAGTAACAGGACTTTTTTTTTTTTAAGATTTTATTTATTTATTTGACAGAGATAGAGACAGCCAGCGAGAGAGTGAACACAAGCAGGGGAGTGAGAGAGGAAGAAGCAGGCTCATAGCGGAGGAGCCTGATGTGGGGCTCGATCCCAGAACGCTGGGATCACGCCCTGAGCCGAAGGCAGACACTTAACCGCTGCACCACCCAGGTGCCCCAAAAGTAACAGGACTTTTGATAGCAAGAGCTCGGAAACAATGCCCTTATAGGCGCTCTGTATAGTTTCTCAACCTTATAGCTAGTCATCTGCGCATACATGCGTTTGCTTCTCACATATTTATTAAGAACTTGCCAAACATGCTAGACACTCGAGAATCAGTTATGGATAAAACACGGTGCCTGACCCTCACGGGGATTATAGCCTAGAGGAACAGACTAACACACAGTCAGGCAACCCCCACACATCCCAGGAACTGCTGTGCTGAGAGTAAGTGCCGGCTCAAGCAGGCTTCCTGGAGAAGGTGATGTCTAATTGGTTTTTAAAGTAATGGTAGGGTGTGCAGTTTAGATGCTCCATGTTCGCATGCATAAGATAGAACGGGTTGAGTAATTGTTTCGTAGGTCATATTATGGCAGGTGTCTGGGCTCTAGCACAAGGTCAGATGTCATTTGCATTGGGTCTGATTCTATACACCAGAAGGGGGGTACATGGAAGTTAATAGGTTCTTACTCAGGGATCAGGTCCCTAGGTAGAAGTTGTGAACAAAAACGGGGAAGAACTTCAGACCAACGTTTCCCAAATGGTATTTCATGGAACATGTAGAGGTGATTTGAGCAAAAGAGCATTTTGTGGTTCTAAGTTTGGAAAATGCTGAGTTTTTAAAAAATCTCATTTTTGCAGAACTTACCAGTACCTTCATTTCAGTAATGCATACTATGAGTCGCTCAACAAACACATGTGAGTGACTACGATGGCAATGAACAATAATGGATCCATATTTCCTAAACTGATTGGTCCACAGAACCATTTTGTAAAGAAGCATCCATTCATTCCCTCTGTTCTTTGAACATGTTTTTTTGGAAAGGAGTTAACTAGGAGAATTAGTGATAACCTCCCCAGATGGAACACTGCAACTACGTCAGCAGATTTGCAGTGTCTCCAGAGATGCTTTCAAGGGTGTTTTGTAATTGGAATATGTGATCCATAAGAGCTAGAGTGTTTCTGACTCAACAAAACTGGATGTTTCTGGAGAGTGCACCTTCAGCCGGATATCTTATTGGGAAGGATGTATTTGGTGCCACAACCTGATGAAGGAATACCAAAGTTCATGGCCATCCATGAAGTGAGACGACAATAGGAAACATAGATTTTCACTGTGTATGTCATATAAGATAATTCCCAAAGGAAAGTCATGGGCCAAAACCAGATGGTGAGTTTAAGAGGATTTATGGCTTGCCCCACCCCGTTCAGATGCAGTTCACGAACATATACCTGGGACCTGTGATGCTGAGTTTCACCCGAACCCCCAGATTCTCAGGCAGACACTGTGATCAGAAAGTTGGGAGCAGGGACTCTGGGTCTCATCTGTGCTTTGATCTGTCTAAAGTGCCTATGAGTAAGGAGGTCATTAAAATGCATCTGGAGTGCGTGGATCTCGGTTAGGGTAAATCTCAGGGCTGAGGGGCCTTTTTGTGAAGGGACTCATGTATGGGAGGCCAGATCAGCAGCACCTTTGATATTTCCCAACATTGCTGCTCCAGTCGGACCTCCCAAACATCTGGAAATAGCAGCTAGCGTAAATAAATGAGTATACCCACTTATGATTGTATATAAGCATAATACGTATTTCAGTTATACATTGAAGCATATATTCAGATATAGGCATTCAATTTTGTGTGTATGTATGTGCGTGTATGTGTGTATATGTATGTGTATATGGGTGTGTATATATATATTTCTATTATTCTCGGGCATTTCCCATTTCCTTCCATTTCATCCATTTGTTTTGCTATCACTAGCCAACTGCTTAGGTTGTTTACATAAAAGAACAATCTCGACATTTAGCATGTCAAGTGCAGTTGGAATCCTATTTGAAAGCTTATGCTGTTTTTTAATATGATCTTAATCTTGCTTCCACTGCAGCTGTCCATCTCAAAAAGAGAAAAAGGCATATTCTATTAAAAACAATTGATTCCATAATGACTCTAAATCTGCAAATGAGACCCATTACCCATTTCCCCAGTACCACTTACCAATGAATCTCTGTGAAGGATCCGCGTACAGATTTTTGGTGTTGGCCACCGTATCCCACTTGGTCAAATCTTAGTGGTCATCACTCATGGAGGAGGAGAGGTAAACCAGATCACATCAAACCACGGTCACCCCCAAAGCCAGCCGTGCTTTGCAGTGGTGCATGGGGAGGGGTGAGTGAAAGCAGATGGTTTCCCTCCCTAATCCCAATGCACTTGATTTCTTGAGTTGATGCTGGTCTTCCCTGGAGTGTATACACCCTGAAGCTCTGAGGGGTGTGCCAGGGAGATTGCTGGTCAAACAGCAGGTAGGATGGTCATATGTCATTGACAAATGCAATAATCAGGAAAGGGTCCACTGAATACTGATGACTGCAATAAAATCCTAAGGATATACCTGCAAAGAAGAAAAATAATTGCCTGGACAAGAAAAGAGTTATCTAGCACAGCCTCATTGACATGTTGATACAAGGGCTCCTTCCCAGCTCTTAACTATCGCCTGGTAGCAATGATGAAAAAGAGAGAGGTGCTTCCCTACTTCTCTTTCATTTGAAGGAGCCACACAGCTGGTAGAAATTTGGGGAGGGTAGGAAAGCTCTGACAGGGGACTGGACTGGTCTCTGCCTTCAGAAGTGGCCAATGGTCCAGGCAACCAGGAAGCAACAGGTATTGCTGGTTTTTGGGAGGACTGCTTGTAGACCAGAGCCGATCTCTCATGACATTTTCACCAGCCCCGATGAACATAAAAATGAGCAGAATTATCCATTAATTTAAATGCATCCAATGTAAAGGACTGTCCTTTGTTTCGAGAGTATAGCATTCTTGTTGAAAAAAATGCCCTTTATTTTGTGAAGTGGTGGTCCCATCAGAGAGTTGTCATGGCACTCGTGGTTGCTGTTGTAATTTATATAATCAGTCCCAAAAATATTTTTTAAGTTCCCCTTCTTTGTGAAATCCAGAGATTCAAGAGCCAGTGAAGGCATGAGGGACTGATAGGATAGGTAGGATCAATTTCGTTCCAGGAAGGAAAACTGTGAGAACAATAAAAATGGCAGGGAGAGAAAGAAACAGCCAACGATGAATGTACTGAGCCAATATTTAGCTGATACCACGTCCAGCTGTTCGACCCCAGCTCCAAGCACTTGCTGGGGGAGCATCCTGGCATCTCTAAGCCAGAGGGTAAAAGTGCGTGCCCAGACAACAGCAGCGTGGGAATTTTCTCCCCTCCTCTCCAAGATAGAGAACTAAATCTTGTCATTTTCCAAACTGTATAGTAAGCATTTCTGCCCAAGAAACCAGTGGGGGATGAACAGTGTGGCCGACAGCGTAGATGCCTTTGCCTTCTGAGATGCTGTTGTAACAGCATTTAGTCCCAGGGGCTCAAGCCCTCTGGCCCTGCATGGTTCCTGCTGTTCAATTTTCTGGAACATTGGTCCCTGCTTCCTTCTCCCTGCTCCAGCCCTCCTCCTCACCTCTCATCCTGCCATTCCTCCCCCTAACATCTATCTTTTTCTCTGCAGTAGCCTCCTTGGTATTCAGAGCTGAAATTAACTGCTTCAGTGTCCTACGAGCGTGTACTTTACTTTCTTATGTTGGCACCTGCAACTCCATCCTTTATCCTGGGGCTGGAGAAAGGGTTTCAGTAAATTCTACTGGTGATGAAGCCCTATTACAGAATTCCTTAGAGACCTTGAATTCAGGTTACATTAAATATCTCCATGAAAGTTAAAATGAAGAGTCTCACAGTACCAGAGGAAGAATCCTTATGGAATGGGCAAGAAGTTGTCCATGAGCTCAAAGCCCCTGACTCTGGCTCTGCAGTCAGAGGATCTGACCTGACCGTAGCTGAGCTGATGGCTCTCGAACACATGTCTCTGAGGCTCAGGGATACATAAAGGGTTCGGGCAAGAGGGCATCCCACGTGTTCTGTGAGCTCCCACAGGCTGCCATTTGATGGCTCCAACCCCTGATCGCAGTCCAGTCTGTGGGCAAAGTGTGGCCAGGCTGGGAGGCTGGCAGAGAAAAGCAGATGCAGTGAGCATGTCCAGAGACAGGGAGTTTTCACTTCCCAGCTCTACAAACGCACCGCACCCTGGACCTCTCCCTGGGGAAATCTCCTGGAGGAGGAGCTGGGCATCCCTGTCCCCATATCCCTTTGGCTCCAACTCCCACTGTTTTGTCAAAGCAGTTGTCTTAAATTGGAGCTGTGAGCAAGCATGCATTTGGCTCGCTCCAGCCAGTTGGTGTTGTCACCTGCAGCTGAAACAGTGGGGGACAGAGGCCCCCGTGTCACACCTGGCGGATCTTCACAAGCCAGTGCTGTTGCTGCGTCCACGTGACCAACCAGGGTGGTCGTGCCTTTCCCCAGCTCATGCTGTTTAATCCCTGGGAAATGGTGAGAGGCTGCAGCTGCTTGCATTTTTTTTTGCCTAAAAGAAATGAAGCCCATATATCTATATGAAGATATAGATATATAATGATTAATGGGGGGAAAATATTTGCGAAATGCAAGAATCTAACAATCTTCGAGTTTAAGGAGGAGATCCTGGCACGTTTGGCTCTCCATCCACGAGGAATGCCAAAAACAAAACAAAACAAAACAAAAATGCAAGCCCTGGGTCTCCCAGTCTCTCCACCACCATTAAAGGAAAGACCACATGAAAGTGTGGACTCTGCTTGGTGGGAGATGATCATTTCTGTGGGCTTTTCAGCTACTTTACTTTCTGTAATTTCTGGTGGTTCTCTTTCTCTCATACCAGCCACGTGCCTGGTTAGAGAAAGGGTCTTGATTAACTTCTGCAAGCCAACAACTCTTTAAATACCTGAGCCAAAGGCATTCAGTGCACCTACCTAGAGGAAAGGCAAGTGTCCCTCTTGATGTGATATTCTGTGTTTCTCTGAAGCAAATGCTAACTGATCGACTTCTGTAGGTTTCACTGAATACGACTGCATGCATGGAGTGCTATTACTGTTTGCAATGCAACCTGATCTAAAAACATTGCATTTCTTTTTAATCCAAAGGGGACTAGCAGGTTTATTGTGTTTGCATGTGCTTTCCCCCTAGACTCTGGCTGCCCTAACAAGAAATTCAATAAATCTACTTCCAAACCATCTTGCACAAGCTTTGCATGTCCAGTCTGGGCCTGAGGAAATTAACAAGAGAATAGAACATACCATCGACTTGCGGAGTGGCGATAAATTGAGAAGAGAGCATATCAAGCCATTCTCACTGATGTTTAAAGACTCCAGCCTGGAGCACAAGGTAGAGCTGGGTCTCCACAGTGGCTCTTTTTCTGAAGTTACTTGTAAATGTTCATGGGACCAGAGAGAGAGCCCCGGGGCTGCGGTGTTGGTTGGTGTGTTTGTCGTTTGGTTGGTTGGTTTGGTTCGGTACTGTCTTTTCTTTTTCTCTTTGCAAATCATGAGTGGACTGAAGGCTATGAACGGAGATGCTTGTTAGAGGAAGAGGGCCTCAGCTTTGCTCTTTAAGGAGAAGATAACTAAAAGAACAGAGGCGTTCACTCGACTTTGAGATTTTTAACCCTAAGGGACATTAGCACCCACTTGCTTTTGCTTTTAGGAGAACTCATGTCAGTTGCAACCCTTGGCACGTAATGTATGAGGACGCCCAGTAACTGGACGCAAGCATTAGTGATAAACTGCCTTTCTTAGATTACAGACACCTCTTCTCCCATTTTCCAGTTGTCTGCTGGCTCAGAGGCCCCCTGATATAGGCGGAGTGGAAAGGAGATGGGTGGTGGTAAACACTGGATTGGAATTCCACCTCTGCCAATTCCTTGCCATGTGACCTTCAGAAAGTGAGGTAGCCTCTCTGAGCATGAGCTCCTCAATGCACAGTGAGGATCATGGACGTGCCTCCCACTTAGGCTAATATGAGAGGCTCCAGGCAATGCCTTGATTAGGTTAAGTGTTGAAAAATGGCAGCCATCACCCTACTGACGATGACGTTTTCCCGCGCCTCTCTCCCGCCCTAGCTCTAAACTGTAAAGGGTGGTGGGGAGGCAGGCGCTGTCCCTGCTTAACTGGGCTGCTTTTCTGCACTGATGGAAACTGACAGACCTTCCTTGACTGAGCACAGGAGGTGCTTGGCCTCTGCAGGAGCCTCGGGCAAAAACAGCAGGGAATTTGAAAGCAAATTTCAGGAGTTTGATCCGATACTCTGCAAAGCTCCAGTGAGCAATTTTTTGTTACTTTGCTCAGCTGCCTGGGACATTCTGCTTTCCTCGATTTGGAGAATTCACACGTCTGTGCACATGCACCATTCCCAGTGAGTTTCTGTGATTAGCTAACTAAAGGTTGCAAACTCCAAAATTAGTATCTTCGCCTCTAGTTCACAACTTGAAATGGATTGTGTCTGTGTACTAACAAAAAGAGAAGAAACATTTTGTCTCACTCAACACCCTTCCCGCAAATAGCAAGTAGGCTTTTCTTATTTGTAATATATTTAAGGGGCTTAAGGTCCAAATTAAATTCATTTTCTTTCCTGGTTGCCACATTGAAGGAGCTAGGAGGAGCCAGGTGGTCTAGCAAAGAATCTTCTCAATTAGCCTGGGTAAATACCTATGTCCGGAGCTATACAAAACCCTTTTGTTCATTTTTGCTAAAGATGTACTTGTGTTGCTAATGACCTGACCCCTGCACACTGTAGATAATTTCTAATGTGTTTTATTCTGTGGCGTCTAGATCTCTTCTACGGGACCTGGTGTTGGAGCAGGAGTGGACCTGGGGGGTGGGGGTGGGGTGCACAGTGTGTCTGAGGTTGATTTCTGGGTCCAGGAGAGGTTCTTCTAGAAAAAGCAAAGGGCAGCATCCTGAACTGACGTGTGGGGATTTGCCCACTGACTGTCCAGCAGCCTTGCACTATCCAGTGTGGTGGACTCTGCCTTGCATGGGTTCTGCCCGGTGAGGCCAGTGGGGCACATCAAAAAGCGTTCCCTCCCCTCCTGTCGCAGAGGCACTCCTCATGGACTCTTGCTCTGAGACTCTCTCTAGGGGCTGCATTACTGTGGAGCAGAGAACGTATAATAAGTATTAACCATTAGGTATTTACCAAATACCAAGCACTATTCTAAGCTCTTAGCACAAATTCACTAACAATGACTGTGTAAAGTAAGTGCTCTTATGAGCCGCACCTTATACTTGATGAAATGGAGACAGAGAAATGATTAGGTGGCCCGCCCAAACCACCTGTCAGTAGAGGGGCTTCGATCTGAGCCCTCTGTGAGCCCCCGGCCACTGCCTGGTCTGTTCACCACAGACCTCTCCCAAGAGTCCTGGGGCTTGTTCTCTCCCAGGCCCTTGTATAAAGACAACAATCCTGTGTGATCTGCATTCTTTCCTCTTGGAACTCTGGGTGGGGTGGGAGGCAGGGGGCAAGAGGTTCTGGCGAGAGAGTAAGTAGGAAAGAGTCCTGGAGCCTCAGCCGAATTAACACAGTGTCTTCAAGTCCATAAGGTTCCAGAACTGGAGAACAGTATCGCTGTGTGTCTGCTGTGTTCACCAGTTTATTGCATCCTTAGAGAGTCACTACTATCCTGCTTACAAAAGAGAAGACAGCCGTCTAGAGGTTAAGTAGAGGTCATAGATCTCAAATCTGGCTGCCATATCCCATTGACTCTAAGGTACCGTCAACTGTGAGATGCCCCATTTTCTCCGCAGCACTAAGAAAGAAAAACCCAGTATGGGGAGTCTGGAAGGAACTCCCCCCGATAAGCTGGGCTTACCCCTCGAGGTAAGGTTGGACAGAAAAAAATCCCACCCAGCAGATAATCCCCCCCCCCCCCCCACATGCCCATCCCCTGGGATTAGTTAGCAAAAAAAAGGAGCTCTCCAAGAGGTTAAACTCCAGAACGGAATCCACATCGCCTTGCTGCCTGATTGCACACCCTGAATGTGGTCTTTAAAAAACCTCAGGCAGGGAACTGGATGTGAAGTGGTCCTGGGTGGATGTTGCCCCCTGCTGACCAGCAGAAGCAATCACAAACCTCTCAACTTAGGGCTTTAAGACTCCACTGCGAATAAGAAGTGTTCTGGTTTCAGAGATGTTAGAAAGTGGCGGGGGGGGGGGGGGGGGGGGGGGGGGGAATTGGGCATCTTAGGATTGTTGTAACATATACAGCATTTGTGACTCCAAAGTCCTCTTTCCTCCCACTGCCCTACCCTGCTTTTCGGGAGCAAGTTTGCACCCTAAAAACATGTTTTCAGAAAGGAAAACAAGAAAGGGAAATGCTGATTTTATCTTTGGAACTTTTGTGGGGAAGGAAAGGCTTCATTCTGTTTGAACGATAAGAAGAAGTGTGAACGAGGGAACGCCTTCCCCTCTCTTTATAGTGAGTTAGAGAACGAGAACGTCAAAGCTCCTTCGAAAGGTCGTTCAGACATTTCCTGATCACATTGGCTGATAAAAATGGACACCTCTACCAACAGTGTTCTGTGAAATAGGACTTTTCTGTAGCCCGAGGTGTTGCACAAAGACCTGAACGAAGGCTCAGGCTGAAGAGAAGTTCAGAGGAGACTGTCTTGACTCCTGTAGCTGATCTCGGGGTATTTGTAGAACCCGGAGAGCCGGAAGGCACGAGTCCGTGCTGATCTCTTAGCAGTGGAGCTTCTGGAGAGAAGACTGTGAAGTTCTGATCGCGTCCTAGCATGTCATTGCATGGTGGCACAGACACACACTCGCTCTCACACACGCTTACACACTTATGTGCACTCACACTGTGTCTTGCACACTTACACACATACACTCACAATACACACTCGTACAGTGTCTCGCACACTTATACACCTACATACACACTCTCACACACTCTCACACTCATACATTGTCTTTGCACACTTATGCACTTACACATACACTCTCACACATACACACTCGCAGTGTCTTGCACACCTATACACTTACATATACACGCACACACGTACACACTCGCAGTGTCTCGCACACCTATACACTTACATATACACTCATACACATATACACTTGCACACTTATACACTCGCACACAGTGTCTTGCACACATATACACTTACATATACACTCTCACACACTCACACTTATACACACTCACACAGCGTCTTGAACACTTACACACTTACATATACACTCACACACACGAATCTTTGGAGTTAAGCTTCGGAGCAGCATGCTCGTGACTCGTGGTGTCACCCACGTTGGGCAGCACGTGTTCACTTCTCTCTCTGGTCCTCTGTTTCCTCATCTGTGACGAGAGGGTCAAAGAGCCCCTAGCATCTTTCAGCAGTCGATGCCATGAGCCCCTGAATTCCCTATGACCATGGTGACCATATGCCCTGGTTTGCCCAAGACATATATTTTCTTTTTATTCTTAAAGATTTTATTTATTTATTTGAGAGAGAGAGAGCCCAAGCAGGGGAGAAGGGCAGAGGCAGAGGGAGAAGCAGGCTCCTGCTGAGCAGGGAGCCCGACATGGGACTTGATCCCAGGACCCCCAGGATCACGACCTGAGCTGAAGGCAGACGCTTCACTAACTGAGCCACCCAGACGCCCCACGGCATTGATTCTCTCAATGTGATTATTAGTAGCACCTCCCTTCACTTTCAAAACTCACCGGTGTGGATAACGAGAAACATACGGCAAGCCGGGGCTTGGGCCTCAGCCAGGTTAGAATCCATGGTTCTTAGCACCTCTAGTTCCCAGCATCCCCCGGAGGACTTTCTGAGCCGACCTCTGGGTAGGGTGGGGGTCATAATCCAGGCATCAAAGGTCCCCTCCTGGTCCTCCCAAATTTCCCAGAAAAACCCTCTGCCCTTCTTTAGCCTCAAGCTAAATCCTTCCTAAGACAGCTTACAGATCTCAGGAGCAAACAAAAATTAGAATTATGGTAAAGGGAGTAGAAACGTGGCGTGTTTGTCAAAGACTGTAGATCATATTAGATGTTTTTCTTTTCTTATATGTGAATTTTTCTTATAAAAAAATGAGTGCATTTGCACTAACAAAAGTTTATGCCAAGCATATAAGACAAAAAGAAGAAAGTAACATCTCTTGGGACCTTACAACTCAGGGTAACCACTGGGAACATTTTGGCATCTGTCTCCCTACACCTTCATGATTGCAATTCTCTATGCTTATCTGTGCGATTTTTTTTTATTAAAATGGGACCATTTTGTACAGAATTATTTGTGACACAGTGTTAAGCACTCTCTGCTTGAGACTTTTCCTGTATTATTAAATATGTAGTTACAAAAAATTGTAACTACATACTACTTTATTGCATGTTTTAACCATTTTTGGCTTTTCCCCCCCGTTTTTCACTCTTATAAATTATAAACTGCATTGCAGTAACCATTGTCTTAGTTAAATCATACACCCATGCTTAATTCTTTCCTTAGGAAGAAGATCCTAAAAGTGGCTATAAGAGAACGTACGTTTAAAAATACTTGATGTATGTTCCGAAATTGCTCTCAAAATTGTGTTTATACTTTTAAATTGCAACTTTGATAAGAAGCAAAGTGTCACTTCTATTTTTTTTAATTATTCTTGAGTTTGAAAGTCTTTCAGTATATGTTTTTATGTTTTGGTCTTTCTGGTTCTCCGTTTGTGATTTGCACGTTCATCTCTCGTTGTGGTGCTCACCTCAGTATTATTGATTTCTGAGTACTCTTTACATATATAGTGAAAGACTTAACCCCACAACACTTACAGGAAGAGGATACTTACCAGCCTCCGGTCCTCATTTCTCTTTTAGGACAAGACTCTTAATTTGTTTATTATTTGTGAAGCTTAGGATGGGGAAGGCAATTAATTACAATTACTTATGGATGTTTCCAGGCCAAATAAACCAGCCCAGTACCTGTAGTGCCTGAAGAGAGCTCAGTCACATAGGCACACATACTTGGAGGGACTTCATTAAGCTTACTGTTCGAAAAAACTCGAGTATCGCCACCTCGGAACGAGTCAACTTCCTCATCGCGAGTACAGATCAGGCTATGTTTAATATATACTCCAGAATTGGTTTATGAGAATTTATGCTTCTTTTTTTTAAAAAAAGATTTTATTTATTTATTTATTTGGCAGAGATAGAGACAGCCAGCGAGAGAGGGAACACAAGCAGGGGGAGTGGGAGATGAAGAAGCAGGCTCATAGCAGAAGAGCCTGATGTGGGGCTCGATCCCACAACGCCGGGATCACGCCCTGAGCCGAAGGCAGACGCTTAACCACTGTGCCACCCAGGCGCCCCTGAGAATTTATGCTTTTAATGTGAACATGTTAGGAGGCTAAGTATTAAAATCAAACCATATCAATGATGACTAGATTTCCTTCTCTTTTTCAATGTTGGCATCTTTTCGCTAAATGAAACCTTTTCCTTTGAGAAAAGGCCTCCTTATGTGATTGTGAAATTTTTAAGTGATAAAAAACCTCTTTGTCCTAGGCTGATATTTTTCCAAGTAGAAGATGATCTGGGGAGCTTGTTAAAAATACAGGTACCCATCACTCTATCCCCAAGATTCTGATTTTCCAGGGGGACCTACATTTAGGATTCCAGGATTCCTTTTTCCCAAGTTGGTGTCCACCCTTCTCTTTCCTTGACTGCACGGATTTGGGGTTCTCACTTGCCAAACACCCCCAGAGATCAGATTATATCAGAAGGTCCTAGATCCAGACTGGATGCCAATATGGCCTCGGGCAGGCCTAGAGAGGATATCTTCATAAGGCTCATAGAGTTCCTAGGAGATCAGACTCTGGAGTCAAGCAGACCTTGTTCAAATCCCACTTTGGAAATAGAAGTGAGTGCAAAGAATGGTTGATGAATTTACGGGTCGTTCGTGGATGCTGACACGTCAAGAGCCTTCCATCACCCAGGTGGACATTCATATGCCCCCTTTATCTCACAAGTGCCTGGTTTTTGTTAAACGGCAGAGGAAGAATATACTCTTGATTACTGGATAGACATGCTTGAATCCAGTTCCTACCAATTACTGAGTGGGTGACACAGGACAGAGTGAGCTCACTGAGAAGATGATGATCAGAATACCTGCCCCTCACTGGGTTGTTGTGAAAATGGTTGACATAATTCTCATGGAATAGATATTTGAATAAATTCAATAGTTATTCTTTTCCCTTTCCTCGTGATGAATCCTATGTCAGTCCACATCGGGGTGAGGCTAAACCCTCACTTAACATAAATCTCACACTCGTAGAGTTTCCATAAAGAAACTACGTCATTAAAAATGGTGGGAGGAAACAGTGTTCCTGTGGCTGGTACACCAGGGTCACGGCCTTCGTAAATACACAATCACATAGGTACATAAAGGTGCTCACTAACCAAGTACCCACCTACAGCCCATTGCGGGAGGCCTCCCCAGCCCTGCCTTCCGGCCATTAGAGCACAAGCAGTGGGCATCTTGGCCCCCTGGGATGTATTTACATATGTAAGCGTCATTCAGTTGTCTTTTCTCGAAATGATTTTATTATTCCAAATTCTCTATTAATCACCATCTTCCCAATAAGATGAGAAAGATCGACTCTAAGGGCATGTGGTGTTTGATCGTCCCCAAAGGCCATGCCCTTCTTCCTGGGAGACCAAGCCAGCTAAGGAGTTTAGATGTCACACATAGGTCTCTCTGTGCTCCTGCATGGACTGTCCTTCTGTCCATGCTCATGATCCCTGGGAAGTCCCTCAGGCCCAACATAGAGTATTTGCTACATACTGACTGCTTCAGACACAGACCGGGGCAGGTGCTGTCAGAAGACAGAAAGACGTGGCTTCCGTTCCCTTCGAACTTACACTCCAACTTGTGATCTGGGGCAAGTCATTGAACTTCCCATCCCCGCAAGGTCGCCGTGCAGGTGAAAGGCAGATAACTCTTAGGAAGTCCCTCGAGACAGCAGTGTTGCAAGGACACCGACATTTGTTGATCGCTTGCGACTCTATCAGGCTTATCTACCATAAGCATGTTACGTTTGCTACGTCATTTAATTTTTACAACAGTCCTTTTGTGTAGCTACTAGTCTTACTGTTTGATAAATGAGGGAGGCTTAGAGTTGGAGTAACTTTCTCAAGGCTCAAACATGTAGAAGACAGCAGAGTAGGGATTCGAATCTGACTCTTTTCCCAAAACTCAGATTTTTTCTACCACACTTTGCAAGATCTTATTGTTTTCAGGGTGTCTGCTTTTCATATAGTTTGGAATGGTCTTGAGGATGAGGCTGATGGGGTGCGCGGGAGGCATTATAGAGCTATGCATGTGACAGATACCTTGGAGGCAGAAAAAAAAGCAAAATTACACCATGAAAATTTCTCTCATCCCTTGTTTACTACCCCCCTGCACATACCCATGCACAAGCACAGATATGTACACATGCATGCATGTAGACACACGCATGCACAGACAAGTACACATGCACATGTGGACACACCCATGCACATACACAGACACACGTGTACACATGGACACATGCACAGACATGTATGCATGCATGTAGACACATGCACATGCACAGACATGTACAATGCATACATGTATACACTCATGCGCTTGCAAGACATTTATACATGGATACGTGTACACACACCCATGCACAGACACATACACATGCACATAAAGACACATGCACAGACACACATACACACATGGACAAGCACACCCATGCACAGACACACACACATGCATACATATGCACACACACATGCACACATGCACACACAGACACACACATGCACAGACTGCACATGCATGCATGCACATGTGTGTGGGTGTACAGACATATACATGTGCACATGTATACACATGCATCTGCACAGACAAGTCCACGTGCATACATGTACACACCATACACGTGCATAGACATGTATACATGCATACATGTACACGTCATGCACACACATGTGCACAGACAGGTACGCACACATACATGTACACACAGAGACACATGTATACAGGTATACATGTACACCCACACACAGTCTGTCACATGTTCCTGGCGGCACCCAGATACAGCAAGGACAACCCCATCACTCTCCCTGTCCATGCACCTGTGAAAACCAGTACCGGACTAAGCCGATGTGTGAGATAGCTCTAGCTGAGGGCCTTGGGGCTGGGCACGCTGAGCCCTCGAGTTGCCCCTGAGCAGTGTATCCAGACAGAAGGCTGGGTGGTGGGAGCCGTCGAGGAGCGAGCTGTGAGAGCCAATGGTCTGAGAGAGCAGGCAAACTGGACAAGAGCCACCTCACAGGCCAGAGGCGCGTCAGACAAACCCGAGGGTGAGGTTCATCTTCACACCCAAGTCAGCCATCAGCTCTCGGCCACTTCCTAGGTAGTAATAATAATACCTGTCATAGACAGTACTTGCAATGAACCAAGTTTGGTGCTGAGTCCTTTCAAAACATTCTTTTGACATTACTCTTTTTTCTGTCAGCAGCGACATAAAGAAAGGCCTTGTCACACAAGGGAGCCTTCAGATAATCCTGTGGCTGAGTACAGGTGGTTCTTCTCTGCATTCCGAATTTCTCTCAGTTTCCTCTAGCCTTTATAAAGAAATCGAAGTTAAGTAAGGGCTTGAAAGAGTTCTGGAAAAATGCATCATAGACTTTGACATTTCTTTTTCTTTTTTTCCCCCCACTCCTGTTGGAGTTATGACAAGTGGAATGACATCATTAAGGAGGACTTGTGGCAAAGCCAAGAAAGCTAGGCAGATGAATGAATTTTCTAATGGATTAGGATGTTGGACTCTGGAATTAGGTAATGAAACAAATTTTTTTTCTGGAAGATGTTCAGAATTTGTTGAACTATTCTGTTTCTTATTTAGGTGCAGAGAGGTAGGAACCTGGAGCCTGACCAAATGGTCTCAGGTCTTCTGTCTTATTTTTCTGAATCAGATACTTCCTGATCATTTTCATGACCTTCTTTTTTAAATTATTTTTATTTTTAAAATTTTTTTACTATTTATTATGATTATTATGTTCAGTTAGCCAGCATATAGTACATCATAAAATTTTTTGTAATGTTTTAAAAGAATTATTCTGTTGTGGTCTCAGGTCACTCTTGAGATTTTACTACTCTTGTAAGGCCCAAAATAACAAGATTGTTTAGGCCACCTCCATCAGGTGGGAAGAACAGATTTCAAAGAAGCTTAGGAAGAAAATCCATCCCTTATTCAAACAGTAGCTTTGTGAGACTCCTTTATATTTGTGATATTACCCTGTAAAATCACCGCTATTTCTAACACCCTCT
Source organism: Ursus arctos (assembly GCF_023065955.2). NCBI lineage: Eukaryota > Metazoa > Chordata > Mammalia > Carnivora > Ursidae > Ursus > Ursus arctos. The sequence continues at coordinate 76,546,804 of NW_026623078.1, read as the reverse complement.
AGGCAATCAAACGATATCAAGGGTCATTTCACTTGTCTCTTTTTATCAGACCAATTAGGTAGCTCCGGTCCCACAAAGCCAGTATTTTTCAGAGTCAAAAGTACCAATTTCATCCATAAGTGCAGTGTAGAATGGTAGAATTACGATGATTTCAACCCAGCGGACATTGGCTCAGTCCTTAGAGCAATCGTAATGCCTCACGTGTAGACCTCATCAATGCCTGCAGCCAGTGGCTTCTAGGCAGGGAACACAGGACTAGTTGCCACTCCCTTGGGCTTATCGTGGCTTGGGGAACTGGGCCAGTGAAGAAAGGAAGAGTCTGTCCTCCCAAGGATGGGAGATTTGAGAGAGGGTGAGCTGGAAGACGTGGGTGGGAAGCTTTGTAAAGTCCTGCTTGGAATTCTCGTATGTCAGTCAACCTCCTTAACAAGGAACACCATAACACAGTATCACAACACATTAATGATATTGTGTTGTCATTAAGGATCTTCTGTCATGCCTGGTGTAGCGTCCTCCCAGCTTCAGTCTTCTGAGACTGTTCATCTTAGATATGGGTTCACATGATTACTTGTGAGTTTACTGAAGATGAGGAAATCTGCCTTTGTTCAAAGGTCAGGTTACTTGGGAGGAAGGATGACAGTGAGACATTCCTCAGACACACCTGTCACTCGTAGAATTATTGCTGATAATGATTTGGTTAGACACCATACACCAAGGTAGGGAAGACGGTCTATTTCAAAATATGAAATTATTGAAAATTAGTCCTTCCCTCTTCTATTGCAATTATGCATTTTACTCAAATGATCAATTAAGGGTTCTCCAGCCATTGTCACGCTACATAATGCATGAGTTTAACAACAGAAGTTAAATTCTTTCATTCACTCATGCAAAATGAGCAGATTGTCCCAGTTGAGATTCTTCTTTAATTTAACAAACATATTAATTTATACTAATGAGAGGTGTGCTAGAAAATGGTCTTTTTTCCAATTAAACTTATCCAAAGATGGAATGGGCTCTCAAGCGAGGGGTTGATTTCCCCCATCACTGGAAATCTTCAGGCAGGAGTTAATGGCTCATTTCTCAGGGATTTTACTGAGTGAAACTGGCATGAGTAAGCATTGGACCAAAGTGACAAACATAATCCACTCCTCCTGTAAAACTGTGTGATCTCACATACACCATTGGGTAAAAAGACAATATGGCTGTAGTTCGGACAATTAACTAGGTCATTGCTTTGGTTAGAACTATTCTTTACATCTTGTAAAGATGCAAGCATTTAATGAGTATTCTTTAGCTCATAGTTGAAGTGGCCAGTCTAGGAGAAAAGGATAATTTTCCTCCCCCACATATAGGAAAATTTTCCAGGCCTGACTCAGGCACAGAAACAGAAGACTGGAAGCTCTGTTCATTACCTCTGAAAGCTACCTTCCCTGGTCACACCTTTGTGAATGAAGATTCTAGAATAAGCTTTTCCTGTGTGACCAAACTCAGGTTCCAGGCTTCCTTGTGACAGACCTAGGAACCCCTAGAGCCTCATGGCTCTGATGTCATTTCTGAAGATGCCTTTCAAAAGAATGTAGGACAACATCCCCAGACATGAGCAAAATAGAACACACGTTCTTCCGGACCCCACTTCCTTGGAAGGGACCTCATGTCTCAACCTGGTCAAACGAGTAGGAAAGTTTTTTTAAAACGTTTTAATCACTTGAAGATTGTGGTTCTTCTTACTCTGTTACTCTTAAATAAAGCCCACTGCGCCTTTTCTTTTCTTCCCTGCTAGCGGCTCACTCCTGCGGGCCTTAAGAAAAGGGCTCTTCCCTTTGTCTTGCTTTGTACTGACGATCCATCCGTCCATCATGAAAACTCAGCAGTGCCAGTTTATTAAACTCATTCATAGGGTGTTTCTAAGGGCCGTGCTTGGCCCAGGTCATGCTTTACTCTCATTCTAACCACGATTTACATAGACTCAATTAACACATTCCCTTTCTTTGTATAGTGAACCACGTCACTGAAATGTAGCAAGACCCGCTATACTGCATCCTAGAAGACGATAACCATGCCTTGAAAACATCAAGATAGCCACAGAGAGTACAGCCAATGAGACATGGCACTCCAGGGCTAAACTCTGGACTCGCTCCTTACAATCCGTGAAGTCCTGGTTGAGTTACTCGATTATTCTAATCCTCGGTTTCATTATCTGCAAAATGGGGGTATGATAAACAGTATCTTCCTCAAGGCATTGTTGTGATCACTAAAAGAGATTGTCCACATAAAGCACGTGGCCTGGTGCCTACTTTGCACCAGGAGTTAATTATTATTTAAATATGTTACAAGATTTTGGCCATTTCCTGAATTAACCAGAGCCCTCTGGATTAAAAAAAAAAAGTAATCCAAACTCTAATCGAAGATCTCAAAGAAAGCACTTGTAACTTGTTCCAAGTGGCATGCTCTTTTAATTGGTATTAATCCCAATATAGTTGGCTTAGGTACTGGCTTCAGGCTTTTTCTGCTCTCAAACAGTGGTCTAATAGAGCGGACACTCCACTGAGAGCCAAGAGGTGTGGCTCATTGTCTGAACTTGGCCTCCAATCCCCTAACCTTGACGAACACTTTCTCCATATCTGATTTTCAAGTTACTTATCTGAATATATTTATATATATATATTCTCTTGCAGACCAAGGACTCAGTGAATTATAAAGACCCAGTGGTCATTTCCAAGGACACCTTTCCTAAAGGTCTCTGGAGAAGTGGAGAATTCTACCCACTGGTGGAGGATCTTTTAAGAGGCAGGGGAAGGAATAAAGGCAGGGTCTTTTCTTAAGACAAAAAACCACATACGAGATTAAAATTCCTTTTAGAAGAATCCTTTCTAACATGATGGACCAATCAGCCAACCCACGCTAGGGGGCCCTACTGAGTACAAGGTATCATTTTGTACAGAGGAATGGAAGATAGCATTCTAGAAGGCAACACTGAGGCTGAAAAAGCAGGCTTTGGAAAGGTAACAAGCATAGCAATACTGTAAGTATAATTAATTGATTACAGGAAACACTTGTATGAGGTTGCCCTGCCCCTTAAGCACCTGCTTTAGGCTCTTTGCGTATATTAACTCTTTCATTCTCCCAGCAACCCTAATGAGATAGTTCCTATTATTATCCTTATTTTCTTGGTGAGCAAACTGTGGCATAAAAAGCTTAGTCAACTTGTCCAGGTTCCATAGCTAGTAGGTGTTAGAGGTCGGGTTCAAATCCAGGTAGTCTAGCTCTAGGTTAGTTCATTTTGCTCACCACTAAGACTTAAAAGGATAAGCGGAGCCAAATGAGGACAGAACAGACGTGAGGCGAGCAGGAGAGAGCTCTAACGATGGCAGGAGAGAGTGTACGTGTAACTTAATATAGCTTCGAGCCCAAGTGTTCGAACCTTCACAAGTCAAGAGGAAGTGAAATGAATCACCACCCAATGTCAGTACCCTATCATCCTGAGCCAATTAGGAATGTTCTTTCCATAATTCTGTTCTCCTTTGTGCTTCCAAAGTAACAATGCGCTCCATTCTGAAACCCAGTATTTTATATTCGATTGACATCAGCTTCCCAAATATTATAAGGCTCTTTCTTGTGAGAGTGCTGGCACTGGAATTCAGACATGAAAATAATAGAATTTATTATTCAATTCTAGCACAATAAGATAATAGCATTGGGAACCTATGAATTGTATTCATTCCCCCATCTGATAGATAAGAAAAGGGAAGTTCAAAGAAACTGGCTTCACTCACAGTGAACCACTGACAGAGTGGACGATCTGGAGCCAGAGGAAGTCTTTCCAGCCTGCCAGCCGAAGCCAATGGAAAACCTAAAGCCATGTGCAACTTTAGGCTGGACAAATGATGACTATGTGACATTTTTAAGGTCATCAGAGAGAAGCATTCATGAAAGGAGAGGAGGCAGAGACTCAGGCTTGGGGTCTACAGGAAAGACCTCTTCAAAGTAAAAATGGACTCAACATAGGAAGGAACCCTTTGCAAAGGAGTGAGTGCTCAGGCACTGGGAGTGTCCAAGTCAAGGGTGCCCCAACCCAGCAGAAAGAAACCCACTTGCCCCAACAAAGCAGAGAAGGTCATCTAATGATAATCAGCAGGCATTTGAGTAGACCTCAGGAGTGTCATGGAGAGGATTCCTGAAGGTCACGATTCATTACAGCTCCAAGGTGCTGTGATGATGGTGGGGATGATGATGATACAGAAAATGAGGAAGACGGGGATTAGGCACACATTGTTTAAAGATCTCATGATCAAGCCTATATAACCAAGCTGGTTTGAAATTTATCAGTCAGCCGACAAAGAGTAATTAGATCTTATACAGTTCGTTGTTAGAAGAAACTCAGACATGTATCTTTCCTTGACTTAACTGCTTTGTGGCTAACTTGCTGATTTCCAAGCTGGTATGTGTATGCCTCTCTCTGATTGTGCCCGGTCCTTAGGTAGCGCTCTTGTTAATACAGATTTTCTGTAGTTTTATCGAGAGTGAGGGTGGCTTATTGCGATGCTTTGGGGGAGTATTTCAGTTTCCCCTCCATATACCAAGCAGGTTGTTGGCAAGCAGACAGAGGCCTCAGTACCGGGGAACAGAAAAAGCATTGCCCCGAAGCAGCAATGAAGGGACACTCTCCGAGCAACATTGTGCTTCCCCCTTGGAGCTCGCTGGCTTCAGGACATTGTCATTCCCCACATCTTAGCCATGACACTGAGCAGTCTGTTCAGTCTATGTTCAGTCTAAAACCCAGACCACACCAAGAAGTAGGCAAGAGAATAAAAATCATGTGACAGTTGATTGTGACTACCACACCACCAACAAGTTGGACTGATTTTATGCTTTCATTGACCCGACCGAAACCCGACTGGGGACAAGCCTGCAGTGTTGCCAGAGTTCCATTTACTTGTTTCCTTTATAAAGTAACTGTGAATTTCAAGCCAGGATTACAAAGTTCCAAAGCCAGGCTTAGCTTTCTGTTCCCCTGCCCTAAAAATGATCCTCATGCTGTGTGATCAATGGCAAGTTGCTTGACCTCTCTGGCATTGAGGGAAAATGAGGGGCTTGACTGAGGCTAACTCTAAGGACTTCTTCAATTTTAAAAATCCTTTCTTCCTTCTGAAGGAATTGGATTCTTCTTCCTTTAGTGACTCCAGGATGGTTCAGGAAACTAGGAAGGACTAAGGCAAGTGCATATTCAGTGTTGACCTTCCAAAAGCTTTTAAGGCTGGACAGTGAAATTACCGAGCCTCTGGATAATCAGAATAAAGTTAGCACCATTACACAGGGCTGCCTGGAGCAGACAAGAGAAGGGCATGGAACACATGGGTGATCAGTTGGGTTTCTCTGTGTGAAATGAAAGGGCTTTGCGCTCGCTGGAGTTCTCTTAGGCTGCTCTCTCTTCTAAGACTCTGTGATCTTATTTTTTAATAGTTGTTGTGGAAAAGGGGGCAGGAAGACTCGGGTGAAACCTTTTCCTGGGTCCCCCACCTAACAAGAAATAGAGCAAGACCCTTCAATGACTTACGTTTACTCATGAAGAAAGTCCACGTGAATTTGATTTGTGGCATATGTGGCTGTGTGCTCTTCTGTTTTGTTTAAGTGATGCTAGTTCAGAGGGAGGAGAGCCGGAGAAGCTTACGCAGAGTCCCCTCCCATTCCCTTTCGCTGCGAAGGGAATTGTAGTCACTCCTGGGCTCTCACTGGAAGGTTGGAGGGAGGGACGGAGATTATGCTCTGTAAAGGGTAATTAAGATATGGATTCCTCTTTAAAAAAAAACAAAATGTTTTAATGCTTTGTTTCTCTTTGCTGTTTGCCCTCAACCCCCAACACTGGGAAAACTTAACTCTTCCAGAAGTGCAGCTTTGCCGTGAAGTAATTTATTCTCCTTCTTCTTTTTTTTTTTTAATTACAGTATTCTCAAATGAGGGATGAAGTATTCAAGTCAAACTTGGTCTGTGCATTTATCGTTCTTCTATTTATCACGGCGATACAAAGTTTGCTTCCTTCCTCAAGGTAAATACGAAAGGACAGAATTTTCAGGTGAAATGTCTTTGTGAGTTGATGGTCCCGCACCTGGAGCCAGCCAGCTGACCTTTCCAAGGGATCAGAGTTTAAAATAATGGGATCCAGGATCCGCACCAAAATGTTTGACAATATCGGTGTCCACTCTGGTTGTCTCACTCTGCGTCCTCTCACCGCTCTGCCATGGCAACAGTCTTTCTCACCATCTTAATAAAACAACAACCGAAATCAAAATAGGCCCCCCTCTTATTTGACACTGCACCCATGAATGCAGCAAATAAGTATTAGACCTCCACCGTCACGGTCTTGTTCCTCTGGTAATCACCTTTTGGTGTTCATAGATACAGCACCATAGCTTCCTGGGCCAGCAAAATCGGCCCTTTAATAATACTGCAAACACCTATATGTGGCCAGTCACTGTTCCAAATACTTTCCATGCAGTAACTCATGAAATCGTCATGGCAACCCTATGAGGTAGGTACTACTAGTATCCCCATTTTTAAAGAGGAGAGAACTGAGGCCCAGAGTCATGGAATCATTTGTAGCAGATCTCACCGTTGAAAATGTGACAGCCTGCATGCAAACCCGGGAAGTCTCCCTCCGGAGTCTGGGCTCTTGACTCTACCAGACACGGATGTATAGCGTGCAGGTTGTCGGTGGCAGAGCCAGCGTTTGAACTTAGATCCGGGTTAGTCCAGGGGCCACGCTTTGTGCTCTTCCTGTACTTTAAGGGAGCCCCTGCGTCCTTTCTCAGGTAAAGTACCTTTCCCTTAAATTTACCTTGAGTTTTCCCCTTTTGTGGGATCGACACATATCTGTTAAATGTCTCATACAGTCTAGCAATATGTCAGAACTTGATGATGTTATAATGTTGTAAAAGGAGGTCTACATCTCTAAGATGTAATTTAGCAGGAGAGAGAGACATCAGTGATGACTTCCAGTTAATAAGTACTTATTACATGAAAGTGCTAAATCCCTGGCACGGATTGCCTCAGCAAAGCCTCAAAGGCAACCAGTAAATGAGAGAGCACTCTGATGCCCGTTTTGTTGGTGAGGAGCTGTCCAAGGTCACATGTCTCTATAATGGCTGAGCTGGGAATTGAACCCAGAGACAGAGTCTGTGCTTTTAACGACCCACCTACTTTGTACCAAAATCAGCAATTCACTCTGACCAGATGGTTTAAGGAAGAGTTTGCAGGAAAGGTACTATTTTGAGCTGAGTGGGATGAGATAGAAAGAGTGAGTGGAAGGGCATTTCCAGTTTAAAGAACAGCACCGGCAAAGGCACAAGGGTGTGCACAACCTTGTGTTTGTAGAGTAGTGGGCCGGTGGGAGAGTCTAGAGTAAAGGGTTTGTATGAGGACGTGGTGGGTGCCAGAGCCCAAGAAGGAGTGAGCGAGCACCGGTTCTGTGCCTCCAGTGATAAAGGGTGTTCAGGCTAAGTCACACTCCGAGAATGGCCATGCTTGACCGTCTCTGGATTAGCAGGGATACTAGGAGAAAGAGAAAAGGGACTCCAGGGAGATGGTGTCAGAAGGTGGTGTATTTCTGAATCTTTCAAAATTCCCACGTGTCTGAATAGCTAGATAGCAAAACCAAACCCTGTGAGGCCTGTATTTACAACAAAAACAGGTGAGATGATAGCCCCGTAAGTTCCCAAATGGACGTGGGTGGTGACAGTCTCGCAGTAGCCCCAGGATTGGTGTGACATCAGCATCCATGTGGGAGGAAGCAGAAACAAGCAAGTAGGCATCTGTCATGTCTGGGAACAAAAGAGCCCAAGTATAGCCAATAGATATTCACTGGGAAGTACCACAGGGCAAATTGAGAAAGCAGCTGGAAGTAGGAGGGGTTTGCCCCATCCAGCATCCAGGGAGTGCAAAGGCCCACAGTAAGGTCTGAAGAGTTGGAACTGTCACACACTGGGAACCTGCCTGACCCACCACCCCGTCTCTCTCCCAGGATGGCATCTTGGAAGGATCTGTGTGGGGGGAATCAAGACGACTCACAGTAAGAACCATAGAGAAGAAGAAAAGCCAGGGTCATTGTAAAAGTGGGAAGAGAATGTAGCCATCACGCTTTTGAACACCACATGAAAGCAACTAAAGAGAGAGCTCTGTAGAGTTAAAAAAATAAACTCTCCTAAAACACACCTATTTCTAAGAGTTCAGCAAAGTTAATTTGACACAAAAATGAGCAACAAAACATATTGGCAATCCCATACCAAGCTATTCCAAAAAAAAAAAAAAAGAGGGGAAAAAAGTAGATCGATATCCTTAGAGTTGATGAGAACACTTCAAAAAGGCCCACAATGTGTATCAAATCTTTAACCTACCCCCTCAGAAGAATTGAAGCACTTCATGGGGTTCAAGACATAAACTAACAACCTATCTTACAAGTAGAAAAAGTTAGAAATTCAACAAGAAAGCACAGGAAGGAAATAAAAAGGAAAAGAAAGCTACATTTTGGAAATGAAGACCTAAGAAGAGGGAACATAGAGCGTATAGACACAGCAAATAATGCCTTAAGAGGAACAAAGGTAAAAAGGAAGAATTTTTTTTAATCAAAAAGAAGAGGAAAAGGCAGAGCTCCCCTCCCTCACACCTTCCCACCACACTGACAAGAATCCAGAAAATTAAGGGTGGACTACAGCTGAAAGAAGTGCAAGACACAGACTCCTTCTGAAGAGGGGTTCTCAGGGGAGCCCAGTTCAAGAGCAGAGACAAAAACAAGGACACAAGAGGAATTTGAAGCCACTAGTACACCATAGTTACTGCAAACACTAAATGTAGCCCAACTCCAAAGGAGATTTACTTAAATCCTCGGAGTAAAGATCAATTCATCTCACTTTCTCGAACCTGATACAATGTGACCAGTTTTCAACAAAATATTACAAGGTATGCCGGAAGGAAAGAAGAGACAAAGCAACCATTAGAATCAGACTCACGGATGACAAAGATGCTGAAATTATTAGGAAGAGAATTTAAAATAACTATTTTTCATGTTTTAAGGGTTCTTCACGAATGTGCACGTCATCTTTACACAGAGGCCATGCTAATCTTCTCTGTATCGTTCCAATTTTAGTATATGTGTGGCTGAATGAGCACAATATAGTAAGTGTTCTAATGGAAAAATTAGACACCATGCAAGAACAGATGGGCAGTAAAGTAGAGAGAAACTCTAAGAAAGAATCAAAAGGAAATGTTAGAAATAAAAACACTGCAACAGAAGTAACGAATGGGCTCATCAGTAGACTCAACAAAGCCAAGGAAAGAATCAGGGAGCTTGAATATACGTCAACAAACTCTCAGACTAAATACAAAGGAAAAAAAATAAGTGGAAAAAAAAAAAACAGGTCAAAGCATTTAAGAACCCACCTTAAACATAAAAACTCAAGTATGTTAAAAGTAAAGGGATGGAGAAAGATACACTATGCTAACATTAATCAAAAGAAGGCTGGAGTAACTATACTAATTTCAGTCAGAGTAGACTCAGAACAAGGAAAATTATCAGTGGTGAAGAGGACATTACATCATGACAGAAAAATCAATTCTCAAAGAAGACATAACAATCCGTATGTTATGTCTTGTATCTGCCTGTGAATGTGTGTCAAAATACGTGAAGATTTTATGAGTGTCAAAATACCTGAATATTAAATAACGCATGGACCAAAAAAGAAATCTCAAGAGAAATTTCAAAATATTTTCACCTAAGCGAAAATGAAAATAAAATTTATCAAAATTTGTAAGATGCAATGAAAGTGGTGTTTAGAGGGAAATTGACAGTAATCAATTCATATATTACAAGAGAAAGATCTAAAATCAATAATCTAAGTTCTACCTTGGGGAACCAGAGAAAGAAAAGGAATTTAAACCTAAAACAAGTAGAAGATAAGAAATCGTATAAATTAGGGCAGAAATCGATGAATTCGGAAACAGGAAAATAATAGAAAAATCAACAAAACTGAAATCTAGTACTTTGAAAATATCAATAAAATCAATAACCCCCTGGCCAAGTAAACAGAAGAGAGAGGCCGAGAGAGTGACACACACACAAATTACCAATATCATACGTGAAAGGAAGGTTTTCACTACTGATCCCGCGGACATGAAAATGTTAATAAAAGAATATATGCCCATAAATTTGATGACTGAGATGAGATAGACCAATTTATTAAATGAGACACAAACTACCCAGATCCACACAAGAAGAAAAGGTAAACCTGAACAGCCCTGTAGCAATGAAAGAAACGGAGTCAATGATTTAAAAACTAACTAAAAAAATAAAACACCAGACTAAAATGGTTTTACTGGTGAATTCTACCAATGATATATAGAAAAAAAAAAAATACCAGTTCTACACAACCTCTTCCAGAAATTAGAAATGGAAGGAACAGTTCCTAACTCATTTTATGGGGTCAGCATTACCCTAATACTAAAATCCAATAAAGACTGAAATAAAGGAAAACTACAGACCAATATCTTTCATCAACATAGACACAAAAATTCTCCAAAAAATATTAGCAAATCAAATCCAACAATGTATGAAAATAATTATACACCATGACCAAATAGAATATATTCCAGATAGGCAAGACTTAGTCAGTATTTGAAAATCAAACAGCATAATTCACCCTATCAACAAGCTAAAGGAGGAAAATTGTATGATTACATCTGTTGACACAGAAAAAGCATTTGCTAAAATCCAATGTCCATTTAAAGTAAAAACTCTCAGAAGACTAGGACTAGAAGGGAACTTCCTCAACTTGATATACACAATCTACAAAGAAGCTATAGCTAGCATCATCCTTAGTGGTGGTAGACCAGAACTCTTCCCCTTAGTGTCAGAAACAAGACAAGAATGTACTATCTCACTACAACTACTTACCATCATATTACACATCCTTAGGAAAATAAGACATCCAAAAGGAATATAAGGTATACATATGGGAAAGGAAGAAATAAAACTAGGTTTATCTGCAAATGACATAACATTCTATGTAGAAAATCCAAAAAAATCCACCAAAAAAACCCTCCTAAAACTAATGAGCAAGTGTAGCAAGCTCAGAACGTACAAAGTCAATATACAAAAGTCAGTTGCTTTCCCATATAACACCAATTAAAAATTAGCATGTAAAGTTAAAGAGACTATTTTTTACATCATCAAAAATTAAATACTTAGGTATAGCTCTAACAACATGTGTACAGGATCTGTATACATAAAACTAAAAAACAGCAATGAAATAAGTCAAAAAAAGATGAATAAATTCTATGTTCATGGATTAAAAGACTTGATATTACTAAGATGTCAGTTCTTCCCAACTTGTTCTATAGATGCAATTCAGTATCACTCAAAATCCCAGCAAGCTAGTTTGTAGATATCAACAAACTGATGCTGAAGTTTCTATGGGAACACAAAGGCTGTAGCATAACCAATAAAATACAAAAAAACAAACAAACAAACAAAAAACAAAAAAACCTCACCAAAACTAGAGTATTCACAGTACTTAATTTTAATACCATATATAACTACACTAATCAATAGAGTGTGATATTGAAGAAAGAATAGACACATAGTTCAACAGAAGAGTGAGCCCGGAAATAGACTCACACTAACATATATAATAACCCAACTGATTTGTAACAAGGCGCAAAGTCAATTCAATGGAGAAAGGATATTTTTTCAACAAATGGTACTGGAAAAATTGGATGTTTATATGAAAACAAAAAAGAACCTATACACAAACCTTACACCTTTCACAAAAATAACTGGAAATAGTTCATATTCCTAAATGCAAAATTATAAAATTTCTAGAAGAAAACATAGGAGAATACGTGGTCTTGTATTTAGCTGTGAGTTTTTAGATATAATGCCAAAATCATGATCCATGAAAGAAAAAATTGACAGGTTGGACTTCACTAAAATTTAAATTTCTGCTGTGTGAAAAACACTGTTCAGAGAAAGAAAACTCAAGCCACAGATTAGAAGAAAGCATTTGTAACTCACATATCTGTTAAAGGACTTGTATCCAAGATACACAGAGAACTCTTAAAACTCAACAATAACAAAACAAACAACCCAATTTTTAAAATAGGCAAAAGATCTGAACAGACACTTCACCAAAGAAGATACACAAATATCAAAAGAGCAAATGAGAAGATGCTTGATATAATTTTTCATTAGAGAAATGCAATTAAACATTAAAACTGATGTTATACCACCACATACCTATTCAGAATGATGAGGGCCAGAAAATGAGGAAGTATTAAAATACACACACACACACACACACACACTCACACACACAATGATGGGAGAATGTCAAAGGGGCACAGGAGTCAGCGGAAAGAGCTCCCAGAAGCCAAAGATGGAACAACTTGAATAAGAAAATAAGTAAAACAGAATTGGGCTATAATCCAAAATATACACTAAATAATCTATGGGTTGATACTGATAGAAATAAATGATTGAATTAATAAATTAATTAAGAATAGATAAATCTCCCATTGAGAAAAAATCCCAAATAATTTATGTAGGTAGTCTGTCTTCCATGGTGGAAGTTACCTCCCGCTCCTGTGGGGGCGTGTGGCTATGCTGAACGTAAGTTCCTTCTGAAGAGCACAGGGTGGTTGGAGGGAAAGCCTGGAGAAACACGACAAATGCTCTCAGTCAGCTGACGAAGATTAACATCAACAGTGCTAAGTCATGTTGAATGAGAATGGCACATAAACTCCGTGGTCTTCCTCTCAAAAACCCATAACCCAATCATGGGGGGGGGGGGCAAATTCTAATTGAAAAACATTCTACAGTATACCTGGTCGGTACTCCTCACGACTGTCAAGGTCATTTAAAGCAAGAGAAGTCTAAGAAACTGTCACAGTCAGTAGAACCTGAGGAGATATGACAACTAAAGTTAAAGGGAAGAAGAAAAGGGGGGTAAACAGAAGGGGAATGAACCATGAGAGACTATGGACTCTGGGAAACAAACTGAGGGCTTCAGAGGGGAGGGGGTGGGGGAATGGGATAGGCTGGTGATGGGTAGTAAGGAGGGCACGTGTTGCATGGTGCACTGGGTGTTATACGCAAGTAATGAATCATGGAACTTTACATCAAAAACCAGGGATGTACTGTATGGTGACTAACATAATATAACAAAAAAATATTATTATAAAAAAAATAAAGTTGAAGGTGGTATCCTGGATTGGAGATATGAATACAGAAAATCCTATCAAGAACATCCAACCCAGTATCTATGAGCATAAACGAGGGGCCAGACTGTGCTGTTGAAATAATATTCCAATTTTTATTTAAAAAAATTTTTTGGAGATATGTACGATTCCAGGGCTGGGACAGGAAATATACAAGACGAGCCTGAAACATCTTGTCCTACTAGAAAATAAGGAAGCCGTCAGGTTTATTGGCCATGTCTAAAGGACTCGGAAGCCACAGTGAAGATGTTCCCATTGTCCTAAGATGGAAAAACTTGAGCTTCAGTATGGATAATTGTTAAAATATTCAATGGAAACCCAGCAAATATTTTTAGCTTTATGAGTTTATAAGGACATTTTTTAAAGTTGGATGGATGTTAGAGAACTGGTTGGCTATCCGGAAACTAGAAGGGAGGGAGGGAGGGAGGAAGGAAAAGAAAGGAAGGAAAAGAAAGAAAAAAAAAAGAAAAGAAAAGAAAAGAAAAGAAAGAAAGAAAGAAAAGTTAGTTTTCTGTATTTCCTGCATGAAGCGTACCACGAACTCACCAAATAGCAGGTGAGTGACACATCATAAAATTATTCATGCTAATAGTTCTTAAAGAAATTATAGAATTAAAATACTGCCATTTTCCAACATCCCAATGAATTAATGGATCTAGGAATTGAGCATCAGAGGACGTTATTAACACGAAAGGAGAGACAGTCATGTCTCCTGATGGAAGAAGAACACAGTATGTTTCTAGTCTTACCAAAATGATTAAGCCTAAGTCTGATCACGCCTTTGAATCCAGCTTCCAATTTGCAGGAATCATAGAGGACAAAGGACGTTGAATGAGTTTGCAGAAGTCAAATCCAGGTAGTGGGAAATGCTGTAGGTCAAGGGCACATAATCTTCAATAAAGACCCTGTGAAGAAAATAAAGGGTTAAAGAGAGAACCAGCAGATATTTTGAAAGACTTAAAAGATAAAACGAATGTCATAAAAAATGGACACAACTAAACTGTAGTGTCTAAATATAGATGATAAAACTATAAAGGAAAGGAAAGTGATTGGTTGGGGTTAGGAAACAGGGTTATAATGGAGCCTGGGGATGGGCTTTCAGAGTGCCCAACAAAGTTCCGTTTCGTGAACTCAGTGGTCATTACAAAGACAGACGTGTTGTAATAGCTAATTAAGCTATACTTTGGTGCGGTTTTCTCTATTAATGCTTCATTTTAAAGTTTAGAGTTTTGAGAGAGAGAGAGCGAGAAAGAGAAGGAAAGACTGTGTATTTCTGCTAAATTGAATGCGTGTTACGAGCTAGACCTGTGTTAGATGCTGGGAATCTATCAGTGAACAAAAAAGACAAAAAAAGTGCTCTCCTGGATCTTGTAACCTAGTGGTAGGAGTCAAAGAAATAATCAAAATATATACCTGCGTCTAGATATAGATGCCATCTCTGTAGCTACTTACGTGCTATATAGGGCTACATATGGAGATAGCTTACGTTCTGCAGGTAGATAACATGTTTACTATGTACGTAGATCCGTATTTGCTATGGCAGTGAATGAATGAACGAGGAAAGGTACCAGGGAGTGCCGTAAGAGGATGGGTATCCTGACTCCCCAAGAACTATGTGGGGCCTCGGGTCTAAGGGATGGTCTCAGAGTAGTGAGCTGTGAATGATGGCAGGGTCTTGTCAGATTCACCCTAACTTCCTGGACTCCCTTCTTGACTCCTGCCAGTGGAGAGTTGGGGGCCAAGGAGGGGCCTATCTGGTGCATGCTCTTTCCTGACTCCAGGATTCCCAACAAACACCCTTTATGTGCCTGCTTGTGCGGGACACTGTGCTGGACACCGGAGGTATAGGGTCCTGGTCCCCACCGTCATAAAGCTCACAGTCTAACAGGGGGACAAAGCAATTAGCTAAACAGCAAGAATATGGTACAAAGACTCTTATGATAGGGCAGGTATAAAGTGGAAGAGGATGCCCAGGAGTGAGGTGAGGAAAACAGATCAAGGCAGGCTTCCCAGAGGCGGTGATCCTGACATCTCAACCCCCTCCTGAAGGACTTGCCAGGTCACAGGAGAGGACTGAGGGGCGGGGCAGGACTGGAAAGTGAGTGTGTGGAGGTGAGGGGTTTGTAAGTCTTGCTGAGGAATTGTGACGGGTTGGCAGAGAAGATATTATGGAAGTTTTTCATCAAAGCAGTGATGGGGGCGATTTTTGACAAGGGTCACACTAACACGGAAAAGAGAAAGGTGGAAGGGCCTATAGTCGGGGAGACCAGTAGAAGGCAGGTGCAAAACTCTGGGGTGAGAAATGGGAGGGACAAGATAGTGGAGGTGGCAGTGTGTGGGGGGAGGGGGGACTAGAGAGGAAGAATTTGCTAGATAAGGCAGAGACAGACTGGTCTGTGTGGGATGGGAGACAGAGAGGACCCCAGAGCGGGCCTGAAGGTCTGGACTGGCACTGGGACAGAAAGGATAACTGTGCCAAGGGAGTGCGGGACATCCTATGGCCCAGGCAGGCTCCCTTCCCAAGAGCCGTGCCCAGGGAAGGTGAGCCAGCCCTGATGCCCGATTCCGGCTTCAGGGGAAGAGACCTGGCTCCTCGGGCAGCAGCTGGCGGGCAGGAGGCTCTGACTGGGGCGCAAGCTGAAATACTAGCCAGAGCCCTGAGTGCACTTGCACAGCCGAAGAGAAGACACTGACAATGAAGAAAACATCCCAAGCTGATCTCTGACCAGACAGGCCACATGTTGTGGGGACAGAGGGGCCCCTTTGCCCCAGACGCAGCAAAAGCTTTCATTAATGTGTGCTGCTTTCCTCTCCAACTCATTTCGTGTCTGATTGATTCTTTGCAACTACACAGATGGCAGGGGACTTTCACTGGCATTTCCTCCATCATGGACTTTTTAGCAGAGGAGGTGGGCTCTGCTCATAGGACCACAGCTGACTCTCAGCCGCCAAAGCAAACCCTAGTGCTTGTTCCGCTCTTGGCTCTCATTTCCTCATGCATGCAGATGTTCCTCCCGCAGAGGGGTAAACTGAGGAAAGAACAGACAATATCTTTTGTGAGTATGGAACGGTGTAGCTCAGTTGCAAGCATGGTGATGGGGGGGGTGGAAGGCAGACCGAGAGGAAGGGGAGAGAAGAGGGAAGGAAAGAAGGGGAAAGAAAATATGCAAGCAAGAGAGGGAGACTAGAAAAAAAAAAGAAAAGAAAAGAAAGAAAGAGGCCCTGGGTCTTATTACTTTCTGTGCATCTCACTGGCTGTATTATGTACTTGACCTCTCTGGAGCCTTGATTTTCTCATCTATAAAATGGGAATAACAATGCCCTCTTCCTGGTTGCTGTGAGAATTAAAGACCCATATCCATTTTGATAAATTCTGGTCCCCTTCCCTTTCCGAGCCATAGTATTTTCATCTGTTGAAGTGGCTAAGAATACCTACCTCTCAGGGTTGCTATGAAGCTCAGGTGTACTACTGGGCTCATAGGCTCTTGCAGAATCTGAGAGGTGGTATAAATGTCATCTTTGGGGATGATCCGACTTTCTGTTTCCCACTGCACCCCAGGCTGCTAGAGGCTGTTCACTCGACCCCATTGATCCCCGCCTCCCCAGCAAACACCCAGTGGTGATACCAACCCAGACTCTGTTTTAAAGACAGACTACGGAGAACAATTAGCACTTAATGTCTAGAAATGATTTGGAGAGAGCTGTTTGCAAATCCCTTGTCATTTCTTTCAGACTCACGATTTCAGAAATGAGAGGTTTCCTTGCCTCTTACGGACACCGACAATGCAAAGCGAATTCAGAACCCCTGGATGCCTGAGTAGCTCTATAATTAGATTAAAAACTACAATTGGTTGCTACAATGTTTATGTGTGCAGAAGGAGATGAACGCTGGGGAGCTGCTGAGAGATTCTTAGAGGAATTTTATAGGCAGCGCCAGCGCCTTGCACCTTGTAATTAATACTCTTCCCATCAATTTTGAAACGCCCTTGGTTTTCTGGATTTCACTGTGAATAGCAGAGAACTAACGTTTCTTTGAGTTCGTCTTATGTGCTAAGCATACTGCTTTATTACTTTAACGAACCTCCTTAAAAGGTGGGCTTAACCATTCTGGTTTTGCAGACTAAAAATACGATACTCAGAAGAGTTAGTTATCTTTCCCGAGGCTGGGCCACTGGTTAGGTTTCGGAGCTATGGGTTCAGACACCCAGGGTTTTGCTCGCTCTTGCCACTCACTAACCCACCTGCCCGCCGTTTACCTCCTGTCTTAGCTCCTTCGGGCTGCTGTCACAAAATACTATGGACTGCGGGCTTATAAACAGCCCACCCAAGTTCTCACAGCTCTGGAGGCTGGAAGTGGAAGATCAAGGCACTGGCACAGTCAGTGTCTGGTGAGAGCCGTCTGCCTTGTCTGTACGTGTGTCCTCACGTGGAGGACGGGGCCAGGGAGCCCCGGGGGGTGTGGGGGCTCTTTTATGAGGGGACTAGCCCCATTAATGAGCGCTCTAGCCTCATGACCTCTTCATCTTCCCAACGTCCTGCCTCCAAATACCATCACATTGGGCATTCCGATTCAATATCCGAATTTGGGGGAAATACAAGCCCTCGGCCCATAGCTCCTCCCTTTCCTTTGTTAAGTGCTGATCACTTAAAATGGTGTTATGGGCAGAAGTGGGTTCAGTGTGCCAATCCCGTACACAGCCCTCCAGCATACCAAAATGCCCCACCAAAATTCGACCCAGAAACACAATAGCTAAATGTGCAACAAAGCGTCAGTTTTGTAAATTGCCAAGCAGGTGCTTGCTTTGCCTGTGCAAAACTAGGGTAAAGGCTGGCATACAGAATGTGGTTGAGGCAAGACCCCACATGGTGTCCATTCTGAATCTCCTGGATCTCTACTTGTGTCCCCCTAGTCCGCCTTCCCACTCCAGTGCGAGGTCTCACTGCTGTGATGCTGAGAAAGACCAGTACGAGGCACTGCCCCCACCCAGTGCCAAAGGAATGAAGAAGATCTGGGCAGTTGCCTCTTGGTACTTCCTGGGGACACCTGAGCTTCATTGCCCAGGAGGAGATGGCCGGGCTTCTTACAGAGAAGGTCCCGGCTCTGGCTTCCCAGCCATCTTAGGGGATCTACAAGGACGGGAGGGCCAGCCGCTGAACCTTACATAAACCTTGAACTTTAACAGTGGCCCCCTGCCTTCTGAGAAGAACCAGGTCCCCTGAACATCCCGGATAGGCTCTGATCAGGCCAATGGCAGACTCCTCCTCGAAGCAAGGGGGCAGGTAGAGGGGCCGGAGGGTGGCTGAGAATCCCTTTCCCTAGGAAGGCTGGTGAGGGGAGGAACAGCATCTTCTCTCCCCACAAAAAGTGTAAGTCAGTGACTGTTCATTGGTCGCTGTCTGCGTGCTCAGCTTTATGGCAGAATCCAGAGAAAAACAGCCTTGAAGCAGGAACGAGACATTCCCCCAGGGAAGAGCACAGAAGGGGAAGCACAGTCCATAGGGCACGTATCTGAGTGTTGTCCGCGGAGGGTGGAGAGGCGAGAGGGGGAGCCCAGAGCCGCCGTGGAGGTCCACAGACAATCCGGATGACAGTGGGGGCCACCGAACAGTCCGAGGCTCCTGCTGAGTGGCTCTCAACATCCTCTTTGCTGGCTTTGCTTCTGCCTCCCACTTTGAAACAAAGCATTCGTATTCTTGGTGGCTGCCTCACGGTATGGAGATGCGTCAGCCTCGAAATTGGCCCCTTTTCTCCAGGGACTGTCTGACAAAAGCGATCCTCCTTCATTTGCCTCCCCTGGGTGCCCCGGAATGATGGTGTGCTGTTCAGGAGTATTTTTCCAGCCTGTTTGGGAGGAAGTTTCCCATCTGCCCAGAGCCCTCTGGGAACCCGCTGCTGCACAGACCTCCTGTTCTTATCTAGAACTCCTGCAGAGACTTCCTGTCAAGGTGATCTATAAAGCCAAACTGTGCAAGTATTAAAAAAAAAAAAAAAAGGAAAATACAAAACCGTCAACAGTAAAAGCGGGGGCTGTGGGGAGAGTGACTTGCCAGCCTTTGTGATGCTTTGAGCTTGCAGAGGAATTTGCCAGTCTTGGTTACCCACCCACCCCTTGCAAATGTCTTACCTCCTCGCTGTCCTGACGCCAAGCACTCCTCTCCTGCTCATTTGACTACATTCCCTAAATTCCTCTTGCTGCCTTCTCTCCTCCCAGCCCACCAGCCGCTTCTGTAACATCATCTGTGGTGCCTTTACTTCTTACCCTCCTTGGGCAAGCTCCGCCCTTCTCAGATCTTCAGCCGCCACCTGTTCCTTGCAGACCCACCATCCCTCCAACTGCCTAGCCGTCCACGTGTCACGAGCACCAGAAATTCAGCTGGTCCCAAATCACATTCACGGACTTATCCTCCATGGACCAGCTTCTCTTCCTGCATTTACCAGTTCAGATGGTAAAAGCACGAGTGTCGTCCATAATGATACCACTCTGCCGCACACCTCCGCTCACATACACAAAACACGTACTAAGATTACCACCATGTCTTGCCCTGCACCTCCCAGTTATCCGTGCTGCTACTTCATGAGACTCCCTTGTAATCAGTCCCGAACTATCTAAACCTCTGCTAAGTCCTTTCTCTTCTCTTCACCCCGCCCTTCACCTCTCACCATGGTTGTCCTTCAGATACACAGATCCGAGTGTCTCCTTCCTGATTAAACATCTGGAACATCTGTGTATCACCTTCATGTGGAACTTTCTACACAGCATGTATGAGACCTCCTCACTCTCCAGTCCCACAGCCTCACCACCTGGGTTAGTGGAACTTGTAAACACACTGGTCACTCTTACTCTCCTGATGCTCTTCTCATGCTCCCCACTTTTTCTTCCCTAAAACCCTCTCTTCAACCTCCAAGGCCTGACCCAAATGTCACCTCTTTTGCGAAGCCTCCCTTGATTCCTTTTCCTGTTTTCTAAATGATGGTTGTTCAAACCCCTTTATAGACCATAGCATATTCTCCAATGGTTCGTTGTGTATATGTTCATATTCCCCTCTAGATTATGATCTCCTAGAGGATGGGGAAGATGTGTCCTGGTGCCTACCACTGTATCTGGGAAGAAGCTTGTTGAATGAATAAGTAAATGACACCACAGAATCCAAAAAAAGATGACAGCACACGTGGGAGGTCTCTCATTCACCAAAGTGATTAGAATGGCACAGTGGACTGTAAATCCTAGCTCTAACACTAACCAACTCAGTGACCTCAGAGAAGTTCATAAGTCGGGACCAAGGAATGGAAATCAGCTGTCGTATAAAGTGCTTAGCATTGTGTCTAGCACATGGTCAGAGCTCCGTGCATTACTGACACGAGTGTTATTAATAATAAATATGGAAATCCAGGCAGGAGGATGGTAAGGCATTGAGAGAAGGTGGGCCTAACTTCATTCACTTAATGTATGTTCCCAACGGTGGAAGACGCTAACGCCACTTCCATGAAGGTACCCTTCACTGTGCAACAGTGGGCTGGCTGAAAGAGAGGTAGAGAAATGAGACACGAATGGCTGGACAGAGAACAGAGAATGAACGATGAATTCCCAAGAAGAAGCAATATGCCTGGTGAGAGGTTGGTTGGTAAGGAGAGGAAGCAGTCAAAGATGCCTCCAGAGATGGGGTTTGAGACCACCAAGTTGCTGGAAACAGCCTGACACCCAGCAGAGCTGTCCAATAGACAGGGGCTACCATGGACAGAGCTTTGGTGAGCCCTTGAAGCCCAAGATGTATACTTGGGAGTGATGTTGAAACTTTGGGCAAGGATGAGTTCTTACCTACAACTCAAATTGCACCCTTACCCATGTCTCAAGTGGCACAGAGTATATTCCCTGTAAACCTTGGTAATCACTAAGCAAACTGAGCAACTTGGAACAGGTGCCAAGTTCAGTTCTTGGCATCAGAGTAGACCAAGAGGGAGAATGTTTCATAAAACCCACCTCAAAGGCCAAAGGGCATGTGGGTCCCTCCCACAGCTGGGGTATTGAGATAAAATTCCAGTGGTGTGTAGCCTTGGCAGCAGCTGCCTAGTGAGAAAGATGATGATAGAAGAAGAAGAAAAAAAAGGCAGGAACAATAAATCAACCCAAATATTTGATGGTTGTTTCAAAGTTTCTCAATAGAATATTCTAGGGATGAATGTAGTAAAAATGTCTCCTGCTGATTTTTCTTGAACAAACAGAGCTTTAGAGAATTATTGGGTGCCAGGGGTGGGGAAGGGCAGTCATGAATGTGATTACCAGTGTTGCCCAGTGAGTGGAAATCAGACTATCGATGCCATGTGACCCAATGTTCTGGGTTTCCCTGCAGGGTGATGCCAATGGCCATCCAGTTTTCCATCCTGATTATGCTGCACTCGGCTCTGGTCCTCATCACCACGGCGGAGGATTATAAGTGTTTGCCCCTCGTCCTCCGGAAAACTTGCTGTTGGATTAACGAGACCTATTTGGCCCGGAACGTCATCATCTTTGCATCCATCTTGATTAACTTCCTGGGCGCCATCTTGAATATCGTAAGCATTCCAAACCCACCATCCCTCTGGCTTCTCGCGTGCAGGCAGGAAAGAAGGGTTTATGGAGCCTGCAGCTTCTTGCGTTGCTTTCCTTGGTACCACTTACCTTCAAGTGCCTGGTGCAGCCCCAAACTTAGAGACAGAGAACAGAAATGCGGCTACTGTCAGAGCTGTGCATTTTACTGGTGGCAAATTGTCTCTTTCCCAGTGGGGGAGGTTATCTGCTCCAAAGGAGCGTAAACACCCTAAAATTTCTGTATTGTCAGTGGCCAACCAGTTATAATTGTGAATCAGAATTCCCTTTAATTCAGTACCTACCTGCTATGTGCCATGCACTGAAGGAGGAGCTGTACATGTTTTTCTTATTAAATCCTCACATAAACCCCGTGAGGTAAGTCTCGTTATCCCCACTTTATGGCTAAGGAAACTGAGGCTCAGAGACATGAAATAACTTGCTAATAAGGTCTGTCTGACTCCACAACTCACGCTCATTCTCAAATGCTAAATTGTATCTCTGGGAGTGGGGTGGGGGGAATGGAAATAAAAGAGCTGTCATTTCTTGAGTACCTACTACGTGCTACAGGTAGGTATTACCATCCCCATGCAACGAGTAAGGAAATTGCACTTCAGCTTGAGATCTTGCCTATGACTTTCTAAGAGTTCGTATTGGGTGTGACACATTGAACTTGGATGACTCTCCAGCTGCCATAGTTATCACTGTTTTTAATTTGGCGATCCATGTTTTAATGATTTCATTTTCTCTCTACAATGGTAACATGATAGCGACAGCATTTTCTGTGTATATACAAACAGTCTGTGTTGTCCATGGCTTACTTAGTTCCTCTAGATTTTAGGAGTGATCTGTCTGATTCCACGTTTTGAACTTGGAATGTTGAGAGGGTCTGGTGGAGGCATCCTCTTGTGGCTGAGCCCATCATTGTGCCCTTTGGGCCTGAGGGAGGGTCTCCACGTGCTCAGGGACCCAAACTGGGAACTCGCACCATTGTCATCCCGTGAATAGGAGGCTTATACTGCCTGAAATTCGTTGTCCAGAATGGCCCAGTAATTACTTGGAGTCTGTGTTGCCCAAGCTCTGTGGTTGGCCTTGTAGGAAAGGAGTCTAGGGGATAAAGAAAAAGGAAAATCCTAATATAACAGAAGTCCTCATCTAATGAATATTTTATAGATTATTGCAATTGAAAATGGAAGTGCTTAAGAGCATTCATTGATCATGGCCTGCGGAGGCGTAGCCAGGATCTCAAGTCTTGACGAATCAGGTATTTCCGGGATGCAGGATTTGGAAATAAATTCAGTGACTCGAGGTCAGGGTTACTCTCGGCCACCCACGCCACTGGGGTGCAGCAGCAAGTTCAGAGGCTTTGGAGTCAGATAGACCTGCCATCAGATCTCAGCTCGACTGCTTGCCAGCTCTGTGATCCTAGACAAGTTACTTTACTTCTCGGAGTTTCATATTTTTCGATTGTAAAATGGGGATAAAAACAGTAGCTACATCACAAGGTGGTTGTGAGGCTTTTTTTGTCCCAAGTGTTTGGCACAGAGGAGGCATTCCGCCACCGGTAGCCACTCTTTCCTGAGCACCGCAAAACCGGCAGCAGTTTCTGGCCTAGGGAAGGACCGCCGCCCCCCTGCCCCATGCTAAGAGTCTTTCTGGACAATGTGCCCCTCGGATCCCTGGAATCCTCCCAGCTGTGGACGAGCAGACAGGCTGCGAGCATGCCCCAGACCTTTTCTCCTGCCATCTGGCTCTCTTCAGAGCCCCACAGGCACTCTCCCCTGACCCTACATGACGGGGCCCGGAGAGCTGTCTTAACCCGGCTTCGGGGCTGGCTTGCAAAAGCTCTTTCTGAGCCAGTACCTTCTTTAAAATGAGAGAGGAGATCCCAGCCGGCCCCTCCGTTCTGGAATGAAGCCCCCTGTCAGGTCTGGTCTGCCCAGGCTCTTGCCGAAGCTCAGCAGTGAGGACGCACTGCTTTGTTCCCAGCACTCACACTGACTTTGTTGTTCCTGTGTTGTGTTGTGTTGTTTTGTTTTTTGTTGTTGTTGTTGTTCTTCTTCTTCTTTTTTTTTAATCCGCAGCTGTGGTGTGATTTTGACAAGTCGATACCCTTGAAGAACCTGGCTTTCAATTCCTCAGCTGTGTTTACAGATATCTGCTCCTACCCAGAGGTATTTATTCTCGAGCTCCCCTTGGCAAGACTTGGGCCTAGGTACCGCCGCCAGCTGCACACAAGCACGACTGGTTGGAGGGTCTCGGAAAGGGTTCCAGAGGCCCGCTTCCTTCTTCTGCCTCCTCCTCCTCCTGCTCCCCCTCTTCCTCCTTCCCCTTCTCTGCCTTTCCTTCTCTCCCCTGCCTCTTTCCCACCCTCACTTTTAGCCTTTCCTGATTCTCCCTTCTTCTTCCTCCTCCTTTCTTCCTTCTTCACCTGTACCTCTATCCATTTCCCTCTTCCCTTTTACCGCCTCCCTCCCCTACTCATTTCCCCTTCTCATCTCAAAATCCTAGAGCAGAATGTGCTCTTGTTCCCAGTGTAGAGCAGAGTTCTGGCTCGAATGGTGTTTGCTGCATTCCAGAAGAAGGGAAAGAAGGAGGAGAGGGAGGGGGAAAGGAGGGAGAGGGGAAGGAAGGCAGGGAGGGAGGAAAGGAAAGTAAAGAAAAGAAAGGAGAGAAAGAAGGAGGGAGGGGAGGGAGGGAAGGAGGAAAGGAAAGGAGAGAAAGAAGGAGGGAGGAAGGAAGGAAAGGAAGAAGGAAGGAAGGAAGGAAGGAAGGAAGGAAGGAAGGAAGGAAGGAGGGAAGGAAGGAGGGAAGGAGAGAAAGAAGGAAGGAAGCTAGTGAGTCACAAACCTAGAAAACCACAACTAAACTTAAAGCAAAGAGCAGCACCACGGGGTCAGGAGGTGTCCCAACAGATACCCACCATCATTATGTAAGTCTCACCCTCCCTTGGACACAGAGCCACAGATCTGGCCCTGGGCCTTGGGGTCAGCCTAAGGCACTGGGCAAAGGATAGTCTTAGGCTATGTTAGCCATAGCCCAGAACTTTACATTTAGGGGCAGAAGTTCTGGGTCAGGAGAGAGGACAGCTGGGATGTCCTAGCAGACCCCAGCCGACATCACACTCCAAGGACCCGGGTAGACCCTTGTTCTCTAAGACCCCTCCACCATCTGGGTGGGGGAAAGGCTCTGTGTTATCTCACTTGGGCCCCAGAATCAGTGTGAGAAACGTTCTGATAAGGAGAGAAAGCCTCCTGCCCCGTACAAGGTACATAGTGTCTATTTGATACACACGGTATCATTCAGTCCTCCAGCTGTAGGGGGCACAGACGGTTGGCATCTCCATTTGCTAGATAATGCAACAGAGGCCCAGAGAGTAACTTGCTCAGTGCCACCCAGCACCACTCCTGCCTGCCCTCCATCCTCCCTCACTTCTTCCCTTCCTTCTTTCTTTCTGTCCTTCTCTTCTTAATTCAGTTCTCGATACTTGGAACTGCAGTTGAAGCCCTACCTGGCTTGTTCTTGACCTTGTACTTCTGTATCCAGGCTTGGTCCTCCATTCCTAGGGAGGAACTAGGCTTTTCTTAAGGAAGTCCAGGGCAGGATGGGACTAGCTCTCGTTGGGGGACCTTTTCCCACCAAGTACTAAGAGAGCACAGACTTCATGGACTCTGTGGGACACCAGCTCCCTGAGAACATCTCGGTTTGGAGGGCATGAGGGGTGTCGCAAAAGGCAGTGAGTTGGCCACCCGTCAGCTGTGGAGAGGTAGCCAAAGCTGGATTTCCCTCCCTGCTGAGCCCCTTCACCTGCTAGCAGTGGAATCTTGAGTTAGCTCTTCTTCTCTCTGACCTTGAGGTTTCTTGTCTGTAAAGTGGGAAAAATAGTATCTTCTTCACATGGCTTATGTGGAATTAGGGAATATCACGTCGTCATGGTGCCTACCTAGATGAGTTCGCACATGCAGAGCTCCAACGTGTCATCTGACGTGAAGTTGGTGTTTGTGAGCTATTCGTCTGGGCTTCCACGTCACTCTAAAAGAGTGTATACCCTTGACCCCAAACCTAAACTCCCAAACTCAGGACCACAGCACTCATGGGCTTCCCAGTCCTAAGAAAGTGGCTTCTGGATCACAGAACATCATCTCTGTGCCTCGGTTTCCTTATCTATAAAGCGAGGAGGAAAGTAGTACCTTCCTCAAGGGCGGTTGTGAGGATTCAGTGCATTAATCCATGCAAAGTGTCCAGCGTAACATCTAGTGCAAAGTGTCTGCTCATTAAATGTCAGCCATGATGCATTTAGGATTTCCTGTGAGAAGGTTTTGAGCCTGCACCACTGATACCCGTTTATCTCTAAGTTATATTCCTGTATCACTCTGCTAATGTATGGTGTACATTATGGAACATATTCAAAACATAGAAATACTTAAAAAAGAGATAAAATAAATAAGAGTTTCAATACTTTCCTCCCACAAACTGTGGCCTCCAGCCAAATTCTACCTGCCACCTGTTGTGTAAAAAAAGTTTTATTGGGGCTTAGCCACATCCATTTAGTACCAGTTGTCTATGGCTATTTTTTTTTTGGTACAGATTTATTTATTTATTAGAGAGAGAGGGAGAGAGCAAGCATGGGCGGGGGGGGGGGGCCGGGGGAGAGGGGAGAGAGTCCTCAAGTAGACTCCATGATGGGTGCAGAGCATGACGTGGGCTTAATCCCAGGACCCCGAGATCAAGCCCTGAGCTGAAATCAAGAGTCAGCTGCTCAACCGACTGAACCCCCAGCGCCCCGTCTAGGGCTACTTTGATAGCACAATTGGCAGAGTTGAGTAGCTGCAAGAGATGGTGTGGGGCCCACTGAGCCAAAATATTTACTGTCTGACCCTTTACAGAGTTTGTCAACTCTTGGCATCCCCCCAGATGCAGGAATCCCACTGGCCTAAAAGATGGGGAGCTGGACTTTTTCAATCACCATTACCACCAACAGCCTGATTTGACTGACCAGTTGCCGTCTTGACATACAGGGCTGTGCCTCCCTACCTAGGGATTTGTCCACCGAATGAGAAGGAATTAAACATTCAGACCTTGTAAAAGACTTAGTCCGCACACAATGCCTCCCGGCACTCCCACACGTGTGTCCCCGAATCCCTTCATCGCTCTGAGCTTTCGCTTCCTCATCTGTGCATCTGACCTCTCTGCTTCACCCCGTGAGAAGCAGGACTTAGTCCGAAAGCATGAGATACAAACATTTCATATAAACATGGTTGATGTGGTATAAGCGTAAGAAGCTGTTCTCATATATGGGACCGAGTATAATTTAGTCTTGAACCAGAGCTTGCCAGTTACTCAAAATGGATGAAGATGCAGTGAATGACAGTGAAAAAAGCTGCATTCCAACTATGATGTGAGGAATCGTCGGGGGGCGGGGTTCAGCGAAACTAATGTAGGTGACACCCACAAACCCAGGGTGTCGTTATGTCAAACACCTGCACTGGCTCTCAGCAGGCTCGATAGGAAGACCTTCATGTTAGAGTCGAGCCCCTTTATTATATGCGCTGGCACATTTGAATAAATTGTCAACTGTATTTGCAGGAGCAGTTAGAGCTTGCTGATGTTTTGAAGTGTCCCTGAGAGCCGATCTCCTATAGGGGTGTCATTATCTGTGTCTTTGCTCATTAAATATTAGCTGTCATGATGAAAAGGAGAGAAGAAAGGTGAGGGGATTGAAAGGGGAAGACAAGAGGGAGAAAAAGCAAGAAGGAGGCAGAAAGAGGAAGACAAACAATGAAAAGAAAAGAGAATCCGTGGTCAAGCAAATAGGCAGATTTTTTTTTTTTTTTTAATTCCAAAAGTGACGGTAAAAACTGGTGCCTGAATTTCTGGTTAACTCCTCAGGTGGGAGTCCGAACCCTGAGTGGTTTTGGAAGAAACTTTATTCAGGGTGGTCAGAAATCCCCAGCTGCTATTCAGGATAAAATTAGATTTTCCCACGCTCCCGCAACAGCAGGCCCACCAAAACATTCAAACGGAGGAGTGTCAAACGGCTTTGCAGTAATTTCAGAACTTTTTCAGGTTGAACAGAGGGCTGTTACACGAGCTCATTTTGTTTCTGCACAGAGCCAATTAGATGTTACCGCTAAATATATAAAGAAGATCGATGTGTTTTTTCCCAAATGATAATCAGTTTTTGGAATCTCTTTTCCCCACTAAGAGTGCAAAAGCCATAAAAGCACAGGGTGATCCAAAAACCGACAAGCCCCACCTTACTGAAGCTTAGATTTCAAGTCTTTAAGGACATTCGCAGAACATGGGAAACAGAGCAGGTGTGGGTGGCGGAGCCTGTGTGTTGACCTCGGATGAGCGAGGGCTCTTCTTCTGCCATTTACTTGCTGTGTGGCCTGGGACAAGTCACGGAAACTCTCTGAGTTTTAGTTTTCTTATCTGTATAATGGGATTATTTGTTGTTGTTGTTGTTGTTGTTTTGTTTTGTTTTTTGGATCCCAACATGGGGCTTGAACTCACAACCCTGAGATCAAGACCTGAGTCAAGATCCAAGAGTCGGTTGCTTAACTGAGTGAGCTACCTGGGCATCCCTATAAGGGGATTATTAATAATACCTATCTCATAAGATTGTTGGGGTGATAAATAGAGATGGCACCCATAAAACACTCCTTAATATTAGCTTCTTTCTTGTCTCTTCTTGAAGGCTTTGGTAACTAAGGGAGAACAGTGCCTGCCCAAGTGGAGATCTGAGTTGAAGGAAGATAGGGCCGTAACAAATTTTTTGAATGCACAAGGCTCTATAATCCAAACATGAGACTATCTAGATAATCCTGTGTCCAGGGTCTGACTAAAAACTTGAACAGGCCATATTTTCATAGCCTGTTCCCCTTTCATGATCGTGCTCTCCTGGCCTCGCCAACTGTTTCCAAGATGGTGACCACCTTGCATTGCATTGTTCTCAGGGAGCCAGATCCTTCCAGACCCTGTACTTGTTGCCATGCCGAGGGAGTGGCCTTGGAGGGCACACACTCATTCCAGCAATCTCACTATGTTCCTCTCTGCTGATCATTCGTAGCTGACAGTGTATAATTCCTGGATGTATGTTTCACAATGTCAAATAGCTACCCCTGGAAGCACATTTAATTTATGGAAGTCACTGAGAGGCATGATCTGGCTGGACATCACTGTTCAGGAATCAAACACAGACTGCACTTTTGATGTTTTTCTAACTGGACTCTGATGATAATTTACAAAGATCTGAGCTCAGTCATCAAGGAAGCACAACCAAGACAAGGACACAGTCTTGCAAGTGACTGCATTGAATCGGCCAGTAAGCACTGCCAAGATAAGCATCATCCTACATTTTTACAAATATTGTGCAGTGATGCCTTTCCATAAGAAATAGTTACTGTATGGGCTCTTTGATTAGGTTTTGCTTCACCGTTTTCCTGGGATAGTCATTATTTGTACATTTCATTAATACAAGTATGTCTTTCCAGGAAGGATTGTGAGGTTAAAGAATTGGCTGGGAATTTAGTTGTTTCTAGGAAATATCTAGAATAGTTTATCTGCCCTTAACCCAAGTCATAGATAAACATCACATCTACTTATGGACTTTAAATGCAGTGTTGGCAGCTCTAAGCTAACAACTATACTAAACTAGAGAACATTCACCGTGCTTCCCCTAGTAGGGTGAAAAAAACGCCGGCCATGGAAACCAGGATCTAGAAGAAGCCAAAGCACAGTCAGATTGTAGCGGAGCACCCAGCCTATAGAAAATGCCCCTCTCCCCTGCCTCACACAATCCAGGAAAGAGCGGGGATCGTCAGGTTGGTCATCTCCACCCACACCCGTGGTGACCCCCAGTTCCTGACACCATCACTCCTGCACCGTGTGGGGATGGGAAACTCAGGATGAAGCAGAGAAGCCTCTGTCCTTGGCTCACGTGCACTTCAGGGCACTGATGGTACCAAGAGTTATCACCGAGAACCAGGTTTTGTGTGAATCAGAAAGTTTGGGTTCTTTCTTTGAAGGACAGTGACTTCTGAAAATTGTCAGCTGTCTTTCTTCTTTTTTTTTTTTCTGTGAGTTTATAATGCCAGGGGACTTGGCCACAACCAAATGGGGGCTGAGAGCCAGCCCAGTGTGTGTGAATTGTGTAGGGTGGAGTTCAAGTTCTTCTTCATGTTACCACGGTGTGATAGGCTTCCTCCTCCTCCTCCTCTTCCAGAAGGAGAATGTTCACCTATTGCCAAGGTCATTTATAGTACTTGGTGGCAATGTCCTGACCCTGGCGGTGTGCCTTCCAGCCCGGCATAGTTCTTGGTGCCCAGTAGGTCCTCATTCAACAATTGTAGAATAATAATGTATGGTTTAGTTGGCAAAATGCTTCGTGCAAACACGATCGGCTCTTGCTCCTCTGAACCTTTTGCCATGGCGTGGGAGTCCAACTTTTTTTCAGTACAGACTTAGAAGAAATTGCTTTATTTGTCGCTTCCCAAGTCCATGTATTATCCGAGAGAAGAAAATCTTGATCATTTGGAAGCAGAAAAGTGTTATAGAGGCTTCCCTCTTCTGTAGAATGGGTAAAAGAATAGTACCTGTCCTTGGATCACTGTATTTTAAGAGTTAAGGAAGAGGAAGCATATGGAGTCATTCATAAAGTATCTTACACAGAATTCGTGCCCAGCAAATGTTTGGTTATGATTATTACTCCCACCTTCACCATCTCACCCCTGATACACAGGCATTGCCACTCCCACTTGGTCCCCGCACCTTACCTGGTGTTCATCTAGGGCCTGGGCTGCCTCCCATCTACACATCCTCGGTGTCTGTCCCTCCTCTCCTACCCACATGTCAACCTCACTACTGAAATGCCTCTCACCTCTCTTCTCCTAACTTGGGGGCCAAGGTGCTAGAGCTCTTTGGGGCAGTCAATCTTTTATTTTCCTGGTCGAAATTGATGTATCATGATGGGGTCTCTTATCCCCTTAGAATGCATAGCTTGTCTGTGTTCACTATTAAAGATTGGTGGAAACTGCCCGGTTCCTAACATTTCTCATACATATCCTGGCGGTACTATTTTTCATCATTAAAAACTAGGAAGAAGTAGAGAACCCCATGATGATATGGGATGCAGACTTCTCGGGAATAGAGGAACTCTCTGCAAAACAGTACTTCTGACCCACTGCTTCATTTGATATTCAGTGTTATGATCAGATTAAAGGACTTTTACAGATGAAAATAATCCACTCCAAAGCCAGGTCCTATCTGTGTCCATTCTTAGCATTGTTGCGATTATAGTGCATATCAAATTTTATATCTTGCTTTCCTGTGTTGTTATTTTGAAAACATTTTCTATATGTTGCCTTTGAAATGCTCCTCTGAATATCTTTTTCTATGGAGATTTATATTTTGGGGTGGCTACCTGTTTTTCCACTCCTGTCTCCTCATTGTGCTCTCACACCCCCAACAATCCCTAATCAGTGTTCTTATTTCTCTTCTTCCACAGCCCCTCAAACATCAGAGTCTCTACATTTTAGTCTCTGTATCTTCTGCCTTTACTTTTCGTGCTCTGCTTGGGCAGTCTTGTGGAGACTTTGGGGTCTTGTGGGGTCAACTGAACTATGTCAGATGTGTGTCTCTGGACCCTTCTGTCTTCCGAAGCTCAGTCTCACACCTGTGGTTGCCATGAGCTGTCCTTCCTGAATCATCCTCAAAACCTGAAGCTTAAGAAGCCTAAAGCTAAATGCATTCTCTTTCCCCATCCTCATTGGTTGGTAGTTGGTTTTTTCTCTTAGTTAATAGATGAACCCCTGCGGAAATGCTTAGCGCCAGTCTGACTCCTCCTTCTCCCCACTTTCACGTAAAACTAGACGTGTCTCTTGCCCCATCTATTGGGTTAGTCCCCAGACTTGTCATTAAACCTTCAGCTTTTCTCCATGAATTACAATCCATCCTGTACTGTCCACACCACAGTTGATTCCTAGAGCACGGATCTGTTGACTCCATTACAAACCGGAAACCCATCGTGGCTCCTCGCGGACTACAGAATAAAGCACAGACTTCGCAGCAGAACATAACAAGAGTTTTTGCAATGTGGCTTTGCCTCCTATCTCTGCCCTGCCACACCTCTGACCCCCCCAATGCTCAGGGCCCATTCCGGGGGCACTCAAGAAGCTGTGGAGCTTCCGAGTTCCTGGGCTCACTTAAAAGAACACAGAGACTATTGGTCGTTTGACAGAAATTTAGTCATTGTGTTGGGTCCAGCATCCTCCTAAGTTATAGGAAATATGCAATTTATGGGTCCAGAGGCAGCTGAAAGAGAGGTTTTCACAAAGTCATAACACTTCTGTAGCTTCCTGCTCCTCTCCGTTTCCTGGTCCCGCTCCCACTCTTCATTCAAGCTAGAAAAGAGACAGAGGAAAAGCTCCTGATGTTATTTATCCAGGTCTCATGGCTTTAATGTCCTATGGTTTACAGCATCACCATAAGGTTCAACCTTACACTTTATTTATTTATTTTTTAAAGATTTTGTTTATTCATTCGACAGAGATAGAGACAGCCAGCGAGAGAGGGAACACAAGCAGGGGGAGTGGGAGAGGAAGAAGCAGGCTCCTAGCGGAAGAGCCTGATGTGGGGCTCGATCCCATAACGCCGGGATCACGCCCTGAGCCGAAGGCAGACGCTTAACCGCTGTGCCACCCAGGCGCCCCCAACCTTACACTTTAAAGCAGAAAGTCCCCTCAACTGTGCAAGGCAGTGAACAAGGTGGTTCCTTTCAGTGGAATGGAGGGGGACAGCAGTGCTGCCAAGAGCACACTAACACAGTCGGTTGAGGCAACACAAAGAAAAAGATACATCAATCCATTGTGCAAACGTGGGACTGTATTTAAATACTATGACTTCAGATGTCTTGGCAGACAAAGAAGGAGGGCAACTCATTTGAAACATACCTGCCTGCCAATGTTACTAGCTCTCTTTATGATTAATTATGTGGTTCTTGGATATACCCAAGGCATTCATTCTATAGATGTGTTCCTTTGTACCTTTGAGTCCATGTCATTCTATCCTCCTGTAATGTTCTTCCTACCCCTTTTCTGTCATGTGAGTCCTATCCATCCTTCACATCCAGTTCAAATCCACCTGTCCCATAAATCCTCCTCCAAACTCGTGTTCCTTCTGCCCCTGCGTTCCATCACATTTGATCACATTGCTGGCAGAGCACATCCCACAGGATGTTGGCGTTGGTCTCTCCATGTCATCTTCACATCTTAGACCACAGAATGTGGTCCAGGCCAGCTCTCACCTTGGAATTCCCAATGCTTAGCAACATGCCTTGATTGCAACAGCCACTCAGCAAATCCTTATTACACTTCCTAAACTTAACCATTGTGCCCTCATAAAGTTTTGCTCAAGGGCATAATCATCTTGACAGCTTTGATTTAATACATGATTCATAATTTGCATTGACAAAACCGTGCACAACCCTTCATTATGATGCAGATAACAATGAAACAAGACCCTTCGGGTCTACCCACTTCTCTTCTATCTGCTAAAATGATGGCTTCAAGGCATCAAGATGAGTTACCTGAAAATCTTGCCAAGGAAAGATCTTAAAGGGGAGTGAAGAAAGCTCATCGTCCATTGAGACGTGGATGCAATTGGATTTACTAAGAAAAAAAGACAAAAATCAAGGGTACAGACCCAGGGGTCTTTAGGGATAGGGCCCCTGCTTTATTCATTCCCGAGTCCACCACATGCACGATAAAGGCACCAGGCCTGGCCCTCGTGGGGTCTCATCAGGGTGCTGTCCACATTCGTTGATATCATTGTCGAAAGTGTACATTAATGAGTCGGTTTGACTTAGGAACTCAATAAATGTGTCTTCCAGAGTTGCTCGGAGATTTCTAGAAATTCTTGAGGTCTCCTCTGCCTATCCAGAAACTGTTTTTCTGTAATAAGAGAGAGGAGACAGCCAGTTGCTACAGAGAGCCATGCATAAGGGGCCTGCAGTGGATTTTAGGGACTATCCAGCTTAGTGTGCCCACTGCAGTCACACGTACGTGGACAGATTGCTTCCCAGTGGCCTAGGCGCCATTTTCCAGTTGTGGGAATTTGAACAATTCACCTAAGCTCTGTGAGCTTCAGTCTCTTCGCCTGTAAAGTGGGAATTATGATTCCCATCTTGGCCAGTTATTTTGAAAATTACCAGAGAACCAAGTGGGCCTTGATAACGCGACTTTTATTCTTTTTTCCCACTGGAGAGTCCAAATCCAAACCTGCCATCCAGAGTGAGACAGTGGGCTGCTTCTGTAAGGGAAAGAGGCTGGGGAGCCTCCTACAAAAGGCTGAAATCTAGCTGGGCAGACTGGGCTGTGGGGGCCGCACCAGGATTCCAGCTTGATTGGGGCCAGTTTGGCCTTTAGAACAGCTGCCTCTTCTACAAGGAGATAGATCTTCTCCTGGGTGTGGGCAGTGCTAGGGAGGTGTGAGGCCCTTTCCAGGGCACCTGGAAATGCTCACTAAGGCTTCTCTGAGGAGAGGACGCTTGTCCGAGAAGCGAGGCTTAGTCCCATGGATGCGCTCTGAGCAAGAGGCCACGGGATACAGAGCATGGAGGCCCAGGAGAGTTGGGAAACAGCCGTGCGAGATGCAGGTGGACCGCGAGGCTGAAGCGTGTGTTGGGTTTGGAAAGTGAAGGGAAATCTGCTCCGTGCTGGCCTCGTGAGCTTCTCGCTCAGAGAGGACAACATTTGAGGGAATGGTGAGCCACGAAAGGCCTTCAGGCTGAGGCGTGGCATGATGAGGTCTGTGTTTTAGAAATTCTGGAGAGAGAAAGACCGTGTGTGTTCAGTGGGGGTTGGGGGCTGCAAGCAGACTGAGCTGTCGGAAACTGTTCTGGAACCAGGACAGAAAATGCTCAGGAGGGGAGGGCTGCCTGGATGTGAGCTCTCGGAAGGAAGTGGAGGCTACAGACTTAGGGTGGCCTGGCCGTGGAGTGTGGGGAAGAGAAAGGCAGCAAAGAAGAGACTGAGGGTTCTTTGGCTTAAGGCTGGTGTAAATGGTCCCCAAAGGCCAGGGAACAGAGGCTCAGGAGGTGGGAAGGAAGTGATGAGTTCTGTTGGAGGCCTGTTGAACTTGAGGGCAGCCTGAGGTCTCCAAACCGAGGTGCTCAGCCGCCACCTGTGTCAGGAGACCCACAGGCACCTGTGCTGGGGGAGTGGCCCTCCCACATTCCTGTTGGGTCTGACCACCTGGCCTCTCTCTGTTTCCAGTACTTCGTCTTCACCGGGGTGCTGGCCATGGTGACCTGTGCGGTTTTCCTCCGCCTGAACTCTGTCCTGAAGCTGGCCGTGCTGCTGATTATGACCGCCATCTACGCCCTGCTCACCGAGACCATCTACGCGGGCCTCTTCCTGCGCTACGACAACCTGAACCACAGTGGAGAGTAAGTGCCACCATCACATGCTCGGAAGTGCCCAGCTCCCAGCGGGAAATGGAGCCCTTGGGAAGATGATTGAGATGGCGTCCCCAGCACTTGGGGACCATTGGATGGTGACTTCTGTTTCTCAGCTCAGGCGCTCGCTAGCTGACAAGTCTGGGCGAGATCCCTCCTTTTCAGTTTTAAAGTTTGGAGTGAATAGGAACTAAAGAGTAGCTCCGGTCTCCTCCCTCCAAACCTAATCATTGATGATTTCTTCCAGTTTATCAGCTCCGAGATGCGGAGGGTCTGATTCTAAATTGGCTGTGACGCTATTAGTAGTAGCAGCCACTGTGCATGGACCACGGACTGTGCTCCTTGCCCTGGACTACTCGTGAAATACAGCCAAGTACAAAAAATAATGTCTCAGCCTAGATTTCTCGGAACAGAGCCGGAGACAAGGCAGAAAGGCCAGCACAGCTCCAGGGAAGTGAAAGGGAGGGGAAGAGGTCGGGAGGCAAACGCAAGCTGACGTGGTTTTGTGGCCACATGGGTCGTGAAGAGATTGAAAGGAGCCACTCAGGGGCGCCTGGGTGGCTCAGTCAGTTGAGCGTCTGCCTTCGGCTCAGGTCATGATCTTGGGGTCCTGGGATGGAGCCCCAGGCCGGGCTCTCTGCTCAGTGGGGAGCCTGCTTCTCCCTCTCTCTCTGCCTGCCGCTCCCCCTGCCTGTGCTCTCTCTCTTTCTCAAATAAATACATAAAATCTTATAAAAAGGAAGAAAGAAAGAAAGAAAGAAAGAAAGAAAGAAAGAAAGAAAGAAAGAGAGAAAGAAAAGGAAAGGAAAGGAAAAAGAAAGGAACCACTCAGTTGAAATGTCTCTGGATAGGCAGTGAAATGGGGAAAGATGGCTCAGGACACAGAAAGAGAGAGAAATTTCTCTACTGGCTCCATACCTTTCCTGTCTCTCGTAAGTCACAGCTCGGTCTCTGGATGAACTTCCTGGTGACAGCCCGTGGCCCCTCACACAGCCCCACGGGCAAGCCAGACCCCACGCCTGCAACATGGAGCTTCACCTGAGCCAGAAGTGGCAGAGGCGACGGGCCTCAGGTGTGGGAAGCACAGGGCTAACTGAGACCACAGGAAGGGGCCCACCGAAGGAGAAAAAGATGAGGCAGAGATTGTCCAAAAAGCCTCAGAAAATGTGCTGGATACTAATCATATGAACATCTGTGAACCAACTGCTGGAAATAAACAATGTTAATAATGAGTTATATTTACTTCTGCATTTTTTAAGATTTATTTATTTATTTTAGTGAGAGAGAGAAAGCAAGAGTGGGAGGGGCAGAGGGAGAGGGAGAGAGAGAATCTCAAGCAGACTCCACGCTGACCATGGAGGCTAACCTGGGGCTCGATCTCACAACCCTGAGATCACGACCTGAGCCGTAATCAAGAGTCAGAAGCTTAACCAACAGTGCCACCCAGGCGCCCCTACTTCTGCATTTTATTTTATTTTTTCACTTTTGGATTCTTCTATTTTTTTTTAAGTTTTTACTTAAATTCCAGTTAGTTAACATACAGCTTAATGTTAATTTCAGGTGTACAATGTAGTGATTCAACACTTACATACAACACCCAGTGCTCATCACAAGTGCACTCCTTAATCC
Organism: Ursus arctos; assembly: GCF_023065955.2. Classification (NCBI taxonomy): domain Eukaryota; kingdom Metazoa; phylum Chordata; class Mammalia; order Carnivora; family Ursidae; genus Ursus; species Ursus arctos. Next base: position 76,509,895 of record NW_026623078.1, on the reverse strand, counting down.
CCATCACCTATTTTTTTTTCATTTTTTCTTCTCTTTCTACAAAGAGCCAATTTCTAATGCACTTAAGTGTATCCTTCCCATCCATGTTTTTTTATATATATTTAGTTTTGTCTATATTATACATTACTTATAAAATTGTTTCGGCATCATGCAGTACTGCATTTCTTAGATGCATGTAGGTTGATATCCACAGATGTAATTCTGCAGACTGCTTTCACAGTCTGCAGCTGTAATATGTTCTGATTGCATAATATGAAGGTGCCAAAATATATTTATCCTCTGACCTAATAATAGACATTCAGGCTGTTAGCAGTTTTCCCTACTTAAAAAAAAATGCTTCAGTGACCATTATTGAAAATGTCTCCTGGAACTTCTATCTTGTTTTTTTTTATAATAATATTTTTTATTATATTATGTTAGTCACCATACAGTACATCCCTGGTTTCTGATGTAAAGTTCGATGATTCGTTAGTTGCGTATAACACCCAGTGCACCATGCAATACGTGCCCTCCTTACTACCCATCGCCAGCAGTCTTCCATCTTGTATCTAAAAGCAAACTTGCTGGATTGTAAGATATTCGTATTTTCCACTTTGTACAGTGCCAAATTGCTCTCCAATGTGCTTAAAACAATTTCCCTTTCACAAGCGATGGTCCTGTTGCTCCTTATTCCCACCCCACCCTTGTTAGACTTTTCAAATTCTTATCAAATTTATGGGTGTGAATTTTGTCTCATTGCTTTCATTGGTACTTCCTGGATCATGAGTAAGTTTATGCATTTTTGTTTGTTGGTTGACCATTTGGATTTCCTTTCAGGTGAACTGTCAAGGTCATATCCTTTGGCTGGTTTTCTGTTAGGTTGTTTGCCTTTTTCTTACTGGATTTGGGAGGGTTCTTTATAAATTCTAGATGTTAATTTATGTCTGTTACGCATGTGCGTCCGACACTTTATATACATTACCCTGTTTGACCCTCACAGCAACCACCCGAAGAACACAGGCTCAGAAAGGTGAAACAGTTTTCCTGGTGCCCATGGCCAGTAACAACCAGATCTGGAGTCAAACTCAGGTCATCCTGGCTCCAAAGTCCGCCCTTGTCAATGCTGCACACACTTCCTCCAAGTCAAGCTGAAGAATCTCTCCCGATACGCCCAGGGTTCAAAGAAAGTCAAAACAGCTTCAAATTAGGTAAAATGGTTAGTGGCAACAGGTGTTGCCATGGCCAAACAGAGCTCGAAGAGATATACTAGCAAAATAAGCCACATTTGTGGTAACAATGAAATCAAACGAACCGGCCAGGGCTTTGGCTTCAAACCCAGAGTCCGTTCCCTTAGGAAGTCACTTCCCATCTCTGGACCGCAGTTTGCCCGTCACTGTCTTCTATCCCAGGGCTGTGTGAGGCTCATATGTGCCTGGTACATAGCAGGTGATCAGTCAGAGTGCATTCCTAGCCCCTCCCTCCTTCTTCGGAGAGAGGTTTATTAGTTCTGAATTCTGTTATGAGGTCTTCAGGAAGAGCTTGTAGTGAAATTGTTCGTAGGCTTGTGAACGTGAACACAATCCCAAGCTCACTGCTGCTGACTTTGGAGTGTTTTTCTCAGCTTCTTCCTGACTCAAGGTCAATTATTGGCGAGTCTCATATTGACTCACACTTTGCTATGCACAGAACTAAACTAATAAGGAGCAGAAGAGCTCGTTCAGCCCTCTCGTCCGCTGCATTATAAATCAGCAGGTCAGTGGCCATGGTGCGTCCAGTTGGCAGCCACAGCCTGCTCGTGCTGTCGGGGAGTTAGCCCACACTTTAGGAGCTCACCTTGGTTCAGCGGCACTCTGCTGGTTGTACCTGGGGGTCAGGTACCCCTGTAACGCAGAGTGCGAAGAACCTTCCACCGGCAGCCTGGCTACATCTCCAGCGAGATGGTCCCGGATAGTTTAGACCAGTATCTCCCAGTCTGCTCTGGAGGCCCCGCACAACAACTTCACGTCTCAGCAGATGACGCTGAGCCCAAAACGGGAGAGGCACCCTCTCCCTCAGTATCTTATCAGTCCCTGGAGATTCATCTTCCTCCGCATACCTTGTGGGGAAGCACTCTATCACAACACGTGTGAGTACAAGTTTGGGAGTTAAGGGGCTGAGGTTCCAGCCCCAGCTCTGCCATCAGCCAGCTGTGTGATCCAAAGAGAATTCATGAAAAGTGACGATCTCTCAAAGCACAGATTTTCTCATCTGTAAAGTGGGGGTAATAACCGCTCCTACGTTGTAGGAGTATCCTAGAGATCAAATGTGATCATGGAAGCTTAGCACAAGGCCTGGCACAGAACAAGCACTTGATTAATACTAACAATTATTATTCCACATGTCCCTTCAATGCCATAAATGTTGCTGTTCTAGAAAGATCTAGAAAGATCCTCACTCTCATCTCTGGGCTGCTGTTACCTAACTGATCTCCCAGCCTCCACTCTCGATGCACCCCTCTGAAAGCCATCAGAGCCATCTGGTCGACTCATTATCATTATCCTTTTTAAAACCCTGAAGGGGCTCCAGGGCACCTGGGTGGCTCAGTTGGTAGAGCATCTGACTCTTGATTTTGGCTCAGGTCATGATCTCAGGGTTGTGAGATCAAACCTTGTCAGTCTGTACACTCAGCAGGGAGTCTACTTGGGATTCTGTCTCTTCCTCTGTCTCCCTCCCATCCCCCGCTTGTTCTCTCTTTCTCTCTAAAAATAAGTAAATTAAAAAAAAAAAAACCCTTACGGGGTTCTTTATTGCCTCTAAGAAGCTAAAAATTCAATCTGCTTCTCAACGACTTCACGAGTCTCCCTGGTCTGGCCCCCGTGACTCCTCCAATCTTTCCTCCCGCAGCTCCCAAGACCAGCACATATATATCCTGTGTTCTAGCCATGGGAAACCATGCTGTTTACCTACCCAGTGAGCGTCTGCACATTCCCCTGCCGGATGCATCCATCTCCCTGACTACTTCCAACCCATCCCTCTCAAGGTCCCACTCAAGGACAGTAAAGCCCTCTCTGATCATCTCTCATCCTCTAATCTGTGCACATCATCTTTAATCATTGCCCTTCTCTCTGTGTGTTGCAAGCATTAATTTTCACGTCTTCCTCTTCCATTGGAGTAGGAGCTTTTGAGGGCAAGGACCATTACTCATGCTTGAATTTTGGCACTTAATAGAGTATCTGGCAGCAGGTGTCCAATTAAAAATTTGTTGAGTGAAACATTAAATAAATGACTGACCGAAAGAAGCATTAACTCCTTGGGAATCATCTTACACCATTGAATCACAGCAAGCTAAGTGTCATCTCTCCACAACCTCTATGATTATTGCTCCCCATCACCCTGAAACCAAGTGTTCCCCATCCCGTAAGCACTTACCTGTCCCACCTTTGCTAGGCCCTGCAGATTCACAGATGAATAAGACATTATTTCCAACTCCAGGGATCTTTGGGGCAAGCAATTACAAGTAAGTGCCTATAGTAGCTGCTGAGAAAGTGACCACTCAGATGTAGATTGACAGCCAGGCTTCACCATTCACTAGATTGGTGAACTAGAATGAGTCATTGAACAACTGAGCCTCAGTTTCTTCTTTCCTGGAATAGGGCTAATAGTATCTTGTTCGTTGATATGACAATTAAAGAGGAACATATATGGAAAGTGTTATTATAGGTATGGCATAAGATCAGCACTTAGCAAATGTAGTCATTAGCATGACAACAGAATCAAGCATCATCCATACTGGCTGGTTTATTTTGAGTTTCAGAAGGGGAAATGGGAACTAATAGCTAAACTAGGAATTTGGCATCAGGTGCACAAATGGCCAAAGCTCTGAACTTGGTGCTTGAGATATGAATGCACATCCGGCCTCTGATAAGAATCAGCTGTGTGAACTTGGGCAAGTAGCTTCTCCCTGGTCCCCGATCTTAAATCTATAAAATAAAAGCCATGCAAGGGATAATACGTTATCTATTATACACATAGTATGGAATAGAATGGATCCACCCAACTTGCATTATAAAGTATTTAATTACATGGAATTATTTTCATAATATATACTAAGTATAGAAGTAGGTTAACAAAAATAGTATGAACCATATAGTCCGAAATTTATAAACATATTTTTGCATGGAGAAAAAGGAAATGACATTTAGTTGGCTCCAAAATATTTTTAAAAGATTTACTTATTTATTTTAGAGAGAGAGAAAGAGAGAGAGAGGATGATTTGGGGGAGAGACAGGGAGAGGGAGAAGGAGAGGGAGAGGGAGAGGGAGAGGGAGAGGGAGAGAAATCCTCAAGCAGACTCCCCCTGAGTGTGGAGCCTGACTCGGGGCTGGATCCCAGGACCCTGAGATTATGACCTGAGCCAAAATCAAGAGTCAGATGCTGAACCCACTGAGCCAGCCAGACGTCCCTGTTTAGCTCCTAAAAAGTAACCATTGTTTTCTCTGGGTGGTAGGCATAAGGACAATTTTTATTTTCTTATTTGTGAATATGTATTAGCTTCCAGATTTACCACAATTAGCATAAATACTTCTGTAATGAGTAACATTCAAATTAAACATTAATTTTTATGAGACATCAGATAAGATGCTCTCTAAAGACTGTTATAGCCCTCGAGAATTGACATTATTCTACGTGTCTTCACTTAATTATGTGCCTTTCTGTTAGCATAGAGAGATGGTCGTATTAATTCTGTGATTTCATTATTATAAATATATTAGTTCAAAATGTCCCTGGTTTTAAGTCTGCGCCACCCAATATCAAGCAAAGTGTTATAATTTCATACACATTTTGGTCATTTGGCTCTCTTGGAAGTTCTTCAAAGACTCACAGTAGCTATTAGAAAAAAAAATTCCTTCTAAATTCAAATGACAGTTCTTTTTGGATGTTCCTTGGCCTGGCTGACTTTCTACGCATATTTTGCCATCTTGACTCCGGCCATAATTTTTCCAGGTGAAATAGAGCTTAAAGACTAAGAAACTGTTCATAATAATTTCCTCGTACTTTTATTCTGAATCTGGCCAACTCTTTATGTTGGGTCAACCACCACTTTCCAGAGGTATTTGTGTTTTCCCTTGCGAGTGTGTTGTGAGTGATACGTTACCGGACTTCCAGAAGTCATCTACGTCACAAAGAAAAGGCTGTCAGAAGTGCCTGGGAGAGCAGATGAGGGCGGTGGAAGGATGTGTGAAGGAGGGCTTTGTTTCAAGCATCACCACCAGGAGCAAGAAACAGTGTCAGCAGCTTTCCAACCATCTAGCTAAGCAAGATACGTGCCCCATACCTATACCTATACAGCCTGTCCTGTCTTTTCCTCCTGAAGTCTTACCAACCTTGAAGACTCAGCTCCTGTGTTCCCAGAACACCCATCCTGGGTTACTTTCCCTTCCCATGTGTTCCCATGGCAACAAGGACGTACTTTTACAATGGAGCGTACTGTGTTATGAACTTATCTATCTGTCTGGTTCTCTCCTTTCCTGGACTGTTTTGAGGGCAAAGACGATGTGCCTTCTTCATTCTCTTCATCCCAGCATGTGCCTGGCGCACGGTAGCGCTCAGTAATTATGTGCTGCACTGGGGCTATAGACGACAGACACAATAATGACTACCATCTATTATTAGCATCTTATCTCCAAGGAAAAGCAGATGGGACTAGGGATTCACAAATCTGAATCTTGCGCCAGCCTGCAGACGTCCTGGTCCCCTGGGTCCCAGTATGCACAAGAGCTCCCCAAGGGAAAGCAAGTTTCCGTTCCTGAGTTCTTGTGCTATCTGCAGATCTGGACTGGGCCCACCCTGGATCAGCTGGGAGGGTCTTTGACAGAAAGCTAGATGAGACGCTGGGCTTGGCAGCGGGGTTCATGCTCCCAGTTCCTGAGCCCAGGGCTACTCTTGCTCATCTCCAGTGAGGAGAGAAAAGGGAAAGCTGGAGAGCACCTGGATGGAGCCATATCAGTGTTCACTCTTTCTCCCCCCCACTCCCACCTACACACTGCATCCCCTCTTTGATGGCCCCTTTGTGTCCTGAAGCCTCATCAGAGTTAGGTCACTACTGAGTATATGTGTGCTTGTGATTGGGAAACAATAAAACAGAGAGTGACGTGGCCAGTTTTAGTGACACAGAATATTCCAGTGACCGTGTTGGAAATAGATGGTGGAGGGCAATGCAGGGGGCTACTGAAAGTCGTGGTGGCTGGACTCAGGTGCTGGTGGTAGAGACAGAGAGAGTGGAAGAGAGTGGAAGGTGTATTTGGGTGGAAGAACAGACACTATTTGGATATTGGAGTGGTGAGGGCTGCCTCGTAGGTTTGCTTTTGTATTAGGCTCAAGCACAGGGGTGAGTGGATGAGGGGGCAGCCCCCGAGATGAAGAAAGGGTGGAGGAAGAACAGAAGGTAATGGAGAGCAAGTCCCAACATCCCTAGAGACAATTTGTCTAAAACTTTTTAATTTTGAGTTTTCTTCATTAGCCTCCAGAAGCCTGTCAAGGGGACTGTTTATTTTCACAAATCGCCTGTGTCTGTATTCAAAGTCCACTGTTGCTCCCTCCAAACCCTTGGCCTCTTGGCCTAGCTTGTCCTGAGAATGGCTTCGCGCTGGGCTGAAATGAAACAGAGAACACATTGGAATCAAACAAAGGTCTCCCTGGAACTGAATTCCTTAGATGACAGAAAGTCACATCAGTGTTTAAACACCCACTTACCCATCTTCAGCTGCCCTCCAGCGTGATCTCTGGGAAAGCCCAAGATAGGCCAGACCAGCGACCCCTCAGCTTGTGCCCCAACAAGGACTGTGAGTGGAGCATTTGGTGGGGGGGAGGGGTCATTCCAGGAGGAGATGATGCACAGGGAACAAAGGCTTTGTTGAAATGGGGACTATAACAGTGCCTGACTCATGGACTTGATACAAGAATTTAAAACATTGATAGAAGAATTAAAGCAGCGTCCAACTCATAGAACTGATTTAAGAACGTAAGTGAAAGCAGTTAGAACAGAGACAGTCACATCATCAGCCCCATGTACCTGTCCCTTAAATAGAATAACATCGAGACAAAAAGGAAGGGATCCTGGTCTTCATGTGGGTTTTTGTGATGAGAAAGTTACAAAACTCTTTGAAGTCCGGAAGTGTTCTGCAAAGGGGAATTTTTTTCTTTTTTTAATCAATGTGAGTGTCTTATTGAGATGCTAGACTCTAGATTCGTCCACCAGGTGCGACCACAGTGACTTCATACTCTGGAGAATCAACTGATTTCTGAATCAGGCCATGTGGAAACCCTCAGACAGCAGCCCCTATCACCTAGTTGGTGCTTAGGAGATACTCCCTCCTTTCTGTTTACCCCGCTCCCTTCTGAGCCCGGTCTCCTAATGAGTCTCCTTGAGGTCCCTCCATGGATGTAACCTCGCCCCATTTGCCTTTCTTCTTTCAACAGAGATTTCCTGGGGACCAAGGAGGCGTCACTGCTCCTGATGGCCGTGTTCCTCCTTGCCGTGTTCTACCATGGACAGCAGGTAATCCAACACTTCGCTCTAACTCCCTTCCACTACCCGGCATTTCCCATTGCCATGAAGCTGACCTACGAGGCCTCTGCTCTTCCGTGCAGCAAATGACCCATCAGCTGCTTGCAGAAAGTGGTGATTCTTAACGAATCGATTCCTAATAAAGACCACCTAATAAAAAACTAAGCTGGAGAAGATGATTTGGCAAGCTAAGTGGTTTTAATGCTTTTCACGTATATCTCTTTCAAAGAGATCATTACTATGAAAACAAAAACAAGAACAAAACTTGCAATTTCTGCCTGATGCAAACCAGGATCTCTCCCAGTTCCATTATTGCCTGCATAAAGTCATTCCTGGAGAAGTTGTGTGCTGGGCTAGGGAACCATGCAGGTGTGAGGACCAGCTGAGCCAGGGTCCTAATCCAGCCTCTGACTCTCAGTATGTGGCCTTAAGCAAGTCGCTTGTCTCCCTGAATTTAGAGGTCTTCCTCGGGTGCAAAATAGGATGGTAACACCTGAATCGGGCTGTTTTGAAGACTCACTTGAGATTATCACGTGCAGCATTTTGCACACTGCCTTACATAAGCGTAGGAAGTGCTCCTTATTTGTCTCAAGCAGATGAAGTGCCTAAAGTGTATCGATGCCACTTCCCTATGCCCTGCTGGGATCTGGGGTGGGCGCTGTGGATGGCTCCGTATAAAACCCCATCCCTGGCCCCAAAGGTACCAGTCTCCTGGAGGAGAGCAGACCCTAAATAATGCAGTGAGGGGCCTGCTATGTGGGGGTCAGGCTGTGCAAGGACTTCAAGAATTGGAGGGGCAAGAATTTATTCTGCATGGGAGTGTGATACGAGGCTTCGCCCCAGGGGGTTTACCTGCTGTGGCCAGTAGGACACCTCCATGCGGACTCAGACCGTGAATGCGGTGGTGTTCATCAACTGGGGACATTTTCTCTCCCCGGTAGAGCCAGGCCCTGCCAGCTTCCCTGCCCTGCCCTGGATCCTGGTCCATCTTTCTTTGGTCTGCATGCACTTCAAAAAAAGTAACCAGGAAAGGAGAAAAACAAAACAGGAAGACTCTTAGCTACAGCAGAAATAGAAACATAGTGCTGAGAAATCACCATGGAAACAGGGAGGTAATCAACCCTGAGAAACCCTGAAACAGCCCCAAACCCCGAGAACCTAGAAATACATACGAAGTGATGTGTAATAAGGGGGGACGGTAACATGTCGTCAAAGGGCAGAAAGAAATAAAATGACTTGACGAGGGGGAAGAATTCGTGGGTATCAGGTTCCTACTCTGTGCCTCTATTATCTATATCATCCTCCCAACAACCCGGAATGATAGTTACCAGCAATCCTATTTTACAGATGAAAAAGTCATGCTACTCATCTAGTCGGTGGGAGAACCAGAATTCAAACCCAGATCTTTTTCCAAAGCCCACCCTTCCGACTTCTCTGCACTGGAGAAAGAAAGAAGTTAACATACTAACACAATGGCCCTGGGCACTCAGTCTTGCAGTGTGACTTTGGTTTGGTTTTGAATTTGAACTGAATTCATGGCAAAATGATAAACCAAATGTCAAAATCTAGCCATTTCCAGAATTCCTGTATTTAGGTATTTCTGGCTGGCTGTCAGAGCTGGGGTCCTACCTTCCGTATCTAGATGGCTTTTAGTTACAGAGGAGAACTCTGTAGTCTGACATGCAAACAGCAATCCATCCCAGGGCTATGACGATGAAATCAGACAAGGCGATCCTACAGAGAAACATACCCACCCTCCAGCCCCCAGGTGTGAAACTGACGAATGAGCACCCCCCACCCCGAGATAACTTAAGAGAGAGCAAGTTCAGAGTGAGGGTGCTTATTCCAAAATAGGAAGGACTCCTTTCTCCTCTGTCACCTGAAGAAATTATTTTGTGCCCCGGCAATGCCCCTTCCTCAATCCTCTTTAAACATTCTGATTCAATTTGTTCTACCCTCTGTGTGTCCTGGAAAACAGACAACCTAACCCTGTTAAGATTATGCATAAAGTAAGAGTATATTTGTGCATAGTGACGATCTGAGTGTTTAAGTGGCATCTGATATGTCTCCTTATTTTAAACTTCAAAAGGCTCCAAAATTACATAATCACATCCCATAATGGTAGCAGTTACAGGTCTATAGGCTTTGGAGTGGGGGAGAAGGATTCAAACCCCAACTCTTCCACTTAGTGGCTATGCAACCTTCAGCAATTTACTTAACTCTCTGAGTCTGCATTTTCTCGCCTATAAAATGGGTATGCTAATAACAGATTCTACCTCATAGGGTTGATATAAGATTATATGAGAATATAATTGTAATATACTAATCCCAGTGGTTTGCACATAGAATACGTTTTCCTCAAAAATCGTAAGCTATGAATGCTTTACTTTGAAAACAGGCCTCTGAGACAAACAGGGAAAGTATCGTTATGCATCTGGTCCCAAGTCACGGAGGTCGTAAAGCCAATGAGGGACACCAGCTAGAAACAGGAATCTGAAACTTCTGGGTCTGTTCTCTCCCCACCGCTTGCCCCTGCCTCTCTTTGTTTTTTGATTGTGTGTGTTTTTTTTTTAAGATTTTATTTATTTATTTGACACAGAGAGAGACAGCCAGCAAGAGAGGGAACACAAGCAGGGGGAGTGGGAGAGGAAGAAGCAGGCTCCCCACAGAGGAGCCTGATGCGGGGCTCGATCCCAGAATGCCAGGATCACGCCCTGAGCTGAAAGCAGACACTTAATGACTGAGCCACCCAGGCACCCCCTCGCCTCTCTTTGTGAAAGGAGTCTTTCTGCCTCACTTGCACACTTCGGTGTCCTCTGTCTACAGCACCTGTCAGGCTCCTATTTCTCTGAACCCAAGTCGGTCTAATCCTGGGTTGGCTACCTGCTTCCACCAGTTTCTCTTTGTGACTCAGAGGCCCTCAGTTTTTTTAAAGGTTGAATAATGCCTTCGATGCCTGGTACACCACAGCAGCCCTGTGGGAGCCTGTGTCATGAGACATCTCCAGAGGGACGGAGGGAGTTATGTAACTGAACACTTGGGAAATGTCATCTCGCACATATGTGTAAGTGTTATGCCATCCCTTCCTCCTCCTCCAAGCAGGTGAATGTTCTGAACGTTGGAGAGAGAGAGCAGTCAGGTGCCTGATGCCGTGCCTGGTTCCCTCGCAGCCCTGAGGTATGGGCTTTGCCTCAGAGGCTCCATTTATAGCAGAGGACTCTACATGTGGGCACAGAGATTCATCAGGTCTCCAGTCACTTACTTCCGGGTCAGATACAGACGGGCACCAGGACCGTGTGGCTTAGAAGGAAAGACCCAGGCATTAGAACCAAATATTCCCTTTTTTTTTTAGAAAGAGCATATGGGGCAGGGAGAGGGAGAAAGAGAAACCCAAGCAGGCTCCACACCCATCACGGAGCCCAATGTGGGGCTCCATCTCATGACCCTGACATCATAACCTGAGCCAAAATCAGGAGTCAGATGCTTAACTGACTGAGCCACCCAGGTGCCCCTAAACCAAATATTCTTAAATTTGAGTCTCAGCAATGTCACTGGGAGGATGGGTGACATCGAGAAACTCAAGTCCCTAGAGCTGCCATTTCTTTACCTGTAAAATGAGAAGGATAATAGTTCTCTACGAGGAGTTGGAGAACGGCTCCATGAGGTCAAGCACATAAAGAGCAGGGGTCAAGTCACAGCTTGGTGTCAGAATGCCCAGAGTTCAATGCCAGTCGCTATTGGTGAGCCCTTGGGCAATTGACTTTGCCTTACTGTGACTCCATTTCCTCACCTGTGAAATGGGAATAATAAAGTACTACCTTGTTGAGTCATGTGAGTAAATGAGCTTCAGTATATCGGATGTGCTTAGAACAGTGCCTGGTCCAAGACAAGAGCTGGGCGCTGTTAGCTCTCATTCTGTGCTAAGAGCCTGGCACAAAGCTTCTGAACAATATGTATTGGTTCCCTTGGTACTCTTCTCATACACCCAGTTCCTTAATGGTCTGGGGAAAATCAAGAAGGAGATTGCACTTCCAAATCAATCGACACTTCTTGAGCAAATGCGGAAGAATTTTCACTTCCAAAGCTTTTGTGTGCCTTCCGTGTGCCTTGCCTTCCTGTCCACGTCTGCTCTAACCACTGTGTTGAAATGATCTCTTTCCCTAACATGTTCCTCTGTCTTTCGTTTTTCTCCCTTCACTTCTGAGCTGAGAACAAATCAAAGGCAGAGACTGAGTTTCACGCGTTTTGTACGCCGAGCACTGTGCAGAGAGCAGGAGCGCTATATGCTAGATCTTTCGTAAACTGGAAAAGCTTACTTTCCTCTCCCAGGGATTGAAATAGACGATGCCTGCCTGCATGAGACTTGCTTTGTCAAGAAGCAGAGCGGTCCTCGGCTTGCAGTCTCCTTATGGACCTGCCTTCAGCGCAGTGACCAGACATCGCCTGGCTGAAATGCCAAGTGCGTTCTTAACTTGTAACAGGAAAATCCCGGCTGAAATCAACTCCAGGACTCCAGATTTCCCTCCCTGTGTTTCCGAGTTGAATTCAACCAGATGAAAGGGTTTCAATGGACAATGAATAAAAAATGATCCCCTGCTTCAAGCAAGCATGAGATAACAAAACGTTTCATTTGGATAAGAAAATACTGTCCTGCCACTTGACCAATGAAAATTTGATGCTGTTGAATCTGGAAGGAAAAAAGCTAAAGCACAGCCTTGATCTGACCTTACCCACTGCTGTCTTAAGTTGCAGTAGTATCTTATGAATCTATAGTTGAGACATTTCAGAATTCTTTTGCGTGCAGCATGTGATTCGGTCCATGTAGTAGATCCTCATAATAATCCATGCCTCTTGAACTAGGCGTGATGGGGATGATTATCCTTATTTTTTAGAAGGGGAACCAAAATACAAGAAGTTGAATGAGTTTCCCGAGGTCACACAACAAAACAGTCAAGACCAGCATTCTTCTGTGTAACGTGCTGCCACCGCTCATTTTTTGTTCTTAAGGAAAATCTCAAACATATATAAAAGTTTATGAGCTGGGGCGCCTGGGTGGCACAGTGGTTAAGCATCTGCCTTCGGCTCAGGACGTGATCCCGGCGTTCTGGGATCGAGCCCCACATCAGGCTCCTCTGCTATGAGCCTGCTTCTTTCTCTCCCACTCCCCCTGCTTGTGTTCCCTCTCTCGCTGGCTGTCTCTATCTCTGTCAAATAAATAAAATCTTAAAAAAAAAAAAGTTTATGAAATGCATAATAGTCTCACAACTTCAACAGTCATTAGCTCCTGTGTCTTTTCTCACCTCTCTCCCTATTCATTTTGCTCATTGCTCCTTCCCAATTATTTTGAAGCAAATTCCCGATGTCTTGTCATTTCCTCTGTGAATGCTTCAATATGCATCTGATTAATATAGAGAATGTTAACCTAATCACAACGCTATTAGGCATTTTAAAAAAGAAAATGGTATTTCTTTGACATTGTCAAGCCTCTAGGCACTGTTTTAATTTCTCAATTGGTTTATAATTCTGTTTTTAAGTTGGTTTATTTGATTTGGGTCACAAATAAAATCGCTGTATTGCTATTGGTTGAGAACTCTAAAGTCTGTTAATTTATAAGATTTCTCTCTATATCTTTTTTCTGGCAATTCTGTGAGAGTTGTGCAACTTCTATAAAGCTTCCCAGTTTAGAGTTTGTGGGTCGTATCCTCTCGGGGTGTTTAACACATTCCTCTGTCCATTGTTTTTCCTGTATTGGTAGTTACGTTTAGAAACTTGGTGAGATTCAGTTTCAGTTTTTTTTCTACAAAAATATGTTATTGTTGGTTTGGGAAATTACTTTTAACAGGCACGTACTATCTACTTATCTTTTTTGTCTGTTAGCAGCTATTGACAAGAATAGCCTCTATTCTTTTATTTTAGAGATGGTGATATCTCCCTTCTATCCGTAGTCCAGAAGTCATTAGCTAGAATACAGTGTGAAGGAGAGCTTTCTCCTCCAAGTACAGCTCATAAAGCAAAGGCAGGATCAATGCTTACTTCTTTCCCTGTAACTGCATTCCCCATAAGTTTCCCCGTCCGTCTGTCCCCAAGCACCATCCAGAGATGATCAGTGAGGTCGTGTGTCTTAAGTGTCATTGTGAACTGATGCATGTTACCATATTCCCTTGTTTCTATCCATTGCAGTCACTATCCTTATTAAGGCTCCATTTGTCACATCTTTTCACATGGGAGCCTATTCACGTAACCCCTGTCGTCTCTGGGGGTCTTCTTATTTTCTAGTGTAAAAAGATGGTCCAGGCTTGTATGTTTCCTGCCCTGAACCTCGGCCGTTTGTGCAAAGAGTACGAGGTCATTTTTGTAGAAATTGATATTTCAAAACCACAGTCGGGACACTGGGAATGCCCACCACGGCTACTAGATTTTCATTATTTCTAGCCTTTGTATCAGTGGGCCATGCTAGGAAATACGGACATACCATGAGTTCATAGTGATACTTACTGGCTTTTGGCTTAGACCCATGAATTTTATATCTGCATTTCCTTTTTCCCTTCCCAGAAATGCCAGTTCTCAGTGACACCAATACAATTACCCGTTTGCTTTATCCTGCAATTCACAAGAAGTAGTCTAAGAGTAATGATACAGACATACGACCTATAATGCAATTGTTGTAAATGGTTTTAAGATTCTTTTTGAGTTCTTTTTATTCTCAGAACGTTTCCCTCTACAAATGTATCATCAAATTATTGCCTTAAAGATATTTGGAATATCTCCTCTCAGTTTGGTTATACGCATAAATTCCTTTGTTTGTCTGTTTTTACAGAGTTTTTTTTTTATAATAACATTTTTTATTATATTATGTTAGTCACCATACAGTACATCCCTGGTTTCTGATGTAAAGTTCGATGATTCATTAGTTGCGTGTAACACCCAGTGCACCATGCAATACGTGCCCTCCGTACTACCCATCACCAGCCTATCCCATTCCCCCACCCCTCTCCCCTCTGAGGCCCTCAGTTTGTTTCTCAGAGTCCATAGTCTCTCATGCTTCATTCCCCCCTCTGATTACCCCCCCTTTCTTTATCCGTTTCTTCTCCTACCGATCTTCCTAGTTCTTATGTTCCATAGATGAGAGAAATCATATGATAATTGTCTTTTTCTGCTTGACTTATTTCACTTAGCATTATCTCCTCCAGTGCCATCCATGTTGCAGCAAATGTTGAGAACTCGTTCTTTCTGATAGCTGAGTAATATTCCATTGTATATATGAACCACAACTTCTTAATCCAGTCATCTGTTGCAGGGCATCTCGGCTCCTTCCACGATTTAGCTATTGTGGACAATGCTGCTATGAACATTGGGGTGCATATGGCCCTTCTCTTCACTAGGTCTGTACCTTTGGGGTAAATACTCAGTAGTGCAATTGCTGGATCATAGGGTAGCTCAATTTATAACTTTTTAAGGGACCTCCACACTGTTTTCCAGAGTGGCTGTACCAACTTGCATTCCCACCAACAATGTTGGAGGGATCCCCTTTCTCCACATCCTCTCCAACAATTGTTATTTCTGGCCTTGTCAATTTTTGCCATTCTAACTGGCGTAAGGTGGTATCTCAGTGTGGTTTTGATTTGAATTTCCCTGATGGCTAATGATTTTGAATATTTTTTCATGTGTCTGTTAGCCATTTGTATGTCTTCATTGGAAAAGTGTCTGTTCATATCTTCTGCCCATTTTTGATTTGTTTATTTGTTTCTCGTGTATTGAGTTTGAGAAGTTCTTTGTAGATCTTGGATACCAGTCTTTTATCCGTAGTGTCATTTGCAAATATATTCTCCCATTCCGTGGGCTGCCTCTTAGTTTTTTTGACTGTTTCCTTGGCTGTGCAGAAGCTTTTTATCTTGATGAAGTCCAACAAGCTCATTTTATCTTTTGTTTCTCTTGCCTTTGGAGATGTGTCATGAAAAAAGTTGCTGTGGCCGATGTAGAGGTTGCTGCCTATGTTCTCCTCTAGGATTTTGATGGATTCCTGTCTCACATCGAGGTCTTCATCCATTTGGAGTTTATCTTTGTGTATGGTGGAAGAGAGTGGTCAAGTTTCATTCTTTTGCATGTAGCTGTCCAATTTTCCCAGCACCATTTATTGAAGAGACTGTCTTTTTCCCACCGGATGTTTTTTCCTGCTTTGTCAAAGATTAGTTGCCCAAAGAGCCGAGGGTCCATTTCTCAGTTCTCTATTCTGTTCCATTGGTCTATGTGTCTGTTTTTGTGCCAGTACCATGCTGTCTTTGTGATCACAGCTTTGTAGTACAGCTCGAAATCCGGCATTGTGATGCCCCCAGCTTTGTTTTTCCTTTTCAACAATTTCTTGGCGATTCGGGCCCTTTTCTGGTTCCACACAAATTTAAGGGCTGTTTGTTCCAGTTCTTTGAAAAATGTCATTGGTATTTTGATCGGGATAGCATTGAAAGTGTAGATTGCTCTGGGTAGCATGGACATTTTAATATATTAATTCTTCCGATCCATGAGCATGGAATATTTTTCCATCTTTTTGTGTCTTTTTCAATGTCTTTCAAGAGTGATTTGTAGTTTCTAGGATATAGATCCTTTACGTCTCTGGTTAAGTTAATTCCGAGATAACATGATTTTTGGTACTATTGTAAATGGAATGGATTCCCTAATTTCTCTTTCTTCAGTCTCATTGTTCATATATAGAAATGCAACTGAGGGGCGCCTGGGTGGCACAGCGGTTAAGTGTCTGCCTTCGGCTCAGGGCGTGATCCCAGCGTTATGGGATCGAGCCCCACATCAGGCTCCTCTGCTATGAGCCTGCTTCTTCCTCTCCCACTCCTCCTGCTTGTGTTCCCTCTCTCACTGGCTGTCTCTATCTCTGTCAAATAAGTAAATAAAATCTTCAAAAAAAAAAAAAGAAATGCAACTGATTTCTGAGGGGTAGAATTTAGAGATTCATCAGTTGCATACAACACCCGGTGCTCATTCCGTCCCATGTCCTCCATAATGTCCATCACCTGGTTACCCCATTCCCCCACCCACCTTCCCTCCAGCAACCCTGTTTTTGTCCTAGAGTTAAGAGTTTCTTATGGTTTGTCTCCCTCCCTGATTTCGTCTTATTTCATTTTTCTTCCCTTCCTATACGTTCATCTGTTTTGTTTCTTGAATTCCACATAAGAGTGAAACCATAGGGAATTTGTCTTTCTCTGACTGACTTATTACCCTTAGCATAATACCCTCTCGTTGCATCCATGACGTCAACGCTCTTTTTTTAGATCAAAGGTGGCATACTCTACACGCTTCTTTCCACCTTGGAGACTAGTCTGTCAAAGTATAGAGAAACACTTCTCCCTTTTTTCTTTTTATAGCCGTAAACAATAGTTTATTGGACCAACAAAATGAGCACCTGGGTTTCCACCTTTTGTTATTACAAATCCTGCTGAAGGAGTAATCTCGTGCCTCTGTGTTTCCACTAAGACTTTCACATAAGACAAAGGAAAGAAACTAGCTGAATGTTCTAAGCCCTTGAATTCAGGGCATCTAACCATGTGTTCGGCCATGCAGTATATTGTCCATTTTGACAGTTAAAGACTCAGAAATAGGGATGCCTGGGTGGCTCAGTCAGTGAAGCTTCTGCCTTAAGCTCAGGTCATGATCCCAAGGTCCTGAGATCGAGTCCCCAATCGGGCTCTTTGCTCAGCGGGGAGCCTGCTTTTCTCTCTCCCTCTGCTGCTGTTCCCACAGCTTGTGCTCTCTTTCTCTGACAAATAAATGAATAAAATCTTAAAAAAAAAAAAAAAGACTTGGAAATAACGGCATTCCCAAAGCAGTGGTAAATATGGTTTAGGGAATTCTTTAAAAAGGAAGCTGTCTACTCTATAGTGCAGGGAAACTAAGACAAAGGGGAACCAAAAATGTGCATTGAGTACCTACTGTGTGCCACGTGCCTTCTCTGTAACTCCATAAATAATTCTTCTTCCAGTCCCGTGTGCTCATTGGTGTTCATCCCAATTGTAGAAATGAGGAATCTGTGATGAAGTCACGAGTCCAGGTTACAGCGTTTGAATGTGGGACCAGGACTCTGAGTCACATCTGTGTCACAACTTAAAATCCACAGTCCTTCCATTTGGTTCTTTCTCTTGCCTGGTGCTGAAGAGCTCAGGCTCTGGAGTTGAACTCTGGAGTTAGGTCCAGTCCTGGCTTCCCCACTCACAAGTGTGTGACTTTGGTCAAGTCACTCACCCTGTTTGCTTGGACTTTCTCATCTGCAAAATAAGGATTGATAATGATGCCTCCCTATCAGGGTTGTTGTGTGATGAAAGGAGTGAATGGATATATATTTCTTAGAATAATAGCTGAGACGTAACAAACACCATCTAAGTGTTTGACAGCTTTATTATGGGAACTTACTTGTGGAGTCAACAAATATTGGTGGAGCGTCTCCCTTGTGCCGGGCATGGGGCTCCATGGAAGGATGTCGTTGAGCAGGTGAAGGGACTCCTGACCTCACAGCACCTACAGTCTAGCAGACGACACAGTCATCCCCAGACAGTCACACAATCACAAAATCATAGGTGCCTTAATGGGAGGAAGGGAAGGTACACAGTCCCATGGAGTCTAATCACCCTCCCATCTCTTGAACATCCGATGGTCAGCTCGGACTCTATTTTGATGGTGAAGGGTTCCAGAGAGGCCTTCTCCCCCTCCCACCCTGTCTGCCTGAGCCCGTACCCCGGGATCTCACCCCTTCCTTCTCTCTCTCTCTCACACATGGCAGCTGGAGTATACAGCCCGCCTTGACTTCCTTTGGCGAGTACAGGCCAAAGAGGAGATCAACGAGATGAAGGAGCTGAGGGAACACAACGAGAACATGCTCCGGAACATTCTACCCAGCCACGTGGCCCGCCACTTCCTGGAGAAAGACCGAGACAACGAGGTGAGCCCAGGCTTGTCTGGCCGGGAGGAAGGGTAGTGGTGGGCGGGGTGCGGTGGAACACACTGGTCCTGAGCTCTGGGGGAATCCCGCTGCCCTCGCGTGAGCACCGAGAATGGAGACCGCGCTACCCCAGAGTGCCAGGCTACCCAGACTGCCTAGCACCGCCCAGTCTACGGAGGGCCTCCCCAGCCTCAGGTACGTCATCTGTGAGATGGGCTTCATGGGAGCGCCCTCGCGAGAAATCTGAGTTTTATATGCGTCTGTGGTGTATTTATGTGGATACATGGAGTGGGCTCTCCAGTGTCTTGCTATGTGGGTAAGAGGTTACCATTGATGTTACCTGCTGATCCACTGAAGACTTTTGGGTTTGTGACCCTTGCCTGAGGGTAGAACTAGGAGAGACCCCCCTGGGGTCCGTTTCCCACCCCAGCCGCCACAGCAAGATCAGTGGAAGAGATGTAAAGGGGATGAGTCAGTTGCTTCTTGAGTAATTCTCACGTACCCGGGCCCTGGAGGTCTCCTGGAGGCTCGTCCAAGCACCCCCCACCCTCCTCGACAGATGGAGTTCTCTGGAATCAGCTTCAGGCCTGCTTTTCTCAAAGCTCCCTAAGGTCAGGGTCTTTGTTGCAAGAGCTTCTTGACGAAGCCAAGAAAGCAGAGAGACTCCTGCTGTGCTTCCGCCGTGACCACTGGAAGGAGCAGGCAAAACACGGGAGCCCTCAGAGGGAAAACCAGAAGAGAAATGAAAAGAAATCTGCTTTTCAGTTAATACACCAAAACAATGAGGTATCTGGGACCAGGGGAGAAGAGCAAGAATTTACTGGCTTTATCCTGAAAGGAAGGAAACCACCCAGAGATGCTGAGGTCATCAGCTATGGTCCAGGCCAAACCCCCACTGAGCAAAATAAATGGCAGTTTCGGCCTGAATCATCGAAGACATGTTCAATCCAATGTCTCGTCCTGCTTCTTTGAGGTTTTAAATATTGAAATAGTTCACACTTGAGCAGGCTGAAGCACAAAGTTTTGACATGGCCTAGAGAATGTTCACAGGGTAAATAACCATTTCCTGAACACCTGCTATGTGCCAGGTACGGACAGGCAATGGATGTAAATGATTTTTCGTTCTAGTTACAGTCTTAAGAGGAGAGGTCGTTGCCCCACGTTACTGACGAGGACTCGGGAGCTCAGAGAGGGCCCTGACATGCCTCCCTGTATGGAAGCCAAGCTGTGAGTCAGTTCCCGTCCCGCGGATTTCTTCCTCTGTGCTGCACTGTCCCTCCCATGCCTCTGGGGGGTTGGCAAGACTAGCGTGTGTGTGACAGACCGAGTAACATGAGAAGGGGTGACAGGCCGAGGCAGGAATGCTGTGACCTGTGGGAACTCCCAATATCCTGTCTTGTTATTGTGAGAGGCTTTCTTAGCTTCTCTTCTTGCTACAAATCTGAACTACGATACAAACCTCTGAAAGTCTGATTGGGGTCTGGACGTGATAAGTTTGGGGCCCAGCCTCCACGAGGCCACAGCACTGCTCATGCATGCAAGGGGAAAGGGGATAAGAACGAGTATCCCCATTTCATAGAAGAAACTGAGGCACAGAGAAGTAAGGACACAAAGCTAGTGAGTGAGCCGTGAACTTGAATTCACACCCAGGTCTGTGCCACTTCAAAGCTGATCTTGTGTTTTGTCCCATGATGCTGTTAGGGCATGAGCAGGAGAGAAGGGGCAACAGTGACAAGCCATGACTCACACCGTCTAAACACAGGGCGATGCACAGAGCCTTGCCCCCTGGGACATCCTGTCCAGGTGGTTCCAGCTGTGTCACCCCACAAAGCTTCTGGAAGCTTCTGCTATTCCGCTGGACTTTTGACTTAGATTAGTATTCACCACCCCAGGGCAGGAACTTTCTCACAGATGAGGCCCCCTGAGCTGGGTCATCAGTGTCAAGCAGGCTTTTGCTGAGTCCCGGGAAACGCATTTGCTCGTTGTAGCTTTTTTAAGACCTGCAGAAAGGACATAAGGAGGGCAGGTGTCCCAGGTGCTGCAAAGTGCCTGCAGCACAAATTCCATCTCTGCCACTTGCCAGCTGTGTGACCTAGGCCAGCTTACCCAACCTCTCTGAACCCACTTTTTCATCAGACTCATGAGGAAATGATTCCAATCTTGCTGACTTTGGTGTGAGAACTCAATTGAGTAAGAACACGTGAAGTGCCTGGAGCAGCCTGGTGGCCAGGTGGGTTCGGTGTGGAAAGGCTGGGGGGTGCTCTCAAAAGCCTGACACCCGAGATTCAATCCTGGCTCGTCTCCTCACTACCTCTGGAACTGAGCAAGCAATGAAGCCCTCTGGACCTCACTTTCCTCACCTACGAAGTAACAATCCTTTGCAACTTGCTCCAACTGCTACAGTGTTTCCATGAGTAATTATGCATAAAGCACCTAAATGGTGCTTGGCCCATTTTAGGAGCACTCTGGGTTGTTGCTATTGTTTTTGGTACAGGTGAGCCATCATTATCTTTTTGGTTCCTTTGCAATCCCAGCGCCCCCCCCCCCCCGACTCATTCACTCATTCACTCATTCACTCAGCAAGTATTAAGGGAACCCATGTACCAGGTGTTGTTCTAGATCCTGGGGGTTAAACAGTGAACAAAGAAAAGTCCTTGACGATCTGGAGCATGCGTTTTCGTGGACAGATAGACATGAACATGAATAAATATACAGGATCGTGCCCAGTAGTGATCAGTCCTCCGCGGACAGAAGAAGCTGCGTAGAGAACAGAGTAGGTGAAGGGGGTGGGGTTGACCTTGGAGGGTCTCTCCAAGGCGGTGATGTTCGCACAGAAAGCTGAGGATACTCATAAAGTCAACCAGCCTCAGACCTTGTTTCTCCCCTGCAGAGAGGTGGCTTAACTCCGTATAAGAAACACAGGACCTGGAATCAGGCAGGCCTAGGTGCCCGGGGCCAAGAGCCTGTTGAGTCTTCATTCTGATATCTGGGTGGAGCAGAGAGTGCATATATGCTCAAAATCCTCTATGAAGCCCAGACCAGAGGGCGATCGAACAATCATAGCTTTTCTATATTCATCAATCCCTCCCCAGTGTGCAGCGCTCTTATGTTCTTTGAACCCAAAATAGCAAGAAACAGATGGCATACTCCAAGCAGTCGACTGGGGAGAGTTGAACAATGGGGCTGTCTTTAAAGGTGTAGGCAGGTGGCTGGCGCTCTTCCATGCCCCCCCAAATCTCTCAACTCCTTTGTGCACAGCACAAATTCCATCTCTGTTATTAACTAGCTGTGTGACCTAGGGCGGCTTACACCACCTCTCTGAGTACATATCCTCATCTGATTCGTAGGAAATAATACAGACCTTGCTGAGTCAATGTGGGAATTAAATCGGGTGAGAACACACGAAGTGCCCCACGCAGCCCGGTGTAAGGTGGGTTTGGTATAGACAGACCACCTGGTGCACTGGAAAGCCCAGTGCCCTGGGTGTGGTTCCTTACAGCCACTTTCTTCACCAGTTAGCATCTGACCGAGAGGACTGAGCCTCCTCCCACCCCAGTCCCACCCCTCTACCCTCCAATGGGATGCAGCAGAGTCAAGATCTTAACTCCGGTCATAGGTCTTGAAGTTTAGGCACTGGGAACCCCAACATCGCCTGTCAAATCAGCCATCCTTCCAGAAAGACTTAACCAGATCCAGTTTCCAGTCCCGGTGACATTTATTTCCAGGCGTTATCCTGATTATTGTTATTTTTGGGGTGGCGGTTGTGGTCCTGGCGTTTGCCTGTTAGCAATGGTAGCAGCAGCAGCATGGACTCTGGAGTCGGGCTGCCTGGGCAGGCGTGGATTCCAGCTCTGTATCTTAATAACCACGGGTCTTTGTAAATTACTTAATGGCTCCATGCCTCAGCTTCCCCATAAGTAAACCAAGATCATAACTGTATCTAGGTCCTGGGGTTGCGAGCATTCAACACAATGATGTGTGTGCAGCCTTCTGTGTTGTGCTTGTCACACAGGAAGCACCCCATTGCTGCAGCTGACAGTATTAGCATTATTTGTATTATATAAGCAGTCGGAACATTCCGATTGTTGGCAGAGGCTGTGAAGTAAAACTAGGAGGCTGGGAGGAGCTAGAATTTGTGAGAACACTCAAGCGGATAAATAATTGATGAGAAACCCCTGGGGACCCGCCTTTTATCACAGTGGCATTTATATATCATCAGGCAGAAGCGGGAGGCCAGCTGGCCCACTGGGTCATTACGGACTGGGTTTCAGAGGGCTCTGGTAGGGTTTTCTCTTTTCCCTCTGTTTTAAACAGAAAAGAGAAATAACGGGTGTTATGGGCTGAATTCTGTCTCCCACAATTCCTATGTTGAAATCCTGACCCCCAGTCCTCTGGATGCAACTGTATTTAGAGATAGGTTTTTTAAAGAGGTGATTAAGTTCCAATGAGGTCATCAGGGCAGGGCCCTGATCTACTCTGACTGTGTCCTTCTAAGAGGAGATTAGGACATATACACACGCAGAGGGGAGACCATGTGCGGACACAGGGAGAAGAGGGCATCTCCAAGTCAAGGAGAGGACCCTCAGGAGAAAACAGCCCCTTCTGGGGCTGAGTCCAGCTCCTTCTGGGGTATCACTCCATTGCTCAAGGCCAAGGTGAATGGCCTCCCCTTAGAAAGCCACGTGCCATTGCTCTGCTCTCGGCCACCATCTGCCCTCCCCACACCCTGCCCCACCCAGCCCAGTGCAGCCAGCCACCACCAGCCTGAGCTCTTTTGGACGAGGACCAGTGAAGGTGTTCATTCAGATTCATCAGGCTTGAAGCTTAAGACTGATCTTGAATCAGGGACACCATCTTTCTCGGACAGAGGGCATGAAAGCCAAATGAGTCAAGCCCAAGTGTGCAGAGTAGGGAGGGCCCCGAAGGTCCTCCAACCCTGGCTTTTCCACTGCAAGTGGTATGATCCAGAACAAAGGCTTAACTCTTCTCTCTCTCTCTTTCTCATTTTCCTTATCTGTAAAGTGGCAATAAGAATCAGAGCCTACTTCACAGGATCATTGCAAGGATTAAATCTTTGAATTCCTATGAATGCGCTTGGTAAGCTTTGATGTTGCCTGCAAAGACCAGGGAGGCATGACTTCCAACAGTTTAGAGCATTTACCTTGTACCAGACGCTATGGACAGCTTGCGTGATAGTGCAGGCATCCAAAAAATACGAACTGGATGATTAGAATGCACTAAGGTGAATGGCATGGGGTCTTTGCCTCGTGGAATTCACGCTAAAGGAAGAGACAGACAGCAGGTGAAGATGCAAGCGGCCGGGGTGCTGCCACAGCACGTCGCTCTGCCTCCTGACCCCAGCTGTGGTCTGGGAAGGTTCACAGAAGACACGGTATCGACGTGTCTAGTGAAGGCAGAAAACAAACGTTAGCCTGGTCAGGGAGGTTCACTTCAAGAAGGAAGAACATGTCCCATCAGGGGACAGTAGGAATCAAAGCATTCAAGTGTGAGAAGTGTGCGTGTGTCTTTGTTTGGCTCTTCCAGAAGCCGATCTTGAGACAAGGACTTGGGTGAAAGTAATTCACTTGGACGTGGTTCCAGGAAGCCCGGGCAGGCAGGAGAGTGGGAAGGGAGGGAAGGGCTAAATGAGGCATTATCAGACTAGTTACCTCTGCGGGGGACAGGAGCTCAATCCCACTGGGAATCCGGGGACATGTTGAAAGCATACCTCAGAGCTACCTGGCCCAAGGGGTGAAGGAGCTGAGGACTATAAGCCAATTGCCATCAGTCCCTGGTTGAGAGCAGCTCCCCGGGGACATTAATTTCCTGGAGCGGTGAGCCCTCTGCTCACAGGGGCAGAGTGCCCTCTAGTGGTCAGAGGGAAGCTCCATGCAAAGCAAGGCAAGGGTCCACGGGGGGGACTTCAGGGAGAGAAGCGGTCAGTCAGGACCCCTGCAGCACCTGCTACCACGTGCACACAGGAGTACAGTGCTTCGCTGTTTCTGGAACACAAGGTCCGATGCAGGGAATCGCAGGCAATGAGGCAGAAGAGAAAGGTGGAGGCGAGCGCATGCATATATGAATATATGTCATGCTGCTGTGTTTGAGCTTTATCCTGAGGGCGGTCGTGGGCCACTGGCAGGTGTGAAGAATGGGAGTGGCATGGTCTATATTCTGTCTTTAATAGGTCACTGTGGCCACCATGGGGAACTTGCCTCGGGATGGGACAAGGCAAGTCAGGGAACCCAGTGTGGGGAGGACAGTGGGTAGCCCTGATAATAGCAATGGCAGGAGGGGCAGAAAAAAAATACCTGAGACAAGAAGCCAGCAGAATTTGGCAATTTATTGAATCCGGATGTGATGGGGAAGAAGGCAGACGTCAAGGCGTCTCCGAGCATCTCTAACCTTATGACTCGGCAATACTGAGAGCACGAGGGGACTGGTTAAGGTGGAGAGGAGGTGCATTTGGGTGTGGCATTTACAGCTTGAGTGTGAGAACAACCCAGCGTGGGGCGCAGCAGCTGGGAGCCCGAGAACGGGAGCCGACTTGACCGGAGTTCAGAGGCTCTCCCACCTGAATGCCGGTGAAAGGTGGAGAGTAAACGAGATGGCCCGGGTAAGTGCGTGAACTTTGGACCTGGATGTCAGTCAAAGACAGAACCACAGCCATCACCACCACGTCAGATGGAACGTAGGCCCCAAAAAAGCATCTCTGAAGGAGCCAGGCATAAGAACGCAAAAGCGGCATCACTGAAACAAGAAAGGTCAAGAGACTTGTGGTCTGGGCGTGATGACCCCACCGACCTGCACGGGTGTCCCGGAAGACATGAACCGAAACCTGGGTGGTGATTTTTTCCACTTTGGCCGGCAGTCTGACCTGTTCCAGAGTCACTTCATCGCGGCCTGACATGGGAATGAACGCTGCCAAGGTGGGGACAGGCAGTGGAGGGAGCTGGTTTGGGAAGTCTGCACGAAGGGGAAGAGAGATGGGTGGATGGTCACAGGGGTGCTTAGTTTCCAGGGGGTGTCGTACAATTCCATGTAGGGGACATTTGGAGAGGGGAGGGGTGCGGAGGAGGAGGAGAGAAGAAACAGAGGAAAGGATCACTGCAGGAGGAAGTTACTGAAGCAGTTAGAAACAGGGGCTGTCAAGACATCCGGTAGAAACGTTGAAAATGGAAAAGGGAAGATGCATTGTCTGCAGTTGAAGCAAAAGGATGAAAATAAATACGAACATAGACACGAGTGTGAGTATTGAAACAGTGCCGGGTCACTGCCAAGAGCCTCAGTTTTGCCACAGACGTCAGAGACGAGACCACCTCTTGAGAAGAGTGGAGTTGGGGGTGAAGTTAGGGACAGTGGCAAGGGTTTGGACTCGCTGCTAGGAGAACAGAGGAGGAAGCTGACCAAGGACAAAGGGTGGGCAGTCAGAACTCGGGGCCCAGCCGAGGCTGAGACCATGAATTGTCAATGGCCCCAGTACACGTGGCTACCGTGTTGACGGTTCAGTGTCGGAGCCCCGTTCTGGGTCCTCTCCGCCGGCACCTGTGCGTGAGTGCACACGGCGGGGCATCACCGCAGAACCTCGCCTCTGACGACTGTTTCTGGCTCCCTCTGTGTGTCTCCCTGTGCAGGAGCTGTATTCTCAATCTTACGATGCCGTCGGGGTGATGTTCGCCTCCATCCCGGGGTTCGCAGACTTCTACTCTCAGACCGAAATGAATAACCAGGGAGTGGAATGCCTGCGCCTGCTGAATGAGATCATCGCTGACTTCGATGAGGTATATCAAAGCCTCGGAAACCTACAGTCCCGGGTGGGCATCCCTGTTGTCCTAGCATCACATTTGCTGTGGTAATAGCC
The DNA here is from genome assembly GCF_023065955.2 of Ursus arctos. NCBI lineage: Eukaryota > Metazoa > Chordata > Mammalia > Carnivora > Ursidae > Ursus > Ursus arctos. The sequence goes on along the minus strand of NW_026623078.1, from coordinate 76,483,570 downwards.
ACGGTTTGCACTCACAGAACCCCAGGCTGCAGTAGGGACACAAACACGTATTAGCTAATTTAAGTACCGTGTGAGATAAACACCATTGTTTTCCATCTGGGGGATCGAGATCAGAAGCCTCAGTGAGGCTGGGTAGTCTAGCCCAATGGCAAAGAACCATCAAATGGCAAAACTAGGACTTGATTGGAGGCCACTGCAACGCAGGCACTGGCATCGCGGAGACTGGGCACTGATGGCGGCATTTCTCCCTCTGCTCAACGTGCCAGAGATAAAACCATGAATTAGCATTTGGTCATAGACCTAACACAAGTATACACATGCCCCGATAGTGCTTTCTCCTTTTAGGCTCCGTGAGTGTAAAGAACACACGACATGGGGGCATATGCTCTTACTGCACTGTATTTACATTAATAAGACTTGGCAGCAGTGACCCCCCCCCCATCTTCTAGCTTGAAGAAGGGCGCAATTATCCATCCATTTGCCCAGGCCTGAGAAGGGAAGTGATTCATTGAGAAAAATTCTAGGGAAGAGGCCATGTAGGAATGGGGGTTCAGCTGAAGTCTAGCCCCCTAGCCTGATCCCCGGGGAGCTCAGATGCCTAAGTGGTACCACAGAGTTGTTTCACACTGAGGCGAGGGGGCCAAGTTTTGTACACCTGTGTTGGTCAGCCATTGGCTGTAGGCTGCCCCTTGATGGGGGAGGTTGCCTCACTTCCCAGGCATTTCCAGCAAGGGGGTTCCCAATGGCCCAAGGCAGTTCTCCCACAAAGGGTACAACAGTGCCCTGTCAGCAGCCAGACCCCATGGCATTCTTGAGAATGGCCCCACAAAGGAGATGTTTTGGGGGGCACCAAGAGCATTTGCGACATCACCCAACAATGTCCTCTCCCTCGATCCCCCCGTTCCATTTAGCTACTGAGTCCTGTGGGTTCCTTCTTGATGGCTCTTTGGTCTGCCCCTTCCTCAGCATCTCCTTGCCTTCGCCATCTTGCTTCTCCCCTGGATGACTGCGGCATTCCCTAGCTGCCCCTTCCTACACCTCACCTGTCACCAAAACCACAACTGTCTTTTCACAACCCTTTGACACCTAAAGCCCATCAGTGGCTCCCTTTTGACAACTCCTCCCTCGTAAGGTCACCTGAGGCTTTGCTCTCGCTGCCCCTGTACGCTCTCCGGCCTACTTCCCACTGCCACCTGGTCCCCCACCCACCACCCAGCTGCTTACAAGCCATTATGCCCACCTGGCTATTCCACACTCTGCTCTTTCTGCTCCCAAGTTACGCCATCCTCACCATACCCTGTCCTGTCTCCCTCAATTCCGTGGCCAGCAGAAAACCTAATCCTGAGCAGTCCATTCAAACAGCATCTCTACTTCCGACACCTCTTCTAATCCCCTTCTATCCAGGTAAATGTGGTCACTCCTATTTCCGTGAAAAACTTGTACTCTGAAACCTTCCATCATAGAGCCTGAAACCCTTCAGTGTACAGATCTGCCGCCCCCACTAGCCATGGAGTTCTGGGGCGGAGACCCATCTTACTAATATAAGTGCTTACCTGGTGTTGCCACAGATGAAAACCATTTCAATACATAACATGCCGTTGTGACTTATCTCTCAACAAAACCCACAGGGTAGGAATTATCAGCCTTCATTTTATAAGTAAGCAGCACTGAGGCTCAGGGACACCAAGAGAGCCCAGGCTTTGCCACCACTAAGGAGCACTGCCAACGTTTGAACCCAGGTCTGCCATACTGTTTTGGTTTTTAACCATTCACTGGCAGCTATGGTCCCAGTTTTGTAGTCAAAACGACAACAATGGCCATTTTCATTGTTCTAAGGAGGGGGTGGGGATCAAGATGACTCAGACACAGTCCCTTCTTGTTTCCAGGGCTTCACAGTCTAGTGAGGGACAAGATGGGCTGAGTCGCCTTTACCCGGGAAGTCAGCGGTTAAGTGTCCTCATACAGAGGGCCTTGCATTGTGGAGATTGGAGAATGATTCCATGATAATAGTACCTTTATTCCAGCTCTTTGTGGCAGGCCATATGCTCATAACGATAGAAATTATACTCTTATGTATCCTGTTAAGTCCTCAGGGACTTGTGCCTAGAACATAGGAGATGTTCATAACAGATGCTTACTAAGTAGTTGCTAAAGGGATCAATCAGTCAGTCAATCAATGAATTAATGGAGGACAAAAACCAGCTGGAAAATAGCAAGGTGAAGATAAACTAGGTAATCCAAAACATATATTTAAATTAAGGAAATTAAAATAGCTGTATTTTTAAAAACCTGACTGAAGGATGAGCCATCAGGATGTTTTATTTTAAACTCTATAGGCTCCCACCCCTAAAAGTACTCACGAACATGTTTTTAAATTGTAATAACTAAATATAAATTAAATTTTCATCTCGGTGCCCCAATTTGTAGACACCTGGTGTCTTACAAAAATCAGACAGCGCCCCTAGTGGTAGAGGGGGGGTTTTGCAAAGGGAAGTTGGATTGGTGGGGAGAGGGGAAGATTGATTGGTCCTGGAGCTGGGTTTGAGACCAGGAGGAGGAGGAGAGGACGAGAAGCTGGAAGGAAGTGAGAGAAGAGAGGAGGGCAGAGATGAGAGGGAGAATCGAAAAGAAGATGTTAGGAAAGATGCAAAGAAAGGGAACCCTCTTACATTGCTAGTGGGAATGCAAACTGGAGGAGCCGCTCTGGAAGACAATATGGAGATTCCTCAAAAAGTTAAAAATAGAGCTACCCTACGACCCAGCAATTGCACTATTAGGTATTTACCCAAAGGATACAAACACAGTGATTCAAAGGGCACCTGCACCCCAATGCTTATAGCAACAATATCCACAATAGCCAAACTATGGAAAGAGCCCAGATGTCCATCAACAGATGAATGGATAAAGGAGATGTGGCATATATGTACGATGGAATATTACTCAGCCATCAGAAAGAATGAAATTTTACCATTTGCAATGATGTAGGTGGAACTAAAGAGTATTATGCTAAGTGAAATAAGTTAGAGAAAGACAAATATATGATTTCATTCATATGTGTAATTTAAGGAAAAAAACACAAATGAACACAGGGGAAGGGAAGGAAAAATAAAACAAGACGAAATCAGAGAGGGAGACCAACCATTGAGACTCTTAACTCTAGGAAACAAACTGAGAGTTGCTGGAGGGATAGGGTGGGGGATGGGGTAATGGTGACGGGCATGAAGGCGGGCACATGATGGAATGAGTGCTGGGTGTTGTATGCAACTGTGAAATCACTAAACTCTACGCCTGAAATGAATAGAACACTATGTGTTAATTAAATTAAATTTTAAATAAATTTTTTAAAAAGGAAAGAAGAGGAGGAAAGGGGAGGAAGTAGAAGAGAAGGGGCAGAGGAGGAAGAGGCAAGAGCATCCAGTCAGTAGGAACACTCCCTGGCCTGCCAACCCCAGGCACTGTCAGCTTTCCCCACGTGGGTCCTTGGGACACCCAGACATGACTTCTTCCTTTGTGTCAAGAGAGAGTCTCTGTGCTCTGCCCTGGCGAAGCTCCAGCCAGGTGCCCTGGTGCTGACTTTAGCAACGATGCTGCTCTTCTTGCTGGTACAAGTACCAGGGGAACCTGAGAGCATGTGACATTCCTTCTTGGCTCAGACGAGAGCAGAACAGAGCACAGAGCACATGCTCCAAGACTGGGTTTGCAATAACCCGATGCCGGGCTCCTTGCCCCACGGCCCCTTCTTTGTTGAAGGCAGAAGGGTGCTGCCACATCTCAGCACTCCATGTGGACGAGTGAATTAATAAAGGGGCTGATTAGAAACCACATTATGCCCCCAGATGCTTTTAGCCGTATGGTGGATCCATTTGCTGCATGGACATTCGATGGAATAATGAAGCCTCCTGCTGCCTTCGGATTGACTTCTGAGGAGCAGGCAGCTTTGCTTGGGCCTGAAATTGGCCCTTGGCCAAGTCATTCCAAGAGAAGAGAGGAAGGAAGAGACCCCTGTCCCTGCAGGAAGCTGGGGAAAAGCAGTTGAGAGAGAGAGAGAGAGAGACGGGCAACCGAAGATATGCCAAAATCCCCGAGCTAACGTTTTAACAGTGGCAGGGCTGCTTAGAGACCAAACCTGCTTAGTGGTGAGTGAGGACAAATGTCAGACATGATCCCAGGCTGAGGACGTGCAGGATGACCCAGCCACTTCCTTTCCTGGGTGCAGTTGGTGGAACCTTCACTGGGGCAGAACAGTGGCTTCATTTTAGCTCAAGAAACAAAAATAATAAAGGCTTCCTCAGCTGTGAATGGGGAACACACACACACACACACACACACACACCCCAAAGCAAATCACGAAAGCACCTGCCATTGTTTTCCTTGTTTCCCAGAAGGTTTCTCTCCTGCTGGAATTTTTCATGTTTTCTTAGTTCCAGATTAATTTGGAGAGGAGGTCTGTAGCAACATGTGTGTGGAAAACCCATATCGTCTTCTCGGTCTGACCCACCCATGGCATGAGCCCCTGAGCGTATTATAGTCTTACAAGGAGACCGAGAGTTCGAGAACCAGAAGTTATATCTAAATACCTGCCGACATAGGGGAATAAGAGGCTAGAACTTAGCCCTGGGAGCTAAGGGAGGTTTGAGTCTTGAACCTACATCTTCCACTCAGGGCTGGCTTCGTGGATGTGTGACCTGTGAAGCGTGGGTAGTGAGACACAGTCAGAATCTGGGTATCGCTGAAGGTGAGCTAAGGATTTCCTGAAAGGTTAGATGTGAATTATGATGTTTTTATCCAGCACAACTGGAAAAGTGGAGACACCATTAATCAAGATGGCAGGTGGATAGAGGGGACCAAGGGTGTAGTTTTGGGAATGGCAGGCTAGAGATGTCTCTGAGGCCCGTAATAGGGATGTCACTGAACAATTTTGTGCAGAAGAGTCTGATGGTCAAGGGAAAACACATACATCTGGGAATCTTCAGCGAAGAGATTGTGTTGAAAGCCATAAGCCATCATGAGATTGCAAGGGAGCAGGTTATTTCTTTTAAAGATTTATTTATTTATGTAATGGGGGGGGAGGAGCAGAGGGAGAGGGAGAGAGAGAATCTCAAGCAGTCTCCCCACTGAGCATGGAGCTGGACACAGGGTTCGATCCCACGATCCTGAGATCACAACCTGAGCCTAAATCAAGAGTTGGACGCTTAACCCAGGCACCCTAAGGAGTGAGTTTAGATGGAAGAGAGAAGAGGTCTGAAGCCTGAGCTGTGGGGCCACCGGCACTGTGAGTTAAGGAAGATAAGAAGGAACTAGCAAAGGAAACTAAGGAATTGCCAGTGACATGGAAGTAAAGCCATGAGTGTGGCAGAAACCAAGTGGGAAAGGTGGGTCAGATCCTGCTGACAGGCCAAGCAGGGTGAGGCCAGTGGACGGGCTATGGGAGTGGTCATCGCAAGTCTGGACGAGAGTAATGTCACTGTCAAAGAAGGGACTCAGGATGCCGGTCTATAGTGGATTTAGAAAAGAACAGGGAAGAAGTGGAGGCAGTGAGGAGAGAAAACTCTTAGAGGATTTTTATAGCAAAATAAATGTGGTGTCCATAAGGACTTTTTTTAAGATGGGAAAAATAACCACAGTCCTCTTCTTACTTCTTCGAACCTACCGTGCATTCTCCCCAACCTCCAGCCCTCATTCATGTTGTCCGCTCTGTCCAGATACTCCCCCCAGCCCTTTCCATGCCCCCAGCTTCCTAGCACACAAAGCCATGCACCCACCCTTCCTTCCTCACTCTTAAAAGTGAAGCTCAAAACGAACGATTTCTCAACATTTGCTGCAACATGGACGGCACTGGAGGAGATAATGCTAAGTGAAATAAGTCAAGCAGAGAAAGACAATTATCATATGGTTTCTCTCATCTATGGAACATAAGAACTAGGAAGATCGGTAGGGGAAGAAAGGGATAAAGAAAGGGGGGTAATCAGAAGGGGGAGTGAAGCATGAGAGACTATGGACTATGAGAAACAAACTGAGGGCTTCAGAGGGGAGGGGGGTGGGGGAATGGGATAGACCGGTGATGGGTAGTAAGGAGGGCACGTGTTGCATGGTGCACTGGGTGTTATACGCAAGTAATGAATCATGGAACTTTACATCGAAAACCAGGGATGTACTGTATGGTGACTAACATAATAAAAAAATATTTAAAAAATAAAAATTTAAAAAAATAAAAGTGAAGCTAGAAATCACTTGCTCAGGGAAGCCTCCAGATATTATCGAAATGCTCCATTCTCATTCCTATACCTTGTATGTTTCCATCATGCATTTTACTAAAATTGAACTACGGCACATTTTGTGTGATTATTTCTTTAACGTGTGATCCCCGCCCCTGCCTGGACTGTCAGCCCTCTGGTGGCTGGGACTTCCTCTCTTGCTCATCAGACATCGCAGCAGCTCAATGGATAGTTGCTGTATTAGTTTACTGTCACTTCTATAACAAATCGCCACCAATTTAGTGACTTGAAACAACAGAAATTTATTATGCTACTGTTTGGAGGTCAGAGGTCCAAAATGGATCTCGCAGGCTAAATCAAGGTGTCATCGAGGCTGTGTTCCTCCTAGAGGCTCTAGGCGAGAATTCGTGTCATTGCAGTTTTAAAGGCCACCTGCATTCCTTGGCTTGTGGTTCCTTCCCCCGTCTTTAGGACTGGCAGTCACACCTCTGACTCCTGCTTCTGCCATCACATTGCCTTCTCAAACTTTCCTGCCTCCTCCTTTGACTTATAAGGACTCTTGTGATTACGTGGAACATGCCCAGCTAATCTAGGGAATCTCCCCATCTCGGGATCATTAACTCCATCACATGTGCAAAGTTCTTTCTGCTGGTAACATCTCCACCGGTTCCCAGGATTAGGACATGGACATGTGTTGGAGGAAGCAGAACGGGAAGCCACAGGAGGGTTTTGCACAGAGTGGGGACATGATCTGACTTGCCGCTGAATGGGGTCACTCTGGCCGCCAGGCTGAGAGTATGCAGGTGAGGGAGGGAGCAGGTAGGTAGGTCATGGTGGTACAACAACCAGATGTAAGCCAACAGTGGCTCAGGCCGGGATGCTGACCGTGTTAAGATTCCACATACACGTTGAAGGTATAGCCAAAAAGATTTGTTGGTGGATTGGGGAACCTTTGTGATTTCTTTTTTGAACCAGTAAAATAACCATTGATTTCAAAGATTCAGTGAAACAGACCTACTCCTTAAAGAGTATCTGGGCGCACCCAGCGCAGAGCCTGGCACTTAGCAGGTGCTCAGTAAACGTAGGTTGACTGCCTAAAGGCATGATTCTCCGAGAGAAAAACAGCTGTCTCGAGGATGCCAAACCAGAGAGGGCAGTCCTCACTGTGAGCTGGGGCCTGTTTCAGGAAAGCACCCCCGTCTTCTGGAAGAATAAGCACCAGGACTAACATCATTGCCCGGATCTATTTCAGCTGCTCGGCGAAGACCGGTTTCAAGACATTGAAAAGATTAAGACCATTGGCAGCACCTACATGGCCGTGTCAGGCCTGTCACCCGAAAAACAGGTAAGGGAACACCTTGCGCTGGGCCACACCCTATGGCAGGTGCCTCACTGTTGTCAGGTCGCTGAAGGCAGGGAGGCCACCATCACCAGGCTGCGTGACGACTGGTGGGGAGCGCATCTGATGACCTGGATACTCTAGCTGTGTGATATGCATTTGTTCCTGGGGGAAGTAAGGTCTACTGGATGAAACGGTGCTTCTTTATGATGGAGAACCCTCTAGGCTCCATTCCGAACCTCACTGTTGACTTGATGAACAAAATCAGGGCCCTGAAATACCCTGATATGACTTAGTTGTGGGTGTTACCAAACTCCTGATATCAGCCTGTGTTCTTATTCTTACAGTCTGTAAGAATAATAGTAGCTCCCACTCTTTGGAGGGCTGACTGTGGGCCAGGCACTCGGGTCAAGTAGGAAACTAGCATCTACCTTCCAGTGTGAGTGGATGGTTTACCTGGGACCGTGTCATGCTCCCCACACCAAAGTCTACATGGAGATGAGTCTAAGTTACTGGGAAGAAGGAATCCTCGTTTCTTTTTCTCACCTTTCCTTCGCTTGCTTTCCAACTAAAAACCTGGAAACATTCCACGAGCAACTACCTGGGAAGACACCCATACTAGTCATTGGATGCCCACACGTGGCGCTCGATAGCAGGGCCCGCAAAGTGCAGCCTGCCTGCCAGATCTGACCTACCATCTGTTTTTGTCAATAAAACTTTATTGGAACACGGCCACACCCATTTATTTATCGTTTAACTTTGTTTCCTTTGAAGCTAAAATGGCAGCATTGAGTAGCCATGACAAAGCCTAAAATATTTACTATCTGGCCCACCCCTGAAACGATTCGCCAGACTCCGCTCCGGACGGGCACAGAGCACTTTCACATACACAATCTCATGCAAGCCCTGGGAGGCAGGCAGGGCATATATGCAAATCCCCATTTTGTAGATGAGGAGACTGAGGTTCAGAGAGGCCCAGAGGCTTTCTCTGCCTTCCCCCAGGTGTTCCATGAGCAAACGCCTATATGAAACATCCCTTAAACAGATGGTGTGAGCATTGTGATGGAAATACACAGATTTCCTAGGTTGGAGCACGTGCGCGCACACTCGCGCACACACACACACACACACACACACACCCCGGTAAGCGTACTCAGGAATACACGGTTCATCAGCCCGACAACACAAGTGCAGATGTGGGGGAAGGAGTATGAGCCACGCATATTACACTCGCTTGAGTGTACAGAGGCTCACACACCTGGTTGTCTCCGTCTCAGGGGCGCGCAGGTAGGTGAGGACATAGGGCTGGTCCCTGCTGCAGAAAAGTTCACGTCGGCCAGAGTGAATAAATTCTTCTCTCCCCTCCGCTCCAGCAATGCGAAGACAAGTGGGGACATTTGTGCGCCCTGGCCGACTTCTCCCTCGCCCTGACCGAGAGCATACAGGAGATCAACAAGCATTCCTTCAACAATTTCGAACTCCGGATCGGTGAGTAGTTGCTGGGGGTGTGGTGAGTGGGGGGCCCACAGAGCTGGCTGGCCTGGCTCCATCAGACCCTCCCATGCCCTCGGCCATGGGTAGTTTCTCCTGTGGAATGCGGCAGGCTCAGTGTGACCTTGCCAAGGACAGGGACAGCCTCAGCTCAGGCCTGTCTGGCCTTCTTCTCACTCAGGGTGCCGGAAGCCAGGGAAAGTTCCTGGCCTGTGTGCAGAAATACACCACAAACACTATGCCCTGGCTACCTTTCCGCTAACTTACCTGGGCAGTACCCCGCCCACATGAGGCCCGGTAGAGGGAGGGAGCTGAGTCCTCTGTCACTTCATTCCGACCTCATGTCATCTGATGCTGTTGGTCGGTGCACTGCTCCCTGGTTCTTCGGCATAACGGCCTAAAGCAAAAGCCGGTTTCGACTTCTGAGGATGTCAGATGCTGTGTTGTGCAGGGACAGACAGAAAGCCTTTTGGCTCTTCCCTTGGCTACACAGCTGACCCTTCCTTGAGATTAGAGACACCCTTGAGCCACACAACAGTGCCACCAAAACCATAGCAATGTGAATAGTGACCCTTTATAATGTGTAACTTGCCAATGCCTTCGGCACTCCTGCTGATTGTCAAAGGCCTCTTCCAGCCAGTGTGAACACCCCTGCTCTCATCCACGTTCTCATTTCATAGTGGGTCAACTCAGCCCCAGACAAGGAGAGTGATGGCTTGCGATCACACAGCCAAATGGCCACTCGGGCAGGGACCCCAGGACGACAGGACAGACCTGTGACGTTCTGGCTGCCAGGCTGCAGGCTAACACAGCCTTTGCTGCCGTGTCCGGATTTTACATGTCCTCTGGCCAGCATGCCATCTGACGGACTTAGCTCTCCCTGAGTAGCTTTTAAGAACCAAGCGTCAAGAAATGCCAATATCTGACTTGTCAGATCTAACAAATGCCACACACCTTTGTTCACCAAAATAAAAAGAAGTCCTATTTTATGTTGTGGATCTATGGCTGGGATGTTTGGGGCTTGTTCCCACATGTTCTATCGACCCTATGTGTCCTTTCTGAAATCATTGACCACACACTTGAACCAGGACTAAAAAAGCACAATGTCAACCCTGAACAAAGCAGATGTCGCTGGGGCCAGGGCCGACCCTTGGTGTGAAATCTCAGAGTGCTAACATCGTTCAAGGGTTAGAAGATGATTTTCGCGACTGTGCTGGGCATCTCAGTTTGTGTTTGGGGTCCGTTGTGACTGGGCAAGCCATTCGAACCCTCTGAATGCCAGTTTCCTCGTGTGTAAGCTGGGCGTGGTATTATTTACCCCTGCCTCGTGGTAGTAACATGGAATCAGATGGGGCAATGCCCATGAAATGTTCTGCAAATCATGGAGAGATCTCCGTCACTGTGATTCCCACGCGGTCCACAAGGCCTGCTTCTCCGATTTCTCAGTCACTTCTATCTGATTTTGTGTGGGGCGGGGAGGGGTTTGCTCTCCCCTCCGCCTGGAATGATCTAACCCAGATGTCTGCATGGCTTGTCCGGTCTCTGTCTTCAGATGTCTGCTCAGAAAGGCCTTCTTCCTTCACCACCTCCTCCAAAATGCCCCCTCCCACCCCTCTCTCCCTCTAACCCAAATGGTTTTTCTTTATAGGCTTTATGATTCATTGATATATTACTTTTTTTGTTTCTGTCTCTCCCCAGTAGAAGGTAAGCTGCATGAGGGCTGGGACTATGTCTCTCTTCTTTTCCACCATTTCCCCCACACCTGGAACAGTGTTGGTACCCGGCAGGTGTCTAGTCAGTTTGGTAGAATACATGAGAAATTCTGAGTGTACTAGAAGGAGACATATGTGACCACCAACATGTTTAGTAAAATGCTGTTATTCCTAGAAGAAGTCTATGTTTCATAAAAGAAGAGTCACTGAAACTGTCTGCAAAGGCATTCACCAAATAAACCGTGGGATTGGGCAGACATGGTAGTCCAAGGAGAGAGGCGGGCAGGGACAAGGCACAGAGGTGCGTGATGGCCGGCAGGTGAGGGCAACTCCAGCACTTCGGGGTGGGCACAGTGTAAAGAAAGGTGAAGGGGAGAGTGGTGGTGAAGGAGGCTGACAAAGCTGGCAAGAGCCAGATTCGGGAGGCGCTTGGCTGTGATTCCAAGGCACATGGGCGTCATCCGTGGCGGGTGTTTGAAGTGGGTTGGAACTCAGTCAGATGCGCCCCAGCAAGATCCCTCCCGCTCCGGCAGCGATGTGGAGGACGGTCTGCAGGAGGACAAGGTGGGGGCCGGGGGAGCCGGTTGGGAGGCTTTGGCATGGGCCAAGGGAATGATGCTTAGGACCTGGACGCAGACCGAGAAGGAAAAGGTCTGCCTGAGCTCTCAGAGCACTGGAACAGCAGAGGCTGGAAGACACCCAGCGTCCTGATTCCTGGGCCAGTGCTCTGTCTGTCCCAGCAGCCAAGATAAGTCAGTGTCCATGTGAGAATAATAATAATTCCTCTCGAGCACTCCCTGGTTGTCAGGGACCACGCCAAGGCCTTACTTCCATTATCTCGATTCTTCTTCCAATTTTCAGATGGGAAAAGTGAGGTCCACGTAGGCTAAGGCACGGACGCAGGTCACACACATAATGCGTGACCGAGGCGGGATCTGGGCCCTGCAGTTTATCTGCAGAGACCACCTCCTCGCTGGTCACTGTCCCGGGCAGGGCTGCAGACACATCAGTGATGTCCCTCTTCTCTCATCTCTCGCTCCTTTGGTCACCTGCAGGCATCAGCCACGGCTCGGTGGTAGCTGGCGTTATCGGCGCTAAGAAACCGCAGTATGACATTTGGGGCAAAACCGTGAACCTGGCAAGTCGAATGGACAGCACGGGGGTCAGCGGCAGGATCCAAGTCCCCGAGGAGACCTATCTCATCCTGAAGGACCAGGGCTTTGCCTTTGACTACCGAGGGGAGATCTACGTGAAGGGCATCAGTGAACAGGAAGGAAAAATCAAAACATACTTTCTGCTGGGAAGAGTCCAACCCAACCCATTCATCCTGCCCCCGAGAAGACTGCCCGGGCAGTACTCCCTGGCCGCGGTCGTCCTGGGCCTTGTCCAGTCCCTCAACAGGCAAAGGCAGAAGCAGCTGCTTAACGAGGACAACAACACGGGGATCATCAAGGCTCATTACAACCGGCGGACTTTGCTGGCACCCAGCGGGCCAGAGCCCGGAGCCCCAGCCGAAGGCACCGACAAGTCCGATTTGCCATGAAAGCATTTTCTTTGTGTTTCTTTTTTTGTATTTCTTTTATATATAAAATAAATATACTAATAAAAAGGTTTAATTTTTTTTAGAACAAGGATGGCTTCGTTGGTCTTGGCTACGCAGCACTGAAGATAGGAGTTGAGCTTCTCTTTCATCACAGACCGTTACTGACCACCTCTTACGTACAGGTTCTTTGAGAAACACTGATAAATAAGACCCGGTCCCTGACCTTGAGAGGCTCACAGCTGAGTGTGAAAGAGGGACGTGTAAACAGATGTTTGACACACCTGCCATTTATTGAGCTCCTGTGGCGTGCAGGGCCCAGTGGCCAACTCTTTACATTATGACCTCATACGTACCTTGTACGTACCTTCCAGCATATACTGAGCACCTACAGTGTGCCTCTGTGTTCCTAAGCTCCAGAAAAATCCTGGCAAAAGTCTTGCCCTCATAGAGCTAGCATTCAGGGTGGGAATAATGGATCATATTCCTATAAGCCAATATATGAATGGTCTACTTCCAGATAGGGGTAGAGGCAATAAAGAAAATCAGGTAGGACAGTGGGGATAAAGAACTGGGGGTCGGAGAGGCTGTTGAACTGGAACCCACAAGGAAGGCTTCTTTGAGGCCTTTGTGTTGAAGATTTTCCTTAAATGATGAGAAAGAAGCGCCTGGGGAGAAGTGAAGGAGTCAGAAAGAATTGGAAAGGCCCAGAAGTGGAATCAAGCCCACGAGATCTGCTGGAGGAGCAGCGATGAGGTCATGGGGGCGGGAAGGGTTGCAGGAGGGCTACACCCTCTCCTGGGAAGACTGCATCCTACACTCTTCTCCCCTGACCACAAAAACTCCCAGGAAAGTTTCGTGCAGATGAGAGAGCTGAGCAAATTAAAGGATTTTCCCCAGATCGTGTACTTAGCTGCCGGACTAGGATCAGAACTCTCGGTCAGTCAACGCTGACTGCTGTCACAGGTGACTCCCATTTTAGTGGCTAACACACAGCGAGATTGCTCTCATTCACAACCTGTCGGACGTGTGGAGGTGGGGGGGATGGCGCTCCATGCTGTGATTGCAGGACTTAACCTCCTGCCGCTGAGGATGTGGGAAATGCCCCAGTGTGCTGGGTTGAGCGTTCCCAGGGCAGTTCCTCGAGGTGCGTGGACTGTGGTTCGAATCCCCCACTCGTCGGTGGGTTGATGTTGGGTTAGTAGCATAAACTGGGCACCAGAGATTCTTCACCTGCCACGTGGGGCTAGTCATGGAAGCCGCAGTGATTTAGAATTTTGAAGTTTTCAGATTTAAGAAATACGGTTAAAGTGTCATACACTAGGGAACATCCCCAAAGGGGTATGAGGCAGTGCGCAGTAATTAAATCTGTTAATAATGTTCTCACAATACACGAATATTCACACCAAGGAGCGTAACTGGAGTCTGTAAATAGGACTCATTTCAGGGCATGTTTTGCCCCCAAATTCATTATAAAACAAATGATTGTCCACCCACGACGCCTCACAAGGCTGCCACGCGGCTGACAAGCAACAACGCGGCTCATCACCCAGCAGCTCGGCCCTCTGCCCCATCCAACATAGCTTGTTGCTATTATGACACACGATGGCTTTTCTGAAATAATGGGCATTTGCCCTTTGCCTTTCTCTTTAAATCTTGGTTATTTGTCCACACTTAGAAAATTTGCTTTAAGGAATATATGTTACTTTAATCATGAAAAAAAAAAATGGATAATTAAGCCAAAGTAAAACATGTGGGTTGCCTTAAAGGCGTGCAAAGGATTTCACTGGATCCTTGGAGATTGCATGCTGAGCCAGAGGGTCTGGACCACTCCCGGGATGGGGGTAGACACCTCGCAGAGGGGGCCGGCTAGACATGGTGCATGGGGCTCCCCCCTCACCCCCCCACCCCCCGCCGAGGCAGAATTTTCCCAGGGACGCAGTCACCAGTGCTGACCCAGATTTCAAGGCTGCCCTTTTGGATGCAGCGTGAGAATGGGTGTCGGAGACTCATTTCCTCCCCTGACATTTTTATTCCAGACCCACAGGCCTTTCTGACATTCTCCTTCCTGTGCCAACCAGCATTTCCAAGTGAGAATGTTGCTCTCAGATGAGCTGTGGGCTCCAAACAACTGAACCCAATATTTTATTGATGAGTTACCAGGGGGGCAGGGTGCCCTGCAGAATAGCGCCCTGTGCCGATTTAAATTATTAATTGCATATCAGCCACACACCTCCCGCCACCATCCTGCCCCTCTGGCCCCCGGAAGATAATATTGCCATTCGGAGTCGCCATTCTGATAAGCGATCTGAGTCGACTCCATGCACCTGTCTTTTCCTTTTATAAAAACAGACAGCTTGACTCGAGTGCAATCAGCTTCTGTTTGGAAATAATTTCAAATATAGTTCTTTCATAATACGCTGACTCCTATCTTGACATGATTATAACAATAATGGTAATGAGAACCATTTTCAGAGTGCATTACAGTTTATAAGTCCATTTCCAAAAATGATGTCAGTTGATCTTCATAACAATGCTCAGGGAGAGATTTTATTATCTCAATGTTCCAGCAATCCAGGGCTCATAAAAATTAATAAAAATAAATTAAAAAAAAACTCTATCTAAAAATACAGTGTTAAAACTGGGGAGAGCTTAAAGATCATATGTGGTCCAAAGACTTGATTTTGCGCATATGAAAACTAAAGCCCAAAGTGGGGGGACCTGTTTGGCCAAGATTCAACATGCAGAGTGGAAATAGAGCCCGTGCAGAGAACCAGATCCCCGTCTCACGCCCTTTGACTCCACGTGGGTGCTCTAACCTCTTCTCCTTTGCTCACTCTATATAAGGCTGCCCTGTCACCTTAGGTCCTCCTCTCCCCGTGAGCCTGAATGAGGCTGGCTCAATGTCCCCTGGAGGCCCAGGGTGCCTGCCAGCCCCCACGACCCTCGTCATCACCCTGCTTCCAGTGCTCACTGTTCCACACTGCTGGGACCCAACCCGACACTCGGCCCTTCCTCAGTGTGTGTACCCCGGTGTGCACACACACATTCACGCACACATGTACGTACACGTAACACTTCCACACACACCCCCACACACTCACATGCACATACACTTCCACACACACATACATACACACACACACAACTTGCACCAAGCATCCATGCATACAACAGGCTGAAAATTTAGGACAGAAGACAAAGGAGTCGTTAACACACTTGAAGTAACCCTGAAGTAACAAAATAACGTCAAAAGACATGTTAGGTATCTCTTCTCTTGAAGAGTCCTTTCACCACCCCCCCAGCGCACTTCCCATCCACCCACACTTCCCTCATCACCCTGCTTGCTCACCCTTCTCTGCCCTTCTCTGCCCTCCCTCCCTCCTCCCTCCCTCTCCCTTTCAAGCGCAGGTCCTAAGGCCCTGTGGCAGAACATATGAGGCCCGGAACTGGAGCAGAGTTAGGGAGAGCGAGCGTGGGGCGAGATGAGGTCACAGCGGGGCCAGGAGCCAGCCCTGACAAGTCATTTGTAATTCATTCGTTTGAGCTCCAGTCACTATCTCACCTCCACGGTTCTTAGCTCCGAAGTACTTATTTTCCCAAACGAAGACTGTTCCCTTCAGGGGGCGAATGCTGATCCCAGCTAGATGTGTGACTAAATTTTCAATTAATTACGGTATGTCCTATATTCTCCTTACGATCCAAAGCACTGGAAATTCCCAAGCTATTGCATTAGGGTGGTATCTTCCTTTCTGCACAGGAGATTTTGAGGAAGTACCTTGCAGAACAATTCATACTAAACTCTTACTATACACTCCTTGAGAGCCCCTACCCCAGCCACCTCAGTGAGGAATTCCGCAAGGCCTGTTTCCAAGGATTAGCATCACTGCACCCCCCCCAACACACACACACGCACACACACGGGGCATCTGCCACTTCAAAGGACTGTTCCAGCACACTCATGCTTCCTCTATAACCAGGAGTGTGGCCATGGTTTCCAATCCAAAGAAACATTTCAGCAATACGAGAAAAATGGGCAAATGCTGTTCCTTGGAAAACAGTTCTCGTTGCGTGTCTTAACTCCTACACTCTTACACACATTTATCAAACCGATGATTATTACAAATGCCAGCAGCCAACCTCCCGTCTTTCCTTAACACCTCAAGTCCCACCAGGAGGCTCCTTCGTCATCCCCAGTGGGTAGAGATTATTAACAACGGGAGGGGCAGTTCTATTACATGCCCAGGGCAACCAGTGAGCACTGGACTGAGGATTCTTTTGAGTGATAGATTGCTGTTCTACGGAAATGACCAAAATAACCCAAAAAGAAACTATTGAAGTTGCTCAAGTTATGGACTCTTTGGAACACCTTCCCTTGGGCATCGGACTCTGAGAGAAGTGCCCCCTCTTGGTGGCACTTGGGGGCTGCAGGGTGGACTTAGCAAGGGAAACCCCCACTGTCCATAGAAGACCTCACAAGCTGGGACTTAACTCCCCGACACTTCCCATGTTCCTGTTGAACTAAATGTCTTCTTGTTCAAAAGTAATACATCTCTTTTGTTCAGATGACCTGTCCTTGGGATTGTTATATTGTTTTGGTGAAGACATGGTTGAGAAGGTGGGCAATGGGGCAGATCCTGAGGTTGGAAACAAATCCTTCACAGCCAGGCCAGAAACAGACGCTCACCTGCCCGCCCCCTCTGGTCCCCTCAACACTAAGGGCTTTCCTAAGAATGGGATGGGCTGCCGGTGAAGGGTTTGGGGCAGAGAAGTCACACGTTTGGGTTTAGGCTTTCGCAGTAGCATCTGTCTGCCATGTTGTGATAGAGCTTAGGGACAAGGGTGGAAGCAGAGCGACGAGTCAGGAGGCTGGTACAGTAACCGTGAGCCATGGATGTGCCTGCACCAGGCTGGTCGCTGTGGGGGCGAGAAGTGGTCAGATTCTGGGTATATCTGGATACGTAAGCCCTGAGCTCATGATATTGATAATGGATTGGAAGCAAGATACGGAAGAGAAGAGGCCAGGGCAACTCCCAAGGTTTGAGGCCTGAGCAACTAGAAGGGGTGCTGAAATGCAGAGGACAAGAGGAGGAACCAGGTTTGGGTGGGAAGGAGGGAGGGCACAGGTTTGCTCCTGGACAGGTGCAGTTGAGATGTCTAGTGCCCATCTGGATGTGAGAGTGGAGGTCAGAGGAACGGTCCAAGCTGGAAATACAGTCATGATGCTTGACCTTGATGGAGAGTTTGGCCCTCCTTGTGGATCGCTGGCCTCCCTTGCTCTTCGTAGCCCATAGCCCATCCCTGCTGGTGTTACTTTGACCCCTCCGACATCAGCCAAACTTCTTGTCTGACTCCCTGAGCCTAAGCTGCCTTCTTCCTCTCCACGCTCCCCGGATCCATCATGAACTTCCCGTGACATCAACCACACCTCCGCTGATGATTCTCAAACCTAGATGGTAAGCCCAGACCTCTCTCCTGAACTGGGAAATCAAACATTTGAGTGGTTCCAGGCACCACCACCTGGATGCCCCATGAACTTCTAGTCGAATCCTCTGTGAAGGAGCCCATCTTCTGTTCCTCTAGCTTCTTGTTGCCCCTGTGGCCCTGAGAGCAACTCCCGGAATCCCAGCTCAGCTGAGGCCCATCCAGCTGGTTCTCCAGCCCCCCCTTCCCCTCTCCTTCCTTCTTCTGCTTCCCTTACCAACACAACCACACACACACACACACACACACACACACACACACACACGCACAGAGTTATTCCTGATTAAGATCATCTAGTGGTTAAGTGTGTGGACTTTGGTGCCAGGTGAACTGTATTGCAAACCTATCAGCATGTTGCCCAAACAAAGCCTGTGCAAGCTACTGTCACTTGTGGTCACTTATTTTCCTTGAGCAGACCCCAAATCCCTCAAACACTGTGCCCCTTAGGAATCGATAGCCCAGAACTGCATGGGGAAGGCAAATTTGGGATGCAGCCCCTGGCTTCTCTGTGATGCAGAGAAGACCTTAGAATTGGGTGACAGTGGTGCCAAGGTAACACTGACAACCAACACAGCAGGCTGTCCCCTCCAGCCCCCCAGTGTGCCCTGCGGCTCATCGCACTGCCTCTCAGCCCAGGTGTATATGCTCTCACACTTTACTGCTAACTGTCTGTGACTTCCCCATCTGCTAATTACACATGAGATCATATTCACAATAATAGCTTAAAATTCAATGCTCTGAGTCCCCCTTGCTTAAATAGAAGGAATCGATCTCTTACAGAGAATCCGACCACTGAAAATAGTCCCTTGGCCAACATCAAGGCCAATGGCATTCAGGCCTCATATAGGAATGGATACGTTGGAGGTGCAGAGCCCAAATAACTAATTGATGGCACCTCAAGCTTCCACATCAGATGTGAACTCCTTGAGACTGGGACCATGTCATTTTCTTGCTTCTAACACTGTGGCTAACGCAGTGGTTAGCCATGGTGGGTCTTCAAAATCCTTTGTTGAATGAATGAATGAATGAATGAACCACTAAATGAACACAGGAGGGAACATGTAAATGAACAGGATCCAGGTGTTCAGAGGCTATAGCCCAAACTCTCCAGAAAGCCCTTCCAGACCTGGCACCTGACCCCTCTCCAGCCACCTCTCTACTCACACCTTCTTTCCATGCCCCAGGCAAACAAAACCCACTGCACTCCTACCAACCTGCTAGGATCACTCCCTGTTTTCTCTGTACTTTCTCTCCTTTCCCTGGGCTGCTGACACTGAGTTCAGGACTCACCCTGGAAGTTACTTCCCCTGGGGTACCCTCCTCGTCCCCTTTGCTATGCTGGTTTAGCTGTTCTCATGTGTGCTTCCAAGCTTGCCGTCCTTTGCCTATTTAACATTGCCCGACTTTGCATTATTGCTTGTTTCATTGCTGAGTTTCTCCCACTAGACTGTAACTTCCAGGAAGGGGGACCATATCCAATTTATTCTCAGGTCACTTCATGCCTGGCTGTAGCCCGTATTGTCCCACCCTGCAAAACACCATGGACGCCCCCTGCCCAGCCGGCCCTCCACCCTCGGGGCTGGCCCCTGAGCATATAGTTATTCTTTCTTCAAATAAGTATTCATTCATTCATAGCTAGTGAGGACACAGTGGTGAACAAATCATACAACTCCCACCTTCGTGGAACTTGCTTTGTACGGATCAGCCTGACCTGTTAGGATTATTTGAATATATTAGATTTTCAAAATGATGCCCTTAGAGCTGAGGATCCAGGGGCACCCTAATCCTGTCTTTCCCTTCTCCCTTTCCTTCCCAAGGATAAGCTGAGAAAGCTCTGACTACGCAGACTTACACACACACACACACACACACACACACACACACACTATTAAAGAAAAAATTATTCTGACACTTATTAAAATCATAAGGAAGACTTATTCAAGAATATTGCAATAGGGGAGAGAGATGGGACTCCACTCCAAACATGACAGGACAGGTGAGGATTTACAACCAAGGAGCTTTGGGAGAGGCAGTGGGTGGAAAATCACTGTGACGAGATGGGAAGAGCGGGGGATTCCTGCTAAGCTGACATAAGAGAGTTCTTGCCAAAGGCCGGCTGAGGACATAGACTCAAAGGTGGGACTGAGGAACCCGATCAGATATTGAGGATGGGAGCAACGACTCAGCAGGCGTCTTGCTAAAACTACTCTCTGCAGACCCAGCAAGGACAGGACAGACACAAATGGCCAAGGTTGAGTCCTAGTTGAGAGGAGGGCTCAGAGGAGCTCTAAGAAATTTTGGTCAAGGAGAGTCTTTGTCAACACGTGTGTACACACGCACACACACACACGTGTACACGCACACGTGCATGCACACATGATAGCAGCAGAGGAGCCAGAGCACTACTTTCTTAGCCTCTGACCCAGCCGGCAGTGACCCCAGGGGACTGCCCTCTGGTTTAAGTTGAGCTGTGCTGGCAGCTTCAGCACCCAGCCTCCCACTTCTCCAACCAGTGGAAACGTGGGGACTAGCAGAGTAGGGCAGAATGATGGGAAAAAAGAGACAGCCAAATCTCACCCTGGAAGGGAGTTAGGGGAGGGTCCTGGCTCAGTTTACCAGTTCTCTCACATGGAGAGGGACAGAAAGTCTAAGAAAAGAGCAGGGAATAGACTCCTAAGTTATAGTATGTCATCCTGCAGCTAGCCAGTCATTGCTCAGTGAGCAACCTGAACTCACTCATATGGCGACCCCCCTCTTTCCTCCTGGGAATGGGGAGAGCTAGAGGACGGGGAGCATGGGCAGAGTGTTCCACACCACCCATGACAGTCTTCCCACCATATGGATGACAAATGGGTCCAAAAAGTCTTCCAAGGGGGCATCCTGGGCACGAGAATGGGGGAGCTGAGGAAAGAGTGCAGATAACCCACCCCACCCCAGACTTGGAGCCTTCAGTGAGTGTCCTCGGTCAAAGCCCAGGCCAGCATCCCCTTCAGATGCAACCTTGCACATCCAAGATGGCCCCTGGCCACAGCCCAGGGCCTCTGGGCTCTGTTACCTGTGCTCAGGCTGTTGATTTTCTTTGTTGCTTAAGGATCCCACAGCCCCATTTAGCTCAAGCCTCAGTCTCAGATTACAGTCTTTCCCCTGCTCATTAAATGCGCTCACGGCTGGCCGCAATTTCATTTCTTTTTCTCCACCCGTTGTGTGAGGGCTGGGCAGAGAGACTGCAGGGAGCAGCATGGAGGCTGCTTGGCACCCCTCCAGAGCCACAAAGGAAATGCCGCTTGCTGCAGAGCCACAGGCAGGAAGGGAGGCCAGCCCGGGCCACCCAGGGCTCAGCTCCCGAAGGGGAGGGGGCGGAGGATCAGCAGGGAACAGGAAAACCTGGGACACCTGACTCCAGTCCCTGAGGAGGCTGGGAGCTGGCAGAGCACTCCTGCCCGGCACAGAAAAAGGAGACAGACAGACAGCAGGCAGGGGAGGAGGAAGGGTCTTTCAAGTGTGCAAGCAACTACCAATTACAGCGAGTGCGGGATATTGATGAAAATGCCGGAGAGACAAGAAGATTTGAATCCTCCTTGGAGACCGGAATTGCAGGTAATAGGATTGAGGTGAGGTTAAGAGACACAGTGAAAGGAGCCAAGAAAAGAGAGAGATTGAGCGGAAGTCAGCATTCTTCTGTTTATCTTTTTCACCTCACATCACATCTGCAGTCAGACGCAACGGAGTCCCAGCTTCAAAGGCTGCCTTCACCTCTTCTGAACAGCAACGCTTGGGATGGTTACTTAATCCCTCCAAGCCTCGGTTTCCACCTATGTAGAAAAGGGACTAGCTCTCCCTCTCTCATAGATTTGTTCGTCAGTTCAAGGTGATGCTGTGTAAGAAGCCACAACTCACCGCATCCAGCCGCTTAGCTCCTGAGCAGGGACGAGAACAGACTGGTCCAGAGATGAGTTTCCTGTAAAGGTTGGCAGGTGCGTGCTCTTCTGGTTCCCAGAACCTCTCCGGGAGTGGGAGAACAGCCCTGGACAGAAAAGGAAGGGTAAGCTCTATGTTTATTGTGACATTATTTGCAATAGCCAAAATAATGGAAGGAACCTAAGTGCTCATCAGTAGACAAACGGGTAAGGAAAACTGGTGTATATGCACAATGGAATATTACACAGCCGTGAAAAAGATGCGATCCTGCCATTTGAGACAACACAGATGGACCTAGAGGGTATTATGCTAAGTGAAATAAGTCAGCCTGAGAAAGACCAATACCACATGATTCCACTCATAAGTGGAATCTTAAAAAAAAAAAAAAGGCAAATAAATAAAACAAAAAGCAGAAGCAGACCCTATAAATACAGAGAATAAACTTCTGGTTGCTGGGGGGAGGGGGACGGGAGTTTGGGCAAAATGGATGAAGGGGAGTGGGAGACACAGGCTTCCAGTTATGGAACGAAATAATTCTCGGGAATAAAAGGCACAGCACAGGGAATACCGTCAGTGATATTGTACTAGTGATGTAATGGGACAGATGGGGCCACACTTGCGGTGAGCATAGCATAATGTATAAATTTGTCTACAACCGGGAACTAATGTAACATTGTGTGTCAACTATACTAAATTTTTTTAAATGTAGAAGAAGAAGAAAAGAAAAGAAAGAAAGAAAGAAAGAAAGAAAGAAAGAAAGAAAGAAAGAAAGAAGGAAGGAAGGAAGGAAGGAAGGAAGGAAGGAAGGAAGGAAGGAAGGAAAGAAAGAAAGAAAGAAAGGGAGAAAAAGGTAGGGTCATCCCAGACCCAACCTTGACCATGTCTGCCTTCACAAGTCCTTGCCAAATTCAGCCCCCAAATGTGTTTTGGTCACCTCGTGTGCCAGGCACTCTGCAAGAAACCAGGGTCGGGGAACTGAAATACACAGGGGTAGTTCTTCCCTTCCTGAGAACAAGAGACAAATGAATCCCCAGAGAATGGTGGGATCCATGCCCTCCCGGAAAGTTCAGGATGTCACCATGGAGAGTGATAGCCACACAGTGGGGACCATGTGCCACACTCACTGGTTCTCGTCTGGCACTTCCGTGTGCGCCAGGAGCCACTCTACCTCTGGAAATACCGTGAGAATCATGACTGACACTTTCCTAAACGTCTTCATGAGTTGAGAACCACAGACACACAGAAGCAACTTAGAAAGTAAAAGCAAAACTGCTTCCGATAGAGGGTGAGGGCTTTGATGAAGTTAGGTAGAAAGTGGGGGCTACTTTAAATGGGGGGTCGTCATTGTGGAGGAACAAATATTTGAGTTGAAACCTGAAGGAGTTTCAATGACACCTGTCTTCAAATGAGATGATGGTGCAAAGCTTCATAATTAATCTGTAGAAACCGCGATGACGTTCCTCATGCCGGCATCCAGCCCACAGTCCCAGTCTGACCTCATCCTCACCCCTAGTGCCCCAGGGGGGATGCATTAAGACCCAAGCTCCCATCGAAGGCTCCGCAAGACCAAGATCAGAAAGCTGTCCCTTCACACGGGAGCAGCACCAGGCCGCGTCAGAGAGGATGGTGATGCGGCTCTGCAGGCCTCCAGGCCGGGGAGGCTCAGGGAGCAGTTGAGAGCCCTCCCTTTCCTAATTCAGGGTGACCAGTAGCCTAGAAGTCTGAGAGGCCCTTGGAACTGCCAGGGCCTTGTCACCTGGACCCGCTTTCCTTTGCTGCCATCTTGTGGTCAAATTTGGGAACAAAAGCCTGACGTGTGGGCGCTCAGCTACGGTTGACACCAGCAGTGAGCAGGCACTGTTCTAGGCTCTGATGAGGGACACAGAGCAGTGGGTAAACAAAGTCCCTGCCCTCACATTCTAGCTGGCTGTCAGACCCTGCTGCATAAAGGCCAAATCGTTCCCATTTGACAGAGGAAATGAGGTTTCGAGGAAAACATTTTCGCCCAGACCACACAGCTTGGACATGGAAAAGTAAGATTGGCGCTGAGAACCCCTTGGATCCAGCACCGTCTTGCCTTCTCATAATCTGTCAGGAGGACGGGAGGTTGTCTCTGAGTCAGGGGCCAGGCAACAAATCCTAAGAGAGCCTCAGTGTGCTCAAAGGAAAGACACGCAGGCCAGGACCCTGGAGACCCGGGTTTGAGTCTTGGCCCTACCACTTTCTGGCTGTGCAACCTCGAGCAAATCACCCAGTGTCTCTGATCATCCATAAAATGGGAAAAGCAAGACCTATGTTACCTAGCCCGTCCACGGTTTCTTCATTCCACTGCCAGCTTTTTTTGAGCACCGAGCATGGGTGGGATCGTGCTGGGAGTTGCCCACAAAGCTGGCTGCATCTTTGCTGCTTCTGGCCCCTTCCTATGCAGAAACAGCCTCTGTCCTAGACCCAGCCCCCCGAAGCTCACCCTCTTTCCTGTTCCAAGGCTGCGGGCCCTTTTGGCCCCTCCAGGTGCTCCCAGTCTGGCTGCCTCTTCCTGTCCTCGTGTCCTTGCACTTCACATGGTTTCCATGATCAGTCAAAATAACGGCTCCCACCCTTACCCTTGCCCTGCCCTGGGCATTGACCCTGATAGAACACCACCATTGTTGGTCCATGCCTATCCAGACCTCAGACCTCTTGGCTCCAAACTCCTCAGGCCCCACTCTTACCTACTAGCTCTATCTGAAATATGTCCTCCTTTCTCCATCCCTTTTGACACCATCCCCTGAAGCCACTGAACCCTGGATCCCTCCTTGCCCACCTATGCCTCTGGCTGGAGCTGTCCACCCTCATCACCTCCTTGCCTCACTGCTGGCTCTCTGAAAGCTGACTTGTCCTTCCTTGTCTCCTCCTAGGTGCAAAGTCCCGTTGACACTCTTGCTGCACGTAGCACTGCCCAGCATAGCCTGCAACATCTTGACAGCTTCTCCTCCCTGGCTCCGAGCCCATCATATTCTCCTATCTCTGAAAACTCTGCCCTCCTCATACTGTCTGTATGAGGAGCCTGGTCAAATGGCTCTGCTGAGAAATTCAATCCCATGCCTGCTGTCTAGGTTGTCCCCTGCCTGCCACCCCACTCCCAACCCCAATCCTTGGCGTCCTCTAAGACCTTTCCAGTTGCACAGTGCTTACTGGGCACCGACTACACTCTTGGCTCTGGTCTGAGCACATTTCTTGAATTATCTCATCTATGCCTCTCAATAATCCTATTAGATGGATGGTCTAATATGAGATTCCAGTTCAGGCTTATTCCTGATAAGACTGAGGAGCTCAGCCAAGGTCCCAAGGCTCATAAGTGGGGCGATCTATCTCCAAAACTTCCCTCCTACGAGTGATATGCATCCTCGGAGATTCACTGACAGGGGCAGCCAATGAGCCAACCCTGAGAGGTCATGAAGTTACTTGGATATAGGTTCTTCACGGAGTGGGGGATTAACAGGGATTTTCAAAGGTATCAGAAGTAGGTTTCCTTCATAGCCATTATTACAACTGCTAATAATAAATTCATTTGTATGATCCACATCCTAATGGTCTTCCCATCCAGATAGACACGGCTCCCAATAAATACTTACGAAAGAAGAGGTTAGGAGGAAGAGAGAGTGAGGGAGGAAGAAAAGGAAGAAGAAGAAAGGGGAATTTGAGGCATGGATCATGCAGCTAGGAAGTACTCAAGGCCATGCAGCCATGGGTGGTCAAGGCCATGCAGCTTGACAGTGGTCAAGGCTATGCAACACTGAGTAGTCAAGGCCATGAAGCTGGACAGTAGTCGGGGCCATGCAGCCATGGGTGGTCAAGGCCATGCAGCTTGACAGTGGTCAAGGCTATGCAACACTGAGTAGTCAAGGCCATGAAGCTGGACAGTAGTCGGGGCCATGCAGCCATGGGTGGCCAAGCTTGGGAAATGGCAGCTGGAAGTCTGATTACAGACCATTAACTGAAATGCAGCACTACTTGCTCACTGTCTGTAAGGCCAGAACACCCGCACCAAGTGAAATGAAAACATGGAAAACAAATAAACAAAAACTCAGCATGCCATTCTTTAATCAATACCGACATCCTTCTCAGTCTCTGTGTGTTCCTATGTAGATGTATCTTATACATTAGTATCCCCGGGGCTCCCTCCTCCTCCTTCTTGCTTCCCTCTACCCCAGTAGTTCTCAAAAGGAACAGGGTAAGGGGCAAATTTACCCCTGAGGGACACTTGGCAGCTCTACAGACATTTTCGGTTGTCACAATTTGCAGGACACTGGCTGGGGGGGTGGTTAGTGTTTGATCCTACTCTAACATTCTCCTGGGTCATCCTATCCTTGCCTGTGGTTCCAGAACCCCCGCTAGGTGACACACCAAGTCCATATCCACACTTGAGGTCGCCTCCTGAGGGTTGGAGCATTTGCCTGACATCTCCACCGGTCTGCCCCGCAGCTGACTCAGAGTCAGCCTCCTCTGCCCCTTCCATGTTCCCGACCACGATTCCATACCACATTCCACCCATTCCAAGATCCACGCTTTAACATCTCTGAAATCCAGATGCACCACGCAATCACTGTCAGGTTTCATTAATGGCACTTTGTTTTCTTTCTTTGTGGCTCACAAAAGAATGGTGCTCTGTCCTCATCCGTTGACCACGTCTGCCCCAGTCTCTTGACACAGTGCGGTGTTCGGCTCCTGTCCCGAATCACAAGGCCCCTCTTCCAGCCAAGTTGTGGGTGTTCGAGGCCAGCCCCAAACTGGAGGAGCCAAGGGGGCAGCTCCAGGCGGGAAGGCCACAGACTCATACCCTCTTTACCAAGGGCACAGACGTCCAAAATCAACACTTCTCTCGCACAATTCCATCCACATGCCAAAAGCAATTATTACATTCAATGCTTTAAACAAGCTAGCTTTATGGTATGTAAATGACAGCTCAATAAAGCTGTTAAAAAATAAACTTTTCAATTTTTTGTCTGCCTATGGTCGGTTTTCAGAGCCCTGAAGTGGCCTGTTTGGTGATTTTGTCCAGTTTCATACTTGTTTTTGGCCAAGAGGATTTGCCCACCTCTTCAAGCCACCGTAACTGGAAGGCCTCAGTGTCCTTTGAAGAAGATATATAGATGAGTTATTTGTCTTTCTAGTGAGTGTGTGTGTGAGTGTGTGTGTGCACGTGCATGCGTGCACACACACATGTGCACTCTCTTGCCTAAACCATCAATTAGCCACCATTATATAGTTATTCCACAGCATCAACCAATTCTTGCCATGTCTAAGTAAAGTCCAGAGTTTGGGACTAGAGTCAGGATTGTGACAGAGAAAGCTAGGACCGTGGCCAGTGTTCACTTTTGAAAGGTGGTGCCCATCAAAATGTTCCTGCTGAGCAAACACAGAGGCGCCCACAAATGGAGATGGAAAGGACCACCGAGCAGTCTGCTTGAGGACCTCCAGGCCAGGAATATTTAGTTGACACTTCTCTCCCCTTTGTTCTACTGGCTGGTGCTGCAAAAGCTCCCCGGTGGCCTGTGTTTCTTTATATATTCCTGGAGAGGTGTCACTACACCCAAGATTCGTTCATTCCTTCATTTGACAAATAACTTGAATCTGTGTTAGGTTTTCAGAATATAGCGCTAGGGGGTCATTCACACAACCTCTCCCTTCCCCAAACCTACACATTAGCAGAAAAGGCCAGTAATGATAATCACATGGGATGATTGCCACAGTGAGAGAGTGCAAGTTGTCAAGCTATTTTCTAAAAGAAAGATAGGAAGAAAGAGGAAGGAAGGAGGGAAGGAGGGAAGGAAGGAGGAAGGAAGGAAGGAAGGAAGGAAGGAAGGAAGGAAGGAAGGAAGGAAGGAAGGAAGGAAGGAAAGAGGGAGGAAGGAAGGGAGGGAAAGAGAGAAGGAAAGAAAGGAGGGAAGGAAGGGAGGGAGGGATGGAGGGTGGAAGGAAGGAAGGAAGAGAAGGAAAGAGGGAAGGGAGGGAGGGAATGAGGGAAGGAAGGAAGGAAGGTGGAAGGAAGGAAGGAGGGAGGAAGGGAAGGAGGGAAGGAAGGTAGGAAGGAAGGAGGGAAGGAACGAAGGAAGGAAGGAAGGAAGGAAGGAAGGAGGGAGGAAGGAAGGAGGGAGGAAGGGAAGGAGGGAAGGAAGGTAGGAAGGAAAGAAAGAAGGAAAGAGGGAGGGAAGGAAGGAAGGACGGAAGGAACGAAGGAAGGAAGGAAGGAAGGAAGGAGGGAGGAAGGAGGGAGGAAGGAAGGAAGGAAGGAGGGAGGAAGGAAGGAGGGAGGAAGGGAAGGAGGGAAGGAAGGTAGGAAGGAAAGAAAGAAGGAAAGAGGGAGGGAAAGAAGGAAGGACGGAAGGAAGGAAGGAAGGAACGAAGGAACGAAGGAAGGAACGAAGGAAGGAAGGAAGGAAGGAGGGAGGAAGGGAAGGAAGGAAGGAAGGAAGGAAGGAAGGAAGGAAGAAAGAAGGAAGGAAAGAGGGAGGAAGGAAGGAAGGAAGGAAGGAAGGAAGGAAGGAAGGAAGTGAGGGAGGGAGGAAGTGAGGGAGGGAGGAAGGAAGGAAGGATCCCTCTGTGCTGGCCTAGGATTATATATGTAAAGAGAGCTGGAATTAGTCATCCTCCCCATATTTGCCACGGAACATTTATGTAATCTTGCTGTTCTACCCCATCTTTTGATGCTGGATATTTCGAGGACACTGCATGGCTCGAGCTGTACCAGGGCACCAAGAAACGAGAAACACTCTGGCCCAGCTTTTGGGCTCTGACTGTCCAAGTTTCTTGGAAATCACCAAACTGGGTCCGTCTAAATACGTCTAAAGTGAAGAGTGGATGATATTGGCTCCTTTCTCTGGTTTTTCCTGCTTAGTTTCCATTGGCCTGTAATGAGCCCTGGGTTGTTTTGGTGGTGCTGGCAGGAAGGGGAGGGGAGGGAAGAGCCTGCCATCTGGAAGGGGATGTAGTTTCTGTGAGATTTGATGAGGTGGTTTCGCTGGAGGGCAGCCAAGCCCACCGGAGAGACATTGCCTCCAGGCATCATGAAGTCAGGAAAGTCTCCGGAGATTCGGAAAGGTCTGGTTCTGTCCTAAATTAGCCTAGAAAGTCCAGGAAGTCCTCAGAACAGAGAAGGGGAGGTTTGTAGACGGGAAAGCTGGGGTCCAGCGCTCTTCCCAGATAACCGCAATTCATTCTAGAGCATGTGTTTTAAACTAGCTAGCGGGTTTGTAAATCAAACGTTTTTTAAGGAAATCGAATGGAAATGTGAGCAGTAATGCATACAGGGAGGATGGGCGTAATTCTGTCACACTTCTGTTTGAGTCACACATACACAAATACACAACGTGAGCAGTACAGGGTGGTAACGTAACATCTATTGCTACCTGCGAAGAGCAGTTTGAAATTTTGAAAACCAGTAGTTTGGTGGCAGGATTATGTTTCTGTGCTTCATTTGTCTTCACAAGTGTTCCGAATTTTCTGTAATAAACTTTTGTTACTTTTGTGACAACCATAAAAAGTGGAGGCTTTTTCCTTTTGAAAAATATTCTGTTGTACAAAAAAATTGAAAGAATAATCCGATCAACGCCTGTATGCCCTTCAGCTAGATTCACCAATTAATAGCATGGGATCGTATCTGCTGCCGTGGCTCTTTACTTCTAAGTCCTTCTAGCTCCTGAGATCCGGGGCATAACCACCATACGGCTAACCGGCTCAAGACATTTGGCATGGATCTAAGAGTGTTATCTAATACACAATCCATATTTAAATTTCCCTAATTGTCCTAGTAGTGTCTTAAAACTGTGGTTTCCTTTTCTGTTTTGTTTTTGCTTTTTAAAAAAAAATCTAACAGTGAATTAATTATCCCACGGCTCATGTAGTTGTCTTTAAAATGCATGTTTTTTCATTATCAAAAATAGAATGCAAAAGAGGGCAGAGCAGGGAGGGTGTCCCTTAACACCACACTGTGTTTCTAGGGCAGACATTTGTGCTGACCGTTGTGTTTGGGGCGGCCACTGTGACACAGGGAATTGGGGCTACGGGGTGCATTCACTGTCCCTATGGGTTCCCTTCAGCTCCTGACTGGGCACCAGTGATGATGTGAACCTCGGGAAAGTCCCAGTGACAACAGGGCAGAACTTGTATCCCAGCTCTGTTACTTATCACAGGGGCGACCTTGGGCAGTTACTCACTTCTTGCCTCCGTTTCTTACCCATCCATGGGATCATCCCAGTGCTCGCCTCGTAAAGCTGTCATGAAGGATTAAAGGGTACAATTTATAGACAGCTGGCTCATATTCAGTATTCCAAAAATATTAGCTAGTTATTAATAATGTTATCTTGATTCTTGTCAAGGGATCTTAATTAAGACATGCCAACAGACCGTCCCTCTGAGGTGGCCTTGTGGCTGTACCCCCAAAATGGGGCATCGATGCATCAACCAGGAAGTCGTGTGCAAGTATGACCAGGACAAGGACCTGACCCGCTGGGTGGGTTCCACATCACCTCTTCCTTTCAGTCTCTGTTAGTCTCCCCTTCCATTCTTCTAGAACAGGAGGAACAGTAGCATTGATGCAACAGAAAGCACGTGACAAGATGGGACCATAGTCTTCTTTTGGATCCCAGTCCCTTGGCCAACTCATAGGATTTGGGCCACCAGCGAACCTGTTCTGGACTCAATTTCCTTAACTGCAAAATTAAGAGTGCTGGCCAGGATGGGTTCTCTTTCAACCTCATGTCCCCTGATCTTATAGGATGGATTAAAAACATCAGTCCAACATGAGTGCTGATTCTGGCAACAAAAACAACAAAATTAGCTTGAGGTCATGCAAGGGAAGAAAACGGAGGGCAAGGTGCTGTTCAAATGACAGCAGACAAATGGTTTCTTTATTTCTCGCAGCTCTCAAGTACAGAATGTTTCCAACGTAAATGACAAAGCATTCATTGCTCTAACTTTCCATATTCTTAGATATGGTCAATTTTGTTGTTGTTGTTTTTGTTTCACAGGACCAGTGAAATCTAAAAGCTGGTCCAACAACAGATAGAGACTCCAGGTCAACCCCCTCAGGTCACTGGCTCTTTCCATGTTAAGTTCCTCACAAGAGCTCCCCAGACACATTCAAAGTTAAATATATATATCCTGGAAGTTTTTCATTGATGGATGCATATATTTTCCAAATAGCTTGGACTCTGAATAAGAATTTGTGGATTCTGAGGCATTTAAAAAATTTAGTGAACGTAAGTCCCCTTGATTAAATATTATCTTTATACCATCCCCATTTTGACCAGTCCAGCCCCTCCCTAACACTCTGGACCAGAAAAAGGAAAACAAATCCATACCTGGGGCTGCTCTTCATGCAGGAGCACTCTGTCTCTTGTGTTGGAAATACAGTGGGCGATTTTAAACCATCGACTTCACCATGAAATTATCCATTTTTGTCTGTTTGAAGATCTCAACAAAGACATCTATTAACAGCCGCCCCACAGGGAGGATAGATAGATTGATCAATTCTACCTACTTCAGGGCGGATGACCATTATGACAGTTACCTATAATGGAGAAAGCATCAGTGTAGCTAGTGTTTACCAAGTGCTTACTATTTGTCAAGTGCGATACTGATGCTTACGATGGAATCCCACCTTTCTGGCTATGTGTCTTTCTCACCCATCAGATGTAGGACAGCACCACAGTCTGAGAGCTTATTAAAGAACTGATCCATTAACATGAAATTCTGCATAACATCAACATGGACCAAGGTACCCACTCTACAGCAAACGAAGGGTATCAATGGACACAAGACCATGAGACCCAATGCTCTTTTCCCGTACCATACCACCCAGAGTCTTACAACCCAACAGAGAAATGAAATCGCCTGTTGAAGGTACAAAGGAAGCACCAGTTTGGGGAAATGCCTTCTAAGGAGTGAGCACCAGCTTCCAGGATACACTGTAAATCAACAATCATTACACAGTGTGCGGCCCCAGTAGTTAGGATACAGGGGGCCAGGAGTGCAGGGGTAGAAGTGGGGAAGGTCATGATTGCATCACTCCCAGTGATCCACTGGGGCATTTTTCCTTCCCATGCCTGTAACCCTGGGCTCTATGTGTTTAGAGATCCTGGCCACAGGGTCACTTGCTGTCTCAAGTCATCAAGAGTCAGATGACGCTTTTTGAACAGCACGTGGTTCTCCGCTGTAGATGACATAACCTTACTCCAAAGCTTTACATTGTGAGTCTCCTATTGCAGCTTCCCATAAACTATCCACAGAGTCTTCTCATCGCAGATACTTCTCTACCTTAAGGGCTGCCAGGTTATATGACCCAAATCCCTGAGCTGCTTGTACTGCAGCCTGGAGTTAGGAAGGTCCTTCAAAGTTGTCCCAAATTGAGAAGAGGGAGCCCCGCCTTCATCATTTCGATATCACTGGATGCAGGCTGCCCTGGGATATGGGGGAAACTAGGATGAAGCCGTAGATGGTCCCCAGAGAAGGACACCGACACCAGTCCTCAGCAGCCAACACTCCCAGCAGCTGGAGGAATCCAGACATGGAAAGATAGGCAATGCAGTAGCCTCCACTATAGCGGAAATCCATTTCCTGGGCAGTTCTCATCCTGAGCAGGGTTAATCCCTCCATCCTCGGTGTCCCAAGACAGGGCTCGGACCCCAACTGCAGCACTCATCCAAATGTACCAGTTACTCTTTCTCTACGGATCCACAGTCAACAGCTCCAGGACAAGAAGTATATTTATTTCACAGTTGCACAGTATCCAGCTTCTAAAAAGCCATCAAAAAATGTTTTCTGTTAGATAAATAAATAAGCCACCTGACTGAGGTTTCAATATGCTTAAAAACAGATAATGCACCTGTTATTTTATGTCCGTCAACAAGTGATAATGACCCAACCGTGGCCTTTGTATTCCCCATAGATTCCTCTAGTTTTATACCTGGGAATTTTGTAACCTAAAGGACTTTCCTTCTGAACACCTACTCATCCCTTACCTACGTTTAAACAACTTTATAATAAATACTTTTTTTGTTTCTTTCCTTCTATATTTTATTATTATTATTATTATTTTCAATAAGTGCTAATTAAGATTCACAGGTCAGGCCAGGTTCTATGTTCCCATGCTATAGATGAGGAAATTAAAACAATGGGGAGGTTGTATAACTTGCTGCAAGATCAGGAGCACAACTAGTAAGTAATGGACAGTACTGGGATTTGAACCCAGGCAGTCCGGCTGTGGGGTTTCTGACGCTAGGCAATAACAAGACAAATATCTTTCCTTCCAACTTGGAGTCTACAGTCTACTGGGATAGAGAGACCCTGTACAATTTAACAAATAAAATAATTACCCGTGGATAGCACTACTATCTGTTTGGGAGAGGGAAAAGCACTGTGGGTAAGATTCAAAATAATAAAGAGGTTCTACTTTTAAAAGGGGGCGCATTTTAGGAAGATGATGTAAACTGAGGACTAAAGAATATGAAGAAGGCAGGTATGAGAGGGAGCATTACAGCTGCAGAAACAAAGCTAAAAGGAGACCAAGGTGGCTAGAGCTTAGTCAACCAAGAGGAGACGGGCAAGTGAAGCATTTGAAGATAGGAGTACCAGCAGGCCATGCTCTGGAATCTTAAGTAAGGACTGGGCTTTTACTCAATGTGATGGAGATTTACTTTTGATGAGAAGTATCAACATCTGATTTTAAGAGGACCACTCTGGCTACCATATGGAGACTAGGCTGGACAGGAGTAAAGTGGCAGCGTACAGGTGGAGGGCTACTGCAATAGTCCATGTAAATATGTTCATCCGTGTTACTTACCTTCCTTCCTCTTATCCTACCCTTCTCAGATTAAAGCAAACCACTCATAAAACCCGCAAGGGTGCAATTGTTTCTAAACACAGGGCAAGCGTATACAAAAGAAAAACCTTATAACCCTTCAAAGTTAGCTATTTCCGTTAACATCAAAATGTTTGCTCTTTTCAATGCCCTGAATAGTGACTAATAAAAAGAACAACTCCCCCGCCCCAGCCCAAACTCTCTAAATTAAGGACTTAACATTCCATTTATAGTGTCCTTTACCTGGAATAATTAACACCAGATGCAGAATAATGGCAGTGATTAGTAATTTTCTCCCATGAGAGCCATTTTTAGGAAGGATACAGATTGTGTCTTACTCTACCACCTCCATTCCACCCCCTCCCAGCTGCTTTCTCAAGCTGGGTTTCCACTCACCTGACAGCAGTTCTCATGGGGATGGAGCATCTTGGTAAGGAGAGCGATGAAAACCAAAAGCATCCAATGTGCAGAATTGTACCTAAATGGAAAATAGTAATAACAACATAATGGCTCTCATTTATTGGGAGCTTGCTATGGGCTAGGCACTATGTGATGAACTTAATACACCTTTTAAAAGTACTGAAATGCCTCACCAACTCATTGCCAAGTCATCATACTGGAACCTTAGCAGGTGTCCCCAGCACAGCAAAATGCTACAAGCCACATATAGGAAAAGCAATATAGTGGTTGCTTGGTATTTACAAAAATTCAGACCTCAACTTATTCAAATGTCATCTGACCTAACCGTCCATTTTCCAACCCCAAGTTTGAATCTCTGGATCGTGTCCTGCTCTGCTGTCCCAACTTGCTGACAACTTGAAAAACTTTCTCCTCTCCCCACCAGCCCGTACCAGCTCCCAGATGTTGATGAGCACCCATGTCCTGGAGGCTAGTCCCCTCATCAGAGGCTTCCTGGAAAGACCATCATGCCAGATTGGCCAGGTGAAACCTGCCTCTATGTCTCACTGCCCTTCCCAGATTGGTCCTAGGGATTTAGCACAGGCTGTAAGAGAAGCATGATAACACTTTCTTTAATGAGGTGTTATATTACCTTAATTTTTTCAATTATCAAACTTTCGTTCCTGCTGACTGTCCTGAGAGTCAGCCAACATCAACCATCAACAGCAGATAGCCACTACGGTTCTTCATTCTTCCCTGTATCTGTCCGCTTGCTGAGGTCACTTTGCAAATCCTCCCATCAATTTCTCAGAGCTTTTTGTCTGGGCTAGACTTGTGACTTGTTAGGCCAATGGAATGTGGTGAAAGCGATGGGCTCCCAGGTCCAAGGCTAGGCTTCCTTCAAGAATCCTTGCACACCGTCACTATCCTTTGGGAAATCTGTAACTGCTATGTGAACACGCGCTGGCTAGCACACTGGAAGAGGGGCAACCGCATAGAGGAGGGCCAAGGAACACCAGCCAACCTCCAGAAGCAGAGCTGCCGAATGACCTTCAGCTGATGGCAGACAGATGGGAAAGCCTCTAAAACCAGAACTATCCAGCTGAAGTATAGACTGATGAGCAAGAGTAATTTGTGGCTACTTTAGTGACGTGGTTTGGGGGAATTTTTTATGGATCAATGGATACCTGATACAGTCAGGAACCCAATAAACTATCTGAGAAAATTGTCTGAGTCATCAGCCTCTTCTCCTCGCCCATCAGTCTCGGCTTTTACTTGTTCTGAACTCATATCTACAACCTCTACCTTGGTAGCTATGTGGCCCCTCTGAAATTAAAATAGGCTAACTCTGATGTTTGAAACTCAGCTCTACTCAACAGACTCTGTTTTGAGGTGTAATATACCAGAGTCTTTGCTATTAAAATAATTAAAACCTTGATCATGTA
The DNA here is from genome assembly GCF_023065955.2 of Ursus arctos. Taxonomy (NCBI): domain Eukaryota; kingdom Metazoa; phylum Chordata; class Mammalia; order Carnivora; family Ursidae; genus Ursus; species Ursus arctos. Next base: position 76,448,188 of record NW_026623078.1, on the reverse strand, counting down.
TCCATGCAGCACACACACATTAAGGTGACCCTCAATTAGTCCTGTCCTTGTAGATTGCCCTCTCCGGGAGTGCAGTGGAATCTGTGACTTGCATATAGCCAACAGAATATGGCAAAAGTGCTGACATAATCACTCCCATGATTTCATTACGCTATGTAAGACTCCATCTTAGCAAACCGGAGCAAGAAGTTCTTCTGCCAATATTAAAGAAGTGAGCTGCCATGTTGTGAGAGGGTCATACTGCAGGGAGCTATGGTGGCTTCTAGGACCTGAGATCAGCCCCAGGTTGACAGCCAGCAAGAAAGCAGGGACCTCAGTCCTACAACTGCAAGGAACTGTACTCAGCCAACAACAGTGTAATCTTGGAAGGGGACCCTGCAATGGACTGAACATTTGTGCCACCACAAAATTCGCATATTGGAACCTTAGTCCCCCAAGACACGGTATTAGGAGGTGGAGTCTTTAGGAGGTCGTTAGTTCATGAGGGTGGAGCCCTCATGAGTGGAATCAGTGTCCTTATAAAGGAGACCCCAGAGAGCTCCCTCATCCCTTCCACCATGTGCGGACACAGGTGGAAGACAGCCATCTGTGACCCAGGAAGTGGCTCTCACAGATACTGAATCTGCCATTACCTTATCTAGACTTCCAGCCTCCAGAACTGTGAGAAATACATTTCTGTTGAGTCTGTGGTACTTTGTTACAGCACCTGAACAAACTAAAATAAACCCCAAGCTCCAGAAAAGAATGTGATCCAGCTGACACTGATGTAGCCTTGAGAGATTCTGATCAGATGACCCAATTAAGCTTTATGATCAGGGAACTCTCGGTCATCAGAGGGCTCCAAGCAGATGGCAACTCCCTGGCTGGCCTCCTTCATGGAATGGAGGTCTAATAGAGGGACCTTAAGGTCCCTTCCACCCCTGGGATTCTAAGACTCTTTGGCCTCTACCTTTCCTAGAGAGCACAGCTGCTGTGCTCCCAAGAGCATCAGAGAACAAGGATCTCTCTCAAGCCCTTGCTCCACTGGCCTCAACCTCAGCACTGAGGCGCCAAATTAAGCTCCACTTCTCTTTCTCTTGAGTCAATGTGGTTGCTAGGACGTGAAGGGAAGTGTCACAGGCCAGACTTGAACAGAGTGTTTTCAACATGGTGGTATTTCAGTGGGATCCACATCTTGCTTCCAAAGCACAGTCAGCAACTCCAAGCAGAGGGAGGGGAATCTTCTCGTGGCTTACCTGGAGAAGCTAACAAGAGAACCAGCACAATGATAAGCACATGGCAGAGGGTCACGAGAGAAACACTTACTGGGGCTTAAAGCAGACGGTGTGCTGCATGTTGCTCACAGCAGACCTCTGAGGTAGTCATCTTTCTCCTCCTTGGGCTTGCTTGAACTCCCAGAGCTGGTGTCAAGGTAGAGATTGAAATGCTTACACGCTGCTGCCTGGCCTGCCTCCCAACATGCTGAAGTGACCTTTATTTTTTTTTAAAGATTTTTATTTATTTATTTGCCAGAGAGAGAGAGACAGCCAGCGAGAGAGGGAACACAAGCAGGGGGAGTGGGAGAGGAAGAAGCAGGCTCCAAGCAGAGGAGCCTGATGCAGGGCTCCATCCCATAATGCCAGGATCACGCCCTGAGCCGAAGGCAGACGCTTAGCTACTGAGCCACCCAGGCGCCCCTGAAGTGACCCTTAAATAATGTCCTGACTTTTTTCTGAAGTTAGATTCTGGGTGTTAGAAAGAGGCCCTGGAGGGGAAGTATTTGTCTGTGTTTCCCCAGCACTGTCTCCCAGGATGAGAGTCCAGGCCTTTAGACAGAGCTCACACAAGCACGAATGTAAATGGTCACCCTGTGGGATCATCTCTAGTGTTAATGAGGGACACTCTTCTAGGGTGGACTCCCCTCCTATCTTCCTTTTTGGGGTCCATACTTCCATTTTAACGCATGTCACATGCTCTGGTAAGAATGCTGTATTCCCAATTCTAAGATGCACAAATTCTTCCATATTGAAATGTTTCTAAAATTGGGATGTCTTAAAAGCACTTATACATTTAATATAGTGTTTCTTTTGTCCTCATAAACTAGAGTAACTAGATTAACAGTATGTGTTAAGTCAATAGCATCTTAGGACCAAGGAGATCCAAATGTGGTGTTTCTTTCTTTGTCCATCTTCCCCAGTAAATGGAACCTTGAGGCAGAAATATATTCATTCTGTTATTCACAGTTCCTAGCACAGAGCAGGCTCAAAAGCTATGAGATGGATAAATAAATGGACAGATGAACACAAATGTCTCTAAAGCAAGAAGAGAAATACATTTTCCAATGGCCTAGTGCACATGGCCTTCATAAATCTCTCCCTGTGTTCAGTTTCTCACCTCCTAAACATCTTTCTGATCAGTGGTTTGGTCTCTGGAGATGACATTTCTCCAGGAGGAAGTCTTCCATGAACATTCGCTGTCCCAATGCTCCAGTCACTGAGGACATGATGAGGAATTAGCATGTTGGTCCACCTGTCAGGCTCTTGGCCATTTGGGTGGTGTGGGGCAGGCCCTGCAACTGGTTCCACCTGGATGAACTGATAGAATCAAGGTTCCAGGCCTAGAAATGTGCTGCTCTGACTCTGGATAGCCAACTATAAGAGCTTCTGCCATTTCTCTGCCCTCCTCACCTCCTAGCCTAGATGCATGCAATTAAAAATCAAAGATCTCGAGGTTTCTGGACATGAGAGAAATTCAGAAAAAAATTACAGCAATGTCCTAGGATGATTGAAAAAGTTAATCTCTGGCCCTCCCTCCCATCTGTAAAATGAAGGTGTCTGGCTGCATCCTTTCAGATTCGTTGATCAAATATTTCTGAGGACCTACTGTGTGCCAGGTGCTATGAGTGGGCTTCATGGGGCAATGATGAAGGAGGAAGTTGAAAACCACCAAGACTCAGTCATTAGGATTATGTGACATCTTTTTTATTCACTGCCCTAGTAGTAACAATAATTATTAGAGAGAGCTTTAGAATTTACAAACCCCCTTGGTTCAAAAATCAAAACAAACAAAAAATAAAAATAATAAAATGAATTAAAACAATTCACATGAAAAGAAGCTCAACATCACTAACCATCAGGAAAAGGCAAATCGATACTACCATGAGATATCACCTCAAACCCATTAGAATGGCTGTCATCAAGAAGACAAGAGGTAAGTCTTTGTGAGGAATTGGAGGAAAGGGACCCCTTGCTCACTGTTGATGGGATTGTAAGTTGGTGCTGCCACTATGGAAAACAATATGGTGTTTCCTCAAAAAATAAAAATAGAACTATCATATAATCCAGCGATTCCATTTCTGGGTTTATAGCCAAAGGAAATGAAAACGAGATATAGAAAAGACATCTGACTCCCATGTTTATTGCAGGATTATTCACAATAAGCAAGATAGGAAAACCTATATGTCCATCAATGGATGAATGGCTAAAGAAGCATCTTGAAATTAGCCCCGTGCTCCAAATGCATGACCACTCCCTGCAAATTTGGGGGAGGCAACAGTACATAAAAGATAAGAAGCTCACAGCCTACCTGTTGGGAATCAGCAGACAGGTGGGTGTTCTCTGCCTAGTGCTTCTTCACAATTTCCCACCCCAGATCCCAGTCTTTCCTTCCACTGTCTAGCTTAGTGGTCTCCCCAAAGATGCAACACTACAGGCTGAACACCTACTGCATACTAGGTGTTCGACATTCATTGTCTGCAAAAAAGTGTTGTCTACGTTTTACTTCCGGGGCAATTGAGGCTCAGTCATTTTTAGCCACACATTGAGCAAAGAAAGGGAAAACCCTAAATTTGAACCCAGGTCTGCTGGGCCTGCAGCCTGGGGCTCTTCCCCCCACTATGCAGTGGTTAAGAGAATGCACTCTGGAGTCAGGCTGGCCTGAATTAGAAATCCTCACTTGCTGGCTCTGTGACCTTGGGCAGGTCATTAACCTCTCCAAGCTTCGGTGTTCTTCTCTATAAAATGAGGATATTAATGACATCTGCCACGTAGACTTATTCCAAGGATTAGAAAAGAGAAAATGTGTAAAATATATCCTGGACACAGCTCAAATAATGGTAGCTAGTATTACATAGCAATGGCCCCCACCCTAATATTTAAGAAGGTCTGTAGCGATTCAGAGAGTCAGCTAGATTGAGACTGGAGTAGAACTTAGAGGGGATCTAGTCAAATAAACCTCCCAATTTCAAAGGTCGTATTTCTTTTCCTTTAAATCTAATTATTTTGACATTTTCTTTCAGTAAAATCTCATAGGCAAGAGCATTCCTTCTTTCTTGATATTTTCTTGTCTCACAAAACATTTTTGAGGTTCCCCAGACCAGTCAGAGTGGGAAATTGTCACATTGCCTTTTCTTCTCAAATACTGTCTGTGACCGCCTGCCGGGCTCATTAATGTCTGTTCCAGCCCAGGACTGGAAATAGCAGCCCTTAGTTAACAGCAGGAGCCAAAAATACCACATTCCCTCAGTGAAATGATTTAGCCACTTTAGACCAGACCCTTCTTCTACTGTCCTTATTTTCGAAAGCAATGTTAAATGTAGGTTTTATTCCTTATACATTGTTGAAATGTCCATATACAGATAAGGGAAGCATCACCCCTAGTATTCATTTTTTTTTCTGTTCATGTGTACAAATAATATGTATTGAGTGTATATGTATCATTGCCAGATGTGTACTAGACACTAGGAACAGGAGGGAGCAATTCAGGAGCAGGGTTTCTACCTGCATAGACCTCGGGTCTAGCATAGAGACAGTAAAGCAACATTTTTAAGAAATTATTGTGTAATTGCAATTGTGATAAGAGTCGAGAGAACAAATTGAGGGGCTCTGAAGTGTTGAACAGGTTGCCAATGTAGTCCGTGAAAGATGATGCTCTCCCCTTCTTTCGTGGAGCTGAACACAGAGAAGAGCCTGGTGGGCAGGGATGGCTTCAAGGGAAGATGCCGCCCAACTGAAGTCACAGACCAAGGGACCTGGGAGGGGATCCTCGTCAGGTCAGCTACGGGAAGCAGATACGGTAAGCCCAGCTGGCTCAACCTCTGTCTGGACTTTCTAAGGTCAATTCTGGTGCCCCTGGAAATCTGAACAGCACTCTTCTCAGACTCCCTTGCCACAAGGGTTCTATAGGCAATTCAGGATCCCCTTAGTGGTTTTGCTCACGCAGGACACAAGTTCAGAACCGAGTTCATGGGGAAAAGAAGAGGCAATGGGGAAGGCATCATTTTGCCGGCGCTGATCTAGAGGGAATGGTACAGCTCTGAGCCAGAATTGGCAGCAGCGTCTTACTGCGCTCCAGCTCAAGACCCGTGGTAGATCTAGGTAGCGTGAGAGTTTGGAACCAATTGTTGATAAAGAGACGCTGATATCCCGAAGTAGCAGTAATGGCCATTTTGTGTGCCCCTGGCTATACCCCCACAGCCTAGCTGGGTTTAGCACGGCTGGGTTTAGCACGGCTTTGGTAGACAGTTCTGTGCCTGCTGCCCATATCCCACCTTGAGCCCCCCCCCTCCATGGAACGTCTCTGTTTCTCTGCCTCAGAGCTTCATCCAAAGTCATGGAAGGTTGCTTAGCCCGTAGAGATGCAACCCACCAGTTCTAAGGTGTTCACAGCCTGGCATCCACCCTCAACCAACAGGAAACACGTGCCATGAGTAATTGCCCCAGCTTCTCACCTTCGGAGGGATGACACCAAGATACATTCTGCGTGTTTCCTTTCAGGGTCCCCAGAGGAATACTCCAGGTGCCCAGAGTGGTTACCTACCCACTAATGCACCCTATTGGCTTTTCCCTTCTTCTCTGTTTTGCTCTCTCCGGTCCCTCACCCTAGTTTTCTGCAATAACCTTGCAAGTAAACCACCAGTTTTATCTCCCATTCTGCTTTCCAGGAAGCCAAATTAAGATACCCAGGATATAGAGCAAACTGGATGTAATTATTCCCTTACTAGGCCACTTCCGCGGTGCTTTTCTGGGAGTCGTTCTGGAGACCCAGCCCAGAGCCAGCTCCTCCGGCGCGAGCAAAAATTCTTTCAGCAGTAATTCCTTGCGTCAAATCCTTTTCTAATCAAAATCACCGAAGTCCTTCGTTGGATGCACTTGAACGCTGACTGCTGCAGCAGGGTTTCCATGTTCTGAAAGTCCTTCATCTGCCTGGTATCTGGGGAGACAGAGCGGAGACCTTCTAGCCAACTTTTCTTTGACTACAACGCCAAAGGAGCCCTTTCTTTCTAGCAGAAAAGAAAACTGCAGCTATGGCTTTACTGTTCTCCAGGTCTAATGTATTTTGCTATCATGATAATTTGGAATTTTCTTTTGCCCAGATATCACATATTTACTTGTTAAAACATCCCTTAACTCCCTCCACTTGTCTTCTTTGGTCAGGATAAGGCCTTTGGACATGACTTACTAACAGAGTAATGTTTAAGACATGACTATACAATGGCTTATTAATGCTTCATGGACACACCTAGTTTATGGTTTTCTCTAAGCAAAGCAAATGATTTCAGCGTTAAGACCAAATAATAGCAGTGGCGAGGCATATGGCAAATGGGGGTGAGGCGAGGATTTCTTTTTGCAAGTTAAAATGTTGAAATACACAAAAATACAATGACTATTATAATAAACACCCAGAATTAACAAATGATATCATGCTCACTTCCAGTTTCAGTTACTTTTCTAAAAAAAAAAAACATATAAAAATATATAAATAAGTTGAAACCCCTTATGTCACCCTCCCTATTCTAATTTCTTATCCTCCTTCCCCCAAAGCACCCACTATCATGACTTTCATGTGGAATCTTTCAGTCTATATAGAAATAATTCTGTTACAAGATCAATCCATAAATACATATTAGTTTGTTTTTCTAATTTATGTAAATAATACATTATATCAATTCCTCTGTAACCTTATTTTACTCAACATTACTAAAATCTATCCATACAGATAGATCTATTTTCTTCATTCTAACTGCTATGAATACTTTTATTCATTTCTCCACTTAGCCATTGATGGACAAATAGATTATTTCTAGATTGATGCCATTAATAACTTTTCTTCAGCAACTACCCTTATGTAACTTTCCTTGTAAACGTATGTGAAACTTTCATTAAGCAATATACTGAGAAATGGAAATGCAAAGTAAATTCTCTAGGGTGTGCACATATTCAGCTTTTCTAGACGTTATCAAACTCTTTTCCAAGGTGGTGATTGCAATTTATAATCCCACCAGCAATATATGGAAGTTTTTGCTTCCTCCCACCTTTGGCAAAACTTAGTATTTTCAGAATTTTTAAAATTTTGCCAAGCTTATGGGTGTGAAATGGTGTCTTATTTTGTTTTTTAATTTGCATCTCTGTGATTTACTGGTAAGGGTGAATATCTTGTCTCATATTTATATGCGAACACAAATTCTGGAATGCTTAGGCATCGATTATGTGCATGTTTCTATTGTGTTTCCTGTTTATTACTGACCCAGAGAATTCTGTGTTTGTGTCCACAAATGTAAACTTAAGATGGGTTAAAGATGTAAATGTGAGACTTGAAACCGTAAAATAGAAGAAACCACAGGCAATAATTTCTCTGACATCGACCATAGCAACATTTTTCTAGATATGTCCACGGAAGCAAGGGAAACAACAGCAAAAGTAAACTATTGGGGCTTCATCGAAATAAAAACTTCTGCACGGCGAAGGAAACTATCAACAAAACAAAAAGGCAACCTCCTGAATAGAAGAATGTATTTGCAAACAATATATCTGATAAGAGATATATAAAGAACTCGTACAACTCAACGCCAAAAAAAACAAACGATATCATTAAAAATTAAGCAGAGGACCTAGAGAGACACTTTTCCAAAGCAGACACACAGATGGCCAATAGACACATGAAAAGATGCTCAACATCATTAATCATCATGGAAATGCAAATCTAAACCACAATGAGATATCACTTTACACCTGTCAGAATGGCTAAAATCAAAAAGATAAGAAGTAAAAAGTGTTGGCGAGGATGTGGAGAAAAAGGAATTCTTGTGCACTGTTGGTGGGAATGTAAATTTGTACAGTCACTGTGGAAGGCAGTAGGTTACTTCCTCAAAGAATTAAAAATTGCAATATCATATGATCAACAAATCCACTACTGGATATTTATCCAAAGAAAACAGAAACACTAATTCCAAAAGATATCTGCATCCCTATGTTTGTTACATTATTAACCAAGATACGGAAACAACGTAAGTGTCCATCAGTAGATGAATGTATAAAGAAAATGTGGTGTGTGTATGTGTATACATGTACACACACACACACACACACACACATGGATAAAGAATACATGGTATATATACGTATCTATGTATAGACACACACGCAGCAATATCACGCAGCCATAAAAAAGAAAGAATCCTGCCATTTGCAACCACGTGGATGGACCTAAAGAGTACTACACTAAGTGAAACAAGTCAGAGAAAGACAAATACCATATGATTTCACTCATAGGTGAACCTAAGAAACAAAACAAATGAATAAACAAACAAAAAGCAGAATTAGACCTACAAATACAGGGAATAAACTGATGGCTGCCAGAGGGACAGGAGGTGGGGGATGGGCAAAGTGGTCGAAGGGGAGTAGAAGAGACAGGCTTCCAGTTACGGAATGAATAAGTCATGGTCATAAGAGGTACAGCATAGGGACGATGGTCAATGATACTGTAATAGCGTTGTGATTTTGTAATACACGTGTGCGCATGGGGTAGCAGAAAGATGTTGAATCACTATGTTGTACACCTGAAATTAATGTAACATTGTGTGTCAATTACACTCAAATAAATTGTTTAATTCATCCAAAAAAAGAAGATTGTGTGTGTGTGTATGTGTGTGTGTACCCTGACTACCCAGTCTATAATATATGTTGCTTCCTCCGGTCTTAGCTTATATTTTAATATTGCTACTTTGCTTCTCTTATTAAGAACTTTAACTTCTGACATAGTCAAATATCTCAAAGTTTTCATTTATAATTCCAGATTTTTGTATCTTATTGAAGAGACTATTCTCTCCCTGGGGACATTCTGGCTGTTGGCCAAAACTCATGTTCTCTTTTCCTTGACACATTTCCAGATACCCCACCTCTGCCATTGGCTAGTGTGGTGCCAGTAGAAGTAAGGTGTCTCACTTCCAGGCCTGGCCTCTAAAACCTCCTGTGTGATTCCCCGTGCTCTTTCTTCCCTCCTCAGTAAGGTAGATGCAGAGAAGCCAGGGAGGACCCAAGGCCCTAGGGTATGACGGGGCCACTAGATAAAACATATCCTGGATCGCCCAATGGAAGACTGCCCGATGAACACCCAGTTGAACTGCAGTATGAGTCAGAAACACTTGTCTACAGACCCCTTGCATGAGACCACAATCATCTGATATTTTATTTGTAATCTCAGTGGAGTCCACCCTTCACTTACCAGACATCACACTGAATCTAAAACTTACTCTCCCATATTTGCTTTTCAAGTTATAAAATTTTGCTTTTCTACATTGAAAGTTTCAAGCCTTCTGGAATTTGTTTTCTATAAATAGTGTGAAGAAGGAATCCATTTTTTCCTTCTGACAAGCTAATTCCATCAACTCTACATTTTAAACACTTATTAAATAGTCCTCTTCCCACTGTCATCTCTTTCATATATCAAGTACCCAATTTTGTGCGTAAATCCGTTTCTAGACCCTTCATCCTGTTATGTCATTTATAGCATGTCTGAAAAATTAAGAAACATGAAATACATTTTTTTTAAGTAAACTCCAACCCAGTGTGGAGCCCAACACGGGGCTTGAACTCATGACCCTGAGATCAAGACCCGAGCTGAGATCAAGAATCAGACACCTAACCTACTGAGCCATCCAGGCGCCCCAAAATAAATTTATTTTTAAATAATATATTAATTACATTCTTCAAATCATATGCTCAATTTATTTGTAATCAGCCTGTGGCTGATATCAGCTATTTTAAATCTCTACATATAAAGCAATGAATCTAATTATCAATCTGAGAATAGTACAACAAATGTACTATTTTCCTTATGTCTCCAAGGTTTTTAGACCCTCTTATTGTCTTTATTTTCCAGAGAAATCCTTAACTTATTAAAGATAACAGAGTTTAGTCACATTTAATCTTACTTGAGATCTTTACTTCAATCTGATTAGGTGTCTTTTCCCAAAAAGAATGTTTTTTGCTTATTAGTTTAGGATTAAAAAACTAGAACATTCAACAGCCCAGAATGCAATTAATTAGTTTCATGACCAGAGGTTTGTTTTTATAGTTTTCCTTTAATTAAAGCTAATTTTCTTCATAAAGAGAGATTACAGTTTCTGATTTCATATTTTCCTTCCTCAAAGAGCTACATTAAATTAATTCCTATCTAAAAATAAAAATTATCTGGGGGATTTTTATTAAAGCTGCTTTAGAGACATGTATTAATATAATATTTCCTTGAACAATATTTTGTAACATTCTCTGTGAAAGATTTCCATATCATTCATGAATTTGATTCAAGTACCTTTATGTTATAATTATAAATTTGATTTTTTTCTATTCTCCTGTACGTATTCTATTTTCTGTTCAGTTTCTAACTGGCTTTTTGCTAGCATGTAGGAATACTATTGACTTTTGAATTTTAACCTAATTTATGCTGTTTCTTTGTGGTACCATCCAATTTATTTTTATAATTTGACTGAAGACTTTGTTTCCTTTTCTATGTAAGTGACCATATCATTGCAAATAAAATAAATGTGTCTCTTTATCTCGAAAACTTAGATACCGTTTCTGTTTTCTCACATTATTACATTGGTTTGACCTCCAGGAAAAAATGCTGAACAGTTGATAATGGTAGATTTGTTGATTACCTCTTACATTTTTTTTCAATTATTTGCTTTATACCATTTAAAGCCACATTATTGGGTGCATAAAAGTTCAGAGTTATTTCATTTCCCTCAGATAATAAGCTTTTTATTATAACATGGTGACCTCCTTTATCTCTATAATGAGAGTTTTCATATCTGCAGACTTCTCACATATGATTCGGCCTTTTTGTTTATCTTCTAACTCTCACTGTGACTTCATTCTTTCTGGTTTGTGATTTATGGTCTCTCCAGGTTTTTTTTTCTTTAATTGAGATACAGTTCACATGTCCCTGGCTTTTTAAATAAACGCAATTAAATCTATGCATTTACTCTCCAGTACTATTTAACTGCATCTCACTCATACTAATATGTAGCAATGCCTTGACATTTCATTCTGAACGTTCTTTTAATTCTTGTGCAGCTTATTTTAAGGCAATGTTATGAGTAGTGTTTTTTTAATCAGTCTAAATGTATGTACATTTTTACAAATAATATTTTATTTATAAATTTCTAATTTAATTGCATTTTGGACTGGAATATGGTCTCCATGATGTCTTTGGATTTTGTTAAAACTTTCTTCATGGTTTAATATGTGGTCAGTGTTTTCAAATGTTCTATGTGTATTTGAACAAAGTCTACATTCTCTATTTGTTAGATGGAGGAATATATATAATTTCAAGCTTATTCTCGGTTTTCCAACTTCTCTATAGTCAATGAGTTGGTAGCTTTGTGACCTATAGTTTTCTGAAATAAATATATTAAAATCTCCTCTGAGTAGCATAGGTATATCAGTTCTTCTTCTTTTTTAATTAATTAATTTTTTTAATAATATTTTTTTATTCTATTATGCTAGTCACCATACAGTACACCCCTAGTTTTTGATGTAAAGTTCGATGATTCATTAGTTGCATATAACACCTCTTGCACCATACAATACGTGCCCTCCTTACTACCCATCACCAACTTATCCCATTCCCCCACCCCCCTCCCCTCTGAAGCCCTCAGTTTGTTTCTCAGAGTCCGTAGTCTCTCATGCTTCATTCCCCCTTCTGGTTACCCCCCCCTTTCTTTATCCCTTTCTTCCCCTACCGATCTACCTAGTTCTTATGTTCCGTAGATGAGAGAAACCATATGATAATTGTCTTTCTCTACTTGACTTATTTCACTTAGCATTATCTCCTCCAGTGCTGTCCATGTTGCAGCAAATGTTGAGAAATCGTTCTTTTTGATAGCTGAGTAATCCATTGTATATGTGGACCACATCTTCTTAATCCAGTCATCTGTTGAAGGGCATCTGGGCTCCTTGATGTATCAGTTCTTCTTGCTTTACATGTTTTCAGGTTATATTGCAAGGTCAACATAAATTCATGCTTATCTTCTTTGTGAATATTTCTTCTGTCTTTTATATAGTATAACCACTAGCCTTGTGATCTCACAAACTAGTTAAAAACTGAGTAGTTTAAAAGTGTAAATATTTATTATTGCTCACAGGTCTTTGGGTCAGCTGGGCAGTTGACCTCGTCGGGCTCTGCTAATCTCAGCTGGGCGTGCTCCTGCTTCTTGGTCAGATGGTGGACTGATAGGGAGATGACTGCTCTAGGTTGACCTTCCCAGTCACACATCTGATGTCAGATGGCTGTCAGCAGTGCCGATGGGTGTAACTGGGTCACTCATCATCCAGTAGGGTAGCTCTGGCTTCTTCATATGGCACTGTCAAGGTTCTGGAATCACAAAGGCCTCTTAAGACCTAGGCTCAGGGGTGACTAAGTGGCTCAGTCTGCTAGGTGTCCAAATCTTGGTTTTGGTTCAGGTCATGATCTCAGGGTCATAAGATTGGGCCCCTCATTGGGATTCACACTGGGCGTGGAGCCCTAAGGATTCTCTCTCTCCCTCTTCCTTTGCCCCTCCCCACCCCACTTGCACACACACGCACACTCTGTTTAAAAAAAAAAAAAAAGCCCTATGTTCAAACTGGCCCAGTGTCACTTCCAGAACATTCTCTGGGTCAAAGAAAGTCACAAACTATCTCAGATTCAAGGAGTAGGGAAAGAGACTCCTCTTGACAGAAGGACCAGCAAGATCACTTGCAAAGGGGAAACAAAGAATTGAGCACACTATTTATTTACTTTGTTGAATTGATACACAATATTATATTGGTTTCTGGTGTACCACACAGTGATGTGACAATTATATATACACATTACAAAATACTGAGCACACTATTCAAATCAATCTGTCACGTGCAATGTTTCTTCTTGTCTCTAATAATGTTTAAATATTAACATACTTACTAATCTTGACCTAGTTATTTAATATTCTTTCATATTTTCTCTGGAAAGTCCAAATTTATTGAATATCCCTCTCCTACCTCCAATAAGACAAAAAACTCAGCATGCGCTAAATCATTAGAAGTGCCGTATTCCCTGGTTATATATATACATATACACGGAATATTACTCAGCCATTAAAAAAAAGAATGAAATCTTGCCATTTGCAACGACATGGATGGAGCTAGAGTGTATTATGCTAAGCAAAATAAGTCAGTCAGAGAAAGACAAATACCACATGATTTCACTCATGTGTGGAATTTAAGAAACAAAACCAATACACAAAGGAGAAAAAGAGACAAAAAACAGACTCTTAAATATAGAGAACAAACTTGTGGTCACCAGAGGGGAGGTTGGAGGGAGAAATAGGTGATGTGGATTAAGGAAGGCACTTGCGATGAGCATGGGGTGTGGTATGGAAGTGCTGAATCACTATATTGTACACAGGAAACTAACATAACACTGTATTTTAACTACACTGGAATTAAAAATTTTTTAATGAAAAAAAACTGCCCCATTCTCATCTTGCATGTCGTTATTTCCAAAAGTTTACTTCCATCATTTTATCTCAATACAAGGCGATGTGTATATACGTGCAGATTCTACTCTAAATCTTTGGTCACTTGCGTATTTTACCAATTTCTTCATTCATGGCTTCTTCTTGAATCTTCTTCCTTCCATGTTCATTTTTCTTCTTGATGAATTTTATCATTTTGTTTTCTTTCCACAAACATGTATGACTTATAACTTCGTTTACTTTTTGTATGCCTGAAAATATCTTTAGTTTTCTTTTGCTCTCGAACACTTCATTTGGTTTCCTATATAATTCTAAGGTGATGGCTATTTTATCTACACACTTGGGGGAGGTAGGAGGCAGAAAATCTATATCCATTACTTCAAAGCCAGAATTTCAAACATATTGTTCTTGTGAAAAGGATAGGTTTAATAATGAACTGGTTTATCTGACTGATTAAAGGAAATAATCAGTAAGGCAAAAATTATATGATGTTGCTGGAAAAAATTAAGTATGAGAAACATCTTGCTAAGCTATCCTAAGTTCCCTTCTCCCTCGTGCTCACACCAGCCGGATGCCCCACAAGGCCTCTGTGGATGAGCTAGCTGTCCTCTAAATTACAAATCTGAAGAAAGCAAAAGTTCAGAACTTGTCACTCTACAGCCTTTTCCAGAATTCCCTGACACTTTGCAGAAGTGCTACCTTCATCGTTTCCAGTTTAGGGAAGCAGTAAATGCAAGACCCATTTTAAAAGGACAGAACTAGAAATAGTTGGTCATGGAGGCATGAAAACATATCTGAGATGTCTTCAAAATCCCTAGGACAAGAATTCCCATTGTCAGGGGCAATTTAACCTTTGCTCCATCAATTTTGATTCTTAGAATTCCATTCCTCCCCTAACGTCTGTTCTTCTCCAGTTCAGATGCAACTTACAAGTTGCCCCCCTCAATGCTATTAAGTGAAGAAGTCAGTGAAAATTTGATACCACATCTCCCTTGATAGAGCATCACGCTAAGCTCAGTACCCACACGTAAGCATTTCCTGTCAAATGTCCATACGCTCCCATGACCAGACGGTACTTGTTTAGGGGAAAAGCATAACTAACGCTCAGAAAACTGTACTGAGTCAGTACTCAGTGGGCGATCGGTACTGCAGAGGGAACTGGCATCTCCACTCTCTTTGGGCTTGTTTTCCATCTGTAAAGTCAGAAGGACAGGAGACTTTGTCTTCTAGTTTCCAGGAATCAGGATTCCAGAAGAATGATGATGTCCCTTCAAGCCTCATCAACAAATAACAGAAGATTGGAAGGCTTTTTTTAAAAAATGAGAACACCCGCTCTTGTTTAGAATAGAGGAAAATGAACACACTCCTCTGTTGCTGGAGAAGTGTAAATTTCCTTTCTAGAAAACAGTCTGGTAGAATCTATGTAAGAATACACATGCTGGGGTGCGAACAACTCTTGGTTTCAGCTCGGGTCGTGATCTCAGGTAGTGGGATCGAGTCCCGCGTCAGGCTCCATGCCCAGTGGGGAGTCTTCTTGGGACCCTCTCTCCCTCTCCCTCTGCCTCTCCTCACCTCAAATAAATAAATAAATCTTTTTAAAAATTAAAGAATACACGTGCTTTATCTCTAGCATTTACATTATCTTGAGAGAATCCTGTGAATGAGGACAAATTCATATAGGGATATTTATTGCACAGTTATTTGTAATGGCAAAGCACTGGGAACAACTTTAATACTCATCGATAGGGAACTGGTTGAAGATCTATGCCATGAAATATTATGTAGTTCTTAAACTAAAGAGAAGTGTAAGTATGGAACTGAAAGAACTGTCCATGATATTTTATTAAATGGATAAAAAGTATTAAGCAGAAAAAAGCAAGTTACAGAGTAATGTGTAAAATACCATCCAATATTTCATTTAAAAAAGAAAAACTGCATATACAAGTATATAAAATTACACATACACACACACATGAAAGAAGAAACACATGTATATATGTAAAAATCTGGAGGAATACCCCTCCCCCCCCACACACAAACTGTTACCAATGGTTAGTCTGAACGAAAGGGACTGTAAGAAGGAAAGGGGGAAATAATTAACTTTTTAAATATCTTTCTTGTTTTGTTTGACCAGCCAAAATAGCGTGGATTGTTTTTATAATGTAAAAATATAATAAAGTTGTCTTACTTTGAGCACAAAGCATTCCGCTCCTGTAATATCAATAGCTGAAATAATACCATCAAACTAATATTCTTAAATTGAGATCATCAATTTAATCGTTCACTAATTCACCTAATGGGCGCTGCAGGCAGTCAGTCTGTATCTGGGGATGCCTGACTTGCACCAGGCACTTGCTATATTCTCTTTGGTCTGCAGCAGAGACCAAACCAGAAACAGACACTGTCTTCATGGAACTTTCAGCAGAGAAGGTGGAAGAGATAGTAAACTAGTAAAGCGTATGAACAAATTGTAGCAAGGGCTACAAAACGAAAATATGGGAAACTGTGAAAGAGTCATAGGGCGGGTATGGCGCTCCTCAGACTGTGTGACCAAGGAAAGCCACTCTAAGGGGAACACACATAGACTGAGACCCAAAGCTTGAAACTCTTGTTTGCTGAGAGTTTGCCAGAAGCTGGGATGAGCATCCTAACAACTTCCCCGTGAGACAGCAGATCTAAGAAGCATGAGCAGCTGGAAGAGTTTGGTATACGAGGAACTGGAGGAAGGCCAGAGTGTGGGCAGACCCCCTGAGCAAGGGAGGGATGAGATGAGGTCAGATAGAAGGGCTACATATGCCACGGGATGGAACTGGCTTTTGTTATGAAATGCACAGAAAAAGCTAATGTGGAGGACTGCCATGATAGGATTTCTAGTATGAGGTGGGCATTGCACAGATGCCATTGATGCCGCTCCCAACTTTGAGGGTCCTGGTCATCTGGTGGAGACATTTAGACAAGTGACGTGGTGCGGGGTGGTGCTACGACAGAGGTCCGTAGAAGCGCAGACCTCTGCCCGGGAGAATCAAGGGAGTCTCCATCTCTATTCGATATGGGTCTTGAAATGATTAAGAATTCACCAGGCTGGGGCCAAGATGGTGGAGTCAAGCAGCACATTGCAGACGCATGACATAGTGTGCAAAGATATGGATGCTTAGTAAGAAGAACTTGGGCAGAAAACGATCTGCTTTTCCATATAGCTCGCGAATCAGGCACGGAAGAGCAGGGAAATAAGGATAGGGACGTAGGCAGGACACAGATTTTGAGGGCCTCTGTATACAACCCTACTTTTGGGAATTTATCCCACAGGACACATGATTTTTAAGATGGAAACGTGTAATGATCAATTTTAATAACCATAAACTACATTTCAGTTCACCACTATGAATCTTTGATTGTGTCGTAAAAGAGGAAGATGTGATCATAATTTCTGAATTGGATTTGCTGTCATATGGTAAATGTATGTTTAACTCTCTGAGAAACTGCCAAAAACTTTTTCAGAGGATTTGTACCATCTTTAACTCCCACCAGCAAAGTCTGAGAGTTCTATTGACTCCACTTCCTCGCCCACACTTGATATTGATACTCTTTCTAATTTAAGCCCTTCTGCTGGAACATAGAAGTATCTCATTATTACGGACAGGGACCATCTTTTCACACACGTATTGTCCATTCAGCTGTTTGAATCTCTGGCCCATTTCTAATTGGAATGTGTGGGTTTTTTATTATCGATGTGCATGAGGCTTAGTACATTCTGGACTCTTTGCTTTACATCCAGTCTAATTGCAGGCAAAAGAATGGAAAGCAAAATGAAACTTGACAGAAAATGGAGAAGCAGAAGGGAATGAATATGTATAGACTATCTGGTATGTGCCAGGCAGTCTGCTAATAAACTGCATTTGCTGTACAGGAGCCCTTGTACATCAGGTATCATTGATCTCATGGAATAAATGAGGGCACTGGGTCTCGGAGGGCTTGAGAGACTGGGCCAAGATCAGTCAGGTGGGATGCGTCAGGATCCGTGCTGAATGGAATCCACGTCTTGACCCCTTGGGTATAAAGAGGCTTCTTCTCCAGATGGCCCTCGGCTCACTCAAAATCCTGGGGTCGATGGGGTTTTAACATAACCTCTTTGGCCCCCCCCAAAGAAAGCCATTTATTCCCAAATCCCAGCTTTAATTAGAGGATACTAATCTGCTAATGGCCCTTTCAACTGAGGCAAATGTCCAGCATCTTCCACCAAGGGACCATATCTGTCTGTACTGGCTTTCAAGGAGCTGCAAATTGATGCCGGCTACTCCATCTGCTAATTCTCTGCCCTAAGGCTCCGTCTTCCAGTGGATAAGCCAGCCGGGGCCTTGCCATTAGCCGTAATAGGTGTCCCACAATCCCACCCAAAGAGGGAGTCACCCGATCGTGTCCAACCCAGGAGCCTCGTGAGTGCTCTGTGGGAGCGGGAAGGGAAAGGCTCCAACCAGATGCCCCTGGCATCAGGATTTAACAGACGCTTAGATTTTTAGAGGAGAAAGGTGCCTCAGAGTATCTAATCCAGTCCCTTCATATCACACACAGGGAACTGATGATTAAGTCCCTTTCTTAAGACACGAATCTAACATCATCCCCATCCTTAATGGCTTCTCTCCGGCTACAGAAAATAACCCTCATAATAACAACAAAGAACATTGTATTTCATCTAATGCAATCTGCCATCAGTTAGAAGTTGTGCCATTCCTTGTTTACCCTTAAAAAGAGAAATGCTCTGCCACTTAAACTATGACACAGAGTCCTGTGGGATGAGATGATCACGCCAGCATCCCATTGCTTTGAAATGTTTTTCATCTGTTTTGAGGAATTTGGAAATTTCTGTTGCCGTCAGTTGCCATGCTTGGTGTTTGACAGGCTATCCTTTTGCATACGTTGTGGTAACAAAACATAACACAGTAACAAATGTCTCCTCGCTCAGGGCCTGTAAAAGGTGCCTGGTTCTTGCTTTGCAATTAAATATCGACTTGTTATTCCACCACTGAATATTTGCTTCACTAATTTAAAACCTAGCTCCTGCTGCTGTTTCTATGTCTTCCTGCAGACACAATGACTTTTCAATCCAATACCAAATTCTAGTGGATTCTTTTAGATGTATTTTACATGGTAACTAAATTCAACACCCATCATTTCAGTGCACACGGTGTAGCTCAAATTCACATGGCTGTGCCCAAATTCACACACACGGAGGCAGAGATTACCCCATGATGTCCGCTGCCTGGTGGACAGTGATTGTAAAGTACCATTCAACATAGGTCACATCCAAAGTTTAGAGAGGTTTTGCTACAGAAGAAGAAAAATGTGCATCTTGAAATCAGTGAAATATAAGACCAGCATTTATTGGGAACTTACTATACGCCAGGCATTTTTCCAAGTCTTCCTCCAGTCTACTAATTTCATTTTCACTACCCAAGTTCACATGACTGGATAGGGACAATATTGCTCGTGAGATCTCCTCACCCTGTGCTATATTGACTTAATTTCATATCCCTCTAATTCGAGGACCTGTCCATCTGGGGGCCTGTCTCTGCAGCCTTAACTCACACAGCCTTTGTCCTTCAATGCTGTGCACCCGTGGTGCCTTGACACCCCACACTGTCTTTTCCTTTCTCACCTTTGCTCATGACCTTTTCTCATGTCCAACCCTCCCTCATCTTTCAAGATTCAGCTCACATGCCATTTTCTCCCAGACGGTCTCCATGATGGCTCCTCCCAGAACGTGAGTGGGGTGCCTGCTCTGTGCTTCTGGGATCCCGGCACTTCCCTCACTAAAAGCATTTACCACATGGCACTTTCCTCATCCTTTCACGGAGCTGGCAGCCAATCCACAAGCACTGGCTAGGATTCCTGATTAGATGGACCTTTGTGCAGGCGGGTCAGGGCCTGGTGACCGCCAGTCATCAACTGGTGTGGACAGCACCACTGCTGGTCTGTCTCTCCTTACTAATGAACACTCTTCATATCCTCATCACAGAACCCTGCACGTGGCACTTAAACAGCACTCAAGAAATGATTATAGAAGTGAATTCAATTGAAATCTGCCATGGTCACACAGCAAGACGCCATAGAATGGGTCTGTTCATCCAGGCTTGGGTACTGAGGGAACAATCTTTGCAGGATCCGTCCCATCTCCATTGGAAGGATTTGCATGAGGACAGGAAGAAAGGTAGGAAGAGCAATGTCTCTCTGTGAGAAGTGATAGGCATCATGGTATCAGCCACAGAAGGGAACCCAGGAGAGGCAAGGCCACTGCTCATTCGATGAATGTCAGAGCTGGGAGGGACGTGTAGTTCGATCTACCAATTTTAGGAGGGAGGAATGTGGGACCCAGAAGAGGTAGTTCCCAGGCTAAAGCCTCACAGACAGCTGAAGCAGAGCTGGGACCCCCAGGTCCTCCTGCCTGTCCTGAGCCTTTTCAAATTCAAAGGCGAACATCACAGCAGGTGGGTTCCTATAAGTAGATGAGGAATTATAAAAAGACCACGTTCTTCTTGGAAGACTTCTCCTTTGGCCAGGAGCTTGCTTGCCACATTTAGGAACAAGATGAATGAATCA
The DNA here is from genome assembly GCF_023065955.2 of Ursus arctos. Classification (NCBI taxonomy): domain Eukaryota; kingdom Metazoa; phylum Chordata; class Mammalia; order Carnivora; family Ursidae; genus Ursus; species Ursus arctos. The sequence goes on along the minus strand of NW_026623078.1, from coordinate 76,427,838 downwards.
CTCGGAGTTAAAAATGACTTTGAGGGGTGTGCATGAGGAAAGTGCTGATGGACCCTCTCTGGACGTCTTCACCAGCCAGCAATCTTAAAAAATCCGGCAGAAATCAGTCCTCCTTGTTCTGCAAGGTAGGTGATGAATCTGGGCTAAAAAGGAGAGCATTGGGACATCCAAACAAAAAATGGCAGAGCTTACCCCCAAAGCACGTAGATTTCTAATCCATTAAAGAGAAAAGGTGGAAGGATCCTGGTCCTAAAAGAAGACAGACAGGAAGTCTCTAAAAGTACGAGGGGTGGGGGAGGCTGTGGATAATAACATTACTGAGCCCCTACTTTGCATTGGGAACTTTACATACATCATTTGTTTATCCTTGCAGGAGTGTGTGAGTGGGTATGCCCATTTCACAGATGAGGGAACTGAGGTACAAGGAAGTATAATGTCTTGCCCAAGGTCTCAAAGCAGGTCAGTGGTGATATCAGTTAGGGGTTGGTCAGACGAACTGAAAACAGTCTAGGCATTTCAAACTGAAAAGGATTAGGTGTGTGAATCCTAATACAAAACTGTAGGAAGAACCCAAGAAGTGAAAAGTCGGGGGAGTGATGGATGGGCCTGCCCGTTGCTAGGTTTCAGGTTGCCATTGCTACTGGGGGATAAGGATTTCCACCCAAAGATGAGAACAATGCAGGAAGACACTGTCAAGGTCATGCTTTTTCTGAAACCCCAACCTGGAAACAATTTCTGGGGAACAAGAGAAACCACTGTAAAGAATTTCACACCTGCAAAAACTGCTACTAGCAAAACCAAAATGGCTTCCAAGTCCCTTCTTTCTTCCATGTCTCATGGGCATGCATTTCACTGGAAGAACTCAAAGAGTTCTCAGTCTTCCAACCCCTCAATACAGGAAAGAGCAAAGAGAGGGCTGGGGTTGGTGCAGGGCAAGGTTGGGGGGACCTAACATCATTTCCAGAGCAACAGTGGAGCTGGAAAACTCTCAGGTCTGTCTGATTCCAAAGCTTACACTTTTCCCTCCAACTATCCTTTTAACTTGAAGAGGATAAATAGGAAAACAAGTACCAAAGTTCAAGGTTTTATAGGATGATAAGTAGCAACTGCATATTGCTTTTTTAAAAAAAATATGTATTTATTTTTTATTTTAGAGAGAGAAAGAGCACGTGAGAGGAGGGTAGGGCAGAAGAAGAGGGAGAGAGAATCTTAGGCAGGCTCTATGCCCAAAGCAGAGCCCACACAGGGCTCGACCTCATGACCCTGAGATCATGATCTGAGCTGGAACCAAGAGTCGGATGCTCAACCGACTGAGCCACCCAGGCGCCCCTTCACGTTGCTTTTTGAAAGAATAAAAAGGAAGAAAGAGTTCAAAGCTTCCTTCAACATTTAAATTTAATAGTAGAAGGGCTACTTACTGCCAGGAAAGTAGATCTGAAGTTAGCGAAGGATGTAGTTGAAAAGAGTTGATGGGTCATAATGGTTTACTGATACCTACGTAGGTATCTGTTCAGAAATCATTGAATCCTGAATCCATGTACATGGAGGAAAAACTAAAAATCTTACAGTCTGCTAACAACAATAAACTTGAATAGCTTCAAAGTTTATGAAGTGATTTTTTTCTTTTTTTTTTTCACTGAACTGAACTGTTGAAGCAGATATCAACAGCACGTGCAAAACTCAAGTCTTAAAACACATGGTGTATATACGTGAAGACAAAATGTTTATGTTTTGCCACCAAACTTTTAAAAATACTTACCAATGACCAAAAAAAAAAAAAAAAAGTATCGCTTTCTGAATTAAGGGAAATATTTCGGCAGATTAACCAAGGAAATAAAAACGACAAGATAGTGCACAGGGTTTTACCAAACTGGAAACTTGGCCAAGTCCCATAAAAGAAGGGGGTCAGAGGCTAGTCAGCAGAAGCTGTCCCATGACGCTGTGCCATCCCTTTAGGACACAGACACAGTGGGAAAATGTAGGTGTTATTTGGGAATGTGCTTCCCGACCGAAGTTTATGAAGTGATTTTACCTGCGTTAACACAGTCGAAATTCACGACAACCCTGCAAGGGGTAAGAGCGTCCATGACTCCTGCTCCAGGTCACGTGAGAACCGAAGCCGGAGCTGGTGCTGGGCCCAGAACAGGGTTCCATGCTGACGACAGACAGGTCCTCCTGACTCTCAGCCAGCCCCCGCCTTCCTCGTGGGCTGATCTCAGCCCGATGTGTCACCTTTCCAGAATATTCACACCGACATGTTTATCTGACAATATTGTTGTGAGGACCATCTGTGTCAACCCGTGAATTAAACATCTATTCTGCACCAGGTGCTGAATTACCTTAAAATTACGCCTGTGAGGAAGAGACTTGGATAAAGTTAGAAGAGCCTCATGAGTCCAATTAGCATATTAGCATCTTTTCTTGGCATTTGTTCTTTTTTTTTTTTAGATTTTTATTTATTAGAGAGAGAGAGAGAGGAGCACGAGAGGGAGGAGGGTCAGAGGGAGAAGCAGACCCCTGCTGAGCTGCGAGCCCGACGTGGGGCTCAATCCTGGGACTCCAGGATCATGACCTGAGCCAAAGGCAGACGCTTAACTGACTGAGCCCCCCAGGCACCCCTGCCTCGTTCTGATAAAAGCCAAATGTGGGGGGAAATTTGGCTTGTGTCAATTTACTTGATTCTTGTTAACTAAAACTGTAGAAGAGAGAGGCCCCGGGCATGAAGAGCCTGAAAGATTGATAGAGAAGGTAAAACATGACCAGACAGGCCTCATCTGGCCCCCTCTCCCCCCAGACTCTCCAGGGCCCAGAGAGGATGCATTAGGCGGCATTTTCCAGAGAAACAGCACCTGTAGGATAGACACGTAGGAAGAGATTGATTATAAGGAGTGGGCTCGTGTGATTATGAAAGCTGAGAAGTCCCCTGGCTTGCCACTTGCAGAGACCCCAAAAAGCCAATGGTATCATTCAGTCCAAGTCTGAAGGGAGAACCAAGAGCACCGATGGCAGGAGGGGATGGGTGTCCCAGTTGAAGCAGCCAGGCAAGAAAGATTGAATTCCTTCTCCCTCTGTCTTTTTGTTCTATTCAGGCCCTCAACAGATTGGATGATGTCCACCCACGCTGAGGAGACCAGTTGGCTTTACTGGATCCACGGACTCAGATGCTAATTTCATCCAGAAACTCCCTTAGAGACACACCCAGAAATCACGTTTCATCAAATACCTGGGCGCCCATGATCCAGGCAGGTGGACACATAAAATTAATCATCACAGTGGGGTTCGTGCAGTGTAGAATCCAACAAAATAATGTCTTTTTTTTTTTTTTTTGGCTACTATTTCATGGGGGCTTAATGGTGGTAGGGTTTTTGTTTGGGGAGATAAGAAGGTTTGGGGACTAATGGTGATGATAAATGACATTGTGAATGCAAGTTAATTAATGCCATTGAATTGCACACTTAAAATGGCTTACGTGGACATTTACATACATAATAAAGAATTAACTAAAAAAAAGAGAGAATTGCTATGGGTGGGGGACACTGGGCTTAAGGCTGGGATCCTTAGGCCAGTATCCAGTAAGGCTCCAGTCCTGCCTCCCACTCATTCCTGTGAGGTCCCTAAGTTGGAAGGGACATCAAAAGGAAACACAAGGCAAAGGAGTATTTACTACCCAGCTAACTGGCTGCTTACTAGTCACAGACGATAACAACAAAACATGTCACAGGTCCCCCAAGGAAGGGAAGGATGACAACATGGAGAGGAGCCGGGTGACCACAGATGGGTGAAGCGCGTGCCAAAAGCTAGCAAAGAGAGCAAGCCAGATCTGGCCACTGGTCGGGCGTCGCTCCGGGGCAGGCGATGGAGAAGGGCTGAGGAAGAGCAAGAGCGCCTGGCCTTTGGCCAAAGGTGGGAGAAGTGACTCGGTAAGGCAATTTCATGAAAGGACTTGATGGTCATGATAAGGAGTCATAATCTTGGACCATGATAATGCCCCACATATTGGCACTAGTCGGCAAATTATCCACTCCTTTACTCTTTAGCAGATGAGAGACTTGAGTCAGGGCCTCACAGCCAGTGGCACAACCTGGAGGAGATCACCTGTCCCCTGAGTCCCAGACCCCCACCCTTCACAATTTTGAGTCCAGCGCCATGGCAAGGGTGCCCAGCTATTACAAAGTATTCGTGAGTATCCCTCATTCTTGTGTCCTCGTATTTCTCACAGGATGCAACGACTTGCAGTTTGAAACCATCAAGACAAGACAATAGATTTTTATTAAAGAGTGGATCCTTCTTTCTTTTACTTCTATACCACAGCCAACCATTTTTCCAGTCCTTTGAAATCTAGCAGTTGTTATGGCCAAAGACCAAAGGGCCAGAACAAACAATTAGCAAATGCATGAATCTGGCTCTGTTTATTCTTCTTTTGTGAGGGATAATCATGTGTTGGCTGAAGTGAGACCGTTTGAGTCAATTATGTGTTGTCTGAGCAAAACCACTGTTACGGAATTCAGAAGTTACAGTTGAAACATGTTTGAAAATTCAAATATGGCATCATTTGCTCCTGAGATTAATGACTATGATGGAGATAACCATTGCATAACAAGGAAATCACCATGTTCCCTTCAGCAGTAAATAAAGGAGTATATACAGAGGGGTGACCCAATGTCCTGGTTTGCCAAAGACAGAGGTTCCTTGGCCGTGGGACTTTCAGTGTGCAAACTAGAAGTCCCAACTAACTGGGACAAGTTGGTCAGCCCATGTGTGCACCCACCATGTGTGCACTCACTATGCGCTGGGCACCAGGAGGAAGCATAGAGAGAAATGGAATATGACCCTTTCCTTAAAAACATAATAATAATGGCAGAGATATTTTTAATGTTAGCATGCCTTCATCTTTGCATTTCCACGTGCATGACCTTCTCTTCCATCAGCCAAGGACATCTGTTTGCCTTGGCCAAGAAGTAGAGGGACGTGTGTGATGAGGACTCTGACAGCAGAAATGCAAAGATAAAGAAACTACATTTAGTATTTAGTTTTAGAATATGAAAACAGAATTTTCAAGATAGTTGTTTGAAAACCATCCTTTATCAAGATATATAGTATCTATTCCCTGTCGATTCACATATCAAGAACCAGACCTGCCTAAAGTGAATGCTGGGTTTTTCAAAGGAAGGCATGGAGAGTACTTAGTATATGACCTGGGGGGGGGGGGGTGGAGAGTCCCAACTGACAAGACAGGAAATGGTTCTCTTTCTGACCCAGGGGACAAAGGAAAATGAGGTAGGGGAGCAAGCAATTAGAAATGTGTGCACCACTGGCTTCTACATCCAGAATTTCAAAATTGAAGGTGAGATAGTTTGAAGACATTCCTGGTGTCTCGACCACCGCCCACAAGGGACAGTCACACAGACTAGATTGGTGATTTCGCCTAGTGTGGCAGAGAAACAGCCGAAATGGGCCCTCTTGCACTTCCTCGGCCCCACCCTACCCCCAGCGGGGAATGGACCCAGAAGTCTCCTCAATCCATGCAAGGAGGTCTGAACTTACAGGGTCAAGAGGTAAAGTGGCAGAGCCACATGGACCACAGGAGTCGGCAGCCCACCAGAGGCAGGAGAGAGAGCATCCAGCACGTCTGTGTGAGAGAAAGAGAAAGAAAACAAACCCATGTTCACCAGCTGCACCTAAGGACCACCAGTGCAAGTGACCTGAGACCATTCCAAACCACCCAGACATCGCCCTCTCCCCACAGATCCAAGACCTCCTTTCCCAGAGCCACGAAGGCACCTAAGTCCCTCTCCCCACCAGACTCCATCTTTGGGAGAAAGGGGCGGGGGGCCATGGTGAACACTGAGTGTCTGAGCATTTACCAAAATGAACTGCTGAAAAATAGAGGAGGATGTTTCAACCAGGAACACTTAGATAGAATTTACTGACAAATAAAATTCTTTCCACCCCACCCCCTCCTCTCTCTCCCGACCTTCTGCCTGTGTGTCAGGAGCTCAAGAAGATCTCATCAGTTACTGAAAAGGAAGCTCCTCTTTTTTGCACATATAAAAAGTGGTATGAACTTTTTTTTGACCCTTCCTCACAATTTGTATGTCAAAGAAGATCACAAAGAGGATATGGGCAATTTGAAAAAGAGAAGGAATTATTTAAAGATAGATCATTTCATAGCTTGTTGGGTGTGCCTTGCAAATAAAGGCCCAGGGCAGGCACATCTGAAGGGACAAAGACTTCCTGAACACTTCATCTTATCACTTCAGAGGCTGGTTGTGTGGTGGCAACAAATGACCCCAAAATTTCAGTGGTTCGGATCCAAAGATAATTATTTCTTGTCCTTGCCACATGACTCTGGTGGGTTGGTGGGTCTATGTTCACCATACTTCTTCAGGGACCCAGGCTGATGGAACAGTCACCATCCAGACCTTTGTCAGTCACTGTGCAAAGAGCTCAAAGTGGTCTCAAACCCACAGTTTAATGCTTCAGCTCCAAGCGCCAGCAACCACTTCTACTCACAACTCATTGGCTGGTGCTGACCCCATGGTTCCCCGCGAACACAAGGGGGCCAGGAAGCCTAACACTGCCGTGTGCCTGGAAATAGCAAACCACATGTGAAGTGAGACTTTGTTAATTCCTTATATCATGCTCTTTCAACATCATATAATTCAACGTCAAATTGGCTGCATGTACAAGCTTATTAATTCACTAAAATTTTAATCTGCAGCAGACAGTAAAGTGTAATATTAGTCACAATATTAAACTAAATTCATTGAGGTCAGAATCTGTGTCCTATTTGTCTCTTTAATCTTCAACGGATAGTGTTTATCAATGAAGATTCTTTACTACAAATAATATTAAATCCTGTTCAAACTAGTTTGTAAAAAAGGAAATTGATTGGCTTATAGGGCTAAAAAGATCTGGATTTCAGGTAAGGCTGTATCCAGGGCTCAAAAAATGTAACCAAAAAACCCCTCTCTTTGTTTTTCAGCTCTGCCTTCATTCTTCATTTTCAGGTAGCTCTCCCCTTGAGGTCCCATGGTGTCTGATGGCATGGTTCAAAGAAAAGTCCTCGAATTGGGTTACATGCTCATTTTTTAATCAATCACAATGGCCAGGGGTATGGATTGTGTGGAATGGCTTACAACAATCACTCCAAAAAATGGGCATGGATGTCAATAAAAATGAGTAACTTTTGTTGAACACTTAATATTTCCAGGTATCCCACAACCACCCTACATACTCACTAATCCTGACAACAGTCCTGTTCAACAAGGAAGAAGGGGCAAGGCCGTGGGTGAGGAGGCATCAATGTCTGTCACATCGCACGCATGGCTATTGTTACAGAGACTCTATGAGAGTGAGGGTGCTATGCCAATGCCCTTTGCCTGGTCACTGTGACTCCAGTCACTTCTCCAGGACTTTTGCCACCCCCAGGCACCTCTCCTCTATCACTCTCCCTTGTCACTCTAGGCACCAGCTTCCACAAGAGGCAGCCACATGAAAGCCCTACACCATTCAAGGTGCCAGAGCCCCTTCCAGCAGCTAACAAATTGCTCGCTCATCGTGTTCCTGGCACTGTGGTCATGCACCAACCCTTAGCACATGATGACCAGAAACTCTGATTATCCACATTCTATAGGAGAGGAAGCTGGGCTGTAACGGGTGAAGTAAATTACCCAGGATCATGCACTCAACAGTGGCAGCACATGGATTTGAAGCCAAGTCTATTGAACTCTGGATTCTTGTTCTAAACTATCGTCTACCTTCCCAGGGCCATTTTGCATGGATGTGGAGGACAAAAGAACTCTCTCTCCTTTTGCATTTCTCTGGTAGTTGAGCAACAAAGCAGCACTCCCTAGGGCTCAGATATCTCAGAGTGTTAGTGAAAACAATTCTCCCAACTCGTAACTTACAGCATTTCTCCCTCCCACCCTCCCTCAAGATTCCCTGGATATGAGACAATGTGGTCAGGCCAAAAATCAAAGCCCAGACATGGGCGCCATATTGGTTTCCAAGTCAGCCCTCCCCTCCACTGCCTAAGGCTTCATTACAAAGACCAAGATTCCCACCAGTTTCCTCCATCATTCTGTTTCTGCTTCTATCAGAATGACTTCTCCAGAAGCTCCTCAGCCTCTCAGCCCCTCAGGCAATACCCACACCCCACCCTACCCCCATCAGTGTGAGCTGCCCAAACATGTCAGAATTCTCCACAGTGGACACTACTTAGGCTCAAACTGGTTCTTATTAATTCTTATCATTCTACTTGATAATAGTAACACAAATGCCTTATTTTTTTCTAAAGTACTATATAAACTGCATCATGTCCAGACAGAAAAAAAAAAAGCCACATAAAAACAACATTCTGGAAGATACTTCTATGATCTTCTTCATCTGAACACAAAAACTTGAAATTTTCAGAGAGGGTCTATCCAGCCTGTAACTTGGAGGGATCTGTAACTTAAGATGTTATTAGTAATCCAGACAATAGCTGCGTGCTCAGGGATTTGTGTAAAATTAACTCAGATCCCTTCTCTAAGGTCTGTGGAAGCCCAGAACCCTCTTTGTGATTTCTTGTGTCTGTCCAGAGCTCTCATGAGCATCTCTTGTCAGTGTCTAGGTCTTTGTTTGCTGTCACAGAATTGACCCACGTCATTCAGACTCCACCCTTTATCCAATTTCCATAAGATACCCATGCCCAGCAGACATTCGTGAGCTTATTTAAACTATATTAAATATCATTAGTGTGAAAATAAACGTAATATATAAAAGTCAAAAAATAACATTAATTTCAATAACAAATAAATGCTATTTAAATTCACTGACTATCTGCAGGTTACAAGAGAAGATCAGACTACACCACTGTGTTAGTCTTCTCTGGCTGCTGTAACAAATACCACAGACGGGGAGGGGCTTACACAACAGACATTTTACTGCTCACAGTTCTGGAGGCTGGGAAGTCAGTGATCAGGGTGCCGGCGTGGTCATCTTCTGGTGACAGCCCTCTTCCTGGCTTGCAAGCGGCACCTCCTTGCTGTGTCCTCATATGGCCTCTCCTTGGAGCGTGCAAGGCTGGACAAGAGAGAGATCCTGTCCCTCTTACAAACAACCTACTTTCCGCAAAGAATTGGCTGTTGCGCCGTTTCACCACAAGGTGGCAGTATCCGAGACCTTTGGTGCTTCCTTCCGCATCAAAAGCAATAAGGAAAAATAGCACAAGAGTAAAACTCAGCTAGCAAATAATAACCCGCTTCCAGCCCTTAAACATAACAAATATTTTCTCATAAAGCAGAGCCTGCCAAGAGTATGTGATCTGCTCTGCAGCCGGGTAGTCCATGATCAAGTGACTGAACCGCTTGCTAATCCCGGAGCAGAGTTCTCAGGGAGGATGGAAGAAATGATTTTATTTATGTAGAAAACAAAAAACAATGGCAGGAGTAAAGAAACTGTAAGGGATGTAACGCTTAGGATAAAAGATGTTGCATTCAAACCTCCTCCTAGGAAAAGGGAAAGAAGAGAATCAGAAATCTAATACCAACCAGCGTGTTGGGGACCCAGCCTGAAATAAAGCATAGAAGAAACATACCTCTTCACTATATGGAGTCAGATATGCTGCAGATTGTATCATTTGTTCCCTGTGGTTTAAGTCGGGAAGTATGTACCAAGCGTCGCCCGTGCACCATGTCCAAGGTTAAAAACATTATGGTTCAATGTAGAAAGAATTGTAAGATTGTCTGTGGCACCACGGAAGCATCGGGGGGGGGGGAGGATGGGATCATAGAGCCTTCTCCAGGGGGTGACATTTTAGCTGAGCCCATGGGAAGCTGGCACATCTCAGGAATGGTAGGTGGGGGGCACAGGACGAGGGTTGGGAGGGAGGCATTGAGAGGCACTGAGGGAGGCAAGAAAATTAGCAAATACCCAGGGGTATGAATAACTATATTTGAACAACAACGTCCTATTCGGAAGACCGGGGAGGAAGGGGCCAAGAACGTGGCCAGGAAACTAAGCAGAGCTTTGTTTGCCACGAGAGCTTGAACATGATGGGTAACAGAAATCACCAAAGACTCAAGCAAAGGATAAAACCGGTTGGTGCTGATCAGAGCGGTCCGTCTGGGAGCACTCAGTCAGAGAGGCCAGTTGGGAGGAGTTTGTCCTGGTCCAAGTGGCTCACAGTGACCTAAACCATGGCCGTGACACTGAGGATGGAGGGTAGGTGCAGATGGCAGAGATAGCCGTGAGGCCAGTAGACACAAAAGAGAGAAGATTCCAGAATGGGTCAGTTGGCTATCTGGGGAAGAAAGAGAGGGAGAAAACAGAGGAAGGGAAAGAAGGCAACTCGGATTGTTAAGAACATAGAGACAGGCCCGGAGACGCCTGGGTGGCTTAGTTGGTTAAGCGTCTGCCTTGGGCTCAGGTCATGATCCCAGAGTCCTGGGATCGAGTCCCGCATCGGGCTCCCTGCTCAGGGGGGAGCCTGCTTCTCCCTCTGCCTGCCGCTCCCCCTGCTTGTGCTCTCTCCCTCTGCCTGGCGAAAAAATAAAATCTTAAAAAAAAAAAAAAGGCCCAAAGTGGGGTGAGTGGGTGGGTGGAACATTGCGGATTTGACCAGGATAAAGATACAGGCCGCCAGGAAAGGATTTACTTGCCGAGAAAGGTTTGACCCTTGCCCCAGCTTCTGGAAGGAAACCACTAAGCTCTTGGAATGTCTGTCCTGCCTAGAAAGAGTCTTGGCCCACACCTGACGTTCCATGCTTACACTGTGATTTGGGGTGGGAGATCCTGGGCTGTGTGGTATCTACTTGACCTCTGGGGAGGTGGAAACCAAGGTCGACTACATGGCTGTCCACCGGGAGAAGACAACTAGCTTCCCATGCCTAGAATGCTCCTGGGCCCTGCCCTGTGTGCCTCTTCTCTTTGCTCATTCTGATCAGTATACTTTCACTTGAACAAAGCATCACTGAGTATTCCGACTTTTCTGAGTTCTGCGTTCTGTGGGTCCTTCTAGAGAATCATTGGACCTAAGGATGGTCTTGAGACTTTCTGAACTGCACAGGTGGAGAATTGGAATGCTAACTACCAACCGGAGACCCCGTTGGAATGATGATAATTGTGACAGTGCCCCGACATGGGACCAATAGCTTAACAGACTTATTTTATAATCCTCAAAATAATCCCCCAAAGAGGAATAATTACTTCCATTTTATAGATGAGAGACTATGGATGAGGCTCATATGTGTGTCACAAATGATCAATCAAGCGCCTTGTAATTAGAGTTTGAACCAGGTCACCTGACTTCAAAGCGGATGCTTCCAACATCAGGTGTATGATGCAGCAGCAGGACTAATATTGTGAAATATTCGCAAGGTTTGGTTTGGTTTGGTTCTGTGGTCTTGTAACTCTGCATTTAAGCAGCAGGTAAAACAGTCAACGTTTATTGGCTCAGGGAAGAAATGACCCAGAAAAAAGCAGAGGGAACAAAAGGATGCAGTTGGAGGTGTTCAGTTTTTAAAGCCCAAGCCCTCCAGCTCCTGGCCCAAGAGAGAGGAGCACATGGCGAGGACTGAGTAGGCTCTGGTCTCCCTGAGACCCCGTGAAGCTTGCCTGGGTTCAGGCAAGGACAGAGGAGTAGGGAAGGGACCTTGGGTCCTGCCACCACCCCTGGCAAGTCCAAGGAGGGGATGAGGTGGCCAAACTCCCCGAGAGGTTTAGAGAACCCAGCAGCAGGAGGAGCTCAAGCTGGGACGGTGTGGGAACAGAAGAAATGTTTGCGTGGCAGACCTAGATACTCCTGGGAGGCAGCCACATGGAGTCCTGAAGCCTCCATGGTCCATGAGAACAGCAGAATGAGCCCAAGATACGATGTTTCCTTTACAGCAGAGCGGGCAGCACTCTGTTGTAGAATGTTCTCCCGTCCCAGAGGTTCAGAAGGCAAAAGGAGACTCATGCTCAGGGACAAGAGAGGACAGAGCCATGGACTAATGGCTGAAGCCCAGGCAGGAGTGTCACATGTGGTGATGACACATGGAGCTCCAGTGCTCTCCCCACTCAGTTCCTTGGAGCTCAGCAAACCTCCCGGAGCTCAGCCGCACTTCCAGGCAAAGATGCCCGAAGGGACGGAACGATGTTTCCACCACCTCACTCTAACAGATGCTCGAAACCCAAACCAGATTCCCTTGTAGAAAACAACGTTGTTTTGGGTGCACCTGAGGTCTTGAACCCAGACTCACACCTGCAGCCTAACTGTCTATGTGTTGGGGGGGCGGATGGGTGGTCTGCCCTGGGGTTCTGACACAAACAAAGACAAGTGCTGAATAGTGCTGTGAAACTCCTTCTCACCTGCTCCGTGCACCCTGGGTGACAACCCATTGGTCACACTCTACATTAATGCACCAAGTCCCCGAGAGGGTTCACTCCTGGGTCCTCACAAGTGGCTCACAGCGAGGTCTCCAGCGGAACATCTAGGAGGACACCAGAACAGGCCCTGTGACAGCACCGTTCAGGGTTAGGAAGGATGCACAGAGCTTCCCTAGGGGGGCTCTGGGTTTCGGAAAGGCCCTGGACTGGAGGCCAGGGGCCCAGGGCTCCCGTCCATGCTCTGCCATAATCAGCAGTGACCTTGGGTGCAAAAGTCAGCCTCTCTTAGCTTCTGTGCCCTGTCTTAAAATAGAGGCAGTGAGTGCTTCATGGTTTAGTCACCAGAGCAAAGTAAGGAGGGAATGAGGTCAGGCACTGAAACTCTGCAGTGGGACCAGAGAAGAGTTCGACGGGAGCCCTCCGTCCTTGCCCTCCTCTCTTCTGAGCCTCATCTACCCAAGGGGCCAGGGCTGTGTCTCGCTTCTTGGAATGTGTGCCCACCTCCACTGTGGGAGAATGTAATAAGACAAAGTCCCAGACCTCAAGAGCCCTCTGTTCTCCAATCCCCTGCCCTGAGCCCTGTGCAGTTTTCCTTCCAGACTCAGAGCAAGTGCCAGAGTCCTTCCAGGGTCTACACCATGCTCCACAGGACCCCACCCGGTGCCTGTGCCCAACCTCTTCACCTGTAATGTCACTGCTCCTTGGGCTCCCCCCCCCCCACGCTCTTGCTGTTCTCAAATACTCCAAGTCAGTTCTAGCCTCAAGGCCGTCGTCCTCGAGGTTCCCCCTGCCAGGGATGCCCTTCCCTCAGGTCTCTTCACACCTACTCACTCACTTTCTTTGGGCCTCTGAGCAATGTCTGTGCCAGAAGCTTCCTCCACTCTATTCTCTTGCTTGGCAAACAGCTTGTCTTTCGGTTTTCAGCTTGAACATGGGTCACATCCACATGCGACCATCCCGTCTCCCTTCCCCTCAGCCTCCCCACACACGCTACCCTCCCCAACCACCTCCTTTGTTTGAAGCCCAGCCTTCATAACTCCAGCCCCACGGACTCCAGAAGGGTGTTAGACTTTGGCAAACAGCAGCCAAACCTTCTCTCTGTCTCCCCTGACTGCCATTGCCTCTCTACCTTAGTCCCCTTTGAATTGCTCCTGCTCACAGCTTTCTTTGGGGCTTTAAACACTTTGAAAGGCAAACGTGAAAAGGGCAATGGTAACTAGTAGGCTCCCAGATGTCTCAGAAAAAAGGGGCTTCCTCAGTTGCCAGCCCAGCTGTGTGACTAGCTCTGCAAATCACATTCATTCTCGGCGCTTCCAACCCCTCACCGATAAGAGCCAAAGGCTTTTACCTAGAAGGTCACCGAAATTTCTCCCCTTATTCTGACAACTCCTTGGCAATCGGAACACAGCCAAACATGTAGCTTCTTTACTTACAACGTTTCCTGTCCCTCATGCCACTTAGGGTCCTCCAATCTGCAGTCATGCGTACGTTTTATACAATCAAGACCCAGAAGGGAAAACTCAATAATCTCCGTCCGATACCGCGTTTCCGACCCTGTGACCAAAGTCCACTTCTCTGGCCCAGCAATTTTCTTTGCCTTCGGTTCAATGAAATAAAAGAATTTTCTTCAGGCTGACGAAGTTAGAGAAGGGCTGGGATTCTAGACAGATCCGCACACACGTGGCTCCGTTTGAAAGACTTTTCTATTGTTTTTGGAAGCCCTAAGAAAATGAAGCATATACTCCACTTAAAAAAAAAATAGTCTCATGAAAATGAGTCAGTTTATAGTGTGTTTTGAACTGAGTCTCGCATTCCTGTGGGCTGGTAGCTCTCGAAATCGGCTAAACCCTACCTCCAGAGGAGCTGCCTAACTCGAAAGGCTCTGACGCCAATTTCTACAAACCAGAGACCCAAGTCTCACGGTCTCGAGGAGATTCTATCCGGACTCACCGTGGTGAACACAGGTAAACCTGACCCTCCTCGGCCCAGAGCCGAGCCCTGCCCGTGCCTCCGTTCCATTAAGGCTCTCCCCCTGCGCCTGGACCACGGCGGCATCACCAGCCACGCCAAAACGAAGTGGCCTCAGACAAGGATGTTAATGTGCTGTGGAATTTGTGGTACAGAGCAGGGTTCCGTGGGAACACTTGTCTCTGCTCTGATGAGCACCCGCCGGTGCACTTTGAAGCCTGGGGCTGGAATCATCTGAAGCCTCCTTTGCTCACTTGTCTCCTGGGCTGGGAAGATGCCAGCAGCTGGGAATGGAATCGCTGTGGGGTCTCTCTCCATGTTCTGTCTAACATGCCCTCCAGGATTTCCTACAGGTCACCTCGGGGCTCCCAAGAGAGCCTGCCAGGCAGAAGCCGTATTACCTTCTAGGACCCAGCCTCAAACACCGTGAGGAATCAGTACTGCCATAGTCTGTTGGTCAAGGCGGTCCCAAGGATCTGGCCAAGTTCAAGGGAAAGAGACATAGACATCTCCCCCCCATCCCCCCCCCCCGCCTTGCCCCGTGGAGGCATGTCACATCCTCATCGTAGAAAGAGCCTGCAGGAGAGGACATGTATCGGTGTTGCCATCTTTGAAAAAGAAAACCTCCCTCCCCCTGCCAACCTGTCAGGTAGACATCAGTGCCCCCAGTGATGGATGCAGCGAACGAGCCTGATGGAAAGTGACTTACCCCGGGGCCACATGGTGAACAAGTGACAGGGCCAGGATTCAGGAGAAAGGGAGCCTGGAGAACGGAAGGTTTGGGGATTAGGGGTGAGAAGCTCCCCGGCCATCCCTGAGTCACTGCAAAGGACAGAACAGGCAGCGTTGGGAAGCAGGGGCTTTGCCTGGTGCCCCAACATGAGAGAAAGACCCATGGGGACGGAAATTACCTGCTTTTCATTTTACACCAGCAGAGCTTAGCACCAAGGAGACAGAGTGGTAAGGTGGGCAAAGCTCAGGTGCTGGAACTGGCTCAAGTTTGAAGCGGTGGGAACTCGATCAAGGCTCCTAACCTCTCTGAGCTTCAACTTCCTCCCCTATTAAACAATAAGAATGATGCCTCCTGATGAGGCTTCATGGAGGATTCCAGACACTTGTGTGTAAAGTTCCTGGCGTATAGTGCCGAAGCAGACCATGGTGACTACCATTCTCAGACAGATGTTTACAAAACCGGGCAGGTTCTGGGAGTCAGTGCTTGTGTTAATCCTTGGGCAGCCTCAGGCAGACGATCTGTCAGGACCTCTGATGTGTGGGTTGATGAGGAGAACAAAGCTGCGTGTGAGCAGAAATGGTGTAAGGGAGAAATTGTGCGCCTATGGGAGGGGTGAAGCAAGCCCCCTACGTGGATGTGGATGTTGGAGTCAGACAACTTTATTTAAACTTGGTCAAATTACTTAATCTCTCAAAGGATTTGTTTCCTCATCTGTAAAAATGATATAAATGTACTGACCCGATGATATTGATATATAAATGAAATAATCCATAGAAACACCTAGCAAACTGCCTGGCATATAATCAAATTTCAATAGGTATTAGTTCTTTCTCTTTCCTTGATGTCTGAGGAAGAATAGTATTTTGCTCATAATTATATTAATTTCCATATTCAATCAAGTTGTTGAGCTGAAGATGCACCGTTCATCCCAGCGGGCTGGTCTGGATCACGTAGCCACGCAGTCAACGTATGCTTATCGAGCCCCTACCGTGCGCGAGGCACAGTGATGGCTGCCCAACGCACACCTGAGAGACCAAAAACACAGTCATTGCCCTGCAGTTGCTTACAGTATGGAAGGGAGGATTCAGCAGGAACTTTCCAGTTACAGCATAGAAAGAAGCATTTTCATTTACTCCTTAGCATCTCTGGTCAAGTCTGGTTCTTACATGTGAACTCCAGAACCCCCAGGAATGTGTGCTTCTGTGTGTGCGGGCAGGCGGGATAGAAGGCACGGCTCACCCAGGCCGGAGCTCGGGATGGCTGTGGGCAACCAGTCTTGTTCCACCTCTCTGGCCTCCCCAGCAGCCCTCCTAGTCTGTAGGACATCTGGAGTCAGAATCAGCTGAAAGGAGAAGGGGGAAGTGGACTGACACCTGCCAGCCTGCCTGCTGCCTCTTCCCTCTGTGGAACCCCTGTCTGCCGCCCTCTACTTCATGGTGCAAACACCCTTGTGTTTTCACTTCCGCTCCGTACCAAAACCCTGCTCTCCACGAGAAATGGGCTCACATTTTACATAGAAATTTCTCTAATGGCCTCACAACTCTACAGGTTAAATTGCATTGTCTCCTCCTTACATAAGGCTCTGAGAGGTTAGGTGGGGTTTGGGAGGGGGGAGTTGAGAGTGGGGAGGGACAGAGGGAGAGGGAGAGACAATCTCTTCAGCAGGCTCCACACCCAGCGCAGAGCCCCATCTCACGACCCTGAGAGCGTGACCTGAACCGAAATCAAGAGTCAGATGCTTAAACGGACTGAGCCACCCAGGCGCCCCAGAGAGGTTAGGTGTTTGAAGGGTCAAGCTAGCAAGGGGTAGAGCTGGATTTGAAGGCAGGGCCACCAGTTCCAAGTTCACCTGGGTATCAGTTCAGTTCTGTTCAACAAGCTTTTCACACACACCTGCCTTCCGCCGAGCACTAGGGAACCAGTGATGAACAAGACATGCTTGCTGTTCCCAGGGGCTGACACACTAGCGGGGAAGACAGGCACGCCAGGAGGAATTTAAATTCAAGGTAAACGGAGATAATGCACAGAAAATGCTTGTCGTGCTGCCTGGCACATCGAAAGTTCTCAGTCAAGGTCAGCTACTGTGACTGTGTAAGTGCCAAGGGAAAGGGGAAGGAGGGAGGCCATGGAGGGCAGATGAAGACAGACAGCTGTCATGTGGACGCACCCCACATTCTCCATCCAGACTGATCTACACTTGAGCTCATTTTATATTCAGTTTAGGGCATCATTTAGGAGAGACGCAGGGGAAGACTGGAACGGCTCCCAGTAAGACAACCTGAACTCTATCAAGGAGAACTCCTAAGGGAAGGCAGGATGTTAAGCCCAAGGCAGAGAAGATCAAGGGTCCATTAAGAATTTCACTTGCCCAATTATAAAAATGACCAGAAAATACACTATTTTTGTTTTTTTTTAAGTCTCAGTGAAAGAAGCCTAAAGGTAAGGATTGCAGGTCCATAAACATCAGAGACCCAAGCTTCTTACATCTTTCTGCTCTGCCAACCTTAGGACTGGCCTCTTGTCCTCAAGGTTGCCTCATATTCCAAAATGGCTGCTAGAGTTCCAACCATCGTATCTCCATTCTAGTCAGAAAGTGGGAAGAAACCACAAGGAAGGACAAGGAAGGAGAAAAGTCCAGCTCTCTCTTAGGCCAGAATTTAGTGACATGGCACCAGCTACCAGCAAGGGAGATGGGGAAACGCAGTCTTTGATTAAGAACATGGTACACCTGAATAAAATGTAGGCTCTGTTCTAAGGAAGATGGTGAGAATAAATATGGGTAGAGGACCAGGAGAGTCTGCTGCAAGGAATACAGCACCTGTCTCTACGCACTTACACGAAGCATCTGGAGGGAGAGGAATGAGTGTATTTCATGAGGACAGAATGAGAGGTCGGGTATCAGCCTAATCCAAGGAAGGACGTCTTCATTTCCAGAGTTCA